>NW_028270159.1:44245389-45633723 GCF_037043375.1 Chiloscyllium plagiosum
TCTAATAATTATTTTTCCCACTTAAATCCAAAAAGTGCAAATGAGTATCCGTTCCATTAATCTTTGATGAGACCAGAAAAATAATTTTGCAGATACTGGGGATGTAAAATGAAAACAGAAATGCAGGAAAGGTCTGCTGGTCAGTCTGAAGATCTAGTTCCCAGGAGAAAGCTCTCAGCTTTGCGGTCGGTCAAAAGAATCACTCGGAATGCGGTCTGTTTAAAGCAAGGTTACCAGTTTAATAAAATAAGGTGGCCTGGCTCAGTTTTGTCCAGCAACACTGTGTTCCATGGAGAAATTGTGCAATTACAATTGAATAATAAGCAAATTTTGTCTGTCTTTTTAAGCGACAGTACAGCCTTAATTACAAGGAGAGACCAACCAAACGTAATAAGGTGACATGATTGACAGCAGGTTAATCCAATGATATTTCCTTAAAAATGGTTTTATCTTACACACGTCATCATCTCATATTTGCAGTTCAAACGTAGTTTGAGTGGTCATAAAACATAGAACATAGAACAATACAGCACAGAACAGGCCCTTCAGCCACGATGTTGTGCCGAACATGTGTCCTAGCTTAAGCACCTATCCATGTACCTATCCAATTGCCGCTTAAAGGTCACCAATGATTCTGACTCTGCCACTCCCACAGGCAGCATATTCCATGCCCCCACCACTCTCTGGGTAAAGAACCTACCCCTGACATCCCCCCTATACCTTTCACCCTTCACCTTAAATTTATGTCCCCTTGAAACACTCTGTTGTACTCGGGGAAAAAGTCTCTGGCTGTCTACTCTATCTATTCCCCTGATCATCTTATAAACCTCTATCAAGTCACCCCTCATCCTTCGCCATTCCAATGAGAAAAGGCCTAGCACTCTCAACCTATCCTCGTACGACCTATTCTCCATTCCAGGCAACATCCTGGTAAATCTCCTCTGCACCCTCTCCAAAGCTTCCACATCTTTCCTAAAATGAGGTGACCAGAACTGCACACTGTACTCCAAATGTGGCCTTACCAAGGTCCTATACAGCTGCAAAATCACATCACGACTCTTGAATTCAATTCCTCTGCTAATGAACGCTAATACACTATAGGCCTTCTTACAAGCTCTATCCACCTGAGTGGCAACTTTCAAAGATCTATGAACGTAGACCCCAAGATCCCTCTGCTCCTCCACCTTACTAAGATCCCTACCGTTAACCCTGTATTCCGCATTCTTATTTGTCCTTCCAAAATGGACAACCTCACACTTGACAGGGTTGAACTCCGTCTGCCACTCCTCAGCCCAGCTCTGCATCATATCTAAGTCCCTTTGCAGCCGACAACAGCTATTCATTATTCACAACTCCACCAATCTTCGTATCATCTGTAAATTTACTCACCCACCCTTCAACTCCCTCTTCCAAGTCATTAATAACAATTACAAACAGCAGAGGACCCAGAACTGATCCCTGCGGAACTCCACTTATAACTGGGCTCCAGGCTGAATATTTACCATCTACCACCACTCTCTGACTTCAACTGGTTAGCCAGTTCTCTATCCAACCGGCCAAACTTCCCACCATCCCATGCCTCCTGACTTTCCGCATTAGCCTACCATGGGGAACCTTATGAAATACCTTACTAAAATCCATGTACATGACATCCACTGCTCTACCCTCATCCACATTTTTGGTCATCTCCTCAAAGAATTCAATAAGACTTGTAAGGCAAGACCTACCCCTCACAAATCCGTGCTGGCTGTCCCTAATCAAGCAGTGTCTTTCCAGATACTCATAAATTCTATCCCTCAGTACCCTTTCCATTACTTTGCCTACCACCGAAGTAAGACTAACTGGCCTGTAATTCCCGGGGTTATTCCTATTTCCTTTTTTGAACAGGGGCACAACATTCGCCACTCTCCAGTCCCCTGGCACCACCCCCATTGACAGTGAAGACAAAAAGATCATTGCTAACGGTTCTGCAATTTCCTTTCTTGCTTCCCACATAATCCTAGGATATATCCCGTCAGGCCCGGGGCACTTGTCTATCCTCAAGTTTTTCAAAATGCCCAACACATCTTCCTTCCTAACAAGTATCTCCTCTAGCTTACCAGTCCGTTTCATACTCTCCTCTTCAACAATACGGTCCCTCTCATATATAAATACTGAAGAAAAGTACTCATTCAAGACCTCTCCTATCTCTTCCGACTCAATACACAGTCTCCCACTACCGTCCTTGATCGGACCTACCCTCGTTCTCGTCATTCTCATGTTTCTTACATACTCATAAAAGGCCTTGGGGTTATCCTTGCTCCTACCCGCCAAAGACTTTTCATTGGTCAGTTTATGTCTTATGATTCATTTTATGAAGACTCCATTGTCTGCTTTATCTTCTAGTTCAGCTAACTCATCAGAAATGCAGGTTCACAGTGTCAAATCATAACTTGAAGTCATTTTGTCAGGTTATTTTAAATTCAAAAGCCATTTTGTGGTTAATAAAAGCCTACATATACTTGTTGCTCCTGACAACAGGCTAAAATCAGATTTTAAATCCTCAAGTCAGCATCTGTTAAGAGAACCAGGGAGAGAACCAGGCTTAATACTCAAGTGGACTAACTTCTTTCAGAATTGAAGAAATATAGAAATGTAAGGGTTTTTACACCAGAGAAAGTGGTCAAAGCCACATCTTTGAATAATTAAGTATCTTGTAATGCAACAGCCAAGGAGAATGGTAATGAGAATACAGAAGAACTAAACATCGTGTCCAGATGTGATAAGAATAATGAGATGAAATAAAGGATAAAGAAAGAAACAAGACAAAATCAGCAAAACTGAAGCAAAAAGAAAGATAAAACAGACAGCACAAAATCTGCATACATTTGGAAAGGCAAGGACTGAATCAGGATAGTCAGTATGCCTTTGTGTGTGGGAAATAGTGTCTCACAAACTTGATTGAGGTTTTGAAGAAGTGACCAGAAGATAGATGAAGGCACAGTGGTAGACGTTATCTAAATGGACTTTAGTAAAGCCTTTAACAAAATTCCATATGGCAGATTGGTTAGTGAGGCTAGAGTTGATGTAAGTCAGGCAGCATCCAAGGAGCAGGAGACTCGATGTTTCGGGCATAAGCCCTTCATCAGGAATGTGGGAGGCAAGGGGATGAGAGATGAATGGGGTTTGGGGGTGGGGCTGGGAGGAAGGTAGGTGGGAAGGCAATAGGTGGATGCAGGTGGGGGGTAATTGTGATAGGACAGTTAGTAAGGTTATATCATATGGGATCCAGGGAGAGCTCGCCACCTGGATACAAAATTGGCTTGTTGGTAGGAGACAGAACATGCTGGCAAAGGGTTGTTGTTCAGACTGGAAGCCTGTGACCAATGGTGTGCCACAAGGATCTGTGCAGTGTCCACTGCAGTTCATTGTTTATGTAAACTTTTTGGATAAGAATATAGGAGGCACAATTAGTACATTTGCATATGCCACTAAAATTGGTGGTATAGTGAACAGCAAAGAAAATTTTCTAAGAATACAATGATATCCTGATCAATTGGGGGTCGATAGGCTGAGGAGTGGTAAATGGAATTTAATTTAGATAAATGCGAGGTATTCCATTTTGATAAGACAAACAGGGTTGGGCTTATACAGTCAATGGTAGGGCCTTGGGGAATATTGTTGATCAGAGAGACCTAGAGGTGTAGGTATAGAGTTTCTTGAAATTGGCATTGTAGGTAAACAGACTGATGAAGAAGGCATTTAGTACTCTTGCCTTCATTGGTCAAACCATTGATTGTATGAATTGGAATGTCACGATGTGGCTGTGTCAGACATTGGTCAGACCACTTTTGGAATAGTGCATACAATTCTGGTCACCCTGCTATAGATTAGATTAGATTCTAAAGGCAAGGTTACATTGATCATGGGAGACTTCAATATGCAGGTGGACTGGGTAAATAATGTTGCTAGTGGATCTAAAGAAAGGGAATTCATGGAATGCTTACAGGATGGCTTTTTGGAACAGCTTGTCATGGAGCCCACAAGAGAGCAGGCTATTCTGGACCTAGTGCTTTGCAATGAACCAGACTCTATAAAAGATCTTAAAGTAAGGGAACCCTTAGGAAGTAGCGACCATAATATGATAGAGTTCAGTCTGGAGTTTGAAAGGGAGAAGGCAAAATCGGATGTAATGGTGTTACAGTTGAATAAAGGTAATTATGAGGGCATGAGAGAGGAACTGACTAAAATAGACTGGAAGCAGAGGCTAACCGGGAAGACAGTAGAGCAAAAATGGCAGGAGTTTGTAGGTATAATTGAGGACACTGTACAGAGGTTCATTCCCAAGAAAAGAAAGATTAACCGGGGAGGGATTAGACAACCTTGGCTGACAAAGGAAGTCAGGAAATGTATTAAAGAAAAAGAGAGATCCTATAAAGTGGCTAAGAACAGTGGGAAATCAGAAGATTGGGAAGGATACAAAAGCAAACAGAGGATAACAAAGAGTGTAATAAGAAATGAGAGGATCAAATATGAAGGTAGGCTAGCCAGTAATATTAGAAATAATAGTAAAAGTTTCTTTCAGTACATAAGAAACAAACGACAGGCAAAAGTAGACATTGGGCCACTTCAAACTGATGCAGAAAGCCTAGTGATGGGAGATAAGGAAATAGCAGGAGAACTTAACAAGTACTTTGCGTCAGTATTCTCAGTGGAAGACATGAGTAATATCCCAAAAATTAAAGGGTGTCACGGGGCTGAGTTGAGTATGGTTGCCATTACGAAAGAGATAGTGCTAGAAAAGTTAAAAAGTCTTAAAATTGATAAATCTCCTGGTCCCGATGGGATACACCCTAGAGTTCTGAGAGAGGTGGCTGAGGAAATAGCAGAGGCATTGGTTGAGATCTTTCAAGAGTCACTGGAGTCAGGAAAGGTCCCGGATGATTGGAAGATGGCTGTTGTAACCCCCTTGTTCAAGAAAGGATCAAGGCAAAAGATGGAAAATTATAGGCCAATCAGCTTAACCTCGGTTGTTGGTAAAATTCTAGAATCCATCATTAAGGATGGGGTTTCTAAATTCTTGGAAGAGCAGAGTCTGATTAGAACAAGTCAACATGGATTTAGTAAAGGGAGGTCATGCCTGACAAACCTGTTGGAATTTTTTGAAGAGGTAACAAGTAGGTTAGACCAGGGAAACCCAGTGGATGTGGTCTATCTAAACTTTCAAAAGGCCTTTGATAAGGTGCCACACAGGAGGCTGCTGAGCAAGGTGAGGGCCCATGGTGTTCGAGGTGAGCTGTTGGGATGGATTGAGGATTGGCTGTCTAACAGAAGGCAGAGAGTTGGGATAAAAGGTTCTTTTTCAGAATGGCAGCCGGTGACGAGCGGTGTCCCGCAGGGTTCGGTGCTGGGGCCACAGCTGTTCGCATTATATATTAATGATTTGGATGAGGACACCGGGGGCATTCTAGCGAAGTTTGCCGATGATACGAAGTTAGGTGGACAGGCAGGTAGTACTGAGGAAGTGGGGAGGCTACAGAAGGATCTAGACAGGTTGGGAGAGTGGTCCAGGAAATGGCTGATGGAATTTAACGTGAGCAAGTGCGAGGTCTTGCACTTTGGCAAAAAGAATAAAAGCATAGACTACTTTCTAAATGGTGAGAAAATTAATAAAGCCAAAGCACAAAGGGATCTGGGAGTGCTAGTCGAGGATTCTCTAAAGGTAAACATGCAGGTTGAGTCCGTGATTAAGAAAGCGAATGCAATGTTGTCTCTTATCTCAAGAGGGTTGGAATACAAAAGCAGAGATGTACTACTAAGACTTTATAAAGCTCTGGTTAGGCCCCATTTGGAGTACTGTGTCCAGTTTTGGTCCCCACACCTCAGGAAGGACATACTGGCACTGGAACGTGTCCAGCGGAGATTCACACGGATGATCCCTGGAATGACAGGTCTAACATATGAGGAACGGCTGAGGATACTGGGATTGTATTCGTTGGAGTTTAGAAGATTGAGGGGAGACTTAATAGAGACGTACAAAATAATACATGGCTTGGAAAAGGTGGATGCTAGGAAATTGTTTCAGTTAGACGAGGAGACTAGGACCCGTGGACACAGCCTTAGAATTAGAGGGGGTCATTTCAGAACAGAAATGCGGAGACATTTCTTCAGCCAGAGAGTGGTGGGCCTGTGGAATTCATTGCCACGGAGTGCAGTGGAAGCTGGGACGCTAAATGTCTTCAAGGCCGAGATTGATAGATTCTTGTTGTCTAGAGGAATTAAGGGCTACGGGGAGAACGCTGGTAAGTGGAGCTGAAATGCACATCAGCCATGATTGAATGGCGGAGTGGACCCGATGGGCCGAATGGCCTTACTTCCACTCCTATGTCTTATGGTCTTATGGCCTTATAGATTCCTGACATTGTGGAAACAGGCCCTTTGGCCGAACAAGTCCACACCGACCCTCCGAAGAGTAACCCACCCAGATCCATTTCCCTCTGACTAATGCACCTAACACTATGGGCAATTTAGCATAGCTAATTCACCTGACATGCACATCTTTGGATGGTGGGAGGAAACCGGAGCACCCGGAGGAAACCAACACAGGAAGAGTAATATTCAACTGGAAAGAGTGCAGAAAAGATTGACAAAGATGTTGCCAGGACTGGAGGGTTTGAGTTGTAATGTGAGATTGGATAGGCTGGGACTTTTTTTTCTCTGGAACGTTGGAGGCTGAGGAGTTCTATAAAATAATGAGGTGCAGAGATAAAGTGAATGGCAAAAGTCTTTTCACCAGAGTAGGGGAGTTCAAAACTAGAGGGTATAGGTTTAAGGTGAGAGAGGAAAGATTCAAAAGGGACCTGAGGGGCAATTTTTTCAAGCAGAGAGTGATGTATGTATTGAACAGCCTGCCAGAGGAAGTGATAGAGGCTGCTACAATTACAACATTTAAAGGACATTTGGATAGGGAGGATTTCCAGGGATCTGGGCCAAATGCAAGCAAATGGGAATAGTTCAGTTCGGGAAAATCTGGTTGGCATGAATGAGTAGGACAGATGTGTCTGTTCCTGTGCTGTATGATTCTGTGACTCTAAGATAAAGGCAGAGATTCCCTTGAGCAAACCTTCCTGTATTGATGCTACTGCTTTACAGAGATTGATGAAAAATTCAAAACAATCGTAAGGAAAAATCTTTTTTACGCAACCAGCGGTCAGGATCTGGAATGTTGCACCTGAGAGGTGGGAACAGATTTGAATATGGCTTTTAAAATAAATCAGACAAGCAGACAGAAGGGAAAAATTCCTGATGAAGGGCTTATGCCTGAAACATTGACTCTCCTGCTCCTCAAATGCTACCTGACCAGTTGTGCTTTTCCAGCACCGCACTCTTGCCTCTGATTTCCAGCATCTGCAGTCCTCACTTTCTCTCAGAAAAGAAAAATAGGCAGAGCAACAGGCAGAGAGACAGCATGGACTAAATGGGCTGAACAGCCTCCTCTGTTACAACCATCCAGGTTTCGATGATCCTATGCTTCTTGTCATTGAACAATCACTTATCAACCTTCAACTTGAAGCTCCCAGAAATCAGCTTTACCGTAAGTAGTAATTAAACTGTAATCCAACATGAGCACAGTGAACAGTTCCTTTGATACAAAAGGCGATAAAATAAAACACTTTGCTAACTTCTGACAATAAACAATTGTATGAAATGCAAAAGCTTGAATCTATCAGTCAATATAGCAGGAAGAAGCAATAAATGAGATAATTCCACGTTATCCCTTTTGAAGACATAGCTGAGACTCAAGGAGTTTAAAAACTCAGACACAGTTAAATAAAACAATCAATCGTTTTAAGGATTTCATTTACAGGCTGAATCTGACACTGAGTGAAACAGGTTAGGCCAATCAAATTCATTGAGGTCAGATTTAATAGCTACAGCCCTGAAGGGACTTTATTCAGAAATGTTTCAACTAATTTCAGAATGCAGTAAAACAACACTTGCAGCAATGTTATCTTGATTCACAATCGAAACATTGTTGCAGAAGGATAAAGAATAATTTGGTTTTATAAAGCATATTTAATGGAAAAAAACTAAAGAAACTTCATATGAAGGTTATCAAATAAAACTTGATGCCAGTAAATGGGAGATATTATGACAAAGTTTGACCAAAGATGTAGACTGTAAGGTCTCCGAAATGGAGAAGATAGAGATATAGATGAGAGATTTATAGAGAGTTCAGAGCTTTAAGGCTTTGCTGAAGGTCTGATACCAACAGCAGTGATAATTAGGGCTATCTCAGAATTGGTGTATGGAGATTTCTGGGGGTTAAATGTCTGGTCAGGATTACAGAGATAGGGAGAGATGAAGTAATGGTGGATTTTGGAACCAAAGATAAAATTTTTAAAACTGACATATTGGCAAACCCCGAGCCAATGTACATTAGCAATCAAAAGGGTGACAGGTGAACAGAAATTGTTATGTTTTAGATTCCAAGCAACAGACTGACATCAAGTAAATGGAGGGTAGAAGATTGAAGTCTGAACGAGGGAATATTGGAATGATCTGGATGAAAGGTGATGAAGGATTAGATGAGCGACTTAACAGCAAATAAGCAGAAGTGGGACACATTTGGATGATGTTAGAGAGGTGGAAATGGACAGCCAGTTTAATGGTGCTTGTGTGTGATTGAAGGTGCAGATTGAGTTCAAATATGACACCAGGGTTGTGAATAGTCCAGTTCAATCTCAGTTTCCAGAGAGAGAGGGATGGTGCTGGTGGCTTGTGAAACAAAGACAATGAGTTCAGTGTTCCTAATATCTGGTTTAAAGAACTTTCTGTACTCAATTTTAAACAAATAGTCTCATAATTTAAAGACTATGAAAGGATTGACAGAGATGACGGTGAGATAGAGCTGGTCATCATCAGCATATACATGGAAAATTTTATTGTTGTTTTGTATGCTATCACCAGGGCACAATAGACTTGTGTAATTTCCTAGTTAAACTAAGTAGGAAGAACCATGTTAAACATGGATATCCCAGCTTGACTTTTAGCTAACATGCTTGTATATTACAGCTTGCATGTGCTAACATGCCTGTGTATTTCAGCTTGTCTGTGTACTAACATGCCTGTGTATTACAGCTTGTCTGTGTACTAACATGCCTGTGTATTACAGCTTGTGTGTGCTAACATGCCTGTATATTACAGCCTGTGTGTGTACTAACATGCCTATATATTGCAGCTTGTCTGTGTACTAACATACCTGCATATTACAGCTTGTGCATGTGCTAACATGCTTGTATATCACAGCTTATTTGTGTACTAACATGCCTGTATATTACACCTTGTGTGTGTGCTAATATGCCTGTATATTAAACCTTCTTTGTGTACTACCATGCCTGTATATCACAGCTTGACTGTGTACTAACATCCTTGTACATTACAGCTTGTTTGTGTACTAACATACTTATATATCACAGCTTGTCTGTGTACTAAAATGCTTGTATATTACAGCTTGTGTGTGCTAACATGCCTGTATATTACAACTTGTGTGTGCTAACATGTTTGTATATTACACCTTGTCTGTGTACTAACATGCCTGTATATCACAGTTTGTCTGTGTACTAACATCCTTGTACATTACAGCTTGTGTGTACTAACATGCTTGTATATCACAGCTTGTCTGTGTACTAAAATGCTTGTATATTACAGCTTGTGTGTACTAACATGCTTATATATCACAGCTTGTCTGTGTACTAACATGCCTGTATATTACGGCTTGTGTGTACTGACATGCTTGTATATTACAGCCTGTCTGTGTACTAACATGCTTGTATATCACAGCTTTTCTGTGTGCTAACGTGCCTGTATATCACAGCTTTTCTGTGTGCTAGCTTGCCTGTATATCACAGCTTGCCTGTGTAATAACATTCTTGTATATCGCAGCTTGTCTGTGTACTAACGTGCTTGATTATCACAGCTTGTCTGTCTACTAGCATGCTTGTATATTACAACTTGTGTGTGCTAACATGCCTGTATATTACATCTTGTGTGTGTACTAACATGACTGTATATTACAGTTTGACTGTGTTCTAACACACTGCAAATACTAACATGAATTTGTACAAGTATCTTGCATATCCCCACTTTACTGTGTACGAACACACTTGTATATGTGAATTTTCTTTCCCATTTCTACTTCTCCAGCTCCATGTCTGGCTTCTACTTTTTTTTAACAAGCTGATAATCTGTTGTCCATTTTCACCCAAATATGTGAGTCTTTCAGAAAAGTGCAAATCTAATAGGTAAATAGAGTGACTTATTTTGATGATGTGGTAATTTCATATCAGTCTAGGTTTAGCTCATTGATTGCTTCGTAAACTTGGTTCAAGTTGGTCAGGTGCACCTGCAGCCATCTGCCTCAATTTGTTTTTATTTTGAACCTGTTTTAGTTGATGAAAGGTCCAAGGAATTAAAATCAGCAATACATGTCCAAATTTGATCTTTTTTTTAACCAAAAATGTAATAATCTCTTGTTTGTTTTTATCTGGATTTCAAAAAATGGCTTTGAGTTTAGAAATAAGTGATCGAGCCACAGTGCAACCTTTGTACTGACCATAAATTGATGGCATGTTTGGAACATAGACATCAGATAGCACTTCCTTTTCTTTGAAGTAATCCTAGCATTTTTTTAATTCTGATATGATAGGGAATGTCAGTAAATGAACCAAGGGAGTTATGAAAGCATGGGATGACAAATTGCTATTCCATCCATCAAACCAAATCCTCTGCAGATCAAGTACGCTTTTCATTATATTGTGCAGCAAATAGAGATAGCTAGTTAAATATACATCAATATTATTGTAAATATTGAATGATAATCAGAACTATGTTCTGGGCATCAAATTTGCTCCAAAGATTCTCCTAATCTTTGTTTACTTAAGACTACAAGTAAGTTATCACTTTCTTAAAATTAAAGTGGCCTGATACAAAACCTCTGTTAACTTCATTTGTATAGTGTTACAATTGTATACAGATGCCAGGCATTATCTGAGGTTTCAGTGGAGTCTTTACAAAGGGACACATTTGTAGACATATAATAAATTAGATTTGTCATTGTTAGGTTAAGAGGTGTATGCTTATGATCAGAATTGTGTCAATACATATTACTTATGACAAAGATTGTTTCCAGTTCTGATGAAACGTTCCAACATGAAATTTTGACTCCCCTTCTCCTCTGATGCTGCTTGACTTGTGCTTTTTCCAGCTCCACTCTTATCCACTCGGACTCTCCAGCATCTACAGTTGTCATTAGTTCTAGTTCTTTCATCAACTGCTTTTTCTGGAATAGAATATTCTCAATCATATTATCAACATCCAATGTCGGCTGGTTAGAGTGAGGTGCAATATTTGACAAGTCAGGTATTGTGTGCAGGATTCCTATAGTTCTGCAGAATTACTGACATACATTGATGATGTAAGTATTTGGAAGATGTGTCATAGAGTCATAGAGATGCACAGCATGGAAACAGACCCTGCATTCCCACATGAGTTATTCTCTCGCCTTTGAAAGGTTTGAATGTTTCCCAGTCAAATTCTCAAAAATCTTTGCCACCATGTCGAAGATTTCTATATATTGCAAATGTACCAATTGCACAATAATGATTGGGAAAACCATAATATGTTTAGTCTATTTTTTGAAGATAAGCCTACATATCGACAATGGTAACTAGGAGACAATGTAGACAGACTTGCAAAGGACCTCTACTGTTCTTCATCCACAGAAGAATCCATACACTAAACAAACAGTTCTTCCTAGCTATATTGGAAATTAAAGACAGTAAGTACCAAACACTTTCATATAATTACCCCCACACTCTGGGTTCCTCAACTGTTCCAGAATCTTCCATCGGCCTCCGAAATCACTTGGGGTGCCATTAACCACGCGGTCGCTGCAGCGCCCACGGCAGCAATCGTCGCCGCGAACCATGAAGTCACTTCCGCCCCCACTGACCTTGCAGCCTCCGCGATCGCCGCCCAGACAACCGCCTACACGATCGCAAGGAAGATCATCATCGACAGATTCGCGGTCTCCGTGGGGTCCACGGCTACCGGGAACAACACCGTTTCTGCCTTCGCCATAGCCACTTCCGCCCCCTGGGTTGCTGTTGCCGCAGCGACTTCTGCCCCCAGTGACATCACTCACCTGCACAACGACCATGCCGCATGCGTCTCCGCCCCCACGCCGATCTCCGTCACCACGCCTAACCCCGCCCCCACGCCTAACCCCACCCTGCCCCAATCTCCATCCCCGCCCCGATTCCCGCCCCCATGCCTAACCCTGCTCCCACTCCCAGCTCCAGCCCCACACCAGGTCCTAGCTCCCAGGTCCTAGCTCCCAGCCCTGCTGTATTTTCACCATCCCTCCAGAACTACCCCCCTCTGAGGATAAAAGATCAGTCCTCATCAGAGGCCTCACCTTCATCCCCCTACGCTCTCAGATTAACGAGTTCAACACGTGGAGTGACATCGAACAATTCTTCCGCCGCCTTCGCCTCCGCGCCTACTTCTTCAACCAGGATTCTCGCCCACCCTCTGACGACCCCTTCTCCCACCTCCAACACACCCCATCCACCTGGACACCGCGTGCTGGCCTCTTACCCGCCCTCAATCTCTTCATAGCCAACTGCCGCCGCGACATTAACCACCTCAACCTCTCCACCCCTCTCACCCACTCCAACCTCTCACCCTCACAACATGCAGGCCTTCACTTCCTCCGTTCCAACCCCAAATTCACCTGTACCCCCACACACATCATTTACTGCATCCGCTGCACCCGATGTGGCCTCCTCTATATTGGGGAGACAGGCCGCCTACTTGCGGAACATTTCAGAGAACACCTCTGGGATACCCGGACCAACCAACCCAACCACCCTGTGGCTCAATAATTCAACTCCCCCTCCCACTCCACCAAGGACATGCAGGTCCTTGGACTCCTCCATCGCCAGACCATAGCAACACGACGGCTGGAGGAAGAGCGCCTCTTCTTCCGCCTAGGAACCCTCCAACCACAAGGGATGAACTCAGATTTCTCCAGTTTCCTCATTTCCCCTCCCCCCCCCCTTGTCTCAGTCCCAACCCTTGAACTCAGCACCGCCTTTCTAACCTGCAATCTTCTTCTTGACTTCTCCGCCCCCACCCCCACTCCGGCCTATCACCCTCACCTTGACCTCCTTCCACCTATCGCATTTCCAACGCCCCTCCCCCAAGTCCCTCCTCCCTACCTTTTATTTTCGCCTGCTTGGCACACTTTCCTCATTCCTGAAGAAGGGCTCATGCCTGAAACGTCGATTCTCCTGCTCCTTGGATGCTGCCTGACCTGCTGCGCTTTTCCAGCAACACATTTTCAGCAGCGACAATGCCGACATACCTGGCATGTTGCTGCATCCTATCTAAACAGTAATAAGATTGTACATCTTATCCTCCTCACGGTGAGTTGTGATAGATATCAATTTAAGACATCTCCCTTAAAGATACATGCACATTACATCACAATACTAAGTATGGACTTACAGTAACAGTTAAATGCTTTGAAAAGATTGTTACCTCTTTTGAATAAATATACTCAGTTGGTTGGATGACCTTACTCATGTGTGCGCAAAGCAAACAAAACATCAAATTAAATATTTTTACAAAAATACAATATTTTAATAAAGATCATTACTGCATTATAGGTGCCCATGACATCTTGAAATCAATAAATTCAGAATTCCTACGCTGATAGCTTTACTTGCTGTTCGTGGAGATGGACCCTGTGTGGTACTCAAAATTCACTCGAATATATACGTAGAAAAATGCATTAGAGTTTGGATGTTGATGATTAATATTACTAAACTTTTTTCTGCTTATCATGACAAATGTATTGTAGCAGAGATATCTCCCGCTCCGACTGGACTGGTATCGAGAAGCTCTGTAACACATGACAGCTCTTCAAAACATTTATCACACAGGTCAGTGCACTCAATTTTTATTTTCCTTGAACTTTCCCAGAGGAACTGTGCAGAACACAACACTGCTTTCTAACATGTCATTATACCTCCCATTGATCTTCAGTTGTTACCTGTCATACTGAGTTTATCCAGAACCTTGCAAGCAAATGTTTCTGTTGCACAATGGCTTTGTCTACCAGGTAAAGATAAATTAGCTAAAGGGGCTCCAAAATCTTTAGCTTGTAAACTCAAATCAAACAGAACAGAATTTCAATCCACAGGATGGAGTGGAGCATTTGGCTCAACAAGCTATATAATCTTAAAGCCAACAGTTACTCTGAAAGTTAGCTTAGGGCAGCACAGCGGCTCAGTGGTTAGCACTGCTACCTCACAGCACCAAGGACCCAGGTTTGATTCCTGCCTCGGGTGACTGTCTGTGTGGAGTTTGCACATTCTCCCTGTGTCTCTGTTGGTTTCCTCCCACAAGCCAAAGATGAGTAGGTCAGGTGAATTGGCCATGCTAAATTGCCCACAGTGGTAGGTGCATTAGTCAGGGATAAATATGGGAATGGGTCTGGGTGGGTTACTCTTCGGAGGGTCGGTGTGGACTTGTTGGGCCGAAGGGCCAGTTTCCATACTGTAGGGAATCCAATCTTACCTGTGGCAATACTTTAACTACTCAAGTACTGAACACCATAGAAAGTATCCCAAAATATATCCCCAGTTTATGCTCTGCGCTTGGAGAATCGAGGGTATGGGGAAAAGTCTTCACAAAGCAAATATTGAAAATTTCTCTAACAAAATTGCAACTGGGGATCAACTGCATATTACAAAATAGAGTGTGTTCAGTGTTTTTCTTCTGTTGGGTAAGTTTAACAAGGGATACAGAATAAATGTGAAATTGAGGTACAGATCATCCATGTTCCAACTGGATGTTAAAACTGTTGCAGTTCGAATCATACAGTCCCTATAATGTGAAAGCAGACTTTTTGGCCCATTGAGTCCATTCCAAACAGCATCCACCCTATCCTTGCATTTTTCATTGTTTATCCTGCAATCACAAAGCAATTTAGCATGGCCAATTGGCCTAACCTTTTGACTGTGGGAGGAAGCCAGAGCACCCAGGCACAGTGAAAATGTGCAAACTCCACATGGATGCCAGAATGGGTGGAATCAAACCCAGGTCCCTGACACTGTGAGGTAGCAGTGCTAACCACTGAGCCACCATGTCACCCAGATGGAGGTGCTGAGTGACCTATCCCTCTTCTGATTATCCTTACAGCATGGACACTGGTTGGATGCTGCAGAAGGAAAATAACACAGATAGTTTTCTACTTCCAACGGCTAACAGGTACATCCTGCTGAAAAATAATCACATGATTTAGCTGACGTCTTCCCCACGGTTAAAAACAGTGCCAACACTTACCGCATAATAACTTGCATTTACATATTACTTTGAATACGGTCTGAATCATCTAGTTGTTAGATGCATGTCAGGATCCCACAAAGGGTTCCGACACACTGATCAGATGGTCATTGCCATGGAAACTTAAACTTCTCATCATTCATCACCTGATGTCTGAAATCTTCTGAAAAATATCTGCAACTCTAAGTTAGGATCAGAAACATCATAGGATTATGTCCTACATACCTTAACAGTTAGCCAGAAAAGGATTTGAGTTAAACCTACTCTAACTCTAGCAAGCTAATGCTTACATTCATGCACAAAACCATACACACACACACACACACACACACACACACACACACACACACACACACACACACACACACACACACACACACACACACACACACACACACACACACACACACACACACACACACACACACACACACACACACACACACACACACACACACACACTAACACATACGTGATAAAGGGCTAATACCCAAAACGTTGACTCTCCTGCTCCTCGGATGCAGCTTGACCTGCTGTGTGTTTTCCAGTGCCATACTTTTCGACTCCAACATATATAAATAAAAATAGACACACAAAAGCTTTATAAGCCAATGCATTATTTCTCCTGTATTGTATTGATCACTTTAAATTACGTGGTTGTATTTTCTTTACCTTAATGAATGTAGACTGGTTGTGGGATAGTACTCTTGCTGAGTTTGTTTCAGGGTGCTGGGATGGAAGATCAGACAGGGTCAGTATCCTGGCCAAAGAATTGCATTGTGTGCTTGAAAAAGGGAAGGCAGGATGGGAAAGTATTGGTCATAACACAGATTTGCTAAAGTCAGCAAAATGGTTCTTAAACTGCGCTGGACCTAAAGAAAATGGCATTGTTTCATCATTCAAACTTTGGAGACTGATAAGTGAGTGGGAGGTAATGCCCCAGGCTGCTTGCATTTATTCAAACCTGGCATCCAAAATGGGCCAGAGAAAATGCATCATGCAGTAACATAGCATAACATAACATAACATCTAACCTAAGAGTGCCTTATTAAAAACCAACCGAATGGGCCAAAAACAAGTATTACATTAAAGGGCACACAGATAGATAGAACTAGGAACAGGCATAAAGAAAACATTTGAAAATTACTCAGGTTAACAGCTTGAGAGAAATGCCAGCTTGTGGGCTTCTAAGAACCCAATGTCATTGTGAGTATATCCTATCACTCAGTAGTTTTGTAAGGGGATACCACTTTTAGTGCATGGTATCCAGTTTAATGAACAAGATTAATATTAGAGCCAGAATCTTTAGAAGAAGCATGGGGAGTTGATGATCCTGATTAATCATAGTGATGACTCCATCCAATCACTCACACAGACCTCTTGACTGTTTCCCAATGTCCAAGTGCCCCCACAAATGCTGGACATCTGGCCTCACCACAAACACCATCACCACTCACCCTGCCCCAGCCACCCAAACTAACCCTGCCACCCTGATATCTCAGTAATCTGAACTTTCCTGACCCAACTATCTGAAGGCCACTTCCAGAAGTTCTGATCCATTCTGCCCCCTCACCAAGTCATGTACCACTTTGCCCCCGCACCTAATTATCTTCTTGGTGTATGCAGTTTTCGGAGAGTCTCTGGTTATTTAAAAAGTGTTCATTTATTGAAATACAGCAACTCAAGCTGTGAGCAGGATGAATGGCTTATCTAGAGATTTGGTGAGCCTTATTTGAGCAGATCGATGACTCAGTGGTTAACACTGTTGTCTCCAGCTCTATTTCCCTTTAAAAGTATAATGATTTAAAGTACTTTTACTTCAAACATAGCTAAGCTTGGTAATATCAAAATGAGACACCTTAACATAGTTACAAAGAATCCCTTGTCTGTTGTTTTTAAATGGGGGAGTTACTCCCTTGTCTAATATAAACACTCTAATAACTCTGTTCAAAGAGCAGGATTTCATTTTACAATTAAGGTAGATAATTGAAGGAAAATTGAATAAAGAAATATGTGAACAGGGTGGGCACAAGGGAACAGAATAACTGCTTCTGTAGAGAACAAGCATTTATATGGATCTGTTGGGCAATACAGTCTGTTTTCACTTTGTAAAATACGTGCAAAGCTACATTACTTGATATTTTGAACAGCGTGCAGGACAGTGGCTCAGTGGCTCAGTGGTTATCACTGTTGCCTCACAGTACCAGGGAGTTGGGTTTGATTCCAGCCTCGGCGACTGTCTGTGTGGAGTTTGCACATTCACGCCATAATGTGTGGGTTTCCTCCCATAGTCCAAAGATGTATGGATTAGGTGGATTGTTTGTAGTAAGTTGCCAGTAGTGTCCAGGAATATGCAGGCTAGGTGGGTTAGCCATGTAAAATGGATAGGGTGGGTCTGGGTGTGCTGTTCTTTGGAGGATCAGCATGGACTTGATGGTCCAAATGGTCTGCTTCCACATTATAGGGATTCTATCAAAAATATATATTTTCACACAAGACACTAGCCCTTCACAACGCCATCCAAAGGCTTGGTGTCAGGTTCCAAATGTATCCTTTCGAATGCTGGGACCCTGGGAAGCACTGAGGGTCAGGGGAACTTGGTGTGCATGTCCACCGGTCCCTTAAGGTATTAGGGCAGGTAGATAAAGTTGTTAAGAAGGCCTTTACTTGCCTTAACTAGCTGAGGCATAGCAAGCAGGGGTGGTATACTGGAACAATATAACAGGGTTCAGATAGAGCAGTGGAGGGATACAGGATAGCCAGAAGGGACCTGAAGAAAGGGATTAGGAGAGCTCAGAGAGGGCATGAAAAATCTTTGGCGGATAGGATCAAGGATAACCCAAAGGCATTTTATGCGTATGTGAGAAACATGAGAATGACGAGAACGCGGGTAGGTCCAATCAAGGACAGTAGTGGGACACTGTGTATTGAGTCGGAAGAGATAGGAGAGGTCTTGAATGAGTACTTTTCTTCAGTATTTACGAATGAGAGGGATCGTATTGTTGAAGAGGAGAGTGTGAAATGGACTGGTAAGCTAGAGGAGATACTTGTTAGGAAGGAAGATGTGTTGGACATTTTGAACAACTTGAGGGTAGACATGTCCCCCGGGCCTGATGGGATATATCCTAGGATTATGTGAGAAGCAAGAGATGAAATTGCAGTACCGTTGGCAATGATCTTTTCATCTTCACTGTCAACGGGGGTGGTACCAGGGGACTGGAGAGTGGCGAATGTTGTGCCCCTGTTCAAAAAAGGGAATAGGGATAACCCCAGGAATTACAGGCCAGTTAGTCTTACTTCGGTGGTAGGTAAAGTAATGGAAAGGGTACTGAGGGATAGGATTTATGAGTATCTGGAAAGGCACTGCTTGATTAGGGACAGCAGCACGGATTTGTGAAGGGTAGGTCTTGCCTTACAAGTCTGATTGAATTCTTTGAGGAGGTGACCAAGCATGTGGATGAGGGTAGAGCAGTGGATGTAGTATACATGGATTTTAGTAAGGCATTTGATAAGGTTCCCCATGGTAGGCTTATGCGGAAAGTCAG
The DNA here is from genome assembly GCF_037043375.1 of Chiloscyllium plagiosum. NCBI lineage: Eukaryota > Metazoa > Chordata > Chondrichthyes > Orectolobiformes > Hemiscylliidae > Chiloscyllium > Chiloscyllium plagiosum. The sequence goes on from NW_028270159.1 coordinate 44,264,328, forward strand.
GAGGCATGGGATAGAGGGAAATTTGGCCAATTGGATAGAAAACTGGCTAACCGGTCGAGAGTGGTGGTAGATGGTAAATATTCAGCCTGGAGCCCAGTTACAAGTGGAGTTCTGCAGGGATCAGTTCTGGGTCCTCTGCTGTTCGTAATTTTTATTAATGACTTGGATAAGGGAGTCGAAGGGTGGGTCAGTAAATTTGCAGATGATACGAAGATTGGTAGAGTTGTGGATAGTGAGGAGGGCTGTTGTCGGCTGCAAAGGGACTTAGATATGATGCAGAGCTGGGCTGAGGAGTGGCAGATGGAGTTCAACCCTGTCAAGTGTGAGGTTGTCCATTTTGGAAAGACAAATAAGAATGCGGAATACAGGGTTAACGGTAGGGTTCTTAGTAAGATGGAGGAGCAGAGGGATCTTGGGGTCTATGTTCATAGATCTTTGAAAGTTGCCACACAGGTGGGTAGAGCTTGTAAGAAGGCCTATGGTGTATTAGCATTCATTAGCAGAGGGATTGAATTCAAGAGTCGTGAAGTGATGTTGCAACTGTACAGGACTTTGGTTAGGCCACATTTGGAGTACTGTGTGCAGTTCTGGTCGCCTCACTTTAGGAAAGATGTGGAAGCTTTGGAGAGGATGCAGAGAAGATTTACCAGGATGTTGCCTGGAATGGAGAATAGGTCGTACGAGGATAGGTTGAGAGTGCTAGGCCTTTTCTCGTTGGAACGGCGAAGGATGAGGGGTGACTTGATAGAGGTTTATAAGATGATCAGAGGAATAGATAGAGTAGACAGTCAGAAACTTTTTCCCCGGGTACAACAGAGTGTTACAAGGGGACATAAATTTAAGGTGAATGGTGGGAGGTATAGGGGAGATGTCAGGGGTGGGTTCTTTACCCAGAGAGTGGTGGGGGCATGGAATGCGCTGCCTGTGGGAGTGGTAGAGTCAGAATCTTTGGTGACCTTTAAGCGGCAATTGGATAGGTACATGGATGGGTGCTTAAGCTAGGACAAATGTTCGGCACAACATCGTGGGCCGAAGGGCCTGTTCTGTGCTGTATTGTTCTATGTTCTATGTTGATTAAACTAAGCTGGAGTATTGTATGCAACTCTGGAATCCACATTACAGGAGGGATGTGATAGTACTAAAGAGGGTGAAGAGGAGATATTTTCCTGGATGTTATCTGAGCTGGAGAGTTTCAGTTTTGAAGAGAGATTGACAGACTGGGGCTGTTTTCTTTAAAGCAGAGGAGATTGAAAGGGGACATGATTGAGATATATAAAATTACGAGGTAAATATAGGACAGGCATGAAGAGACTTTTCCCCTTGATGGAGAGATCAATGACCAGTGACCATAGATTTAAAGTAGGGGCACAATGTTTAGAGGAGATATGAGGAAAAATACTTTCACCCAGACAGTGCTGGGAAATTGGACCCTTACTGTGTGTAATGGTAGCAGAGACACAAACTCTCATAACATTTAATAAGTACCTTGAAGTGCAGTTGGGAAGACATTCATGGCTATGGGCCAAGTTCTGGAAATGGGGTTTAGAATAGTTAGGTGGTTGTTTTGGCCAGCATGGATTCAATGGGCCAAAGAGCCTTCTTCTGTGCTGTAGATCTCAAGCCTCTGGATCTCTCTACTGCTTTCTTGCTTCTTCCAAAACATTTTCAACTCAGTCCTGGATGAGTCACACTTTCCTTTCAGTGATGTGGAGGAGTTGGTGTTGGACTGGGGTGGACAAAGTTAAAAATCACACAACACCAGGTTCTAGTCTAACAGGTTTGTTTGGAAGTACATGCTTTTAGAGCACAGTGCTCTAAAAACTAGTACTTCCAAATAAATCTGTTGGACTATAACCTGGTGTTGTGTGATTTTTAACTTTGTACACCCCAGTCCAACGCCAGTATCTCCAAGTAATGTTCAATATCACATTGTCCATGTTTAAAGATCTCATACATAGTTGCCAATTTTTTGTGGGGTCTCTGCTGTAAAGAATGCCCTGGAAATAAAGCCATATTATTCTGTATAAGTTGCCATACATGTTCAAATGATCAATTCAATCAGTAGGATGGTTACCCAGCCTGACTTTACCCTCTGGTTAAGATTGAAAAAACTTCCACCAGGTTTCATCAATGAACAAGAAAACAAAAACGTAACACAATAAACTTATCAACTAACATGTAAAAAATGTTATTATCAATTACTTACATGCAAGCCTAAAGGTTTTCTTTCTAAACCTTTAAATCCAAGCATGCACATTTTTTTCACAAATTAGAAAAATAGGACAGACAAGATAATCAGTTTTGCAGAAATATTTGGGTAGAAAATATAGGTAAAAAGAAATTAAGTTTATGGATCAAAAGTTTAAACCACAGGGAGAATAAGGAAACCTTATCAGAGTTTTTTTTTAGCTTTAGGTGATGATATCATGTTGTTGTCAACTGCATGGATTCTCAGTTCAGTGGCTGGTCAGTTGTACCTAGGTCTTTTGCCTTGAGTTAGATGTTTCTTTTCTCAGAGTCTTTTACAGTTAGTGTTCTTCCACTTACAGAGTGCGAGGTAGAGTGAAGTCTAGCTTGGCTCAGCCCTTTGGAATTTCACATTTCTGTGTTCCTTTCTCTCGGTTCTTCTGCAAACTGCTACTTAGAACCAATCCAAAATCTTTGGCTGACAATTTTTTGCTTCAATCCAAAGGCACCTGATGCCAGGTAATCTCTCAAAATATCAATGGTAGTCATGATTTGGAGGTGCCGGTGTTGGACTGGGGTGGACAAAGTTAAAAATCACACAACACCAGCTTATAGTCCAACAAGTTTGTTTGGAAGCACTAGCCTTTGAGGCATCTAGTGCTTCCAAATAAACCTATTGGACTATAACCTGGTGTTGTGTGATTTTGAACTTCAAAATATCAGACTTCTCCAGAGGTTGTATGCTGTTATGGAACCAATGAGTGAAAGGTACACAGTTTTACCCTTACTTTAGATTACAATACAGTGATTCATTCTCTGCAGCCAGTCAGTCCAAACTTCCATTTTACACTTTATATTTCTATTTTTAAACACGTGTACTCCTTACAGTGTAATGTCTATTTTTAATTATGTCCTAGAGAAGCGGTTTTGGATGTTTCTTTCTACTTTACAGGAAATTGTTGCCGCTTTTGCAGAAAAAGGAAACAAAGATGATATTTTTAAAATTTGTACCCATGAAGTCCCAAATAGTGGCTTTGAAAAAAAATAAAAAGTTAAAAATCACACAACACCAGGTTATAGTCCAACAGGTTTAATTGTAAGCACACTAGCTTTCGGAGCGATACTCCTTCATCAGGTGATAGATGACTATCACCTGATGAAGGAACATCGTTCCGAAATCTAGTGTGCTTCCAATTAAACCTGTTGGACGATAACCTGGTGTTGTGTGATTTTTAACTTTGTACACCCCAGTCCAACACCGGCATCTCCAAATCTTGAAAAAAATACGCATACTTGTACTTTCTGTTTCAGACATTCGGATTCCATTACCCAAGGGAGGAAGGCAGTAGAAATGGCCAAAGAATCTAATAAACCTGAATGTGCAGAGTTCTGCCATTTTCTGGTCAATGGCCAGTCAAAATATTGACCTAACCAGGACCATCCAGGATTGAACATCCAGGACCATGAAGTGGCATCTGAAGACAGAAAGTTGTTGTCCTCAGGAAACAGGAAGGGGATAGTGATGAGTTCAGGCTTGAGGCACATGGCCAAGGATAGGTCATCACTGGTGACGGCATGTTTGGTGAATGGTAGGGGTTTGGTGGGTTTATCTTCAGTTGTCAGGGTAAGTACAATTGTAAATGGGGTTGGTAAGCGCACACTTGGAGTACTCTGTGTAAATGCTGGTTCTCGTAAAGAAGTATACATTTATCTCAGAGCGCAACAATGGTTCACCAGACTGGCTCCTGAGAAGAAGACGTTGTCCTTTGAACTGAGAATAAATAAACTAGGGGTTTTGGAGAATGAGAGGAGATCTGATTGAAAAATATCAAGTGGTTAGCACTCCTGCCTCACAGCACCAGGGTCCTGAGTTCCATTCCAGCACCTGTTGACTGGCTGTATGGAGTTGGTGCATTCTTCCTGTATCTGTCTGGGTGCTCTGGTTTCTTCCCACAGTCCAAGGATATGCAGGTTAGGTGAACTAGCCACACTAAATTGCCCAGGGATGTGTAGGAGAATGGGTCTGAGTGGAATGCTCTTTGGAGGGCCAGTGTAGACTTGTTGGGCCAAATGTCCTGTTTCCACATTGTAGGGATTCTATGTTGAGAAAATGGTTCTCTTAGACAGGGAATCTGGAACATGGAGTCATAGTCTCAGAATCAGTGGCAAAAGTGAGGACTGCAGATGCTGGAAACCAGAGTCTAGATTAGAGTGGTGCTGGAAAAGCACAGCAGGTCAGGCAGCATCCGAGGAGCAGGAAGGGCTCCTGATGAAGGGCTTTTGCTCGAAACATCGATTTTCCTGCTCCTCAGATGCTGCCTGACCTGCTGTGCTTTTCCAGCACCACTCTAATCTAGACTCAGAATCAGTGGTCAGACCTTTAGGACTGTGGCAGATTGAAATTGCTTAACTTAAATGTTTGTGATGTTTTGGAATTATTTACTTCTACAACTGTGGATGCCCAGTCATTGGACATTTTCAAGCAAGTGATTGAGAGATTTTCAGGATTTAGGAACAGTGTGGGAAGATAGGGCGCAGATGGAAGATCTGGCAAAATTGTATGGAATGGTGATATAGGCTGGAACTGCCATGTGGCCTTTTCTGCTACTTCTTAAGTTCTTATAAGGGCAAGGCCATCTGGGCTGGTAGGAGTGGAGGGGATCACGATGCGGGAGAGACAAAGCAGACAGGACTAATTGGTAGGAGTAAGGGAAGTGATCTTGAGCTTCTTTGACAACATACACCAAGTACTCCATCACTTCCCAGACAATGATTTGCTGAAAAGCCACTCACTTTGTGTGGCCAATCATGTTCATTTCAGAAATAGGCAACACATCCATAAAAATGAAAACTGGTCCCCAATCTAGAGAGCTCAATCTAAGTGCATGAGCAGAATACGTCATAGTATCCCCACTGTGCAGAAAAGGGCCATTTGGCCCATTGAGTCTGCACTGACCCAGCGAAGAACTTTCCACCCAGACCCATTCTTGTATTGATCAAAGTTAAAAATCACACAAAAACCCTGTCCACTCCAGTCCAACACCGGTGCCTCCACATCATGTATTTATCATTGGTATTCCTAGTCTGTTGATCACTGGATGCTACAGGATAGTTTCCCATGACCAATTCATCTAATCTGCATAACTTTGGACTGTGGGAAGAAACCAGAGCACCGAGATGAAACCCATACAGACATGAAGAGAATATACAAACTCCACACAGGCAGTCACCCAAGGGTGGAATCAAAGCAACAATGCTAACAACTGAGCCACAATGCCACCCCACTGCCTTGTGGAAACAATCTCAAACATGTCCGGTTGAGATCATGTTGTTCACTTTTAGCTCCCTTCCTGTTGTCCTACCCCATGGCTTGTGTTGATGGAATTTAATATCAAGGTTTTCGCATTTCCACTTCATGATCATCCATAATTCAGTTGGATAAGAGAATAGAACTCTCACTTCTTTGCCTTAACAACATTGTTCAGCCTCTCTACTCAGTCAGAGTAACCATATCCATTCAGATCCAGTGGAACCAGATATCCCAATCAGTTGGGGCTGAAAATGAACCCAGTTTTCCAGTATTGGCCGATATTAAAATATTAGATTTCCACCTATTTTTCCATGACAATTCCAAGCTGAATGAAGCAGTAAAGTCAGCTTGAGGTTATTTCATAATTCATAGCAATAAAATGGAACAGAATTATTATGTTATTGAAACCCTGGTTGAAATTTATGACCTCGTCTCAAAAGGCAGACCAGTTAAAATGCTGAGTCATCATTTTGCTCTTTTTAAAGTTTATTTATTCTGTAAGATAGTCATGAAATTATGACTGTGGAAATTGCTGAATTTTCCAAGGGATGCATTTGCAAAGGAACATGAAGGTTTAGTGATCCAATCCTCTTCATCAGCCTAGAGGGAAGTGACATTTATCAATTTTCTTCCTACTGATTCTTAAATTGTGGCAATAAACTTTAATCATAGCTGTAGAGTAAATTTTCCAATCACAGGCACACAGATAGCTCCTCTGGGTAATATGAAACAGCAAAGGCATTGCACTTTAATCTGTTTAGCACCATGAATGTTAACGCTGCTCTGCACTAGTACAGAGTTTGCTCTAAAGCTGGACAAACAGTAGATCAGGCTGATATACAGAGCTGCTTTCACGTTTTGTTGCTTAGCTGTTGGGATTGCAATGAAGTTGCTGTGACCTACAGAAAAAGGGCCAACTAGAAAAAAAACATGGTATAATGCTTCATGTGTTCCTCTTACATTGAGCCATTTGTTGTCTCCATTTCACATCAGGAGGTGGGTATTGTTTGTCATGCACAAAACCATGATGAACATCCGTCACCTATGAGTGCATAGAGCAACATAGAATAGACCAAAATGGCACAGGAAGGTCAGGGGAGCTATAATTTTTAATTAGGACCAAAATTTAAAATTGACATTTTTCAAGTCTTAAGATTGTGAGAGTTACATCATGGGAAGAAAAGGATTTGTGTGGCTTTGGGAAGGATTATACTCAGCCTTTGGGAGTTGGTTTGAGGACAAGGGAAAGCAGGTCGAAAATTGCATCAGGCTGGTTTGTTCCTGGCTCGCACTGCTTTTGCTGAGGAGCTAACTGGGACTAATGTCGATGACCTACCTGGCAGAGGTGGATATTTAAATCCATTAATGGCAATCCTCCATGGATTTGCAATATCCCCAAAGGCCCCTTGATGTGTTAGTACACATCAGCTACAAAGACAAGACAGGAAGTCAGAGCAGTAAGAGAGTTCAAAACTTTCTAATTACTTTTAGTGAAACCTGGCAAGGCTGGTGCTTTCCAGAGGCAGAGACTTGGCTTTCTATAAAGAGATTCTGAAGTTTCAGCAAGTGGCGCAGTGGCAGCTGCCCTTTTCTGTTACATGGATCCATTACATCACTCAAGTGAGGTGATGGCCTAGTGGTACTATTGGTGGACTGTTGACCAGACAACACCTGGGGTTGAATCCTGCCATGGCAAATGGTGGAATTTTAATTCAATAAAAATATCTGGAATTGGGAGTCTAATCATAACCATGAATCTATTGTCGATTGTCAGGAAAAACCCATCTGGGTTCACTAATGTCTTTTGGGGAAGAAAACTGCCTTCCTTACCTGTTCTGGTTGACATGTAACTCCAAATCCACAGCAATTTGTTTGACTCTTCACTGCTCCCTGAGTAATTAGGGATGGACTATAAATGTTGCCTGGTCAGCAATGTGCTCATCCCATTAATGAATAAAGAAAATACTCCCAGTCTGTTGCATCTTCTCAGTGGCACACTCAGTGTGGATATAGTGCAAGCATTGGATGCCCTATAACAATGCTGTGGAGGAAATCAATCTTCCACCTCCTCTGGCTGCACTGACCAGCACCTTAACCAGGTGCCAACCCAGCAGTGAGCTTTCATTGAGCCTCTCTGATGGATTGAAGTGAAAGATACATTGATTGTGCCAATCGGGTGAGAACCGTAAAATGGTTCTCATGGTCAAAAATATTCAACATCTGGAAAAGCATTTCCTTAAGCGAGTTAGGAAAGTGATTTCACACTTCTTTGGGAAAGTGTCAACATATTATTTTGGTGGCAAGTTAAGGGAATATGTTGATGTTCTTGGTAGCATAGCTATGCACAAATCAAATAACTTTTCTTCATTTGCTGTTGGTTTGTAACACCACAATGCAAGGGAAGCTCAAAGCTCAGCTGCTGACAATCGTCCTTGCAGTAATATCAGAGCTTAAAAGGTGTAGGGTAATGGTTCAAAAATCTGACTTTCTCTGATTAGAAAAATTAAAAATGCTGAGCTTCCCCATGTACAAAAGCTACAAAATGAAACAATGATGTCCAGCAATTAGTAAGAAGGTTTTGTGTGTCACAACTCAAGATGAAAGACCATTGATAAAAGTTAGTATGGAGGTATCATAAGCGATTAAGAAGGTGAATGGGATTGGTCTCCCTTACATCAGGGAGACAGAACACTAACTCGTGGAGGATTTCAGGTAACATCTCTGGGGCACACACACCAAACAATCCCACCGCCCTGTGACCAACCACTTCAAACCACCCCCTTCTACTCTCCTATGGACATGCAAGTCCAGGGCCTCCTCCTATGCTAAATTCAAGCCACCCAACGCCTGGAGGAAGAATACCTCATCTTCTGCCTTGGGACTCTCCAACCACATGGCATCAATGTCGACTTCATAAGTTTACAATTCTCCCCTCCCCCTACTTCATCCTAGATCCAACCTTCCAACTCTGCGCCATTCTCTTGACCTGACTAACCTGTCCATCTTCCTTCCCACCAATCCACTTCACCCTCCCCGTCGAACTATCACCATCACCCTCCACCTGCATCCACCTATCGCCTTCTCAGCCCCCTTAACCCCTCCACATTCCTGATGAAGGGCTTTAGCCCGAAACATCGACTCACCTGCTCCTCAAATGCTGCCTGACCTGCTGTGCTTTTCCAGTGCCACACTTTTTGATGCTGACTCTCCAGCATCTGCAGTCCTCACTTTCTCCTAATAGAATTCTATCCCTTATTATGAGCCCTATAATTGAACAAAAATATAAGGATATTATGCTACAGTTTTACAGTACATTGGTGAGATCTCATCTCAAATATTGTGTGTAGCTTTGGTTTCCTCATTCAAAGGAGAATATTGCATTGGAATCCGTTTCCATGGAGATTGACTACATTGATACCTGGAATGAGCATGTTTGTCTCTTGAGGAACTTGGGCTTGCTTTTACTAGAGTTTAGAAGAGTGAGAGGTGATTTAATTGAATGTTAAGAGATCCTGGATGGTTTTGACCAGGTGGGAGTGGAAAGAAATTTGGTCAGTGGATGTTCACAAGAATGGTCCCAGAAATGAAAAGTTTAACATATGAGGAACATTTGAGGATTCTGGGTCTATACTCGATGGAGTTTAGAAGACTAAATGGCCTGGACAGAGTGGATGTTGGGAAGATGTTTCCATTGGTAGGAGACACTAGGAGCTGAGGGCACAGCCTTAGAGTAAAGGGAAGACCTTTTAGAACAGAGATATTTGTTCAGCCAGAGAGGGGCGAATCGATGGAACTCACTGTCACCGAAGGCTGTGGAGGCCAGGTCATTGAGTATATTTCACAGAATCCCTATAATATGGAAACAGGCCATTTGGCCCAACAAGTCCACACCGACCCTTTGAAAAGTAACCCACCCAGACCCATTCCCATACCCTATTACACTACATTAACCCTGACTAATGCACCTAACCCACACATCCCTGGGCAATTTAGCATGGCCAATTCACCTAACCTGCACATCTTTGGATTGTGAGAGAAAACTGAAGCACCCTAAGGAAACCCACGCAGACACAGGAGAATGTGCAAGCTCCACACAGACAGTCACCCAAGTTTCGAGTTGAACCCAGGTCCCTGGCGCTGGCAGTGCCAACCACTGAGCCACCTTGCCACCCATATATTTAATAGGTTCCTGATTGTCAAGAGGATCAAGGGAATTACAGGGAGAAAGTGGAAGAATCGGGTTGAGAAACTTATCAACCATGATCGAATGGCAGAGAAAACTCAGTGGGCTGAATGGCCTAATTTCTGCTCCTATGTCTTAAAAGGATGTTCCCTCTTGTGAGTAAGTCAAGAATTGAGGAATGTTCTATTAGCACATAAATAAGAGCAACCTTTCTGCCTTAGAGAGTTGGGTGACTTCGGAACTCTGCCTCAGAAGACAGGTATATGGGAATGTGGAATTCAAGGCACAGCCAATCAGCCATGCTCTTATTGAATGATGGAGCAGGCTTGAAGGGCCAAATACATTTATATGTTCATAATCCCCTGAAATCACAGATATAACTGGTGGGGCGGCACGGTGGCACAGTGGTTAGCACTGCTGCCTCACAGTGCCAGAGACCTGGGTTCAATTCCCGCCTCAGGCGACTGACTGTGTGGAGTTTGCACGTTCTCCCCGTGTCTGTGTGGGATTCCTTAGGGTGCTTCAGTTTTCTCTCACAATCCAAAGATGTGCAGGTTAGGTGAATTGGCCATGCTAAATTGCCCAGGGATGTGTGGGTTAGGTGCATTAGTCAGGGTTAATGTAGTGTAATAGGGTATGGGAATGGGTCTGGGTGGGTTACTTTTCAAAGGGTCGGTGTGGACCCTTTGAATTCCTCCGGGTGCTCCGGTTTCCTCCCACAGTCCAAAAATGTGCAGGTTAGGTGAATTTGCCATGCTAAATTGCCCGTAGTGTTAGGTAAGGGGTAAAATGTATGGGTGGGTTGCGCTTCGGTGGGGCGGTGTGGACTTGTTGGGCCGAAGGGCCTGTTTCCACACTGTAAGTAATCTAATCTAAAAATAACTTTGGCAAAATTCTTAAGTATAACTTCAATGGCGACTTCTTCCTGCTGCTAATGTGCGATCTGAGCTTGTACATTCAGGTCATATTCCCTCCCATTGCACTCCAGTATCTGACTTACCTACCTTTTACTGAGTACTGCCTAGCATATAGCACCCAATCATCACCACGACAGGCTTACTTCTTCAAAGCTGTTCATTACACTGCCAAACCGATCTTGGGTTAAAGTTGCTCTCTTTTAACTTTGTCATTTCCTGCCAAGCCCAAAGCTAACAACACAAAAAAACTGTAAAGCCTTGACATCAGGACTGATTCTTTTTATTTGTTGCAAGTGTAAAATACATTGAAAATTTTTTCTTTTAAATCTGTAACTAGTTTCAGTCGCAGTCCTCAAGTAGAATATCTGTTAACAGCATATACACTTGACAAACACTTTTGAAATTCAGAAGCTGTAAAAGCACTCATTATTGCTGACAACAAAAGGTGGACTTGGCAGTTCAGTGTCAAAATCTTTTGTGTTTAAATATTTAAATAAGTAACTGAGTTGTCGGTAGATCTGGTGGATGCATGATGTATTCACAAGCTTTACTTAAACTCAATGTTCACATCACCAGAGTCTATTCCTGGACCTCTAAGTGGAGACATTTCACTACCAGTTTTTAACTTCTTTAACCATGTTAACCGGTTTAACTCAAATCTGACATTCCCACCTGTAGCAATGTTAACTGGGAGTCAATCCCTGATTGAGATGGCAGACAACTGGAAACAAATGATATTTTCTCAAGTTCTCCCATTTATTTTCAAAATGAAGTTCAGCAAAAATATTACGAGAATAGTTGCATGTTCCCGGTGATATGGATTGTGTTTCAAACGCAAAGTGACCAAATAGACAGACCACTTGAAACTGTTCCTTCATTTATTCATTCTTTAGATATGAGTATATTTGACAAGGCTATTATTATAACTCATTCCTTCATTGCCTTTAAAAAGATGGTGGTCAGCTGCTGTTTTCAATTGCTATAATCCTGTGGTGAATGTACTCCTACAGTGCTGTTAGACAGAATACAGCACCAATATATTTCCAAGTTGGCATGCTGGAGGGCAACTTGCCGGTCCACTGTGCACCTTCTGTCTTCATCTTAATGGGCAGTAGAGGAGTTGGGCTTGGAAGATGCTATCTAAGAAACCTGGTCAAGATGCTGCAGGGATCTGGTGGATGATATGTATTAAAGCGTGTTAATTGCAGGTTGGTTGAATAGCAAAAGGTGGTGGGCAGACATTTCCTTGTTAGAGAATGACACGGCCTAGCAATTCTGTAGCAGAAATTTCACTTGCCATTTATCGGCCCAGGCTCAGTTATAGTATACATTGTTGTAAAATGATGTGATGTATTTTTAAGGGTTTACACCCTTATCTGAAGTTAATAATTATCCATTTCAATACAGGTGTGATGTAGTTTTCCCATGGCTCTACTAAGTTGACCACAGAAGCAGTCATGGTGAGGTGTTTTACATATCCTTCCATTAACATTGTAAGTATATGGTTTTATCTTCAAACACTTAAGCCAGATTACAGCCTAACACATCTTTACCATACAATTTGCATGTTTACATTAACATGGTGGCAGTTACATTCTGCTATTTTAGTTTGTGAAGATTTAAGTAGAAAGCAAACACTCTCAAACCTTTCACATGCAGAAGAGCAGTTGCATCAATTTACTTTATGTAAGTGATTATGCTGCACTGTAGGAATCCTACACACACACTGTTCCTTTATTCTAGGATATTGTATATTGATCTGGTGCCTGCTAGCTGATCCAATGCAAGACTGTTGAAATTTTGGGAAACTTACTTAGTAGTTGGTAGACACTAACTAATTATGTGCTGGAACACAGATTAATTAACAGAACTACATTAATTAACAGAACCACATCATCTAGTTCGAAGTAAAACTCCAAATGGAGTGAAAAATCAAAGACTGTTGCTTAGTATATCTTCAAAAGATCAGGGAGAATTCAAACACTGTAGACTGGAGGAAGAAGAGTCCTTCTGGAATACATATTGGGATCTGAAAACAGGCTACAAAACAAAGACTTTTCTACTGCTTAAATTTCAACTTTATATTAAACAGTCCATTTATGCACCAAAGTGGGTGTTCACAGTGCAGACTGTCTTTAAAGATGATAACCCTGAGCTATCTGCGCCTGTGTGGTGCTGATTGAATCTTCTTCTTGAGTTAACATTTAAACAATTGTCAGTATTTTGATTTGCTGGAGGTCCTATTATGAGCAGGGTCTATTCTAATAGTATATTAGGGTGGCACATGTGGCACGGTGGCACAGTGGTTAGCACTGTTGCCTCACAGCGCCAGAGACCTGGGTTCAATTCCCGCCTCAGGCGACTAACTGTGTGGAGCTTGCACATTCTCCCCGTGTCTGCGTGGGTTTCCTCCGGGTGCTCTGATTTCCTCCCACAGTCCAAAAATGTGCAGGTTAGGTGAATTGGCCATGCTAAGTTGCCCGTAGTGTTAGGTGAAGGGGTAAATGTAGGGGAATGGGTCTGTGTGGGTTGCTCTTCATAGGGTCGGTGTGGACTTGTTGGGCCGAAGGGCCTGTTCCCACACTGTAAGTAATCTAATCGAATTACAGAATGTTTGAAAACTTGGCTCTGTTTATTAGTTCAGGAATAACTTATACATCAGTTCTCAACAGATATGGTAAATTATCCATCCCGTGGATGACTCTTCATCTTCATTTTTGTCAAATTGTTCCCACACCAATGTCAGCAAATAATCATTTTTTGTGTGGCACACAGAAGTGATTGTGACTGACTATATGCACACAAATGATTGTTTGCAAACATGGGAACAATTTAACAAAATTGAAAATGCAGTGCCATCCAACAGGGTGGATGATTTACCATATCTGTTAAAAACTGATATATAAGTTGTTCCTCAACTAATGGTCAATAACATGTTTTCAAACACTCTGATTTGGCACATGAGTGCATGATGCTCCACCTAGTGGTGGTGTTGGCCACAAACAGAACCCCCTAAAACTGGGAAACAGATCAACAGTGCCACCATTACCATCAGGTTATAGTCCAACAGGTTTAACTGGAAGCACTAACTTTCGGAGCGCTGCTCCTTCATCAGGTGGTTGTGGAGCATAAGATCGTAAGACACAGAATTTATAGCAAACGTTTACAGTGTGATGCAACTGAAATGATATATTGATAAAGATCTGGGTTGTTTGTTAAGTCTCTCATCTTTTAGAATGACCATGCTGGTTTCAGTTCTTTCATATGTAAAACCCAAAACATATTTAAAGTTACATTCTTAAGTGAACTTTAACAAAGATGCCATGTCAGCTCAGATAATGCATTGAAGCTGTGAGGTTAAAGTCTGTCTGTCTGTGTCCCAATGTTCAGACTGATGCTATTTCTAAAAAAAAAGGATTTACAGGATCTTATACTGAATCATGCAGTTTTTGAGCAAAATAAAATGCAATTCTGCAAGTACAAATTCACCCCACAAACTTATATGTACGCATGTGCATGTTGGGGGAGGGGGGGAGGCGGGGCGGTGTGAGTGTCTGTGAGAGAGTGTGTGGATGTATATGTGTGTGAGTGTAAATGGGTATAAGTCTGTGAGAGGCTGCGTGTGTGGAAGTGTATGTGTGAGCATATGGGTCTGTAAGAGTGTGTGTGCGCGTGCGCACTTACGCACAAGCGTGAGAGAGTGTGTTGTGCAGTGGATTCACCTGTAGTATGACATGAACACAAGGTCCCAGTTGAGGCTATCCCTGTGGGTAGCAAACTTGGCTGTCAGCCTCTGCTGAGCCAGTTTGTGTTGTTGACGTCCTGAAGTCCAACTTGGAGGATGGTCACCCGAAGATCTGAGGCAGAATGTCCCAGACTGCTGAAGTGTTCTACGACTGGGAGGGAAAACTCCTGTCTGTTGGTTGTTGTGCGGTGTCCATTCATCCACTGCTGTAGTCTTTGCTCGATCTCACCAATGTACCATGCCTCAAGGCACCCTTGCCTGCAGTTTATGAGATAGACAATGTAGGCTGAGTCACATGAGTACCTACCGCGTGTCACACTTAGGTGACCACACTGCACCACACACACACACACACACACCCACTCTTATACACAAGCTCTGTCTCATACGCTCCCACACACATACACACTCCCACACTCTCATTCACACATGCACCCCCTCACAAACTTATACCCCTTTATATTTACACACATACCCATTCTCTCTCACAAACACTCACACGCCCACACACACATCCACTTGCACGCACATACATGTAAGTTTGTGGAGTGAATTTGTACTTGCAGAATTACATTTTATTTTGTTCAAAAAGTACATGAATCTCAAACTTTGGGATAAGATTTGTAGCTTGGGTGCTCGTTGTTGTGGTTCTGTTCGCCGAATTTGTGTTGCAGACGTTTCGTCTCCTGTCTAGGTGATATGGAGCCTCCTGTGAAGCGCTACTGTGATGCTTCCTCCGGCATTTATAGTGGTTTGTCTCTGTCGCTTCCGGTTGTCAGTTCCAGCTGTCCACTGCAGTGGCCGGTATATTGGGTCCAGGTCGATGTGCTTATTGATTGAATCTGTGGATGAGTGCCATGCCTCTAGGAATTCCCTGGCTGTTCTCTGTTTGGCTTGTCCTATAATAGTAGTGTTGTTCCAGTCAAACTCATGTTGCTTGTCATCTGCGTGTGTGGCTACTAAGGATAGCTGGTCGTGTCGTTTCGTAGCTCGTTGGTATTCATGGATGCGGATCATTAGCTGTCTTCCTGTTTGCCCTATGTAGTGTCTTGTGCAGTCCTTGCATGGTATTTTGTACACTACATTGGTTTTGCTCATGCTGGGTATCGGGTCCTTCATCCTGGTGAGTTGTTGTCTGAGAGTGGCTGTTGGTTTGTGTGCTGTTATGAGTCCTAGTAGTCGCAGTAGTCTGGCTGTCAGTTCAGAAATGTTCTTGATGTATAGTAGTGTGGCTAGTCCTTTGGGTTGTGGCATGTCCTCATTCTATTGTCTTTCCCTTAGGCATCTGTTGATGAAATTGCGGGAGTATCCGTTTTTGGCGAATACATTGTATAGGTGGAAAGAAAATATTGATGTGCCAGAATGTATTCTATTCGTACAAGGCACTTAGTTACCCCTGAGAAGGTGGTGGTGAGCTGCTTTCTTGAATCAGTGCGGTCTGGTTGATGCAGGGAGACCCAGAGTGCTGTCAGGGTGGGATTTTACTGCAAGGCATGTGACACATGCAGATACCAGAAGCTCCAGTTCAGGAAGCAACACAATGATAAACGAGAGGTGAGGTAGACATTGCTTCCAAATCAATCAATGGCAGACACCAGATAAAATAAGATCTATAAGATGTCTACGCAGGACACATAATCCAATAAAGATGACAAAGACACTGATACAAAGTGAGCATACATTTAGCAGAGTCAATGTCAATGAATGTGTTTTCACAATGGGACCAACAGAAGCCTTTTCCACCATCTGGCTGACATGTGTACAAATGCAGAGATAACATCACCCAAATGCCTAACCTGATGCTAGTGAAGATGTCAACACCCCACTACTTTATACACTGAAAGCTGTGTGCCCACAGAATTGATATGTGTTTGTTTAGTTAGCCACGGCTAAACTCATCAGATCCAATTGCTTGGAGATTCTGTCCTTGGGATTCACTGCATTAAAGTGTTGCTATAACAACTCACCCTGGTCACTCCAAATGCAGGGGGACATCTTCTTGATCACCACTTGAGTTTTCATCAAAACATGACAAAGAGACTGCTGTTGAACGCTTTGAGCTAACATTAGGATCAGACCACCAAACTCAACATCAAGATCATTATTCCACTGGCTGGAACTGGATGTGTTTACCAAATCTGAACATGTGAATTGCACCATACTGGGGAACCAATACAGAATGACTATTTAGGAGACAAGTATAGATAAGCTTTCCCTTTCAACACTTTTCAAAACTGCTTTGTAACCATGTTGTCACCTTTACCTGCAATGAAATTTGCACCTCATCAGGCAATACTTCTGTCAGCTCCTCTAACATAAGAACCTGCCATAAGGGACGTAAGGCTAAAAGATTTTATAGATATTTAATTCAGCTCATGGTGCGTACAAACATAATACAAGCACAGGCACTTTGGTGTCTATGCCAATACTAAAATATTTGGTTCTGAACAATAGCACACTTCTATCAGTGCCGCAGGATACAAGCAATCCCTATTAAGATGGAAATTGATATCTTTATACCCTTTAGTCACATGGTGATGATTCCTTGAGCACATCTCTTAGAAGTCTTGAGTGAAATAAAAGGAAAAAGATTAAATCTGCCTATTACTGCAAAGGATAACAAAATACTTGACCTTAACGTAGAACAAAATGCCAAGTACAGTCATTACTGATGGCCCATGTAATCCAGCAGAAATCATTAGCATTTGACCAAAAGCAAAACCTTATCAAGTATGGACCGAAAGTGGTTCAACAGTGTGACAAAACAGTGTGCCACGTTAGAACACGCTATAACCAGAAACAATGTGTAATTCCTTTTATGAATTGCACACAGTCTAAAACACAACCCAAATGCATCACACCTGCCAACCATCAGGCATTCTGAAAACATACAACAGTCTCCAGCTCAGATCACCATTATTAAATCTGGAGAGAGAGAAAAAAAACAATTGCTTATGTTTCAGAGACTTGTAAATTTATTGCTTTGTATCAGGGTATATTCAAACACTGTAGCCCAAATCACCTTTGCAGCAATTTACCATGAAAGTTGTGCGAAAGGACCCTCAGAGATCTCGATGCAATGACTGTTTGGGAATTGCTTGGGAAGTTTAAATTTCCAACGGGCTCTTTCTCTGGAAACCAACCAAAAATTTCTACAACTCTGATTAAGAGTCAGGGATAGAGGATTTCAACTCACTTACCTGAACAGTGACTTAGAGAAAAAAAACTGTTAAAACCTACTTTAACCCTTGGGGAACTATCAAACGTATCCCTACCTCGTCATTTCACCAATGACATCCTGCCCAACTCATCTCTTACAATGAATCCCAACCCATTACTCACTTATCTGTGACACTATCCCCTCACTCATCCACCTGCCACCCTGCGCCCTCACACTGCTTCAGAATAACCGGATTCAAAACATTAACTCTGTTTTCTCTCCACAGATGTTGCCAGATCTGTTGAGTTTCTCCTGCAATTTCTGTTTTTCCTTAATATACAGGATTGCTTTAAAAGTAAACACAATGTCTGAAGTTGATCAAGTAAGTATATCAGGTCTTCATAGGTCCTATAGTAGGTAATGTTATAAATCACCAACTCTGAAAGATAGTAGGGATACTTTTGAAAATATTTTAAAGAATTATTTCAGTCTCAGAATGAAAAGATATTTGAAAAATTAAGATTTAGCAGAAGAGTTCAGCTTCCAGGGGAATCAGTCGATAATTTGACTGATGGCCCTTACTGACTAAGTTGAAAACTGTGGCTGCAGAGTTTGAAATCAGAATTCTTAAGAGATAGTCTTTGTTACAAAGGTTGTTGAGTTTTGTCAGATTTCTTTGACAGTCAAAGAAATATTGAACTTTGGAGAAAGTTATTCAGGTCATGCCAGAAGCAGAAAGATTCACACTAAGATCCTTAGAGACGGTCAATCTCAAGTCAAGAACAGGAGCCATTCGCCATGTAAAGCATGATAAAGACACGCAAAAGACACATGACATGCAACAATCCCCCTCATTATTTGTTTTGACTATGTGAACTTCTGAAATCTGCACTTGACACTGGATTCTGAAAATGAAAGCCCATGCATCAATGTTGTTAAACATTGGAAGGAACTTCAATGTCAATCCAAGGCAGAGAGTAAACCAAATAGCAGATATCAAGGGTCAGTGTCAGTGCTGTGAGAGCAATAAAGGCCAACAGAGACAGGCAATTCCCAGGTTTGGCAGAGGAATGTTATATGTAGGTCTCAAAGAGATGCAAGTGAATATTCAAGTACCTGGATAAACATCAATTTTGTGGGCTTCCTAGTTTAAGATTGCTGTTTGAATTAAGCAGAGTTTGAAATTTGGGGTGGAAATCAGCAAGTTCTGAATAGACCATGTAAGCACTTTATGCATTGCTTACAAAGAGACATGCCAGGTCAGTATAATCGCATCATGAGCTATTAAATGGAGGTGTTTCTAAGCCAGTGACAGCATAATCCTTTAATTAAATTTCTTTAAACCCTCAATTATCCCACTGTGGGTGTTTAAGAACACAAGGAGTAGTCATTATTTGATGCAATTGATCAAAGTACACACAATTACACACAAAGTCAAATTATGGACCTGTGCAGAGTCACACATAATGTATTTTGTTTCATGTAAAGAACTGCCAAGATAAACACCAAATCTCTTCGGTCAACGTTTGACATGCTATGCCTGTCATGCAATACGTATAACATTAATTTTGTGGTTTGAAAAGTTAAAAGTTCTAAGATAATGACTTACATCTGATATGGAAACTAAATACAGAAATAGCACAACATCTGTGGGGGAATTCCCTGCTCCCAGCATAATATCCAGTGCTGTGATATAAGTGTGTGCCCACATCCTTTATTCCTCTCCACTACAGCTGGAGATTTCACTTTTCTCAGCTAAAGTGAAGAAAATTACTCATCTATAAGAAATATCGAGCTCCATGGAGCACAGAAACATCCTCTACATCTTAGCAGATATTTATTCTTCAAGCGATGTCTCAGAATTAGATTATCTGCTCATTAATCACCTCGTATTTTGTGGGATCTTGCTGTGCATCATTCAGCCCAATTCAGCAATTCCTAGGAAGAGCTGCTAGATACTTTCCTGTTATTCCCATTCCCCTATTATTTGCATTGACTGAACGTTGGATTTATTTACAGAACTGGGCAGCACATATTTCTCCTTTTTAAGCATATTCTGAAAATTACTAATGAATATTTGGAATTAAGAGTCCAGTGACGAGCATGAATCTCATTGTCAATTGTCAGGTAAACCTCACCTGGTTCATTAATCCTCTTTAGGGAAGGAAACTACATCCTTATCTGGTCAGGTTTACATGTGATACCACACCCACAGCAATGTGGTTGACTCTTAACTGCTCTCTGGGTAATTAGGGATTGGTAATAAACGCTGACCTAACTAGCAATGTCCTCAGTTGTTTTCACTACTTTTTTCAAGCAGCACAATCCACATCATATCAACATGCCATGTTAAAAAAAAATGTAATATGTTGCTACCTGCCCCACCATCACTCCCACATCACCAGACATTTTGTCTTACATTTTGGTTGACATTCCTACTTGCAAAAACCACTCAGTTTTCACCAATTTGTTTTTATTTACTGAGGGAGCATTGAGTAAAATACTGAGTGATGTACGTCAAGATGCTCATGTTACTGAATAGCATTTTCACCAGGGCAGTGTTTAACTCCTGCTCCATTATATGCCTTCCTCTACTCTGCTTTCACAATGACAGAGTAGCATCATCATTTATACTGTGATCATTCGAATAGTTATATCCCATTATACTCTATTTCTCTTACTCATTGTGCAAAAGGAATTTGGTGGGGCAATTTAGCACACTTCCTATAAGGTGTGAATGTGGAGGTGAATTGTGTCTTTGTCAGAAATCTAATTGCGTCATAATATGTTTGTGCGTAACAATTCAGCGTCACTAGCTCATATAACCCAACAGAAGCATGAGTGGGAATAAGATCATATTATTCCACCAAAATACAAACGAGGGCTAACAATTCAAGTGTACTTCAGGAGTGCATGTGGCACTACATCAATGCACACATCTGTTCAAGCACCGCCCATACATTACGGCCTGTGCAGTTCAGTGGCCCTCGATTCACTACAACAGTGAAGCAGCATCTGTTGGAGAAATCCCAGAACACCATCCAGTACTTAGCCCAGTGATGGAAGTACAAGTGCTGTTTGTCCGAGATGCTCAAGGATACACACAACACTGCATTCAAGCTTATCTAATGCTTTCACCAATCTGTGCAAAGGTTCCTAAAAGGTTCTCTACTTGCAAAGTGGTCTTTTTTTATTTGTATGTGTATGTATAATAATTCAGAAGCTAAATTGCAGAATAGGTAATCAGAAACTAAACCTTTATTTGGCTTTATTTACAGAATGGAGCTTCACGTATTTCTGCCTGCTCCCTAACATCTGGTGTCCCAGACGTCTCTCTTTATATGTACTCAAGGCACGAAACCAATCAGTGTCCTTCACTTGCATATGCTTAACCTTAATAATGCATTTAACATATCATTAACCAATTCCAGTCTTTAAATCAAACAATACAGATAATATTTCAAATGAAGTCAAAGAAAAGGGAAAATGATTTTCCATATTCTATACATCACATAATACAGGACACTTGTCTTTTAGAGACCATAATTATCACTTTCTGCAATCAATCCTTTTTGTAAAACAATTTGACAATTAAATATTTGGATTGATTTGAACTGAGATTTGTTTTCTGTGTATGATCTCTTATACACTGGCAAGTTCAATACAAAACATTTTTAAGACACATATATCCTCACTGGTCACAGAAATAAGTCTTGTTTTCTTTGATTAAGGTACTTAATGAATAAATATTCTCAACCTATGTGTCCTTAGCCTTAATAAGGTAATGAACATACAATACACATTGAATAATCAGGCTAGTCATGTCTTCAGCCATAAAAGAGATGAGAAACTGTGAGTGACTTAGAGAAAACAAAGATCTTAAGTGTACAATCAGGATGTTGACTGTTGTAGATGTGTGCTTGTGGTTTGACAGTCAAATGAGAGAGTGGTTAGAGTCAAGACGTTCTAATAATGGAGATGTTTTGAATCTATGTCTGAGATGGAGGTTGAGGTTAGTAAGGAAGGATATAGGCAGCCTGAGAAAAGCAAAGATGATTTATAGATAGCATTACCAATGGTCAAAACTTTGGAGATGCTAAAATAACATATACTGGAAAGATTCAAAATATGACTGTGGATTTGAAGAAGTTGATATTCTTGATGATATGGAACAGAAAGAGGAGACCAGAAATTCCACAGGAAATAACCATAGGGAGTTTAGGTGAAGACCGCATATACTGACGAAAGATTTACTTCACATAACTATCTTAGGAGGAGAACATAGACAAGATTTTGTGAAAATAAATTATCATGAGATTTAGGAAGGTGTTGGAAGGCAAAAACTTTAAAGTTAGTGAAAGAACGTGATATAATGAAGTGAGAGAAGGTTCTGAATGAGGAAAGAAGAGGGATCCAGATGAGTGTGATGGCTTGTAAATATCAAGTTCATAATTCATATGTTTTGTAATGTTAATTATGGGAATTAAAGTTTCAACTGCAGATAGATGGGGTATCTGTTTGAGAAACTGATGAAAATAACTCAATGAACATAACTTAAAAGGCAGCTTGTGTTTAACTTAGAAGAACAAGGATTATAGTGTTTAAACTCCAGCTGGACACATAATGGATCCAGGTAGTCTACACTTATTTCAATAAAAAAGGACATTGTAAATGCCATTTCCAGATCAGAAGAAGGTAAGTTCAAATTGTAAACAAGTAAATTCTTAATAAATGAAGCAATTTTGGGTGAATTATCAATACAAATTATGCATATGGGTTATAGGATCAAAGAGGTAACATAATTTGTTTAGATTTCTATTTACCTTCCAAAAAGCATGCTATATAGCCATCATGATTCAGGGTGGAACCTTATTTGGAAGATTCTTTGGTTTAGTCAATCCATGTACAATTGCCAACAGAAATACAATTCAGTTTTTCAGCTTTGATTTAGCACAGACTACATACCACTTGATTGAGAGAGCGACAGTATATAATATTAAGTGATATATGTGCTTCAGGCAGAGAATACTATAATCATCATTTACCGTGAGAAGTTCCCATTTGGATTTTGTGAAGGAAAAGCTGCTGAAAACATCAACAGTAATCCAAACATTGTCTTTTGGCTGAAAACAGCCAGCAGAATTAACCTGGAAAGCTGTAGTAAGACAGTTGGGTATTTTAGCAAGGAACTGAGGAAGCATCAGTTCTATGGGTGTTAATGTGAAAATTAGAGGATCACAGAGTCAAAAAGCAAATTTAAGTACCCCATTTTACCTTGGAATAAATATGGGGCATTGAGGACAATTAAAGTTAATCCTGGAGGTCTGTAGCATACCTTTGGGTTGGTCTCTAGAGAAGTGAATGAATCATCAAATTCCTAGAATATATTGGCAGGGATTAAACTAATGGGACTTGCCTTGCTTACTTATTTTCATGCACCGCAAAAATGAGGTAATTGTAACTTCCAGTATTTTCAATTTTCAACATGGTTCAATGTGCTGAGCAATAAATATTGACACCATCAATGACAGTCATATCCCATGAAGGAATAATATAAGATTATGCTGCTTTTTTCTCTGACATCAAGATGTGTCTTGAAACACTCCTATTGACAAAGGTTTTGGTTTATTTGCCTTAATATCCCTTTACATTGTTTAGTTCAAATTTTGTCTACTTTAGCTTCAGCTCCTGCTTTTGATTTGGATTGTTTCAGCATCGTTTATACATTTTCATTATCGAGATCACCATTTTAGCAGATTGGTTTAGCTCTATCCATACAAATATTGACTGAATAGTAAGGACTGTACCTTTATATCGTGCTTTTTAAAGCTATGGATTGACATAAGAGAACTGTTTTAAAGACTGATGTTTGAAAAGGTGTAAAAACCAGTATCCTAATACCCTTGGCAGGTATTTTATAAACAACTGTTTGAAGAAGTAGCAACTGAAGATTGAGTTATGGTTGATCTGGAACTAAAGGGGTTCATAGAATCCCTACAGTGTGGAAACAAGCCCTTCAACACAACTAGTCCACACCGACCCTCCGAAAATTAACCCACCCAGACACATTCTCCTACCCTATTATCCTATATTTATCCCTGAACAATGTAACTAACCTAAGTATCACTGAACACTGTGGACAATTTAGTGTGACCAATTCACCTAACTGCCCATCTTTGGATTGTGGGAGGAAACCGAAGCACCTGGAAGAAACCCACGCAGACACGGGGAGAATGTGCAAACTCCACACAGACAAATGCCCGAGATTGAAATCAAACCAGGGTCCTGGCACTGTGAGGCAGCAGTGCTAACCACTGAGACACCGTGCCACCCATAAGAATGCTACCTATTCAGGATTCAGCTGATTGAATGATAACTGTCCCACAGTTAATTGAGTCAGCTACAGTGTTAACCTTTTCACTTGATTGTTGAATTTTTGGCCCTTAAAATGGAGGAAGAAAAGAGAGATTTACAAGTTCTCGTCCAACATTGTCTCTAAATTCCCAGAACTATATATTCTTGGGCTGCGTCTCACTCAGGATGTTTTCGTTTTGGTTGTGCAAAGCTTACTGAAAAATACTTGATCTTTCTCATTTTGGAAAGGTGCCTCCCTTTATTCCCATGTTCCTCAAGATGTCAAGTCAAGGAAAGTCCACTTTTGTGGACTTCTGCAAGGAATTAGCTCAGTAGTACAAGTGGTTCTCTTGGCTTTGTCTCTGATCTGATAATTAAGCTGCCCCAAAGTAACGGACTTGTACAATGTAAGCAGTTAAGGAGGGATAGTCCTCTTGCTTAATCTGGTGTGTAGTGATTGAGTTGATGATTTCATAAATGAGTAACCGAGTGACTCTGGCCTTGCGTTACAGTTCCAGTCAGAAGTTGGATGCTGTACAGTTTGGAGCATCCTTCTCCTCAGCCTTACCATCGTGTAGTGTAAAAATAAACAAATCAATGCTGACAAAAAAAAATTGACCTGAGCTCGTTGAAATACCCAAAGAACCCACATGAAAATATGATCACAGGCATTGAATGGAGCGATCTTTCCCGAAGTGAGAATAGGAAATCTGTCATTGATCTCAGCATCAGTGGTTGAGAGATTGTGCATAAAAATGTCTTGTCGCCAGTTGTGCATTGATTCTGTTCCTCATCAAAAGCTATAGATCTCCCACTCAGTAAATAATTAGCTTCTACGATCGTGTTCCAAGGTCATTCTGGATATAGTTGGGGGATGGGGCAGCTCACCTATAATGAATGACCCCTGTGGGTGCTGTCGGAACAGGGTTAGCCAATAGAATGTATCTCGATATATTGGGGAGGGGTATGTAGAAATAAGCTAATTACAAATGTGAGAAGTATAGTTCCTTCTCAGTGCGATAAAACTGGAACCTAAGGACAATTAAACAAAATAAACAGTGTGCTAGGTCTCATGAGGTTGTTTAAGGCTGAGCAACCTTTTATATCAGATGGGACTGTTAGCAAATGGTTGAAGTAAAACTTGTTTCGGTACGAAATGAGTTTGCTTGCTTAAGTGTGAAATCTGTCTTCTTGTCAGCAAATATTTATTTACTATTAATAAAGACCTCTGAAGGGGTTTGGTAAAACAGAATTATGTTGCAAATTATTCATGTTCACCAGGGGACGGATGAGTGAGGATTCTTGAAATTTGGAGTTACCAGTTCCTCTCCGTGTTGTAAATATAATTAAGTTGGAATGTAAAGCAAGTAAATATCGCAAGAGGTAATGTAAGAGGTCATGTTTCTGCTGCTTTCTTGCTTTGGGTAGAGAGAATTGTATAAATCTACTCAGAAAGCAGAATCTGAGGCACTTACATTCTTATCATAGCGTTTGTTTTTGTTCAAAGGTTTAATTGCATTTTTGAAACTCTCATTTCAAGAAACAACGTGGAGACTCTACATGTGCAAGAAGACTAGTGGCAGCAGGGAGTCTTTCTCTGGTATGTGTCACATCTTCCTTGGGCACCAATCAGCTCCAATCAAATAGATAGCTTTAGCCTGTCTTGAAAGCTCCAGTCTATTCTCTCTGCAGAGTTACACCACTTGAGAAAAACCTTCATTGGTGAAGATCAACCACATCCCATCATGACGTGCATGCCTTTTCACATCTCTCTCCAGCTCCCCTCCCATATCTGCTATTTGGCTCCATGTATCTCAGCTCTCTCTGAATGCTTTCATGTCTCAAATGCCCCTTCCAGGTATCCCTGCATCCTCCACACAGTTGCAACCAGACCCTGCATGAGGTTTCCCAATTTGTTGCAGTTCCAAACGGGATACCCCCAAATCATTTATCGCCCAGGTTAGGAGGGTTGAACGGGCTCCCCTTCTTTATTAACACGCTTCCTCAGTTGGTCACACAGGATTAATGTGACTCAAATGAAGTAACATTTTAAATGAAGCTAATTTAAACCAGGTTTCTTAAGTTAGTGAAGAGTTTGTTTCTTAATTACTAAATATAAGAAGAATTAGTAATAAAACACATTTATACACTTAATGGTAAGCTCCTGGGAAATGTTGCTGGACAAGGAGACCTTAGAGTGCAGGTTCATAGTTTGTTGAAAGTGGAGTTGCAAATAGACAGGATAGTGAAGAAGATGTTTGGTTCACTTGCCTTTATTGGTTAGTGCATTGAGTATAGGAGTTGGGAGACTACATCATGGCTGTACAGGACTTTGATTAGGCCACTTTTGAATACTGCGTGCAATTCTGGTCTTCTAGCTAAAGGAAAGATTATGTGAAACTTGAAAGAGTGCAGAAATGATTTACAAGGGTGTTGCCAGGGTCAGAGGGTTTGAGCTATCGGGACAGGCTGAATAGGCTGGGGCTATTTTCCCTGGAGCATCAGAGGCTGAGGGGTGACCTCCTAGAAGTTTATTAAATCATGAGGAGCATGGGTAGGGTAAGTAGACAAGGTCTTTCCCCAGGGTAGAGGAGTCCAGAACTAGAGGAAATAGATTTAAAGTGAGAGGGGTAAGATTTAAAGGGACCTAATGGGAAATGTTTTCATGCAGAGGGTGGTGTGTGTATGGAATGAGCTGCCAGAGGAAGTAGTGAAAGCTGGTACAATAATAACATTTAAAAAGTATCTGGATGGGTATATAAATAGGAAGGATTAAGAGGGATATAGGCCAAGTGCTGGCAAATAGGACTAGATTGGCACATAGAACATTGCAACACAGTGCAGGCCCTTTGGCCCTCGATGTTGTGCCAACCTGTGAAACCAATCTGACGCCCGTCTAACCTACACTATTCCATTATCATCCATATGCCTATCCAATGACCATTTAAATACCCTTAAAGGTTGTGAGTCTATTATTGTTGCAGGCAGTGTGTTCCATGCCCCTACTACTCTCTGAGTAAAGAAACTATCTCTCACATCTGTCCTATATCTATCACCCCTCAATTTAAAACTATGTCCCCTTGTGCTAGCCATCACTATCTGCGGAAAAAGGCTGTCTCTGTCCACCCCATCTAATCCTCTGATTATCTTGTATGTCTCAATTAAGTCACCTCTCAACCTTCTTCTCTGTAATGAAAACTGCCTCAAGTCCCTCCGCCTTTCTTCATAAGACCTTCCCTCCATACCAAACAACATCCTAGTAAATCTCCTCTGAACCTTTTCCAAAGCTTCCACATCCTTCCTAAATACACCAAGTGCAGCCGCACCAGAGTTCTGTACAGCTGCAGCATGACCTTATGGTGCCGAAACTTAATCCCTCTAGCAATAAAGGATAATACACCGTATGCCTACTTAACAACCCCATCAACCTGGGTGATATCTTTCAGGGATCTATGTACATTGATACCGAGATCTCTCTGCTCATCTACACTACCAAGAATCTTACCATTAGCCCAGTAATCTTTATTGCTGTTAATCTTTCCAAAGTGAATCACCTCACATTTTTCTGTATTAAACTCCATTTTCCACCCCTCAGCCAAGCTCTGCAGCTTATTTATGTCCCTTTGTGATCTACAATATCCTTTGTCACTATCCACAACTCCACTGACCTTAGTGTCATCTGCAAATTTACTTAAGCATTCTTCTATGCCCTCATCGAGGTCATTTATAAAAATGACAAACAGCAGTGGAACCAAAATTGATCCTGGCGGTACACCACTCGTAACTGAACTCCAGGATGAATATTTCCCACCAACCACCACCCTCTATCTTCTTTCACCTAGTCAATTTCTGATCCAAACTGCTTAATCACCCTTAATCTCATGCCTCCGTATTTTAGGCAATAGCCTACAGTGGAGAACCTTATCAAATGCCTTACTGAAATCCATATACACCACATCAACCACTTTACCCTCATCCAGCTAATAGGTCACCTTCTCCAAGAACTCAGTGAGGTTTGTGAGGCATAACCTACCCTTCACAAAATCATGTTGACTATCCCTCATCAAATTATTCCTTTCTAGATGGTTATAAATCCTATAATCTTATAACCCTTTCCAACAATTTACCCACAACTGAAGTAAGGCTCACTGGTCTATAATTACCAGTATTTCTACTCCCCTTCTTGAACAAGGGGACAACATTTGCTATCCTCCAGTCTTTTGGTACTATTCCTGTCAACAATGATAACTTAAAGATCAAAGTCAAAGGCTTGTCAATCTCCTTCCTGGCTTCCCAGAGAATCTTAAGATAAATCCTGTCTGGCCCAGGGGCCTTAACTATTTTGACACTTTTGCCAGTGACTTCTCATGTCCCCTCCTGGCTCTTCTTAGTTCTCTCTTTAGGTCTTTCCTGGCTAACTTGTAACTCTCAAGCACCCTAACTAAGCCATCACATCTCATCATAATATAAACCTTCTTCTTCTTCTTGACAAGAGATTCAACTTCTTTAGTAAACCATGGCTCCCGCGCTCGACAACTTCCTCCCTAAGGTAAATACTTATCAAGGATCTGCACTAGCTGTTCCTTGAATAAGCTCCAGATTTCAGTTGTGCCTATCCACTACAGTTTACTTCCCCATCCTATGCATCCTAAATT
The DNA here is from genome assembly GCF_037043375.1 of Chiloscyllium plagiosum. Classification (NCBI taxonomy): domain Eukaryota; kingdom Metazoa; phylum Chordata; class Chondrichthyes; order Orectolobiformes; family Hemiscylliidae; genus Chiloscyllium; species Chiloscyllium plagiosum. The sequence continues at coordinate 44,292,839 of NW_028270159.1, forward strand.
TTGCTTAATCACACATAAATGCCTTTCCCCCAGCTTTAACTCTTGGCCTGTGATAGATACCTCTCCATTTCCATCACAAAAGAAAATGTAACCACATTGTGGTCACTATCACCAAAGTGCTCACCTACCTCCAAATCTAACACCTGGCCAGGTTAATTACGCAGTACCAAATCTGATGTGGCCTTGCTCCTTGTTGGCCTGTCTACATACTGTATCAGGAAACCCTCCTGCACACATTGGACAGAAACTGACCCATCTGAAGCACTTGAACTATAGTATTCCCAGTCAATATTTGGAAAGTTAAAGACTCCCTTAACAACTACCCTGTCACTCTCGCTTGGATAGAGGATCATCTTTGCTCTCCTATCCTGTACATCTCTGGAACTATTCAGAGGCCTATAGAAAACTCCCAACAGGGTGACCTCTCCTTTCCTGTTTCTAACCTCAGCCCATACTACCTCAGTCAACAAATCCTCAAACGTCTTTTAGAATAAATTTACATTAATTTAGAATATCTGGTCAGCATGGGTGAGGTGGACCGAAGGGTCTGTTTCCATGCTGTACATCTCTATAACTCTATGACTCTCTGACTTACATACAGATTAGAAATAAGTGGTGACACTAAAAGGATAAAGTCTTTTTTTGAAAAAAGGAAATATATGGATCAGCCTCTGAATTGTACATGGGGGGTTGGGGGGGGGGAGATTTAACTGAGTGGCCATTACAGTAGAGGTTACAGATAGTACTAATGCACAATTCACAGTTTTGCAGATAGGTTGAGATTCTGCAAGTATGACTCCCTTTCACCATGGTTGATTTCCAGCAAGTAAGATGAGAAAGAGTGTCATAGAGCCATAGAGTCATAGAGATGCACAGCACAGAAACAGACCTTTCAGTCCAGCCCGTCTATGCCGACCAGATATTCCAACCCAATTTAGTCCCACCTGCCAGCACCTGGTCCATTATCCCTCCAAACCCTTCCTATTCATACATCCATCCTGATGCCTTCTAAATATTGCAATTGTACTAGCCTCCACCACTTTATCTAGCAGTTCATTCTGTACACATACCACCCTCTGCGTGAAAAAGTGGCCCTTCAGGTCTCTTTTTTATCTTTTGCCCTCTCACCCTAAACCTATGCCCTCTAGTAGTGGACTCCTTCACCCCAAGGATGAGACTTTGTCTATTGTTTTACATTTGTCTTTTGTTTTCTGTTTCGCTGTTGTCTGGTTGTAATAAAGCTGATTTCTAGCACTCAGAGTGAAACATTATTTTTACATGCATTGTCTCTACAGGATAGGTCTTTGTCTGTGACATTCAGAGCATGCTATAATGCTCAAACCCAGGTTGCTGAACAAAAGAACTTCAGACCCATTAATACACTGTAAAACTGTTGTTTTAAATTTATGTTCCTGTGTATTCTTCAAAGAGAAAAATAGGTCTAATATTTTTTGGGTGTCTCAGTGTTGAGCACAGGTTTGTGAATCCCTCATTATCTTTGTAGACATGAGATCCTAGTGCAGTATGTTTCTACTTACCTCTTAATTTACATCAAGGTAAAAAAACTGCAGATGCTGGAAGCTAAAGTAGACAAGCAGGAGGCAGGAAGAACATAGCGAGCCAGGCAGCATTAGAAAGTGGAGAAGTCAATGTTATGAATGTTACCCTTATTCAACCCTTGTTCTTCTCTTCCACAGGGTGGAAGTGGAGTTCAGATAAGGGGGAGGGTGTTGCGTGGGGAGAGGGGACGGGGTGGTGAGGTAGGGATAGGTGAACACGGGTAGAGGGTACAACCTGGCTGGTCGATGGGAAGAATGAATTCAGTTGGTGGCAAGGAGGAAGCATCAGTCAGAAGAATGGAAGATGTCTTCTCTACATTGGGGAGACCAACCATAAACTAAGGGCATGTTTTGCTGAGCATCTCAGCTGGGTCTGCAGGGGCTGACCTGATCTCCCAGTCACTGCCCATTTTAATTTCCCTTCCCACTCCCTTTACGACATGACCATCCTTGGCCTCCTCCATTGCCATAACAAACCACACTGCAAACTGGAGGAACAACACAGCCAGGGCAGCCTATAGCCTGAAGCACTCCACACAGAGTTCTCTCCTTTCAAACAATCTCCTTTCCCATCCCCTGACTCCCTTCCCAGTCCCTCCTCCTTCATTGTTTTCCACTTACTGACCCGTTCTCCTAGCCACCAACCAGATTCATTCCTCCTATCGACCAACCAGGTTATATCCTCTGCCTGCGTTCACCTATTGCTACCTCACCACCCCACCTTTGTCCCCACCCAAAACCCTCCCCCACACTTCCCCCCTTTTATCTGCAACTCCCCTTACACCCACTCCAAGTCCTGAAGAATGGTTACACCCAAAATTTTGACTTCTCCACCCCCGATGCTGCCTGGCCTGCTGTGTCCTTCCTGCTTGTCTATCTTAATTTATATCTGCAATTATTTTTGGCTGTACCAGCTGTCTATTAAAAACTATATTTTAGAATTATTAAAAATATCAGCAACACTCTGGGGCTCTAAAACATGAAATCTATGCCACCCAACTTCATAACACCTTCCCCCTTAAGAAAAAAACAAACCATCATAATGAAAAGATGGCTTTGTATTTTTCTCTAATCCTAACATACAATATCAAGATATACATATGACTTTAATCCATGTACATATTAACTTTCTCCCACCGATATATAACATTGAATAGATGTGTCTTATCTATACTTGATCAGTTAAATCTGCGATAACGCATCGCGATTACATTCTTACAACCCGCAACATGCATGATATGTAAACTAAAAGCCTGTAATATAAGACTCCAATGAAATAGTCTCATTTTCTTGTCTTTAAAGCCTAATTAAGCATGTAAGAGGAATGCAATCCATGTACACAACCATCTCTGACACATTGTTCGTAACATACACATTAAAATGTTGTAAGGCCAGTAGCAAACTCAATAGTGCTTTTTCGATCATGGAGTATTTCCTCTGGTGGATGCTGAGTTTCTTTGAAAAGTAACCAACTGGCCGTTCAATCCCATCATCAATCCCAGTACAGCTCCAAATCTTTTGGCACTACCATCGATGGCAACTTTAGAAGGTTTTGAAAAGTTTGGTGTCGCTAAAACTGGTGCTTAATATTACCAAGATAGATTTACTCAAGGGCTGCTGGCAGGTTCCCTTGACTGCTCACGTAGTCTCCATTTTCCTACCATTGGATGAATCATAGCAGTGGATAATATTGCTTTTAAATAGTTGAATGCCTCAAAAAACACACACATACATATACAAACATTCATTTTCTTAGTCTCAGTCAGTCACCTTTTCAGGTTTAATCAGTTCTCTTGAAATTCTAGACAGAGCATCTGTAATCAGATTTCCTGGCAAAAGGTGGGTGATTTTCAGGTAGTATGGACATAGAACATAGAACAGAACAGCACAGGAATGGGCCCTTCAGCCCATGATATTGTGCCAAAAATGATGCCAAATTAAACTAGTCCATTCTGCCTGCCCTTGGTCCATATCCACCCATTCCTTGCATATTTATGTGCTTATCTAAAGGTCCTTTAAATGCACCTATCATATGTGCCTCCACCATCACTGTCTACCTGTGACTCCACTTTCAAAGAACTGTGAACCTGAACTCAAGATCCGTCTGTTCCACTACACTCCTTAAGGCCCTATCATGAGCCATGAAACTTCTACATTGATTTGACTTTCCAAAATGCAAAACTTCACACTTATTAATATTAAAATCTAATTGCCACTTCTCTGCCCAGTTGCCCAGCTGATCAAGGTCCTGCTGCAAGCAGTACAGTAGTACAGCAGCGCTTCACTGGAGGCTCCACAGCACTGAGAATGTCACCCAGAAAGGGGATGGAACATCTGTAAACCAAATTCACAGCTTGGCAAATATAACCACAACAATTGTTATCCTCATTCTCTGGGTTGATAGTAATGGGACAGACCATTTCCTGTCCTCCCCTTCTCTGCTGTGGCGTTTTAAACAGGATCCAGCCTTCAATATTTTCCGCAATTTATGGTCTCAATCAGACAACTCATTAGTCCAAGCTCCTTTGCTACTCTATATGGGATTCTGGACCATCCCTTTCAGAGTTCCCCTGTTGCTAATGGGAGCACTCCTGTCTCCACGCTGAAAGGTTCGGACGGTGACATGCTTGTTTGATTTTCATTCCATCATTGTTTGGGAGATTGTTAGAAACTTGGCCAGATCCCACGGAATTTGGGCTTTACAAATTATGAAGAAACTTGAGCCATCCTGAGCCTTTCAACAGCATAGAACAGAAACATACAGCATAGAACATAGAAAATAGAACACAGAACAGAGAACATAGAAGAGTACAGCACAGGTACAGCCCTTCGGCCCATGATGTTGTGTCAAACATGACGCCAAATTTAACGAATCCCTCTGCCTGCCCTTGGTCCATATCCCTCCATTCCTTACACATTCATGTGTTTATCTAAACAAATCTTAAACACCCCCATCTTAACTTCCCCCACCACCAACCATGGCAGCGTGTTCCAGACTCCTACCACTCTTTGTGTAAAAAGACTTGCCCCTCACATCGCCTTTGAACTTTCTCCCTTTGACCTTAAATGCATGTCCTCTAGTTTCAGACATTTCAACTCTGGGAAAAAGATTCTGACTGTCAACCCTAACTATGCTTCTCATAATTTTAAAGACCTCTATCAAGTCTCCCATCAGCATCAAAACAACCCCAGTTTTTCTAGGCTCTCTTTATAGCTCATACCTTCTAATCCAGGCAGCATCCTCGTAAACCTCTTCTGCACCCTCTCCAAAGCTTCCACGTCCTCCCTGTAATGTGGTGGTGACCAGAATTGAACACAATACTCCGAGTGTAGCCTAACCAAAGTCTTATAAAGCTGCAACATGACCGCCTGACCATTGTATTTAATTCCCTGAAAAATAAAGGCAAGTATGCCATATGCCTTCTTTATCACCCTATCTACTTGCCTGGCGACTTTCAGGAAGCTATGGACGTGAACCCCAAGATCCCTCTATACATCAATGCAGCTCAGGGTCCTGCCATTAACTGTATACTTTTCCTTAACATTTGATCTCCCAAAGTGCAGCACCTCATACTGACCTGGATTAAACTCCAGCTGCCATTTCTCTGCCCATATCTGCAACTGATCTAGATTCCGCTGTATCCTTTGACAACCTTCTATACTATGCACAACTCTACCGATCTTTGTATCGTCTGCAAAATTACTAACCCACCAATCTACATTTTCATCCAAGTCATTTATGTATATCGCAAACAACAGCAGTCTCAGTATGGATCCCTGTGGAACTAGTCACAGACCTCCAGCCTGAAAAACACCCTTCCACCACTACTCTCTGCCTTCTATGGGCAAGCCAATTTTAAATCCATGTTACCAAGTCACCATGGATCCTATGCATCTTAATCTTCTGGATGGGCCTACCATCAGGAACCTTGTCGAAGGCTTTAGTATAATCCATGTAAACACCTTTCACTGCTCTATCCTCATTGATCACTTGACAAAAATTCAAAAAATTCAATCAAGTTAGTTTCTGCCCTGCACAAAGCCATGCTGATTGTCCCTAATTAGGCCATGCTTTCCCAAATGCGTGTGAATCCTATCCATAAGCATTCTCTCCAATAACTTTACAACCACCGACGTGAGACTCACTGGTTTATAGTTTCCTGGATTATTCCTATTTCCCTCCTTGAACAGAGGAACAATATTAGCTACTTGCCAGTCCTCTGGGACCTCTCCAATGGCTAGAGAAAATGCAAAGATCTTGGTCAAGGCATCAGCAATCTCCTCTCTTGCCTCTCTTAATAACCTGGAGTAGATACCATCAGGCCTTGGGGACTTATCCACCTCAATGCTCTTTAAAAGACCCAACACCACTTCTTTCTTGATATCAAAATGCCATCACATATCAGCATGCTCCACACATATCTCTATCCTCCATATTTCTCCTGGGTGAGTATTGATACAAAGTACTCACCTACATCTTCTGCCTCCAAGCACAAGTTCCTTCTTTTATCCTTGAGTGGTCCTACCTTCTCCCTAGTTAACCTCTGTTTTTTATGTATATATACAATGCCCTGGGCTCCTCTTTAACGCTACTTGTTAAGGTCAATTCATGGCCCCTTCTTGCTCTCTTAATTCCCTGCTTCAGTTCTTTCCTGCTGCAGTTTTCAACCGCAACACTGAACACCAAAGGTCAGATCAGTCCCAACTGCAAGTTTGACCTGAATTGAGTCAATTAGTCCCAGGCTTCCCTGCTACTGGCAACCTCAGAACCATTGGACTGGGAGGAAGGAGTTACTCCTGATTGTTGTTGGGAGTTTCCAGCATTTTAAAGGTTTGGCTAAGGGTTATGCTCCCCTATGGTTGAGTGTTTGGTTAGCACGCATCATCCATTGGAAGCCTTAACTCTGTAGAACCTTACAACGAATCAATGACTTCAGGAGCGTTTGTAGAAAATCGGCAAACAGAAAAATGATGCAAATGTTTCTTGAGGGGACTGAAACTTGGATTCAAGTTTAACTCATCAGCAAAAAAAGACCAACTTCCTCTCAATGGAAGTTCAGGTCTAAATAGAATGAATTGATGGCAATGGCACATCCAAGAGACAATGGTGTCCACTGTTGCAGTATCCATATGGATCATAGAGATGGTCACTGTTGACATGCAATAGAAAGCATCCTTCTGAAGTTGAACCACAATCCATGCGCTCTCTCATCATCTCTCACACTGGCACCTTAATGATGCTCCCCCTTTCATCTTGGATTTGATTAAAGGCTCTTCATTCAACCACTGAGGATTGGATAGAATCTATTCAAAAATTAGCCTGGTGAAATGAAAAATTAGGCAAAAAAGGGAAAAGAAATATCCTCCTTTAGGTCAAGGGGTAAATTCAGCCACCAAAGTTAGGTTAAATTTTCATAGATCCCATTAATTCACATGTATAGAATTTTTCAGCCGAAGTTTCAGAATCAGCTGGAAAGCAGTTAGGAATCCTGATATTTGAAAATTTATCACTTTATTCTTTCAATCTAATTCATCATAAGAGATATGGAGGGTGCAGTTTTCAAATCCGAGCTCTGACTCTTATTGAATCAGAAAGAGTATTGCTTCCTTGCAAAACGCTGTCCACAGCTTTTAGGTTAAATGTTGAAAATGCACCCATTACCTTAGTGCAGAAGCTGTTGCTAAGTGACAGCAGCATTGATGCATTAGGGTTTTCCACTTCTGTTTGTTCAACAATTAGAGCAATAAAACTCCAACTTCACTGCTCTTAAAAAATATTGTTGGAACACTGCTTTGTAACAAACAAATAGACCATAGTCTCGTTTAACCATTGGACACTCCGGTCCCAGGGAAATGCAGAGTGAATAGTTTGCAACCTAATAACATCCAGACATGTTCATATTACAATTCTCATAACTATAGATGAATCTCAGTTTGGTATGGCAACTACTCTGCCCACGACCATAAAAAAAACGATAGTGAGTTGTGAACACAGCCCAATCCATCATGTAAGCCAACTGTTGACTCTACCTATGTTTCTCACTGCCTCAGAAAGCCAGTCAACATAATCAAAGACCCCTCCCATTCTGGTTGTAATCCTTGCCAACCTGTCAAGCAGAAGGTACAAAAGCTTAAACACAGAGACCAACAGATTTAAGAATAGTGCAGTTCAGCTCAAGCTGGTAAAACATCACCTACTTTTCTGCTTGGGGACTCTGCAGCCTTCTGGACTCAATGTCGAGTTCAGTAACTTCAGGGCTTGAGCTCTCCCATATCCTTACCCTCGCCCCCACACACCAGGCCTTGTTATCACATAGTCTGCTATTATGGGAGGCAATGGCTAGAGGTATTATCACCACACTATTAACCCAGAAACTCAGCTAATGTTCCGGAGACCTGGGTTCAAATCCTGTCACAGCAGATGGTAGAATTTGAATTCAATAATAATCTGGAATTAAGAAGTTAAAAATCACACAATACCAGGTTATAGTCCAACAGGTTTAATTGGAAGCACACTAGCTTTTGGAGCGACGCTCCTTCATCAGGGGCTATCACCTGATGAAGGAGCGTCGCTCAGAAAGCTAGTGTGCTTCCAATTAAACCTGTTGGACTATAACCTGGTGTTGTGCGATTTTTAACTTTGTACACCCCAGTCCAACACCGGCATCTCCAAATCATGGAATTAAGAATGTATTGATAATCACGCGACCATTGCTGATTGACAGAAAAACCCAACTGGTTCACTAATTTAGGGAAGAAAACTGCCATTCAGGCCTACATGTGACTCCAGACTCACAGCAATGTGATTGACTGTCAACTACCCTTTGAAATGGCCTAGCAAGTCATTCAGTTCAGAGGTAACTAGGGACGGGCAATAAACTTTGGCCAACCAGCGACACCGGTATCCCATGTGTGAAGTAAAAAAAAACACATGACCCATTGTTAGCAACTAACAGTCCCCCTTAATAGCTATTCACCTTCTCAGCCAGATCATTATCCACTCCTATATCTACCCAACTGCCCTTCTCTCTCTTTGCACTCTATCCCCATCTACCGTTTTCTAATACCTCCGTTCCCCCCACTCTAAATTCTTCATTTAAACTAGCATTTTCCTAGCTACCATTGGTTCTGAGGAAGGGTCACTCAACCCAAAACGTTAACTCTGATTTTTCTCCACAGATGCTGCCAGACCTTCTGTGCTTTTCCAGCAATTTTTAATTTTGTCTGATTTCCGGTATCTGTGGTTCTATCTTTTTTTAGATTCAAGAACAGCTTCTTCCCCGTTGTTATCAGACTTCTGAGTGGGCCGCTCAAATTTTAAATTTAATGTTGACCTCACTCTTTGAGTACCTTCTCTGCAGTCATTACATTATATTCCTCACTCTGTTCTATTACCTTTGTGCACTTTGTATGGTATGATCTGCCTGTACTGTACACAAAACAAAACTTTTCACTGTATCTAGTTACATGTAACAATAATAAATCAAATCAAATCAAATAATTGCATCCATTCCCAAGAAATCAAAATATTCCAGAAATAATCAGCAGGAAAATTCCAGTCTGTGGAAGTAGCTGGGATGAAATCGAACTGAGTCATTTTGCTTGAGTACTAAACGGCTCTCTTACTCATGAGCACATTTATGTATAAGATTTATTTACTCTGCACATCAAGAGGAACAAAGCATCATCCACCAGACCTAAGCAATGGCAGCTTTCAGGTGATGCAACAGCTGAGGGCACCATAGGGCTTAAAGTTTCCTGGAGCTGATAAGTCAGTCACCATTCAATATCGAACACCACACAACAACCTCAATAATATTAATAAGGATGCACAAGTAGGAGGTGTTTTTGGAAAATAGCTGAATATAGAGCACGTAACGTCAGGAAAAGAGATAAGGGAGAAAACAGGCAGACAAACAAAACATAACCTGGAAACTATCAGAGTATAGTATTTGCAGAACCATGAGAACAATAACAAGATAATACCCTCATCCCCAGAGTTTACGGATCATAATATGATTGAAACTTCAAACATTCTTATAAGCCATTGAAAATTAAAATGAGATTCCAATGTATCCTTCTCCCCAGTATCTCTGTTCACGTGGGTGGCATGATAGCTCAGTGATTAGCATTGCTACCTCAAAGCACTAGAGACCTGAGTTCAATTCCAGCCTTGGGTGACTATCCATGTGGAGCTTGCACATTCTCTTCAGTCTGTGTGGGTTTCCTCTGGGTGTTCTGGTTTCCTCCCTCAATCCAAAGATGTGCAAGTTAAGTGGATTGGCCATGCTAAACTGTCCAGGGATGTATAAGTTAGGTGGATTAGCCATGGGAAATGCAGGGTTATGGGATGGATCTGAATGGGATGCTCTTTGGAGGGTCAGTGTGGACTCAATTGGCCTGCTTCCACACTGTAGGGAATCTATGGTATGCTGCACAGCTCTTCATCAATGCTTTGTTACCTCCAAGTTCAGTGATTCTAATTTTCTCATGGTTGGCCTCTCAAATCTCCCATTCTCCAGAAACTGAAGCCCATCTGAAACTCTGTTGTCGATATCTTAAGTAGTACCGGGTCCTGTTTATCTCGCACCCTTGTTGTAGATCGGATGGATGTAAGAAATAGCAAGGGCAAGAAGACACACTGATGGGAGTATTCAAGAGACTCTTAACCCACTTATCCAAAAAGGAAGAGTTCAGGCTGGCTACCTTAACATCTGTCGCTGGGGAAGTGTTAGATCTTCATTGTAAATATGTAATATTACAACATTTACAACGACATAAAATATTCAAGAAGATTCAGCATGGCTTCATGAAGAAGAAACCATTCTGATAAATTTATTAGATTGTTTTAAGGAGATAACAAGCAGGAGAGTTAAAGGGAAACTAAAATATGCAATATAGTTGGATTTTCAGAAGGTGTTCAGTGAGGTACCACACATTAAGCTATTTAATAAGATAAAGGGTAGAGGGGTATATTTAATGACCTAACCTTGACAGTCCTTTGCGATAAATAATTTCAGAGTCACTACTCTCTGAGAGAAGAAATGCCTCCTCATTGTTGTCTCAAGTGGGCAACCCATTACTCTGACATTATTCCCTCTGGTCCTGGACTGCTCTAAAAGGGTAAACAATCAATGAATGGACAGACGATTGACTCACCAATGGAAAACAGAATGTTGGGATAAAGAAGCATTATCAACAAGTCAACCCATAACTAGAGAGGAGTGAATCAGTGCAGGGACCACAATTATTTCCAATATATATTAATGACTTGGATGAGGAAAGTGAATACATTGCAGCCAAGAGATGACACAAAAATATCTGGAAGCCAAGTGGTAGGGATGACATAAAAGGTCCGCAGAGAGATAGACAGATCAAGAGACTGTCAAAGACTTGGCAGATGTAATGTACTGTGGGAAATGAGGTTTTGAACTTTGGCAGGTAGAATAAAAGACTCGAATATGATTTAAATTCAGAAAAATAAAACATGCTTAAACCTGCAGCGCAGAATAATTTGGAGACCTGTGTATAAATCACAAGAAAAAGAATACAATTTCAAGTAATGTTGGTCTTTATTTCAAAGAGAATAGAATACAAAAACACCGTGAAGTCTTGCTAAAACTATACAAATCATGACTACACCTGGAGTACTGTGAACAGCTTTTGACCCATTATTTAAGACAAGATATACTGGTATTGCAGACAATCCAGAAGAAAATTCACTAGTTTAATTTTAACAAGCAGAGATTGAGTAGGGGTTGCATTGACTGGAGTTTAGAAGTGTGTGAGAGACAACCTTATTTAAACGTGTAAGCTTCTTCGGGGGTGTGGTAGTGTTAAAAAAAATTGATTGTTTACCCTTTTAGGATAGTCCAGGACCAGAGGAAATAATCTCAGAGTAATGGGTTTGCCCATTTAAGACAGCAATGAGGAGGCATTTCTTCTCTCAGAGAGTAGTGACTCTGAAATTATTTATCACAAAGGACTGTCAAGGTTAGGTGAGTAAATATTTTCAAGTCTGAGACAGACAGATCTTTAGTTAGTAAAGGTTATGCGGAAAAATAGGAAAATGCTGTAGAGGATTATCAGATCAACCTGACCTCATTGAATGATGGAGCAGATGCGATGAGCAGAACAGGCTGCTGCAGCTCCTATATCCTATCACCTTATGGCCTCCCTACACTTGCTGGCTTGTATTGGTTTGCATTCCCACACCAACCCCATTAGGACATTCTCTTCTTCATGTTTCATTCCTTTTTCTGCTTTATCCCTGTCCATCCCTATAACTTACCAACTTCTAACTCTCTTGAGAAACTTGCTTTCATCCCATTCTCACCTCTTATCAATTTCTTATTTTTTTCATTCCAGCCTAGGTACCAAGCTCTGGGAATTCACTCCCAAATCCTCACTACATCCTTATTCTCCTATTCCTCTTTAAATATCCACCTTCGGGCCTATCTTTTTGTAACCAAGCTTTAGGCCCTGTTTCAGCACAATATCAGTTTTTGTCTGAGCATGTTCTTCCAAATCAGTGGTGATTTGTGCATTTTTCTGTGTTATAAGGTTGCACTGGAATGCAAATTGTTCTACCTGAGGTGTGTTGTTAAATGGCATAATTTGTTTTATTATCTTTTTTCTTCTTTTGCTTTGAAAGTGATGCTAACTGTAGATGACAACTGCAAGGGTCCTCTTGTCTTCGCTCTGTTTGCACAGACACAAGAGGATTAATGACCGTGATGTTCCGATTGCCAGCTTAGTGAGTGATGATGCTGAGGTAAATTGTAAGAGTTCTCATTTTCAGTGGATATTACAAATGGAATCCTGTTCTGATAACACTTAACTATGCATGTACTGCCATCAAATGGCAAGTTCACACAATTGTCTGCTCATATTCCAACTGCTTTCAGATCAAAGGCATTCAAATGGAGCACTTAGCTACTACGGCACAAAGCCACCTAAAGGGTGGAATTTAAACCATCAGTGAAAGTATTGTGAACTCACCCAATTTATTATTATAGAAGAAAGCAGCACACCTAAGATAGAAACTACAACTGCCCAACAAAAAAATAGGAATTGGAAATAAATAATTATCAGGTATGGGATCGGCAGTATCCGTGGAAAGAAAAACAGTTATAGTTTTGAAGAAACATTATGTCTGACTTAAACCGACAGCTCTGTTTCTTTTCCACTGTTGAATATTTCCAGCACTTCATGATTTTAATGCTGTATGTGGGAAGCTATAGTTCATAGAGGAACATGCACAATTTAGACTGAAGCAATGGATAGCAATGGTAAAGGATCCATTTGCAATCCAGGAACCTTTCCAATTCCTACTGTCTGGGCTGTGCCTGTTGGACCATGCCTGGAATACTGTGTAGAATTTTAGTCTACTCATCTAAGGAAAGAATTACTGGCATTGGAGTTAGTCCAGAGACAGTTCACTAGTGCTGTCTGCCTGTCTCTGTGACTGACTATGAAGGATTCAGAGGTCAAGACCTTGATCATCAAATCCTTGTGAGTAATGTGAACTTGGAGCTCCTGATTCAGAGGCAGACACATTACGCAATGTGCCACTTGACCTGCCCTTTTACCCAGTACTGAGAATTATTCCAGTATTTCCAATCAGCTCCTGGCTTCCCGTTGCTCAGGGATGTTTCAGAAAGCCCAGGAAATGTAGAATCATTCTCATAGCACCATAGAATCCCTATAATGTGAAAGCAGGCAATCCAACCCATCGAGTCCACACTACCCCCACAAAGAGCATCCCACCCCTCTAACCTAGCCCTGTAACTCTACATTCCCCATGGATAGTTCACCAGGACTGCACACTACAGGGCAATTTAGCATGGCCAATCCATCTGACCTGCACCTCTTTGGACTATGGGAAGAAACCAGAACACCCAGAGGAAACCCATGCTAACACGGGGAGAATGTGTAAACTCCACACAGACAGCCGCCTGATGCTGGAATAGAACCCAGGTCTGTGGTGCTGCAAGGCAGCTGTGCTGAGCACTTTAACCACAGTGTCACCCCAATTAAATTCAAAGGCATGTTGACATAAAAGGCAACTTGCCACTTCCACAGGGGCAGTGTGAAGAGCAGCTTATTGTGCCTCAGTTAAACTCAGACTACAACAGCGTTCCAAGCATGGTCCAACAGGTACAGCCCAGGCAGTAAGATCTGCCACTGGATCTTTTACGATCACTATCCGTAGCTTCAGTGTCCAAAGTTCGGTGTTCCTGAATGATCTATAACACATGACGCACAGTAGTAAAATGCTGATTGAAACACAAGCTGCTGTGCATGCATTTCTGTCAGACTTAACTCACTGCCAGCAGCAAAGTGCATGGACTTCATTGGTTCAAGTTCCAAATCCACCAAACTTTCTTCCAGCTGCCTGTTTATAACTTTTTAAACAAACAATTTCCTTCTTATTAATATGTTTTACTATTTGCGCAGAAACGTACCCAACATCTTAAGCCAAAGTAAGGTACAAAAAAATCCACTATGAACCACTTTGCACATTAGACAACATTTGCAGTTGTTTACAGGATTCCCTACAGTGTGGAAACAGGCCTTTCGGCCCAACAAGTCCACACCGACCCTCCAAAGAGCAACCCACCCAGACCCATTCCCCTACGCTCATCCCTGACTAATGCACCTAACATTACGGACAATTTAGAATGGCCAATTCACCATACCTGCACATCTTTGGACTGTGGGAGGAAACCAGAGCACTAGGAGGAAACCCATGCAGACACGGGGAGAACGTGCAAACTCCACACAGATAGTTTCCCAAGGCGGGAATTGAACCCGGGTCCCTGGCGCTGTGAGGCCCGCGGTTAGCACTGCTGCCTCAGTCCAAAGATGTGCGGGTTAGGTGAATTGGCCATGCTAAATTGCCCGTAGTGTTAGGTGCAGGAGTAAATGTCGGGGAATGGGTCTGGGTGGGTTGTGCTTCGGAGGGTGTCGATGTGGACTTGTTGGGCTGAAGGATAGGAGGATAGGAGGTTTGAGATCCTGATGGAATGATGGTTCTTGTCCATTGGATGAACAGACCTAGATACAAACGAGGAACCCATGTTCATCATCTGAACACTTACTAACCTTATCTCCTTTGCTCACATCCAAATCATTTATATAAATGATGAAAAGCACTAATCCTTGTTTCATACTGCTGGTTATAGACTTCCAGTCTGAAAGGCAACTCTCCACCACCATCCTCTGTCTTCTGCCTTTGAGGCAGTTCTGTATCCAAGTGGCTGGTGGTCCCTCTATTCCATGTGATCTACCAGTCTACCATGAGGAACTTTGTTGAATGCCTTACTGAAATCCATTTGGATCACATCCACCACTCTGACCTCATCAATCCTCTTTGTTACTTCTTCAAATAACTCAATCAAGTTAGTAAGATACAATTTCCCATACACAATGTCATGTTGACTATCCCTAAGGTAAGAAATGTGGTAGAGTCACACATGAAGTCCACTGAGGCCTATCCCGACCTCGGGAACAACTCACTGCATCTGTTAACTAAGGTCCGAGTGTTGTGGTGAGATTCTTACCAAGCAGTAGTGAGTTGTCTGTTATGAGGGATTATTGCTTGTTAAAGATCTTATTAACTACAGATCTCAAGCAATTTTCTATCATATCACTCTTCAGGAGCAAACTGGACTGAGGGAATTCATAGAATTCCTACAATGCTGAAAAATCCCATCAAGTCCATACTGACCTTCTGTAGAGCATCCAATTCAGACCCAGGCCCCCAACCAATCCCTATAACCCCATATTTACCATATCAATCCACCGAGCCTGCACAATTTTGGGCAGTGGGAGGAAACTGGGGAGCACCTGCACAGACGTGGGGAGAATATGCAAACTCCACACAGCCAGTCACCCAAGGCTGGAATCAAACCAAGGTCCCTGGTGCTGTGAGGCAACAGTGCTAACCACTGAACCACCATGGAATTCAGGGCAAGGCCTGTTGATTCCAACTTAACATTTCTTCAAAGGACCTCCATGTTGGAAATGGGACACGAACAACATAGGGCCTGCTCCATGGATATTGGTCAACACCACCTCATGGCCAAGCACATTGGCACCAAACATGCAGCAGCTCTAAGAACCTTCTTAGCAAATCTCAGAGCCACGCTGAGTGGGGTAGGAGGTTAATGAGCCATAGGCGAAAGTGAAGACTGCAGATGCTGGAGATCAGAGTCAAGATTAGAGTGGTGCTGGAAAAGCACAGCAGGTCAGGCAGCATCCAAAGAGCAGGAAAATCGATGTTTCGGGCAAAAGCCCTCCATCAGGATAAGATGTAGGGAGGACATTCAGTTAGCCATGTGAAGACACGCCCTCCATGAAACGCAACAAAACTGACCCTTACTCACAACAAAAAACAAGATTCAGACCCTTGTGCTTCCTTTAAGGCAACAGGAAACTCCATGTTCTTATCCATTGGCATACTCTTCATTGAATTTGGGAAGGTCCTGCAAGCAAGTGAAGAGCAAAACACCATCTCAGCAAGGCATGGGGGAAATGAGCAGTAAACCTGCTTTAAGCAGATCATTTCAGTAAAATTCTCTCAAAAAATCCATTACAGGCCAATTCACAAAGTAAAATTTATCACATACATATTGGAGGTGTGAGTGGTCCTTTTACTGTGATGCCAGATTCTCTGTGTTGGAGAAGGAATCTATATTCCAGGTGCATAGCTACCAATGTTGGATAATCATTCAGAAAGGAATTGCATTATTCGTGTGTCAATATAGTTCCATCAAAAACATATTAAAAATAGATATCACTCAATTCAATAACTATCTCACACAATGCTTTCGGTTGGCATTCTATTTGGAGTCAGCTGACCATACACAGGAATCTGACAGCTGATAACAACTTTATAAACGCAGGAAAGATACCTTTTGATCCGTTTTGAGTGGAAGGAGTTGATTGACAGCTTGATGCCCAGGCACAGATTGTATATTTTGGTTTCCTAATATATTTTCAATTGTCAGCTGTGATGAGGTTACAGCCTGTGAAGAGATAGTCATGGAAACCTTGTGATCGTTTGGTGAAGCCTCATGTACACGTTTTAAAGTACAAATACTGTTCCAGGTTTTGTATTTCACTGGGAAAAGTGCTCTTTAGAATCTTATCTGTGTTACTTTTGTGCCAATGTAATTCAATTTAAGCTTTCAATAAATGAGAGTGATTTTTGTATATTGACCATTCGTCATTTTTCCTTTTACTGATCTGTGCTCTGATGACAGTATTGCAACAAAGGTATTCAAAAACTGTTCACTTTCCAATTTTCACTTGATGATTGAGATCCATCATCTGCACTCTGTTTGGAAAGAACTTTTGAGACACAATAAGAGACATTTTGGGACAAGGATTCATCAATACCACAATCAACATTGTTCCCAAAAACATATTTGGGACCACACCCAAAGGCAGTGAGGTTCTGCACTTCTCTACCATCTTGTAAGAGTCACTAGGAGAAGCAGAGTGCTTAGTCATGACCATGTTGTTTGGAGTTCCTTTTCGGGTTCCTCGAGCAATAGTAAGAAGACGAGAGTGCAGGTAGAGTGACAATAGTTGTTGACGGGCAGAGTAGCATGAGAGTGAAGAGGGTTTCAGTAAGAAGTTCTAACCACTGACACTTGATGTGGGCAATTTGAATTTTAACAAAGCCTTTGACAGTATCCAACATTGTAGACAGGTCAGAAATGATAAAGCCAATGGATCTAGAGGAGATTGGCAATATGGATCCAACTGGGTTCAATGGGCAGAACCGAAAGTTGATAGCTTAGTTAATACTTGGTTGTTTTATTAATGACATGTTACTTTCATGGTGTTCAGCAGGACCAATGCAAGTTTATTGTTTTTAGTGGTAAATAGCAATGATTAAGAATTTTAAAACCCGAGATTTTAAGCATAATAAATAGGGATAGCGAAGTTTATGTTAAAATCATAGAATTCCTACAATATGGAAAGAGACTCATTTTCTGCTCCGACTTTCTGAAGAGTATCCCAGCCCCCCCGGCCCCCATTCTATTCCTGTTAACCCACGTTTACCATGGCTAATCCATCTAGCCTGGACATCCCTAGACACTATGGGCACTTTAGCCTGGCCAATCCATCTGCCCTGCACATCTTTGGAATGTGGAAGGAAACCAGAGCACCCACCCGAAGGAAACCCATATGGACACGGGGAGAATGTGCAAACTCCGCGCAGACAGTCACCCAAGGATGAAATCAA
Organism: Chiloscyllium plagiosum; assembly: GCF_037043375.1. NCBI lineage: Eukaryota > Metazoa > Chordata > Chondrichthyes > Orectolobiformes > Hemiscylliidae > Chiloscyllium > Chiloscyllium plagiosum. Next base: position 44,310,659 of record NW_028270159.1, read on the forward strand.
ACCCAAATCCCTGGTACTGTGAGGCAACGGTGCTAACCATTGAGCCACCATTTTTCTCTCTGTATCTTACTGGACACACGTCATTAACTGCCTCCCTCAACTGTATGTGTGATTTTAGTCCCACCTCATCACGGGCCTTTCCCAGAACAACTCACCACTCACTGGATCACTGGCAAAGGGCCAGCATCCCCTGCGCCTGCACCGTCTTTGAAAGGCTGCTGTGCACCCAGACAAATGTTGATAATTTGGCATTGAACCTCAGCAACAATATGATGACAAATTGGCCACAAGGCCACATGATAGTCAGCATGGCTGACACTCCCTCGCACACAGGACTCCAAGCTCTCACCCTGGTCACTGTTTAATCATCAGGCCACACAGTTTAGCTACGTCCTGTCTGTACACCCTCTTTAATTCACACTATTCCGTCACCAATGTCCAAAGTAAACCCACTACTTACCATGGTCCAGTAGGGGACCATCAAAAACAGGTAAGCAATGGTACAAATACAAATGTGATCTTTTATGTACAAATGGCAAATGTGAACACAAACAAAACCAAGAGAGACTGAAGTCTGATCCCAGGATGCAATCTAAATGTTGACATTGTGACCAATGACCATTCCATTCCATGATGGTTGGCTGCACTGAGCTCTTATCCACTGGGAGTCGATTGTATGAGGTGCTGTCCAGCTTGTAGCATCCAACACATCTGGGCTCTGTCAGGAACAAGGACAGCTTCATCCTCTCAGTGTCCTTATCCTCATCCTCTACCCTCAGTTCCTCTGCATCTAATACAGATGCATAATCCTTTATCCGAAATGCGCGGGGCCAGCTGGTTTTTGGAATTCAGTACTTTTTGAATTTCAGAATAAGTGACAGTTTGATGGTAAAAAATTTTAAAATCTTACTGGAGGAACATGCTCACAAAGAAAAACAGGCCTTGAGACAGAATTGACGCCTGCCAGTGCTGGGCCACGCCCACCCACCTCACACCTGAGTGACATGCATCAAGTGGGTGTCGACTTGGGATAACTGTTTGCATGTCAAACAACCTTGTTAATGAGAAAAAAAAATTCATAAAAAAACTTTCAGACTTTGGAGCTTTTTGCATTTCTGGATTTCAGATAAAGAATTGTCTATCTATCCATTATCTCATTGCATGCTGCACACCATCCTGGCTATACTGGAGGGCCTCCCAACCTATTCTTGTCCAAGATGTGGAACTGAATCTTCACTAGTCCCACTATCTGCTCTGCCACTGCCCTGGGTGAGGGATGGGTAGCATTGTATCAGTGCTCCATATCAGGCAGGGGATTGAGTAATGGTGTCATGAGCCATGCTCAGAGTGGGTACTCCTTGTCCTCAGCAAACAGCTTTGTAAGGCACCTGGACGCTCAAATAGGTACACGAGGGTGTTCCAGGATGTAGGCATTTTGGCAGCTGCCAGGGAAGTGGACACACACCCTCCAGGAAGTGGTAACGATGATCACAGATCACCTGAGCATTATTGGAATGGAGCCCGTTCCTGTTGATGAATTCTACAGTGTTAGATTAGATTAGATTACTTTACAGTGTGGAAACAGGCCCTTCGGCCCAACAAGTCCACACCGATCCGCCGAAGCGCAAACCACCCATTACCCTACATTTACCCCTTACCTAACACTACGGACAATTTAGCATGGCCAATTCACCTGACCTGCAATTCTTTGGACTGTGGGAGGAAACCGGAGCACCCGGAGGAAACCCACGCAGACACGGGGAGAATGTGCAAACTCCACACAGTCAGTCGCCTGAGGCGGGAATTGAACCCGGGTCTCTGGCGCTGTGAGGCAGCAGTGCTAACCATTGTGCCACCGTGCCGCCAATTGTGGTACTGCCCTCTCAGTGCCACGTGGGTTCAGTTGATGGCACCTTGCATCCGGGGGAACTGTGCTATGTTCCTGAATCCTCCTGCCCAGACTGCAGCACTGACCTCATTATGGGGGAATGAAATGCTTTGTTGTGACTAGATGGCATTAGTTACTGTCTTGATGTATGTGTGGTTGCCCGTGTGAGAGATTCCAAGGAGTGATTGACAGATCTCAAAGGCTTTGTCAGTGGGATACCCTGCAGATGACGGCTGAATACACTCCACTCGACAGCAAGACATGCTGCACCTAATGACAGAGGCGTAATCTCAGAATAACAGGTCACCCATTCAGGACAGTGGTTCGGAGGAATTCACTCTCCCAGAGGATATTGCATCCAAAGAATTATTTACCACAAAGATTTGTTATAGAGTCGTACAGCACAGAAACAGGCCCTTTGATCCAACGCATCTATATCAACCAGGTTTCCCAAAGCTAAACAAGTCCCATTTGCCTGCATTTGGCCCATGTCCATCTAAACCCTTCCTATTCATGTACCTATCCTAATAACTTTAAAATGTTGTAACTGTGCCCACTCTATCACTTCCTCTGGCAGTTCATTCCGCATACACACTGCCCTCTGTGTAAAAACGTTACCCCTCAGGTCCCTTTTAAATCTTTCCCTAAACCTGTGCCCTCTAACTTTGAACTCCCACCCCTTAGGGAAGAGAATTTTGTGTTTCATCTTATCTATGCCCCTGATGATTTTATAAAGTCTTGGGTTATTACGTATATTCAATATTTTGGGGGAAATGCAGGAAAGTGGAGTTGAGAATTTCACCAAAGATCCTTAGACAGCACTTTCCAAACCCACAAACACTTTCATCTGGAAGGCTAAGGGCAGCAGATAAATGGGAACACACCACTTTAAAGTTCCACTCCAAGCCATTCACCATCCTGACTTGGAAATATATTGCTGTTCCTTCACTGTCGCTGGGTCAAAATCCTGGAATTCTCTCCCTAATGGCATTGTGGATCGATCCATAGCAGGTGGACTGCAATGATTCAAGAAGACAGCTCACCATCACGTCTCAAGGGCAACTAGGGACAGACAATAAAAGCTGGCCCAGTCAGTGATGCCCATATCCTACAAGTGAACCAAATCAGCCAAGATCTCACTGGATGACAGAGTGGAATTGATGGTCCATAGGTCCTGCTTGTGCCCTTATGTCTTATGATATTCAATGAGAATGAATGTGGTCTTCAGAGAGGTATTCAGCAAGAACTCTGAGAGAAAATAGGTAAATTCATCTTTATTTAACTCAAAGCAGTTTCAGGAGAAATGTTGCCCAGGATGAACTAAAGGGATAAAATTATTGGATGGTGTTACAGTATACAGTAACTCTTCAGAAATCACTTGGTGTTTTATAGAATTTGAAACACTGTTCATGAAATCATTTTTGCTTTCCAACACTGTGCACTTTCACATTATTTCCCATCATCTGATAAATATTGCACTTGACACTAATTGCTGCAAATCTCATGATTATTAGTGTGAGAATACTGTTAAATAATTATTTTGTCTTTTTTAAGAGATTATTTTGAAATAAGAACTTAAAGATTATTAATGACAATAGTACTGAAAATGTATTGTTGAAAAGAACTAGACAATTAAATACAATTAACTTTGCATGCGGATGTATAAAGTTCTACTTTTGTTGAATAAGTTAATGCAGTTTTGTAAAAAGATATTTTTCCAAATATCAAACATCAAGTTACCAGCTCTTTTGTAATGCTCAACATAGTTTAAATAATAATTGTGTTTCAGGCCTCTTTTAGTAAGGTAGTTGTTTGCCATGAGTATTGTATTTTAAAATGCTCCTGATCAAGAATGGATTAAACCCAAGAGGCTGAAAGGCCTGGTCCTGGACCTCAGAGTCCAAAGAGGCAGGATTTATGCAGCTCAAGGTATACAGTTTAGTCATATCAAATCTAACCTCAAATTTGTCCAATGGGCCAGTACTGTTTTTTGAAAACATATCACAATGTTTGTATTGCACCAAGCTCAGAAAAATAGATGGCTAGGCCAAATGGTACTTTCTAAGCTGATCCTGCTGAAAGCCATCTTTGTGGTTCTAATGCATGTTAATCTCTGGTTTTGCAATTAAATTCTGAAACATCACCACGGCACTGAAGATGTAAGGAATAAAAATTGAAATTCCTTGTGAAATTCAGTTTTCCCAGCACTTGCTGTTTTTATTTAATATCCCCAGTATCTACAGCACTTTGTTTTTAATTAAGGTGAAAGGGGCATTAAGAGTTTTCATATTCTCAGTACCTAATTTGTCCACCCATTGCAGTGCAACTGTTTGCAAAGATTGCTGGGAAATTAGCTAAAAAAAGGGGAAGGATAGGGCAAATGCTAGTTGTGCTCTCAGACCAGATCTTGAGAACTGTCTCTAGTTGTGTTGATATTTACATACTGGAGGCAAAGTTTGACAACAGCAAGGACTCTGATCCCTGAGCTTCCACCCGTCAAATTATTTAATCATCATCAACACCTCAAAGAAATAATCAGCCATGGTTAAACAATAGCGTACGCACAATTCTGAGCACTGCAGCTTAAAAAGAGGTATTTTTGATCTTGACAGCAAGCATAACACTGATTTACAATGGTGTTAATCGGACTTTATAGACGAGATGGTCATGGAGTCATCCAGGTTTACAGCATGGAAACAGGCGCTTCAACCCAAACTTGTCCATGCCACTCAGTTTCACAATTTAAACTAGTCCCATTAGCCTGCATTGGTCCCATATCCCTCCATATCTATTCCATCCACATACCTGGACAAAAGTTCATTAAATGACAGAATTGTACACACTCTACCACTACCTCTTTCATACTCACCACCCTCTGTGTGAAAAAAAATGCCCCTCTGGACCCTATTGTATCTCTCCCCTTTCAATTTAAATCTATGTCCTCTATTTTTAGACTACCCTACCATGGGGAAAAGCTGTTGGCTATCTAACTTGTCTATTCCTCTCATGATTTTATAGACCTTTATAAGCTCACCCCTCAGTCAACTACACTCCGGGGAAAAATGCCCCAGCCTATCCAGCCTTTCCTTGTAACTTAAACCTTCCACCCCAGGTAGCATCCTAGTAAATCTTTTCTGCACTCTTTCTAGTTTACTAATATCCGTTCTTTAGTAGGGTGACCTGAACTGCACACAGTACTCCAAATGTGGCCTCATCGATATCTTGTTTAGCTGCAACAAGACTTACCAACTCCTACTGTCAATGTTGAGTGGAAGGTTAGACAAGAAGGCTTGTTCTTTTTGGGGTATTGAGATTTGTAGAACTTTGAGAATAACATATATAGAGAAGACTGGGAAGCATCTTCCAGGGGTTGGAGGTGGTGAATGTAGGAGAGTCTAGGACAATGTGAGAATCATTTCAAATCAGAACCAGGCTTTTGTGGAGAGAAATTGGGCAGCTCGTTTTCACACATAGTGGGTAAAAGGATGGAACTCTCCCCTCCCCAGAAGTCTCAGAGTTAACTAATCATTTCAATTTGAGATTGACAAATTATTGCAATGCAAGGATCTGGAGCCAAACCTGGTAGATGGAGTTAAGATACAGATCACACAGGATCCCAATGAATAGCAGAACAGGGTTGAAGAGGCTTGTGCCATATCTTAGATTCCTATGTTCTTTAAATTTCATTGCTCAAAGGAATCCAAGCCTAATTTGTACAACTTTGCCTAACAATTTAACCCTTCCAGTCTAAACATCATCTGATAAGCATGGGTCACAGTGAGAAGGATATCTTTCCTACAGTGAGATAATCACTGAACATATTACTCTGAATGGGGTCCTGCTGAAATATAAATCTACCTCATTGTATTCTAACCTTCTAGGCATAAAGACTATGCATTGAATCATCCTTTTTGGTTAGAATTGGAACCTCGACACTTGATTTTGGTGACTTCTTTACTTGGAACCTCAAATCTTTCAACTTTTCCACGGTGCTTAGCTTCTTTATTCTTGTGGTCTTGTCATCATTCAAGAACTTCAAAATTATATTGGTGTTTTTTCTCTAGCTGGTCTGAGATTTCCTTAATACATTGCAAGTTGTGTTTCAATAAATATCCTGCCAACAACAAAGCAGTGTTTATATTGAACTTCCAGTCCATCCTAAATATATTGCAACTTAAAGAAATGATGAAGGAAGTTGTGTTTATTCTTCAGTCAGGTGTATTCATTTTATTTTGGGACAGCAGGAGGGAAGAGAGAAAGACACATGCAAGCACAGCTATGTCGGTGTTAAAAACATGGGAATTACACACCACTTCCCCATATAAACAGACACTTACATACTCACGCACACACACACACACGCACATACACACACGTACACACACACAAACACACAAACACTGGCATACACACGAACACATATATACACACAGACACACTCACACACACGCACACAAACATACACACACACACAAATACTCAAAAGGGAAGTAAAATAAAAATAGTGAGAAAGAAGCACATCAAGAGACACTCAAGCATTCAAAAATGCTTTATTAATTAAATCCAGTGTTATAACAAGAAGAAAACTGGCATATGGAGATTAATTAGCATTCTTGATAGGAATTCTGTGAAGAACACACTTTCAACATTTTCACATGGATATCCCCATCACCTACTCAAGATGTTCAGGCAGTCATTGCCATCAATAATAATACACATATCCTCATTTCCAAGTGAAAGGTTGTGTCTCTATTCCCATTGCTCTGTTTCTGGAATCCTGCCAACAGCATCAGCAGCAGCAAAACCAATGTGTGCCTGCAGTGCTAACTCCATTCCTTTGGCAGGCGTTATCCTTGAGACAGCTTGGCTGTGCTAATCTGTGTTGGCATCCACACTCCAAATGCATCTTCTGTCAGAAGCATGGAGCACCATTACATCCAGAGATTTGAGGAGACACCTTGAGCTGCAGCTTTTAAACAACCTTGAAATAATTGGATTTGTAGCATATACCACTGGGTACTTGCAAAAAAGCCATCACTCCTGTCAGAATTCAAATAATTGAGACAACATGATTTCAAGTTTTGCTGCCGGACTTACAAAATAAAATTAAATAAAATGAGTTCTCAGCGGAAGCTTTGGATATCAACCAGGTGACCAATTGACAGAAGGAGTGAATCCAAATCATTACTGACATCTCTGTTACATACGTGAACATGGAGCTGTTCATTCGATTAGTTTTTCCCTCTTTTCAGCTCCCACCACCATCTGTCATAACAGGGATGTGAACTTCATTGAAAAAGTGTTCAGAAGTATCAATTTGTTAAATTTGGGAGGGGTTTAGAAAAAAAGACAGACTCAAGTGCTGAGCATGTTCTCAATTTATGCTCTGCTACAGTCAGTAATTGATTACGCGAATTACATTGATTACACTGCATTTACAGAAACAGGATACAAATACTTCCACAAAACCAGCAATTGTTGCCTTGGGTTGAATCTTACACAAGTGTCATTTCCATTGAGTTTCATGGAGGGTTTCTTGCCTTGAGGCCAGAAAAGGGTTTTCTCACACTGTCATCTCAATCTCACCTCATTAACTACCTACCCTGCTCCTATGGAGGGTGGCAAGGTGGCTCAGTGGTTAGCACTGTTGCCTCACAGCGCTAGGGACCCAGATTGGATTCCAGCCTTGGGTGACTGTCTGTGTGGAGTTTGCACGTTCTCCCCATGTCAGCGTGGGTTTCCTCTGGGTGCTCAGGTTTCCTCTTACAATCCAAAGATGTGTAGGTTAGGTTAGGTGGATTTCCCATGCTAAATTGCCCATAGTATTCAGGGATGTGTAGGTTAGGTGCATTAGTCAGGGGTAAATGTAATTAGGGGAGGGAAAACAGTTTGGATGGGATACTCTTTAGACAGTCGGTGTGGACTGGTTGGCCGAAGGGCCTATTTCCACACTGTAGGGATTCTATGATTCTATGCGATACCGCCCCTCTTGTGTTCGATACTAGTCTGATACTATCGCTCTCCGTAGCCTGAGGAGCTCCGTAGCCTGAGGAGCTTCACCCCACATGCTTATAAAATTTGCCTTGGACGTAGCGGAGAAGGGGAAACAAGTGCCTCACTTTGAGAGGAGGGACCTGGAAGTGTTGGTAAACAAGTGATACAGAGGGAAGAATGTTTTTGAGACCAACAGAGGAGCTCATGACACCAGATTCTACTAGCCTGCTCCAAGGTTCCCATCCAGGTCAGTGCATTCTCAGCCATTTGGCAGAATGTAGACAGAAGGTCAGCAACTTGCACTAGCCTTCCACCATCTACTCTCTGCCACCTCACACTCTCTCTATCTCTGCTCCTGCACTCACCTCCCACTAACTTTGATGCTCTCCCACTCTCAATGTTGCATGCTACATTTTGCCTCATTAGCTCTTACCCATGCAGCCACTCCTCTTCCCCCAACACTATTACCCCTAGATGGCTTTTGCATTTCTACCCACTCACTTGGGTCACCTCATCAGTAGACTAGTAAAACCCAAAACTAATGACCTGGAGGTGTGAAGTCATAGCCCAGAATGGCAGCTGCAGCATTTAAATTCAGTTAATTAATTAAAAATCTGGAATTAAAGACTCTTCTCAGTAATGTTGTCCATAAAGTTACAACATTGCTGTAAAATTTCATCTGGTCTTTCATGGATTTTAGGGAAAGAAATGGGAAATTAGCCATCCTTACGCAAACTGGGCTCCACCCCTACAGTAATGTTTTGTAACTGTTCTCTGAAATGACCTGGTAAGACATTTTGTTGTGTAGAAATGAACATTAAATACAGGCTTGCCACTGACACTCTGACAGTATCAATGAGTGAAGACAACAAAGAAACAGAAGGAAGGAAAAGTAAATAAATTAAGAGAAAGAGAAGCAAAAGTTTCTCATCGAAATTAGGAGAAGGTTTGGCCCTTTGGCCCTTTGAGACAGCTCCACCATTCAATATGGCTGACCATCTACCTCAATGGCCTTTCCTGCTTTCTTTCCTTACCACTTCTGCCTCTCGTACCTAAAAATGTAGCAATTTTTTTTTAATAGACTTAGTTACTTTGCCTCCACACCCTTCTGTAGTAGCGAATATCACAGGCGGCCCATTCTCTGTATGGAGGAATGTCTTCCTCATTTCAGTCCTAAATGGCCTTATCCATATTCCTAAAACTGCGCCAATAGTTCTTGACTCTTCCCTGCATGTAATCCGTATAACTTTGTTAGAATGTTATTCATTTCAATTAGATTATCTCTCATTCTTATAAATTCTACTGAATGCGGGGGCCCAACCGAAAAACACTGAGTTCCAAAGCAAAGAATCCTCACTAGACTCTAACCTTCTCGTGTCTGACAATCATTGATATTAATATTTATACTTTTGATGTTAATATTCAGAGGTATAAAACTTGTCTCCTTTTCTGCTTCATTCTTGCGTGTTTTTATACCAGTTGGAATCAAGACAATTACCTTGGCCTTGAATGTGAATAAGTAATATTCTTGATTTAACCCTAAGACCTACTGTGCAATTTTAAAACTGGCTTCACGAAAGAAGTGGAGGTGTGCTGGGAAATATGTAAAAAATTAAACCATTCTGCTTAAGGACAGAAGGCAAGGAGGGGACAGTCTATCTTTTCACCCTGTCTGAAACTATATGATGTCTGAGTGAGGAAGATTCTGATTTAATCAGGGTTGTGCTGAAGAAAGTGTTCTTTAAGATGAGCATTACCAAAGAGTGTGGGGACGTAACTAGACACAGTGCTTCTATCGGCTGCTAGCTTGTCAGTGTTGTTTATAATTCTATAGCAGATTGTAATAATACAGTGATGGATGCAAATCCTTTCATCTTCAGTAGGTGGATTTCAGTGTGTAGCTTAACTTCCACCATCAGTAGTTGACAAGCATATTGAAAAGGTCAGTCATTGACTCTTCCTTTCGTTTTTAAGGACCTTGCTGTGTGTAAATGTACCATATTTCTTTATATTTCAACAATGAACACAGTTCAGAAATACTTTGTTGACTATAAGGCACTTGGGATGCCCTGAAGTTGTGAAAAGATTCTATACAATTGCAAATCTCTTGTTTCTTTCCTCCTTTACAGGTTATTGCATTAAAGGCAAAATTTAAGTCTTCTCTCTTTAAATTGTGTGTGAAGGTGAGAGTGAAATATTGGTTCTAAAATCCACTAGGCTTAGTTTAATAAAAGCACATTTAAAATTCACTCAGAAAGTTAAGATAACTTCAAGAATCAATCTTCAATTGCAACTTAATGGCTATAACCCGACTGCAATGAAATTTCAAAAGGAACTTAGATGTTTTCACATGTATCAATACTGAGCCTCCTGGAGTTGTTTTTCATCCAGAATGAATCATTATTTTCTTTTCATCATCTTTGATAAAATACTTAAAGGATGGTTCCCCGCTGAGGGGGAAAAAATCGCTAGTCCTTCTAGTTTATTTAAAGGCTTGAAATCAGCAGAATTCATTCAAATCAACAACGTAAACTTTGTTTTTCCAGACAATTAAATAATTTGTGTCCTTGAAGGTAAATTTGCACAAAGATTTTCATCCAAGGTAGTAAAATCCTACAATCCTGTTTTACAACTTTGGTAAAAGAATATAACTATCTAAATTCAGCATCCTACGTCTTGGAGGATATGTCAGTCAGACAGTATTATTTCCATACAGGGTCCCCATTGTTTTATTCTGTTAAAACAATTCCACACAATCTACTCCAAATCTGAAGTTAATTAAATGTATCTGCGCAATAATCATACTATGTGTTTTAAGATTGCCTTACATGATTTGCATTTGTGGATAATTCTTTTTAAAAAGCAAAACAATACTGAATTGATAATAGCAATTTTTCGTCTGCTGATCCACTGTCACTAGTTTGGTTACTTTATATGAATAAACATTTTCTGTATTGATAGGAATATAACCTTTGCTTACTAGTAGAGTTTGTGTCATTTAAAATGAAGCTTTATTTTATTGTTCATTCATGTGAGGTAGATGTCACTATCTGGGCCATCACTGATTGTCTATCTCTAATTGCCCAGAAGATCAGCCATATTGCTGTGGGTCTAGAATCACATGTAGGACAGAACAGATAAGGATGGCAGCTTCCTTCCCTATTGGATATTAGTGAACCAGATGGGTTTTTCCGTCAATGGACAATGATTTCAGAGTCACTATTAAACCCTTAACTCCTGATTTTTATTTAATTCAAATTCAACTATCTGCAATAGCTGGATTTGAACCCAGATCCCCAGATCATTAGCAGGGTCTTTGGATTAATCGTCTAGTGACAATAGCACAGGCCATTGCCTTTCCTTTCAGGAAAGAATAAACTGCACTAATTTAGAGTCGAGATTGTGGAGCTGGAAAAGTACAGCAGATCAGGCAGCATCCGAGGAGTACGAGAATCGACGTTTCAGGCATAAGCACTTCATTAGGAATTGATGAAGGGCTTATGCCTGAAACATCGATTCTCCTGCTCCTCAGATGCTGCTTGACCTCCTGTGCCTTTCCAGCACCGTACTCTCTACTTTGATCTCCAGCATCTACAGTCCTCACTTTCTCCTACACTAATTTAGAGATTACCCAAAACCACTCAGTGTGTGGTGATCAAGTAGACAGCTAGTTTGATCTAGTCTGAGCTCTGTTAAATAAAAGGAAACAGTTGTAGACGTAACAAACTCAGATTTTGTGATATCGACAAACCCCACTTCTGCCTTTGCTTTTGCCTCACCAGTAGACCTCTCAATATCTCAGAGAACACATTGTCCTTACTATGTCATTATTAGCATGTGCTCTGCAAATTCCTATTTGCTAATGTCTGGGCACTTGTTCCAAATTTGAGACAATGGTCACACTGACTATTCAAGCATAATCATACTCTACAAATTAAGCCTTTGATCTATGATAACTGCTTTTTTGTGTGTGTGACTTTAAAACCTTTGTTACAAAGAGAAATAACTACTTTTAAAAACCCTAAATTGCTGTGATGGCTGCATAATTTCACAGCAAGGAATCTGATATCAATTGAGAAATCAGTTTTTTGTGATGACCGTTTCCTACCATGTGAAGGCAAACAGGATTCAAGAAACTGTTTATAAGTGATTCTCAGCCAATTGAACAAGTTAGAACTGGAATCAGGTTACAGAGGTGCAGACATACAGTGAGAAAAAGGCATAGAAGGATATGCTAGCGTTCTCAGCAGAATCTGCCTGTTCTCTGCAGTAAAATAACTAGTTACCAGTTACCTAGTTTAGAATTGATTCACCAGCAACATTTCCCAAGTAAATCAGTCACTCTATACTTCTTACAAATCTACAGATATTTTTGAAAAAGTCAACTGAACATGAAAGGCCTGACGGGCTGAAACAATATCATTTTAACAACGATCTATATGTGTAAAAAGGGATGATTAAGGTTTAGGTCAGTAGTGCTATATATGCCAATGATTCACAACTATTTATTTGTAGTTATAAAATGTGGTGCTAGAAAAGCACAGCCAGTCAGGCAGCATCTGAAGATCAGGAGTGTTGACTCTCCTCAGATGCTGCCTGATTGGCTGTGCTTTTCCAGCACCACATCTGCAAGTCCTTACTTTCTCCTATTTGTAGTTATAGTCTAATTGCTTATAGTAAATCATACTTTTTATTTATTACACAAAACTGTTTCATGCTTTTTGTCAATCTTGTTCTGGAAGTCAGGTAAATTGGGCTATTGTAAGTGATTTTATGAAAGTTATTAAAATTTAGAATGACTCCGGGAGGCTAAATTTATATTGTAACAAGACTAACACCCCAGACTCCTTCATCACTGTCCCTGAGTATATTCCGCCCCAACTAGCAGATCAGTACATTCTAAATGTCCTGCTGATGAGTATATTTAAGAATGAAGTTGATATAATTTTACACACTAAGAGAATTGAAGGATATCAGGGTGGGATAGAAAACTGGAGATAATGTAAACGTTCAGCAGAATCACATTGATTGGTCAATATCAGACCAATTTCCTCCTCCTCAGCTCCCCAGCATCATGGGTTTCAATGTTTAATTAATTCAGTTTCACTCCAAATTTTAGCAACAAACAGTTGAATGGGCCCTGTTAACATTCTGCCAGTAGTATGGAGGTTGTGTGCTCCAGAACTAGCCATTGTCTTAAGCAAGCTGTTCCCACTTGCTTGCAACATTTCTACGTACATAGGATATGGAAAATTGTCCAGGTATTTCTTGTCCACAATAAAACACAGGATAAATCCAACATTGTCAAGTAGCATTCTAACAGTCTGCTGGAGTGTGAAGGATGCCTTTACTGAAGATGTTCTGGCTATAACCAGACCGATAACCTAACAAGAGCACTGGAAGGTTGCAATGTTATAGCATACGAGCAGTAGCAGACCATTCTGCTACACAGTCCTCTGCCACCATTATATGAGATCATGCCTGATTGTACCTCAGCCCATTTCCACACTTTTGCTTCATTTTCCTTCATACTTTACCCAACAAAATCCATCTATCTCAGTGTGGAAGATTTCAGCTGACACAGCTTATGCAGTCTCTTGGGAGAAACTTCAATATTTTCACTGTCCCCTTAATGTTTTACTATTTCACTTCCAAAAATTAGGCCTAGCCCTAATTTTAAGAATATGTATTCCACCTCACCCTCCAGCCCATGCTAGTCCCAGCAGCAGCTTCTTTGTTCTGTTAAGTCCCTTCATTATTTCATGACTCTGATCAAGTCACTCTCAAACGTTCTAAATTCAAATGTTTTCAAACCAAGGTCATGTTAGAATTTTGGGTGGCATGGTGGCTCAGTGGTTAGCACTGCAGTCTCACAGCGCCAAGGACCTGGGTTCAATTCCTGCCTCAGGCAACTGTCTGTGTGGAGTTTGCACATTCTCCCCTTGTCTGTGTGAGTTTCCTCCCACAATCCACAAGATGAGACTGGTACAATTGCAACATTTAAAAAAGCACTTGGATGGGTATATGAATAGAAAGGGGAGGGATATGGGCCAGGTGCTGGCAGGTGGGAATAACTTGGTTTGGGATATCTGGTTGGCATGGATGGGTTGGACCGAAGGGTCTGTTTCCATGCTGTACATCCCTATAAGTCTGTGTGCAGGCCAGGTGAATTGGCCATGCTAAATTGCCAAGTCAGGTAAATATAGGATAGGATGATGGGTTAACCTTCAGAGAGTCTGTGTGGACTTGTTGGGCCAAAGGGCCAGTTTTCATACCGTATTTTATTTCTAACACCTTCCTTGACCTCAGGAAGTCACAAAGTACATCACAGCCAATTGAATCCTTTGAGGTTTAGTTATTGTTATAATGTAAGAAACACACAATCCAACTGGCAAGGTCCCATGAGCAGGAAAGTGACAATGACTAAGTAATCACTTGACTAAAGATGTTCAAAGGATAAACATTGTCCAAAGTATCAGTGATAGCTTTAGTCTTCTTCGAGAGATCATATGGAACCTTAGTTTAATGACTCATCAAAAGACAACAGTACAACACACAGTCAGCGATAGACGAATGTTTTGGCTAGGATTCATATACTAATTTCCTGGAGTCCAACTCAAACCCACAATGTTCTGACTCAGAGGCAAAGGAAGCTACTACTGAGCCTGGGCTCAAAACCTCTTCTTATAACACAATCCATTTCAGGACAAAGTTAAAAATCACACAACACCAGGTTATAGTCCAACAGGTTTATTTGGAAGCACTAGCCTTCGGAGCACTGCTCCTTCATCAGGTGGTTGTGAAGAATAAGATCATAAGACACAGAATTTATAGCAAAAGTTTATGAGCAAAAGGCATTATGAGTATCTGTGACAGAGTGTGTGTATATTTGTGAGTGTGAGTGTAAAGGGGTATAAGTCTCTGAGAGGGTGCATGTGTGCATGGGTGTGTACGTGTGAGTGTATGAGAGAGAGCTTGTGTATGAGAGAGGGTCTGTGTGAGTGTATGGGTCTGTAGAAGTGTGTATGTGTCTGTAGGAGTGTGTGTGTGTGTCGATGAGCCAGCATCTGTCTGTGTGTGTGTGTAGTGCAGTGTGGTCACCTGTAGTGTGACATGAACCCAAGGTCCAGTTGAGCATATCCACGTGGGTACCAGCCTCTGCTCAGCCACTTTGCGTTGTTGCCTGACCCGAAGTCTGCCTTGGAGGATGGTCACCTGAAGATCCAAGGTTGGAATGTTCTCCTGAAGTGTTCTCCGGTGGGAAGGGAACACTCCTGTCTGTTGATTGTTGTGTTGCCGTAGCCTCTGCTTGGTCTAGCCAATGTACCATGCCTCAGGGCATCCTACTACCAACTGATGAAGGAACAGTGCTCCAAAAGCTAATGCTTCTAAATAAATCTGTTGGACTATAACATGACATTGTGTGATTTTTAACTTTGTACACACCAGTCCAACACCGGCATCTCCAAATCATTTCAGTACAGGTGTCATTCTGGGGAAAGATTCCAAGATCGAAACATTTTGCCAGTTTGGGTATCAATGTCACAAGATTCAGAGAAATAAGCAAAGATGAGGAGAATTAATTTATAGAGTCACTGTCATAAATCAGGTCAATCAGGTGTTTTTGGTAGCATCAATATCAGTGTTGTGAAAGTTATAAATCACACAACACCAGGTTATAGTCCAATAGGTTTATTTGGAAACACTAGCTTTCGGAGCTCCACTGCTTCATCAGGACAATTTCCTGATGAAGGAGTGGCAGTCCGAAAACTTGTACTTCCAAATACACCTCTTGGACTATAACCTGGTGTTGTGTGATTTTTAACTTTGTCCACCCCAGTCCAACACCGGCATCTCCAAGTCACAGTGTTGTGAAATGGATAGAAACTTAATGGGAGAAATATTTACCACCAGTTACAGGTGATTTTTTTTTTATTCACAGATACATTCACATGACGTACTGCTGTAAAATTATTTTAGGCTAGTTGTTCTCACTAACTAAGTTAAGGACAATTGCTAAAAATTTTAAATCCTTTTTTGATCACCTTGCAAGCTTTGAAATTAACAGTTCAAAGTAAAGCTTTATAATTCAAATGAAAACATTGATACTGTGCAGTATTGATACTTCAAAGCCATGCTTAATTGAATTGAATTTTGCTTCTTTTGGCCTCTGCTCTGGATGTCTATATATTGGACATCAACAGGATCAGAGGGAAAGAAAAATTCTTTCAATTTTTATATTGATCTGTTGTGCTGAAAAAGTATCTGTAAAAATCAAGGAGAATTGCGATTTTTCCAAACTTCTTAAGGAGCTAATTTATCTCTGAAATTATTAAATTTTTAAACCTATCTCAATTTGAGTACCATGAAAATGAGTGATGCCAGACAACAGTGATCTCTGCTCTCCTTCCTCAAAGGTCTTGCTTTACAAAGTTGCCTTTCAAAACTTTAGAATTCCCAGAAGCACTTCACATGCAATGAAACAATTTTGGAGTTTAATATTGTTGAAAGAAAAGAAGTGCCCAGCCAATTACTTTAAGCAGACTTCCATGAAAGGCAATAAGATAAAGGGACAGACAATCTGATTTGATAACATAGCCAGGACACCAGAATCACCATATCATTCTTGGAATTATACAGTCAAATGTTTTACATCTTCCCAAGAAAGAAAATTGTGCACATCTAAGAGACAGCACCCCCTAACAAGCCTCAGTTCTGTTCTAAAGGTGTCAGCCCAGATTAAATGTTTCAGTCTCTGCAATGCAATGTGAAGCCACAGATGTTTGACTCACAGGTGAAAATGGTTGAACTGAACCTTGAACTGAGAGCTAAGTCCAAAATATCAGCATCAAGATTTCCCATGTCAATAAACAGCTCTTGCCATTTGAACTGGTGGAATATATGTAGTAGGGATTGCCACAGGTTGGTTGGACCATTGCATTTCAAGGTATGTTTGACTGTACATAGTGTCAACATTTTCAGATGGCACAAAGTGCAGTGAATGATAAGAAGGATAATGATAAACTTCAAGAGGACCCAAACTGGTTGGTGGGATGAGTAGACACCTCACAGATAAAATTTATGACAAAGCAATGTGAAATTGATACTTGTTGGGAGAGAGGCCAAGACAAAGACATTACAAAATAACTTGTGCAATGATATGGAGCGTGCAGGACACCAGGTGCCAACATCTCAGGGAAGACTCCATGGGCAGAGTCCATCCACAGATCTTGGCATCCGACATGTACCACCTCATTCTATCATCATGGCACATGCCTAATCCACATACAGTGTGGTTCTGTGCATCGATGTGGCACTCTGGAGAACCACCAGTCCCTCTCGTTGAAATGCAAGGACGCTTTCTGTGCAGGGTCAGGCATCATAGTGTGAACTGGCATACATCTCAGTAATCTTCACTTGCTCCCTTAGCACTCAGTCATTTTGTACCCACTTCAATACTCACAACATTCTTGCCTTGCAGGGCTATAGGAAAAAGGCAGGGTAGTGGAATTCATTGGATATGGAAGAGTAAAGACAAGTTGGACTGAATGGGTGGCTTCTAAACATATGCGTTTGAAGTGTTAAGGCCACAAATGATGTTTACAGAAAAAACATAAGCTCGCATTGTAAAATTGTGTCAATTATCCCATTTCTTCACATGAGTATTTGTATACTTAAGTTTAAATCTAAAAAGAAATTTGTGAGTTTGGGGGCAGAATTTTATGCAATCCAAGTTGTGACATGTTCCAGTGTCTTCATTCCCATTGTGTGCATGAGCTTCATAAAAGGTTTGTTAATTTATTCCTCTGTTTACTCAGTGCATCTAGCCGATTGTCCGACAATTCACCACAAGTCAGTATTTCACCAATTACTCTTTGGTTACAGGCATTAGATTTGGCCACACAATTGGGAAATTGGAATAATCAGAAGCAGAAAGTTGCTGCCAAACACTGAAGAGATTATATTGATCAGACCTCTTTTCAAATTTGCAGACATCTTCCAATTAATTAATCTTCCACTTGACAAATCAAATCCGCACGATGACTAGAAAGACGATTCACATGGTACTCATGAAGAAATGAATACCATCTGCAATTGAGGCCAAGATCTATGAACAGTAGAATAATCCATTCAATTTTCTTCAGTAAGTAGTCAAGTGTTTTCTAGCACATGACAAAAATCAGCATTACATATCATGGGCCACAATTCCAGTCAGACTCATAATCTAAAGAAATTCACTTATGCTTGCTAGGACCAACATACATTGTTCAATTCTGGCTTCCTGGCTACAGGAAAGATGTTTTGAAACTTGAAAGGGTTCAGAAAAGATTTACAAGGCTGTCACCAGGGTTGGAGGGGTTGAGTTATAGGGAGAGGCTGAATAGACTGGGGCTGTTTTCCCTGGAGCATCAGTGGCTGAGGAGAGACCTTGTAGAGGTTTATATAGTCACGAGGGGCATGGATAGGGTGAATAGTCAAGGCCTTTCCTCCAGAGTCCAAAAACAGAGGACATAGATTTAAAGTGAGAGGGGAAAGATTTAAAAGGGACCTAAGGGGCAACGTTTTCATGCAAAGGGTGGTCCATGTATGGAATGAACTGCCAGAGGAAGTCATGGAGTCTGGTAAAATTATAATTTTTAAAAGACATCTGGATGGGTCTATGGATAAGAAGGATTTAGAGAGATATGGGCCAAATGCTGGCAAATGGAACTAGATTAATTTAGAATATCTGGTCAGCGTGGACGATTTGGAGGCAAGGGTCCGTTTCCATGCTGTACATCTCTATGATTCTATGATTCTATATGCAGGCCTTGCCCCATGCAAGTGGAATGAACATATTCACAATGCAGTTTTTTGGATTAAACAAAAGTATAGGAGTCAATGGTTTCCCTGATCCATTGTCCTTGGCAACACCTTGATCTATTGGAGTCAACATACTGCTCAATCTACATCCTATTGAGTAGTGATAGTAGTAGCATAGTCCCAGAGTACCATAGGACTGCTCTCTCCTTAGGTAAGACTGGCAATGTCTTATCCTGAGGTTTACCATGCTTCAGGCAAGGGGTGAGGTCAGAAAGGCAGGTCTTTCATGGTGACCTTAGGCAGCGTGGAAATAAACCCACACCAGTGGCATCAGATTGCATTGCAAAATGGATGTCCAGCCAACTGAACAAATCAATCCCCATCATCCCTGGTTATAAATTGCTGGCTGCCTTTGAAATGTGGCATTCTTGCACCCAGTCTGATGAAACAGAAAGATAGGACATTCAACAGCGTATCTCTTTTTTTCAGCAATACACAAGTGCTATGCGACCAAGCAGCCAAAGGTTTTATATCATAAAACAATGGCTTCTTTTCTTGGAGCACAGTCAGAATCCACTTACCGTGGAGTCAGAAGATAATGAGTTTGACTTTCCCTCTTAGTAGCTGAGCATCAAAGATAAATTATTAGCCCTAATAATACTGAGGGTCCATTACAATGTCAAATCTGACATTCTTCAGATAGGTCACTCAATCGGATCAGGTACCATGGGTCCATCTCAGCAGTTGTGAAATATCCCAAGGCATTTTCTTTAAGAAAAGTAGAGGATTTCTCCTTGGTGGCCTGGCTCTGCTAAAAGATATATTCCTCTAAAGCACAAAAACAGAATAGGAAAAAAATGAGTCAACTGTGGTTAACAAAGGAAGTTAAAAGTTATATTAGATCAATGCAGGAGGCTTCAAAAGAAGCCATAAAAATATTAATAAGCTTGAGGATTGGGAGCATTTTCAAGTTCAGCAGAGGAGATCAAGAAACTGATAAAGAAAGGGAGACTCGAGTACAAATGTGAAAGAGCAGGGAACATAATGAGGGATTATTGGTACAAAAAGGGATAAGATCGGCAAAGACAAATGTGGATCACTTACAGGAAGACAGAGCAGAATTCATAACGGGAAATGAGCAAATGGTAGAGAAGCTAAATAACAACTTTCTGGCTGTCTTCATGGGAGAAGGTATAATATATCTTGCAGAAACAATAGAGATCCAAGGGATTTGTGAGAATAAGGATCTGAAATGCATTGTTACGATCCGATAAATAGTATTGAAGAAATTAATCGGGCTACAAGTTGACAAATCCCCAGTTCCCACTGATTTATAAACTAGATATTAAAAGAGGTGATTAAGGATGTAACAGATGTGTTGCTGCCATGGACAATCACATGTGTAGGAAATGGTTTCTGTTGTAAAAACCTGTATTCCAGCTGGAGTCACTGTGGAACAGTACTAATGGCAGGCAGTGCAACAGTTAGGGGAACAGACTGGCACTTCTGTGGTCATAGTTGTGACTTCAGGATAGTGTGCTGCTTCACTGGTTCTCAGGATAAAAACTAAAACTAGAGGGCACATGTTTAAGGTAAAATGGGAAAGATTTAAAAGGGACGTAACAGGCAACCTTATCACACAGAGGGTGTATGTGTATGGAATGAGCTGCCAGAGGAAGTGGTGGAGGTCGGTACGATTACAATATTTAAAAGGCATATCGATGGGCATATAAAGAGGAAGGGTTTAGAGGGATATGGGCCAAGTTCTAGCAAATGGGACTAGATTAAAAATCACACAACACCAGGTTATAGTCCAACAGGTTTAATTGGAAGCACACTAGCTTTCGGAGCGACGGTCCTTCATCAGGTGATTGTGGAGGGCTCAATCGTAACACAGAATTTATAGCTATAAATTCTGTGTTACGATCGAGCCCTCCACAATCACCTGATGAAGGAGCGTCGCTCTGAAAGCTGGTGTGCTTCCAATTAAACCTGTTGGACTATAACCTGGTGTTGTGTGATTTTTAACTTTGTACACCCCAGTCCAACACCGGCTCCTCCAAATCGGGACTAGATTAGTTTCAGATAAAGCTCAGCATGGACGAGTTGGACTAAAGGGTCTGTTTCCAAGTTGTACATCTCTATGACTCTATGACCACCCCCTGCAGGTGCCCCTCTAAGCTACTCACCATCCTGACTTGGAAATATATGGCCGTTCCTTCAGTGTCACTGGGTCAAAATCATGGAACTCACCCAGTAATAGCAATGTGTGGCCCTAAACCCCAAGAGCTGAAGTGATTCAAGAAGGCAGCACACTCACCAAGATGGGAGTTGCTAGTTTTGCCCTTGTTGCCAACATCTCAAGAATGGATAAGAAACACCAGCCTGACAGAAGGTGTCTCACGCTGACTGATTCAACCTTGCATTTTGATTCACAAGGTAACATCATGAGAAAAGTAATTTACTTCTGCCACCTGAGGATGATCTTACATTGATCCACTTGTGGGGATTAGCAAATTCTTCCAAATATGGCCAAGGTGGAAGAATGGAGGTTTTCAGACAGTGAATAAAACTGTGGAATTCAGGCATCAAAAACCTAATATCACCTCGAATAAAAAGATAAACTGGGTTTTTGAGCTGTAACCTTGAGTATGTCTGCACTCGCAGCGCACTGGGGAGAGAGACTGAGGGCACATGCAATGATTAGTTGAGTAGCCTTAACAACACTGCTGTGTTTAACTGGCCTGGCAATGGGATCACAGTGCAGCATGACTGTAACATATAACTCAGCACCACAGCCAACCTGCAAACTGCTTCCATTCCTGAGTCTGTTCCCAAGTCGATACACAATACAGGACAATATAAAGCAGCAGTTTGTAAGTACAGAAAACATTCGTAGGCCAGATATTTATATTAACACCCCTGTTTGAGATCATATTCATATGTATGAGCATTTGAAAATTAGGGGCCCCCTTTATAAGAAACATTGAATCTGTGGAAACAGAGCTACTGACAGACATTCTTTCATGGGGAAGGTGAAGAGCCAAGGATGGTGATTTACATTGACACCGTTGACATAGTTAGAAAGAAAGATGAGGTTCTGAGAGTAACATTTAGGATTGAGGCAAGTGACTGAAATATCACACATCTAAGGCAATAATCGCAGGAATAATCCCAGTGCTAAGGACTACTGAGAATAGAAAAAGGAAAATTGGGCAATTTATAATATAATGTGGTTGGAAAAATGGTGTATGAGGTAGAACTTTAGATTTCTGGGCCATTAGGACCAGTTCCAAGGCAAGTGGGACCTATATCCACAAAGTCCAATGATACCTGGGATTGATATTCTCACAGGGAGAATTGCTAGTGCTGTTGGGGCTGGTTTAAACTCTCTTGTTGCAGGCGGTGGTAGCAAACAGAAAGGAAACTCAGTTGGGATTAAAACAAAGTAGGAAATAGACAAAGATAGACAAAGCAAGCAAAGGGAAGGGCAAAAGCTCACAATGAAAATGGACAGCAGCAAAAGTTAATGTAAGAATCAATCAAGATCTATCACAGAATGGTGTTGAATTGGAGAATTAAAAGTACTTTATCTGAATGCAGGTAGCATTTGCAACAAGATAGGTGAATCGATGATACATGGAGAAGTAAAAGGTTATGGTTTGATTGTTATTACAGACACATGACTGCCAGGTGGCCATATACATCGAAAGATATTCAACATTCAGGAGAAGTAGACGAAAAGAAATGGATGTGATGTATTGCTGATGGTACAGGAAGGGATCAGTGGATTAGTGAAAAATGATCTCCAGTTAAACAAAAAAGATAGGGTCAAAGAATCGTATAGCATGGAAACAGACCCTTTTGTCCAAACAGTCCAAACTGAAAATTATTCCAACCTAGCCCCATCTGCTTGCTCCTGGCCCATACCCTTCCAACATTTCCTATTCATGTGCTAAGTATCTTTTAAACATTGTAACTGTGCCTTCCTCAGGAAGTTCATTCCACATGCGAACCAACCTCTGTGCAAAACATTTATCCCTCATGTCTTTTTTTAAATCTCTCTCCTCCCACCTTGAAATCCCCCTTCCTTGGGAAAAGACACCTACCGTTAACCCTATCTGTATCCCGCATGATTTTATAAACATCTCTAAGGTCACCTCTCAACCCCCACCCCCCCCCTAAGCTCCAGGGAAATAAGGCCCAGCTTAACCAACCTTACTTTATAACTCAAACTTTCTATACCCAGCAACATGCTGGTAAATCACCCCGGACCATCTCCAGATGAATAATATTCTTCCTATGGCAGGGTGACCAGAACTGGACACAGTATTCCAGAAGAGGCCTCACCAATGTCCTATAGAACCTTAACATGACTTCTAACTCCTACACTCCAAGCGCTGAACAATGAAGGCAAGCATGCCAAACACCTTTTTAACCACCCTGACAATATATTGTAGAATCTGTTTCAGTGGACTAAGAAATAGCAAGGGAGAGTGAACATTTGTAGGCTTAGTTAATAGGCCACCAAACTGTCATGGTAATGAAGAGCACAACGTACATCAGGAGATTAGAGATGAATGTAAAAGGGGAATGGAGTAATCATGGGCAACTTGAATTTAGGTATAGACTAGCAAAATCTGCTGTGGTGGAAGAATTCATGGAATGTGTTTAAGAAAATTTTCTGGAGCAAAATCCTGACTGGAACACAGGCTATTTTAAATCGAGTAAGATGCAATGATAAAAAGTTAATTAATAATCTTGTTTCAAGTAAATATTTCCAGACATATCAGAAACTTTGCCTTTATGATCCCTCTGGAAAAAATCCGAGGGCACAATAACCTTGTTAAATGAGTAGCATCGTCACATCTCCCCCTTAAAAATAAACGATCAATATCCAAAGATGACTTCATTTTAAAAAACCTTAGTCTTAATTTGGAGATGCCAGTGTTGGACTGGGGTGTACAAAGCTAAAAATCACACAACACCAGGTTATAGTCCAACAGGTTTAATTGGAAGCAGACTAGCTTTCGGAACGTCGCTCTTTCATTAGGTGGTAGTGGAGGACACAATTGTAAGGCACAGAATTTATAGCAAAAATTTACAGTATGATGTAACTGAAATTATACATTGAAAAATACCTTGATTGTCTGTTGAGTCTTTCATCTGTTTGAATACAATGATAGTTTCACTTCTTTCATGTGTAAATCACAAAACATTTTTTTAAAAGTTTCATTCTCAGGTTAGCTGTAACAATTGGTGTTAGCTAGACAATATGTCGAAGGTGTTAGCCCCCTGTGATCTCTGTCTATGCCATGATGTTTAGATTGATTCTAATCTAAAAAGTGAGACAACAGAGCTTTACATGAATTCATGCAGTTTTTGAGCAAAGTACAATGTAACTCTGCAAGTACAAATTCACCCCACAAAATATATGTGTGTATGTGGGTCTTTGTGTCTGTCTGTGTGTGTGTGTCTGTCTGGGTTGGGGGTTGTGAGTATGAGAGAATGTGTATATGTGTGTGTAGTGAATGGAGAGTGTCTTAAGTCTGTGAGGTGGTGTACGTGTGACTGTGGGAGTGTGTGTGTGTCTAGGGTGGGGTTTGTGAGTGTCTGTGAGAGATAGTGTATATTTGTCTGCATGAGTGTAGAGTGGTCTAAGTCTCTGAGAGGATGCATGTGTGAGTGTGGGAGTGTGTGTGTCTGTAAGGGTGTGTGTGAGTGTCTGTGTATGTGTCTGTGTATATGTGTGTCAGTGTGTATGTATGTGTGTGCATGTGTGTCTGCAGGAGTGTCTGTGTGTGTGTATAGTGCAATGGTGGTCACCTGTAGCGTGTCATGAACCCAAGGTCCCGGTTGATGCCCTCCCTATGGGTATGGAACCTGGCTATCAGCCTCTGCTCGGCCACTTTTTGCTGCTGCCTGTCCCGAAGTCTGCCTTGGAGGATGGTCACCCGAAGGTCCAAGGTCGAATGTCCTGAATCGCTGAAGTGTTCCCCGACTGGGAGGGAACATTCCTGTCTGTTGATTGTTGTGCGGTGCCCATTCATCCATTGCTGTAGCCTTTGCTTGGTTTCCCCAATGTACCATGCCTCAGGGCATCCTTGCCTGCAAGGTATAAGATAGACAACATTGGCTGAGTCACATGAGTACCTGCCACGTACACCTCCCACTCAAGGACAAAGGAGGAAAGATATGCATGGAGTCAGAGAAAATGGGCAAGATTCTGAATGAGTACTGTGCATTGGTATTCACCAAGGAGAGGGACATGGCGGATGTTGAGGTTAGAGATAGATCTTTAATTACTTTAGGTCAAGTTAGCATGAGGATGGAGGAAGTGTTGTGTATTCTAAAAGGCATTAAGGTGGACAAGTCTCCAGAACTGGATGGGATCTATCCCAGGTTACTGAGTGAAGTGAGAGGAGAAATAGCTGGGGCTTTAACAGATGTCTTTGCAGCATCCTTAAACATGGGGGAGGTCCCAGAGGATTGGAGAATTGCTAATGTTGTCCCTTGTTTAAGAAGGGTAGCAAGAACAATCCAGGTAATTAAAGACCTGTAAGCCTGATGTCAGTGGTAGGGAAACTAGTGGAGAAGATACTAAGGGATAGGATATATACCCATTTGGAAGAAAATGGACTTATCAGTTAAAGGTAGTATGGTTTTGTACACGGAAGGTCATGACTTACAAACCTAATAGAATTCCTTGATGAGGTGACAAAGTTGATTGATGAGTGAAGGGATGTAGATGTCACATACACGGCCTTTAGTAAAGTGTTTGATAAGGTTCCCCATGGAAGACTGATGGAGAAGGTGGGGTCCAGGGTGTTCTACTTAGATGGATAGAGAACTGGTTGGGCAACATAAAACAGAGAGTAGTAGTGGAAGGAAGCTTCTCAAAATGGAGACCTGTGACCAGTGGTGTCCCATAGGGATCCGTGCTAGGACCACTGTTGTTTGTAATATACATAAGGAAGAAAGGTGTAGGTTGCCTCATTAGCAAGTTTGCAGATGACACTAACATTGGTGGAGTAGCTGATAGTTGAAGGGAACTGTCAGAGAATACAGCAGAAGCGAGATAAATTGGAGAGTTGGGCAGAAAAATGGAATTCAATCCAGACAAAGGCAAGGTGATGCATTTTGGAAGATGCAATTCCACAGTGAACTATAAAATGAACGGAAAAGACCTGGGGAGAATTGACGTACAGAGAAATCTGGGTGTTTAAGTCTGTTGTCCCTGAAGGTGGCAATGCAGATCAGTAGAGTGGTCAAGAGGACATATGGCATGCTTTCCTTCATCAGATGGGGTATTGACTACAAGTGTTGGCAGGTCATGTTACAATTGTATAAGACTTTGGATCAGCCACATTTGGAATACTGCATCGCCACATTACCAAAAGGATGTGGATGCTCTGGAGAGGGTGCAGAGGAGGTTCACCAGGATGTTGCCTGGTATGAGGGTGCTAGCTATGAGAGAAGGTTGAGTAAATTAGGATTATTTTTATCGGTAGAATGTGGTTGAGGGGGGACTTGATTGAGGCCTACAAAATCATGAGAGGTGTAGACAGGGTGAAGTACTCAATTACTAGGGATCACGATCAAATTGAGTGGGGCAAAGTTTAGGAGAGATATACATGGAAAGCTTAGGGTGTAGGCTTGCTCGCTGAGCTGTAGGTTTGATATCCAGACATTTCATTACCTGGCTAGGTAACATCATCAGTGGTGACCTCCAAGTGAAACGAAGCTGTTGTTTCCTGCTTTCTATTTATATGTTTGTCCTGGATGGGGTTCCTGGGGTTTGTGGTGATGTCATTTCCTGTTCACAGAGGGTGGTGGGTAGAATGCATTGCCAGCAGAGATGGTAGAGGCAGGAACGATAGCATAATATAAGATGTATCTAGGCAAATACATGAATGGGCAGGGATACAGATCCTTAGAAAATAGATGGCAGGTTTAGACAGAGGATCTGGATCGGCACAGACTTGGAGGGCCGCAGGGCCTGTTCCTGTGCTGTAATGTTCTTCATTCTTTCTTTCTACTTGAATTGTTTTATTCTTAAACTGTCCATAACTCCCTTGAATAATTTTGATGTGAAGTTTGACCCTAGATCTGATTGTATCTCTGTGGATAATCTATATCTAGTGAAACACTTGAGTAACTCCTCTACAATCCTTCTAGCTGTGATATTGTGTAATGGAGTGGCCTCTGAAAATCCAGTGGACACATCCATTATTATTAACAAATACTGATTCCCACTTTTTGTTTGAGGTAGGGGCCCTATGCAATCAATTAAGATTCTTGTAAAAGGTTCCTCAAGTACAGGGATAGGTATTAAGGGTATGGGGTTTATTACTGCCTGTGGTTTTTCAATTAACTGACATGTATGACATGTCTGGCAAAATTTAATTACATCCTTTTGCAGCCCAGGCAGTAAAAATATTTTGTATTTTAGCTTGAGTTCTTCTTACCCCTAAATGATCCCCCCAATGGCAGTCCAAGTGCTACCCACAACACCTCCTTTCTGCAAGCCACTGGCAATACAACTTGATAAACATCTGCCCATTTCTCATTTGCCTGAATATGTGATGGTCTCCATTTCCTCATCAAGACATCATTTTTAAGGTAGTAGTATTCAGGGATACATTCGGATTCTCCCTCCGTGTATGCCTTTTGATATAATTGCTTTAAATTTTCATCTTTCTGCTGTAAGTCAGCTAATTTATCTGAGCTAAAGATTTCTACTTTGTCAGCCATTTGCTCCTGTTTTGTGTCAACCATTTGATCAAACAGGGTCTCTGCTAACACCACGTCAGCATTCTTAACTGTACACGTTGATCTCTTCTTTTTCAACTGGTGACTTTGTGACTTCATCACCACACAGTCAGAGAAAACCCCAGGATATGCGTCTTTTAATAGTTCAGTTGGCTAAATTTCCACTGACTTTTCAACCACAGTAGGCAGCACTCCTACCTGTGAACGAGCTATATCGTTGAAAAGGACAAATTGTATTCCTGGAGCTGAGAGTTTGTCCAGTACTCCTACCACGACTTCTCCATTCTTCACTGGACACTCTAGCCTCACTCTACATAACTGAGCTCTTCTTGCGTCACCATGAATTCCCATTATTAACATCTTTTCCGGCAATATTCCTTCAAAGGTACATATCTCCTTATTTTCCAACATCAAAAATTGAGGGGATCCTGTATCTCTTATTATTGTAACCTCTTTACCTGCTACTCCTGGCCTATGTGAGTAAACTTTACCTTTGCAGGTATATGGTTTAAGAAGATCCGGCACCTCCTCCATAACCAACCTCTGACCAGATGTACATGCTGGTGCAGCTTTTTAACTTACACTGTGCTTTCCGTTGCCAATCCAACAAAATTCACGGACTTATCCTACATCTGGCTTCCCAGTGCTTCTCCTAACCCACCAACACTGTGATTCCACGTGGCCTTCTTTATTGCAGTGAAAATACCAGAGGTTTTTAACTTCTGTTTTCCCTTCCAGGATTTCCTTTTTACCCTGTGGTAAGTTATCCTTATGACCTTCACCGAGATCTACCTTTCCCTTACCACGTGGGGATTTTTCTTTTCCCCAGTTTCGATCCCTCACGGATTGAAATTGATGTTGGAAGCCAAACTTTGGTTTATGAACCAATGCATAACCATCAGCCATTTCTGCCGCTAATCTTGCTGTTTAATTTTCTGCTCTTCCACAAGAGTTCTCACTATTTCAAGAAGTGAATTTTTGAATTATCTCTCTAAGAACATCGTAGGTTTGCACTATTTATAATGCCCTTATCCACCTTCAAAATTAGAACATAGACCAATACAGCGCAGTACAGGCCCTTCGGCCCTCGATGTTGTACCGACCTGTGAAACCAATCTGAAGCTCACCTAACCTGCACTATTCTAGTATCAATCATGTGCCTATCCAATGACCATTTAAAAGCCCTTAAAGTTGACGAGTCCACTACTGTTGCAGACAGAGCATTCCACACCCTTACTAAAGAACCTACCTCTGACATCTGTCCTATTTCTATTAGCCCTCAATTTAAAACTATGTCCCCTCATGCTAGCCATCACCATCTGAGGAAAAAGGCTTTCACTGTCCACCTTATCTAATCCTCTGATCATCATATATGTCTCAATTAAGTCACCTCTTAACCTTTTTCTCTCTAATGAAAATAGCCTCAAGTCTCTCAGCCTTTCCTTGTAAGACATTCCCTCCAAACCAGGCGACATCCTGGTAAATCTTCTTTGCACCCTTTCCAATGCTTCCACATCCTTCCTATAATGTGGTGACCAAAACTGTACACAATACTCAAGTGTGGCCACACCAGAGTTTTGTGCAGCTGCAACATGACCTCACAGTTCCAAAACTCAATCCCTCTACCAATAAAAGCTCATGCCTTCTTAACAAATCTAGCAACCTGGTTGGCAACTTTCAGGGATCCTTATACATGAACACTGAGATCTCTCTGGCCAGCCCAGCAGCTTATCTGTGTCCCTCTATAACCTGCACATCCTTGCGCACTATCTACAACTCCATCAACTTGAGTGTCGTCCACAAGTTTACTAACCCATCTTTCTATGCCCTCATCCAGTCATTTATAAAAATGACAAACAGCAGGAGTCCCAAAACAGATCCTTGCCATATACCACTAGTAACTGAACTCCAGGATGAATGTTTCTGATCAACCACTACCTTCTGTCTTCTTTCAGCTGGCCAATTTCTGATCCAAACCACTAAATCACCCTCAATCCCATGCCTTCATATTTTCTACCATGAAGAATCTTACAAAACACTTTACTGAAATGTATATATGCTACATGAACTGCTTTACCCTCATCCACCTGTTTGGTCATCTTCACAAAACCATGTTGACTATCCCTAATCAAATTATTACTTTCTAGATTATTATAAATCCTATCTCTTATAATCCTTTCCAAAACTTTACCCAAAACCGAAGTAAGGCTCATTGATCTATCATTACCAGGCTAGTTTGATCCTTTCAAACTCAATGTAAGTTTAATCATGGTTCCTCCTTAGATTCCTGAAATGCTGTCTGTAGGCTTCTGGCACAAGGTCACGTGCACTTACAACGGCGTTTTTCACCTCCTCATACGCCCCAGACACCTTCTCTGATAGTAATCTACCTCCAAGTTTTGGTTGGATCAACAAAACCCACATGGTCTCTGGCCACTGTATTTGTTTAGCCACCTTTTAAAATGAGATTAAAAAGGCTTCTACGTCCTTCTCATCAAATGTAGGCAATGCTTGAATATATTTAAGAAGATCCCCACCAGGCCTATGGCTGCCACGGATTTGCTCATCCTCACTCTCTTCCTCACTCAGCTCACCTTCAGCTTTCATCTCCATCCTTTTAAGCTGACATTCCAGTCTAAGTGCCAATTTCAGAAGTTCAAACTCTCTCTTTCTTCCTGTCCTCTCTCTCCTTTTCTCTCTTCTCTTTCTCTCTCTTTCTCTCTCTTCTCCTTTCTGTTCTGCTAAAGCGATATTGTCCTTTTCATTTTGTTCTACTAGGGCCTTTCGTTTTTATTTTCTTTCCTCTGCTTTTAATCATAATCCAAAGTTTCATTTCTCTTTCTCTTTCTTTTTTCTTTTGCCTCCAACTCAGGCTGCTTCATTCTCAACTGAAGTTTAGCCATCTCCAAAGATTCTGACTCTGTTTCCAGCAAATTTAAATGCTGAGCTATTGCTGTAATCATCTCTCCTTTCCTCACAGGAGGAGGCAGCTCCAAATCCAGCTTGTCTGCCTATTCCGGCAGCTTTTCCTTGTTCACCTTTTGAAAAGCCCCCAAACTTCCACCCTCCAAAAACTCTTAGTGACTGAAAGAGCCATTTCTACACCAAGCACTATTTAAACCAACCAAATCCAACACCTGGAATGAAAGACGCTCACACCTACCCTCGCTGCTTCTGAGTACAGCAACCCCAATCCCAAACCGGAACTATTGAACGAATCCCGCAAAGAGCCTCCGATCTGTTACAAACCAGGCCAGATCCTCTCAAAACATTTCAGGAAAGCAGCTCAGACCTAACTTTTTTAAGCAGATGTAGAGCGGATATTCCAGGAGTGATGTAAACACTTAGTTTTAAACAAAACAGAATTTATTTAGAGGCTACTGAATGAACAATGAACATAAGAGAACCAAATTTAAAATAACTTAACCTATCTGAAAACCCAATCCACTCTATCGCAGCTTAATGATGCTGTTCCAAATACTTGCAACATCCCCATAAACACCCCCTTGGCTAAAAAAAAGTAAACTCAAACACACGTTCGTATAGGAGAGATGTCAGAGAGAGAGAGGGTCAGCATGGAACTGCTTCTTTGGATTCCCAGCTAAAACCTGACCAGCAGCTACAAAAGAAAAGCTGCTAATACCAAACCAAACCGAGCCCTGCATTGGGAGAACTGACCATTGCCCTTTCATTGCACAAGTGCTTTAAAGAAAAAACATTTAAAATCTTTTTCAAGTTGATATCTCCAGACGTAGCAGAACCCCTGCTTTTATGGCATCTCTGAAAAAAAGCAGAAGGGCTTATGCCCGAAACGTCGATTCTCCTGTTCCCTGGATGCTGCCTGACCTGCTGCGCTTTTCCAGCAACACATTTTCATCAAGGACAACATAACCTTGTTAAAGGAGCAGCATCATCGTCACACATGGCTAACAAAGGAAGTTAAAGATAGTATTAGTTGAAAGGAGGAGAGTTATAAAGTTGGCAATGTATTGTAAGCCTGAGCATTTGTAGGATTTTAGAATTCAACAAAGGAAAGCCAAAGGTAAAGAGAGAAGAGAATAAGAATGCAATGGAACAAGAAACATAAAACACACATTGTAAATGCTTATGTAAATATCTAAAAGAGAAAGATTAGCAACCGCAAATGTGGGTCCATTACAAGAATAAGTAGTATTATTTAGATCAGGAAATGGAATTGGATAGAAACAATGTGCAAGGCTACAGGGTAAAACAAGAGATTGGAACTTGATAGTGAAGCTCATTTAAAGAGCCAATGCTGGCACAATAGGCCAAGTGGTCTTCTTTTGTACACTAATAATTTATGTCATTCTGTGTAATAGAGGGATGTCAGAAAGGCTAAATACTATCTTTCTGTCTTAACAGCAGAAGACACAATAAATCTCCCAAAATAACAATCTAAGGGCCCAGTACATAGAACATAGAACATATACATGCCCTTCAGCCCTCAATGTTGTGCCAACCTGTGAAACCAATCTGAAGTCCATTTAACCTTCACTATTCCATAATCATCTATACATTTATCCAATGACCATCTGAATGCCTTTAAAGTTGGCAAATCTACTACTGTTGCAGCACCCTTACTACTCACTGAGTAAAGAAACTACCCTTGACATTTGTCCTATATCTATCACCCCTCAATTTAGAGTTATGTCCCCTTGCGCTAGCCAAGTCCATCCGAGGAAAAAGGTTCTCACTGTCCACCCTATCTCATCCTCTGATTATCTATGTCTTTATTGAGTGACTTCTCAACCTTCTTCTGTGTAATAAAGAGTTTTGTACAACTGCAACATGGCTCCGAAACTTAATCCCTCTGCCAATAAAATCGAACACACCATACGCCTTCTTAACAATCTTATCAACCTGGGTGGCAACTTTCAGGAATCTATGTATATGGACACCAAGATGTCTCTGCACATCCACACTGCTAAGAATCTTACCATTAGCCCAATACTCTGTACTCCTGTTACTCCTTCCAAAGTGAATCACCTCACACTTTTCTGCATTAAACTTCATTTGCCACCTCTCAGCCCAGCTCTGCAGCTTACCTATGTCCCTCTGTATCCTGCAACATCCTTCGGCACAGTCCACATCTCCACTGACCTTAGTGTCATCTGCGAATTTACTAGCCCATCCTTCTACACGCACATCCAGGTCATTTATAAAAATGACAAACAGCAGTGGTTCCAAAAAAGATCCTTGTGGTACACAACGAGTAACTGAACATTTGTGCAATAGCCTAACGTGGGGAACGTTATAAAATACTTTATTGAAATCCATATACACCACAATAAACCTCTTTACCCTCATGCGCCTGTTTCATCAACTTTTCAAAGAACGCAATAAGGTTTGTGAGGCATGACCTACCCTTCACAAAACCATATTGATATCCCGAATTAATTATTCCTTTCTAGATGATTATAAATCCTATCTCTTATAACCCTTTCCAACACTTCACCCACAACTGAAGTAAGGCTCACTTGTCTATAATTACCAGGGTCATTTCTACTCCCCTTCTTGAACAAGTGGACAACATTTGCTATCTTCCAGTCCTCTGGCACTATTCCTGTCGACAATGATGGCATAAAGATCAAAGCCAATGGCTCTGCAATCTTCTCCCTAGCTTCCCAGAGAATCCTAGGATAAATCTCATCCGGCCCAGGGAACCTATCTATTTTCACACTCTCCAGAATTGCTAACACCTCCTCCTTATGAATCTGAATCTTGTCTAGAGTAATAGCCTGAATCTCAGTGTTCTCCTTGACAATATTGCCTTTTTCCAGTGTGAATACTGACGGAAAATATTTATTTAGCGCCTCTCCTATCTCCTTGGACTCTATGCATAACTTTCCACCATTGTCCTTGACTGACTCTAATCTTACTCTCATCATTCTTTTATTCCTGATATATCGATTGAAAGCCTTCGGATTCTCCTTGATCCTACCTACCAAAGAAATCTTATGTTCACCTCTATCTTCAGGTCCTTTCTGACTAGCTTGTAACTCTCAAGCATCCTAAATGAGCCTTCACATGTCATCCTCACATAAGCCTCCTTCTTTCTCTTGACAAGAGATTAAAATTCTTTAGTAAACCACAGTAAGTGTGAAACTGAAAGCGATTAGTTCTCTTTAAAAGGTAGTATCAGAGAAATTAATAGAATTCAATCTCACAAAAATCTGGGGCCCAAAGACCTTCAACTGAGACTGTTGAAAAAGATGGCTATGAAGATAACAGATCTCTCAAAATGCTTTTCATCCAAAAATGGGACCTATGAATTGGAAGATTCTGAATTTAAACACAATGTTTAAGAAAGCAGAGTAACTATAGATCTGTTCACCTGACTGCATTAGTAGGGGAAAAAAGGTAGAATATATTTTAATGGATGTGGATACTGGATATTTAAAAAATAATTGTCTGATTGGATTGAATCTATATGGATCCATGAAGGGAAATTCCTTTTGGTAAACCTGATCATGATTTGAAGGTGTTACTAGCAAAGTCAGTAAGGGGAACCAATATAGTATGTGTATTGTAATTTGATAAGCTTCCACACAGGAGCTTGGTAAACAAAATGAACATATAATACATTTGGTGAGATCACAACAACCTGGACTGAGGATTGGTAAACAGGGAGAAAGTAGAAAGTTAGACAAAATGAGTCATTAGTCAAAAGGTGTGGTGCTGGAGAAGCACAGCATGTCAGGCAGCATCCGAGGAGTTTTCGAGCATAAGCCCTTCATCAGGAATGTGGGAGCAGGGGGACCGGGCACAAGGGGGCTGAGAGACAAACTTCATCCACTGTATCCATTGCTCTCAATGTGGTCTCCTCTACATTGTGGAGACAGGACACCAATCTGTGGAATGTTTTAGAGAACATCTCTGGGACACGCACACTAAACAATCCCACTGCCCTGTGGCCAAGCACTTCAACTACCCCTCCCATCCCACCAAGTATATGCAAGTCCTGGGCCTCCTCCACTGTCAGATTCTAGCCACCAGACGCCTGAAGGAACAACCCCTCATCTTCTACCTTGGGACCCTCCAACCACACGGGATCAATGCTGATTTCACCAGTTTCCTCATCTCCCCCCCACCTTATCCCAGATCCAACTTTCCAATTCGACACCGCCCTCTTGAACTGTCCTACCTGTCCATCTTCCTTCCCACCTACTGCTTCACCCTCCATTCCGACCTATCACCTTCACCCCCACCTCCATCTACCTATCGCATTCCCAGATACCTTGCTCTCCAGTCTCACCCTCTTTCTATTTATCTCTCAGCCCCCTTGACCAACTTCCCCCCGCTTCCCCAAACTCCACACTCTCGCCCCCACAACACCCACATCCTTATGAAGGGTTTATGCCCGGAACGTCGATTTTCCTGCTCCTCGGATGCTGTCTGACCAGCTGTGCTTCTCCAGCACCACACGTCTTGACTCTGATCTCCAGCATCTGTCGTCCTCACTTTCTCCAAGATGAGTCATTAACAGATTGACAAGCTGTGACCAGTGGGATACTACAAGGGCCAGTACTTGAGCCCCAGTGGTTCACATTATATATCTCAATGATTTGCAAGGAGCGTCCAATTGTAATAATCTCAAGTTTGTAAATGATACAAAACTTGGTGGAAATGTGATTTGTGAGGTGGACGCAAAAAGGTTTCATGAGGAATTACTCTCATGGAATAAGTGAACAAGAGCAAGGCAAATGAAATGCCAAGTGAATAAGTGGGAGATTAACCATTTTGGTTAAAGGAAATAGGGCGCATTTTTAAAAAAAATGTGAAATTAGGAAGTGTTGATATCCAAATGCACCTGAAAGCTAAAATGCAAGTACAACAAATAATTTGGAAAGCAAACTCTTTGTCAGCCTTTGCTGTAAAAGGATTTCAATGCAAGAGCAAAGTCTTACTTCAATTGTATGGAACACTGGTGAGATAGTACCTGGAATATATGCAGTGATGGTTCACCAGACCCACCCCTACGATGGTGGACCATCCTATGAGGAGAGATCGGGAGCTATAGAATATTGAGAGCCAATCTCAGAGAATTATACAAAATTCTTAAAGGGATAGGCAAAGCAGAAGCAGTAAGTATTATGCCCCCAGGTTCTTGGGTTGACAATGAGGGGAAACAATCTCAGGATAAAAAGTATGCCATTTCGGACAGCGATGAGAGGGAGGACCTCTTTATCCAGAGGGTGGTGAATCTTTGGAATTCCATACACCAGATGACGGCATGGTGGAACAGGCTGAATGGTCTACTCCTGTTGCTGGGATGAACATCTTCCAAGCATCCATTGATTCTGGAACAGTGTCTGAAGATTGGATGGTTGCAAGTCTAATCCCATTATTTCTGTAAGAAAAATAGGAGAAGTTGGGGAATTAGAGACCTGTTAACCAAATGTTAGTTGCATGGAAAATATTTGAATATATTTTAAGGCTACAATAACAGGATGCTGAGATTCGAGACATATAAAGATTATAAAGAGTCAATCTTGGTTGCCAATACTGCTGGAGGAGGTTTCTACCAAAGTAGATAAAGACATAGAGCATTTGGATTTTCCGAAGGGTTCAGGAGATTGTGAACAAAGTTAGAACACATTTAGCAGGGATAATGTACCAGGGATAATGTATCAAAGGAGAGACAACAAATAGTAGGAATAAATTAGTCAGTCATTCCCAGGTTGGCAGGTTGTGACCACTTAGTACTGCAAGGATAAGTTCATAGGCTACATCAAAAATTTTATGTGAGGATCAAATGAAATATTTCCAAGTTTGTAGATGACACACCTATCTGGGATGTGTATGCTGAGGATTATGCAAAAAGCTTTCAAGAAGATATAAAACAAAAACAAAAATTGCTGGCGAAACTCAGCAGGTCTGGCAGCATCTGTGGTGAGAAGCAGAGTGAGTGTTTTGAGTCCAGTGACTCTTCATCAAAACTGATAGCAGCTCAGAAAAAGTGGTGTTCATCTTGAAGAGGGGACTATTGATAATAGGCCAGGACAGAATAGAAGCTGAAACAGTGGTAATGAGAGATGAGAGTAGGAGGGATTGGGTAGGCTGTACTGAAACATGATAGGACTTGGAATGGGAGTGGGTTAAAAACATTCAGGGATGGAATGAGACTCTAAAGTGATTAATGTCGATGATGAATCCTCGAAACCAACAAGATCTTCAAACAGAAAGTGAGGTGTTGTCCTTCCAACTTAAGCTGAGCTTCACTGGAGCACTGAAGCAGACCTGAGACAGAGATGTTGGCCAGGGAACAGAGTGATGTGTTGATGTGGCAGGCAACTGGAAGTTCAGGGTCACTTTGGGAGACAAGATGTTCTGCAAAACAGTCGCCCAGTGTGTGTTCCTCTCCCCATGTAGAGGAGGCCACACTGTGAGAATATAAGTGACGAGATTGAATGAAGTACAGGTAAAGCATTGCTTCACTTGGAAGTATGTCTGGAGTCTTGGATAATAAGGAGGCAGAAGGTAAAAGGACAGGTATTATACCTTCTGGCCTATTCCTGACCTTGTGTTTTATTACTGATGTGTGTAATATCTTCTTTCAAGCACACAGGCTTTCTTGCATAACAACAGTGATAACAATTCAATAGTATTTTGGGACAAGTTGACTCAGGTTTAAGACTGTACATGGAAGAAGTCAAACTGAAGCATGATAAAAACTGAGGTGCAATAGAAAGGAAAGATGCTTGAGATGCAAAGCCAGAAGAGAGCAAGGGCACAAACTTGTAGTCAGAGCTGGGAGAGAGTTCTGAGCAAACAGTGAATGGTGATTCGGTGGTTCTGGAAGGGAAGAGGAGTGGCTGTTTTATTGCTAGTCCTTTTGTTTTTGGCTAAATTTCCATTTGCAGCGCATTGCCTGTTCCTCCGGCATTGTGAGGGAATTGATCATTCAAGAAAGGGAGGCCGTGCTGCAGTGGTAATGCCACTGATCAAGTCATCCAAAACCCAGGTTGATATTGTGCCAATCTAAGCTCAAATTCCAACCAACAGATGTTAGAATTTGAGTTTAATACAAATCTGGAATTGAAAGTTAGTCTAAAGGCAGCCATCTAACCATTTCTGATCATCATTAAAACTTAACTGGTTCATAAATGCACTTAGGGAAGGAAATTTTCTGGTCTGCATGTGACTCCAGACCAATAGCATTGCAGATGACTCTGAACCGCCCTCTGAAATGGCCCAGCAAGCCAGTCAGTTCAAGATGAATTATTGACGGGCAATAAACTTTGGTTCTACCAGTGACACCCGCATCCCATGACCAAATAAATACATCCTTATAATACTTGCTATTTCATTGATATAACTCTTCCAAAAAAAGTGTTGGTAGCAGACCTGAAACACCGAGTACAAACAACACCTTGTGAAAGTCAGACTTCTACAAATTCATTCAGTATAATGAATTAACCTTCCCCGATTGGAAAAAGGTGTGAAAGCCAAATAACTGCTCTGCATTCACCTCATGGTAAATGTACAGTTTTCCCCACAGCATCTCTTACCTCTCTATTACACTCTCTGAAGGCTTCTCTCAAGAAATGCACCGTAGGTGTCAAAATGGGGAGACCCTCATTTATGAGGAACTAATTTAGAGAAAGCTCCAGTATGAACAGAAATAATTCTTTGATAATGTCAGTTGGTAAGAGGAAGAGTAACTGGAGAAGGGAATACCAGCTATGTCAAAGACAAGGACCAACTCTACCGCCTGGAAACACCTGCCAAAGGAACAGTTGGAGACGCGTTTCAAGAATTAGGATCATAGAATCCCTCCAGTGTGGAAGCCGGCCATTCAGCCCATCGAGTCCACACCCACCTTCTGAAAAGCATCCTACCCAAACCCAATCACTTACCTTATCCTTGTACGTCCCATAGCTAGCCCATCTGTGGAGCAATTTAGCACAGCCAATCCACTTAACTTGCGCATCTTCAGACTGTGGGAGGAAACCCACACAGACATAGGGGAGAATGTACACACAGTCACCCCAAGGGTGGAATCAAACCCAGGTCCCTGGCTCTGTGAGACAGCAGTGCTAACCACTGAGCCACCAGGTCAATATTAGCCACACAAGGACCCACAGAACCAATGACCAGTGACACACAACTTCCTAGATGGGCAATCATATTCATTAGTGAGTGATCACAAACAATGACGCTTGGTAGTTTCCTGGTCTGGGAACACTCACTCTCTCAATGTTAGCCCTGATAGGAAGCTACATTGAGCTCTCAGCAGTCCTTGTTTTCACTGCTGGGACAGGGGCATGATGGGTAATCACCAGGTGAAAGAGAGCTTCAATTGACATTGGGAATTGCTTAAGCAAGTGATGCTGTGGCAAAAGAATGTCGAAGAGATTACTCTGCAATTATCTAGAAAACAGATGACCCTAGCCTAGTGCAGGAACACTGTGCAGATCACAGATGTCAAACAGAAATTCCCAGTGGCATTAGCAATAGAATTTCATGCATTTCTCAAGAAAAATTACATTTTGAGGTTGTGAATAATACAGGTGAGTAAATGAGCGCACCAGGAACCTTAGACATGCAGTAAGAGGAATCTAATTAGACAGCCCATCAATTTTTTTTCAGCGGAAATTAGGTCTAAGTGCAACTAGCTAAAGTTTCAGCAGCCAGCAGCAATAGCACACAGAAAAACCCCTCCGAGATTTACATTTCAATGGTATGAGTTCATAATAGGTAATTTTTCTTTCAGAGTTACAGATACAGTTTCATAATCTCCATCCTCACATTTATTTATCCAATGACAGGCCAAAACCTCAGTGGCATGTGGATGATTCAGAGTTGAGACTCACCATTACTACACATTAAAGATTCTCCAGGAGAAGGAGCTAATTACATTCTGCCACAATAAGATTCCTGGTCCCTTAGAAATTTGTCTTTTTGACATTAATTAATATAATGAATTACTTTCATTCTTCAAAGAAACAGGATGTAATTTCTGCATGGGTAAAGTGATAGCTGCTTTTGGTTCATATTTAAAGTTGGGTGCTTTCTTCCTACTCCTGCGATGCCAGGACTGAGGTATAAAGAGAGACTGGATCGGTTGGAACTATGTCCATTGCAGCTTAGAAGAATAAACGTGGGATCTCACAGAAACCTATCAAATTTTAACATGGCTATACTGGATAAATGCAGCAATGATGGTGGAGACCAAAACTAGAGGGCATAGGTTTAAGGTGAGAGGGAAAAGATATGAAAATGACCGAAAGGGCAGCTTTTTCATGCATAGGGTGGTGTGTGCATGGAATGAGCTGCCAGAGGAAGTTGTGGAGGCTGGTACAATTACGACGTTTGAAAGGCATCAGTAAGGGCACATGGTTACGAAAGATTTAGAGGGATATGGGCTAAATGCTTGCAAATGGGTCGTGATTAATTGAGGATAACTGGTCAGCAGGAATGAGTTGGACAGAGGGATCTGTTTCCATACAGTACAGCTCTATAACTCGATGTTCTCAATAACCAGGAGGCCAGAACCAGGGATTAAAGTCAAAGTATATGGATTAGGTCTGGGACGAGGAGGAATTTATGAGCCCATGGAACTCTACCACAGAAAGCAGTTGACATCAAAACATTGAATATTTTCAAGAAGCGAGATATAATTCTGAGAATTAAAGTGCTAAGAGTGTCTGTGGATAAAGCAGGAACAGGTTACTGAATTGAATTATTAGCCATGATTAGATTCAAATGGCCGAATGGCTGCTGATTTCTTCAATGATTCTATGTCTTTGCTGAAATTATCATGCCAGAAAAATTCACTATCAATATGGCTATCGTCCAGTACACAAAAACTGCCAGTTGCCTCGTAATCTCAATGATTAGTCAATGTATAAGTGAACACACAGGCTCAATATTTCTAATGGCATTGGAACTGCTGCTGCCAACACTGACCCAGGCAAAAAGATTACCCACTTACCTGCAAATTACTTTTCTGTCCAAACTTCCAGTGCAGAATCCAGAAGAAAGTCCTCAGTATAGAAAACCTCGGAGGAAGCAGCAATGTGAATTTGCACAAGTGCCACACCGCCTTTTTATATAAGTAGGGGCTAATAGTTTGTAAAGAGTTGTGAGGTATAGATGTGGGGATGGGTTGGGGGTGTGTGGGTGGTAGTGGTGGGGTTCGGGGCTGTAGTTGGCAGACAGGAAAATGGACCTGAGATGACAATCATGTCAACCATGTTCTGATTGAATGGCAAAGCAGGTTTGAAGGGTCAAAGAGTCCACAGCTGTCTTAACCCTATGTTCCTCTGTTAAAGATCCCAAAAGGTCTTAGTCTGTTGGTGCATGAGTATATAAATGAATGGGTGATTGAATATGTAGGTAGGTTAGGATGAGATGAGTTTGGTGGTTGAGGGGAGAGTCTCAGTTATATGGCCTCCCAGAAATTAAAGCTAGGATTTTTCTGCGGAACATTTTCTGAGTAACTTTCTCATCAGTGAGGGTCCATCTCAGTCTCAGAGAACTTTTAGGAAGGTTCTCGAGACTTGGTGAACTTGGAATCCTACTCCCTGGACAATTCCCATGGAGTCAGCACATTGGGGCCTTTATGGGATCCTGTTGTGCACCTTCAGTTAGTCCCTGACATTCTGGAAACCGGAAAATCCAGGCCAAAGTAATGGAGAAGATGCAAGGATTAATTGGTCACTTGGTGATGGATTATTCAGTTACCTCATGTACTGACGGCCTTGTCCCTGCTCCCTTTCTTGTCTCTTTCTATGTTATTCTCATCACTTTGATCAAATAGCAATGTATAACTTGGCGCACGTTGAAATCAAGGGAATCATCAGCCAATTTATTTTTAAATGACCATTTTGATACAGTTGTCTCAAAAGCTGAATATTAAGGAAGTGAAAAGGTGACCAGGCCTTTGAATCTTAAAGTTTTTAATGATACCATCTTGAAAGTAAAGGTAGTCACGGACTGTATAAGCATGATGCTAATTACCCACCAGGATTTTTTAATAGCTGATTTGAAGACTCTGCAGATGAGAATAAGTCCTGATTAGATTTCTGAAATCTGGTTTGGTGTGGCACAGAGATACAAATCAACTTAATTGCAGGCATTCCTAATCTATCATCATCCTATCACAGGGCTGGCTATTACATACAATAGAAATGAATATCTAACTCAATCAACATTTCCTTTCACAGGCACCTTCTGTAGTTGAACGAGTCATAAATAGCCCATTACAATGTACTGTAGTGTTCACATTTACATGCTGTTGGTTTACATTCTAATATTGCGAACGGCATACTGTGAGGTAATTTAGTCCTTCAAGCCTGTTT
Source organism: Chiloscyllium plagiosum (assembly GCF_037043375.1). Classification (NCBI taxonomy): domain Eukaryota; kingdom Metazoa; phylum Chordata; class Chondrichthyes; order Orectolobiformes; family Hemiscylliidae; genus Chiloscyllium; species Chiloscyllium plagiosum. The sequence goes on from NW_028270159.1 coordinate 44,352,443, forward strand.
GCTTATTCAATTACATAATGGTTGATCCGCCGTCCCCCTCCATCTTCAAATCATATTATCTCTTGATCCAGATGCCCAACAAAAATCAAAGGCCCTGTGTCTTAAGTTGCTGCATCAATTTTAATCCTTGATTTTTACCTATTATTGTGTTGTGTGTTTTTTTTACAGAAAGCAGGTACAAAGGGCTGCATGTTCCAGACTCATTGGCAGCAAGCCAGAGGCTCGAGCATTGGAAAAATAATGTTGGTGAGAAGGGAGTCCCCCAAGATCTCTCCATTACCATTCCATCTTACCAGTGGCAGAAAACATGACAACTCCATCACTTTCCAAGTGACCAGTTGAGAAACTTAAGTAACAACCACTTTTGCCTATTTTTTCACAGTGAGGTCCTACAGGGGGCATTAGCCATCCTCACTGCTAACTGTGTGAAGGACAGCTCTCCGAAAGCTTGTGATTTCAAATGGACGCGTTGGACTATAATCTGATGTCGTGTGACTTCTGATTTTGTCCACCCACTGGCACCTCCACATCATTTTTTTTTCCTGAACTGTGGTGGTTGTCAAGAGACCGCCAGGTAAATTCTGGCAGCAGCCACTCCCTCAGCAAGCTCCCAGAGCAGGTGCTCACTGATGGATACTCTGTGGCCCACAGTGAGGTCCTACAGGTGACATTAGCCACCGTCATGGCATCAGTGCCAACTGTGCTGCATGACCTTATGCAACCACTCACCCAACTCTCTGATCACCAGGGCCCAGCCATCAGTCATCTTCAGGTGCACTGCCCACACTACCACAAGTAATAGGCATAGAGGCATGCACTTCCAAAGCCACCCTTGGCATTTCACTGGCTCGAACTGCCTTCAGTCTGATAAAATCCCAGCTATGGAGTCTGTCGTGTAACACCAATTCCAGGATATAAATAAAACTCATGGCGAGACTTGAGGAGTGCTGCATCACCAGAGGTGTTTATTCTGAGGTGATGCTAAGTCAAGACTCCCTTCTCTTACAAAAGACATCAAAGATTTCACTGCTTTCATCAAGGTACTGCTGCAGACAATCCCCGAACAGATTTTTTTAGAGAACATTGTAATGTTTACCTGGATGAAAGCACAGATTTCAATAACTGGCAGCAAATCAAATTGGACATACGAAAGCTGATATCTTGGCATTTGGAGTGAAAATGCTTTCAGTTTTGGAGGAAAAAAAGCAAATGGCCAAATATCCTTTATGAAATGTAATTTTAAACTGACTTTCAAACATCCTGTTCAATTCTAGAGGATCTTAAGGTCTCCATTTCAGTGTAGAGTATTACCAGCACTTCCTAATAGTTAATTGCATTGCTGCAGAATTACTGCACATTTCCAAACATCACTTGGACTGTGAACCGTTATTTTTGCACCTAATTAAATAAGCAGAGCTTGCTAATTTGATTCTGGTGGACTTACCAGCTGGAGATAAGGTTTTAAATCACTTTTTTTCTGATTTCCGATCATGGCCCTTCAGGTACATTTCTTTGAATGATCGTTTGTGAGGGTTAAATAGCCCTTTGGAAGGGTAAGCATGCATCTTGGTTTAGCTGGGATGGTTTGACGTTTAACCTCTGTATCTGGGAGCCTGGATATTTTGCAGCAGATGGTGAGACCCCTGGGTTTTCAGTTACACTCAATTTCCATCGTTTTAACCTGCTCTGTGTTTTCAATTAAGAATGTGTTTATTTTTTCTAATGCAGCATTTATTGTCAATGTCTGAGGGAATAAGACCACTGCACTGTTTTCAGCACAGCAGTGTACTTGGCTACTTTGCTTATAACATGCTTCTCAAATATTTCTTTCCGTTAAAATATGTTCTTCTTTTCCTCATCGTGAATCTTATTTTTTTCCTCTCATTTCTGTCCCAGAATGGCTATACCTTCTCGGCATATCCAGTCAAATTCATAAGCAAGGAGACCAAGGAGAGAAAACGTGTGCATTGGCATCAAACATACAATCTTCAAGGCTTTTGGTACAACCACGCATTTCCTCCTGTCATATGGAGGATGGATCTCTTCGATTACATGTCCAAGGCAGGTTGAAGTTGCTTTGTCTTGCGTGCCAATATACCTCTCACAGTCCTCCAGAAGATTCAGCCTGGTGCCCTGAGCCATGAGATGCGTTAGAATCTTTACATTTTACAATACAACTGTACCAGCTTCCAAAAGAGTTAGCCAGCTAGTCCCATTCTCCAGCCCTCTTGCCATAGCCCTCGAACTTCATCACTTTCAAATACATATCCAGCTGTCTGTTGAAACCTCCTTTGGAATTGCCCTCTACCACTCTTACAGACAGCACATTCCAAATCCTAACAACTCTCTGACTAAAGAAGATTCTCCTCATCTCACTCTTAGCTCTCTTGCTGACAATCTCGAAATTGTCACCCCCTAGTTACTGACATACCGACTTTCTTTACCCTGTCGAAATTGCTCATAATTTTGAGCACCTCAATAAGATCATTTATTAATTTTTTTGGCCGCAGGTAGAATGGGCCCAGTTTCTCGATTCATCCTCCTGTGCAAAAATGCAAGATTGTGAAAAGCATTGTTAGAGATGTTAATCCCTTCACACCATGCCACCACCATTTTAAGGTCCTGGTAAGATCGGTTCAGTCACAGTGGCAGCAGATGGCCAAGGTGATGGCCTCTGCCATCGTGAAGCAGGGCTCTGTTGAAGCCTCCAGATACGATGATAAATAAACCATAGTACGTGGCATTCTCAGGCAGTCTCCCATCCAGATACGAGCCTGACCTGAGTCTGCGTATGTTCTAAGATCAGATGTGGCGGGGTATTTTCAACCTACCCATTGGTACAGAGAGCGCTTATGTATTTTGTAATGATCTGACATCATGGAATAATGGAAGGAAAGGATTCTGCTAGCTAGGTATTTGGAGACTGCTGGAATATACACAGCTCCAAGTAGGACACACATACCTATCCTTTCAGTCTGGGCAGTGGCTGGAGAAGTCCTCGTTCTCCCAGCCTCCTCGCTCCTGATCACCCCTACTCACAGATACTAAAAACCCAACAGCTGGATGTAAAATAGAAGCTTTCAAAGGACTGTAGAAAGAGAGTGTGACCTGGAAGGGTCTGTGTGCCTATGGATTTGAGCACAATGAAATGGAATTGGAGGATGAGGTAGCCTCACTGATTGGAGCATGGAAAATTAAGTGAGCAGCAAAATCTGATCAACCCTGGAGCCAGCTTCAACTACAGCAACTTGTCAGGGATTTATTGTTGTGGTTGTAGGGGTTGGGGTGTGTGGAAAACTGGTAAGCATGGGCAATAAGGCTGCTCTTTCTCCTGGCCCACAAGCACTGCTGTAAAGGCACTACCCTTTGCCCTGAGGCTGCACTCACCTCCCAGAGCCATTTTGTTTTCCAAGGCTCAGCAGATGGGAAGGTTAAATGTGACGGTTCTTCCCTTACGATAGCATCTAATAACAGCATTGGAAGGACCAGCCAACTGTGAGTGGCTGGGATTGACTGCCTACTACGCTACATCTGTTCAACTCGGCCACGGGCAGGTTGAAGATGAGCCAGATTTGGGTTTGAGATTTAATCGTGTTTTCACCTCACCCGACCCCATTAAAATTACCCATTATGTAAGGTTCAGATTTGTACAAATAAGTGGGAGGCACGGTGGCACAGTGGTTAGCACTGCTGCCTCACAGCGCCAGAGACCCGGGTTCAATTCCCGCCTCAGGCGACTCTCTGTGTGGAGTTTGCACATTCTCCCCGTGTCTGCGTGGGTTTCCTCCGGGTGCTCCGGTTTCCTCCCACAATCCAAAAATGTGCAGGTTAGGTGAATTGACCATGCTAAATTGTCCGTAGTGTTAGGTGAAGAGGTAAATGTAGGAGTATGGGTCTGGGTGCTATACGCTTCGGCGGGTCGGTGTGGACTTGTTGGGCCGAAGGGCCTGTTTCCACACTGTAAGTAATCTAATCTAATCTAAAAAAAAAAGTGCTGTAAAGTATGCCACAATTTCAAATTAGCAAATTGAGGAATTACTTCAGGCAGTTCTGCTTCACACACACAAATGCTGTAAATACTCAGAGAAACTCTGACTGGAAAGGAACATCGTAAATTGTTGAACACTAAAATAGAACCACTACTCATGGCATGTATAGGTTAGCCCCAGCCCCAGTTCAGGCAGTTCTGCAGACACATCTTGGGGTTGGAATTATTTTTTTCCTATCGCCAAATCACAAGGTTTTTTTCATCTATTAACCACCACCAGTAAATCACCGGTGTTTCCAATTGAATTGGGTCTACTTTATTTTTTTGTTATTCAGAAATGTTATCGCACACAACTTATTTTGATTTCCATCTCCAAAGCAACATAGTCTTTTTCTCCATCCAGTAATCATCACCAGTAAATCACTTGTGCTTCCAATTCAACACATAGCTGCAAAGCTCATGGTGGCTCAGTGGTTAGCCCTACTGCCTCACAGCACCAGGGTCACAGGTTCAATTCCACCCTTGGGTGACTGTTTGTGTGGAGTTTGCGTATTCTGTGTGGATCTCCTCCCACAGTCCAAAGATGTGCAGGTCAGATGAATTCATCATTCAGATGAATTGGCAATATTCAATTGTGCTAGGTGTGTTAGTCAGAGGGAAATGAGCCTGGGTGGGTTACTCTTCAGGAGGGTCAGTGTGGACTGGTTGGGCTGAAGGGCCAGTTTCTGCACTGTAGGGAATCTAATCTCATTAAGGGTGTTGCAAACCATTAAAGGTGAGGGAGAGCAAGAAGGGGTTAAATCAAAATGGATTAGGTCTGCTTTTCTTATTTATTATCTAGAAGAGTTGTCACACACAACGGAATGTTTTCTTTCTCCATCAACAAAACACCATGACATTTTTAACTCCATCGATTAACCCCCAGCAGTAAATCACCAATAGCTAATTGGATATTTACATGCAAAGCCATTAAGGCAATGCTCGTGATCAAAAGATGAGGGAAAGGCGGACGATAAATCAAAATGGATTAGTTCTCCTTTCTCTTTCTTTTTATATCCGGAAGTTCTATCACATACAACCGAACCTTTTTTTTCACCAAATCATCGCAACTTTTGTTGTTGTTTTTAACTACTAACCAGCACCATTTAATTACCTATCTCAGCAATTGGATATTTACATAATAACAATCAAAAGGACTGTGGAAGGCATAAATCAGAAACAAAAACAGAGGTTGCTGGTAAAGCTCAGCAGGTCTGGCAGCATCTGTGAAGAGAAATCAAAGTTAATGTCGCAAATCAAGTGACCCTTCCTCAGAACGTCAGTGAACTTTATTTTCTCGTCACAGATGCTGCCAGACCTGTTGAGCTTACCCTGCAACCTCCATTTTTTTTTTTGTTTTTCTGTTTTTCGATATTTGCATGCCTGTAAATGCAATGCAAACCATCAAAAGTGAGGGGGAGGTAGGGAAAGGGGTTGGATCTGCTTTGTTTATTTTTTCTAATGCAATTTTATGGACATCCAAGGCCCATTTTTTTCTCAATGAAAGGCGTATTTCAGTTCATTTCTTTCTTTGATCAGAGATGGGTGACCTCAATACCTCAAATTGAAACTTATCCATCATATGTTTTCACTATTACAATTTGCTGAATGTCAGACAAATTAGTGATAGATCGTTTCTTTTTCATGAGCATTGCAGCTAGTGCAGTTATTGCCATCTCCTAATTGCTCAGGGGGCACTTAAGAGTTAGTCACATTACTGTGTACATATCAGACCAGGTAAGGATGAAAATTTCTTCCCTGAATGACATTATTGAACCAAATGGGGCTTTTCAACAATTGAGACCAGGTGGGCACATTTTTAAGGTGAGAGGAGAGAGATTTTGTTTTTACACAGAGGGTGGTAAATAAAGGACAATTACAACATTTAAATAGAAAAGATTTGGAGGGATATGGGCCAGGTGATGGCAATTGGGATTATAGTCAGCATGGACTGGTTGGACCAAAGGGTCTGTTTCCATGCTATATGACTCTTACAGTGATTAGATGGTTACTATTAAGCCAGCTCTCTCTTCCAGATGTTATTGAATTCAATTTCACTATCTGCCATGTTGGGATTTGATCCCACAACCCCTAAACCTGGGACACTGAAAACTTAATCCAGTGATATTACCACTATGCAAATGCCTCACTGGATCTGCTGCTTTCTAAATCAGCCTGCTCAGAGATGGTATCACACACCTCTGGAGGAGGTGAGACTCGATCACAGGTCTCCACAACCTAGAGGTAGGGACACTACAACAGTGCCCTATTTGGGTCTGCTTGATTTTTTTTAATTTTTGAATCAATCTGTTCAAAAACATTATCTCACAGTTTCTGGAGTGGATGGGTCTGGAACACATGCCTCCTGGCTTTGAAGTAGGGACACTTAGAACTAGTCTTAGAAGAGGGAGAGGGACTCTTTTTGGCATTTAAACAGGCATTGGATAGGCATATGGAGGATAGTGGGCTAGTGTAGGTTAGGTGGGCTTGGATCGGCGCAACATCGAGGGTCAAAGGGCCTGTACTGCGCTGTATTTTTCTATGTTTTATGTTCTATGTACCACTGCACCACAAGAACCCTTGGCTCTGTTTTTTTTAATATCTGGAAGTGTTATCACACACAACAGAATGACCTTCCCACCACCAAATCACCATGACTGCTTTTTTGTTTTTAACTATTAACCCCACCAATAATCACCCATACAGCCAATTAGAAGGTTACATGCAAAGTGAACCTCAAAAGTGAGAGGGATGATGGAGTATGGAGAGCAGGAAGGGACTAAATCAAAATGGAGCTGGAGGGAGAAATAGAGCATTGTATCCCCCGCAGTGCCCATCACTCCCTAAAAGCATTGAGAGCATTAATGGATATTACATTCTTCCTTTCCAAGGACACCCAGGCATGAACGTAACTGCAGAAGAAAGGCAGAGGGGTGTCTGCTTTATTCTTTTTTTGTCTAATGACTACTTGTGACACAGATAGGCTAGTCTCAGGCCAGGAGAGACCGTTCTACACACCCATCCCTGGGTCTGCTTTATTTAACCTATTTTTCTAAACAATCTGTTGAGAGATGTTGTTGCACACCCTCTGGAGCAGGTAGGACTTGAACCTGGGCCTCCCAGTCAGGAGTAGGGAACTACCACTGCACCACAAGAGGACCCCACTGAGTCTGCTTTGTTTTGTTTTAAAGAAGACACTGTTGTGAATAGACCTTATATTTTATTCACCACCACCAGAAAAACACCCATTTGGCCAACTGAATATTTACAGGAGAAAGTGAGGTCTGCAGATGCTGGAGATCAAAGTTGAAACTTTATTGCTGGAACAGTACAGCAGGTCAGGCAGCATCCAGGGAACAGGAGATTCGACGTTTCGGGCACAGGCCCTTCTTCAGGAATATTTACAGGCAAAGCCAGGGAGAGAAGGAGGAGACTAAATCAAAATGGAGAACTATTTTGTTTGGGGGGTGGGGGTGAAATAAAACACTGTATCCCCTGTACTGCCCACCTCTCTCTAATAGGCATCAAGAGCATTAATGGACACCATTGAGTCTGCTTTATAAAGGGCTCAGGTGATGAGCTCCACTTGGGCAGGCCATTGTCTATGACCATGGGAATTCATTCTCAATGAGCTCCACAAGGAGGTTAATTAGTGAATTGTCATGGGCCTTGTTGGGGTTATCAAATCGCCCCAGAGAAAAAATCTCTAGAGATCATCAGAGGAAGCAACGTCCAAGAATCATTTTATAAACAATTGGATTCATTGAGCGGGAACAATATAATTTTCCTGAGTCAATAAGCGAGGTCTGGTCATTCTACCTGACCTACAGTTGCAGGATCCATTTTATAATATGTAGCCCCTCTGGAAATTCTTTGTTTATCTCTTTTATGAAGATAAATCTCCTGACAGAATGCTAAAGGTGAGTTCTTGGAGATTCACGAGCACTGCATAACATTACTACTTGACAGTAGAGTGTCATTTCCAAAGACAAAGTTACACTGGCATTGTCTGAATTAAGAGGTAGTTCTCTGAGTCACTAAGACTTTACTGTTTATATTCAGAGAACGGAAAAGGGCCACAGGGTATAATGAACTAGGTGACTGAAATGTGCAAAAGAATCAAACAGCAAATAAAGGGACAACAAACAAGTTAATGAGCATGACTAATTATTACAAAAGTGGGCCTCTAACAATACTCTCAAATTAAAATTAAAGACATGCATTATGTGTTTTTCAACAGCTGGGAGTCACACCATCAGATTACATTTCCACATCTGGCAAAATATTCCAGAAGTTCTCGATTTCTGATGACAAGTTAAAGAAATGAAACAAAAGAATTGATTTGTTTTAGTCTCATACGAAGCTGATCATATTGTTGAAATTGCTCAAAAACCATTTGTGTTCTTGGAGTGCAATAATTGTTGCAATGTAGATAACCATGGCAGCCATTTTGCACTGAGAAGCTCTGATAAGCAATAATGAGATCAGAGACAAATTGGTTTGCTTCTAACCACATTTGTCGAGCAAGAAATTCTGAGAAGAAGACCCAGACTATCCCACTGCTTTTTAAAAAAAATATTGCCAAAATGAAATCTAACATCTCTACCCAGACAGAAAACAAAGGTTTCTTATGAGGGACATCTCTTCCTGTACAATATTCCTTCAGCATTGCACCGAAACTTCAACCAAGGTTACAAGCTAACATTCAGGTATGAAGTTCAGGACCCACAACGCACTCTCCCTGGAGCAGATGTAGAGAGATACTGGCTTACACAAACCAAATCTGTATGTGTACTTTGGCAAATAACCCTCCATGTGCGCAGCAGTTGGGAAATGTCTTAGCACAAACCAGGTGGAGGCTGACTCAAACTCAAGACACGAAATAAAACTGCATGGTGTAGGTGATTGCTAAGTGGCCATCAATCCTGTTGAGCTGATAATAGTTGTGACAAGTGAGGAAAATCGTCTGTCCAAGTATAACAAGCGGGTTGGCACAGTGGTAAGCACTGCTGTCTCACTGCACCAGGGACCCAGTTTCAATTCCAACCTCAGGCGACTGTCTGTGTGAAGTTTGCACATTCCCCCTGCACGTGCATGGGTCTCCTCCCACAGTCCAAAGATGTCTATGTTAGGTGGATTGGCAAGCTAAGTTGCCTATAGGGTCCAGGGATGTGCAGGCTACATGGATCAGCCATGGACAATGCAGGATTATAAGATCTGATGATGAGATGTTCTTTGAAGAGCTATTGTGGGCTGAATGGCCTGCTTCCATACTGTAGACATTCTATGAACTGTTGAGTCGTGCAAACTAGGATGATTCAAAATCCCCATTACTGCTGCTCTTACCCAGGATTGTGATCATTTTATGTGCGTCAGCTCTCTGGAGTAAGGGGCCTGCACTGCTGATCTGTTTATTCTTCTTCTCTTTTTGAATTGTTAGCATGTAATGTTAGTAGACAGGCATGAGGCTGGAAGAACACAGCAAGCCAGGCAGCAACAGGAGGTGGAGAAGTCACTGTTTCGGGTGTAACACTTCTTCAGCACTGGGGGTGGGTGTGGGGGGAGCTGCAGATAAAGGGGGTAGTTTGGTAAACTGGGATAAGTGAAGACAGGTAGAGGGTACGATCTGATTGGTCAATGGGAGGAAAGAATCCGGTTGGTGGCAGGGAGCAGTGAAGGGTTACACACAAAATGTTGACTTCTCCACATCCTGATGCTGCCTGGCTTATTGTGTTCTTCCAGCCTCCTGCCTACTTTGGATTCCAGCATCTGCAGTTTTCTTTTTGTCTCTAAACATGTGACATTAGGGAAAGACTGGACACAAGCCATTTGAGACTCCTCCCAGGGTTGAAGTTTTCTAGCACTGATGACAAAAGCTCCAAAATGAATGATGTCCACATGGGTAAAGTACAAATGAATGATCAACATCCATAGATACATAGCCAGGCAGTTAAGCAACAATTAATGTCATAACAGAACATTATACTCAGGGGAATCTGAAACTAAGCAATGGAAAGTGTTAAAAATGGTCAACAGATCAGAAAACAATTGTGGGGAGTGAAACACTTAAGGTTTCAGATTAATAGAAGCTCAATGTTATAGGTTCTTTTTGTCGATCTTCTTGTGAAGTGAAAATTAAATGATTTTGACCAGACCTTAGCTGGTGGACACATAAATGTTCTGAAGATCAATATTTTTGTGCATTAGAACAATATGTGCCACATCAGTAAACAGATGGAAAGTTTGTGTGGAGTTCATGCTGTAGCTTTACCAACTCCACTCACCTCTGGCATGGAACACCTGTCACTGCCAACCCATAGGGCACAGCAGTTTAAGATTGGCAGTGAGATAAATCAAGTTTGGCATTTATGGCTAACTTCAAACAAACTGTGGTAGCTGTCACACTGAGCCTGTCCAATTGCACTTCTGATGTTATGGGCCTAAAGAGCACCAAGTAGAAGCTATGGTTGTTGCAAAAGGTAATGGTTCTGAACGGGTCCTTTTCAGTAACTGCACTAAGCTCCACCCAATGTGATAATTTCATAATGTCTTAGGTGGGAAAAAGAGGATCTTGACCCAGTCCGGTAGGTTCCCTGGTTCCTGAAGGTTTCATATCGGGAGATCAATCCCCTACCCACAATCCTACCCACTAGATGCTATCATCACATCAGGAGGAGGAATACCCACACACACACACCTCCTTCCTTCTCTCCATTCTAATTTGGTAGTCTTCCTCATCTCCTCTCCCTCTCTAAAACTATTGATGACAGTTTGTATCACCATCATTTTGTCTTCTCTCATTTACTTCAATTCTGCTTGTCATTTTTGTTAAATTTAACCTGAAATCAATGGCAGTGACTTGACACCACAATCACCAGCCCAACCGCTCTACAGCTGTTTGCGCTACCCTTGCTGTTGCACTGAAGCTAGCCATGTTTCAACTTATTACAAAGACCCATGGGGTAAAGACTTGAGAACAGAGTCTTGCAAAATAGCTTTGGCTGATGAGATCTACTCATGAGCTTTTAAGATGAATGGGAAGTTTGTTCTGTTTATTCACTCATGGGCATCATTGGCTGAGCCAGTATATATTGCCCACCACTTGAGAAGTCAACATGCTGTAAGTAGAAGCACAATGCATTAGGGAAGGAATTCCAGGATTTTGACACAGTGAAAAAGAAGCAATAGCGTCATTTTTTTCCATTCTGAGGAAGGATCGCAAGACAGAAACGTTAACTCTGATTTCTCTTCCCCGATGCTGCCAGACATGTTGAGCTTTTCATGCAATTTGTGTTTTGGTTTGTGATTTACAACATCCGTAGTTCTTCGGGGTTTTCTTGTCATTTCTTTGAAGGTGGGATGGTGAGTGGTTTGGAGGGGAACTTGCAGGTGGTGATGCCCCATGTATCTGCTGCCCTTGTTCTTCTGGATGGAAGTGGTTGTGGATTTGGAAGGTAAATCTTTGCAGCGCATCCTCTAGGTAGTACATACTGCTACCACTGATTGTTGGTGGTGGAGGGAGTGGATGTTTGTGGATGTGGTGCAAATCATGTGGGCTGCTGTGTCCTGAATGATGTCAAGCTTCTTGAGTGCTGTTGGAGCTGCACTCATCCAGGCAAGTGGGGGGTATTCCATTACACTCCTGACTTGTGGTCTATCTGTACCTGACTCTGGAGAAGGTGCTCCCCATGGATGAGACTTTCCTGCCAGTAAAACCTCAAGTTGGAAATGGTGGTCATATTGAGCATCATTCCATTTGTGTTCATCTGACCAATCTTCCTCTACTAGAGAGGGTGTTGTTGGCTGATATTCCATTTCAGTGGGTCCAAGGAAGACCAGGGGTCACGATGATTACTCTTCCATAACCTGGTGTACTTTAGTCTTGTCCAAGAGGACATGTTTCTGGGGTGGCATTCACCATAATATACAAGATGGTCACATACTAGGCTTCTGGGTGGCAGATAGTGTTCACTGCCATGCGTGCAAGGCAGTCAGCGTAGGAGAATGGAATGCCCAGCTCCATAGCTGCCAAGACATTCAGGAAGCTGGAGTTGGCACTGCAGCATCTCCCCCACCAACCACCAGGGAAACCATTAGGGGATTCATTGAGAGACAGCCAATGTTTCCACAGCTGCCAGGGGGAGTTGCTGGTAGGGGTGGGGGGGAGATTAGGGAGTGGTGCCAAGTGTCAGTGCAAAAGAAAGGCCCTGAAGAAGGCAAAACATCTAGGGACTGACATCAGTCCCCAACCCCATCCCAAGATGGGTCCATCCTTTGTCTGACATGTTCTTGTGTGACCCTGAGTCCATTGTGGACCCCAATTCGCCCACCCCTCTGCTCCCTCATGGCCCTAAATGAGCAATACCACCATACTGCAAGGGTAAAAGGAGAGGAAGGTAGCAAGAGGCTTTTAAAGAGATGGAGGTCTCTATCGCCTCCCCCATCCCACCCCCAACCCCAACCCCCACCCCAGGCCCTCTGGAAAGGGTGTCACCGAGAGATGGAAGAGGACAATTTAAAATCTGTCTCTCTGATGATATCTACCCCCACCCTCATTGGTTCACCCAGCCCCCTTGAAGTGGATTTGCCCAAGCCCTCCACCAAAGTTAGCTCAGCTCAGAGGCTGTGGGGCTGCACCCACAAATAACCAAACAGTGACATTGGGGTTACACCTGGCCTGGATGAGTATCAATTGTGTGGTAAGGTAGTGGCTTCACCCTCTCCTAGGACTTTTGATCAGCTGTCTCACATTTCCTGTTGTTTTTCCCTGGTGATCCAGCATCAGGAGCAAAGCATCCCCCTGTTCCAGTAAATAAGGCAATCGGGTTCCAGACCTGGGTGCCATCTCTGAAGTTTTTTATTGCATGTTGCTATCCATTACCGACACTGTGGTTCCTCAATATTTTCCAGTGTGTTTCAGCCTAACAAAGGCATAGCTCAGGTTGCAATAGATATGCTTAGAAAATCTTTACTCTAACTTAGTTGTATTATTGTGTTGTCTATATGTAAAATGAATGGAGTATATAGATTCCACGTCTTTGAAGATCTTATGTACAGCTAAACTAATGTGTACAGTACAACGTGATCTCCTAGCAGAGCCTGTGCTCTGAGTGTTGCAATACAGGGTACCTATGGCCAGTGGTCATATGACAGCATCCAGGTACTTGGCTCATTTGCATGTGGCATTCTTAAAAGGATATCACCCCAAAGGTGATAACATCCACAATCTGAGAAAGAGAACCAATCCAGTTAAGAGCACTAAACACAGTTAATTGACACTGAGTATTGAAATAATAGAACATTAAAGCTAATAGTTTCTTGATAGGACGTTTAGATGTTGGGAACACTACCTGTTGTCATTGCTAGCTTTCCCCAGTACTTTCTTTTCAGACATCATGCCAGAGAGGTGAGCTGGAGCCAATTTTTGTTACTTCAGAATGTGGCAAAAACATTCTTTCTCTCTGAAGAGAATTTTTCTTGATTCATGCTTAGAACTGTGCTTAATGTATTCTTTGAATTTTGTCATGCAAACAGTTTGCCAGAGAGATTGATTATGAAATGTCCAAACATAGATTGAGAATAATTGGGCCCATGAGTACAATGTGTAGACAGAACTAATCTTGCGTGCCCTTTTTAACAATTGCAGAATAACTAGAGTCATCGAGTCCTTCAGCACAGAGACCCACCCTTTGGCCCAAACTGCTCCATTCCAACCAAAATGTCTGTCAACACTAACCCCATTTCCCCGCACTTGGACCCATATCCTTCTAATCTTTTCTTATCCATGTTTTTGTTCAAATGCCTTTTAAATGTCGTTAATGTATCTTCTTCAACCACTTCCCCTGTCAGCTCATTCCATATGTTATTACCCCCTATATAAAACAAGTTATCCTTCAGGTTACATTTTATTCTTTCCCCTCTCACCTTAAACTGATGCTGTCTAGTCCTCGATTCCCCAGTTCTGGAAAAAAGACTGAGTGCATTTATTCTCTCCATGCCTCTCATGATCTTATACACTTTTATAAGATTCCTCCCTCAGTGTCTTATTCTCTAAAGGAAAATGTCCTAGCTTGTCCAACTTCTTCCTATAACTCAGACCTTTGAGACCCGGTAACATCCTTGTAAATTCCTTCTGCATGATTTCTAGTTTAATAACATCCTTCCTATAACAAGGTGACCAAGACTGAACACCATACTCCAAATGCAGCCTCATCAAGCCCTGTACCACTGCAACATAACTTCCCAACTTCTATACTCAATGGCCTTAATGATGAAGGTCAATGTGCCAAATACCTTCTTCACTGCCCTGTCTACCTGTGACTCCACTTTCAGAAAACCGTGCACCTGATCTCCAAGATCCCTCTGTTCCACTATACTCCTTAAAGCCCTATCATTCACCATGAAACTCCTACCTTGATTTGACACGGTAGCACAGTCGTTAGCACTGCTGTCTCACAGCGCTGGAGACCCGGGTTCAATTCCCGCCTCAAGCGACTGACTGTGTGGAGTTTGCACGTTCTCCCCGTGTCTGCGGGGTTTCCTCCGGGTGCTCCGGTTTCCTCCCACAGTCCAAAGATGTGCAGGTCAGGTGAATTGGCCATGCTAAATTGCCCGTAGTGTTAGGTAAGGGGTAAATGTAGGGGTATGGGTGGGTTGCGCTTCGGCGGGTCGGTGTGGACTTGTTGGGCCAAAGGGCCTGTTTCCACACTGTAATGTAATCTAATCTAATCTAATGTAAAAAAAATGCAAGACCTCACACTTATCTATATTAACCTCTATTTGCCAATTCTCGGCCCACTTGTCCAGCTGATCAAGATCCTACTGAAATTTCTGATAACCTTCCTCACTGTCCACAATACCACCTACTTTAGTGTTATCTGCAATCATGCCTTGTAAATTCTCATCCAAATCATTGATATATATCCATTTTCAGAGAGAAAGAATGCTTCTACCACAATCTGAAGTAACAAAAATAAACATTGGCACTTCACTTCAAATTGATAAGTCCTGAGGTCAATAGTGTCAATCAGCTGCAGTCAACATCCAGGCCCCAACAACGGAAACCATAGGAATGGGCTACCATTTGCCTGATAATGTCACATCACAAGTAACTGATGTGCTGCTTGATTATAAGTACATCAACCTTGACACAGGACTACATCTCCAAGCTGGGAACCCAGGATGCTGAGTGAAAGGAAATGGGTCAGGAGTCAGCATTGAATATACAACGTAGAACAGTACAGCACAGGTATGGGCCCTTCGGCCCACGATGTTGTGCTTAACAAAACGCCAAATTAAATAATCCCTTCTGCCTGCCCTTGGTCTATATCCCTCCATTCCTCGCATATTCATGTCCTTATCTAAATGTCCTTTAATGTTCCTATCATATCTGCCTCCACCACCAACTCTGGAAGCATATTCCAGACTCCTAAGACTCTCCATGTAAAAAAACATACATCTCACATTTTGAACTCGACCCCTCTCACCTTAAATGCATGCCCTCTAGTTATCAGGTATTTCAACTCTGGGAAAAAGATTCTGACCTTCAACCCTATCTATGCATCCCATAATTTTACAGCAACTGAGGTACAATCCTTGAACACAGACAAAGTATGTAATAAGAAAAGAAAATGCTAGAAAATGTAACAAGTCAGGCAACACGCGTGAGGAGAAAACCTTTAATCAGAACGGAATGCATGATATTTAAGAATGAAGATGAACCAGAATGTTAAAAGAGGTAAACGGTTTTATAGTTGCTATTTTGTAGTTATTAGTCCTAGAAAGATTCAGATGGAGGAGGCATCAGATGACATGCTCTCTTATGGATTCACCAATTCAATTCCCAACAGCACTCTATTGTTCACTTGGGTACAATTCAGTATATAGGTGCTGGGCATAAGCTGACACATTGCCTAGATAACTACTGTTCATGCTTTGGGTCTTAACTATGAGGATAAGAGACAATTCAATTGCAAGGGCCATCCTCAATTCTGCCCTTACGTCAACATAACTATGCACCATTTCACAGGCATGCTTAATGATCAATGAGTGGCATGTGCGTGGAGCCTGCCCAGGCATGTTCCAAAGGCAGCAGGAGGAGATCAGAATAGCAGCAGCAGCGATGACACCGCAGTCCAACGTCAAAAACAAGCAGCTGAGGTCTCCTGTAGAGCGAGCTTGAGCTGAGGATTCACCCAAGAATGTTGAACTTTTAACTTATTCCTTTATTTTCTTAGTTCATATTAAGATGGACTTTAATGTTCACTGATACCCTTTTTTATTATTTTTCTACTTAGTCTCTTAACTTTTAACTTTGTTTCTTTTATTACTTTGTAGCTAAGTTTTTTGTACCTAGGTACCTTTGTACCTATGTGTGGTGACATTAAACATTTTTCACCATACTCCTGTATCTCTGTACTTAAGTACATGTGATAATAAAATCTAAGTCTAAATCTAAGAATCACGTTGCACAGAAGAGGCCCTTCAGCCCATCAGGTCTACACCGACCTATCTGTTATGGACCGAGCCAGACCCCTCAAACCCTTGGCCCATTTGAAGAAGATAGCCTAGACCCTAACTTTTTCCTATTTTAAAGATGTAAAGTGGATATCCCAGGCGTGATGCAGGTAGTCAAATGACTCGGCTCTGAGCAAAGCAATTTGTTTAAACACTACAGTTGAAACACAAACAAAAGAAAACTGATTCGATACAGCAATTTAACTAAGGAGCTGTTCCAATTCTCACAGCACTCCATAAACACACCTCTTGGGAAAAGGTAAATTCAAATGCATATGTTTGCAGGTAGGAGAGATTTCAGAGAGAGAAGCCAGTCAAGAATCATCTGCTGAAGCATGGAATCTTTTTACACTGCAGCAACTTTAGCTACAGCTACCAGCAGCTTCTCTGCTACAACCAAACCAAACTAGAAAAATATTTGAGCTGAGGTAAGTGGAAACTTCCCCTGCTATTGTTAAAGTAGACATTTCCAGACATTTTGGCACCTTTGCCTTTATGACCTCTCTTTTGAAAGAAAAATCCCAAGGACAAGATAATTGTATTAAAGTGACAGCATCATCCCACTACATTTATCTATTTACCAGCACTTGGCCCATAATGTTGAATAATTAGATTACACGATTAGATTACATTACAGTGTGGAAACAGGCCCTTCGGCCCAACAAGTCCACACCAACCCGCCGAAGCGCAACCCACCCATACCCCTACATTTACCCCTTACCTAACACTACAGGCAATTTAGCATGGCCAATTCACCTGACCTGCACATCTTTGGACTGTGAGAGGAAACTGGAGCACCCGGAGGAAACCCACGCAGACACGAGGAGAACGTGCAAACTCCACACAGTCAGTCGCCTGAGGTGGGAAACGAACCCGGGTCTCTGGCGCTGTGAGGCAGCAGCGCTAACCACTGTGCCACTGTGCTGCCCAATGATATTATGCTTCAAGTGCTCATCCACATACTTCTTAAAGTGAAGGTTTCTGTCACTATTACCCTCCCAGGCAATGCACTCCAGATTCTGAGGGTGAGAGGAGTTTTACTCAAATTCGCTGTAAGCCTTCTGCCCTTCACAGTATAATTATAACCCCATGTTACTGACACTTTAACTAAGAGGAACAGCTGCTTCCCGTCTAACTTATTCATGCCCCGTACACCCCTTTTAACCTTCTCTGCTCGAAAGAAAATAATCTGATGTTATACAGCCTCTCTTCAAAATCAGACTGCTCCATCCCAGGCAACATCCTGGTGAGATCTCCTCTGTACCCCCACCAATGCAATCACACCCCTCCGAGACATTGTCTGAATTTACCCCTCGGGTTGAAGGGGATTAGCTGTGGTACCCTTATGATTGCGATCAACAATCTCCATTTAAAGAAATTAACTTGTGATACTATCCAAGCAATTGGAATAACATCCAGTAATGGTTTCTGATATTTTGGCAAAGTGTCACACAATCAGGAATCCGACAGAACTCTTGAAAGCCTGTGTCAGTTTTTTGAAATTTGCATCCAAGTAGTTTATTTGTCTTTCTTGACAAACCTCCAGATTTTGGTTTTTCAAATATATACCCAATCATTTTATTATTGAATTGCTTCTTTCGCCCTTTAGGGCAGTATATTCCTGATCACAAAAAAAATTGCTGTAACATTTCTTGTCAGTGCCTAATGTTGTAAGAAATGCACATAGCTGGTACTTAGTTGTTACATGATTATCTTCTGGTATATTTGCTGCCACCAGCCCTTCTAATGCCAATCTGGTCACACTGGTATCAAGTGGTGAAGGATTAACCATTAATAAGTCTTTGGTAGAAGAAGAATTAACTTGAGTTACAAGAAAGAGTTTATTACATTATCAGTAAGATAACTAGTTACATTTGCATCAGACTGTTAAGTTACATTTCAACATAAGTTATATAGTATCTCCTACACAAAGATGATTAGATCAATGCTACAAGACTAAGGACAGTGGAATTGATTAACTTAGATCTATAACTTAGAATCGACAAGTTCATCCCATGTTTATGTTTCAATGGGCAGAGCTGTGACAAAGCTTCTGAGTTAACTCTTTCAGGCCAACTGACTTGTACATGTTATCATTCCAAGGAATTGAAGAGGATGGAAAAGGAAAGAGTGTTGGCACTATCAGAGGAGAGAAATACTAGATAAGTCGTCCCCACAGTTCACTAAGCCGATCTGTCGACTTCATCAGGATTTGCTGCTCCTGATCTCTCTTCTCCAGAAGGCACAGAATGATTGGTTTACAACTTAGAAAGTCTCTGACTTATTGGCTAAAAGCAATCACTTACAGCAACAAGTGCATGGAAATAAACTGGCTTTTTTTCATGTTTTAGGTGTTGTTTACAGCAGTGTGTGAGAGAGAGAGGGGGAGAGAGGGAGAGAGAGAGAGAGGGAAAGACCCTCTGCCTGTTCTGAGGTTTAAAGCCTTCTCCATATCATTCACACACACAAGTTGTTCAGACACCACAGAAACAATCACATAGTTGTTGGAGGCAGAAGGCTTTTGTCATTAACAACTGATCACCACTCCACAGATCAACCTTTCCTTTGTATTTAGCCCCTGGTTCCAGCCCACGTGCAGTAACATTTCCCCAAAGCTTCAACAAGCAACAATGTAAACAGCACTTACCATGCGCATGGAAAACCTGCTTTTAAAAATTGCACCAATCCCTTGCAAAAAATTTGAGTTAAAAACAATCCTTCTCCTATTTCAATCTAAAATCAAAACATATAAAAATCCTACATCCTAACAAATGAGTATCATACCTTTCAGAATGAACTGGCCTCATTTGGTTGCACTTAAGAGAATACCTGGAAGTCCATAGAAAAACATCTTCACTGATATGCTTTACATCTGAACCCTTGACAGGAGAATCCTTAATGTCTCTCAACAAGCACCTTGGCATCATTTATTTAACTTTCTGTGATCCACTCTTCAAAGCTGAGAGGTGAAGGTTGCATTAAGGTGAACTCCTACTGGTTCACATAGCAAATAAAAGCAACGGGGTCCTTTCGGTGATGAACACTAAGCAGATTACATCGGTCATGATATTAAGCAATAAATGTAAAGCAACATATTCCCCCCAAGCATCCATTACATTTGCCCACTTCAGTTTTTGCTTATTCCTCATTTACAATGCTGTCATGAAGGAAAAGCTGAACAACATCTTCCATACAACATTCTGGAAAATGGTCCACATTGTAATGATATAAACTGAAGTTATTTGTTATGATTCAAGCAGAGGATTTATGCCAAGCAATAACTCAACACTCTTGTATTTGCTGTCCATCATTAATAATCTGTTCCTCATTACTCCAGATTCACAGATGTCTACACCAAACGTACATCAGGACCTCAGTGGAAATGGAAGTGAGGGGACTGAAGCCAGATCATAACTCTATTAAACAATCATTAATTGAATAAACTACAGAAATATACAACACATAATTTACTGCAAACGTGTTTGCAAAAGAGGGACACTTGGTTGAAAAAAATGTTACATTGTATGTCACTTAGCTCAGTCTGAATTAGTCATCCATCTCATCACGCATAACGTAACTGCTGCATTTATCAACTTAACAAATGCTGCTGGATGTGGGAGCATTTTGGGACAAAAACCATAAAATGCTCAATATATTCATCAGGCCATGCAAAGCCAGGGGCAAGAGAAACAGAGCTAACAGGAAAACATTCTCCCAGCCCATGAATGATAAGGGATAAAGCACGTCCATTGTGGAAACATGGGAAATTAGAAAAATGAGATCCTTGATGTTGTGATCGAAAAGTCCGATTCTGCAGCCAGGTTGTGAGCTGTGAGATGAGAATCTTACTAATGAGTGGCGAGAGGCCTACTTGCATATATTTGCATTTCATTAGATCTCACTTCATTGATATGCTATTCTCCCTTGCACTACAGAGAAACTAGAGTGAAAACTCCTGATTTGACGGTCAGAGTGGATACTTTGTGGCTTGTTCCTCATCTTGGCCTCTACCTTCATCAGCAATCACCAACAACGTGAAGTATAGTTCGTGTACAGTGATCACCTGCACCCTCACTCACCCATCCACAGAGATTGGCATCAAACATACACCAGCTTGCCGCATCCCCATGGCACTTCTCTGAGTCACTTATAATGCCATTCTCCATTTCAATACTGCATTTTGGAGTGCATCAGCTCTTTTTACTGCAATGCTACTCTTCTCAAAACTCACTAATGACTATCTCCAGTGAGAGACAACATAAATATTGTTCCTTGACATTAAATTGTGTTATTATCACTGAATCCCCCACTAAAAACTTCTTTGGCATTACCATTGTCCAGAAACTCAACTGGACTCAACACATAAATGCAATGGCTACAAGGGCAGGTCAGGGGCTCAGAGCACTGTAGCGAGTAACTCACCTCCTGACTCCCAAAGTCTGTCCACCATCTACAAGACATAAGTAAAGGGTTGATGGAATACTCCACACTTACCTGGATGAGTGCAGCTCCAACAACACTCAAGAAGATCTTGTTGTATTTGAACATGGACTGCTTCAGTATTTGAAGGGTTTTGGTGGGAGAAAGTATTCTATCAATAGAAGGTGTGCTAGGGAAAGTTCATGTGTATTCACCTGGGTTTAAGTGTTGGTTTGCTGTGAAGATTACAGTTAAAGAAGATACCCTGTGTTGCACATAAAAATCTCTCTCTCACTCCAAATGCTGCAAGTCAACTAACCAGCAATGCTTGAGTGAATAAGCAAAACACACAAATCAGAGTCCTACTCAGCATTTAACCTTTTTTTGTGTATTCCAGGAAGGACCAAAGACACAATTTCTGCAACAAGGGACAAGTGGGGAATTGGTGAGATCCTTGTTATCACTTTGTCCTACATTGCTCTTTGTCTGATGTTTCCCTGGCATTATGCAAGTGTGACAGTCCATGTTTCCCACATAGGACATTACCAGAGAGCCACTGAATTTATATCTGTAGTCTTTCTTTCTTGTCTGTAGCAAACCCTTTTAAAAAGCACATCATAAAATTAAAAACTGTCTTTGGTGCTTTGCGGTTCTGATCCATTTTCATGACAGGTAGCACCATCAAGATCCAGGGAGTCATCATTGACCCAAGTGGGAAAAGAGATTCCACAATAAGGTCTGTCAAGATCTTATCAAATAACAGAGCAAGCCTGAGGGGCTGAGGAGCTGCTCCTGCTCTTCATTCATGCACTTGTATGTATTTTAAACCTTAACTGGACCAGTGTCTTATGGCTACAAGAGTTTGAGCTTGATTTATTTTATGAGACAAAGTGCATCAGGGTAGCAGAACAGAGCACAGCCTAGAATGTTACAGACACAGAGAAGGTTCAGGGAGAGAGAAAGAGAGAGAGAGATCAACATTAACATTTGAGAGGTCCACTTAAAAGCTTGATAACAATGGGGAAGAAACTGTTCTTGAATTTATTCACTCGTATATTCAAACTTTTATAGCTTCTGCTCTTTAGTATTCATGCTCTAAATGTACCACACATATCAATAAAGCGTTTAAGCCAAAGTACATATATATTGAGTCAAAATTACAGGTCCATTAGGGGTGGTTGGGGAAAATAAATCCACGGGACTACAGGCTTAAGGAGAGCAATGTAAGTGAGAGGATTGTTATATCAAGAGCTGTCATAGATTCAATGGGTAGAATGGCCTCCTTCTGTGGACAGACACCTCTACACAAATGCCATTAGTTTGAAGAGAGCAAAGTTGTCCTATTCACTCAAATTCTTAGGTAAACCTTAAATGTATCATCCTTTTCTATTCTTCCAATGCCTCTTACTATGACTGAGTTGAACTGAGAATTCTGGCTTTCTCTCTAATCAAAATGTATTCTTCAACAAATTCTAAAACCGTGCAGTTCCTTATTTCAGTCTGATAGACAGTCCTTACCCTTAGTGTGCTTGAACCACTATTTGTCTCGTCATGTTTTCAACTTTCTTGTTGAGCTGCATACATTTAAAAGTCGTCATTGTCGACAAACTGACAAAATTGTCACAAATTTCTTTTCAAGTAATGGTGAAAGGACATCCACATTGAGTTCTGCCTTTCAGACACACAAAACAACCATTTATTGTGGGTGTCATGTGATGCCCACAGTCTGAAAGATACGCTAGAAATGTTTCTTATTTAATAAGTTGTTTGGTTTGATTTTTAAATTAAACTATTTTTTAAGTAGGGATAGAGATTTGTAAGGAATTAATGAGGAAAATGTAAACATCTGTGTGAGATAGAGATGTTTGAAACAGAAAGAATCAAACATGCAAAGAAATAAGGAATGACCTCCATTCTTTACATTGATTTTCATGATCTCAAAATGTTCCATGTATATTACAAAGAACTAAGTTTTTTTTAATCATTGTGGTCATTGTATCATGCAGGGAAACATTAATAAACTGACTATACTTAGATTCATAGAGTAATAGCGATGTACAGCACAGAAATTGACCGTTCGGTCCAACCTGTCCATGCTGACCAGATACCACAACCCAATCTAGTCCCACTTGCCAGCACCCAGCCCATATCCCTCTGAACCCTTCCTATTCATACACCCACCCAGATGCCTTTTAAATATTGCATTTGTACCAGCCTCCACCACTTCCTCTGGCAGCTCATTCCGTACAAGTACCACCCACCATGTGAAAAAGTTGTCTGTTAGGTCTCTTTTATATTTTTCCCTCTCACCCTAAACCTATGCCCTTCAAAAATACTTTGTTGGTTTTAAATTGAACCAGAACATGTTGGTTTGAATCTAAAAGAAGTTTGGTATTTGAATCCAGGATACCACGTAATTGATAGCTATGTAATTAGTAGGTCTCACTTAAGATCAGTTCCAATAATAGTGTGGGGGAGTTGGAACTGGCCTGAAGAAGGTTGAGGAGAGATTTGATAGAAGCATAGGTTGTTGTGCTATAATGCACATTTCATCAACACAAATTCACTGTAACGTGATTGACAAATAGAGGCCGTTGTTTCTAAAGTGCAAACTTTTAAAATGTGTGTTGACTACAGTGTGATGGCATTGCAAACACTTTAAGTGTTATTTGTATTGCGCAATTCTTGTATAGCACAGGGTCACAGAAACGTGACAACTGCGCTATAGGAGAAATCACTGTATTCAAAATCATGAGGAGTCTGGCCAGAGTAGTTGGTGAGAAACTGATGGAAAGATTGAGAATTGGAGGATGTCACTTTAAGTAGATTACAAAAACAAGCAAAAGTGATGTCAGGGCAAACCCGTTTAATATGATAATATTGATCATAATATAACGCTGTTTAATATGGTGATATTGATGATAATACAAACCTGTTTAATATGGTAATAGTTATGATAATACAAACCTTTTAAGATGGTGATAGTTATGGTAATAAAAACCTGATAATATGATGACAGTTATGATCATGCAAACCTGTTTAATATGGTGATATTGATGATAATACAAACCTGTTTAATATGGTGATATTTGTGATAAAACCATTCTTCAGCTCTGACACAGGGTCACTGGATTTGAAACGTTAACTCAGTTTCTATTTCCAATGATGCTGCCAGACCTGCCGAGTTTCTCTAGCACTTTCTGTTTTTGTATCAGATCTCCAACTTCTGCAGTTCTTAAGAAGACATTTAGCATGTTTGCCTTTATTGCTTAGACTTCTGAATAAACGAATTGGGGCATCATATTGACGTTGTATAGGACATAGGTGAGGCCTCTTCTGGAGTACTGCATGCAGCTGTGGTCACCCTTCTATTGGAAGGATATCATTAAATTGGAGAGGGTTCAGAAAAGACTAACCAGGATGTTGCTGGTACTGGGAGATATGAGTTGCAAGGAGAGGCTGGATAGACTGGGACCTTTTACTCTGGAGTGTAGGAGTTTGAGGGGTGACCATATAGAAGTTCATAAAATCATGAAAGATACAGCTAAGGTGAGTGGCAGATGTCTTTTCCCTAGGGTGGGGAACTGAAAAACTAGGAGGACATATTTTTAAGATGAGAGGAGAAAGATTTTAAAAAAGAAATGAGGGACAACTTTTTTACAGGGTGAGTGATTCACATATGGAATGAACTCCCTGAAGAAATAGTGGATGCGAATACAGTTAGAATGTTTAAAAGACAATTGGCTAAGTACATGAATAAGAAATACTTGCAGGAACAGGCAAGTTTAGTTTGGGATTATAGTTGGTGTGGACTGTTGGATCGAAGGATCTGTTTCCGTGCTGTATGACTCTATAGCTCTATATACTTTTCATGTGGTTAAGCACAGACAAGAATGGAATTGAATAATGAAGTCTGTGCATGAACAAAAAAGATTTGTGCATAAAAAAAGATGGCTTCCTTGCATTTGGCAGTGTTTATTAATAGTAATTCCTGGATATAACCTTCTGGCACATGGTTGATTAAACGACAGTGTACTGAGACTCCTGTAGTCGATCATTCAAAAAGGGAGGCAGAAAAAAAGCAAGTAACTTTGGTTTGTTAGCTTCAGATCTGTCATTGAGAAAAGTGCATTATGAAGGATATAACAGCAGAATATAATCAAACAAAGTCAGCAAAACTTCATGAAGGGGAAATCACAACTGATAAACTTACTAGAATTTAATAAACAGTACAGATGAAAGAGAAGCAATAGATGTAATTTTGAAAAAAAATGATCAATTTGGTGCTGCACATAAGGCTATTTAATGAGTTGCATCCCTTGGTGCTAGAGGTAGTATATTAGCATGGACAGAGGATGGCTGACTAATGGAAAACAGGGAGTTGGGAAAAGAGAGGCATATTCAGAATGGTAAGTTCTAACTAGTGGAATGTGACAGGGATCAGTGTTGGGACCTCAATCATTTATAATGTATATTAATAATGTGGATGATCATATGAATCTGCTATTGCTAAGTGTGTAGATGACACAGAAATAGGTGGAAAGACAAGTCATGGGAAGTAATCATAGAATCACAGAATCCCTACAGTGTGGAAACAGACCATTCAGCCCAACAAGTCCACACCAACCGTCCAAAGAGTAATCCAGACCCATTCCCCGACTCTATCGTAGGACACAAAGAGTCTCCAGAGGGATAACGGCAGGTTAAGTGAATGGGTAAATCATGAGAGATAGAATATAGTGTGGAATAATGGAATATAATTACAATCAGAAATAACTTTATTAGGGTGTAAGTTTGATCGCTGAGCTGTAGGTTTGATATCCAGACGTTTCATTACCTGGCTAGGTAACATCATCAGTGGCGACCTCCAAGTGAAGCGAAGCTGTTGTCTCCTGCTTTCTATTTATATCTTTCTCCTGGATGGGGTTCCTGGGGTTTGTGGTGATGTCATTTCCTGTTCATTTTCTGAGGGGTTGATAGATGGTATCTAGATCTATATGTTTGTTTATGGCGTTGTGGTTGGAGTGCCAGGCCTCTAGGAATTCTCTGGCATGTCTTTGCTTAGCCTGTCCCAGGATAGATGTGTTGACCCAGTCGAAATGGTGTTTTTTTTCATCCGTGTGTAGGGCTACAAGGGAGAGAGGGTTGTGTCTTTTTGTGGCTAGCTGGTGTTCGTGTATCCTGGTGGCTAACTTTCTTCCTGTTTGTCCTACGTAGTGTTTGTGGCAGTCTTTGCATGGAATTTTGTAGATGACATTGGTTTTGTCCATGGGATGTACTGGGTCTTTTAAGTTTGTTAGTTTTTGTTTGAGAGTGTGGTGGGTTTGTGTGCTACTAGGATTCCGCAGGGTCCTCGTTGTCTGGCTGTCATTGACACCAACACTCTCAAACAAAAACTAACAAACTTAAAAGACCCAGTACAACCCATGGACAAAACCAACGTCATCTACAAAATTCCAAGACTCTCGGCTGGTTTGTTGCCTCCCGGGTGCCAGGGTCCGCGACGTCTCGGACCGTGTCTTCAGAATCCTTAAGGAGGAGGGTGTGCAGCCAGAAGTCGTGGTACACGTTGGCACCAACGACGTAGGTAGGAAGAGGGGTGGGGAGGTCATTCAAGAGCTCAGGGAGTTAGGCTGGAAGCTAAAAGCTAGGACAGACAGAGTCGTCATCTCTGGGTTGTTGCCGGTGCCACGTGACAGTGAGGCAAGGAATAGGGAGAGAGAGTGCAGTTGAACACGTGGCTGCAAGGATGGTGTAGGAGGGAGGGCTTCAGGTATTTGGACAATTGGACTGCATTCAGGGGAAGGTGGGATCTGTACAAGCAGGACGGGCACCAATATCCTGGGGGGTAGGTTTGCTAGCAATCTTCGGGGGGGTTTAAACTAATTTGCCAGGGGGATGGGATCCGGACTTGTAGTCCAGCAAGTAGGCTAGCTGTTTGTCAGGATGTCCAAGAATGTAGGAAGGCTGTGAAGAAGGTAGCACTGACAGGGAATACTTGCGGACACAGAGATGGGTTCAAGTGCGTATACTTCAACGCAAGGAGTATCAGAAATAAGGTCGGTGAACTGAAGGCGTGGATCGGTACCTGGGACTACGATGTTGTGGCCATCACGGAAACGTGGATAGAAGAGGGACAGGAATGGTTGTTGGAGGTTCCTGGTTACAGATGTTTCAGTAGGATTAGGGAGGATGGTAAAAAAGGAGGGGGGGTGGCGTTGCTAATTAGAAATGGTATAACGGCTGCAGAAAGGCAGTTCGAGGGGGATCTGCCTTTAGAGGTAGTATGGGCTGAAGTCGGAAATAGGAAAGGTGCAGTCACCTTGTTGGGTGTTTACTATAGGCCCCCCAATAGCAGCGGAGATGTGGAGAAACAGATTGGGAAACAGATTTTGGAAAGGTGCAGAAGCCACAGGGGAGTAGTCATGGGCGATTTCAACTTCCCAAATATTGATTGGAAGCTCTTTAGATCAAGTAGATTGGATGGGGCGGTGTTTGTGCAGTGTGTCCAGGAAGCTTTTCTAACTCAGTATGTAGATTGTCCGACCAGAGGGGAGGCCATTTTGGATTTGGTACTCGGTAATGAACCGGGACAAGTGATGGGCTTGTTATGTAATGAACCGGGGCAAGTGATGGGTGATCATTTTGGTGATGGTGACCACAATTCTGTGACTTTCACCTTGGTTATGGAGAGAGATAGGTGCGTGCAACAGGGTAGGTTTTACAATTGGGGGAAGGGTAATTACAATGCTGTAAGACAGGATCTGAGGAGCATAAGTTGGGAGCATAGGCTGTCAGGGAAGGATGTCGTGGAAATGTGGAACTTTTTCAAGGGACAGATACGACGTGTCCTTGATATGTATGTACCTGTCAGGCAGGAAAGAAATGGTCGTGTGAGGGAACCTTGGTTGACGAGGGAGGTTGAATGTGTTGTAAAGAGGAAGAAGGAGGCTTACATAAGGTTGAGGAAACAAGGTTCAGACAGAGCAGTGGAGGGATACAGGATAGCCAGAAGGGACCTGAAGAAAGGGATGAGGAGAGCTAAGAGAGGGCATGAAAAATCTTTGGCGGATAGGATCAAGGATAACCTTGATCCTATCCGCATACGCATTTTATGCGTATGTGAGAAACATGAGAATGACGAGAACGAGGGTAGGTCCGATCAAGGACAGTAGTGGGAGACTGTGTATTGAGTCGGAAGAGATAGGAGAGGTCTTGAATGAGTACTTTTCTTCAGTATTTACAAATGAGAGGGACCGTATTGTTGAAGAGGAGAGTGTGAAACGGACTGGTAAGCTAGAGGAGATACATGTTAGGAAGGAAGATATGTTGGACATTTTGAACAACTTGAGGATAGACAAGTCCCCCAGGCCTGATGGGATATATCCTAGGATTATGTGGGAAGCAAGAGAGGAAATTGCAGTACCGTTGGCAATGATCTTTTCATCTTCACTGTCAACGGGGGTGGTACCAGGGGACTGGAGAGTGGCGAATGTTGTGCCCCTGTTCAAAAAAGGGAATAGGGATAACCCCGGGAATTACAGGCCAGTTAGTCTTACTTCAGTGGTAGGTAAAGTAATGGAAAGAGTACTGAGAGATAGGATTTATGAGTATCTGGAAAGGCACTGCTTGATTAGGGACAGTCAGCACGGATTTGTGAGGGGTAGGTCTTGCCTTCTAAGTCTGATTGAATTCTTTGAGGAGGTGACCAAGCATGTGGATGAGGGTAGAGCAGTGGATGTAGTATACATGGATTTTAGTAAGGCATTTGATAAGGTTCCCCATGGTAGGCTTATGCGGAAAGTCAGGAGGCATGGAATAGAGGGAAATTTGGCTAATTGGATAGAAAACTGGCTAACCGGTCGAAGTCAGAGAGTGGTGGTAGATGGTAAATATTCAGCCTGGAGCCCAGTTACAAGTGGAGTTCCGCATGGATCAGTTCTGGGTCCTCTGCTGTTCGTAATTTTTATTAACGACTTGGATGAGGGAGTCGAAGGGTGAGTCAGTAAATTTGCAGATGATACGAAGATTGGTGGAGTTGTGGATAGTGAGGAGGGCTGTTGTCAGCTGCAAAGGGACTTAGATATGATGCAGAGTTGGGCTGAGGAGTGGCAGATGGAGTTCAACCCTGCCAAGTGTGAGGTTGTCCATTTTGGAAAGACAAATAAGAATGCGGAATACAGGGTTAACGGTAGAGTTCTTAGTGAGGTGGAGGAACAGAGGGATCTTGGAGTCTATGTTCATAGATCTTTGAAAGTTGCCACTCAGGTGGATAGAGCTTGTAAGAAGGCCTATGGTGTATTAGCGTTCATTAGCAGAGGGATTGAATTCAAGAGTCGTGAAGTGATGTTGCAACTGTACAGGACTTTGGTTAGGCCACATTTGGAGTACTGTGTGCAGTTCTGGTCGCCTCACTTTAGGAAAGACGTGGAAGCTTTGGAGAGGGTGCAGAGAAGAGTTACCAGGATGTTGCCTGGAATGGAGAATAGGTCATACGAGGATAGTTTGAGAGTGCTAGGCCTTTTACTCATTGGAACGGCGAAGGATGAGGGGTGACTTGATAGAGGTTTATAAGATGATCAGAGGAATAGATAGAGTAGACAGTCAGAAACTTTTCCCCCGGGTACAACAGAGTGTTACAAGGGGACATAAATTTAAGGTGAAGGGTGGAAGGTATAGGGGAGATGTCAGGGGTAGGTTCTTTACCCAGAGAGTGGTGGGGGCATGGAATATGCTGCCTGTGGGAGTGGCAGAGTCAGAATCATTGGTGACCTTTAAGCGGCAATTGGATAGGTACATGGATAGGTGCTTAAGCTAGGACAAATGTTCGGCACAACATCGTGGGCCGAAGGGCCTGTTCTGTGCTGTATTGTTCTATGATCTATGTTCTATGTTCTCTGACAACAGGGAAGTTTGGCTGAAATTATGCGAGGCATTTAGTCAGATGTAGCTGGAATACTTCGAATAGTTTTAGTCTCTTTATCAAAGGAAAGATACTCTGGCATTGTGGGAGAAAGTTCACTTGGCTGATCCTGGGTATGGAAGGACTGTCCTGTGCAGAGAGGTTGAGTAGGTACTTATTGGCATTCGGAAGGCTGACCTTTCTGAGCATATAAGATTCTTAGGGGATTTGACTGGGTCAATTCTAAAAGATTGCTTTCCCTTGTGGGAGAGTCTGGGAGCCAAGGCCATAATCTCGGAGTAAGGGATTGTCCATTGAAAACAGGAGGAGAAAGTTCTTCTCCCAGAAGGCATTGGATCTGTGGAATTATTTACCACAGAAGGCTGTTGAGGTCGTGTCAATAAATATATAGGGCTGAGATTGAAAGGTCAGGGAATCAAGGGTGATGAGGATAAGGCAGGAAAGAGCAGCTCAGGATTTTCAGGTCAGCCAGGCTCTCATTAAATGATGGAGCAGACTCAATGGGCTGAATAGCCTACTTCTGCTCCAATGTCTTATGGTCAAAGTGAACACATGATCAGATGGCCCATTGAGCCGAGGAGTGGCAGGTGGAGTTTAATTTAGATAAATGTGAGGTGCTGCATTTTGGAAAGGCAAATCAGGGCAGGACTTATACTCTTAAATGTAGGGTCATGGGGATCGTTGTCAAACAAAGAGACCTTGGAGTGCAGGTTCATTGTTCCTTGAAAGTGGCATTGCAAGTAGACAGGATAGTGAAGAAGGCGTTTGGTATGCTTGCCTTTATTGGTCAGTGTATTGAGTAAAGGAGTTGGGAGGTCATGCTGCGGCTGTACAGGACATTGATGAGGCCACTTTTAGAATACTGCATTGTATTCTGGTCTCCCTGCTTTAGGAAAGATGTTGTTAAACTTGAAAGTGTCCAGTAAAGATTTATGAAGACGTTGCCAGGGTTTGAAGGATTTGACCTCGAGGGAGAGGCTGAAGAAACTGTTTTTTTTTTCCCTGGTGCATCGGAGGCTGAAGGGTGACTTTATAGAGGTTTGTAAGATCATGGGGGTATGGATAGGGTGAATATTCAGGGGCTTTTTTCCCAGGATAGGCAAGTCCAAACCACGAGGGCATAGGTTTAAAGTGAGAGAGGGAACTAAAGGGCAAATATTTCACACAGAGGATGGTGCATCTATGGAATGAGCTGCCAGAGAAAGTGGTAGAGGTGAGTGCAATTACAACATTTAAAAGCCATCTGGATAAGTGCATGAATAGGAAGGATTTATAGGGATATGGGCCAAATGCTGGCAAATGGGACTAGATTATTTTAGGACAAGTTGGACCAAAGGGTCTGTTTCCATATTGTACACCTCTATGACTCTAAGACCTGTCTTCAAGCTTGGATTTCAAAACAACACCAGTCATTGTACATTAATAGCAAATTCTGTAATACACAGTAATGATAGATAAACCAGACCTGATTTAAAGTTATATTCAAGAAAGATTAACCTATCTTCTTCATATGTTCACGTCCATGCACTCTCAAGACTGATTTTGATTCTAGAATGTACCGAGCAGTCTTCTTCCAGAATGTTCTAACTCCATTCAAACTGCTCCATGCTCAGTGATATGCAGCTCTGCAACATAGTCGCAAGATTGCGACTGAATCCTGAATCCCTTATACTACAGAACAGGTCCCAGAATTGAGGTGAGTTGTGGTTGGTAATGCCAGGGTCAGTCAGACATGTCCTGGTGATCATATGGGTATCATTGGTGAGGCCAGTGGATTGGTAGTAGTGCTTTATGGAGGACAGTTGCTCATAAGAGAGAGAATATCCAAGCAGGAGGACTGTCCAACCCTCTACAAAAATTCTGTGTCCCTCCCACCCTCCCTTCCCTCAAGCCTGTAGAAGAATCACAACCTAAATGCTTCCTCCCCACCGTACCTGCAGAGAAACTGGAATGAGACCCTTAACTGACCACCCTCAGGCTTCAACCAGTATCTAATGGAGAGGACATCTCTGACTGAATTCGGTTGAATTGGGAAGGTGCTGCACACCCTGCATACTCCCTTCATTCCCAGTACCACTGCACAGGCCCCTAACACCACCAACTCCATTTCATTGCCATCCGTCACCCTGAGGGAGTCTGAGGTATTCTATGGAAGTTTCCTTTTTTCCCATTCATACGAGATAAACTGAAGGGAAAAATGCAGTCTCAGGACTGTCAGTTCCTACTGTCTGTGAAGAGTAACATTATTGGAATGCTATCTTCAACACAGAGCACCAGAGAGAAGTGACCAAGGAGGATGCAGGGATAGGTCAGTGCAGTCACCATAGGTAAAAACAATGACTGCAGATGCTGGAAACCAGATTCTGGAAGAGCACAGCAGTTCAGGCAGCATCCAAAGAGCAGTAAAATCGACGTTTCGGGCAAAAGCCCTTCACCAGGAATAAAGGCAGAGAGCCTGAAACGTGGAGAGATAAGCTAGAGGAGGGTGGGGGTGGGGAGAAAGTAGCATAGAGTACAATAGGTGAGTGGGGGAGGGGATGAAGGTGATAGGTCAGGGGCGGGTGGAGGGTGGAGTGGATAGGTGGAAAAGAAGATAGGCAGGTAGGACAAGTCATGGGGACAGTGCTGAACTGGAAGTTTGGAACTAGGGTGAGGTGGGGGAAGGGGAAATGAGGAAACTGTTGAAGTCCACATTGATGCCCTGGGATTGAAGTGTTCCGAGGCGGAAGATGAGGCGTTCTTCCTCCAGGCATCTGGTAGTAAGGGAGCGGCAGTGAAGGAGGCCCAGGACCTCCATGTCCTTGGCAGAGTGGGAGGGGGAGTTGAAATGTTGGGCCACGGGGCGGTGTGGTTGATTGGTGCGGGTGTCCCGGAGATGTTCCCTAAAGCGCTCTGCTAGGAGGCGTCCAGTCTCCCCAATGTAGAGGAGACCACATCCAGAGCAACAGATGCAATAAATGATATTAGTGGATGTGCAGGTAAAACTTTGATGGATGTGGAAGGCTCCTTTCGGGCCTTGGATGAAGATGAGGGAGGAGGTGTGGGCACAGGTTTTGCAGTTCCTGCGGTGGCAGGGGAAGGTGCCAGGATGGGAGGGTGGGTTGTAGGGGGGGCGTGGACCTGACCAGGTAGTCACGGAGGGAACAGTCTTTGCGGAAGACGGAAAGGGGTGGGGAGGGAAATATATCCCTGGTGGTGGGGTCTTTTTGGAGGTGGTGGAAATGTCAGCGGATAATTTGGTTTATGCGAAGGTTGGTAGGGTGGAAGGTGAGCACCAGGGGCGTTCTGTCCTTGTTACGGTTGGAGGGGTTGGGTCTGAGGGTCGAGGTGCGGGATGTGGATGAGATGCGTTGGAGGGCATCTTTAACCACGTGGGAAGGGAAATTGTGGTCTCGAAAGAAGGAGGCCATCTGGTGTGTTCTGTAGTGGAACTGGTCCTCCTGGGAGCAGATACGGCGGAGGCGGAGGAATTGGGAATACGGGATGGCATTTTTGCAAGAGGTAGGGTGGGAAGAGGTGTAATCCAGGTAGCTGTGGGAGTTGGTGGGTTTGTAAAAAATGTCAGTGTCAAGTCGGTCGTCATTAATGGAGATGGAGAGGTCCAGGAAGGGGAGGGAGGTGTCAGAGATGGTCCAGGTAAATTTAAGGTCAGGGTGGAATGTGTTGGTGAAGTTGATGAATTGCTCAACATCCTCGTGGGGGCATGAGGTGGCGCCAATGCAGTCATCAATGTAGCGGAGGAAGAGGTGGGGAGTGGTGCCAGTGTAATTACGGAAGATTGACTGTTCTATGTAGCCAGCAAAGAGACAGGCATAGCTGGAGCCCATACGTGTGCCCATGGCTACCCCTTTGGTCTGGAGGAAGTGGGAGGATTTGAAGGAGAAATTGTTCAGGGTGAGGACCAGTTCGGCCAAACGAATGAGAGTGTCAGTGGAAGGGTACTGTTGGGGATGTCTGCAGAGGAAAAAACGGAGGGCTTGGAGGCCCTGGTCATGGCGGATGGAGGTGTAGAGGGATTGGATATCCATGGTGAAGATGAGGAGTTGGGGGCCGGGGAAACGGAAGTCTTGGAGGAGGTGGAGGGTGTGGGTGGTGTCTCGAACGTATGTGGGGAGTTCCTGGACTAGGGGGAATAGGACGGTGTCGAGGTAGGTGGGACAGGAGCATGCTGAGACAATGGGTCGGCCAGGGTGGTCAGGCTTGTGGATCTTGGGAAGGAGGTAGAACCGGGTAGTGCGGGGTTCCCGGAACTGCTGAACTGCTGTGCTCTTCCAGCACCACTAATCCAGTGCAGTCACCATGACTATTACTTTTGAGTCGCAGCCTTAGCTTGATCCATTAGACAAGTGTCATGCACTTCGTTACATCACAAGTTCAAACGTTTTAGTCAGAAGGATTCCTGTTTGGGAAGGAGTGGTTAGGTGAGTTTTTTTAATCTTGCCTTCAATTTCCACTAACCTTTTCATACCCATAACGTTTTAGATTTATGGGATTTTGGCTAATAGTAAAGTAGCTCATTACCGAACTACTATTAGAGTGATACTTGACTGTTGTTTATTAAAAGTATATTTTAGTGTGAATCTAACACTTGGTACCATTTATTTCACTATAAGTTAATTTAATAGAAATTTTTGTCAAAATAAATAGTTGCAAGGGAGTGCAAATGGCAGTCACTGGGATAGTAAGCTTCTGTGGAATGTGGGAAATCAGAGACAGTTCAAATGTCCCTGACGACTAAAGCTGCAGGAAGTGTATCCAATTGTAGCTCCTGTTAGATCACAGGGATTAGTTGGAGTAACAGTTGGACACACTTAGGAACATGGAAAAGGCGGAGTTTTTGAGATGTGGTCCCACCAAGGTTAAGGCAGATAGATGGGTGATCGCTAGGAGAGACTGGGAGAGAGTGCGAGTCCCCTGTGGCCAAACACCTCTCTAAGTCTGCTGTTTTGGATACTGATGGGGGTAATTGCCGGGTGGGAATGGAATATCAGGGCATGATAGCAGCAGAAGCCAGAGCGTTGGCACCACAACTGGCTCTGTTGTATAGCAGGGAGGGACAAAGTACAGAAATGCAGTAGTAATAAGGGACTGTATCATCAGGGGCACGCAGATAGGTGTTTCTGTGGCTCGGAGTGAGACTCCAGGATGGTGTGTTGCTCCCCTGGTGACGTAGTCAAGGATGTCTCTGAGCAGGCACAGAAAATTCTTAAAAAGGAGGGCGAGCAGCCAGAGATAGTGGTATACATTAGAACCAATGGCCATAGGCAGGAAGAGTAAGGGCCCACAAAGGCAGTTAGGTGGTAAGTTGAAAAGCAGGACCTCAATTCAGATATTGCTCCCTGTTCTACATGACAGTGAGGCTAGGAATAGGAAGATAGTGCAGTTAAATACATGACTAAAGAACTGGTGTAGAAGGCAGGACTTTAATATGGGGATCATTGGAATGTCTTCAAAAGCAGGTGGGACCTGTAAAAGAAGGATGAGTTGCACCTAAACTGGAGGGGCACCAATATCATGGCTGGAAGGGTTACTGTTGTTACTCATGTGGGTTTAAACCAGTGTGGCAGAGAGAGTTGGAGCCAGAGCTGTAGGTCAGTAAGTGAAATGACCAAGGAGGAGTCTGAGACTAAGACCAGTAAGGCTAAATGGAAGAACAGACAGGGAGAGGTTGGGTAAAGCCAAGACTGGTTCTTGTGAAAGCAATAAATTGAGAGAAGGCTAACCTACGACATTATTAGGCAGGAACTGTGGAATGGAGATTATATTTGAGGATAAATCTACATCTGTCTTGTGGGAATTTCTGTCATATAATCTGATTATTAAATTTGTAGATGACACAAAGATTATGGGTAGTACGGAGGATTGTTAGAGGATACAGCAGGATATATATTAAACTGGAGACTTGGGCACAGAAACAGCAGATGGAATTTAATCTGGACAAATGCAAGGTGATGCATTTTGAAAGGTCTAATGCAGGAAGGAAGTATACAGTACATGGCAGAACCCTTAGGACCATTAACATACAGAGGGATCTTAGTGTACAGTTCTATAGTACCCTGAAAGTCACAACTCAAGTGGATAAGGTGATCAAGAGGCATATGGCAATCTTGCCTTCATTGGTACAAACATAGATTATGCAAACTGGCCAATCACGTTGCAGCTGCACGGAACTAAAGTTAAGCCACATTTGGAATATGGAGTACAGTTCTGATCAGCACAATCTAGGAAGGACATGTAAACTTTTGAAGAGGATATGGAAACACTTTATTGGAATGTTGCCTGGTTTGGAGGGTATTAGCTATGAGAGGAGACTGGACAAGCTTGGCTTGTTCCCGCTTGAACATCAAAGGTTGAAGTTCACAATATTACAAGCAACATGGATGGAATGGATAGTCAGAGTCTTTTTTCTAGGGTAGAAATGTCAATTACTCTGGGACAAAGATTTGAGGGGATAAGGTTAAAGGAAATGTCAGAAACATGTTCTTTTTTACAGAGAGGGTGGTAAGTGCCTGGAATGTGGAAGCATATGCAAAAGCAACATTTAAGAAGCATCTTGACAGGGTGGCATGGTGGCTCAGTGGTTAGCACTGATACCTCACAGAACCAGGATCCCAGGTTCGATTCCTGCTTTGGGAGTTTGCACATTCTCCCCGTGTCTGCATGGGTTTCCTCCGGGTGCTCCAGTTTCCTCCCACAGTCACAAAGATGTGCAGGTCAGGTGAATTGACCATGCTAAATTGCCCATCATGTTAGGTGTATTAGTCAGAGGGGAAGTGGGTCTGTGCGGGTTACTCTTCGGAGGGTCAGTGTGGACTGGTTGGGCTGAAGGACCTGTTTCCACACTGTAGGGGATCTAATCTAAATGATTAGGCAGGGAATAGAGGGAGCTGGAAATGTGTTGCTGGAAAAGCGCAGCAGGTCAGGCAGCATCCAGGGAACAGGAGAATCGACGTTTCGGGCATAAGCCCTTCTTCAGGAATGAGGAAAGTTTGTCCAGCAGGCTAAGATAAAAGGTAGGGAGGAGGGACTTGGGGGAGGGGCGTCGGAAATGTGATAGGTGGAAAGAGGTCAAGGTGAGGGTGATAGGTCAGACTGGGGTGGAGGCGGAGAGGTCGGGAAGAAGATTGCAGGTTAGGAAGGCGGTGCTGAATTTGATGGATTTGACTGAGACAGGGTGGGGGGAGGGGAAATGAGGAAACTGGTGAAATCCGAGTTCATCCCTTGTGATTGGAGGGTTCCTAGCCGGAAGATGAGGCGTTCTTCCTCCAACCGTCGTTTTGTTGTGGTCTGACGATGGAGGAGTCCAAAGACCTGCATATCCTTGGTGGAGTGGGAGGGGGAATTGAAATGTTGAGTTACAGGGTGGTTGGGTTGGTTGGTCCGGGTGTCCCAGAGGTGTTCTCTGAAACGCTCCGCAAGTAGCCGGCCTGTCTCCCCAATATAGAGGAGGCCACATCGGGTGCAGAGGATGCAATAGATGATGTGTGTGGAGGTGCAGGTGAATCTGTGGCGGATATGGAAGTTTCCTTTGGGGCCTTGGAGGGAGGTGAGGGGGGAGGTGTGGGCGCAAGTCTTGCACCTCCTGCGGTTGCAGGGGAAGGTGCCGGGAGTGGAGGTTGGGCTGGTGGGGGGTGTGGATCTGACGAGGGAGTCACGGAGGGAGTGGTCTTTACGGAATGCTGATAGGGGAGGGGAGGGAAATATATCCTTGGTGGTGGGGTCCGTTTGGAGGTAGCGGAAATGACGGCGGATGATGCGCTGTACATGGAGATTGGTGGGGACACCCGGACCAACCAACCCAACCACCCTGTAGCTCAACATTTCAATTCCCCCTCCCACTCCACCAAGGATATGCAGGTCTTTGGACTCCTCCATCGTCAGACCACAACAAAACGACGGTTGGAGGAAGAACGCCTCATCTTCCGGCTAGGAACCCTCCAACCACAAGGGATGAACTCGGATTTCACCAGTTTCCTCATTTCCCCTCCCCCCACCCTATCTCAGTCAAATCCATCAAATTCAGCACCGCCTTCCTAACCTGCAATCTTCTTCCCGACCTCTCCGCCCCACCCCAGTCTGACCTATCACCCTCACCTTGATGTCTTTCCACCTATCACATTTCCGACGCCCCTCCCCCAAGTCCCTCCTCCCTACCTTTTATCTTAGCCTGCTGGACAAACTTTCCTCATTCCTGAAGAAGGGCTTATGCCCGAAACGTCGATTCTCCTGTTCCCTGGATGCTGCCTGGCCTGCTGCGCTTTTCCAGCAACACATTTCCAGCTCTGATCTCCAGCATCTGCAGACCTCACTTTCTCCTCAGGGAATAGAGGGACAAAAGCATAATTTACTAGAAAAGATCAGAAAGTCTGGCAGCATCGGTTATGAGAAATCAGAGTTAATGTTGCAGGTGCAGTCACCCTTCTTCAGAAGAGGGCCAGAGTGATGTGGACTGCATAAAGATAAAAGGTTTTTCATTTAGAAAGGTGTCATGTGTCAGCACCGTCTTTGTAGGGCCAAAGGGCCTGTTCCTGTCTTTGTAGGCCAAAGGCCTGTTCCTGTGTTGTACTGTTCCTGGTTCTTTATAACAAATATGCAGCTTATTATATTTCATAATTAAATTCATTGTGCAGTTTCTGTAGAAAAATTCTGTTCAGAAGAGTGACAAACTTGAGGTTTGAGTTAGGCATGGCTTACTGTTGCAAAGAACCAAAGCAGATTTCTTGAATGATTTGCAATATTTCCATTGAAGCAGCATGCTGGAGACACTATCTTCCAGGCAATCAGTGACAATTCTATTGAATGTGCCTGAATGACATTAATACATGAGAGGTGCTTACGATCTTGAATATTTATTTTTCTTGTCAAAGAAAGAACAATGAATTCTGACACCATTCAAGCTCAGTGTTAGGTTGCTGTCATTTTGTGTCTCTCTGGACAAATGCTGTGGTAAATGTTGCAGTCCATTAAAGACATGTTTATTCAACACAAAGCACTCAGTATTGAATAAATTGCTGACTCCCATTCAATTGTTGATGATGTGAATATTTCATTTTTAAATTATTGAATTTAAAAGTCTTTATGCTAGGCTCATTTATATGTGAAGAGTAAGGGATGAAGGAACATAGAACAGTCCTCATACTCTTTGAGCCCTTGCAGTATCCCAAGAAATAACCAGTGAATTACTTCGACAGTTAGCTGTCAAACACATTGAACTGAGAACTGAGAACTGAGAACTGAAAACAAAGAACTGAGAATGCTGGAGATCTGAAACAAAAGCAGAAGTTGCTGGAGAAATTCTGGCAGCATCTGTAGGACGAAAGCATGAGAGTTCATCAGAGCTCACTAAACTTGAAACATTAACTCAGATTCTTCCTACCGACACTGCCAGACCTGCTGAGTTTCTCCAACAAATTCTGATTTGGTAACAGTCTTCCTGATTCAGAAAAACATGCGTTTGAGTTTCACCCATCATTTGATGCTAAAATCTCAACTGGTGCTGAAGAATGAGAAAATGTAGTACAAGCCAAAATTCAGATAAAGCTTGTCACCAAGGCCCCATTTGCCTTTTCAGGTGGATATAAATTGTTGCATGGTATGGCTTTACAGCAAAATATTGGCCAGGCCAATATGGTCCCTCAATCAAAATTACAATAGCAGATGATCTGGTACATATTACTCTATGGTTATTTGGAACTCATTGTATTCAATATTTCCTACAGGTTTCTTGCACTGAAGCAATTACAACAATTCAGAAGGATTCTGTTGGTATGATGCACTGTAATACACTCTGCACATATTACATGGGCTAGGACATTATCAATCAAGCCTCACTGTTCCTGGAATTGCATTAAATGTGAAGATTTTTTCAGATATGCACTGTCCCCTATTTTACCTGACTTTCAAACCAAGGTTAATAGAAAGCACAGTGGCTGGGGCAGCATGGTGGCTCAGTGGTTAGCACTGCTGCCTCACGGCCCCAGGTTTGATTCCAGCCTCGGGTGACTGTCTGTGTGGAGTTTGCACATTCTCCCAGTGTCTGTGTGGGTTTCCTCTGGGTGCTCTGGTTTCCTCACACAGTCCAAAGATGTGCAAGTCAGGTGAATTGACCATGCTAAATTACCCATAGTGTTAGGTGCATTAGTCAGAGGGGAAATGGGACTGGGTGGGTGACTCTTCAGAGGGTCGGTGTGGACTTGTTGGGCCGAAGGACCTGTTTCTACACAGTAGGGAATCTAATCTAAAGTGCAGACAGCTTTCTGTACTAAATATTAGTTAGCATTTATTATAAGTAATTAGATGATAGCTACAAGTAAAACGATATAGACCATAAGCAGATATAACACTGCTAATTAAAACTCAGATCCCTTTTTAAACTCTCTCTTTTACATTCACACACACACAATGGAAAACCGGTTCAGTGATCTTTACTTCCCAGTTCCGATGCTGAGAGGGTCTTTCTTCAGCCCTTGGTGTCCAGTTGCCTTTCTCTGTAGATTTCCATGGGTTTGTAAGAGGTACAAAGTGAATTCCTTGAAATTTATCAGTTCACAAGTCATAGCTTTCAAAAGGCACAAAACTAAAAAGGTAGAGTGCTTAAACATGCACTATACTATATGAATACAATATTTTGTTCTTCATTTTTTGTGTGTTGTCAGTAATACTTTGGAGCCAATTGTAAACACAGTGTAGGATAACTCTGAAACGCTACTTGCGGATCGTTTCAGAGAACACCTCTGGGACACCTGGACCAACCAACCCAACCACCCTGTGGCTCAACACTTCAACTCCCCCTCCCACTCCACCAAGGATATGCAGGTCTTTGGACTCCTCCATCGCCAGACCACAAAAACACGACGGTTGGAGGAAGAGCGCCTCATCTTCCACCTAGGAACCCTCCAACCACAAGGGCTGAACTCGGATTTCACCTGTTTCCTCATTTCCCCTCCCCCCACCTTGTCTCAGTCAAATCCATCGAACTCAGCACCGCCTTCCTAACCTGCAATCTTCTTCCTGATCTCTCCGCCCCCACCCCAGTCTGACCTATCACCCTCACCTTGACCTCTTTCCACCTATCGCATTTCCAACGCCCCTCCCCCAAGTCTCTCCTCCCTACCTTTTATCTTAGCCTGCTGGACAAACCTTCCTCATTCCTGAAGAAGGGCTTATGCCCGAAACGTCGATTCTCCTGTTCCCTGGATGCTGCCTGACCTGCTGCGCTTTTCCAGCAACACATTTTCAGCTCTGATCTCCAGCATCTGCAGACCTCACTTTCTCCCCGTAGGATAACTTAAGCACAACAATGGCAACCAAAAGTTAATGTTCCAAAACAACAGGTGATTGAATTGTTCAATGACTCAATGCTTCTCTTCAAATAGTGTCAAAAGGGCTCCTTACCTGTTCAGAGAAAAGCAGGAGGAGCCTTGAGTTCACACCCTACTTGACATAAAGCACATTTCCCAGGACAAACCGATCAGCCGGTCAATGCTCACATTTGGATCTCCATTCAGAGCTGCTAGGAAAGTAACTGGGAGGAAAACAACATTGTTTTGTTTCAACAAGCAGAAAGTAATCAGAAATATAAATAAATTTGATAGAGTGAAAGGCATTGCACAAACAATCTTAAAAGACCACAGCCAGTAGTTTAAATAGGTATTAATAACAATGAAAACAACACTGCAGAAGCTGGAAATCTGAAATATGAGCAAAACAGAAAGAGCTGGAGAAACTCAACAAGTCTGACATCATCTGTGGACAGAGAAACAGAGTTAGCATTTCGAGTCGAGTGGGACTCGACTTCAGTATAAAGAGCTATTAATCAATGTGATCAAAAGCTTGGCTTAAAAATCTGGTTTACAGAAATATTTTTTAAGAAATAACAGAGGCACAAAGGGTAAGATGGGATTGCTGAATTTACTGCCTTGAATTTAATATCATAATCACCAATAGCAGACCAAAGAATGTTGTAAACATACAGTAGGCCAGATTTGAAGAGCAGGGTTCAGAGAGCATTGTCGGGATGAAGGAAATTATGAAAGAACAAAAATCTAATCTAAATTGAGTTTCAGATTAATTAGAGAGCAGAATTAATTATAAAATCTTTAGGTGCCACTAACCAAACAAGATTACATTTCCACAACATCAGTAGCTTCGAGCCTGAGAAAGCCAGCCAGTCAGTCCCCAGCAATTAACTTTAATTCAGAACCAAGGGAACGGCTGTGATTGTTAGAACAGTTCTGTGTATCTTTGTGTCACTCACTGATTGTAATAATCATTGGCTTAGAATTGGTGTGACAAGTCCCACTTTACAATGATGCAACATAGTCAAGGATTTTGAGGCAATTTATAATAGATAAGCATTGAAGGAGGATGATAGCCTCTTCCAAACCCATTGATCCATTACTAATGTATTCATCATTATTGATTTAATGCATACAATTTATTGCCATTATTTGTTTTTCCTCTTTTTCATCCACCTCATGAGTTACAAGTCATAAGAAAAATAGAATTGAATCATAGAATCATCGAGATTTACAGTGAACAGGAGATCATTCAACCCATCAGAATGTTCCTGAAAGAGCTACCTAGCTCATCCCATTCTCCAGCTCTTTCTCTATAACTCTCTAAATTCATCACTTTCAAATATATATCCAGCTCTTTTTTGAAACCTCCGGTCTCCCAGACAGTGCATTCCAAATCCTAACAATTCTCTGAGTAAAGGTATTTCTCCTCATCTCATTCCTAGCTCTGTTGCTGACAATGTTGAAATTATGCTCCCCTATTACTGGTGGAAACATCCTTCTTTACTCTCTCAAAATTGTTCATAATTTGCACATCTCAATGAGGTCACCTCTTTTTCTTCTCAGCTCCAAAGAAAAGAAGCTCAGTTTCTCTAATCTTTCTTTGTATTGGAAATCTTTCATTCCTGATTTCATTCTAGTCAATCCCTTTTGCACTCTCTCCAGAGTTTTAACATCCTTCTTTAAATAATATGCCCAGAACTTAACACAATATCCTAACAAATGGTTTGTAGAAATGTAGCATCACTTCCTTGCATTTATACTCAATATCTCTATATCTAAACACAAGGATCCTATAAGTCTTCTTAGCAACTGCTTCAAATTACCTGGCCTCCTTCAGGGAATTACGCATATGAACCTTGAGGTCTCTTTGCTCCTGTATTCCTCTCAAAGATGCACTATAGAGTGTATATTATCTCTCCATATTTCTTCGACCCAAATGCATTATCTCACATTTATTCACATTGAAATTCATCTACCAGGTGTCTGCCTATTTGTCCAACTTGTCAATGACCCTCTGAAGTCACTCAAAGTCATCCTCACAATTCATTCTTTTCCCCAGCTTAATATAATCTACAAACTTAGAGATCTTGCCCTCAACACCCAAGTTCAAATCATTCATATAAATCAGAAAAACTAAGGGCCCCAACAGCAATCCCTGGGGAACACCTCTTTTAACTCATCTCCAATCTGAGAACTTATCTCCATCTGTACCTACCCTCTATTTCCTATCTTTTAGCCAACTTCTAATCCATGCTGCCAAGGACCCATCAGTTCCAGACATTTCTAATTTGCTAACCTACCTGCTATGTGGCAATGTATCAAATGCTTTCTGAAAGTTCAAATATACAACAGCCACAGCATTCATTGCCTGTGTCACCTTGTCAAAGAACTCAATTAAATTTGTCAGACATGACCTGCTGTTGACAAAGTCATGTTGGCTGTCTCGTATTAAATTATTTTTTCTCCAAGTGCATGTTTATCTTATCCTGTATTATGGCCTCCATTAGTTTCCCACTATTGACGTAAAGCTGACAGGTCTGTAGCTTCCTTGGTTATCCTTTGACCCTTTCTTAAACAACAGCGTCACACTTGCAATCCTCCAATCCCCTGGAACTAATCCTGTGTTCAGAGAAGCCTGTAAAATTTCTGTCAATGACAAAGGACGTAAAAATCAATAAATTGTTATTAAAATATCAGTATTGTAGATGTTCCATTACTGAGGAGCTGAAAAGGTCGTTCAGTCCATTCGTGTTAAACTCCCTCATGAAAGCACAGAATGTATTGGTTTCTCAAGCCCTGTTAAACTTGTAAATTTCTCTCCACTAACTAATTTTACTGAAGCATAAAATGGAAACCCAACTCTGCAAAATGAATCATGCCTACATCTCTGTTTATCCAAGGAGGCAAGATTGAAATATTTTTCATAAAGGATGCTCATTTAATGCCCTTATTCAAAAAGGGAGGAGGCAGAAAGTAGGAAACTATAGATCAGTTACTTTAATGTCTATGATTAGGAAATTGTTGGAATCTGTTATTAAGAAAGTACCAAAGGGACATTTGAAAAATCAAAATGCTAAACATCAGAGTCAGCATGGTTTTATGAAGTGCAAATCATAATATTTGACTAATTTGTTGGAGGCCTTTAAAGATGTAATCGGGTTAGGGTTAGAGTTAGGATTAGGGGATAAATCAAAGTGGATAATGGAATTCCTGGATATATAATATCTGTGGACTTGCAGAAGGCATTAGATAACATGCTATACAAAAGATTAAGGCACAATGTAAGATCACACGTGGTCAGGGATAAGATATTTAGCTTGGGTAAAGGATTAGCTAACCAA
Organism: Chiloscyllium plagiosum; assembly: GCF_037043375.1. NCBI lineage: Eukaryota > Metazoa > Chordata > Chondrichthyes > Orectolobiformes > Hemiscylliidae > Chiloscyllium > Chiloscyllium plagiosum. The sequence goes on from NW_028270159.1 coordinate 44,396,969, forward strand.
CAGGAAGCAGAGTGCAGAGATAAATGGGTCTTTTTCTGTTCTGTAGGCTGTAACCTGTGAGTAACACAGGGTTCAATCCTCTGGTTCCAATTATTTACAGTCGAGAGTGTGGTACTGGAAAAGCACAGCAGGTCAGGCAGCATCTGAGAAGCAGGAGAATCGATGTTTTGGGCAAGAACCCTTCATCAGGAATGAGGCTTGTGAGCCGAAGGGGCTGAGAGATAAATGGGAGGGGGATGGGGAAGGCAGCTGAGAGTGTGGTAGGTAGCTGGATGTGAGGGTAATGGCGATAGATCGGAGAGGAGGGTGGAGCAGATAGGTGGAAAGGAAGATTGACAAGTAGGGCAGTTCAAGAGGGCAGTGCCGATTTGGAAGATTGGAACTGGGATAAGGTGGGGGAGGGGAAATGAGGAAACTGGTGAAATCCATATTGATGCCGTGTGGTTGGGCGGTCCCAAGGCAGAAGATGAGGCATTCTTCCTCCTAGCATCGGGTGGTTAGGGTGTGGTGATGGAGGAGGCCCAGGATCTATATGTCCTTGGCAGAGTGGGAGGGTGAGTTGGAGTGTTCGGCTACGGGGCAGTGGGGTTGATTGGTGCAGGTGTTCTAGATATGTTCTCTGAAGCACTCTGCTAGTAGGCACCCTGCCTCCCCAATGTCTCTATGATGCCTACTTGCAGAGTGCTTCAGAGAACATCTCTGGGACATCCACACCAACCAACCCCACTGCCCCATGGCCAAACACTTCAACACCCCCTTCCACTCTGCCAAGGTCATGTAGATCCTGGGCCTCCTCCATTGCCACACCCTAACCATCAGGCGCCAGGAGGAAGAACACACATCTTCCATCTTGGGATCCTCCAACCACAGGGGATCAATGTGGACTTCACTTGTTTCCTCATTTCCCCTCCCCTACCTTATCCCAGTTCCAAACTTCCAACTAGGCACCACCCTCTTGAGCTGTCTTACTGTCCACCTTCCTTCCCATCTATCTACTCCACCCTCCTCTTCAACCTATCACCATTACCCCTATCTCCATCTGCCTATTGTATTCCCAGCTACCTTCCCCCCAGCCCCACTCACCCCCCCCCCTCCCATTTATCTCTCAGCCCCCTCGGCTCACAAGCCTCATTCCTGATGAAGAGCTCTTGCCCGAAACGTCGATTCTCCTGCTCCTCAGATGCTGCCTGACCTGCTGTGCTTTCCTAGAACCACACTCACAACTCTAAACTCCAGCATCTGCAGTCTTCACTTTCTTCCAGTTATTTACAATCTATATTAAAGACATAGTTATGGGGTTTAAAGGTATTATAGCCAAATTTGCAGCTGACACTAAAATAGATGGGAAAGTAAGTTACCATGAAGAAATAAGAAATTTGCAAATGGATATGGATGAGTTACATGAATAGATCAAAATTTGCCAATATTTTTAGGTTGGAAGAATATAAGGCAATTTGTTATCTAAATAATAAAAGATTCAAAGTGTTTTGGTACACAGGGAATTTGAGAGTCCCCATGCTTGGGTCATAGAGATTGAAACAGGCCCTTTGGTCCAACTCATCCAAACCAACTAGATTTCTAAATTATTCTAGTCCCATTTTCCAGCATTTTTAATGAAAAAACTAGTATACAGGTACAGCAAGTAAAAAGGAAAGTAAATGAAATTTTGTCATTTATTGGTGAAGGAATAAAATTTAAGAATAGGGAAACCCAAAGTTGTGTAGGTTAGGTGAATTGGCCATGCTAAATTGTCCCTAGTGTTCAGGGATGTGTAGGTCAGGTGCATTAGTCAGGGGAAATGTAGAGTAATAAGGGAATATGTCTGGGTGGGTTCCTCTTCAGAGGGTCAGTGTGGACTTACTGGGTCGAAAGACCTGTTTACTCACTGTAGGAATTCTAATTCTAATGAAGTGGTGTTGCACCAGACCCTAACTCTAACCTGGTTACATCTTCACAAAGAACTGTAGCAAATTAGTCAAACATGATTTACCGATCATAAAACAGTGCTCACTCTGATGTGTTGCGTTTTGACTTTTCAAATGTCCCTTTGCTACTTTCTTAATGGGGAGACAACATCTGCAGCACAGTGTGCACTTTTGGTCTCCTTACTTGAGGCAGGATGTGATTCCATTGGAGGCAGTTCAGAAAGGTTAGAGTAATTCCAGAGATGAAAGGCATGTCCTATGAGGAGAAATTGAGCAATTTAGGCCTATACTCACTTTGGTTTAGAAGAATAAGAGATCAAATTGAGGTATTTTAAAAAATATATATATTTATTCATTCATTGGATGTGGGCATCACTGGCTAAGCCAACACTTATTGTCCATTCCTAAATGCCCAGAGGGCAGTTGAGAGTCAACCACATTGCTGTGCATCTAAACTCATATGTAGTCTCAACCAGGTAAGGATGGTCATTTCCTTCCCTATAGAACATTAGTGATGGATTTTTCCAACAATTGGCAATTCTATCATGATTTGGAGATGCCGGTGATGGACTGGGGTGTACAAAGTTAAAAATCATACAACACCAGGTTATAGTCCAACAGGTTTAATTGAAAGCACTAGCTTTCGGAGTGTTGCTCCTTCATCAGGTGGTTGTGGAAGCACAACCACCTGATGAAGGAGCAGCACTCCGAAAGTTAGTGCTTTCAATTAAACCTATTGGACTATAATCTGGTGTTGTGTGATTTTTTAACTCAATTCTGTCATGGTCATCATCAGATGCTTAACTTCAGAGTTTTTGTATCGAATTGAAATTCCATCATCTGTCATGGCAGGATTCAAACCTGAGTCCCCAGAACATTCCTGGGTCTCTGGATAATACTGCTAGTCCAGTGATAATACTGCTAGGCTATCGCTTTCCTGCTAAAAGTGATTGACAGAGTAGACATAGAATGGAAGTTTCCACTTGTGGGGAAATCTAGAACAGGAGATTGCAGTTTTAAGGAGAAGTATGGCACATACAAAAAGGAAATGAGGAGAAATTATTTCTGTCAAATAGTCATGAATCTGTGGAATTCATTATCACAGAGTGAAGGGTGGATGCCAGGACACTGAATAAATTTAAGAAAAAGAAAGGCAAATTTTTAGTCAGTCATGGGTTGAAGGGTAATGGAGAACAGGCAGGAAAGTGGAGTTGAAACTGAGATGAGATCTCAAAGGGCTGAATTGAGAGCCGCCTCAAAGGGCTGAATTGCCTACTCCTACTCCTTGTTCTTATGTTCATATGTTTAACCAAAGAAGAGAGAGGTAAAAGTTATATTTTACAGGCATCAAGGGGAATGGGAAGAAAGCAGAAATATGACATTGAAATAGAGGGTCCTTCATAAACATGAAGGAGCAAGTTCAAACGACGGAATAGCCAACTCCTGCTCATATTTTCTGTATTTCCACCTACATTTCAATGATTCTAGGCCATAGATATTCTATTCAAACAATGCTGCAGTATTAGTGGTACCATTCTTCAGATTAAAGATCCCATCCTTTCACTCAGGTGAACATTAAGGATCCAATGGTACCATATCAAAGAAACATGTAAAGTGTTCCCTGATGTCCTGACTGAGATAGTTCTTTCACCTGCTCATAATAACACTGTTCTTTCAGGAAGCTTGCTGTGAGCTAAATTGCCTCTTACATTAGAGGAATGACCATATGTTAAAACTATTGCATGGACTGCAAATATTTAGGGTGTCCCAAACTTTCAAAAGATTCCAGGTAAATATAAGTCCACACACATATATTTGATATTTCAATTCTTGAAATGTGGTCTGGGTCAAATGGGAAAGATGAGGTCCCATTGTAAGGTCAAAAGAGACAATGATAACATACCCATTGCTGCTAAATGTTACATATAATGTATGAAGTTAGGATTGTTGCTTTAGATTGGTGGAGTCAATGTTCATACCTCCAAATTACCTACAAATGAACTGGACTAACATCAATTGTTTGTTCCCAACTGCTATGCTGCATGGAAACAGGAAACATGCTTATTTAGATCATGGAAAGCATTGAAAACAGATGATTTCCTTTTGAACAACCTCGTAATATTTAAGATTGATACATGGTTAGAAATGATACCAGTTTCCATAATCTTATATTATGAGTTGTATGGTAAGTTCAACACTACTTCTTGATTCTAAACAGGGATTCAAGGAAGACTTGGACATCAGGCAGTCTGCCTCTCTGCTATCTACTGGTCTAATGTGAGCATAAGGACAACAGGACAAGAAAATAATTATTTGTCTATCTAACTTTTCCCACACAATTGTGACATTATGTGCATCATGATATTTACATTCCCAACCCTTCCCAAAATCATGTAATGTTCTGCAAATAACGTTGTTTAAACACAGACTACAGAGAAGCAAAAATTGAGACAGACCTTTCTGTGCCCATCCAGGCATTAACACTAATCCAGGCTTCCAATATCTTTAGTATAGAACATAGAACAATACAGCGCAGAACAGACCCTTCGGCCCTCGATGTTGCACCGACCTGTGAACTACTCTCAGCTCATCTCCCTACACTATCCCATCATCATCCATGTGCTTATCCAAGTACTTTGCTGTTGTTTTTGTGATAAGCCGCACAAGGTTAAAGGGAGTCCCTCATTAATCTCCCTGTGGAACTGGGTTACCTTGGTAACAGACACTGGCCTGCCCAGTAGGAACTCATCACCTAAGCCCTTTATAAAGCAGAAGCAGGGATGGATTTGCTGAAGCTGTCTGTCCAGGCTGTGACTAACCTATATACACCATGAATAGTGGCTCTGTTTTGAGTTTAACTATAAAAGGTCTTCCTTCTATTTGGGCTTCCTGGGTTATTGCAGTGTTCCTTTATTGTCCAGAACATTGCTTTTTCTTTGATAGTTCTATGCAGTATTCATTGTTGGAGGTTCCCAGCCAGATACAGGCCCAATACTTACTTCCAGGAACATAAATAGTCCTCATTCACCTCAAGAATTTGTTCCAAGGTGTCTCTAATCTCAGGGAAAAAAAGCCACCTTCTTCAATCTCATCTTGATCTTAAGTTTGCAATTTAAAATTGTGACCCATGGTCCTCACTAACCTATTCAACTGGAAAAAAGCTATTAGCTCAAGTACAAATCCTTCCCTAACCCAATGAAAAGTCTCTATCAACTTATTTTTATAAGAGATGGGTAAAGTAATCTTTATTACAATACAGTTCAACTTGGAAAAGGATTCTCACAAGAAGCGGAGATAAAAAATCTGACAACATTTTCTATAAGGCGACAAGATCAAAGCCAACTTGAACACCATCTTCACCCTTCATATTGTTGTCTGCAACAGAATAAGTTAAGATAATTTTGGGTATGGGTTCTGTTTGAAACACCTTAGTTCACTGATAGAGAAGTAGCAGAAAGACCCTTCATGGTTTCTGCTTCTCAATCATTTTGCTTACAATTATCACTCTCCCTGTTGAAAGGAACATTCTGATCATGCTGAATACATCTTTTATTCACTTGAACCGATGTTTCTGTCCTTTGTCCATGCAGGTTATGTTGAATTAGTTTTCTGTATTGACTTTTACTGTACTGCTATCACATTATTATTGTACAATTATCTCACAGTGCTCCTTTCCAGGATGGAAGTACACAATTCGGGCGGCACGGTGGCACAGTGGTTAGCACTGCTGCCTCACAGCGCCAGAGACCAGGGTTCAATTCCCGCCTCAGGTGACTGACTGTGTGGAGTTTGCACATTCTCCCCGTGTCTGCGTGGGTTTCCTCCGGGTGCTCCGGTTTCCTCCCACAGTCCAAAGATGTGCAGGTTAGGTGAATTGGCCAGGCTAAATTGCCCATAGTGTTAGGTAAGGGGTAAATGTAGGGGTATGGGTGGGTTGCGCTTCGGCGGGTCGGTGTGGACTTGTTTGGCCGAAGGGCCTGTTTCCACACTGTAATGTAATCTAATCTAATCTAAATCTAATTCTTCATGTTATTTCAGGTTCATGGGTGTTCCCTGCAGTGTGTCTGATGAGTTCTGTATGGCAAACTTCTGCAGTACTTTATTCATAACATGGACTGATTGGATGGCTGAATAGGTTGGCGCTATTTTCACTGGAGTGTCAGAGGTTGAAGGGTGAAATCGTGAGGGGCATGGATACAGTGAATAGCAAGGTCTTTTCTCCAGTGTCGGGGAGTCCAAAACTAGAAAGCAGAGGTTGAAGGTGAGAGGGGAAAGATTTAAAAGGGACCTAGAGATAACCTTTTCAGGCAGAAGGTGTTGCGTGTATGGAATTAACTGCCAGAGGAGGTGGTGAAAGCTGGTACAATTACATTTAAAAGGCACATGAATGGGTATATGAATAGGAAGTGTATCGGGGGATATGGGTCAAATGCTGGCAAATGGGACTAGATTAATTTGGAATATCTGCTCAGCATGGACGAGTTGGATTGCAGCATCTGTCTCCATGCTGTACATCTCTATGACTCTATGACTTAAACCATGGCACAACCCTTGGCAAAGTGAGAATGGGAGAAGAGACAGTCGCTAGTGTAACAAAGGAAACACTGCAGCCATTTCACACATCGGCACCTGAAAACCACAATGCACAGAGAGCATCTGTTTTAATGAAGTTGATTGAGGTTTAAGACTTGAGCAGAAAAATATCCCAGATTCTCAAAATGTTGACACAGGATCCTTTACATTCACTGAGCAAAGCTGACAGAACTTCAATGAAATGCTTCACCTGCAGAGTGTCACATCTAGCAGTGCAGCACTCCATCAGTGATAGCAAAACACAATTAAAGAAACAAATTCTGACAGTGACATTATGCGAGTCTCTAGACCGCGATGTTAAATTGATCCCTGGTGATTAAAACATGGGAATTAAATTGAATGTCCCCTGAAGATACATTTCAGAATCACAATTACATTGCACGCAATGATTGAAATGCTACAAGACAGCAAATTCAGGCTACTTACATATTAGCATGATTGTTGCAAGCAGCCAAACCTCCCCACCCTATTCCTCTGTCAGCAAGGAGCTGAAGAGTGTGAATGCCAACATTTGAAAGCTAACTAGCAGGAGACTGGAAGAACACAGCAGGGTAGGCAGCATCAGGAGGTGGAGAAGTTGACATTTTGGGTGCAACCCTTCTTCAGGACTGGGGGGCGCTGCAGTTAAAGGGGGGGATTGGGGGAGTGTCTTGGATGGGGAGAGGGGTGGGATGATGAGGTAGGGATAGTTGGACACGGGTAGAAGGTACAGCCTGTTGGTCGATGGGAAGAATGTATCCAGTTGGTAGCTGGAAGGAAGGATCAGTCAGAGGAATGGAAGGAAGGGAGAGGGACTGAAAAAGGAGTCAGGCGAGCGGTAAGGAGGTTATTTAAAATTGGAGAACTCAATGTTGAGTCATCCAGGCTATAGGCTGCCCAGGCAGAAGATGAGGTGTTGTTCCTCCAGTTTGGTTCACTGTGGCATTGGAGGAGACCAAGGATGGTCATGTCGGAAAGGGAGTGGGAAGGAGAATTGAAATGGGGGGTGAAGGAGAGGTAGGAGAAAGTGAGGACTGCAGATGCTGGGGATCAGAGCTTAAAAATGTTTTGCTGGAAAAGCGCAGCAGGTCAGGCAGCATCAAAGGAGAAGGAGAATCGACGTTTCGGGCATAAGCCCTTCTTCAGGTGAAGGAGAGGTGCATTGTGACAGTATAAGATTCCCAGATCACTGAGAATGGAAAGTTGCACAACAATTACCAAAGGTAAACATGGGAGATTATGTCACCGAGATTTTCAGACAGTGCTCTCAAAATCATGGGCGAAAAGATAGAATGGAGGAAAGTTGACTTTTGGGGAAAGCAGGAAACCCTTCAGTGACTTGGTCAAAGGTCAAGAGATAGTGAAGGAGGTCAGTGTAATGCCAAGTGCAGGAAGAAGGTTAATGGCCTCAGAACAGTGGCCAAGGTCAGTGAATGTATTATCGGTATACCAACATCAGCTCTAGCCTCAGACACTCCTCAATTCTTCATTCCCCAGTCACTCAACCATTAATTATTACAAATCATACCAAATGTTCCTATGTTTCATCTTATTTTCAAACAGTGCTTATCCTAGCATTGTTATAAACTCCAAAAGGACGTATCAGAATGTACAGACCACCAGTCCTTCAATTATGAGAGCCACATCACCAAAAAGGATTGCAACACATGCTTACTCTTGTGGCAGAAGGTGACCCACAAGGGGAGGCTAACTGGACAAAGGGAGAGACATGTCTGTACTTTCTAAGATGCAAGGAGAGCAGGTGATGGCTATTATAAGAATACACATTGCTGAGATCATGGCCAGCAGTGAGGCTGAACCAATTGGAGTTGAACCTATTCACATACCTGACCCTCAACCTACTATATCTTTTAATTCATGAGCTGCTAGTGATGCAAGTTGACACTTCCTACCTTCTCCTGTTCATTCAACTGGACACAACCCTTGTTGCTCTTCCTTATCACAGGCCCAACAAATGGAGCCTGCTCAGGTTTTGGAAGAAGAGGAAGAAAGTAGTGAAGGTGCAGAAATTTCTCGCCGAATTTCATAGTCACAGCCACCAACTCCGATATTAAAATGGAGGATAGGACAGAGACATGTAGTGAGACATCAGGCTCAAGTAGCCTGCAGCTAGTGCAGAAGGCAAGGGCTGCTCACCTGAGAGTGAAGTCACACACTGATACAGTGAACTCAAACATGGAAATTCAATGGACAAGACCAAAGACAAATCTCAGGGATACTTGGTATATTGGAAAACTGCAAACCACCCTGTGTGCAATGTCAAGATGCATAGAGGAGAACAGCAATGAGTTGGCTTGGAGCTTTCCTTATATTATGGGAGCAAACAAAAGCATTATCAACATGGGTAAACCACCCTGTTGAAGGCAAAAGTACAGATCCTGCTCTTTACATGTACATGGCTTCTGGCTGGAAGTCATGTGACCAGTCATCAGCTATAACCCCTACTTACCTGGAATCCACTCTTTTTGATTACCAAAATGGTTCAATTACAACTCGCAAATCAAATACAGAATGAATCTAACATGGTTTTCTTTATTTGTTCATGTGTTGTGAGCATCCTGGCTGGGTTAGTATTTATCGTCCATGTGTAATTGCCCTTGAGAAGGTTGTGGTGAGCTGCCATCTTGAACTGCTGTAATTCATGTGGAACAGATCCACCCACAGTATTGTCAGGAAGGGAGTTTCAGCTTTTCTGACATTGTGACCGTGAAGCAGCACTGCTGTAATTCCAACTCAAGATTGCCTGATTCTTGGAGGGAATCTTGCAATCTGTGGTGTTACAGCTGCTGCCTGAATTCCGAGGGCATCATAATGACTCAGTGGTTAGCACTGCTGCCTCACAGCATTAGGGACCTGAGTTCGATTCCACCCTTGGGCAACTGTCTGTGTGGAGGTTTGTACATTTTCCATGTGTCTGCAGGGATTTCCTCCAGGTGCTCTGGTTTCCTCCCACAGTCCAAAAATATACAGGTTAGGTGGGTTGGCCATGCTAAATTGCCCATTGTCTGCAGACTAGATGGATTAGGCATGGGAAATGCAGGGTTATGGGGTTAGGATGGGTCTGGTCAGGATGGTCTTCAGAAGGTCAGTGTGGACTTGATGGGTCAAATGGTCTGCATCCACTATAAGGATTCTATGATTCTAGAAGGTAGGTTTGTGTGTTTGGAAGGTTTTGTTAATGAAGCCTTGGTGAATTGCTACCAAAGCACAAGCAGTTGATATGTATACTGCTGTGGTCATATACCAGTTACACAAGCAGTAAGCCTATTAACCACGCATCCCTTGTGTGTGCTTGCCAGGATCTCTCTGGTAAAGTATGGACTGGCACATCAATCTCTAATATTGTGCTTAATGTCAAAAAGCTTTGACACTGCATATCACCGTTGGAATTTCAGATTTGCACCCAATTGTCTTTGTTAAAGATGGTGTCTGGAACAATTCCTATTGGACACACGTTCATACACTACAGACATCATTGTTGCTATTTGAAACGTTTGACAAAAGGCACAAAGAGCCCTATTTTGTATGATGCCTTGCTAAATATATGTGGAGGAGAAAGTGAGGTCTGCAGATGCTGGAGTATCAGAGCTGAAAATGTGTTGCTGGAAAAGCGCAGCAGGTCAGGCAGCATCCAGGGAACAGGAGAATCGATGTTTCGGGCATAAGCCCTTCTTCAGGAATCCTGAAGAAGGGCTTATGCCCGAAACGTCGATTCTCCTGTTTCCTGGATGCTGCCTGACCTGCTGCGCTTTTCCAGCAACACATTTTCAGCTCTAAATATATGTGGAAACAAGGATCATGTATGCATAAAAGAAAATCTTTCTTCTCCCATATGAAAATGATAAAGTATCTGTGAAGGGGTCACTGGTAAAATAAAGTTGAGCAAGCCAAGACAAATGGCTGAAACACATCATTAATAATGAGACCAAATGACCTCTAACTGCCTACTTCAGGCACCAAGAAGCCAACAAATTAGAATTTGCAGGACAGCTTGAGGCATTGCAAAGCAAACTATTTGGATCTCAATCAAATTTTGTGAATGCTTAATTAACACTTTATTGGAATAACCCACAGTGGCAAATGAGACCTATAAGAGTGATGTACTCTGCAACAAAGGATTTACTGACATTGATTACATTGCCGCCAGGAAGTTACTGAGAGGAAACAGGGATGCTTGTATGAGCAAAATGGGATACAGCAATGTGCCGGGTTTCTGCAAAATGAGTATGAAGTAAGGTTTGAGACCATTAATGGGATGATGGTGACTGAAAGATTAATCTCCCAATCCTGTCTCAGCGCTAATGAGACCAGTTACAACGTGTGCATTGCACACATTATGCTAACAGCAAATATCTTGCATGATTTTGTGGCATCAGCTCGCAATATCAAAAAAATACATGTTTATTTCTCTACAATCATTTAAATATCTTTTGAGCCCTTTATGGGATAAAGGTCTTCCACAAAACTAGGCATAGTCACACAATGTTATGCTCAATTAAAAGGACAAGCATCGACTAGTGATTAGTGCTGCTACATTGCAGTGCCAGGGACCTGGGTTTGATTCCATCCTCAGGTGACTGTCTGTGTGGAGTTTGCACGTTCTCCCCGTGTCTGCGTGGGTTTCCTCTGGATGCTCCGGTTTCCTCTCACTATCCAAAGATGTGCAGTTCAGGAGAATTGGTCATGCTAAATCGCCCATAGTGTTCAGAGATGTGTGGCTTAGTCAGGGGTCAATATAGGGTAAGGGAATGAGTCTGGGTGGGTTACTCTTTGGAGGGTCAATGTGGGCTTGTTGGGCCAAATGGCCTATGTCCACACTGTAGGGATTCTATATAAAGGTCCCATACTTGGCATTTTTAATCCTTTCTTGTGATATGGGCATTGCAATGTTTATAATCCGTCCTTACCTGTTTTTAGGAAGATGGTGGGGAGCCATTTGGACAACAGCAGTTCATATCATGAATAGACATGCACACTGCTATTGGGGATCTCCAGGATTTTGTTTTTGCAACAGTGAAGGAATAGCAATACAGATCCAAGTCAGGATGGTGTGTTACTTAAAGGGAAATATAGAGGTAATAACATCTCCATGCAGCTGCTGTTTTTCTTCTTGTTGGTGGTAAAGGCCACAGTTTCAAAAGTGCCATTACAAGAGCATTGATTGTGTTTCTGATTGCCAGTAATTCTCTAGTCCAGTAGAGAATTGATTCTGACATTTAAACAAAGCTAGGAAAAAGGGAAGTGGGCTATAGCATAAATAGGAAAGGATAGACTTCCACTTTCATGGTGACCTTCACAACCTCTGAATGTTCAACGTATTTCACAGCTAATATTTCTTCACTTATCCACAGTAGGAGACTCAAATATCCTGTGTTTCTGTGGCAAGCATCTCTCAAAGTGACACTTGCTAAATCTTCTTCATTGCTGAAGCTATGAAAAGCAGCAGACAGCATGAAATTCCTGTTTGGACAATATGCAACAAGTTGTGGGCCATCTGTATATATTTACTCAGCTGGTACCATGTCAAAAGGTTTTATGGCCCAATTTTTACCGTGCATCATGCTCCCAATTCTCCTAAGTTTCTAGACTGGGACTTGCATCTCCCACACCCTTACTCAGTGTGAGTGTACTGCCAACTGGGCTAAAACTGATACATGTTTGACAACTACCGCTGTGTTCCTCTATCTGGTCTTTTGCTGTCAATGGTTGAGCTATTGGCATGAATCAAATAAGTGAGATGGATTGATTTATGTAAGCCCAGCTCTAACTCCATTAGAAACACCATCATTCTCATTTTCAATTTGCTACTGTTACAAAAACAAGAGTTATTCTGAGTTATTGGCTGGCAGTTCAACTGTGATTCCAAGTCACGTAGTTTGTCCAGCACCAATCACTCTGACAAGACAGGTAAATCGAATCAAGTGTGTTCAGAATTTGCTTGCCTTCAATTTTGATTAATTTTGTAAGCTTTGTTGATGTCCTGCAGAATTTATTCAGTGGATTCCCCACTCAACAGCAAAGCCAGGTGCAAGAGATCGGGGGCAGAAGTGAGGGTAAAACAAAAACAGGTCACCTACAGAAGAGATTGCAGAAGACAAGTGTCTCTTGCTGGCTCCTCACAGATGTAAGGGCTGTGAATATGACAGATCAGAGACTGCCTACCTCTTGCTTCAGTTGCACAGGAGCTTAGTTAGATAGGATCTGGAGTACTGTGTGCAGTTGTAGTCTCCTTATCTCAAAAATGATATTATTGGCTCAGAAGGAGTACAACAAAGAGTCACCAGATGTGTTCCTAGGATGGTAGGACTGTCCTGTGAAGGGAGGTTGGGCAAACTGGGGAGCTTGTATTGTCCAGTGTTTTGAAGAATGTAATTGAAGGTTCAAAAATAATTAGAGGGATAGATAGGGTAGATGCAGGTCAGATGTTTGCCCTATTTGATTTGTCTAGAATCAGGAGCACAACTTAAGAATAAGGGGATGCCACTTAGGCCTGGGATGAGGAGAAAGTTTTCTTTTTGTGACTCTCTGGAATTCTTCACCATCGAGAACTGTGAGATTCAGAATTAGACTGTGGTTAAGTAAAGATTGATAGATCTCTGATGTCCAGTAGCATACAGGGTAATGAGGACAGGTGGCTAAAAGGTAATGGAGTGTTTGATCAGCTGTGAGTGGTAAGGTAAGTCTGACAGGATGAATGATTAGATTACCTACAGTGTGAAAACAGGCCCTTCAGCCCAACCATGTCCACACCAACCCACCCACCTAACACTATTGGGCAATTTAGCATAGCCAATTCACCTGGCCTGCACATCTTTGGACTGTGGGAGGAAACCCACACAAACACAGGGCAAATGTGCAAACTCCACACAGACTGTCACCTGAGGCTGGAATCGAACCTGGGACCCTGGTGCCGTGAGGCTGAAGTGCTAACCACTGTGCCGCCCCCACTTCTGTTCCTATGTTTTTAATGAGCAAAATTTGAAAACCACAGGACTCCATCACTGTTCAGCTACAGTACTCAAAGAAAAACAATAGCTATTAGGTGTATGTCCAAGTTACAGGCAGCTGTAATGCTGTTTTGTCCTGGGGCCGTGCAAGCTCTCTGATCTCTTCTGACTTGCAAAGGCACTCCCGGGACAGCTGCTGAGAAACAAGGCATAACCATTTCATATTTGATTGCTGGTACTAGTCAGGAAAATCAAACAATGCAAAGAAATGACACTACATCGGATGACAAAGTGACAGCAATTTTGCGACCATCTTCGTGCTGAAGATGTCCCCACTAAGAGAGATTATGGATTCTCTAATTGAGTGAGATTTCATAATCTCTCATCCACTGAACTTGAATTCATCCTTGTACAAAAGTTCCCTACCTCGTTGTGAACATTGTTTCAATCCCTCCCTCCCATTTCAGTTGTCTAGGTTTACCTTTACAGCCAATTGCATCCTCGTACTCCAATCTACACCTGCCCTTAATTTACAGTTGCCAATTTACAGAAGCCAATTGGCCTTTTAACAAACTGAATTTGTCTGCTCTGAATGGCTGTGCCTTATTCCACTTCACTACAATTTTCTCACCTCTCCTTTTCTCAACATGTCCTTTGTCCACTCTCTCTTTTATCTACAAATCCCAATGTCTTCTTCCTGTTGTCACCTCTCCTTCACTGTTGTGTGTTAAGTGGATGCAGTCATGTCTACTGAATATATTATTAGAAGGAAAATGATGTAGCATAGCTTGTGATTCAGACTTAGCCTCACTTTGTTCTCCCATTTTAGCAAGGTATACAAGTTCTCTAACTAAATAATACTGCACCAACTTCTCAGAATTGTTGGGCTTGTACTGTTACCTGTTACATGATAACTGCCCTGATGTTTATCTGCTTAGTAAAGACAAAGGTAGCAAACACAAGATTCATCTCACTTCTGTACTTTGTCTTTTCTTCCCAATACTCTGCATCCCTACACCTTTAATTTATTCCATTATTTGTCACACACAATGCAGTGCTGCAGGAGAATCGCATTGCCTGATAACGTTCAGATACATAGATTTTCTGTGAATTCAAGAGTGGCCATCTCATACACCTCACATTAATACACCCTGTAAAGCCCCAAATGGGACAATTCAAACACTTTCTATAGGTTAGTGATTTCTACACTAAAACAGCAATTGCAGTAAACACGCCCCTGGCTCATTACTTTTTATCACCCCGCTCATGCTAAAACACACCATCAATTTGATTTACCTGAAGAAAGTCAAATTCCATATGGAAGGGTGGCATGGTGGCTCAGTGGTTAGCACTGCTGCCTCACAACACCAGGGTCCCAGGTTCAATCCCAGCCTTGTCTGTGTGGGTTTCCTCCGGGTGCTCCAGTTTCCTCCACAGTCCAAAGATGTGCAGGTTAGGTGAATTGGCCATGCTAAATTGCCCACAGTCAGAGAGAAGTGGGTTACCCTTTGGAGGGTCGGTGTGGACTTTTGGGGCGAAGGGCCTGTTTCCATGCTGTAAGGATTCTAATCTAATCATGACCGAGAGTCCTTAGAGTAGATGACACAGCAAGAACTTACATTAATATTGCACCTTAACAAGCAAAATCTGATACATACATGGACAAAATAGGATTAGGTAAACAAAGACTTGATCAAAGAGGTTTTGAGAGTTGCAATTGCTGGAGAAACTCAGCTGGTCTGGCAACATCCTTGCACGCCATGATGTGGAGGAGCCAGTGTTGGAGTAGGGTGGACAAAGTTAAAAATCACACAACACCAGGTTATAGTCCAACAGGTTTTTTTGGAACACTGCTCTGAACAGCTCCCTGAAGAAGGAGCAGTGCTCTGAAAGCTAGTGTTTCCAATTACACCTGTTGGATTATAACATGGTGTTGTGTGATTTTTAATATCTTTGGAGAGAGAGAACAATCAATGTTTCAGGCTGCTGAGTTTCTCCAACAATTTCTGTTCCTGCTTCAGATTTCCATCTTGGTTTTATTTTAGGCTTTAAGAATTTTGGGCTTTTGTTTTATGCTCCTTTGTGAGCAGGAGAGAACAGAAGGATGGGGCAGAATTTTTGGGAGGAACTTCTAGAGTAATTCTTAGATAAATTCTAAGTTCTTAGAGAGCTGAAGGCAATTTGCCATTGGTGGAACAATGGAAACTCCAGATTCTCTAAGGTCAGAACTGGAAGAACACTGAGTTCTCAGAGGGCTAAAGGGTTTCCATCTTGAATACGTATGAAAACCTGGGGGAAATTTGCTCATAAATACAATGCAAGTATCAGTTGATGTCAAAGGATTTGGCACACATGACAAACTAGGACTGCCACAGCAGCTCAGTGGTTAACACTGCTGCCTCACAGTACCCTGACCTAGGTTTGATTCCACCCTTGGGCAACTGTCTTTGTAGAGCTTACACATTCTCCTCATTCTGTATGGGTATGCTCTAGCTTCCTGCCATAGTCCAAAGATATGCATATTAGGAATGGACTGGCCATGCTAAATTGCCCGTAGCATCCAGAGATGTGCGGGTTAGGTGGATTAGCCATGGGAAATGTAGAGTTACAGGGATATGGGGGATCTGGATGGGATGGCCTTCGGAAGGTTGGTATGGGCTGAAAGGCCTGCTTCTATAGCGATTTTATGAAATCAAATGGTTTGGTTATGAATTTGCATGAACATGTTGTTAATAGGTGTGAAAGACAATGGTTGCCATATTAGAAGAATGGCAAGAGAGTGAAGGGGTTGGAGGCTGTGGTGCAGGTGGGAGAAAGTTCTTTGTATCCAGGGAAGGAGATGAACCACTCAATGACATTATACTGAGAATAAAACTTACAAAAGCTTTGGGGTTTAGGAAGGTTTTTATTTAAAAAAAAGCTTTCCCTTTCAATAACTGGACAAGGTAACATGCACAAAGCCATAAAATTGCACGTGATTCTTTGAAACAAGAACACCCACACCTCCCTCTCCCCTAATCCCCAAAACCAGCTCAGCCTTGCCCACCCCCACCCTCGGAACGTCTCCAGAGTCACCAGCCTATATGGCAAACAGAAAGTCAGGAGATAGAGCTGAATTCAGATTCCAAATGTTGGACTGACTGCAAACCAAATAAATGGACTCGTCACCTCTGCAAGTCCCTATTTCTTGGAGCTAATCAATCCATCAATGCTGATATTTCTCCTATTGTGAAGGGCTACAACAGTTTGAATTATTTATGGGTGTACTGCTGAAGTGTTTGAAACTGACTAGTCACTGACGTTATTCAAAGCACAATCAGCAGTTAATTGTTTTCCTGAAAATAACGGGATTTGTGAACATTGCCCAATTCACAAGCCCCTGCAGGCACCAGAGATGGACTGAACTAAATAATCATTCCACATACTTCAATTAGAGGGATTTCTGACTAAGTGAAAGCTAGACACATTTGAAAACAGGATGCATAAGCTCGCAAGGGTGATATTAAGGGCACATCTTTGGAAAAGGATATTTATTTATTGTCAGGCATACCTGGATACATATTCTAATTAAGAAAGAGTGTTTGGCTATATTGACACCTGAAGGCCTTATGTAGCAGACAGAAAAAAAGCAGAAAATCAGGTCTCAAGATTGTATCAGTCTCCTTCAATTGCAGGTCAACATCTGGCAGTAATGGCATTTGCTATAAAACAAGATAGCTTTGTGATGTGTTCGGTTGTAACTAATTCAATCATTGATGCAGACAGCAGAATGCTGGGGCTTTGCTTTGCTGCTAACCTCAATTTTTACAACTTTACAAAATCGTGTGTAAAACCTTTGGAGAGCGTTCTCACCTCCAAGCTGTTTCGCTCCATCTAGTTCACTTAATCGCATTCTTTGTATTCCTCTATTTTACAGAATCGTACAATACAACTGGAGGCCATTCGGCCCATGTTGACGGGACCGCCTCCTCGAAAGAACCACAGATATGTGAAACATCTCCAATTCCATTGCTCCCTTACCCCTACACCCCCACCCTACCCTAGTGTATGGCCAGGGGCCCAGTTTGGGTCAGGACTTCTGAGATTCTGACATTTTGACTAAGTCATGGAGCCCTTCCATGGCCTAAATCTTTACAGAGCATCCTGAATCTCCAGTCTTTCAGGGGAAAGACTTTGAAGTGTCAGATTGTTTTCAACTCAGTCAGTGAGACACTGATAATAATCTACAAATAGATGGACAGGGGTGGCTTAGTGGTTAGCACTGCTGCCTCACAGCACCAGGGACCCAGGTTCAATTCTGTCTTTGGCCACTCTCTGTGTGAAGTTTGCACATTTTCCCTGTGTCTGTGTGGGTTTCCTTTCGGTGCTCTGATTTCCTCCCACAGTCCAAAGATGTGTAGGTTAGGTGAATTGGCCACGCTAAATTGCCCACAGTGTCCAGGAATGCATAGGTGGATTAGCTGGAGAAATGTACGGTTATAGAGAAGGAGGAGGTAGGTCTGTGTGGGATACTCTTTGATAGACCGAATGGGCTACTTCCCCACAGTAGGGATCCTATGAAACTAAAACATGTAGGCATAAAGTGTTGAAGAAGCAAGATCTTCCGAAAAGCACGGTTTGTCTCTTGTTAACAGAAATGAGAAGACAGGGCATTGCTTTTTGATTTTCTGGCTCAGTTCAGTCAACCAGCTATCACCTCTGGCACAACATCAACAGTTTTGAAGTTGCGCTGCCA
Source organism: Chiloscyllium plagiosum (assembly GCF_037043375.1). Lineage (NCBI taxonomy): Eukaryota > Metazoa > Chordata > Chondrichthyes > Orectolobiformes > Hemiscylliidae > Chiloscyllium > Chiloscyllium plagiosum. The sequence continues at coordinate 44,415,169 of NW_028270159.1, forward strand.
TCTAAATGGAATACAAGAAGTATAAGACCATTGTGCAGAGCCAGTCTTCCTCTTCAAGCTATAATGCACTTAAAAAAAAGGAAAGTAAAAGGTAAGGAGAGGTGGATGTTTTCAGTTTGCAGGCTCTGGATGTTTCTGCTGCCTTTAGACTTACAGCAGCAGTTTGTAACAAACTACAGCTCAACCAATCAGAGGGCTATTGTCAGATCAAATTTCCTTCACTCAAAAGACTTTGTGCCATTCAGTCTCAAATTCTCTCCCTTCCTGCTTCAAAAAAACATTTGTCTCACACAACTAATAATACAAAACACTTGAGTTTTCAGAGTTGCAAAAGTCTTCTGATATTTTAGATCTATTAGTCTAAGTTCCATCTCTGTTTATAGTTCCAAAGGAAGAAGCGTCTGATTTGAAAGGCAACATCTCTCACTGTGCAGCACTTCCCCAATGCTGCAATGCAGTGTCAACCTGGACTGTACAATGTCATGTACGAGCCCTACAGTATGGAAACAGGCCATTATGTCCAACGAGTACACACAGACCTTCCAAAGAGTATCCCACTTGAACCCATTCGCCTACCTTATTACTCTACATTTCCCCTGACTAATGCACCTAACCGACACATCACCAACACTATGGGCAATTTAGCACGGCCAGTTCATCTAACCTACACATCTTTGGACTGTGGGAGGAAACTGGAGCACCTGAAGGAAACCCACGCAAACACAGGGAAAATGTGCAAACTCCACACAGACAGTCACCCAAGGCTGGAATCGAACTGGGGTCCCTGGTGCTGTATATTTAGACCCAATACTTACCATCCCTGTGTTTGCCTCCCAGTCATGTATCTATCACGATACACCTTAAACATTGCTAATGTGCCTGCTTCCACCATCCCTACTGGCCGTGTGTTCCAGGCATCCACCACACTCTGGATGAAACATTTTCCACACACTTCTCCCCTAAATATCCCCCTCCTCACCTTGAACCTGTGCCCTCTTGTAGTTGACCTTTCCATCCTGAGAAAAAGCCTCTGTCTTTCCACCCTAGTAATGTCTCTTACAATGTTGTAGACCTCTGTCAGATCCTACATTCTGCCTCTTTCTCTCCAGTGAAAACAATCTGAGTTTAACCAACCCCTCCTCATTACTAAAACCTCCAGATCAGGCAACATCCTGATAAACCTTCTCTGTGCCCTCTCCAAAGCATCCACAACCATAGACATCAGAAAGGCACTCAATATTCCCAATGTGGCCTAACTAAAGTTCTGTAAAGCTAAAATATAACTTGCCAACTTTTATATTTGATGTTCCAGCTGATGAAGGCAAGCATACTGCATGCCTTCTTGACCAATTTATCCATGTATATTGTCACTTTCAGGGATCTGTAGATCTGAATGCCCAGAACCCTTTGTACGTCAATTGTATTTCTTACTATTAGCAGATAGAATAATTGTGTTGTCTCAAGAGGAAGTGTTGCACAGGCTGAGCTTGGAGTTTAGAAGATTAAGCGATGACTTGTTTGAAGTTTATAAGAGCCTGAATGGTCTTGATAAGCTGGCTCTGGTAAGGATGGTTTCTCTGGTGGTTTAGATCAGTGTGGTGCTGGAAAAGCACAGCAGGTCAGGCAGCATCCGAGGAGCAGGAAAATCGATGTTTCGGGGCAAGACCCTTCATCAGGAATAGAGCCCCTCTTTTCCTGATGAAGGGCTTTTGCCCGAAATGTCGATTTTCCTGCTCCTCGGATGCTGCCTGACCTGCTGTGCTTTTCCAGCACCACTCTGATCTAAACTCTGGTTTCCAGCATCTGCAGTCCTCACTTTTGCCCTGTTTTCTCTTATGGATATATCCAGAGCTAAGTTATATAATAAGGGGTTCCCCTTTGAGAATAGAGTTGAGGGAAAAACAATTCTGCATGTTGTGAGACTTTGAAACTCTGCCTCAGAAGATGGTGGGATCAGGGTCACTAAATACCTTTAAGGCGGGGGTTCAATCAATTCTTGCTAGTCAAGGAAGTCAGGGGTCATCAGGAATGATGGGGAATATGGAATTCAAACTTCAACCGGAACTTAAATGATCTGATTGATTAGAACAACATGTTTAAGGGGCTGAATGGCCTACTGTGCCTCCTGATTTGTATGTTCATATGTTGCCTTGGTTCTCTGGCCACTATCTACCACCCAAATTACGCAGGCACTGCTGTGTTGAAACAATGAAGTGGCTTTACAGTAATAGAAAATGTCCCTGAACATTGAGCAACCTTTCCTAGGGCCAAAGTTGCAAAAAGTGAGAGACAATAAATGAAAACCAAACTTCAAATTCAAATGAGCGAAAATACTAGAGGGTGATAGCATAATGGAGCGATTAATGCATTATTTTGCATCTTGAGCTTACTGTATGATATTGGAGCTAACGTCTATACAATTTTCCTTTGATGCCTGCCTCAAAGCATTTTTAAATCATTTAATCTCAGCAGAAAACAAAATTGAAATTGAATGTTTTCCACTCACTTGACAACAACCTTTTTGGGCAAATAGCTACCATTCATTGTGAGATTAGGAGTTCCTCCTGTTTGTCACTGACTGGTATATGAAAAGGTTTTCAGTGAAAATGGAAAGTGCTGAAAATGCACAGCAGGTTCTTAAGGAGGGAGAAACAAAATAGGGAACACTTCAGGTATAACCCTTTTGAGCACTTAATTCAGAATTCACTTGCAATTGCAGTATTAAATTTCCATCTTGCCCAGGGCTTTCAAAGCACTACAACATTTCTGCAGCAACTGATGTGTAGAATCACTCTCACACTACATCAATGACAACAAAATTCCAAGTGAAACCGTTCTGCTCCCTTCCCCTAACTATTTTCTCAGTCTGATACTTATCACCACGCCCGTAAATCAAGGGATGTACGTTGGAAGCAATACCATGGGGAAACTGGTTTGACTGATACACCTCCAGATCTGGCTGAAGATATTTTTCACCCACTTATTCAGAGATGCTATTGAATTAGCTTTATTGTTACATGTATGCAAATGAGTACAGTGACAACTATGAGTATAGTTGCCACTTATGTCGCCATTTTAGTTGTAAAGGTACCCACTACACAACTCTGGAATGGCTGAGATTGAACCCCTAGTCCAGAGGTAGAGACATTACCACTACACCACAAGAGCCCTCAAACCTGTCTGGACATCATGATGCATTATCAAGCTCAGATATTGGCTGTCTCAGCTGTTTGCCACTCCAAGGAAATCCAGGAATGCAGAGATAATCCCCTCCCCCTCTTCCTCTCCCCGACCACCCCCAGCTTCTTTTCATGATTGCAAATCATGGTTTTAAATGCCTTTGCCATCTCCTGAGCACCTGCCACCACCAAAAAGTATAAAGAGCTCATTGAGTCCTTTGCCACTGAGATTGGCGACTATCTGATCAGGGGCAGCTCATTTCTCCATGACCGCGTCTGAAATTTCCTGTCAGATTTCCCTGTACACCCATCTTGATCTTAGATCTTTATCTTGCCTTCCCACATTATTCCTTCTCATCCCTTGCAATGTGTCTGTCACTGATAGAGTTGGTCATGCCACCCCCTTCCAACACTTGCCCAACATCGTCCAGCTGAGCAGGGCTACAATCACCTGGTTTCATTATTATCAATTCAATCATCAGGAGAGAATCATCTACAGATACTGCTTTTCCCATTCAAGCATCATTCTCTCTGGCATCCCCTACATGTCCATCCCAGGCCCCTCCTATTTCATTTTAACATAACACCTCAACAATGTTACTCAAAAACAAAGAATCAGTCTCCACATGTGAACTGGCAGCAACCAATCTACCTCAGCACAATCTTCAGCCTGTCTCAAAATTACCAGGCTGCTTTTTGGACACCCAGTACAAACTACAATTCCCTTTAGCTAAATATTAGGGAGATTGAATCCATTGCCTTCAGTGCCCACCACAAATTCTGACCTATCCATTGTCTCCTTTTCTCTCCCTGACAATTGTCTGGGGTTGAGAAGACCATTCACAGCTTTGGTGTCATAAGATGAACTTTCATATAAATATCCACAGCAATACTAAGGCCAGTTATTTCCATTCTTGGAACAGAATCCACTTTCCTCTGTCTCAGCTCATTTTCTCCTGAAAAAATAAATCACTTCTTAGTTACCTCCGGATCCACCAATACACTCTTGGCTGGCCTTCCACGTTCCACCATCGCTAAACTCGACATCAATTAAAGTGTTAAGTCCTAACTGATTGCCAACTTACATGGCTCCTAGTTAAACTCACCTTCAAATGGATTTGGAATGATTATCACAGATCAATCATGAGTAACAGAACAAAATCGAGGGCTAAATTAAATGCTGTTGCTCCAAGGTGCCTATATTCTCATCCTTGTATTTAAACCTCACTGATCCCTATCTTTAGCATCTCCTCCAGTCCTGCCGCCCTCCAAGGTAACTGCATTACTCCAGTTCTGCCTTCTTCAGTGCTCCCATTTTTCATTGTTCCATGATTAGCAACTGTACATTTCAATTGCCATGAGCTTAAACTCGCAAATTTCCTCTCTGCACCACTCCATCTCTCTGACCCCAAACTGATGGCAATACTGGACGAGTTAGGTCCCACAATGAAAACTTGCAATTTGTTTAGTGTGGTGGTCAGTCATTGAATATATTCACAAGAGTCTGCAAATGTTCTTTTAGCAAAAGATCAATAAAGCTATACACACAAAAAGAAAAAGAAACATCAAGTATGGTGTTTTGGGGCAGCATGGTGGCTCAGTGATTAGCACTGTTGCCTTACAGCGCAGGAGGCCTGGTTTGATTCACACCTTGGGCGACTGTCTATGTGGAGTTTGCACATTCTCCCCTTGTTGTTTGACAAAAATATTTTTTTAAATTACTATTATCTTTGCTTTCTGAACAATTCACCACAATTTTTTTTCAAAGAAAACTTCATTTAAATGCAAGTAAACAAATTTCCAGACAGAAATAATCTGAACTTAAAATAATCGATGTCCTTCTTGTTTAATGTATATAATAAAAATAGATACCAAAACTAAAAGTATATTTTGTTCTCCCCGCTTTAGATCCTTGTTTCCAAATAATAACATTAATGCATCATAAACTTTCATCACATTTCCTCTGAAAACCTCAATATCCCTCCACTGCCTATTGTGTCCTTGTGTCGCTCCCTATCAAATTGATAACGTTGCAGTGAACTAACTTGGGATGTCCAGACAAACACGCAAGATTTACTCCACAGAAGGAGGCTGTTTGTTCCATTCTCTTTCAGGCATTAGGAAGTCAGCCATCTGACCTTACCCCACTTCCTTGAACCTAATCTACTGTCCAGTCAGTCAAAACACCTTGAGTGTAAATTCAAGTTTTTTTTAGAATGCAATAAATGTTTTTGTCTCCAGCACCTTTGAGACAGTGAGTTCCAGAACCCCACCACTGTTTAGATGGTAAGGTCTTTGCAATTTCCCTCTAATTTTCCATGTGTTGTTTTAATTCAATGCCCTCCAGTTAATAAACTGTTTGCTAAGGAGAATAAATCATTCCTATCAACTCTGTCACCTCAGTTAAATACACCTTAACCTCTCTTGTTCTAATGAAAACAATCGCAGCAATCTAGTTTTGTTTTTCTCATTCCAAGCAACATCCTTAAGGGGGCTGTATGATTTAAAGTGATTCCATTTCTTATGTTCCCTGGTCCACACCATGTGACAACACCTACCACCAAACACCTAACTCTCCAAAGTAGTCCCAGCTAGGAGTCCATACTGTTGAGTTCCAAGCACCCCTCGGATATGCCTTCAAATTAAAGATCCACTTGTTTTTCGCAGGGCATTTGTCTCCCCTCCTTCCCCATATGTGTTGCAGATCTGGAGATCCGTGTGGGTTTCATGGAGTCGTGAATTGAGCCCCTGGTGGAGAGGTTTAAAGCTGCACTGACTTTCAGGGTGATTGGAATTGTCTTTTTTCTGAAATTTGCCCTAACACCATGAGCTTTAATTTTCTGCAATGATCTTTGATGAGGCACTTTATTCAAATGCCTTTTGGAACTTCAAGTATAGTAAGTATTTTTCTTATTATCCACAACACACGTTACCTCCTCAAAGAATTCCTGAAGCAATCCGCTGGGACTGAGATGATTGGCCTCGGATAACCATCACCATCTTCCTTCAATATGACACACCCTGCAGAGGACTCCCCCCTTGATTTCCATTTCAGTTTTGCTCAGGCTCTTGGATGCCTCCCTCAAATGTAGCCTTGATGACCAGATCAGTCAGTCTCACTTCACTTCTGGAGTTCAGCTCTTTAGCACAATTTGGACTAAGATTAAGGCCAAGAATGGTTAGCATGGTGGCTCAGTGGTTAGCACTGCTGCCTCACAGTGCCAAGGACCTGGGTTTGATTCTAGCCTCAGGTCGCTGTCTGTGTGGAGTTTGCACATTCTCTGCGTGAGTTACCTCTGGGTGCTCCAGTTTCCTCCCATAATTTAAAGATGTGCAGGTTAGGTGGATTGGCCATACTAAATTGTCTGTAGTGTCCAGCGATGTGCAGGCTAAGTGGATTAGCCATGGAAATGCAGGCTTGCAGGGATAGTGAGTCTGCATGGGATGCTCTTCGGAGGGTCAGGGTGGACCAGATTGGCCAAGTGACTTGCTTCCACACCGAATAGATTCTATGATTCTAACTGAGTCGTACCGACCCAGAACGCAAACTGAGCATCAATGGGCAGATAACTGCTGATGACACTTTCCACCACTCATTAAAAACCCAATCAATTCCACAAGTTGAAATCCAGCTAGTTAATAATAATAATAATTCTGTTTTTCTCTGTCCCCATTTCCTACATTCATAACAGGCTGGTTCAAGTGCTGTAAGCTCACACAGGGCTGGAATTTGTAGCTCCAGTGAAAATTCAGAGCTGTGAGAGTGTATATACTCTGAATCAAGGGGTCCTGGTTTTGTATCGCCTTGATGTGATATAACCTGCTGCTTCATTGACCTTCCCTGGAGAGTTCATTTGAGAGAACTGGATGGAGAAGACTTGGAATGACATATATTATTGCGCTAAGTTCTCTCCAGCCACAAAGCAATTCATCTGAGAGATTTTTTTTATAACCCTGTCAGATGGAAATTCAACAATAGCCTTCAATGTGTAATACAGCAGAGCAATTTTACCTACACTTTTCCACTGCAGATTCTCATCAAAACACAAGGAAGAAGGCAATGACTTTTTTTAATAAGAATTATAATTTATTAATAGGTTAATGACGCAGCTAGATTCATTCACTAATGTGTAACATACACATGAGTGTTGTTAGACTATTACTATCCAATAGCTATGGTATTACAACACAGTGTGTGTCATTACGAGTAAAATATCTCTTGCCCTACATTGCTTGATGTATCACTTTACCTTAATCTGATTCATCAGCTATTCAGGGACTGCGACTGTTTTGGACTCAATAGGACAAAAAGCACAAGAATGATGTTGTGATTCTTCCGGCACGCATTTAAGTCATTATCAAGCGTTGAAAACAAAGATAATGTTCATGAATGAGGAAGAAACACTCCTAAAGCATCAACGAGCCTAATGGATTGAATTAAAGCAGGTCCCTACTGACACTCCGTTCTTAGCAGTTCAGATTTGAACGAAATAATAATAATCTGATGTCACAGTTTGAATGTTCTCTGTGTGCCAGGATTATTTGTGATATCCCTTCTTGGTAGCGGAATTAACTGAGCAGATTTGACAAAAGGATGAATCAGACAGATTCAGAGTGCAGATATGTTTCTTAGAATCTGAGTATTGTCATTTTCTTTCTAAAACTGACCATGAACATAGTCATAGAGTGGAGAGTGTGGTGCTGTAAAAGTACAGCAGGTCAGGCAGCATCTGAGGAGCGGGAGAATCGATGTTTTGGGCAAAAGCCCTTCATCAGGATGCTGCCTGAGCTGCTGAGCTTTTCCAGCAACACACTCTCCACTCTGATCTTCAGCATTTGCTGTCCTCCCTTTCTTATAGCGTCATAGAGGTTTACACCATGGAAACAGATCTTCCACACCACTCAGTTTTCACAATTAATCTCAACCCATTTGCCTGCATTTGGTCCATATCCCTCCACAGTTACTCCCATCCATGTACCTGTATAAATGTTTCTTAAATGACAAAATAGTACTTGCTTCCATTACTACCTCTAGCTGCCCATTCCAGACACTCACCACTCACTATCTGAAAAGAATTGCTCCTTTGGATCCTTTTGTATCTCTCCCCTCTCACCTTAAACCTATGTCCTCTTGTTTTAGACTCCCCTATCATTGGCAAAAGCTGTTGGCCTTCTACCTTATCTGTCCCTCTCCTGATTTTAGAAAAATCTCTATAAGGTCACCCCTCAGTCTCCTACAGTCCAGAGGAGAAAAGTCCCAGTCTATCCAGCCTCTCCTTATAACTCAAACCTTCCAGTCCAGGTAACATCCTTGTAAATCTTTTCTGCACCCTTTCCAATTTAATAATATTGTTTCAATAGTAGGGCGACCAGAGCTGCACACACTACTCCGAATGTGACTTTGCCAAAATTAAGGGGAAGAGGTCATTGCAGACTCTGCAGGTTCACTCATGAAACTCAAAGAGGACGAAACTTGCCTTATTGCCCCACAAATCAATTCATAATTTCAGGGAGCAATGCATCAGTTTAGGAAAAAGAGCATTTTGATCTGAGAGATATTACTGTACCCCTTCTTGAGCCTGACATTATATGAAGAATTATACCTCAGAATCCAATCAGCGAACATCCACTCAATTGTTGAACAGTCTCCTCAGCCTCCAATATGATGGGTGGAGGTCCCATTTAAATTGCAAAGCAGAAGTATCCTCCATGCCATGTTGGGAGAGGCCCAATACCCATCTGGGTAAGATCGTTTACATGTGTAAATAATAGAGCAGTTGCCTGTCTGAAATGGAAATCGAAATTGCTGGAGAAACTCAGCAGGTCTGACAGCATCAGAGGAGAGAAACAGGATCAATATTTTGGGTCCAGTGGCCCTTCTTCAGAGCTGCGGCATTCAAAAGAAGGGTCACTGGACCCGAAACGTTGACTCTGCATTCGCCCTGTAGATGCTGCTGAGTTTCTCCAGCAATTTCTGCTTTTGTTTCAGATTTCCGGCATCCTCAGTTCCTGTGTCCTCACCTGTCATGCACCCATTGGTCACATAGGTATGCCCTAGAGCTTTAAGGTGTTGGTTGCATCAAAGGATCCCTTAAAGAGATTGTGGCAAGTCACAGCCATGACTGTTCAAATACACTGCGCTGAAGGTTGGAGTCGACAGAAGTAGAAGTGATCCTCTAGGACTCACTGTAAAAGAACTCAAAATCTATTCTGATCCCCCTCGGTCCCTGCCCCTCTAATTCTGCTCGTAGTCTCTGTTGCCCTTCTGATCACAACCAACAATTCCACTGACCTTCCTTCTTCAGCATTCATATTGTCTCAACAACATGAGACAGAGTAGGCAGAGGGAAACAGTTCCTGCTCTTAAAAGGATCAAGAATGAAGTAAATAAATGAGGGAAAAATGATGTGAGAAAGTGAATCTTTTTCCCAGAGTAAGTGACTCATGTCCAGAATGCACTTCCTGGAATGATGATGGAGGAAATTTCAATCACGGCTTTCAAAGGGGACATTATTTCAATAGAATACATGTGCAGGGTTACAGGGAAAGGGAGAGAGATTAGCACCAAGTAATGATTCTTATTGGAGAGCTGGTGGTGGCATGATGGGCCAAATGGCCTCCTTCTGTCCCATAATAATTGTGATTGCATTAACTACCATTCCAATCACCCTCCCTGAACCCCCATATTCTGCTCTTAGTCTTGCCATCTTCATTCATCCCCATAGCACATTCATTCCTATTACCGTCACTAAACACCATAACCCTCCCTCATTCCTATCACCTTCTCTCAACCCCATAACCCTCCCTCATTCCTGTCACCTTCTCTCAATCCCATAACCCTCCCTCAGTCCTATTCACCTTCACTCAACCCTATAACCCTCCCTCATTCCTATCACCATCACCCAACCCTATAACCCTCCCACAGTCCTATCACCTTCACTCAATCCCATAACCCTCATTCAGTCCTATCACCTTCACTCAACACCATAACCTCCCTCAGCCCTATCACCTTCACCCAACTCCATAACCCCCTCAATCCCTGTCACCTTCCTTCGACCCCATAACCCTCATTCAGTCCTATCATCTTCACTCAAAACCATAACCTCCCTCAGCCCTATCACCTTCACCCAACTCCATAACCCCCTCAATTCCTATCACCTTCCCTCGACCCCATAACCCTCATTCAGTCCTATCATCTTCACTCAAAACCATAACCTCCCTCAGCCCTATCACCTTCACCCAACTCCATAACCCCCTCAATTCCTATCACCTTCCCTCGACCCCATAACCCTCATTCAGTCCTATCATCTTCACTCAACACCATAACTTCCCTCAGCCCTATCACCTTCACCCAACTTCATAACCCCCTCAATTCCTATCACCTTCCCTCGACCCCATAACCCTCATTCAGTCCTATCATCTTCACTCAACACCATAACCTCCCTCAGCCCTATCACCTTCACCCAACTCCATAACCCCCTCAATTCCTATCACCTTCCCTCGACCCCATAACCCTCATTCAGTCCTATCATCTTCACTCAAAACCATAACCTCCCTCAGCCCTATCACCTTCACCCAACTCCATAACCCCCTCAATTCCTATCACCTTCCCTCGACCCCATAACCCTCATTCAGTCCTATCATCTTCACTCAAAACCATAACCTCCCTCAGCCCTATCACCTTCACCCACTCCATAACCCCCTCAATTCCTATCACCTTCCCTCGACCCCATAACCCTCATTCAGTCCTATCATCTTCACTCAACACCATAACTTCCCTCAGCCCTATCACCTTCACCCAACTCCATAACCCCCTCAATTCCTATCACCTTCCCTCGACCCCATAACCCTCATTCAGCCCTATCATCTTCACTCAAAACCATAACCTCCCTCAGCCCTATCACCTTCACCCAACTCCATAACCCCCTCAATTCCTATCACCTTCCCTCGACCCCATAAGCCTTCCTCAGTCCTATCACCTTCACTCCACACCATAACCCTCCCTCAGTCCTGTCCCCTTCAGTCGACACTACAACCCTCCCTCAGTCCTATAATGTCCCCTTAATCACCATCAGCTTCCCTGGAAAACCAATCGTTGACTCTTCTGTTCCTGGAGTTGCATCCAACGTTGATCACTGCCATGTTACTGTATTCTCTCTCTCTCTCTCTCTCTCTCTCTCTTTGTCTGCCTGGTGAGGCTACAGCCACAGTTAAAATGCTGACAGAATCAAACTCCTTTTATTGAAGCCCATATTTAACATGAGCTACACTGAAATAGGATTGATTAAACTTATAGAACAGAAACAGACCATTAACTCGAGCCAGTTTATTCTGGTGTTTCTGCTCCACAAGCCTCCTCCTACCTCACTTCATCTCAGTCTATGAAGCATTCAGTTGCATATTTATTCATGAGGCCATTAGACCAAATGAATGCTTCCATTTCATACTCATGCCTTGATGCCATGCTGACTGTCTGAAGCTAAGTGCAGCTCATTTATAAACAATCTGGCATCGACACTTCGAGAGACATTAATTGAGCAGATAACATATACCGTGTCTTGATGAATTCCAATTCTGAGTAATCTTACATTCATGTCACATTAGTAACAGAATGGCTGGAACATGGACCTTTCTACCAGCTGGATACCTGGGTGATAGTATATACATGAGGGAGAAATGAACAGGAAACATGCTGGTGGGGGTCGATGGGATCCGGGAGCTCCTTTAATAGTATCACCCCAGACAGGCTTAAACATTGTTGAAAGGAGACAAGGAATTGAAGCATTTTTGTCTTACATTCATCAAACCAGTTCTCAAGAACAGTAATAGTTTCAAAGAACAAAGTGGGGTCTCCTCAATATGAAGAACTTTGTCTCCACTAGAAGCAAGGCAGAACTGCAGATGCTGGAGAGTCAGAGTCAAACGTGTGGTGCTGCAAAAGCACAGCAGGCCAGGCAGTATCCGAGGAGCAGGAGAATCAACATGGCGGGCTCCATTAAGACTATGTAGTGGTCACTCTTACCAGTAATATCATGGCCAAGTGGATCTGAGGCAGGCAGATTGGTGAGTGTGAGTTTTTCCCTCACGTTGTTTTCCTTGCCACCTACGTCTGTCTCAGTCTAGCAGCTTATGTCTCAAAACATCAACTTATCTGTCAATCTCATTAAGACTGGTTCAGAGAGCAAGTCAAGATGTCTTGACCAGGATTTTGCTTTCTTGCACAATTGTATCGAGAGACTCAGTAATCAACCAATGGATAAAACATATCTCTCGCCATCAATGATGAACCTCCTTTGCGTTTGTCATTGTTTCCTGTTTCTATCCATCTCCTGTCTTTCTGCCACATCCCCTGAGGCTAACTGCAGCTCATCTGTTTCAAAAGAATCTGCGCTGATTAGCACTTTTAAACTCAACAGCTCTGTTGTACTGGATTCGATTATTAGCTCATGTGCTATCTTTAGATTTTACTGCATAAATACAGTAATAAAATGTATGAGTTTGATATATTTTTATTTATTTGGTAAGAAGCATCAAGTCGCTAAAGGGTGGACTGGTGCTAACTTTCTTTAACAAAATTGCAGAAGCTGGAAATCTGAAACAAAAACAGAAAATACTGGAAACACTCAGCAGTTCTGACAGCCTCTGTGGAGAGAAAGGTAAGTCAATGTTTTGAGTCTAGTGATCATTCTTCAGTAGCGTCTCGGAAAAAAAGCCTGTTTATTTTGATGACAGAAGGTGGGGTAGAGGGAGTAGGTAGATAGATGGAGATGGAGCACAGCAAAAGAGAGACAGACAGGGAGGAAATTATTTAGGCAGACAAAGGGATTGTTGATAGTAAGCCAGGGAAGCAGAAACGCAAGGTAGTTGGTAATGGAGTCCATAAGTGGGTGAGAATGCGTTGGCTGAAAGCAGCCAATGTCATATCAAGGTCTCAGATATGGTGGTGGGACAACGATATTGGGGTGGCATGGTGGCTCAATGGTTAGCACTGCTGCCTCACAGCACCATGAACCCGGGTTCAATTCTATCCTCAGGTGACTGTCTGTGTGGAGTTTACACATTCTCTCCACATCTGTCCGGGTTTCCCCTTGGGGATTCTGATTTCCTCCTACAGTCCAAAGATGGGCAGGTTAGGTGGATTGGCCATGTTAAATTGTCCAGATTGTGAGGCTCCAGTTCTGAGTAAGGGTCACCAGACCCGAACCGTTAACACCAATATGTCTTCCCAGATTCACTGAGCTTTTCCAGCATCTTCTGTTCTAGTTGAAGGCTGGATGGGTTAACCATGGGAAATTCAAAGTTATAGGAATAGGGTAGGGTATGTGTCTGTGTGGGTTGCATTTGAGAGGGTTGGTGTAGACTCAATGGGCCGAATAGCCTGCTTCCACACCGTAGGGATTCTATGAATGATTTGATGATATTGAAGTATTTAGGTTCTACAATGATCGAGCTTGAGTCTCTGAAAAGGCTGTATGGTGCCTAGGCATAAAATAAGGTGCTGTTCCTATGGCCTACACTGAGCATTACAGTAAGCAGCACAGTGGCTCAGTGGTTAGCACTTCTGCCTCACAGTGGCAGGGGCCCTGGTTTGATTCCAGCCTTGGGCAGCTGTCTGTGTGGAGTTTGCACGTTCTCCTTGTGTCGGTGTGTGTTTCCTCCAGGTGCTCCAGTTTCCTCCTGCAATCCAAAGATGTGCAGGTTAGGTGAATTAGCCATGCTAAATTGCCCATAGTGTTCTGGGATGTGTAGGTTAGGTGCATTAGTCAGGGGTAAATGTGGAATGGGCTTGGGTGAGATCATCTTTGGAGGTTTGGTGTGGACTTGTTGGGCCAAAGGGCCTATTCCCACACTGTAGGGATTCTATGAAGCCCAAGACAGAGATGATGGCCAGGGAACACAATGTGTGTTGAAGTGAGAGGTAACAGGAAACTCAAGGTAATGTTTAAAGAAATAAGATTCTTTATTGGCCTGATAACAGCTAGTTTTCCATGTAAAATAAAAGTTCTTAGATGCTTCAATTGGATCCCTCCTGCCTTTGTATTAGAATGTTGTTAATTTAAGTTCCAGCTTGATGTATATAATTGAGCATGACACTATAGTACTGAGGAAGTGTTGTAGTGTTGGAGGAGCCATTGTAACAAAGGCATATTACATTGAGACCCTTCCTGCTTTCTCAGATTGATGCAAACATTCCCAGAGCACTAACTTGAATAAAAGCATTGCAATCTTTCCTCAGTGATCCGCCCATTTCTTATCTCTCAACCACTAACAGCAGACTATCTAGTCACAAGCACTTTGTTGTTGTTGGAAGTTGGCTCTGTGCATATTAGCTGTCAGATTCTCCACATCATAACATTGTGAATGTGTGGAGTTGCTTGTGAAGTCCTATAAATGGCCTGAGGTCATAAGGAGCTGAACAAGTCGCTTTCTTGAGTCTGCTCTGCCACTCAATGAGATCATAGCTGATTTGATTGTGGCCTTAACTGTACTGTGCTGCCCAGCCCCTATGCCTTGTATCCCTTGTTAATCAGCCTTGAAAATATTCAATGACTGGATCGCCTCTGCTCTCTGGTTGGCACGGTGGCTCAGTTGTTAGCATAGCTGCCTCCCATTGCCAGGGGCCCGGACTCGATTCTAGCCTCAGGGGGCTGTCTGTGTGGAGTTTGCACATTCTCCCCGTGTCTGCGTGGGTTTCCTCCGGGTATTCTGGTTTCCTCCCACAGTACAAGGATGGGCAGGTTAGGTGAATCCTGATGATGAAGGGCTTTTGCCCGAAACGACAACTCTCCTGCTCCTCAGATGCTATCTGACCTACTGCGCTTTTCCAGCTCGCACTCTTGACTCTAATCTCCAGCATACGCAGTCCTCACTTGCACCAGTTTGGGTGAACTGGCCATGCTAAATTGCCCATAGTGTCCAGGGATGTGCTGACTGGGTAGGTTAGCCATGGGAAATGAAGGGTTACGGGGATAGGGGTGGGTCTGGGTGGGATCCTCTTCAGACGATCAGTACGGACTCGGATGGTCTGCTTCCATGCTGTAGGGATTCTATGAATTGCAGTGATTATAAAAGGATGTCAATAGAAGCATTCAGCTGGATTAACACTCTTGGTCAATTTGAGCTTCCTTCTCTCACACCTTTTATATGACAATGGCTCGTGGCCTAAAGAACTTCACTTTTCCTTCAGTCTGGATCTGCCAAGAAGTGGAGGCAGTGATTACATTACCATGGGTCTCCCAGATCGGTGACCATTTTGGGAACGGCCAAAGTCAGAATCAATCGGTCATGACAGCTACCCCAAAGTACACAAAGCGAAACAGTTGATTTCCGCTGTGAAATATTAAGTTCAAAGACAAATGTGTTATTTTAAGATGGTAATCAGTTGTAGCTCAGTTTCTGTTTTGTGAAACAATTGGGAACTATACATTGGAAATGGGGTAAATTGTATGCTAGTATTCAGAGGCAGTCGGATAAAATGCCACTGGATTCAAATATATATGATTGACTGCTGAGTTCTATCTATTTCATATTTACAACCCCTATTCAAATTACTTTGCAAATACTGAGACATCTATTTTCCTCAGAACACATTTCAGATGCCATTATCCCGAGTGACATTCCAATAAAACTCAACTGAAAATATAAAACATAACAAGTCTTCCACACTAATCTTCTAGAAAGTGAGTTGTCAAGCCTGCAGCTTTCACTGTAGCAAGCACATTGCTTTGTAAAATGTCCCCAACTTGCTGTATTGGTATCTGTTATAGCAGCATTTGAACAGGCATAGTTTTTGCTTGGAGATTAAGTTTTAAGGGACGACTTTGATTTTTTTTTTTGGCATAGAAGCATGACCCATTCATCAATGCTTATATTTGAGGGAATTAGAAATTGTAAGGATGAATATAGTCATGGCTAGTTTCTGCTTTGGACATAATCCTTAAATTACACCCAGAAAGTGTTAAAAATTAAATAAAATCAGCTCTGAAGACCATAATCAGAGACCTCTCCCATCCCAGTTATTCTCTCTTCCATACTCTTCCATCAGGCAGAAGATATAAATGTTTGTACTCATGTATGAATAGATTCAAGAAAAACTTCTTCCCCACTGTTATTGAGCTTCTGAACGGACCTCTCAAATTTTAAATTTAATGTTGATCTCGCTGCCTGTACACTTTCTCTGCAGCCATAATATAGTATTCCTCGCTCTGTTCTATTACCCTAACGCACTTTGCACAATATGACCTGCCTGTACTACACACAAAACTAAACTTTTTGCTGTATCTAGATACATGGGACATTAATAAATCAAATCAAATCAAAGAAGGGTGACTGGGCCTGAAATGTTAACTCACATTTCTCTTCACAGGTGATGCCAGACCTGCTGAGGTTTTCCAGCAACTTCAGTTTTTGTTTCTGTTCGAAGTTGCTTACATATGATTCAAGTTTCTGTTCAAATTCATTTGTATAACCAGAAGCGTTCAGAAAAGATTTACAAGGATGTTGCCAGGGTTGGAGGATCTGAGCTACAGGGAGAGGCTGAACAGGCTGGGGTTGTTTTCCCTGGAGCATCGGAGGCTGAGGGGTGACCTTATAGAGGTTTACAAAATTATGAGGGGCATGGATAGGGTAAATAGACAAAGTCTTTTCCCTGGGGTCAGGGAGTTCAGAGCTAGAGGACATAGGTTTAGAGTGAGAGGGGAAAGATATAAAAGAGACCTAAGGGGCAACTTTTTCACACAGAGGGTGTTACGTGTATAGAATGAGCTGCCAGAGGAAGTGGTGGAGGCTGGTACAATTGCAACATTTAAGAGGCATTTGGATGGGTATCTGAATAGAAAGGGTTTGGAGGGATATGAGCCGGGTGCTGGCAGGTGGGACTAGATTGGGTTGGGATATCTGGTCGGAATGGACGGGTTGGACCAAAGCATCTGTTTCCATGCTGTACGTCTCTATGACTCTAAGTATTAAATATTCAATAATCCAACTGTATCTCACAGGATAATACTTTTTAAGTATTTCTTTAGTCCTTATTTCAATTACAATGTATTTGAGTTTGGTAAGCTAGCGAAGATTTATTAGCATTGCTGAAAATTGGTATAATTTCGAAAAGGTGCATTTTTAATAAGACTGCTGACCTGTGAGTAATCTGCTACAAACTGACTTCTAAAATATTATGCTCCATGATTTAATGCTGTCATCCATGAGTGTAAATCAGTTTGTGTATAATTGCATTTTATACAGCAAGATTTTTCACAGCACACCTTGTACCTGCCAATAAAATTAGTGCAATTTCTCAAGCTTTCTTGAATTGATGCCATGATGTGGAGGTGCTGGTGTTGGACTGGAGTGGACTAAGTCAGAAGTCACACAACAATAGGTTACAGTCCAAAACGTTTATTTTAAATCACAAGCTTTCGGAGTGTTGCTCCTTTGTCAGGTGAAGTCACTTCCGGTGAAGTCTTTAAATTGATGCATCATGCAGGGGTATGGTCAGTTTTGAAAGCATCCTTCTTTATTCTTCCACGGGATGTGGGTATTGCTGGCAAGGTCTCACCATTTGTAGCCCCTCCCGAATTGCCTATGAGTGGAGCGGCTTGCTAGGCCACTTCAAGGGGTCTAGCATTAACCCACATTGCCGTGAGTCTGGAGTTGCATGTAGGTCAAGACCAGATAAAAAGGTAGATTTCTCTCCCTAGCTCATTAGCAAACCAAATGGGTTTATATATTAACCAATGATAGATCCATTGTCACCAATCCTGAGATGAACTGTTGTTATATTTCAGTGGCTAAAGGTGGTATGATGTGGTGGAAGGACAACATGGGGACAGCTTGAGAGATTATGCTGAGGTTACAGTTCAATCGTGATCCACTTGTGGGCCAGGCACAGCTGGTTTATTCAGCCTCCTCCTGTCTCTATGTCACCTTGACAACATGTATCCAGAGCATTAACCTGGGTCTCTGAATTACTAGCCCAGTGACGTTATCATAATGTCACCATCTCACTCTGAATCCAGACAAATTGAGGTTTGAACCTGTGTGAAAGATTGTAGGAAACATGCACGTCAAGTAGTTTTGGGTGTAAGATACTCACTTGTGAATCAACCTGTCTTCTGGGAAATTCTAGGTAAAAGTGAGGACTGCAGATTCTGGAGATCAGAATCAAGATTAGAGTGGTGCTGGAAAAGCACAACAGGTCATGCAGCATCCGAGAAGCAGGAAAATCGACATTTCAGGCAAAAGGCCTTCCTCAAGAATGAGGCTGGGAGGCTTTGGGGTGGAGAGATATTTGGGAGGAGGTGGTGCTGGGGAGAAGTTAGCTAAGAGTACAATAGGTGGATGGAGGTGGGGATGAAGGTGATAGGTCAGAGAGGAGGGTGGAGCAGATAGGTGGGAAAGAAGATTGGCAGGTAGGACAGGTCATGACAATGGTGCTGAACTGGCAGGTTGGAACTGGAATAAGGTGGTGGTGGGGAAATGAGGAAACTGGTGAAGTCCACATTGAAGCCCTGGGGTTGAAGGGTTCCAAGGCGGAAGATGAGGCATTCTTCCTCCAACCGTCGGGTGGTGAGGGAGTGGCAATGGAGGAGGCCCAGGACCTGCATGTCCTCGGCAGAATGAGAGGGGGAGTTGAAGTGTTCGGCCACAGGGTGATGAGATTGGTTGGTGCGGGTGTCCTGGAGATGTTCTCTGAAGCGCTCTGCGAGAAGGTGTCCAGTCTCCCCAATGTAGAGGAGACCACAGCGGGAGCAATGGATACAATAAATGACATTGGTGGATGTGCAGGCGTAACTTTGATGGATGTGGAAGGCTCCTTTGGGGCCTTGGATGGAGGTGACGGGGGAGATGTGGGAGCAGGTTTTGCAATTCCTGTGGTGGCAGGGGAAGGTGCCAGGAGGAGAGGGTGGGTTGTTGGGGGTCATGGACCTGACCAGGTAGTCATGGAGGGAACTAGGTGGGGAGGGAAATATATCCCTGGTGGTGGAGTCCATTTGGAGGTGGCAGAAATGTCGGCGGATGATGCGGTTTATGCGGATGTTGGTGGGGTGGAAGGTGAGGACCAGAGGGGTTCTGTCCTTGTTGCGGTAGGAGAGGTGAGGTTTGAGGGCGGAGGTGCAGGACGTGGATGAGATGCATTGGAGGGCATCTTCAACCATGTGGGAAAGGAAATTACGGTCTTTAATGAAGGAGGCCATCTGGTGTGTTCTGTGGTGGAACTGGTCCTCCAGGGAGCAGATACAGCAGAGGTGGAGGAATTGGGAATACAGGATGGCATTTTTGCAGGAGGTAGGGTGGGAAGAGGTGTAATCCAGGTAGCTGTGAGAGTGGGGTGGATTTGTAAAAAATGTCAGTGTTGTCAGTTTTCATTGATGGAGATGGAGAGGTCCAGGAAGGGGAGGGAGATGTCAGAGATGGTCCAGGTGAATTTAAGGTTGGGGCGGAATGTGTTGGTGAAGTTGATGAACTGCTCAACCTCCTCGTGGGAGCATGAGGTGGCGTCGATGCAGTCATCAATGTAGCGGAGGAGGAGGTGGGGAGTGGTGCCAATGTAACTACAGAAGATGGACTGTTCTACATAGCCAACAAAGAGACAGGCATAGCTGGTGCCCAAGGTTACCCCTTTCATCTGGATGAAGTGGAAAAGGATTTGAAAGATAAATTATTAAGGGTGAGGACCAGTTCAGCCAAACAAATGAGAGTGTCAGTGAAGGGTACTGTTGGGGACGCGGGAGGGGAAGAAACAGAGAGCTTGGAGGCCCTGGTCATGGCGGATGGTGGTGTAGAGAGATTGGATATCCATGGTGAAGATGAGGCGTTGGGGGCCAGGGAAACGGAAGTCTTGAAGAAGGTGGAGGGCATGGGTGGTGTTTCGAACGTATATGGGGAGTTCCTGGACTAGGGGGGATAGGACAGTATCGAGGTAGGTGGAGATGAGTTTGGTGGGGCAGGAATAGGCTGAGACAATGGGTCAGCCAGGGTGGTCAGGCTTTTGGATCTTGGGAAGGAGATAGAATCGGGCAGTGCGGGGCTCCCGGACTATGAGGTTAGAAGCTATGGGTGGGAGATCTCCTGAGGTGATGAGGTTGTAGATGGTCTGGGAGATAATGGTTTGGTGATGGGAGGTGGGGTCATGGTCGAGGGGGTGATAGGAGGAGGTGTCTTCGAGTTGGCATCTGGCTTCAGCGGTGTAGAGGTCAGTGCGCCAAACTACCATTGCACCTCCTTTATCTGCTGGTTTGATGGTGAGGTGTGGGTTGGAGCAGAGGGAGTGGAGGGCTGCACATTGTGTGGGTGAGATGTTGGAGTGGGGGAGGGGTGTAGACAGGTTGAGGAGGTTAATGTCTCTGCAGCAGTTGGAAATGAAGAGATCAAGGGCGGGTAACAGGCCAGCATGGGGTGTCCAGGTGGATGGAGTATGTAGGAGGTGGGCGAAGGGGTCCTTGGAAGGTGGGCAGGAGTTCTGTTTGAAAAAGTAAGCTCAGAGGCAGTAGAAGCAGTGTTTGACGTCATGACGTGTATTGAATTCATTGATGCGTGGACGGAGGGGGATAAAGTTAAGGCCTTTGCTGAAGACTGCTCATTCGTCTTCAGTGAGGGGGAGGACTGGGGAGATGGTGAAAACTCGGCAGGGCTGGGAGCTAGGACCTGGTGTAGGTGTGGAGCTGGGAGTGGGGGCGGAGCCTGTAACTGGAGTGAGAGCAGTGGTGGGGGAATGAGGGCGGAGTCATGAGCAGGGGTGTTGTTCACCACCCTCCTCTCTGACCTATCACCTTCATCCCCATCTCCATCCATCTATTGTACTCTTAGCTACCTTCTCCCCAGCCCCACCCCCCTCCCATTTATCTTTCTGTGAAATTCTGCCCAGACTGTACTCCCATGCTTTCAGTAAACTGTCAGAGCGTCTTTGAAGCACTTTCTTTGTTCTCCCCTGAAACTTTGAACATTAGAGAATTGGGAAAACAAAACCAGGCTGAGGAGCTGCATTCAGATATAGTGTCCATTCCATCAGAATTGATTCTGCAGGAGTTTTGCCTGAATGCCTGTGGAGCGGGACTTGACTATTTAGAATCATAGAGTCATAGAGATGTACAGCATGAAAACAGTCCCTTCAATCCAACTCATTCATGCCAACCAGATATCCTCAACTAATCTAGTCCCATTTGCCAGCATTTGGCCCATATCCCTGTAAAACCTTCCTATTCATAGACCCATCCTGGTGTTTTTTAAATGTAATTGTACCAGCCTCCACCACTTTCATTGGCAGCTCATTCCATACATGCACCATCTTCTGTGTTAAAAGGTTGCCTCTTAGTTCCCCTTCATTTTTTTCCCCTCTCACTTTAAACCTATTCCCTCTAGTTCTGGACTCCCCCAATCTGGAGAACAGCCTGGTCTATTGACCCTATCCATGATTTTCTAAACCTCTATAAGGTCAACCCCCAGCCTTCAACATTCCAGGGAAACAGCCTCAACCTATTCAACCTCTCCCTATAGCTCAAACCCTCCAACCTTTGTTCAATGGTCCTCATGTTGAATCCAGGGATGTCACGTGGGGTAATGCTAATAGAATTTCTTGAGCATTGCTATGTGGCATTGATACACAGTCCAAGTCTGACTCCAGAACAACAGTGTCTGATAACAACTGCTCTGCATATGCTAAGATTTTCATAAAATTTATATTGCAGGGTACTGAGGAGATGAACTGGAGATTATCAACTGCCACTGTGGATTGGCATGTTATTTCCAGTGCTAACAGAGGTGTCATTACCCTCAAGGAGAGAAACATTACGTTGTGAGTAAGTGGAATTTTGTCTATTTGGGCTTGGTCTGTAAATGGCTTCTGAAAATGCCTGTCATGATGATCAACATATGGTTGAACTTCTCCGGTTTCTCATGTCACAACATGCTCCTTATCTTTCTGATGAATTCTTCAGTGTTGGCCTTGAACTGTTGGCATATTGCCATCACGACCTCTGACCTTGACAGGAAATGAAGGTAACCATTTTTGTTTTAGGCATCTACTTTAGCTACATTTCCTCTTGAACCCAATAATCTGGACATGGGAGTCTGGTATAGTTTTCTCTAAATTCAATTATGAACTGTGAAATGTCTTAATGGTTTGTATCTGTTCAAAGATCATGATATCCAAAATATGGGATTGTCACATATCTTTTAGTACAGTTCGATTCCACTGCTCTGGAATTGAGTTAGATACGAGATTTTCCACATTGGTTATGAGCTGCACTTGGAATTTCTCTCTTCAGATTTCCTCATGGCCTAATGGGTCTTCTGTCTTGATGCAGTCGGTTGTTCATCACTGATCTAATGGGCCCATGATTTGTCCAACAAGCATCAGCTCCTTGTTAGGATCGAATGTTATGAACATCACTTAGAAACTTGATCCATGAACGATATACAAACTAGAAACAAAATCAAGCCATTCAGCCCTTTAAACACACTGCACCATTCAATAAGATCATAGATGATCTAATTTAAAACTTAACTCTACATTCTTACCCATCTCCAACAACTCTTGGTCATCTAGAACTTATCTACCACTGCCTTAAAAATATTTATAGATTCTGGAACTACTAACTTCTGAGGAAAGGAATTCCAAAGACTTATAACCCTCTGAAAAAAAAATGGTTCCTGCTTTAAATGGGTAACCTCATATTTTTAAACTATGACACCTTGTTCTAACTTCTTCACAAGGGAGAAACATCTTTTCCACATGGACCCGTTCAAATCCTCTCAGAACCTTATTGTTTCAGTTAAGAGTAGGAGGTTGAGGGAGAACCTTATAGAGGTTTATAAAATCAGGAAAGGCACAGGTAAAGTAAACCCCTAGAGTGGGGTATCTCCAGAATAGGGAGTATATTTTAAGGTGAGAAGAGTAACATTTAAAATGGACATGAGGAGCAACTTTTTTAGAAAGAGAATGAGTCGTGTGTGGAATGCACTTCCAGGGGAAGTGGTGGAGGTGGCTACAGTTACAATATTTAACAGACATTTGGATATGTAGATAAATAGGAAATGATTGGAGTTGTATGAGCCAAGCACAGGCAGGTAGGACTAGATTAGTTTGGGATAATGTTCAGCATGAACTGGTTGTACCAAAAGGTCTGTTTTTGTGGCATATGACTCTATGACTATTAGTCACCTTAGACTCTTCTAAATTCCAGATAACACAGGCCTAGCATGTCTCAACTTTCCTCAGAAGGCAATCCAGAGTCAAAAAGTGTGGCACTGGAAAAGCACATCTGGTCAGGCAGCATTCAAGGAACAGGATAGTTGATGTTTTGGGCAGGAGCCCTTCATCAGGAATGAGGGCTTATGCCTGAAACATCGACTCTTCTGCTCCTCAGATGCTGCCTGACCGGCTGTGTTTTTCCAGCACCACACTTCTTAAGTCTGATCTCCAGCATTTGCAGTCTTCACTTTCTCCTCAGAAGGCAACCGTTCTTCCAGGTATTAGCTTAGCAAACCTTTTCTGAACTATTTCCAATACATTAACATTCCTCATATGTAAGGTGACCAGTACTGTACATAGTATTTCAAATTCCTGATGAAGGGCTTATGCCCGAAACATCGATTCTCCTGCTTCTTGGATGTTGCCTGACCTGCTGTGTCTTTCCAGCACCACACTCTTGACTCTGATCTCCAGCATCTGCAGTCCCCACTTTCTCCGAGTATTTCAGATGCCCTGTAAAACTGAAGTATAACCTCCTAACTTTTGTCTTCAATTCCCCTTGCAGTAAATGATAACACCTATCACTTTCCTGATTACTTGCTGGGCCTGCATATTGGCCTTGAACTAGGACGCCCAGACTTTACTGCATCCTTGAGTTCTGCAACCTCACACCATTTAGATAACATACTTCCTTCTTTCTACAAAACCGAACATAGTCCAAGAGGTTTCAATGTTTTGATCTAGAATGCATCCACATTGTCTTGTGTTTGTCCTTCTGTCAAAAGACATGTTTGTTGAGGACACTTTGACACCAGTTGCATTGGCTTTGCAGTGGTTCTGTTCAAGAGATCAGAGACATAGCCAACCATCACTATTCCCCAGTGGATGGGACTGACTACAAAAAAAATGAAATTATTTCTGAAAGATGTTTCTGTGAAACCAGGGGTTGCAATCCAATCTCTTGCTGCCCACTCATCACTCTTGCCATACAGTTTTCTCTCTAAGAAATTATCTGCTACAGTCAGTGAAAAAGGCAGTCTGAAACCAATGAGCTGGCATTCATGACCAGCACATAATAGGAAAAGCAAATGGAATGCTGACATTTATTTCAAAGGGAGTGGAGTTTAAAAATAGTAAAGTCTTGCTAAAACTATACAAGGTGCTCATCAGACCACACCTAGAATACTGTAAACAGTTTTGGTGTCCTTCCTTAAGAAAGAATCACTGGCATTGGAAGCAGTCCAGAGAAAATCTATTAGATTGATCCCAGATATGGAGGGATTTTCTTATGAAGAGAGGTTGAGTAAGTTGGGCATGTACACATTGGAGTTCAATAGAATGCAAGGTGATCTTATTGAAACATTAAACATCCTTAGGGGGACTGGCAGAGTAGATGGTGAGAGGTTGTTTCCCATTGTGGGAGAATCTAGGACCACAGAGTATAATCTCAGCAGAGAGCCTGCCCATTGAAGACAAAAGTGATGAGGAATTTCTTCCTTCTGAGGGCAGTGAATCTGTGGAGTTCTTTATGATAGGGGAATGTTAAAGCTGTTGTGTTAAGTATACACAACGCTGAGATACAGTTCCAAACAGGGTGGCTCAGTGGTTAGCACTGCTATCGTGGAGTGCTAGGGACCCACACTGTCTGTGTGGAGTTTGCACATTATCCCCATGTCTGCATGGATTTCCTCCGGGTGCTCTGATTTCCTCCCACAGCCCAAAGATGTGCAGGTTAGGTGAATTGGCCCTGCTGAATTGCACATAGTGTTCAGGGGTGTGTCGGTTAGGTCCATTGGTCAGGGGAAATGTACAGTAATAGGGTAGAGTATGTGTGTCTGAGTGGGTTACTCTTCGGAGGATCGATGTGGACTTGTTGGGCCAAATGGCCTGTTTCCATACAGTAAGGATTTTATCATTCAGAAGGAGAATTAAGGGTGATGGGAAAAAGTCAGGAAAAATGCAGTTGCGGATTATCAAATGTTAAAGTAGACCCAATGGGCAAAATGGCCTACTTCTTTACCTACAGCTTATGGTCTTGATACAAGATGTCTGGAGGGGACCTACCCAGTGCTAGCAACTGTCAAGGTTCAAGGATTGACTTTCATCGATCCTTGGCTCTATCATCCCCATTTGTAAATTGTTTGTGAGATCTCTGAGTGGTAATTGGCTGTTGTTTATCCCTCACACTTGCAGGGTGGATGAACCATCAATACAGTTGAGCGAGCGACTTGTAAAGGTCGAAGGACTGCAGACCTAATAATAAAATATTGGCCAAGCTGGGTAAGTAAGAATTCTGTGAGTCATAATAGATAGATCCCTTAAGATGTCAAACCAATATCAAAAATATTGGAATGAGTGAAATAAAGTGTAGTTTAAATCTCACCATTATTTACGGCTATGGCTGAATGATCACATACAATTTCGGAACTCGCTCAACAGAAAAGGTACTACTGAGCCACAAAATGTGCAACAAGAGTTCCTTAAATGATAAATGTATAAAAGAACAAACGCTTAAGTGATCAACATTCAGGATGACCTCAGAGTAAACCCAAACCACCATTTACAAAAAAGTGACAAAACAAATTGGGAGTGTAGCAATCACACTGCCTGGATCAATAGAACAATTCAGCAAGTATGGTGAGGTCAAAGCCAAGTCTGGGAAATCTTCCAGAGATACTTGTTGTGTCTGATTTAATTATGTTTCGCATCAAGGACTTGGAAACTCTGCTCTGGGATTAATGTCGACAATTGGATTCTCGGCCATTGGTTGGAGAAATGGCGGGTGCCCTGTGTCACTTTTCTCTGAAGTGCAATTCCAACAAGCACTTGAGAGACGCCCCCATCCCCGATTATGCCCCAGGCAAAAATCTTGCCCCCATCCCCACCAAAGATTGTCAACCAATCAGAGACTAGCAGCACTGCAAGAACAGCAGAAATAAAAACAAAATCAGAAACTGCTGAAAAAGCTCTGCAGGTCTGGCAGAATCTGTGGCGAGAAATTAGAGTTAAAGTTTCAGGTCCAGTGATGCTTCTTCAGAACACAGCAACGACACCAGAGTTAACAAGTGAGTCAGTTACTACTGCTTGCACAGAGAGCAGGGTGGTTCATGTGTGGAATGAATGGCCAGAAGAAGTGTTAGATGCATGTAAATTAGATTAGATTCCCTACAGTGTGGAAACAGGCCATTTGGCCCAGCAAGTCCACATCGACCCTCCGAAGAGTAACCCACCTAGACCCATTTCCCACTGACTAATGCACCTAATACTATGGGCAATTTAGCATGGCCAATTCACCTGACCTGCACATCTTTGGACTGTGGGAGGAAACTGGAGCACCCGGAGAAAACCTACACAGACCCGGGGAGAATGTGCAAACTCCACACAGTCGTCTGAGGCTGGAATCAAACCTGGTCCCGGGCACTGTGAGACAGCAGTGCTAACCACTGAGCTACTGTGCTGCCCCAGTACAGTTACAACATTTAAGATATTCGGATAGATATATGAATAGGAAAGGTAAAGAGTGACATGGGCCAAATGCAGTCAAATGGGACTGGTCTCATTAAGGAAACTTTATCAGCATGGACGAGTTGAGCTGAAGGGTCCGTTTCCATGCTATATGACTCTATGACTCTACAAGTCTTCATCAGAGATTTACAATCCAGCCTGTGCATTCTTCAATTGGGGCTTAAGGGAAGGTGGCAAGAGGTTCGAAAAGGAAGGTGTCTTTGCAAAGAAAGTCTGGAGGAAGGTACAATAGTTTTTGTCCAGGTTTGTCCCGAGCAGCTCCATGACACAGGACTCTGTGCTCTACAATCTATTCATAAAGATGCACACCAAGACAAACATCGACCACACCTGGAGGATCATCAACTTGGTGAAAGACACTCTCTGGTCTACCCGAAACTTATTGGTCTTCCACAGCAGGGGGTTGGCCCTGAATGAGTGTTGCAGACTGGCACATTTCAAGGTCCAGGACTACGTGCTGAGGGGCACACTAACACTTGAGGCAATGTCAAAGACCTTTCTACCAAAGTTAAATGGGGGTCCGTTCAATTATCGGACCCTGCTGTGCCTCAATGTATGTAAATGAAGTGTTGTATAAGTAAAAAATGCCTTGGGTTTGTTCATTCTCCATATGTAACAAAAGTACAGAACCGAAGCTCTAGTGGCTATGTTTGTACATAAATATTTTTCTGAATAAAGTGTATTTGTAAAATAAATTTAAAGACACGAGCACACAGTCTCACAATTCCAATTTGCTTGTGGTAGGGTGGGGTGGGAACCGCTAAATTCTGCCTGTCGTCTTTGCAAGCGAAATGCAAAATACCAGAGATGCTGGAAATCTCAAACAACCACAGATAATGCTGGTGAAGCTCAGCAGGTCTGGCAGCATCTGAGTAGAGAGGAACTGGGTTAGCATTTCAAGCCTGATATGATTCTTCTTCAGTTCTGACTCAAAACCTTAACTCTGTTTTTCTCTCTCCACAGATGCTGCCAAACCTGCTAAGCTTCACCAGCACTCTCTGCATTTATTTTTGCAAACGAATTGTTGGCAATTCTTCTCAAAGTATTCTACTATTTGTCAACAAAAATACATTCAACAAATTCAAGGTTAATTCTTATCGGCTGCACGTACGGCCTTGTGAGATATGAATATTGATTCTCTTCATCCTTTGTTGAAAGCGCTCTTGATGTGACAAGAACAAAGCCAGTGAATCTGCCTCGTTACAAGCTGTGCCGTGGAACAGAAGTGACACCTATCGGGAGAACAAGTTCTCCCAGAACTGCTGCAGGCTTGACACAGAAAATAATAAATCTCTAATCCTCTAACGCACAGGCTTAACCTGCTGCTGTTAGAAGAGCAGTGAACATTTCAATGATGGTACAAGCAACATCTCCGAAGGAGGCAATGGTCACATTTTCATCCTCAGAAATTGGTACACCAGCCTCACTGAGATGGGGATCAAGCCATGAATGAGAAGGAGCACGTGATTACTGTGAAGTGTTAAAAGAATTAACCCAGCACATTCAAGATAAACCAAAGTGACAGAATTCACAAAGTATAAGTGTTTCATTATCTGCTTGTGAGGTCAGGGTTCAGTTAGGTAAGAACATACAGACGCAATCCTCTTGCTGTCAGTCTGCCAGGAGTACCTGCTGGTGTTCAAACAGAAATGTTAAATGAAACAGTGTGGTCGATAAAAGATGATTTCCCAACAATAATGGCCACAGCAGCAGGATCAAGAAGAAATGTGGCACAGGACCATTCTGACCTTATGGGGTAACCAACAAAGATTTTCATTGTCAAAAGAAACAAACACCACATGCAGAAAAGCTTTCTCAGGCAGGGCATGGTTAGAGTCTGAACGCACTGCCTGAGACGGTGGTGGAGGCAGGTTCAATCAAACCTTTTGGAAGGGCATTAGATATTGATCTGAAAAGGAAGAATAGCCACAATTACAAGGAGGAAGCAGGGGAATGGTGTTAGGTAAAGTGCTCTTCAGAAAATGCAAACACAAAATACCTCTTTCTATGCTGCAACAAACCTGGGATCCTGTGGTTTGTATTTTCCAAATGGTAATAGACTTTCAAACTCTCTCCCCTAAAAAGGGCAATTGCAGATGTAAATTTTATAATAAAGACAAGAAGCAATATGGAGGAAGATTAGATTACAAAGGTGAGATGCAAGCTAGCTGTGATTTAATTGAATGGCATAGTGGGTTCAAGGGGCTGAATGGCCTCCTCCTGTTTGAGCCGATGTTGAGGAGAGAACCTACCATTTTCAGAACTTAAAGGAACTGGTACTATGCCCGTTAATAGTGTGATATGTTTTATTAATTTCTTATCATAAGAAAGGTATAACTTGCTGTGATGTGCTCTCTCTAAATTCAGTTACGAACTGTGAAATGAAACATCTTAATAATTTGTTCTGGTCCAAGATCGTGATATTCAGAATATGTGATTGCCACATATCATTTGTGACAAGTGGATCACTTTGTTACAACTGACTGATAAAGTCTGAAATGGGGTGACTATTGATATTGAAACAAAAACATTATCTATAGTGAACCTCAATTTTTTTTCCCTCTGTCAGAGATAAGGGCATCCCAGCAGTCAATGTATATTTAAGAATGGAAGATTTTCACACAGAGGTGGGTAGGAGGCTGGAATTGCCGACCTGGGAGGGTAGTTACGGCAGAAAACCTCAGAACCTTTAAAAGGTATTTGAAGTGACATAATATTCAAGACTATGGGCCTACTGTGGGAAAGCAGGATTTGTGTAGGTCGTATGGTATTTTTGATGGTACAAACTTAATGGGCATTGTATGATTCCTTGTATATAATAAGAGCTTTGAGACATTTGCCGTACTTACATAGCTCTGGGCTGTAAATTGTTGCTTATCACTTGCATCATGTTAATCAGCACAATTTCAGGAGGGAATTTCACTAAGTTTCTGAACTGTGATGCCTTGGCAGATCATTGCATTCATGCAAACTCCAACTGGAGTATCATCGTACTGAGCTGAAAATACAGTGAATTTTATAAAATGGTCTCGGGACAACTGAAAAGAAGGAGTGTGCTAAGGACAGGTTTCAGATAAGAAATACAACTGAGGATAGAGAGGAACGTGGAAGGTTCCCTGTGGGAGTGAAAAAGTAAATAAGAGAAACAAGTTCAGAAAAGACTGGCAGCCAACATAAAGGGGGTGTCCCAAAGTCTTCAGTAGGCATATCAATAGTTAAAAAAAGGGCCAATACATCCTTCCTGAGATGTGGGGGCCAAAACTGCGCACAGTACTCCAAATGTGGTCTGACCAGGGCCTTATAGAGCTTCAGAAGTTCATCCCTGCTTTTATATTCAAATCTTCTCAAAATAAATGCCAGCATTGCATTTGCCTTCCTAACTACTGACTCAACCTGCAAGTTTACCTTGAGAATATTCACAAGATGACTAGAACTCACAAGTCGTTTTGCACTTCAGACATCTGAATTTACTCCCCATTTAGAAAATAGTCCATGCCTCTATTCTTCCTACCAAAGTGCATGACCTCACACTTACTCACATTGTACTTCTTTGCCCACTCTCCTAACCTGTCCAAATCCTTCTGCAGCCTCCCCACCTCCTCAATGCTATCTATCCCTCTACCTATCTTTGTATTATCTGCAAACTTATCCAGAATGCCCTCAGTTCCTTTATCTGGATCGCTAATGCACAAAGTGAAAAGTCGTGGTCCCAACACTGAGCCTTACGGAACTCCACTTGTCACTGGCTGCCATCCTGAGAAGGACCCCTTTTTCCCCACTCTCTGCTTTCTGCCAGACAGCCAGGCTTCTATCCATCCTAGCACCTTGCCTCTAACACCATGGGCCCTTATCTTACTCAGTAGCCTCCTGTGCAGCACCATGTTGAAGTCCAGGTAGATCACATCCATTGGCTCTCCTTTGTCTAACCTGCTCATTATTTCCTCAAATAATTCTCAGCAGATTTGTCAGGCATGACCTCCCCTTGATGAAGCCATGCTGATTTTACCCTATTTTACTATACACTTCCAAGTATTCAGAAATCTCATCCTCCACAATGAATTCCAGGATCTGACTCATGACTGAGGTTATGCTAATCAGTCTGTAATTTTCCATCCTTTGCCTTTTTAAACAGGGATGTCATGTTAGCGATATTCCAGTCCTCTGGGACCCTTCCTGATTCTAATAATTCCTGAAAGATCACCACTAACATCTCTACTATCTCTTCAGGTATGTCCCTTAGAGCCCTGAGGTGTAGTCCATCTGGTCCAGGTGATTTATCCACCTTCTGGCCAATCAGTTTTTCTAGCACCTTCTCCTTGGTGATGGCCAGCATACTCAGCTCTACCCCCTCACTCTCTTGAATTTTTGGGACATTACTCCTGTCTTCCACTGTGAAGACTGACACAAAGCAATTATTAAGTTCTTCAGCCTTTTCCTTGTTCCCCACCACCATCTCTCCAGTGTCATTTTCCAGCAGCCTAATGCCCACTTTTGTCTCTCCTTTGCCCTTTATATATCTGAAGAGACTCTTACAGATTTCCTTCATATTACTGGCTAGCTTACCCTCATATCTAATCTTCTCCATCCTTATTTCTTTTTTTGTTGCCCACTATTGGTCTTTGTAAACTTTCTAATCCTCTGGTTTCCCACTGCCCTTTGCCACATTATATGCTTTCTCTTTTGCTTTTATGTTATCCCTGACTCTCCTAGTCAGCCACGGTTGCCCCATCCTCCCTTCACCATGCTGCTTTTTCCTCGGCATGAATCTATGCTTTGTTTCTTGAATTGCTCCCAGAAAATCCTGCCATTGCTATTCCACTGTTTTCCTGTTAGGCTCCGCTCCCAGCCAATTCTACCCATCTCCTCCCTCATGCCTCTGTTGTTGCCTTCTTCAGCTGTAATGCCGTTACTTCTGATTCTATCTTCTCCCTCTCTAATTGCAGAGTAAATTCAATCATATTATGATCATTGCCTCCTAAGGGTTCCTTCACCTGAAGCTCCCTGATCGAGTCTGCCTCATTACACAACACTAAATCCAGTATTGCCTGTTCCCTGGGGGGGCTTCACCACGAGCTGCTCCAAAAAGCCATCTCGTAGACATTCCATAAATTCCTTTTCTTGCAATCACGACCAACCTGATTTTCTCAGTCCACCTGCATATTGAAATCCCCTATGATCACTGAAAGTTTGCCTTTCCCACACATCTTTTCTATCTGCTGCTATATCCTGCACCGCAGCTCCTGACTACTGTTTGGAGGCCTTTACATAACTCCAATCTTTGCGGTTCCTCAATTCTACCCACACAGATTCGACACCATCCAACCCTACTTCATGTTTTACTATTGATTTAATTCTGCTTCTTACTAATCAGGCAACACCCCTCCCCCACCCACTTGCATATCTCTTCGATAGGATCTTTGAATATTCAGTTCCCAATCCTGATCTCATTCCAGCCACGTCTCCATGATGCCCGTCATGTCATACCTGCTAAATTCGATCTGTGTCACAAACTCATTTACCTTATTCCTTATACTGTGTGCATTCAGATGTAACATCTTCAGTCCTGTATTAACTGTCCTTCTTCTCATTGTTACTTATTTGTCCAGTGTGTTTGAAGTTTGATTGTTAACCATTTCCATACACTTTGTCCTGTTAGTGTCTGTGCTGAAGATTTTTATAACCTCTCCTGAGTGCTGCACTCTTACCTCCTCCTTTAATTTGGGTTTTCTAATTTCCCCTCATACTGAACCCTTCCCCAACTACCCCCACTTCCCCCCACCCCCACAACCCAAACCCCCAATTAGTTTAAAGCCCTGTCTACAGCCTTAGCTATGCAGTTCACTAGGATTCTAGTCCAGCATGGTTCAGATGAAGACCGTCGCATCGGAACAGGTCCTTTCTTCCCCAGTACTGGTGTCAATGTCCCATGAATTCAAATCCATTTCTCCCACACCAATCATTGAGCCACACATTTACCTGTTTAATCTTATTGACCCTGTGCCAATGAGCTTGTGGCTCAGGTAGTAAACCAGAGATCATTACCTTTTTGGTTCTGCTTTTTAATTTAGCTCCTAGCTGTTCATACTCCCTTAACAGAACCTCTGTCCTAGTTTTACCTGTATCACTGATACTGGACCAGGACCACTGGATCTACAGTATAGCTAAAGGAGGACATGAGGACTGCAGGTGTTGGAGCGTCTCCACATCTACAGTCTTCACTTTCTCCTCTAACTATACTATTACAATAACATTTCTGTTCTCTCTCCCAACTTGAATGGCTCCCTGTACCACTTTGCTGTGATCAGTCTTCTCATCCTCCCTGCAGTCCCCACTCCCAGCCACAGAGAGAGCAAAACCCTTGTACCTGTTGGACAAGGACAGGGGCTGAGGGTCCTGCAACTCTATCTCCTGGATCCCTCTACCTGCCTCACTCACAGCCACACCCTCCTGTCCCTGACCACTGGCTGAATTCAAGTTAGTTAGTCCAAGAGGTGTGATTGTCTCCTCAAACACAGGGTCCAGATAACTCTCCCCTCCTTGAAGTGTCACACAGTTTGAAGCTCAGACTCCAGCTCATCGACAATGAGCCAAAGTGTTTCCAACAACCGACATTTACTGCGGACATAGTAACTGGGAACCACAATGGGGTCCATCAGGTCCCTCATTATGCAGAAATGACACATCACCTGACCCTCCATCCTTATTTCATTTAATTTGTTATGAATTTGTGTTTTGTTTTGTATTTTTAAGTGTTTTGTATCTCTGTTTATGTAAATTGTAACCAAGAAATTAACAAGATGCAAATTACCACAGATTCAAATTGAGCAGACTCCTTATTAGCCAATCAAATCACTGCCCTCCTACAACGTCGCTTTTCAGTTTCCCCCTCAGAATCAAAAACTTACCTTCCCAGGTTGCTCTCCATTCACTCCCATTCAGCTTGGGTCCTGAAGTGAAGGCCCCAAATCCACAAGGTAAGGTTTTATAATCTCTCACCTTCCCAGACTGTTCTCCATTTGCCCCCACTTAGCTCCGTTCCCAAAGCTGTGTGCATGCATGCACAGATGGGCAGGACAGATTGAGAGGGAGAGCTATAATAAAGTTTATAGTGTCCTCAGCTTTATTGTGGAGGTGCCAGGATTGGACTGGGGTGGACAAAATCAGAATCACAAGTCATAAGACACCAGGTTGTCATCCAACGGGTTTATTTGAAATCACAAGCTTTCAGAGCGCTGCTCCTTCATTAAGTGAAGACAAACTAGGCTCAGTGCTCAGTAGTTAACATTGCTGCCTCATAGCAGCAGGGAGGTGTGTTCAATTCCAATTTTGGGCGGTTGTCTGTGTGGAGTTTGCACACACTCACTGTGTCTGGGTGGGTTTCCTCCAGGTGCTCCGGTTTCCTCCCACAAAACAAATATGTGCAGGTTAAATGGATTGGCCAAGCTAAATTGCCCATAGTGTCCAGAGATGTGTAGGTTAGGTGAACTAACCATGGGAATTGCAGGTTTTTAGGAATATGGTTGCAGGATGGGTCTGGGTAGGATGCTGTTTGGAGGGTTAGTGTGGACTCAGTGGGCCAAATGGTCTGCTTCTACACTGTAGGGATTCTATTGTATGATTCTCTGGTTCTGACTCAGTTTTATTAATAGGGGCAAAGAATATAACAGCAAGTGGATGGTTGTGTACATTGTGGGTACTACATTATAGAAATGATGTGAACACATTAGAGAGAGTGCAGAATATGATCCCACAAAATGAGAAATTTCAGTATGCTGACAGATTACAGACATTGGGATTGTTCTCCTTTGAAAGAAAAAGAGGAGATTTCAAAGAGGTTTTCAAAATCATGAGTGTGCTTGATAAGTGAGATCATGAGAAAGTGTTCCTGCTCGTAAAAACCAGAGAGAACAGATTTCAAAAGAAGGAAATATAGAGTCATAGAGATGTACAGCATGGAAACAGACCTTTTGGTCCGTAGGCAAAGTTTTTTTCCCTGGGGTCGGGGAATTCAGAACTAGAGGGCATAGGTTTAGGGTGAGAGGGGAAAGATATAAAAGAGACATAAGGGGCAACGTTTTCACACAGAGGGCGGTACGTGTATGGAATGAGTTGCCAGAGGAAGTGGTGGAGGCTGGTACAATTGCAACATTTAAGAGGCATTTGGATGGGTATATGAGTAGGAAGGGTTTGGAGGGATATGGGCTGGGTGCTGGCAGGTGGGACTAGATTGGATTGGGAAAAGATTTTTCACTTAATGAGTAGTTAGGAATGCACTGTCCAGAAGTGTGGTGGTGGCAGAGTCAATTAAGGCATTACAAAGGACATTATTTGAGTAGAAATAATCTGCATGGTTTGGGAAAAGGCAGAAAATTGACATGAGTTTATGACAGTCATTTGAAGAGCCTATGTAGTCAAAATAGACCAAATGGCCTCTATCAACATTAAACAATTCAGTGATTCTGCAAAAAAAAACAGCCATGCACGGTTAATTATGGGTCTCACAAAACCGAACTTTAAAATCTAATTTCAAACCACACTTTGCATTTACATCATCATTCAACATGGCAAGAAATCACAAGGTGCTCCACAAGAATACTGGGAGAAAGAGAGGATTGCAGATGCTGGAGATCAAAGTCAAAAAGTGTGGCACTGGAAAAGTACAGCAGGTCAGGCTTATGCCCGAGACCTCAATTCTCCTGTTCCTGAGATGCTGCCCGACCTGCTATGCTTTTCCAGCACCGCACCTTTCAACTCTACAAGTATACTGGTTTCAAATGATGTTAGAGGAGGAAACCCAGAGTTTATAACCTAGGCAGCTGGAAATAGAAACAAAAGCAGAAGTTGCTGGAAAAGCTCAGCAGGTCTGGCAGCATCTGTGAAGAGAAATCAGAGTTAATGTTTCGGGTCCAGCAACCCTTCCTCAGAACTAAAAGTAGAGTTGCTAATGTTGGAACAATTAAAAGTAATGCAGCCTCATCTAGTGTATGATATCCAATTCTCACCACCAAATATTGGAGTCGATAGCGAGGACTTGGTAAAGGTACAGAGGATATTTATCAGACTTATACCAGGATTATGTGAAGAGTCGAAAGAAGCTGGATTATTTCCCACAGAGTTTGGAAGAGTATTCAAAATAATCAATGCTGTTGATCTCATGACAAACAGATTCCATTGATGTTAGGTTTGTGCAGTGAAGGAGATAACTTTAAGGTTACTTGGCACAAAGATGCCTGGGGTGAGCTGAGGATCCATCCAGTGTAATGACCTTGTAGTTGATAAGGTAGTACTGGTATTTTCCAGTAAAGGTAGGTTCCTTCAAACAGCAGGTTTTTGAAGAGAGATCAAGTTCCATGTTCTTCCCTACACTTGGGTACTCTCTGCCTGACACTCCTGCACTGGAATTTCTGTGGAACTTTCACTGTTTGTTCCCCCTTAATCAAAGCTCCCCTTTGAGAATGATTCTCAAAACCTTCTTCTTGGAGTTTTGTAAAGCCAGGTGAGAATATCAGCCATTGTTTGTATTTCGGATTGATGAGTCATCTTTCTGACTGTGAAGGCTGTTTATTCCTAGTTTTGCCTCATTCATCGTGAGGCAAATCAGCTTTTCAAATGCCAGCTTTTGAATGACTCCCACGTTGATATCTGTTGAAACAGAAAAGATTAAAGACCTTATAAAGACCCATTGTGTTACTCAGGGCTCGATAAAAGTTTCTTTCTTTGTGATGTGAGCTGAGACAGTACTGCTTTGAAACAGTTTTCTGTAACAGACATGGCCTATTGTGTCTTTCATCTGGATGCGCATTTTTATTCACCCGAAGTGTATAAATTTTAAAGCAGAAGTGTCCTTTCCATCACTTTCTCCTTAAAAACTTACAATATCGGATGCCACACTCCAGAATGTCTCATGTCCAGAACTTTCAAACAAGCACAAGGACATCATTTGGCTGGTGGGGTGAAGGGCTCTGTCGTGAGATCCTTCGTGCATGCCTGGACACTACGCACCACTGCACGCTGGCCTCAAAGCAGCTATGGAGGGGACGAGATTGTCAAATACCTCCTTCTGGAGTGTGCCTTTGCAAAGGAAATCAGGAGAGGACGGCAGTGGTGTTTGTTGAGGTTCATCCCGAGCAGCTCCATGACACAGGACTCTGTGCACTTTGGTCTTGTCCCCAGGCTGCACACAGAGACAAACATCAACAGCGCCTGGAGCACCATCAACTTGATGAAAGATGCATTTTGGTCTGCCCAAAACTTACTGGTCTTGCAGTTGAAGGAGCTGATGTCGGCTAAGTCAAAACCTGAAACAAGGAATTAAGAGGGCTGAAAGGGGTCTTGAAATATCTTTAGCAAACAGGATTAAGGAAAGTCCCAAAGCCTTTTATTCATATGTAAGAAGCAAGAGGGTAACGAGAGAAAGGGTTGGTCCAATGAAGGACAAAGGAGGAAAGTTATACGTGGAGTCAGAGAAAATGGGTGAGATTCTTAATGAGTACTTTGCATCAGTATTCACCGAAGAGAAGGACATGATGAATGTTGAGCTTAGGGATAGATATTTGATCACTCTTGGTCAAATATGGGCGGCACGGTGGCACAGTGGTTAGCACTGCTGCCTCGCAGCGCCAGAGACCCGGGTTCAATTCCCGACTCAGGCGACTGACTGTGTGGAGTTTGCACGTTCTCCCCGTGTCTGCGTGGGTTTCCTCCGGGGGCTCCGGTTTCCTCCCACAGTCCAAAGATGTGCAAGTCAGGTGAATTGGCCATGTTAAATTGCCCGTAGTGTTAGGTAAAGGGGTAAATGTAGGGGTATGGGTGGGTTACGCTTCGGTGGGTCGGTGTGGACTTGTTGGGCCGAAGGGCCTGTTTCCACACTGTAAGTAATCTAATCTAACCTAATCTAAAAATCAGCATAAGGAGTTAGGAAGTGTTAGCTATTCTAAAAGGCATTAAAGTGGACAAGTCCCCAGGTCCAGATGGGATATATCCCAGGTTACTGAGGGAAGCAAGAGAGGAAATAGCTGGAGACTTAACACATATGTTTGCAGCATTCTTGAACACAGGTGAGGTCCCAGAGGACTGGAGAATTCCTAATGTTGTCCCCTTGTTTAAGAAGGGTAGCAGGGAAAATCCAGGTAATTATAGACCAATGAGCCTGACGTCAATGGTAGGAAAGCTGCTGGAGAAGATACTGAAGAATTGGATCGATTCCCATTTGGAAGAAAATGGGCTTACCGGTGATTGGGAACATGGTTTTGTGCAGGGAAGGTCATGTCTTAACCACTTCATAGAATTCTTTGAGGAAGTGACAAAGTTGATTGATAAGAGAAGGGATGTCATTTACATGGATTTCAGTAAGGCATTTGATAAGGTTTCCTATGGTAGGCTGCTGGAGAAAGTGAAATCACATGGGATCCAGAGTGTACTAGCTTGATAGATCGAGAACTGGCTGGTCAGCAGGAGACAGAGAGTAGTAGTAGAAGGGAGTTTCTCAAAATGGACAATTGTGATGAGTGGTGTTCTATGGGGGACCACTGTTGTTTGTGATATACATAAATGATCTGGAGGAGAAAGTGAGGATTGCAGATGCTGGAGATCAGAGCTGAAAGAAGGGCTTATGCCCAAAACGTCAATTCTCCTGTTCCTTGGATGCTCCCTGACCTGCTGCGCTTTTCCAGCAACACATTTTCAGCATAAATGATCTGGAGGAAGGTATAGGTGGTCTGATTAACAAATTTGCTGATGACACTAAGATTGGTGGTGTAGCAGATAGTGAAGGGAACTGTCAGAGAATGTAACAGAATACAGATAGTTTGAAGAGTTGGGCGGAGAAATGGCAGATAGATTTCAATCAGGACAAATGTGAGGTGATGCATTTTGGAACGTTCAATTCAAGAGCAAACTCTACGGTAAATGAAAATTGGCAGATAGAGAGATCTGGGTGTTCAGGTCCGTTGTTCCCATAAGGTGGCAATGCAGGTCGATAGGGTGGTCAAGAAGGCATACGGCATGCTTTCGTTCATTGGCTGGGATACTGAGATCAAGGGTTGGCAGGTCATGTTAGAATTGTATCGGACTTTGGTTCAGCAACATTTGGAATACTACGTACAGTTCTGGTCACCATGTTACCAAAAGGATGCGGATGCTTTGGAGAGAAGTACAGAGGAGTTTCACCAGGATGTTGCTTGGTATGGAGGGTGCTAGCTATGAAGATAGATTGAGTAGATTAGGGTTATTTTCATTAGAAAGATGGAGGTTGAAGGGGGACACTCTCTCCACGCTTTGGACTCTCTGCCTGTATTCCTGATGAAGGGCTTTTGCCCGAAATGTCAATTTTACTGCTCCTCAGGTTTAATTGGAAGCACACTAGCTTTCGGAGCGTGGCTCCTTCATCAGGTGGTAGTGGAGGGCTCAATCCTAACACACAGAACTTATAGCAAAAATTTACAGGGTTACATTGTACTTTGCTCAAAAACTGCATGCATTCATGTGGAACTCTGAGCTCAAAAACTGCATGAATTTATGTAAAACTCTGTTATCTCACTTTTTAGATTAGAATCAATCTAAACATTATGGCATAGACAGAGAACACAGGGGGCTAACACCTTCAACATATTGCCTAGCTATCATCATTGTTAACAGCTAACCCGAGAATGCAACTTTTTAAAAAAAAAGGTTTTGTGATTTACACATGAAAGAAGTGAAACTATCACTGTATTCTAACAGATAAAAGGCTTAACAGACAATCAATTTTTCAATGTATAATTTCAGTTACATCACACTGTAAATTTTTGCTATAAATTCTGTGTGTTAGGATTGAGCCCTCCACTACCACCTGATGAAAGAGCATCGCTCCGAAAGCGAGTGCACTTCCAATTAAACCTGTTGGACTATAACCTGGTGTTGTGTGATTTTTAACTATTGATAAGGTTTATTAAATATTAACAATTAAAATGTAGAAGAAAAGCAGTAAAATAGACCTTATTTAATATGAGAATTTTCTGCTTTTACTTCCTGGGGTATACACGTACTGAAGGAATGACACTCCACCAGCTCCTTTGCTAATACTACATTGCAAATTGATCAATGTAGGCTAGGTTACATCCATCATTACATTGTCTCCTGTCTCCATTCTAATAAGTTGAGATGAACTAAAAAGTGCTGGAGTAAAAGACTAATGCAGTTCTTGGCTAGATGAAGGTGGAGTCATTCAATATTTTTTACAATGGCCTAGACCGAGCCAAATAAACCTTCAGAGGGGGTGAGTTGATGTTTTCTCTCCTAATAAAAGGTTGACGAACCTTGTGTGGCTTTGCCTGTCATAACTGAAGAGTGCAGATTCTCCACATAATAGGTAACCTGAGGCTTTAGCAATAAAGACTTAAGTGCCCCTACATTGCAGATAGAGGCCACTTGGCCCACCTAGTCTGCATCAACTTTCTGAAGAGCATCTCACCATGATCCACTCCCCCATAAACCCACATTAATCATGAGTAATCCTCCTAGCCAGCACATCCCTGGACACAATGGGCAATTTAGCATAGCCAACCCCGTAACCTGCATATCTTTGGACTTCAGGAGGAAACCTTTGCAGACACGGGGAGAGTGTACAAACTCCACACAGATAGTTACCCGAGGCTGGCATCAGCCTGGCGCTGTGAGGGAGCAGGGGCTAACCATTGTGCTCACCTGCATCTCGAACAGGAAAAGTGATCTGTGCTGAGGAATCATCATGATAGCATTCTAAAGATGTTCAGGTCGATGTCAAAGATGAGAGGAAGGGGTCACTCTGGCTTTGGGACTTTTCAACACATGAAAGCTGCTATATAAATGTAAGTTATTTGGTTCCGGCCAAACTCTTCCCGCAACATCGGAAAGAATAATTGATCTCACTGCTGTTTGTTGGCCCTAAAATGGCTACTACTTTTACCTAACACACACCAACAGTGATGGTAGGATGTGCTTCTTTAATACAGTACTTCATGATGCCCCTGAGAGATGTAAACTGCAGGTTCTTCTTCACATCTTTACCCACATTATCTACACTCAATTATCCACAAGAGATTATTTGTATGTGTGTGTGTGTGTGGGAGTTGAAATTTAGTTTCCCATAATTGTCTGCTTTAAATGTATTCCCTCAGGCTCTGTGTTCCTGATCCACCAGGATAAGTCGCTATTATCTGCTTGTCCAGAAGCAGGTAGAAAGCACTGTCAAATACAGCTCTAATATTTAGATTTAGGTCAGCAAAGCATTATCTGGATTTTAAAAATCACAAATATGTGGTCTTATTTACACACTCTGGGATAAGGATTCATAATTAAAATATACCAATCAGAACTGATGCTACCAGGCATCCCTGGACAAGGGGGTCTCTGGATTACTCAGAGTGCTAGTGAATAGAAAATACTCAAAAATAACATCAGTTTTTAAAACATTCTTTTGAGCAGTTGTGCACGTCAATGGCAAGGGTAAAATTTGCATAGCCCTCATATACCAGAACTGAGTTTTTGTGGGTAAATCTCCACAAGTGAGCTTTAATTTGGCTAATTATTAAGAAATCTCACAGACAATCAAATACCGAAACAATAATTCAAACTTTATTGTAACCATGCATTTGACCCTTCAAGTAAGTAGGTATAAGCTGCAACCCAACTTAGCTCTTACCCAGTTAATGGTGAAATCCAGCTAGGACTTCAACCAACAGCTGTAAGAAAGATGTTGTGGAAATTGAAAGGGTTCAGAAAAGATTTGCAAGGTTATTGCCAGGGTCTGAGCTATAGTGAGAGGCTGAATAGGCTGGGGCTATTTCACCTGGAAAGTCGGAGGCTGAGGGGTGACCTTCTAGAGATGTATAAAATCATGAGGGGCATGGGTAGGGTGAATTATCAAGGTCTTTTTCCCAGGGTAGGGGAGTCCACAACTGGAGGACATAGGTTTAAGATAGAGGGGAAAGATTTAAAAGGGACCTGAGAGGCAACTTTTTCATGCAGGCGGTGGTACGTATTTGGAATGAACTGCCAGAGGAGTGGTGAAAGCTGGTACAATTGCAACAGGTAAAAGGGATCTGGATGGGTCCATGAATAGGAAGGGTTTAGAGGGATATTAGCAGGATCCTGGAAAATGGGACTACATGAATTTGGATATTTGGGGTAGCATGGATAAA
Organism: Chiloscyllium plagiosum; assembly: GCF_037043375.1. Taxonomy (NCBI): domain Eukaryota; kingdom Metazoa; phylum Chordata; class Chondrichthyes; order Orectolobiformes; family Hemiscylliidae; genus Chiloscyllium; species Chiloscyllium plagiosum. The sequence goes on from NW_028270159.1 coordinate 44,457,219, forward strand.
TTGAACTGAATGGCCTATTTTCATGCTGTACATCTCTATGACTCAATGACTCAATAGTGTTCTGTCAAGGAGAGTGGAAGCGTTGTTCTTCTGCTGGATTATTCTAGTGTTTGATTCCCATACAGATTTTCATCCTTCAGTTTTTGAGGTGATATATTTATGATTTTTTTTCAAGTCCTTCCATCCAAATTACTGTAACTCTGCAGCTTGCCTTCTTATTGGTAATAATTTATTTGTTTCTTGTTACACTTAACCTTAACTGTCTGTTCCAAGGTGCAGCTTTTCTGTGATTAACTCCTTAGTTTCTTTTATAAAGGCAATCAGTTGTCCTCATGGCAGTAAAGCATCCAGTTTATCAAACAGGTGTCAAAGCAGTTTTCATAGAATCCCTACAGTGTGGAAGCAGGTCATTCGGCCCATCAATTCCACACCAACCCTCCAAAGAGTATCCCACCCAGATCCACCCCCTCTACCCTATTCCTCGTAACCCTATAGTTTCCCTTGGTTAATCCACCAAATCTGCAATTTAGTATGGTCAATCCACTAACCTGAACATCTTTGGACTGTGGGTGGAAACTGGAGCATCCAAAAGAAACCCATGTAGACACAGGAAGGATGTGCAAACTCCAATCAAACAGGGTAGAATCAAATCCGGGTCCCTGGCGCTGTGAGGCAGCAGTGCTACCACTGAGCTACCATGCCGCCAGTTTTGCTTGTCTTGACAAATCGTTTGACTCTCTGTGTAACAGCTTGTTTTGGTTCCTTAACAGCTTATTCCAAACAGACTTATTGTTGCATGTATTGGTTCATTTTTTGTTGACTCATCCAGTCCATGAACTATTCTTAAAGTTCCGAAGTCTGTAATATTGCAAAGTGGTTTGCTAGGCCATTTCAGAGGGTATTAGGAACCAACCCCATTGTGGTTGTGAGTCTGAAACTACATGGAGGCCAGACCAGGTAAAGTGGCAGCTTTCCTTCCTTAAATATGGTCATGTTTCTGATGGGTTTTGACAACAACCTACAATTCATAGGATTAGTTTGTTTTCTATTCCAATAGCTGCTGAATTCATGGGACACTGAGGACATCAAGGGATATGAGGATGGTGTGGGTATTGAGGTGGATGATCAGATACCGGATTTTCCTTTCCGAACAGGAATTAGTGAACCAGACAGATGGAAACTGCGACTAAAGGAGTTGCTAGAATAAGCCACGCAATGTTTAGTCAAAGCCTTCAGCCAATGTCATACCCCCAGGATGTATCAACATTTTCCAGTGTGTTTACCAACAAATACAGTGCATGTGTTTCAACCAAATGGCTATGTCTGAAAGTCAAAGGGGAGCATACTTTCGTGGGGTCATGATGGACTGCAGTCAGTCAGATGGTGCTGCCACATTCAGTCAAGGGGCTTGTCCAATGCCATTTCAGCCAGTTGAACAGGATCAATGTTACATCCACATCCCCGGTGACGTACCCCAGTTTGTTAATGTTCCCTGAATAGGACACCCCAAATCATTAAGCATACATTTGAGGAAGGATGACAGACTCCTCATCTTTATTTACTCACTCTGTTATGTTGCAACATGATTAATTTCAAAATGGATCCCTCCCCTTGTGGATAGCTAAGACCCAAAAAACTTCTGATTTAAAAGACAGAATTTAACCAGTTAAGCAAAGAGTGAGTTTATTAATTACTAAACACAAGAAGAATCAGTATTGAAGCATTCATATACACAGATTGGAAATAAGAGGTGATTCCAAAGAAACAATCATCAACAAAAAAATATAAGCTGGCCAACGTCTGAAGCATTATCACAAAGTGGATGCTTAGTTGGGCTGCTAGGGATATAGCAGTATGAGGACATAGCAACATGAAGTCAGGACTGTCTTGACAAGTCAGTCCACAGACAGCTCTCAATAATGGTCATTGAGCTTTTTGGGGAAGTCCATCAAATCTGGGGTGAGGTCCGTTGAGCTGGATCACTAAGGGAGAGACTACAGTGAAAGGAGTCATTTTGAGATATGAAGGATCTCATAGAGCATGGGGTGGACAAGAAGCTCTGAACAGGATGAGTATTTCACATGAAATTAACACTCTGGCCTCTACCTGGGAAGAGTGAATGGCTCTGTGGATAAATTGGACAATATTAACGTTTAAGTCATTGGTTTGAATGGAGAAAGGGGGAGTGGAAAGATCATTGGGAATACAGGGACAGCAACACAAAAGGGAATGTGAAGGTTGGAGAAGGTCATCCTGCCTCTCAGGTGGAGCCTGCAAGTCATTTCCAAGGACACAATGTTGAAACCTGGCCATCTTCACTCCAAAGGTAAATGTGTACCAATGATACTAAATGGCTGCAGCAGCATGCAGGGTGTGCAGAATATGTTACAATTTTTCCCTTTCTTCCGTGGAGTAAAGTCGTTTGATTGAGAGATGCCAATATAGGCAACTGCATTAATCATGCATTTACAGATTCAGTAGTGCTACCATTTGACGTCAGTTTGCAATTCATTGACCAATCATTGATCATCCAAGAATTCCCATTACAAATTAAGACCTCCCTCAAGCAATCTCAACAATTACATTATTTGCACTAATTGTCCTCTTGTCACGTCAGCTAAGCAAATGTAAAAAATGCCAACTTATAAATGCCTGGTGTTTACATAAAATATTCCATGACTATCTCTGGAAGATAACATTTCAAATCTGCCACTGAACTATAAATATACTGGCACATGGACTGTAAGGTACAAGTGCACCTTTTCTTTTGGGCTAGGGGTGTGGCCTATTATGTAATAGACCGAGCCTCATACGTCAAAGTTTGAGTATTGAGGTCTAGTCTTTTTGTCACTTTTTACAGCTTGACCTGACCTTGCTTGAATTATTGCTGAACACAAGTGACAATCTTCCTCTATGTCGTAACTGCAGCACCATTCTGCAAGTTAATTGATGTACAGTACCTCTCATCTCATTATCTCGCATTTAATGGTCGTCACACTCATTTGTTTGCACAGTTTATACATCATTGATGCTATTCCCTTCCTTCAGAACATTCTGACTGGTGTTCGAATAACAGAAGACAATGCAATTCTGCTTTTCTGAAGTAAATACTTCCCGACTTCCTATCTCTGATCCAAACCTTCTGGACTGGTACCAAGTCAGATGAAGTCTTTATTCCATGCCTGTTACTATAGTGTTCTGTTTCCTCTTATGGTCATCCTCAATTTCCCAGATACTCTCGTGAACTTGAGATGTTATATTTGGTTTCAAGGTTTTCTGAAAGAATGGAATTCCAGCCTTCAACCTTCTTCCTATAAATAAGTCTCTGAGGTGGATATCCATAACTTAAAGGTTTTGATCTGTGATTCAATGAGGCTAAATCCCAATCCCTATTATTGACCAATAACCATATGATGCTTTTTACTAAGCTGTTAGCTTTTCTATTGACGTGATTGACAGGAGAACTATTGATATGAATGCTTCCTGATTCTGTTGTAAAACTCTTAAAAATCCACATTCACAAATTTTGGACTGTAATCAACAAATACATGTGTGGAAAAGATTTTCTTTAGCACTTTCATCATCACCTCAACTGCGGTAGTGTAAAGCCCTGAAACATTATCAGCCTGGAATATTACTGTATCATTACCAAGTCTGCTTTCCTTTGAAAGTCAATTACATCTAGTCCCAACCCTACCAAATCCTATTGGGAAGATGTGACAAATGTGCATGATATGGAATTAGCATTTTTGGAATTTGAATATTCTTTAGAAAAAAATTAGGCAGATCAGCTTTTGACAATTCTGTGAAAGTGTTTGTTAAAGTCAGAAATTCAAAAATGTTGTCCTCTTGTAGGAAAGTAGAGACAACCCTGGTAATTATAGACTAGTGAGCCTTACTTCAGCTGTGGGTAAGGTGTTAGAAAAGGTTATAAGAGATAGGATTTATAATCTTCTGGAAATGAATAATTTGATTAGAGATAGTCAACAGGGTTTTGTGAAGGGTAGGTCATGCCTAACTAACCTTATTGAGTTCTTTGAGAAGGTGACAAAACAGGTGGATGAAAGTAAAGTGGTTGATGTGGTGTATGTAGACTTCAGTAAGGCATTTGATAAGGTTCCCCATGGTAGGCAATTGCACAAAATTCGGAGGCATGGGATTGAAGTGATTTAGTGAATTGGATCAGAAATTGGCTGGCTGAAAGAAGACAGAGGGTGGTGGTTGATGGGAAATGTTCATCCTAGCACTCAGTTCCCAATGGTGTGCCCCAAGGGTCTGTTTTGGGGCCACCGCTGTTTGTCATTTTTATAAATGATCTGGATGTGGGTACAGAAGAGTGGGTTAGTAAATTTGCGGATGACCCTAAGGTAGACAGAGTTATGGATACTGCCAAAGGATGTTGTGGGTTACAGAGAACCATAGATAAGTTACAGAGCTTGGCGGACAAGTGGAAAATGGAGTTTAATGTGGAAAGGTGTGAGGTAGTTCACTTTGGAAGAAATAACAGGAATGCAGAGTACCGGGCTGATGGTGAAATTCTTGGCAGTGTCGATGAACAGAGATCTCGGTGTCCAGGTGCATAAATTCCTGAAAGTTGACACTCAGGTTGATAGGGTTGTTAAGAAGGCATATGGTGTGATGGCGTTCATTGGTAGGGGGAATGAGTTTCAGAGCCATGAGTTCATGTTTCAGCTGTACAAGACAACGGTAAGGCCACAACTGTAGTATTGCGTACAGTTCTAGTCACCACATTATAGGAAGGATGTGGAAGCTTTGGAAAGGGTTCAGAGGAGATTTACCAGGTTGTTGCCTGGTATGGAGGGAAGGTCTTACTGAGAAAGACTGAGGGAACTGAGGCTGTTTTCATTGGAGAGAAGAAGGTTGAGAGGTGACTTAATTGAGACGTATAAGATAATCAGAGGGTTAGATCAGGTGGAGAGTGAGAGGCTGTTTCCTCGAATGGTGAAGGCTAACATGAGGGGACATAGCTTTAAAATGAGGGGTGATAGATATAGCACAGATATTGGGGTAGTTTCTTCACTCAGAGTAGTAAGGCTGCCTACAACAGTAGTATACTTGCCAACATTAAGGATATTTAAATGAGCATTGGACATACATATGGATAATAATGGAACAGTGTAGGTTAGATAAGCATCAGATTAATTTCACAGGTCGATGCAACATTGAGGGCAGAAGGTCCTGTACTGCGTTGTAACATTCTATGCTCTATGTTCTGTGTCAGCAGAGTCAGAGTCTATTTTTATTCAACCAATGAAAACAGTCAAATATCAAAGTTGTCCTCACTATGTTAGATAATAATGCAAAATGAAGCAGGAAGAGTCCAGAGAGAGAAGAAAATGGAACTAAATTGGTTAAAAACAAATTTAAAATAAGTTGTCAATGTCCATATTCAATGGGCATCATAGGAAGGTTCAGGAATAAGTGCAAGGATCCAACAGGTTTAAATCAAGAACACTTTTCTCTGCTTCAATCAATTATTTGATAAACCCTTCACTATCATTCAGCCTTCATCCCAATATATGTTAACTCATTCGCAATGAACTTGGAAAGTGGGATTCGTTGATTTGATCATGCAGAGGGTGAGATGGACACAATGGATTGAATGGCTTCCTCTGCTGTACCCATTCTACAATTCAATCATTCTGAAAATAACTTCCATAAGGAATTCTGGCTCACAGTGATCTAAAAACTGAGCTGTATATACTTAGTACTTTTTAAAAATGACTGCAGCTGAGCTCCATTTGATTGTATTCATGTGACAAGACTGTAAGTAGTGCCTACATTTCATTTCAGAAGATGGACAACGTAAGCTACACCAAATACTTCTTGTAACAAGCTAAACTGCAAAGCCTCCTATTATAGAGTCATACTGCATGGAACTGACCCTTTGATCCAATTAGCGCTAACCAGATATCCCATTTGCCAGCATTTGGCCCATATCCCTCTAAACCTTTCCTGATGTGTGGAGTTTTAGACAATGTTATGGTGAACTTCTGGAAGATATCCAGTTAGACCCTAAGAATTTTTCAGTGATTATTTGTTTTGAAATGCTTAATCATACACATTTGAGTTAGGCATGCGGTCTGAACTGCACAGCTTCTTCCATCATCATGAGTTCATAACACCATTATTGACATGGCTTTCTGTGTAGATGCTCAACAGGCAGCTCATTACCTCCTTCTCTAGGGCAATTATTGATGGGTAATAAACGTTGACCGAGTCAGCAACTCCCACATCCAAAGAACAAATATATCAACAATAGTTAACCCTTTACTCCAAATTAAGCAACTGAATTCAGAAATATAATTAATTCAGACCTTGAACAGACTAGTATTGCAGCAGGAAAATTGTTATGGATTTAGCTAATCAATCTGACTGGGCCCTTTTGCATCCAATTCCAGACAAATAAGAGAACTCAGACTGCAAAGTTTTGTAAGACCAACACTGAAACTAGGAGAAAGTGAGGACTGCAGATGCTGGACATCAGAGCTGAAAAATATGTTGTTGGATAAGTGCAGCAGGTCAGGCAGCATCCAAGGAGCAGGAGAATCGATGTTTCGGGCATAAGTCCTTCTTCAGGCATGAGGAGGGTGTGCCAAGCAGGCTAAGATAAAAGGTAGGGAGGAGGGACTTGGGGGAGGTGCGTTGGGAATGTGATAGGTGGAAGGAGGTTAAGGTGAGGGTGATAGGCCGGAGAGGGGGTGGGTGCGGAGAGTCGGGAAGAAGATTGCAGGTCAAGAGGTTCAGGGAGCAGAGGGATGATGGGTGAAGAGCACTTGGTTGGAGTTATGATATAGCTGATAGAGAAAGTATGCTAATTTATGCAGGGCTAAAGATGGGACAGCATGGAAACCCCAAAGTGTGAGGAAAAAGAGAATTCAATGAAGGTTTCCCCAGAAGACGCACTGAAGCAGAGTAGAGGGAGTGGATGTTCACAAGGTTGATACTGGGAATGGAAGGGCTGTTGCATGAGAAAAGGTATGTCCAACTGAGCCCACATTCACTAGAGTTTAAAAGAAGGAAAGAAGACCAGTGCTTGATGGATCAGACGCAGGGAGGATGTTCCTCATGTTGGAGAGGTTAGAATCAGAGATCACAGTCTCAGGATATAGGAAAGGCTATTTTAGGACTGAGATGAGGATATATCCTTTCAATCTAATCTGGTTTGAAGGCCTAATGACTGACTCTTGTTCCTACCTTCTGTCTTTCTATTGAATTCCCTAACCTTAGTTACTTTTGAGAAGGTCACAGTAAATCTCTTTCTCAGACTGTTGCAGTCTGCATCAGTTATAATTTTTCACAATGACATTGGCAACTGCGCAGGTCTATCAGAAGCCAGTTAAGAGGCAAGCACATTGATATGGGTTTGAAAGATGTCCAATCCAGAATGGGTGAGGATGGCAAAATTCTACTCATACAGTCATAGAGTTGTACAGCACAGAAATACACGCTTCAGTCTAAGTTGTCCATGCCAACCAGATATCCTAAATTAATCGAGTCCAATTTGCCAGTATTTGGCACATATGTCTCTAAATGCTTCCTATTCATATACAAATCCAGATGTCTTTTAAATGTTGCAATTGTACCAGCCTCCACCACTTCCTCTGACAGCTCATTTCATACACATACCACCCTCTGCGTGAAAGCATTGCCCCTTATGTCCCTTTTAAATCTTTCCCCTCTCACCTGAAACCTATGCCCTCGTGTTTTGGACTTCCCTATTCTTGGGAAAAGACCTTGACTATTTATCCTATCCATGCCCTTCATGATTTTATAAACCTCTATAAGGTCACCCCTCAGCCTCCAGGGCTTCAGAGAAAATAGCCCCAGCCTGTTCAGCCTCTTCATATAGCTCCAATCCTGGCAACATCCGTGTAAATCTTTCCTAAATCCTTGCAAGGTTTAACACCATCTTTCCTATAGCAAGAAGACCAGAATTTAATGTATAAGTGGCCTAACTAATGTCCTGTACAGCCGCAATATGACCTCCCAACTTCGATACTCAACGCACTGACCAATAAAGGCACGTGCACCAAACGCCTTCTTCTGTATCCTGTCTACCTGCAATACTTTCAAGTAACTATGAACTTGCACTTCAAGGTCTCTTTGTTTGGCAAAACTCTCCAGGACCTTACCATTAACTGTATAAGTCCTGCCCTGATTTGCCTTTCCAAAATGCAGCACCTCCATATTTATCTAGATTAAATTTCATCTGCCACTCCTCAGCCCATTGACCCATCTGATCAAGATCTTGTTGTACTCTAAGGTAACATTCATCGCTGTCCACTATACCACCGATTTTGCTGTCATCTGCAATTTTATTAATCATGCCTCCTTTTTCACATCTAAACACTCATGAAGGATATTAGTGAACCTGATAGATTTTATAACTGTACAGTGGGCACTATGTTTTCCAGATTTAGTTAATGCGCTGAATATGAATCCTCCAATTGTCATAGTGGAATATTGGAGAAGTATTGATCAGACTTTCTGACACCTTGATGTCCAAACAGAGCCTGAGGATGTGCACTTTACACCTCCCTGGCAGGGCAACAGTGAAAGGTGTTTTTGCGATCCCATTGGATGTCTTAAACTCAGCTCATGATCCCATTGGCAAAAGGCCACAGAACATTCTGGGAGATCCGGGGGGAGGAGGATAAAGATACACAGCCAACCCCACAGTGAAGATTCAAAGTAAGATTCATGACAGAAGACCGTGCGGTGGACTGTAAATATTGTGGAAATTTTGGAAATGCTCATATAATGCTTTAATAAGGAATATTTTGTTTATAAAATCAAATTGACCTGCACACCGAATTCTGTGTCCCTTTGTCCACCTCATCAACAAGAGGGCTTGGGTAAAGTGTTTTCAATATATAAAATGGTCAAAGTGTTCAAAGTATATAGGACAATAGTAAATGAATCCTTTCTATGTACAGAGACCAAAATGGTACACAATACTCCAGGTGCATTCTCACCAAGGTCCTGTATAACTGCAGTAAGAGTCCAGTATTACTCTTCTGTGACTATGAATCTTGTTTGTCTCTCGTCAGTTTGCTGCCAGCCGTGCTGAGTCTCACAAGCATTTCCTGTTCCTATTCCATTTTTCTCTCGCTGGTTTTCGCATATCATTAACCAAGCTTTTCCATTTTGCTGAATTGTGGGACAAATAGGTTTAGTGGTGACTGACTCAGCATGTTCATCAAGAGAAAGCTCACTGAATCAAGATTCAGTTAGCTTGTTCGGAGCTGACTGGGGATCTTCTCAACAAATTACGGGCCTTGATGTTGATGACCAACCCTGGCAGAAGATGGTGGCCAATCAGAAGACACTCCATCCCCTTCCACCCATGTCCCTGCTCCTGATGAGTCATATATATAGGGATGCATAGAGACCTCCCACCAAAACAGCAACTGGGCATAAATTACCCTTCTTGCCATCTTCTTCACCACCTCCAGGGAGGAGACCATTGCAGCCATTGCAGGAAAGGGATTGAGAATCTGAAAAGTGATTACAGAGAGTTAGGTTGGAAGTTGAAGAGCAGGACAAGTAGAGTAGTGATCTCAGGTTTGCTACTGGTGTCACGAGAAAGTGAGATGAAGAACAGGCAGCGAATGCAGCTTAACACATGGCTGCGAGGCTGGTGCAGGAGGGAGGCCTTCAGATACCTAGACCATTTGGATACCTTCTGGGGAAGGTGGGACCTGTACGTGAAGGACGGGTTGCACCTAAACTGGAGGGGCACAAATATCCTGGGTGGGAGATTTGCTCATGTGATTCGGGAGAGTTTAAACTAGATTGGCAGGGGGATTGGTAATCAGAGCCACATATCTGAAAGGGGAACAGTTGCAGATGGGGCACTGATAGGATGTAGTGAATCTATCGGGAAGGTTTATCACATGATGAAACAAAGGGATCGGTTTAAGTGTGTTTGCTTTAATGGAAGAAGTGTCCGAAATAAGAGTTATGAACTTAGAGCATGGATCAGTACTTGGGGCTACGATGTTGTGGCCATAACGGAGACATGGGTTTCACAGGGGCAGGAATGGTTGCTTGATGTTCCAGGGTTTAGAAAGTTTAAAAAGAACAGGGAGGGTGGAAAAAGAGGAAGGGGTGTAGCATTGCTAATCAGAGAGTGCATCACAGCTACAGAAATGAAGGTTGTTGAGGAAGGTTTGTCTACTGAGTCAGTATGGGTGAAACAGCAAAGGAGCAGCCACCTCATTGGACTCCCTAATAGCAGTAGACCCCCTAATTACAGACGCCCTAATAGCAGTAGAGAGATTGAAGATCTCATAGGTGGGCAGATTCTGGAAAAATGCAGAAGTAGCAGGGTTGTTGTAATGGATGATTTCAACTTTGCCAATACCGACTGGAACCTCCTTAGTGCAGATGGCTTGGATGGAGCCATTTTTATCAGGTGTGTTCAGGAAGGTTTCCTTACTCAGTATGTAGACAGACCAATGAGGGGAGAGGCCATTTTGGATTTGATGCTTGGCAATGAGCCAGGACAAATGTCAGATCTCGCAGTGGGAGAACACTTTGCTGACAGTGATCACAGCTGCCTAACATTTAGCATAGCCTTGGAGTGGGAAAGGAACAGTTTCCATTGGATGATATTTAATTGGGGAAAAGGAAATTATGATGCTATCAGACAGGAGTTGGGAAGTACAGACTGGGAGCAATTGTTCCACAGAGAGGGCACAGCCGACATGTGGAGACTATTTAAGGAGCAGTTGTTGCGAATGATGCACGAATTTTTCCTCTGAGACAGGTAAGAAGGAGTAAGATTATGGAACCTTGGATGACGAGAACAGAGGAGCTTCTCGTCAAAAGGAAGAAGGCAGCTTACGTAAGGTGGAGGAAGCAAGGCTTTAGAGGATTACAGGCTTGCTAGAAAGGAGCTCAGAAATAGACTGAGGAGAGCCAGGACGGGGCACGATAAAGGCTTGGCAAGAAGGATTAGGGAGAACCCAAAGGCATACGTGAGAAATAAGAGAATGATCAGAGAGAAGGTAGGGCCGGTCAGGGATAGCGGAGGGAACTTGTGTGTGGAGTCTGCACAGATAGGGGAAGCCCTAAATGAGTTTTTTGCTTCGGTTTTCACCATGGAAAGGGAACTTGTTGTGAATGAAAACTTTGAGGAGATGGGATACAGTCTTGACCAGATCAAGATTGATGAAGTTGATGTGCTGGAAATTTGGGAAAACATTAAGATTGATAGGTCCCCAGAGCCAGACCAGATTTATCCTAGGCTGCTCCGGGAAGCGAGAAAGGAGGTTGCTAAGCCACTGGCGAGGATACTTGCCTCCTCACTCTCCAAAGGAGTCGTACCAGAGGGTTGGAAGGAGGCAAATGTTGTTCCTCTTTTCAAGAAGGGCAACAGGGAAATCCCTGGCAATTACAGACCAGTCAATCTTACATCTGTGGTCAGCAAAGTTTTGGAAAGAACTCTGAGGGATAGGATTTATGACTATTTGGAAAAGCATAGTGTGATTAAAGGCAGTCAGCATGGCTTTGTGAGGGGCAGGTCATGCCTCACAAATCTTATTGAGTTCTTTGAGGAGGTCACGAGACAAGTCGATGAAGGTCGAGCAGTGGATATGGTGCATATAGACTTCAGCAAGGCATTTGATAAGGTTCCCCATGGTAGGCTCATTTATAAAGTCAGGAAGTATGGGATACAGAGAGATTAGCTATCTGGATTCAGAATTGGCTGGCTGACAGAAGTCAGAGAGTGGTTGTAGATGGAAAGTATTCTGTCTGGAGGTCAGTATTGAGTGGGGTCCCACAGGGCTCTGTTCTTGGGCCTCTGCTGTTTGTAATTTTTTATAAATGACTTGGATAAGGACGTTAAGAGGTGGGTTTGTAAATTTGCAGATGACACAAAAGTTGGACCTGTCTTCAATAGTATACAGGGCTACTGCAGACTGCAGCGCAACATAGACAGGATGCAGAGCTGGGCTGAGAAATGGCAGATGGAGTTCAACCTGGATAAATGCGAAGTGATGCATTTTGGAAGGTCGAACTTGAATGCTGAATATAGGATTAAAGACAGGATTCTTGGCAGTGTGGAGGAACAGAGGAATCTGGGTGTGCAAGTACATAGATCCCTCAAAGTTGCCACCCAAGTGGATAGGGTTGTTAAGAAAGCATATGGTGTTTTGGATTTCAGTAACAGGGGAATCAAGTTTAAGAGCCACGAGGTTTTGCTGCAGCTCTACAAGTCCCTGGTGAGACCACACTTGGAATATTGTGTCCAGTTCTGGTTACCCTATTATAGGAAAGATACAGAGGCTTTGGAGAGGGTGCAAAGAAGGTTTACCAGGATGCTGCCTGGACTGGAGGGCTTGCCTTATGAAGAAAGGTTTAATAAGCTCGGACTTTTCTCTCTGGAGAGAAGGAAGAAGAGGGGAGACCTGATTGAGGTATACAAGATAATGAGTGGAATAGATAGAGTCAATAGCCAGAGACTTCTCCCCAGGGCAGGATTGACTGGTACGGGGAGTCATAGTTTGAAGATATTAGGAGGAAGGTATAAAGGAGACGTCAGAGGTAGGTTCTTTATGCAGAGAGTTGTGAATGCATGGAATGCATTGCCAGGTGTGATGGTGGAAACAGAGTCATTGGGGACATTTTAAGCAACTGCTGGACATGCACATGGATAGCAGTGAGTTGAGGGGTGCGTAGGTTAAGTAATTGTATTTTACGTTAGGATTAAACTTGGCACAACATCGTGGGCCAAAGGGCCTGTTCTGTGCTGTACTTTTCTATGTTCTATGTTCTGTAGCATTCTATCTCTATATGGGTTGCATTGTGGCTCACTGGTTAGCACTGCTGTCTCAGAGAGTGAGGGTCCCAGGATTTGATTCCAGCCTCAAGCAACTGTCTGTGTGTTTACATGATCTCCCTGTGTCCTGCTTTCCTCCCGGGGCATAGATAAGGTGAATTGCAATGATCTTTACTGATGAAGAAGGGGAAAAGGTCGTGGCTGTGAGAGCTGCTCCTTTTTTGAGATATTTTCAGTGTTGGAGTTGATTTCCTCAAATTCTATAAGCAGTAATTACTGTTTATATGCTGTTGCATTGTTTTGAAACTTTGGGGGGAAAAGAGTCAAAGCAACTCCACTATAAAATCAGACAATGGCAGTGACCACATGGGCAGTGATTGAAAGGTCGAAAGAAACTGACACTGCTGTCTGACCCAGCAGTAACATGCACAGCTGCTGCCTTTGCTGTCTGGTTTCAAGTAGCTCTGGACATCTGAGTTCGTTCTAAGAAACATAAGGCAAGGACTGATTAGGGATAGTCAACATGGTTTTGTGCAGGGGAAATCGTATCTCACGAACTTGATTGAGTCTTTTGAAAAAGTAACAAAGTGGATTGATGAGGGTAGAGAGGTAGACGTGATCAATGTGGACTTTGTAATGCGTTTGACAAGGTTCCTCATGGTAGATTCGTTAACAAGATTGGATCTCACAGAATACAGGGAGAACTAGCCATTTGGCTACAGAACTGGCTTGAAGGTAGATAATAGGGTGGTGGTGGACTGTTGCTGGAGACCTGTGACCAGAAGTGTGACACAAGGATCGGTGCTGGGTCCACTGCTTTTTATCTTTTATATAAATGATTTGGGTATGAACGTAGGAGATATGATTAGTAGGTTTGCAGATAACACCAAAATTGGAGGTGCAGCTGACAACAAATAAGGTTACCTCAGAGTACAATGAGATCTTTGGGCTCAGTGGATAGCACTGCTGCCTCACAGCACCAGGGTCCCAGGTTCAATTCTCAGCCTTGGGTGACTGTGTGGAGTTTTCAAATTCTCCCTGTGTCTGCGTGGGTTTCCTCTGGGTGCTCTGGTTTCCTCCCACAGCCCAAAGATGTGCAGGTCAGGTTAATTGGCCATGGTAAATTGCCCATAGTGCTATGTGCATTAGTCAGAGGGAAATGGGTCTGGGTGGGTTACTCTTCAGAGGGTCGGTGTGGACTTGTTGGGCTGAAGGGCCTGTTTCCCCACTGTAGGAAATCTAATCTTGATCCAATGGGCCAAGGCGTGACAGATGGAGTTTAATTTAGATAAGTGTGAAATTTGGAAAGGAAGATCACAGCAGGACTTACACACGGAATGGTAAGGGCCTGCTTTGTTGAACAAAGAGACCTTGGAGTGCAGGTTCATAGTTCCTTGAAAGTGGAGTCACAGGTAGACAGGATAGTGAAGAAGGCATTTGGTGTGTTTGCCTTTATTGGTAAGTTCATTGAGTATAGAAGTTGGGAAGTCATGTTGCAGCTGTACAAGACGCTGGTTAGGCCACTTTTAGAATACTGCATGCAATTCTGGTCTCCCACTTTTGGAAGTCTGTTGTGAAACTGGAAAGGGTTCAGAAAAGATTTACAAGGATGTTGGAGGATTTGAGCGATAAGGAGAGGCTGAATGGACTGGGGCTATTTTCTCTGGAGCATTGTAAGTTGAAGGTTGACTTTGTAGAGGTTTATAAAATCATGAGGGGCATGGGTAGGGTGAATAGCCAAGGTCTTTTCCTTGAGGTGGGGGATTCCAAAACTAGAGGGCATAGGTTTCAGGTGAGAAGGGAAAGATTTAAATGGGTCTAAGGGGCAAATTTTTCATGCAGATGGTAATGAGTGTATGGAATGATCTGGCAAAGGAAGTGGTGGAGGCTGGTACAATTACAACATTTAAAAGGCACCTGCATAGGTATATGATTAGGAAGGGTTTGGAAAAATGTGGGCCAAATGCTGGCAAATGGGACTAAATTTATTTAGAACATCTAGTCAGCATGGGCAAGTTGGACCGAAGGGTCTGTTTCCGTGCTGTACAACTCAATACTCTGTCTATAGTTTAGTCAGTGGAGTTGATGGCCTTTGGGTGTTTCTCATTGGCATATTAATCCCAGAGCCCCAGAGAATGTTTTGTACCCAGTTTCAAATCTCGCTGTGGAATTTGAATTGAGTAAAAATGAAATCTGGGATTAAGAGTTCAATGATGACCATGAATCCAGTGCCAGTTGCCAGGAAAAAGCCATCTGGTTCACTAATGTCCCAAAGGGAAGGAAATCTGTCAGCCTTACCTGAACTGGCCTACGCGTGACTCCAGACCCACAGTACTGTGGTTGACTCTCAAATATCTGCTGGGCAATTAGGTATGGGTAATAAATACTGGCCTAGCCAGTGACATCCACATCCCATTGAACAAATATAAAAATAATTTCCAGATCATCTGCATCCACAGTTGACAGAGAGAAGGTCATAGGAAAAGATAACACTTCCTCAGTAAGACTACAACAATTTGTTGTGAATAATGAAGGACATACTTAAATTATGGAAAGTGAAAGACAGTTCCACTATTACTGCCTGGGAGGATTATGTTAGAATAGATTGAGTGTAAATCGTTATTTCTTCATTAAAAAAAATATTAATCTTCAGAACAGAAACTGAGAAACGTAGAGAATAGAAGGAGTAGTCGGCCATTTGGCCCTTCAAGGCTGCTCCACCATTTATGGTGATCATGGCTGATCATTCAAATGTTTCTGCTTTGCACTTATATTCTTTGACTCCTTTAGGCCCAAGTGCTATATCCAAATCTTTCTTCGAATCCTACAATATTTTGACCTCAACTGCTTTCTGAAGTAACCGAATCGCACTGGCCCACCAGTCTCTGAGTGAAGAAATTTCTCCTCATCTCAGTCCTAAATGCTTTATCAGGTATCATTGGATTGTGGACCTCAGTTTGAAATCCACTGTCATCGGGAATATCCTTTTTGCATCTACACTGTCTTGTTCTGTTGGAACTTTATAGGTTCCTACTAAGGTCCCCACTCATGGTTCTGAACTCTAACAAATTATCCTAACCGATTTAACTTCTCCTCATACATCAGTCCTACCATCCCCATCTGGTATTCCTTCACAGCACTCCCTCTGTAGCAAGAAATATTCTTCCTCAGAATAAAACTGCACACAATATTCTATGGGTGGCCTCACCAAGGCCATGTACAATTGTAGCAAGACATGCCTGCTCCTGGACTTGAATGTTCTTGCTATGAAGGCCAACATATCCCTTGTTTCCTTCAACGCCTGCTCCATCCACATGCTTACCATGGCTGACTGATGCACAAAGACTCCCAGGTCCCATTACACATTCCCCTCTCTTGATTAATAGTCATTCAGATCCTGATCTGCCTTCTTGTTTTTGCTGCCACAGTGAATAACTCCATATTTTACTGCATCTGCCTTGTATTTGCCCACGCACTCAACTTGTCCAAATCCCACTGAAGCATCTCTGCATCCTCCTCACAGCTCACCCTCCCGCCCAGCTTTTTATCAACTCAGATTTGAGATGTTGGGTTTGCCGGGGTCAATGCTGAGAGGTGTTTCCCTTGGCTGAGAACCAAGAGTCATCATCACTCACTCAGAGAGTTATTAGCCTTTGGAACTTTTTGCTTCAGAGACCTGTGGATGTTGAGTGTCTTCGCGATTTATGGGTATGAAGAAACATGGGTGCAGGAAAGTGGAGCTTCTTTAGAAGATCAGCCATGATCTTAATGAATCGCAGAGCAGGTTGGAAGTGTCAAATGGCGAAATGTGGTTTGTCTTTCGTTCTCTCCTCGTGTTCCAAGATGTCACCCACACTGAAAAGTGTAATCAAGGCTACGATTTACCTCTCCAGATATTTCAATCAAGGAGTAAGCTATACTTTTTATTTAATTTTGAAACAAGAGTAATTCCTATAAAGCATTATCTGCTGACCCTCCCATTCCTGGTTCATTGGGGTTGGAGGGACTGGCAGAGATATTTTATAAATATCTGCATCTGCACAGATAATTATCAACCTGAACACCAGATGGCGATCTTCCTGGAGTCTGCGTCTATGACAGATGCTGAAATTCACTTTTTTTTTGTAATTGTTTTTGACATAGTTTCTATTTAAGTTGACAAAGTCCAGTTTTGACCAAGCCACAAGAGAATTAGTGCGATCGGTTGGTAATTTCTCTTTTATGATCCTAAAAAGTGGAAGATGAGCAAAAGACAATTCCATATCAAGTTCACATCTTACATGTAATGCCCCAACATAAGTCCCTGAGGATCACCAAACAAGGAACATTTCCAGGAGAAGTATGGCATTTCTTTCAGGCTTAGTTGGCCAGGTTATATATTGGAAGAAATACCATGCATGTCCCCAAATGCTTGAGAATCTATTCAATTCACTCTGCCACATAAGTTTCAATATTGCATCAATACAATGCGGCTCCCCTCCAAATCCCAACACACACACACACATTTCTCTGATTCTGGGGAAAGGCCACAATCCAAAATCATCTCCTGAAGTAATGTTTGAGCACAAGGGAATGAAGTTGATTTAAGCTACATTATAGCAGTACCACTGGTGTCAGGAATTCAGCTAGCAGGACCATTAATCTAAGACTAGCAAAAAGAATATCAATCCATTGTTCAACCTCCACAGCATGCCACAGATGACATTCTCATGGTCCCTTGCGAACTAAAGTACAATGTTCTATTAAGTAGCTGATCATCTGTGTCTATACTACTGTGAAAACCTTCAAACCCTTTCAGAACTAATGATGGGCCTAATAGTGTGACACAGCCACACTTAGGGGAACTGGAGTATACCTATGCAGGAATGAAAAAGCAACTCACATTTCCATCATAAGGATATTTTTAGCAAGACCTGCTGTTTGCATGGTCTAAGAGTACTTTTCCACATAACGGTTTTGTATTACATTGCCAAAAAATTATAACTTTAAGAAACTAGTTGCGTACAATGCCTTTTACAAACTCAAGTTATTCTAAATTGCTATGGAGTCAAAAAGATGGTTTTCAAACAGCTATGTTAGGAAAAGACATACTCAACACAGCTAAAGACCCAAACCTAAATCATAGTCAACTGAGATGTCATAAGGATTACTCATCGATGTCATAGCCATGAACTTGTCAGTTCAGCTCAACACTGTTCCCTGTGAATGGCATAAAACTTGCTGTCATCCCTGAATGTAAATAGGAAGACAAGCAATGTTTGTCCCTCAGCAAACACTGATGGTCCCTTTATTTAAATGTGAGTGTGTGGACCAGTTCAAGTGTTTCGCAGTTATTACTTTTTTATTCAAATAGTCTCGCATACTTCATGCTAATGAGGTTTAGGACATTAGCTGCTGCTGTGCTTGCTCAATATGTGAAACAAATTGGAATCATTAAGAAAACCATTAGTCACAAATGAATGAGGGCGAATGTGGGATGGCTGTGATTCTTACACTCATTCTGAGCAAATTATAGAACTCTGTCCTTGAAAAAGAACCATAACCTGGATGGAAAACACATCAAAAGGGAAGGTAAGCAATGTGTACACAACACAGTGTTTCAGAGCAAGGTTGGATCTTGAGGGCACTGATGAGCTACAAAAGCTGACGTTGTATTCTGCTCATTAATAAAAACCAGCATAGATCTGCCAAAGAACGTGGTTGAATGTTGACCTGCTCTGTGAAGTATTCTTCCATGAATATAAATTTTGGGTCACATTGATCTGATGATTCATTGAACTCATGAGGGTAACATGACTTTCAAAGCATCTATTAAAATTGTGTAGTCACGTGTAATTTATTTTAACTCATTGTTAGAATAA
Source organism: Chiloscyllium plagiosum (assembly GCF_037043375.1). NCBI lineage: Eukaryota > Metazoa > Chordata > Chondrichthyes > Orectolobiformes > Hemiscylliidae > Chiloscyllium > Chiloscyllium plagiosum. The sequence goes on from NW_028270159.1 coordinate 44,475,891, forward strand.
TACGGCCAACTGTGTACATAATTCAGATACTGGAAATATGAAAATAGAAACTGTAAATTCTTGGAATATTCAACAGGACTAGGGATGGAGAAACAGAGTCAATGCTTGAGGTCAATGATCTTATAGCAAGATTAAGAAGAGTTTGAAATGTAACAGGTTTTAAAGAAGTGAAAGAGGAAAGTATGGAATCAAAAACTGAAAGGGAAGGTGTAGTGATTGTAAGGCAAGTGGACCTCATGGAAATGCATTCCCTGATTGGGGTTGTTAACCCAATCCAAACAGGGAGCACTGGTTGAACAGATCCAAACAGGAGCGTGAGACATCATGTTCCCTCTGAGAGCTGGCTCTGAGGGAGCCAGACCAGAGGCAAGTACTACGCACATGTAAATAAAGGCAAACTTTGTGGTGGGATACCAGCTTCTGTGGAGTTGTTTCAGGAGGCAGAAGATATTTCATGACAAAGGTAGTCAAGTTGCAAGGCTAAACAGTGGTAATGGGGCAAAAGATGTGGCTAGGGGAGATGTGATTGGCAGGATCTTGATGAAGGGCTTATGCCCAACACATCGATCCTTCTGCTCCTCAGATGCTGCCTGATCTGCTGTGCTTTTCCAGCACCACACTTTTCGACTCTGGTCTCTAGTGTCTGCAGTCCTCGCTCTCTCCCGGGATACTGAATAGATTGGGAAAAAAACAAAAGTAAAAGATAAATCAAATTGCTGAAAGTAAATGAAAGAGAATGGGGACAGAAGGTAAGTGCAAGCATACATATTAGGATCAGAAGATGGTCATTGAGCCTACTCCACCATTCAATAAGATCATGGCTGATCTGTTTATGTTCCACATCCTATCTATCCCCATAATCTTTGATTCCCTTGTTTAACAATAATCTATCCACCTCCACCTTAAAATTATTCAATGAAGTTACAGGCTAAAATTGTTGATCTCAGTTTTGATGTGCTTGTGGTTTTCTGCATATTAGCCCATGCAACATGTACCACAAAGATTCAGGTTCCCATTGAGACAGGTATCGGGAAGTTAATCAAAAACTAACTGGTAACTCAGACACACTCTGGGCTCCGTACTGATATTACTATTAATTTTATGGTTGGATCTGCTGATACCAGGCACATTTAAACGAGAGTTAAAAAGCTTGCAAACAAAAAATGAAATGGCTTGGATAAAAGGCTAATGTAAAAAAGTACCGAGCATGATAGATGCATCATAGAAAGCATTCTATCTGGAATGTATCACAGCTTGGTATGACAACTACTCTGCCCAGGACTGTAAGAAACTACAGAGAGTTGTGAACACAACCCAGTCCATCCATTGACTCCATCTATATTTCTCGCTTCCTCAAAAAGGCAGTCAAAGTAATCAAAGCCCCCTGCCACATCTGTTATAAGCTCTTCCAACTTCTTCTGTCAGGCAGAAGACACAAAAGCTTAAACACATGGACAAACAGATTCAAGATTTCAAATTTCAGATTTAATGGTGATCATGCCTTTTCCCTGCAGCTGTAACATTATATTTCTCACTCTGTTCCAGTAACATAATGCACTTTTGTTTGATCTGCCTATACTGCTCACAAAACAAAACTTTTCACTGTATCTAAATACATGTGACAATAATAAATCAAATCAATACACCAAATCAAAGATTTTTTAAAAGTTGAGTTAAAGCAAATAGTTTTGAGTTAAATCAGCTGCTTTTATTGTGAATAAGAGAATGAGAAAAGTTAACATAATTGACGATTATCAATAGATTGTTGGCGTCAACGAACACGTTGTAATTGTGAATGAAGTTGGCTCGATGACTGATGAACTTCCTTACTGGCTATCTGCTGACTAATTAACATCCAACCATACAGAGGGTAAAATGGTGAGTTCTTGTGCTTGAGTGTCATGGATCTCAATATCATCTCGCTGTTTTAAAGGTGTACTGCCTCTCTGAGATCTGTGCAATCTTACAATAAGTTTTTAAACCCAGAAGACTGTAAATGCCTAAATAAAAGATGAGGTGCTGACCCTTGCACTGAGGTTGCCTCTGACAATTAGCATCTCAGGTTTTAAGGTCACTCATCGTGACGATTCTCCACCTTAAAGCCACCCTAAACCATTGTGATCTCAGCCTCCTGCTCTGACTAAATTCGAGAAACAGAATCTGATCTTTCGATTGGCAACTTACAGCCTTCCAGGCTCCAATTAAGTTCAACAATTTTATATCATAACTGCACCTTTATTTTTATTTCCTTTCAGTTTGATTTCCTTTTCTCTCTCATTTCTTTCTGTAGTTTTGCATTTTTTCTTGCCTTGGCACAACATCTTGCGACCCTTCCATTCTTGTCTTTTCCCACCTTCTCCTTTTTTCCTACTACTTAAAAAAAGAGAACATGTTACTAACATTCCCCTGAAAGGTCGTCAACCTTAAAAATTAACTCCATTTCTCTTTCCACAGATGCTACCAGATCTGTTGGGTGTATTGCCAACATGTTCTATTTCTATTACAGGCAACAGCGTGTTGTGGCAAGAGAACAGAAGGTGCAGAGCAGGCCAAGTGCCATTAGAATCTATTTACGAAGCAATGTTGGCTCTGGAGAACAGGACACTTTCCTATTTCAGATGCACAACTGTCAGCATCAAACTGATTGAAGCTCTGACTTGAAGGCAGAAAATGTTGTATGTACTCATCGAGCGATATAGCATCTGTGGAGGAAAACAGAGTTAATGTTTCCAGTCAATAGCCTATTAACGTAAGCTCTGAAATATTGGACGAATGATGGCATTCAAAGAGTGTCTCAATGTGCACATTTTTCGCTTACCAAAGCATCCTTCGATGTGTTCGCTCCAATGGATTTGCAACTTTTGTAATTTGTCATTTTTATGCTAACTTTTGAGCCACGGCTCCAGTTTACAAAGAATTAAAGTTGAAACTACTCTTAACAAGAGTTAGGAGATTGTGTAGAGCGATATTCAAGTGGCCCGCTTTGGTTAGCAGTGTGCAAAGTAACTACAAAGCAGTTAGAGTCGTAGAGTCATAAAGATGTACAGCACAGAATCAGACCCTTCAATCCAACTCATCCATGCCAACCAGATAACCTAACCTTGGGAAGAAGACCTTGGCTATTCACCTTATGTGTGCCCTTCATGATTTTATAAACCTCTGTAAGGTCTATAAGTTGGATTGTTATAAATTCTCAAACAGGTTCACTCATGTCCTTTGAAGAAAGTAACCCTACAGTCCTTATCTTGCCAGCAGCATCTTCAGCTTGAGACTGAATTCTTGAAAAATTGTCAAATGTCCTGTGAAAACCATGCAGTTTAAATTGCAGTGTGTTCACCATGGCTTTGCAACAGGAAGGAAAGAAAAACAGGAGTTTTAAAGTTATAAACACAACCTGGCTCCCTTTGCAAAATGAAACGGAGGTCAATACAATCTCACAAAGTGCAAATCTTCGTCTGTGTATCAAACTATTCTGCTAACCAAGAACCAGAGACCTAAGATATTTTATATTCATAGAATCATAGAATCCCTACAATATGGAAGCAGGCCATTCAGTCCATTGGATCCACACCATCCCTCTGAAGAGCATGCCACCCTAACCCATCCCCTGTTTCCAGTAACCCTCGTTTCTCTTACAGCACTGAATTGAATATCAGGATAATCATTCAAGGGAACAATGTAAGGGAATGATACAATGGGCAAAACCAAACTACTATTACATTGTAGGTGAAAGTGAGGACTGCAGATGCTGGAGATCAGAGACAAGATTAGATTGATGCTGGAAAGCACAGCAGGTCAGGCAGCATTCGAGGATCAGGAAAATCAACGTTTCGGGCAAAAACCCTTAATCAGAAATCATGATGAAAGCCCGAAACATCGATTTTCCTGCTTCCTGACCTGTTGTGCTTTTCCAGCACCACTCTAATCTTGTTTACTATTACATTGTACCAGCCCAGTGCAAGAGTTCCTTTGCAATCCGAAAGGAAGCCTATCAAGTTTCACCAAAGCCTTTCTCTCACCACAAGGTTTCCTGAAATTCCCATGTTCGGCTCCATCCACAACCCTTCTGGTGAACAAACACAAACAGGAAATATTGGCTGTATCTCACTAGGTCAGGGAGCTTCTGTGAAGAGAGAAACAGAGTCAATGTGAGTCGAGGATCCTTCCTCAGTAGTGAGGAAGTTTAGAAATGTAATTTGATTTGAGTAAGGGAGAAGAGAGAGCAATAAAAGTGCTGGAGTGGAGGGCAGGAGTGATTAAACAACAACCGATATTGGGGTAATGGGTAAAGTAATGAAATGCTAATGTTGTGTAAAATGGGGGTAGAGTTTGTGATCCAAAATTAAGTCTGGCTGAGGAGTACTGTGCAGAGTGAAATATGAATGGATACTCCTCGAGTTTCATTGGAGTACTATAACAGACCACAGAGTGAGAGGGGAAAGTAGGCAGCAGGTGGAGACTTAAAATAACATGCAAGCAGGAGGCTCTAGCTTTAGCCTGGCTCTTGTCGATGTGCTCACTGCCTGGGTACCCTGCAGTCCCTTAGTACCATGGAGAACTCCCAATCACTCTTGCAATAGTGCCGCGAGATATCTTGTGCCGAACTGCCAGGGCAAGTAGGTTTCTTATTTCTAAGGTGGTATGATCAGTATAATTCAGCACTGATATGTCAGAGGTAAGGATTTGAACACTCAATCCTCTGACACTTCTGATTACTATGCCACTTAGTGAGAAACCGAGCTATATGAGCTAGACACAGATTCCAAAGTCACGACTAGAGTTGGAACTCCACAAGGGAGTCACTTCCTGACCCATCAAAGCCTCTTCACCATCAACAATACTCAAGTTAGGAGTGAGGTGGGACACCAGTTACAATGAATGGGTGTCCTCAATGTAATTGGTCAGGCAAGGACAAGCTGAAATTCCTGCCAACAGGGTTTCATATTCACCCCTTTCCAAAGCAAGTGTCTTGTGCTGTACAATGTATGAACTCACCAAATAATGTAATGGGAGTGCCTTCAAAATCCCATCCATGCCACACACAACCTGGGTGACACATCATCAAACATCTCTCTAATGAAACTCCGATTTAAGTGCTTAAATGCTGATGCACTGCCATCTCAAGGCTCCAGCAGATCCATTAGCATCATTTCAAGGTAATTAGTGGCAGGCATGAAATGCTGCACACAAAGCTAAGACAAATATATGACATTAAGCCTATTTAAATTGCTCAGAACTTTACTTTTGGACTTTTATCAACAGGACGGGAGATAGGTGCCAACATAATAAGCACAAAATAAAAGCAGTCCCTCTCACTCATCCAGCACTGTGCTACGTAGAGGCAATAAACAGTTCAAGTAAATTTCTCTTCAAGTGAAAATTGAAAGGGTTCAGAAAAGATTGACAAGGATGGTGCCAGGTGTGGAGGGTATGAGCTACACGGAGAGGCTGAATAGGCTGGGGCTGTTTTCCCTGGAGCGTCAGAGGCTGAGGGGTGACCTTATAGAGGTTTATGAAATCATGAGGAGCATGGATAGGATAAATAGACAAGATCTTTTCCCTGGGGTGGGGGAGTCCAGAACTAGAGGGCATAGGTTTAGAGTGAGAGGGGAAAGATATAAAAGAGACCTAAGGGGCGATGTTTTCACATAGAACGTGGTGCATGTATGGAATGTGCTGCCAGAGGAAGTGGTACAATTACAACATTTAAGAGGCATCTGGATGGGTATATGAATAAGAAGGGTTTCGAGGCATATGGACCAATTGCTGCAAATGGGACTAGATTAGTTTAGGATATCTGGTCGGCGTGGACGAGATGGACTGAAGGGTATGTTTCCATGCTGTACATCTCTATGACTCCATGCCAGTTGGAATCCATTCTAGAACTTGCACGGTGCTCAGCTGAAGCTCAGAATAGAATTCTATAAACAGCCCCTTTTCCAGTGTTGGGCTGTGACAGAGTTCAGCTGCAAAGCTGTAATTAGTTACAGGAAATAGTGAAAAATATAGCATTAAAGGAAAAGCCTCTTTTTTAGTTTGAAACCATGATAATTGACAGTCCATTTTTCAAATCTGATGCGCAGGAAAAGAAAAAGAGTTAGTTTCAAAATTATGCTGTTTAAATTGGGAGTCGTGTGCTGGATCTATTCAAAGCTGTAGGAAGGAGATGCCTGGTAAAGGCTTTAACAGCAATATGCTCGGTGTCAATACTTCTTCATAAAATGACTGCCTGATTATTAAACTTCCCAGATTTTTACCTCACATATTTGAGCACTGATTCAAGATGATTATCGCTCACACTTCAATGTTCTAGGAAAACATGTGGATAATTACTAATCCCACCAAACTGCTTTCATTTCATATAAACATCGAAATTAAGAGCAGGAGTTAGCCATTCGGTCCTTCAGACCTCCACTACTGTCCAATACAATCATGACTAATCATCCAACTCATTATCTCCCCATATTCTTTGCTCTCTTTATTCCTAAGAATTATATCTAACTCCTTCTTGAAAACATTCAATGTTTTAGACTTAACTGCCTTCTGTGGTAGGGAATACCTCATGCTCTCCGCTTTCTGGATGAACAAATTTCTCTTCATCTCTGTACTCTATGGCCTAGCCTGTATCCTTGGAACCTGACCCCTGATTCTGGACTCCTCAGTTATTGGGAAAATCCTCTCTGTTTCCATAAATCACCACAATTTCTTGAGAACTGAGGCCACAGCAGGATTTCCAGCATAATTTGGACCCAAAAATATTTGAGTGTTTTTTTTTGTCCAAGTGAAGGATATTAATGCAGGGAGTTATAACACTCTCATTCATTTCTGGATCACACGAATGTTGATATGCCACATTGCTGAGATTAAGTTTAGGAGGAATGAAACAAAACGACATTCATCAATCCCAATGATAAAACTTTCCCCAACATCAACAGATCACCAACTACTTCATGAACATTTTCCTCCCATTCCATTGGGCAGATTTTGAACTGTTTCAAACAAAATGCTAATCTATTGAAGGTTTCTCTGAGAAACAACAATGTACCGTACCAGAGCACTTTTGGTACAACCTTACAATGATGTCATGGAGCTGCAGTTTATTGAGTAGACATGAACAATGTGCGTGGACTTAGAACACACAAGAAGGAATGTTCTGGAACACTGCACAAAACAAGTCTATCACATGGACCTGACCACACAAAGAAGCTAGCTCTGTCCTTATCTAATGTAGCTAAGTAATAATGTGCAGATTACTACCTCAGCCATAAGTGTCAGTGTCAACAAGATTAAAAAGGGAAACATGTGCCTCAAACATTGGTGTGGGAGAAATGAGTTTGAATTCAGGGGACTTTGGCACCAGGACCAGGGAAGGATGGAGCTATTCTGGTTCTGCCTGAATCCTGTCAGGACCAGAATTGTGTCAAATCACAAACCAGGACTGTAGATAAGGCTTTAACCTATATAGTGGGGATTGGGTTCAGATGTATGAAAAATTATGGAAAAAGTTAAAAGACAAGGAAAGTTCAGGAGAGGTTATAAAAGGCAAAAAATATGGAAAGATTCAGGAAAGGCACTGCAGATAAGGTGACAATGATGAGAAGGTGTGGGCAGTCAATGGAGGACAAGGGGTGTTGTACTTAAATGCACACAGTATATGAAACAAGATAAATGAGCTCTTCATGCAGATTAAAATTAATGGGCATGATGTTGTGGGCATCATGGAGATCTGGCTGCAAGTGGATCAAGGCTGGGAACTAAATATCCAAGGATACACATCCTATTGAGAGAACAGGCAGATAGGCAAAGGAGACAGAATCGCCTTGTTAGTAAGAAATGAAATTAAATTGATAGCAAAAACTGACATAGAGTCGGAAAGCATAGAATCTGTGTAGATAGCGTTAAGGAATTGCAAGGGAGAAAAAACTGGAGGACCTGTTTCTGTGCTGTACACCTCCATGACTCTGTGATTACTAGCTAGTTTACTCTCATATTTCATCATCTCCCCTCTTTATTGATTTTTAAAATTATCCTCTGGTGGTTTTTCAAGGCTTTCCCTTGTCAGCCAAATGCCTTCTTCACTATCCAAGGGAAGTCAGGGACAGCATAAAATCAAAAGGAAAATCTTACACTGTGATGAAGATTAGTGGGAAACTAGAGGATTGGAAATCTTTTCTGAACTCAATTTCAAGTTTCACAACATCCTTCCAATTGGAGGGGGACCAAAATTGTGCACAATATTCCAAAACTGCCCATTCAATGTCCTGTACAGCCATGACATGATCTCACAACTCTTATACTCAATACTCTGTCCAAGAAAGGAAAGCATACCAAACACCTTCTTCACTGTGGTGGCACGGTGGCTCAGTGGTTAGCACTGCTGCCTCACAGCACCAGGGAACCAGGGCTGATGCCAGCCTCAGGCGACTGTCTGTGTAGAGTTTGCAAATTCTCCCTGTGTCTGCATGGGTTTCCTCCGGGTGTACCTATTTCCTCCCACAGTCCAAAGATGTGCAGGTCAGGTTAAATGGGACATGCTAAATTGCCAATAGTGTTAGGTGCATTAGTCAGAGGGAAATGGGACAGGGTGGTTTACTCTTTGGAGGGTCATTGTGGACTTGTTGGGCCGAAGAGCCTGTTTCCACACTGTAGGGAATCTAATCACTATCCTATCTACCCGCGACTCTATTTTCAAGGAGGTATGAGCCTGCACTCCAAGGTCTCTTTGTTCAGCAATACTCCCCAGGACCTTACCAATAACTGTATAAATCCTGCTCTAATTTGCCTTTCCAAAGTGCAGCACTTCACATTTTTTCTAAATTAAACTCCATCTGCCACTCCTCAGCCCATTGGCCCATCTGATCAAGATCCTGTTGCACTCTGTGATAACCTTTTTCGCTGTTTACCACACCTCCAATTTTAGTGTCATCTAATATGAAAGAAGTTTAGAAGAGTCTTTTTAGATAAAGATAAAAGATAAGAGAGAGGCAATTGTAGGAAAGATATTATTATTCACAAATGATTTACCATAATGTTGCCAGGAATGAGGGATTTGAAATATAAAAATAGGCTGGGGCTTTTTTCATTAAAGCTTAGGAGATTGAGGGGTGACTTTGTAGAGATATATAAAATCATGAGGGGCATAAGCACAGTAAATGGTATAGGTCTTTTCCCTAAGATGGAGAAGTTTAAAATTGTGGAGCATATTTTTAAGGTGACAGGAGAAATATTTAAAAGGGACATATGGGGCAACATTTCACACAGGGTGTGGTTCATGTGTGGAATGAACTGCCAGAGGAAGTGATGAATGCGGGTTCAGTTAAAACATTTAAAAGACATTTGGATAAGTTCATGAATAGGAAAGGTTTGGAAGGATATGGGCCAAGTGCAGCCAGGTGGAACATGATCAGCATGGACTAGTTGGGCCAAAGGGTCTGTTTCCACAATGTATGACTAAATCATGAGTGCAGCTTCATGACAAACTGACAGCTCATGAAGACACAGAGCCAAACAGCTGTTGTAAAGAATACCTCACTGAACAGAAGCCCCTCCACAGAAACCACCAGAACACTGTAAATCTCAAAAAAGGCTTTTTTTTACAGCCTGCAAAAAAAATACCAAGCCTACAAGACCATATTGAAGACAGGAAAGGTTTCGTGTGCTGACTCCTGTTCACAGGAGTGCGATGGAACATATTTTCCCCTTCCCTACAAAACACTTGATCAGCATCCAACCAAATCATCTAACTAGCCATCAACCCCACTGCCATTATGTATTATCAATAGAATACACCTGCAGCAGAATACTAAGGCTTATTTAACATCCATTGACCTTGAGGGGAAGGGCATCAGATATACTCAAGTCACACACAATTCTGCCTTGGTACCATCATTCAAATGTCGTTGCTGGGTCAAAAAGCTAGAACACTATTATCATGAGAGTACCATCACCACTCAGGGTGTAACAGTTCAAGAATGTGGTCCTGTGTCACGTGCTCAAATGATGATAGAACGTAAAGGTAAGGAAGTATTGTTGCAACTATACAAGGCATTAGTGAGACTGCACCTGGAGTATTGTGCACAGTTTTGATCCCCTTTTTTGAGGAAAGATGTAGTGGCATTGGAGGCAGTTCACAGGAGGTTCATTAGATTGATCCCAGAGATGAGATCAGGTGAAGAGAGATTGAATGCTTCAGGCCTATACTGTCTAGAATTTAGAAGAATGAGGGGAGATCAAATTGAGGTATAAAAGGTGTGGATAAAATAGACATGGAACAGATGCTTCCTCTTGTGGGGCATTCTAGGATGAGAGAGCATAGTCTTTTAGGATAAGGTTTAGAAAATTTAGAACAGAGTTGAGGAATTGAATTGAATTTAATTGAATTTATTGTCACGTGTACCGAGGCACAGTGAAGAGCTTTGTCTTGCAAGCAATACAGGCAGATCACATAGTTAATTAGCATAGATAAGTAAATAATAGGTAAACAGCGGCAAAAACATAGGTACAGACAAAACTACGTCTCCCAAAAGATTGTGAATCAGAGAAATTTGCTATCCCAAAGTCCTGTGGATGCTGGGCAGTGAGTAAACTTAAGGAGGAGCTAAACAGATTTTTAATTGGTAATGGGTTAAAGGGATATGGAAAGAAGGTAGGAAATTGGGGGTGAGGAGTATATCAGCCATGATCGAATGGTGGAGCAGACTCGATGGACTAAATTACCTAATTCTGCACCTAGATCTTATGAATTTATGAACTTCTGAACTAGAGGCAGGCAATAAATGCTGGCCTTTATGTTCTTGCCCTCATGTCAAAGAATGGCTAAACAACTATTGCAGCACTTCATCACATCATTGAATTCTGCTTCTGCCTCCATCTGAGATTGTAAATAGTTTATGCCCACTGCATTCAGTGCCAAGATCTTTTTGGTACATGTTTGAGTCTCTAATTCTACCTGTTAACCCTGGTGTTTATTCCAGATCACCCCTTCTGAGTAACAATCACAGTGAGATATGACAGACTGAGATAATTCGGAATATTGTACACAGTTCTATTTGCCACACTCCCAAAAGGATGTGAGGGCTTTGGAGAAGGAATAGAAAAGACTTACCAGGATGTTGCCTGGTCTGGAGGGTATTAGCTATGAGGCGAGGTAGGACAAATTTGCTTTGCTTTCACTTGAACATCAAAGGATGAACAAGCGACCTGATAAAAGTTGCCAAAATAATGAGCGACATAAATAGTCACAATCTTTTTTGCCAGGGCAGAAATGTCAATTACTCAGGGACATAGGTTTAAGGTAACGGAGAAAGTTCAAAGGAGATATGAGAGGCAAGGTTTTTTACACAGAGGGTGGTAAGTGCCTGGAATGTGTTGCCAGAGGAGGTGGTGGAAGTAGATACAATAGCAACAATTAAGAGGCATCTTGACAGATACATAAATCAGCAGGAAATAGAGGGATATGGTCTGCCTAGAGACAAAAGGTTTTTTAGTTTATAAAGGCATTATGTGTTGGCACAGTCTTGTGCTGTGCCTGTGTTGTACCATTCTTGTTCTAGTTGCTAATTGCCACTAAGACAGCAACCTCAAAGTCTAGTAACCTCATTGACATTTTAACCACTTTTTATCTATTTTTATTAAATATGACAAAGAAATGTGGAGCATGGAGACGAGGAGCAGGAGTCACCTGATCAGCGTTTTGAGCCTCGTGTGCCAGTCGGTGCTTGGGCCCGAGCTGTTCATGATATGTAAATGCTCTGGATGAGGGAACATTTCCAAGTTCGCTAACAACATAGATTTGGGTGGGATTATGAGTTTTGAGGAGGTTGCAAAGAGGTGATTTAGACAAGTTGAGTGAGTGGGCAAACACAAGGTAGGTGCAGTACAATGTAAAGTTTTACACTTCGCTGTGAAAACCAGTCAGGAAATATATTATTTAAATGGTGATTTATTGGATAGTGTGGGTGTACAAAAAGAGTGTCCTTATACGCACGGTGTTAGGTAAGGGATAAATGTAGGGGTATGGGTGGGTTGCGCTTCGGCGGGGCGGTGTGGACTTGTTGGGCCGAAGGGCCTGTTTCCACACTGTAAGTAATCTAATCTAATCTTATACACCAGCCAATGAAAGTGGACAGAAAGATGCATTGAGCATTAATGAGTGGTATAGTATCCTACATTGCAGGAAGATTTGAGCTCATAAGTAAGGATGCCTTACTCCAGTTATACAAGGCCTTGAGTATGATATGCAGATTTGGTCTCCCTACCCAAAACAGGATATACTTGCTGTCAAAGGAGTGCAGAGGAGGTTCATTAGGCTGATACCAGGCAATAGCCAGGTTGACCCATGAGGTGAGATTAGTTCACCTGAGCTGACAGTTTAGAAGGATGAAAGTTATAGAGTCATAGAGTCATAGAGATGTACAGCATGGAAACAGACCCTTCGGTCCAACTCGTCCATGCCGACCAGATATCCCAACCCAATCTAGTCCCACTTGCCAGCACCTGGCCCATGTCCCTCCAAACCCTTCCTATTCATATACCCATTCAAATGCCTCTTAAATGTTGCAATTGTACCAGCCTCCACTACATCCTCTGGCAGCTCATTCCATACACGTACCACCCTCTGCATGAAAACGTTGCCCCTTAGGTCTCTTTTATGGGCAGCACGGTGGCTCAGTGGTTAGCACTGCTGCCTCATAGCACCAGGGTCCCAGGTTTGATTCCAGCCTCGGGCAACTGTCTGTGTGGAGTTTGCACATTCTCCCCGTGTCTGTGTGGGTTTCCTCCAGGTGCTCCGGTTTCCTCCCACAGTCCAAAGATGTGCAAGTCAGGTGAATTGGCCATGCTAAATTGCCCATAGTGTTAGGTGCATTAGTCAGAGGGGAAATGGATCTGGGTAGGTTACTCTTCGGAGGGTCGGTGTGGAATGGTTGGGCTGAAGGGCCTGTTTCCACACTGTAGAGATTCTAATTCTAATCTTCGAATCTATATCTTTCCCCTCATCCTAAACCTATGCCCTCTGGTTCTGGACTCCCCGACCCAGGGAAAAGACTTTGCCTATTTACCCTATCCATGCCCCTCATACTTTTGTAAACCTCTATAAGATCACCCCTCAGCCTCCGACAGTCCAGGGAAAACGGCCCCAGCCTGTTCAGCCTCTCCCTATAGCTCAAATCCTCCAACCCTGGCAACATCCTTGTAAATCTTTTACAAAATCTTTCCGATAGGAAGGAGACCAGAATTGCACACAATATTCCAACAGTGGCCTAACCAATGTCCTGTACAGCCCTAACATGACCTCCCAACTCCTGTACTCAATAGTCTGACCAATAAACAAAAGTATACCAAACGCCTTCTTCACTATCCTATCTACCTCTTTCCACTTTCAAGGAGCTATGAAACTGCACTCCAAGGCCTCTTTGTTCAGCAACAGTCCCTAGGACCTCACCATTAAGTGTATAAGTCCTGCTCGGATTTGCTTTCCCAAAATGCAGCGCCTCACAGTTATCTGAATTAAACTCCATTTGCCATTTCTCAGCCCATTGGCCCATCTGGTCCAGATCCTGTTGTAATCTGAGGTAACTCTCTTCACTGTCCACGATCTGATTAAAACATATAAAATTCTAACAGGGCTGCACAGGAAGGATGTTGCCCTGGCTTGGCAGTTTAGAGCTAGGCATCACAGTCTTGAGATATGAGGAAAGCAGTTAAGACTGAGATGAGGAAAGATTTCTTCATTCATAGGGTGGTCACCCTGTGGGAGTCACTCTCACAGAAGCCTCTAGAGGCCAGGTCATGGAGTACATTCAAGAAAGAGGTTCACATATTTTTATATATTAAAGGCACCAAGGGTTATGGAGAGAAAGTGGGAATATAGTATTGAGATACAGGAACAGCCATGAATTATATTGGCAGGCTGAATGGACTACTGCCGCTCCTAGTTTCTCTATTTCCATGTTTCAATGTGATCGTGTTGGGCCCTGTATCTTAACATCATATTTCTATTTTCTCTCCTTATCCCTTGATGCCTTAATACCTGAAGTTAAAAATCACACAACACCAGGCTGTCCCATGTAAAAAAAAACACACAATCTTCAGGCAGTCAATCCATGTGACGTTTTATAAAATCCTACTTTGGAAATAGAACCAGTCTGACTCAAGATTGGGATACAAACAGACTCTAACCTCACACCTTTAATACATTGTTTGAGTTGAGATGTCACCTTTTTTTATAAAACCTTAGGTTATCTCGAGGATGTGACTTAAAAGAAGTTCTGGGATTTACATATTAATGAACTGAAACGAGCAACCCATTCTAAAAGATGAAAGACTTAACAGCAATCTATGTTTGTTCAATATATTGTTTCAATTACATGACACTATAACCTTTGCTATAAATTCTGTATCTTATGATCCTGCTCCACAGCTACCTGATGAAGGAAAAATGCTCCAAAAGCTCGTGCTTACAAATAAATATATTGGACTATAACCTACCTGGTGTTGTGTGATTTTTAACTTTGTCCACTCCAGTCCAACGCCGGCACCTCCACATCATTAATATCTAAATGCAGTGTGTGTTTAGTCTTAAAACTGAACACCTTCCTATAACTCTTCTGTCAAAATTCTTTCCTTTCCTAAAATGTGACACCTACAAAGAGCCGAAGTAGATAGGGCCATGGTTAGGGAGAAGGATAGGTTAGAGTTAGAGCTAGGATTAAGGTAACCATTAGAGTTAGGATTACAGTTGTGGTTAGGGTTAGCATAAGGGTTAGGGTTAGAGTTAGGGTTAATGTTAGGATTAGGCTTTGGTTTACGGTTAGGGTTATGTTAAGCGTTCGGATCAGGGTTAGGTTTATGGAAACATTTGAGAAGTTTGTCCGCAAACACACGGCTTCACAGAACCAGCAGAATGGGGTGCAGTCATGGCAGAAGATTTGAATTATATGATCTTGGCCGTGTTGCAAATGTGGGGTTGGATGCTGAGTTGGGAACAAATAGTCCACCAAAGACTCACACTTCTTAGCTGAAAATGTGTTGCTGGAAAGGCGCAGCAGGTCAGGCAGCATCCAAGAAACAGGAGAATCGACGTTTCGGGCATAAGCCCTTCTTCAGGAAGGGCTTATGCCCGAAACGTCGATTCTCCTGTTCCTTGGATGCTGCCTGACCTGCTGCGCTTTTCCAGCAACACATTTTCAGCTCTGATCTCCAGCATCTGCAGCCCTCACTTTCTCCTCGAAGATTTTAACCTACTGCAAATCCTCTTACAAGGATGCCTTCCTTGAAGAAGCTCTCTTCCTCCCTCTACAAGGATTTCAGTGAGTCCCTCTCTCATTCCTGAAGAAGGGTTTATGCCCGAAACGTCGATTCTCCTGCTCCTTGGATGCTGCCTGACCTGCTGCGCTTTTCCAGCAACACATTTTCAACTCACACGTCTTAGCTTGGTTTGGAATGCTACATTCCTGAAGAAGGGCCTGTGCCCGAAACGTCGAATCTCCTGTTCCCTGGATGCTGCCTGACCTGCTGTGCTGTTCCAGCAATAAAGTTTCAACTTTGATCTCCAGCATCTGCAGACCTCACTTTCTCCTTGGAATGCTACATCCCTGACTCGCAGTGTCTGCAAATGAATTGAATGAAATATTGTCCATTTTGTTTTGAATGGCGAAACAGTATGAAATTCTTCAATGGGACAAGGGACATTAGTGAGGAAGTTTTAAATCAAGGTCTAATTTATTACATTCAACCAGGGCAGTGTTAATTCTTTATTTCAGTCAGAGTTAACAACACTGTTAATATAACAGCATGCAATTTTTCACAGTGATGGGATCACAAACTACCAACACACAGAATATATCCATTTTTTACATCAAATCAAATAAAATGAGTCAGTGCCACAGGCCTTTATAAGCCAATATATCGCTGATTCAATCTGACAGTTCATTATATAGCTTTCTGAGGTTAACATGATATGGTTTAATTTCAATACTCAGTTTTATACTGTATCTAACCATGTAAACAGTCCTTGTTCCTGATCAAGCAAATCATTTCCACACAATCAAATTTACAATGTGGCAAACACAGTTAACATTTCTCATGCTGATTTGTCAGTCTTAATACGGGCAATGTGTAAATGCCCCATGAATTAATGCTTGTCTACTTTGACACAAGAGAAGGTAAGGAAGTTGGATAAGTAATAAGCTATCACATCATCTATTCAATCCTCCTAATTTAATCATTTTACAGAGTGTTCTCGTAGCTTTCAGCTTAAACATTCCTCAGTGGTTAGCACTGCTGCCACATAGCACCAGGGACCCAGGTTTGATTCCAGCCTCGGGCAACTGTCTGTGTGGAGTTTGCACATTCTTCCCATGTCTGCGTGGGTTTCCTCCCATAATCCAACAATGTGCAGGTCAGGTGAATTGGCCATGCTAAAGTACCCATAGTGTCAGGGGTAAATATAGGGTCTGGGTGGGTTACTCTTCAGAGGGTCGATGTAGACTTGTTGGACCGAAGGGCCTGTTTCCATACTGTAGGGAATCAAAAAAAAAAATCTAAGCTGATCTCATACTAAAACAGTGCTGCTCCAATTAAATCACCTCCATTTACTCCTTCATCATTTAAGCTTGTACAGTCTCATTCCACGCACACTAAGGAACTGGAACCGTCAGGGTCCACTGAGTTTTTGTTTATTTTACTTGCAAATTATATCTAGAACTTTTAATTCCTCTTCCAGCTGAATGTTCACCTTAAACATTTTGCTAAATAAGAATTTGGACAGTTTCTGAGCATTGTCTTAAATTTTCATGTACCCATCCATCAGAGGCAGAACAAATGTGAGAGTGGGAGGGAATACATTTAAAAGGGACCTAAGGGGCAACTTTTCACACAGGAGGTGACGCATGGATGGAATGAGCTGCCAGAGGAATTGGTGGAGTCTGGTACAATTACAATATTTAAAAGGCATCTGGGTGGGTTTATGACCTGGAAGGATTTAGAGGGATATGGACCTCTAAATGCTGGAAAATGGGACTAGATTGATTTAGGATATCTGTGTAGCATGGACAAGTTGGACTGTCGAGTTTGTTTCTGCAATGTACAGCTCTATGAATTCAAAGTTTGTGAGAAGATTTGTAGCTCGGGTGCTCGTTGTTGTGGTTCTGTTCGCCGAGCTGGGAATTTGTGTTGCAGACGTTTCATCCCCTGTCTAGGTGACATCCTCAGTGCTTGGGAGCCTCCTGTGAAGCGCTTCTGTGATGTTCTCTCCGGCATTTATAGTGGTTTGAATCTGCCGCTTCCAGTTGTCAGTTCCAGCTGTCCGCTTCAGTGGCCGGTATATTGGGTCCTGGTCGATGTGTTTGTGAATCTATATTTTAAGCACATGCATTGTGATCCTGTCGAGTCCTAATGTACAAATAAACGTTAAAAATGTCTGGGATCTTTCAACTTTTTATGGGTTCATTTGTCTTGCTTGGGATCCTGATTGATTGATAGATTTATTTATTATTATGTGTAATTTGTTACAAATGTAGTGAAAAGTGTTGTAAAGTATTGCTACCCTCTGACACCATCTTAAAACAAAGAAAATAAAGCAAAACACAGAATGGGAAGGCAGAAAATAAAGCAATAAAGTTCAATTTTACAATTCCTTCATGTTAAGTGGTCTCTCTCATCCTACTCAACCTTGGATTCAGAAACTCGGACAATATCTACATACCTACCTACTATTAAGCTGGCTAATGGCTCGCCCAGCTCCACAACTGAACTGAGCACCGAAAAAAAATCAGTCCCGAGAACTGACTGCATTACCCCAACCCGACTAACTAATCAACTGGCACCTTTTTAACTATGCTCTGACCTGACCCCACTACCCCCAAATCTGACAACCCACCCCGACCTACCCAAATTACTCCCTGAAGATCCTCACCCATCTGACCAGTCACTACTCAACCCAAATATTTCACCCGCCAATGAGCAACCAGATGATTGTCTGTACCCGGAGACTGCTGACTCTCACCAGCTACTCTCTAACCTTACTACCCACTCACCAACCCACTAAAAGGCTTGAGACATTTAATAAACTTATCTGAGTATCATAGAAAGTCTACAATGTTGAGAGACACTATTCAATCTATTGAGTCAGCACTGATCCTTCAAAGAACATTCTACCCAGACCTAACCTCCACTCCATCCCTGTAACTCCGTATTTCCCATAGCCAATCCATCTAACCTGCACATCTTTGGACTGTGGGAAGAAACTTGAGCACCCAGCAGAAACCCATGCAGACATGGGGACCATGTGCAAATTCCATACAGACATTCACCCAAGAGTGGAATCGAACCTGTGTCCCTGGCACTGTGAGACAGTAGTGCAAACCACTGAGCCACTGTGCCAATCAGGTCCTGTTATGGCAGCTTCTGTTGTGAAAGGTAGCGTCTTGTCCATTTGTCTGCTTTTACTTGCACTCAATGGTCTTTTTTCGTGCTGGGTTCACTGAAGCTTCAGCTGGGGTCAGAAGTGCTAGGTAAAAGCTTGAAAAAGGATGAGGTGACAGAAATCCTCTTTGTCCATACCTCATCAGCATTATCATTGACTTCAGGCTGAATCTTATGGTTTTCCCCCTGAGCGACAGCAGCATTGAGAGTGGTGGGGTGATTCTTGCCAGGAAGCCAAACAAGTTTCCTCGCCATGTTTTACCAAACTCAGTACATGAACTGCAACCCTTCTGGGGAATATCGGGTCTGATTTCCATCCCATCGCACCATATGCCAATTGCCAGAGCAACTCACCACTGACTGCAGATGCTGGAATTGACCATCATCCTTAGCACGGATGCCATCTTTAAAAGCTCATGGTTCACCTGGACAAAGGCTGTCAGTCAAAGCTGCCCTGCATTGTTTCAAACATTTGCCCTGAACAGAGTGCACAGGGGGAGATCTGTGCCCACCCCTCTCTACGGGCAGGGTCCTGGAGCTCCTGCTGGATAGGATGGTGCAGAGGTGGGACTTCCTCTTCCCCAGAACCAGCAGTGGAGGGCAAGACACCAACCCATGCCAGCCTGGTCTAATGTTGCCAAAAAGGTTTAAGCTGCGTTAGCTGTCTGGAGGAATGCAATAGGGAAGAGATCAATGACCTTCCCCACTGTGTCAGCCTAAGTACCATTATCTTCCCTCCAATACCTTTCACTCCTTCCGTCACTGCTGCTGCATCCAACACCCACCAAAGCTCATGTCTACCACTCTCCAGCAACAACTTCCCTTGCTCACCCCGAACTGCGACATCACTCACCCTGCATGCCCTCTGCGCTGCCTCCTTACTGGGAACTATGCCAACGCTGAAAACTGTGCCACTCATTTCCATCTCCCGTAACACCAGGCCCTCTCTCATTCCACAAGAGCCCACAACAGAGTGGAAAGAGTTAAGATGGATAGAGTGCTGTCCATCATTGGATTCCTCATCAACAAAAAACAGAAATTGCTGGAAAAGCTCAGCAGGTCTGACAGCATCTGTGAGGAGAAATCACAGTGACCGGTGACCCTTCCCCAGAACTGGGTTCCTCAATCCTTATCAGCAGAGGATCTGGTTCTGACTGCCTCAAGCAGGGCCTAGCCTGCAAACAGTGGATGCTGCTGACTGACGGTGCAGGCTCCCCCCTGAATGAAGGCTATCCCTCTTGACTGGACTGAGGATTACAGATAACTGTGGGAAGCTTCATGGCTTTGTATTTGCCCCAAAATGGCATGGCAATAATACAGAGTCCTGTTAGCAGCAAGTCGATCCCAACGACAACGTGCTCAGGCCTCCAACCTCAGTTTTCCCTATGACTAGTTCACGTAACAAACTCAGTACGATCACAATCTGTAGCGGTGTTGACAAGCAATAATGAGCTCAGTTGGGAACCCACAACTGCCTCTTGAGAATCTCACCTGACGACTTAAGTGTGCAAGGTATAGCGAAATATTCTAGGAGTCAAAATGGACCTCGCTAAACATCTCACCTGATTCTGATACACACCTTACCGTAGCCCGTGTCGGTCTGAGCCTGATGAGCCGTCACCCTTCATTTCCATCATTTGCAATCAAAATAAATTTTTCCTTGTGCTTTTATTGCTCAGAACAAGAGTGAATATAAAATCTTCTCTATCAGGTCAGGATTTACTCACATAGAGACAGCAATGGGAACATGAAACTTGATTTCACGTGGAGTGGTTGGACTGAGAACATTGGGATCTTTAAGGCTTTGTACATACCTGAGAGTGAAGACTGTGTATTCTCCATGCCATAGAATCCCTACAGCTCTGCAAGAGGCCATTCAGCTCATTGAATCTACACCAACCCTCCAAAGAAGCCCCTCCCCCACATCCCCATAACTCCATAATTCCCTCGGTTAACTCACCTAAGCTGCACATCTTTGGACTGTGGCACCAAAAGGAAACCCACGCAGACACAGGGAGAAAGTGCAAACTCCACACAGTCATCCAAGACTGGAATCAAACCTGGGTCCCGGTGCTGTGAAGCAGAAGTGCTAACCACTGAGCCACCATGTCACCATATTAAAATTCAACAGTTTTGCATAAATAAAATATGATTCAAAGCATGTGAGGGATCATCGGAGGAAAGTTTGAGTGTGCCTGAACCTTTCTTCTTCATCCCAAATTTTCCCATAATGTTAATTCTTTCTGCTCTTTTTGCGTACAAAACTACCTGAAAGAAATATCTTTGTTGCACACAATGTGAGGAAGTTTCAACCCTCCCTCCCATCATGCAATTGGAAGAAGAAGGTCAGAGAAGATTGAAAACATATCCACGAACATTTGAACGTTAGTGGCTCTCAGGGTGTTCCAGTCACTGGTTATGGAAGGTGAGTAGGGAGTTTTTTCTTTACATGGAACCCCTAGCCTTGATACCTAATGATAATGTTGGTCAGCTGGACTTCCCTGGAAGTTAAAGGGGATGGTGGGAATGGAGAGGACACTCATCTAGCTGCTATTACTTTTTAAAGCAGGGGCTTGGGGGCCAAGAGAAACAGAAGTGCTACTCCCTATCACTCTGACAATTCCTCTGCCAACAACCCCCTGATAAATCCAGAATTACTCCTGCTATCCCTTATTGCTATGGCCATAACAAGCCCCCAAACCAGCTCCATCAAACAAGAGATGATCTTCAATAAAGACCATAAATGTGATAATGGGGTCCTGCCAGTACATGTAGCAGGAGCCCCAAAATTTAGTCATACAACAGAGAACAAGACTGAATATAAGATCACCTCCATCAGGTCAGGATTTACTCCCATGGAGACAGCAATGGAAATGTGAAACTTGATGCCATGTGGAGTGGTTGAACAGAGAACACTGGGGCCTTTAAGGCTTTGTACATACCTGAGAGTGAAGGCTATGTATTCTCCATGCCATAGAATCCCTACAGCACCAAAGGAAGCCATTCAGCTCATCGAGTCTGCACCAATCCTCCGAAGGAGCACCTCACCACCCCACAATCCCACAATTCCCTTGGCTAATTCACCTAACCCACATAGAGTCATACAACATGGAAACAGACCCTTCAGTCTAACCAGTCCATGCCAACGATAATCTCAATTAAGCTAGTCTTACCTACCTGCACTTGGCCCATATCCCTCCAAACATTTCTAATTCATGTATTCCTCTAAATGCCTTTTAAATGTTGCAATTGTACCCACATCCATCAGTTCCCCTGAAAGTTCATTACACACATGCACCACTCTCTTGTTAAAAAGTTGACCCTCGAGTCTTTTTTAAATCTTTCTCATGTTACCTTTAAAATATGCCTCCTAGACTTGAAATTTCCCACCGTAGGAAAAGTCATCTGGCATTCACATTACTTTTATCCCTCATAATTTTATAAACTTCTACAAGGTCACCCATCAATCTCCTACGTTCCAGTGAAAAAAGCCCCAGTCTGTCCAGTCTTTCTTATAACTCAAGTATCCCATTCCCAGCCACATCCTGGTAAATCGCTTGCATTTAAGTTTCTTGCATTTCCAGGTGTCCTTCCTGCAAATGTACTTTCCCACTCACTTCCCAACTCATCGTAATAATCAACTGAATGGGGCAGGGAGCAAATTGCACTCTCAGAATGTTAATTCATTCAAAACATTTGCCAAAACATTCAATACCCATAATCTGTGATGCAGGTGCCTTACTGCTGCATGCTTGACAGAGATAACGCAGGGACTGTAACCACATGGGTAATGAATGCACCCTCTGCAGTCACAGTGGCAATAAATGCAGCCATATATTACATCAAGGTAAATCTTTAAGCTAAGGAACCTTTTATTTCTTCCGACAGATCAACTCATGCATCTGATCCCTCAACATATCTGTTAGTTCCTCTCTAACGCTGCAAAAATGCACATCACTGTTTCCAGTACCATCTACTCAATTGCTGTCACTGTTAACTTATGCAGAAGATATTTTAAGAGACAGCGAAATGAAAGGCCATTAAGCAAAACATGTCAAACTGAAGGATGAACAACTGCACCACCATTGTCATTATTATTGGTTTATCAAGACAACATTGGTAATTGATGGTTAAAAAGCTCAACGTACAGAATCTGACATTTATTTGTCTTGGGTAAAGATTATTTATTTCCCTCCTTGCCATCTCAAGCATGATGTTATTTTCCTTTAGCATTTGACCAACAGTCATAACGTCCGACTGACAATTTTTGCTTTGTGTGTGTTTGAACAGTTGTGGGCAAATGATCTTATCATGTGTCAAGTTGCCATTATCTAACAGCTGCTAATGTTAGGAAGCTCCTTTTGCAATGTCAGCCGCAGCCTCGGATTAGACAATGTAATATAATTGAACGCGCCAATAATGCCTCGTTAAGTTTAAGAAATAGAGATCAGGCAGCTGCTACCAGCCTGTCTCAGACACTGGCAGCTCTCTCAAACGTTTAGTCCCACAAGACTATGAATATGAAACTTTCCAACAGATACTAATTACCTGGCATCAAGGAACTCGGACTCTGTGAGCCATTCCTGAAAGTGGCTAATCTGAGCCAGTAAGTGGTGAATGGGGGAAGAAATCGTTCTCACTGAATTCAAAATGCATTCAGGACTTCAGAACCCATTTTATATGTTTCCTTTAGCAATGAAGACAGTAAGCAATTAAGAAAACCATGGCTCATCAGTAAATCAGGCAGAGTAGAGTCAGAGACAGAGTAGCTTTTATTTGTCATTTCTACCATATACGGCTGATACAGTCAAAATGAGACTGCTTTCTTCCAGCACCGAGAATTCTCCATGGACAGCACAAACTATACAATCGTACACGGCATAAAGTGCAGAACAAGTGCAAAACACGCAAGTTGCAGTGTAACAAAAAAATGATGAATGATTTACATTTTTCTACCAGCAATACGAAAGAATTTCAAATGGAAAAGAGTCCGAATATACTGTGTTAAGGAGCCTGATGGCTTGGGAGAAGAAACTGTTGCACAGTCTGGCCGTGAGAGACCGAATGCTCCGGTATCTTCTGCCAGATGGCAGGAGGGAGAAGAGCTTGAGTGAGGAGTGTGTGGGGTCTTCCACAATGCTCTTAGATGTTTAGATGCAACATGTGCAGTCAAGGTCTGTAATGGAGGGGAGAGAAACCCCAATGATCTTCTCAGCTGGCCTCACTATCCGTTGTAAGGTCTTACGATCTAAGATAATGCAATTTCCGAACCAGACAGTGATGCAGCAGCTCAGGGTACTCTCAATGAATACTCTGTCGAATGTAGAATTACTGCTCACAATTATTAAAATCCATGCTGTCAGCACTGTAACCCAAACTCCCTTGAATGGAGTCCTCAGAGCGCAAGGGTTTGTTCACAAAAAGTAAAAGTTATTTGCCCAACTGGTTTACAAATGTGGATAAGGACTTTTCTGATCGCAGGAACTTTGTCTTAAATCTTTTCCCTCCAAATTTGAAAGCCAGCCTCAGGAATGGCACCATGAAACAATCATCACCATAGGAAATGACGTCACCACAGGAAATGACATCACCAACCCAAGGAAACCCAAACATAAAAATAGAAAGCAGAAAATACCAGAAGTGCTTCATCCAGAGGCTCACTGAAGATGTTACCTAGTATGGTGACGAAACATCTGAAAATGAACCTTCCAGCTCAGTGAGCAAACCTACATCCAGAACCTCAACCTGAGCTACAAATCTTCTCAAAGCTTGGTAATTGTCACCATTGTCATAAGAGTCCACCTGTTTTCAAAAAGCAAAAGAACTGCGGATGCTATAAATCAGAAACAAAAACAGAAGTTGCTGGATAAGCTCATCAGATCTGGCAGCATCTGTGGAGAGAAATCAGAGAAAACATTTCAGTTCCGGATTCTGCCAGACCTGCTGAGCTTTTCCAGCAACTTCTGCTCTTGCACCTGATTTTTTAACTGGGTAAACACTACCAAGACCATCTGCCTTCTCTCTCAGATATTGAGAAATGCAAGCACCACATTAACTTTGCTTCATTCTTTCATGGGATGTGAGCATCACTGGCATTTGATGTCTGTTCCTAATAGCCCTTGAAGTGAGTGGCTTCCCAGATCATTTCAGCAGGCATTGCTCTTGGTCTGTAATCACATGTAGGCTAGACTGGGAAGAATGGCAGATTTCCTTCCTACTGATGGCTCATCAATAAATCAGGCAGAGTAGAGTCAGAGACCGAGTAGCTTTTATTTGTCATTTCTATCAAATACAACTGATACAGTCAAAATGAGACAGCTTTCCTCCAGCACCAAGGGTGCTCTGTGGACAGCACAAACTACACAATTGTACACGGCATAAAGTGCATGAGTGCAAAACTTCCTTAAAAGATGCTTAAAACGGCAGGTGGATTCGTATGCCAGTGTTGACAATTGATGCCAATCTACCTTTCAATCCCGAGGGAAAAAATTAAATGAGAAGATTCCTGTGACCAATTTCTGAAAATCCCAATCCAATTTTCAGGATTTTATGGCAACGCATGATATTTAACTCAGTTACCTCTCCCAAATCCCAAAATTTGTTAATTATATAGGACTATTTAGGGCTAGATCAAAATCAACTCTTGCTTTTCATTTGGATAATTGGAAAGAACACAGACACTCACCCCCAATATGCTCCATCAATGTGAAGGCAGGGCTTTGTCTCCACAAGGCTGTGGGGTGGTCAATAGTATTGATACTGCCATGGACAGATACATCCGCCGCAGATAAATTGATATCAGAGAATCCTGACAATGTGGAAACAGGCCATTCAGCCCATGGAGTCTACACCAAACCACTGAACAGCATCTCACCCAGACCCACCCCTCTACCCTATCCCTGTAACCCCGCATTTCCCATGGCTAATGCACCTAGTCTGCTCATCCCTGGACACTGTGGATAGTTTAGCATGGCCAATCCACCTGACCTGCACATCTTTGGACTGTAGGAGGAAACTGGAACACATGGAGGAAACCCACGCAGACATGGGGAGAATGTGCATACTCCACACTGACTGTCCCACAAGAGTGGAGTAGAACCCAGGTCGCTACTGCTGTGAGGTAGCAGTGCTATCCACTGAGCCATCATGTCACCCCATATGTACAAGGTCAAGGTCAATACCATTTATGAGGGGAAATGAAGAAATTCCTTGTGTACAATGAGGGAAGAGAGGAAATGTCCATTCACTAAACATGTCAGCCAAAATCCAATTAAATAGATGTGAGAAAGACAAAGGTCAGTGAAGAGGTACCCTTGGCTTTCTGGAGGGAAAAGTTACAATCATCATCTCAGTAGCTGAAGTCATAATAAATAATTCTAAAAAGAAAAAATAACCATTCCAGATCAATCCTCATATGAAGATGTGTGGCTGAATTACAGCTGTAATTTCTACCATGCACATGAGACTCAAGTCATGTATTAGGCTGGAAGATGTTCTCCAAAGGGAAGACTTAACTTTGGAACACCTCTGACATCCAAGGAATTTCCCTGGACAGTTATAATACTCATGTGGAGAACCCAATATTTAGTATTTTTTAAATGTTTTTGGTAAAGGTAAAATTTGCAAATTTAAATCAGGGTTCATTTATAAGTGGGAGAAAATGAGGACTCCAGCTACTGGAGATCAGAGTCGAGCGTGTGGTGCTGGAAAAGCACAGCAGGTCAGGCAGCATCTGAGGAACAAGAATCGACGTTTCAGACATAAGCTCTTCATCAGTGGCTAATGAAAGGCCTATGCCCAAAATGTTGATTCTCCTGCTCCTCGGATGCTGCCCTTATTTATAAGTATTTACCCAGTGCATTATCTTTCCAGTCTTTACTTTTCTCCTATGAACTTTTTTTAGGATGTGGTTATGTCAAACGATTATCCCATTTCGTAGTCCTGAATAATTTTCATTCTCTGCCTTTAATCTTCCAAACTATCTGATTTCATATAGAGAGAAAAGATTAAGATCTCCCTTTCACAATAAAAATAAAAAACTGTGGATGCTGGAAATCTGAAACAAACACAGAGAATGCTAGAAAAACTCAGCAGATCCGGCAACAGCTGTGGACAAAGGAATAGAGTTCATACTTTGAGTCCATTTCAACACAATTCTAAAGGAGAATCATTCCAGACTCTAACCATTAACTCTGTTTCTCTCTCCACAGATGCTGCCAGACCTGCTGGCATCATCTGTCCTTGTCCCTTTTCTATTGCATGTGCTCTACTGTTAAAACTACAAGAGGAAGGGTTTAAACATGACTTTTAAATTACCTTAAAACATGCTAACAAGATTAATCAAAGGCTTTGTTTGGGAGATTTTTATTATTCAGATGATGAAACCCATCTGTGCAGTTTCAAAAAGTTAACAATTAAGATGGAACTTCATTGATTCACTCCTTTTACTCTGTCACTAGCCTCAGCTGCATTTGAAGCATCTGACCTAACTTCAATTGTGGCCATTCTTTACAGAGCTAATATTACAAGTTTGGAAACTGGAGATTTGACAACAGAATGGAATTTCTACTTCAGTTGCTGTTCTAAATGTTCTAAAAGCTCATGCTTGTAACCAGAAAGAAAATCCATTTGAAAAGCTTTGGGAATCATTTCATTGAGAACTTGCAGAACACCGGCACAACAGTAACTGCAGCCTGTATTATATTGTGCACCAAGTCCTGCTCCCCTATCACCCTGTTCTCACATCGTTGGCTCACAGTCCGGCCTTGATTGTTTTCAATCCTCACATGGTCTTGCTGCTCCCTTTCTTAGGGTGGCACGGTGGCTCAGTGGTTAGCACTGCTGCCTCAAAGCACTAGGGTCCCAGGTTCAATCCCAGCCTCGGGTGACTGTCTGTGTGGAGTTTGCACATTCTCCCTGTGTCTGCGTGGGTTTCCTCTGGGTGCTCCGGTTTCTTCCCACACTCACAACGATGTGCAGGTCAGGTGAATTTGCCACGCTAAATTGCCCATAGTGTTAGGTTCATTAGTCAGAGGGAGATGGGTCTGGGTGGGTTACTCTTCGGAGGGTTGGTGTGGACTTGTTGGGCTGAAGGGCCTGTTTCCACACTGTAGGTAATCTAATCTAATCTTTGTAATCTCCGCCAAACCCACCAGCCTCCAATACAGAATTACATAAAATTATGAAAGACATGCAGAGTGTGGATAGCCAGAATCTATTTCCCTGGCTAGAAATGTCAAATACAAGGTGGCATAGGTTTCAGGTGAAAGGGAGAAAGTTTGAAGGAGAGTTGAAAAGCAAGCTGTTTTTTACACAGGGGTGGTAGGTGCCTGGAACAGACTGCCAGGACAGGTGGTAGAAGCAGAGACAATGGCAATGATTAAGAGGCATTCAGACAAGAACGGGCAAGAAATGGAGGAAGACAGATCATGTGCAGGCAGATGGGTTTAGTCTAGTATGGCACAATGTTCAGCATAGACATGGTGGGCCGAAGGGGTTGTTCCTATGCTGTACTGTCCTATGTTCTCGAATAGATCGCTTGGAGTGACAGATGGAGGCAATGAGGAAGTTACAAGGCCAAGGGAGTTGTGATGGATGGCAGTTATAGGAAGGGGGGAAAGTCTCAGATACAGCCACATAGATGGGTTAACTCCAGGAAAGTTAAGAGAGGTAGGCAGGTAGTGCAGGAGTCATCTGTGGCTATCCCCACTTCAAACAAGTTTGCTGTTTTGGAAAATGTAGGGGGTGATGGATTCTCAGGGGAATGTAGCACGAACAGCCAGGTTTCTGGTATCGAGACTGGCTCTAATGTAATGAGGAGTATGTTGGGTTCCAAGAGATCAATTGTGTTAGGGGACTCTCTAGTCCGAGGCACAGACAGACGTTTCTGTGACCAGCAGTGAAAAAATCAGAATGGTGTGTAGCCTCCCTGGTGCCAGGATCAAGGATGTCTCAGAGAGGGTGCAGAATGTTCTCAAGGGGGAGAGGGGTCAGCAAGAGGTCATTGTACACGTTGGAGCCAATGGCATAGGAAGGGAAAAGGATGAGATTCTGAAGAGAAAATACAGAGAGTTAGGCAAGAATTTAAAAAGGAGGTCTTTGAGAGCAGTAATATCTGGATTACTCCTGATGCTACAAGCTAGTGAGGATAGGAATAGGAGGATAGAGCAGATGAATGCATGACTGAGGAGCTGGTGTATGGGAGAAGGATTCATTTTGTGGATCATTGGAATCTTCTTGTGACCTGTACAAAAAGGACAGATTGCACCTGAATGGGAAGGGGATTAATATACTGGCAGGGAGATTCGCTACAGCTGCTTAGGTGGATTTAAGCTGGTAAGGTAGAGGGGGTGGGACCCAAGGAGATGGTGAGGAAAGAGATCAATCTGAGACTGGTACAGTTGAGAAAAAAAGTGAGTCAAACAGTCAGGGCAGGCAGGGACAAAGCAGGATTAATAAATTAAACTGCATTTATTTCAATGCAAGGGGCCTAATGGGGAAGGCAGATGAACTCATGGTGTGGTTAGGAACATGGGTCTGGGATATCATAGCAATTACAGAAATGTGACTCAGGGATGGACAGGACTGGCAGCTTAATGTTCCAGGATACAAATGCTACAGGAAGGACAGAAAGGGAGGCAAGAGAGGAGAAGAAGTGGCATTTTTGATAAGGGATAGCATTACTGTTGTACTTAGGGAGGATATTCCCGGACATACATCCAGGAAAGTTATTTGGGTGGAACTGAGAAATAAAGTGATCACCTTATTGGGATTGTATTATAGACCACCTAATAGTCAGAAGGAAATTGTGAAACAAATTTGTAAGGAGATATCAGTTATCTGTAAGAATAATAGGATGGTTATGGTTGGGGATTTTAATTTTCCAAACATAGACTGGGATTGCCATACTGTTAAGGGTTTAGATGGAGAGGAATTTGTTAAGTGTGTACAAAAAAATTTTCTGATTCAGTATGTGGATGAGGTGCAAAACTTGACGAATTCTTGGGAAATAAGGTAGGGCAGGCGACTGAGGTGTCAGTAGAGAAGCACTTTGGGGCCAGTGACCATAACTCAATTAGTTGAAAAAAATAGTGATTGAAAAGGATAGCCCGGATCTAAAAGTTGAAGTTCTAAATTGGAGAAAGGCTAATTTTGACGGTTTTAGGCAAGAACTTTCTAAAGCTGATTGGGGGCAGATGTTCGCAGGTAAAAGGATGGCTGGAAAATGAGAAGTCTTCAGAAATGAGCTAACGAGAGTCCAGAGACAGTATATTCCTGTCAGGGTGAAAGGAAAGGCTGGTAGGTGTAGGGAATGCTGGATGACTAGAGAAATTGAGGTTTTGGTTAAGAAAAAGAAGGAAGCAGATGTAAGGTATAGACAGGAGAGATCGAGTGAATCCTTAGAAGAGTACAAGGAGTGGTATGGTGGCTCAGTGGTTTGCACTGCTGCCTCACAGGTTCGATTCCAGTCTCAGGCGACTGTCTGTGTGGAGTTTGCACATTCTCTCCATGTCTGTGTGGGTTTTCTCCGCGTGCTCCAGTTTCCTCCCACAGTCCAAAAGATGTGCAGGTCAGGTGAATTGGCCATGCTAAATTGCTCATAGTACTAGGTGCATTAGTCATAGAGAAATGGGTCTGGGTGGGTTACTCTTTGGAGGGATGGTCTGGACTGTTTGGGCTGAAGGGCCTGTTTCCACACTGTAGGGAATCTAATCTAATCTAATCTAAAAAAGGCAGTAGGAGTATACTTATGAGGGAAATCAGGAGAGCAAAAAAGGGACATGAGATAGCTTTGGCAAATACAGTTAAGGAGAATCCAAAGAGTTTTTACAAATACATTAAGGACAAAACGGTAACTAGGGAGACCATAGGCCCCCTCAACGATCAGCAAGACAGCCTATATATAGAGCCACAGGAGATGGGGGAGATACTAAACAAGCATCAGTGTTTACTGTGGAAAAGGACATGGAAAATATAGAATGAAGGGAAATAGATGGTGACATCTTGAAAAATGTCCATATCACAGAGGAGGAAGTGTTGGATATCTTGAAATGCATAAAAATGAATAAATCCCAGGATCTGATCAGGTGTACCCTAGAACTCTGAGTGAAGCTAGGGAAGTGATTGCTGGGCCTCTTACTGAGATATTAGTATCATCAATAGTCACAGGTGAGGTGCCGGAAAACTGGAGGTTGACTAACGTGGTGCCACTGTTTAAGAAGGGCGGTAAAGACAAGCCAGGGAACTATAGACCAGTGAGCTTGACGTTGGTGATGGGCAATTTGTTGGAGGGAATCCTGAGGGACAGGATGTACGTGTATTTGGAAAGGCAAGAACTGATTCGGGATGGTCAACGTGGCTTTGTGCGTGGAAAATCGTGTTTCACAAACTTGGTTGAGTTTTTTTAAAGAAGTAGCAAAGAGGATTTATGAGGGCAGAGCGGTAGATGTGATCTTCAGTAAGGTGTTCGACAAGGTTCCCCATGGGAGACTGATTATCAAGGTTAGATCTCATGGAATATAGGGAGAACTAGCCATATGGATACAGAACTGGCTCAAAGGTAGAAGACGGGGGTGGTGGTGGAGGGTTGTTTTTCAGACTGGAGGCCTGTGACCAGTGGAGCACCACAAGGATCGGTGCTGGGTATACTACTTTTCATAGTTTATATCAATGATTTGGATGTGAGCATAAGAGGTGTAGTTAGTAAATTTGCAGATGACACCAAAATTGGAGGTGTAGTGGACAGCTAAGCGGGTTACCTCAGATTACAATGGGATCTTGATCAGGTGGGTGAATGGGCTAAGAGTGACAGATGGAGTTTAATTTAGATAAATGCGGGGTACTGCATTTTGGGAAAGCAAATCTTAGCAGGACTTATACACTTAATGGTAAGGTCCGAGGGAGTGTTGCTGAACAAAGAGACCTTGGAGCACAGGTTCATAGATCCTTGAAAGTAGTCACAGGTAGATAGGATAGTGAAGAAAGCGTTTGGTATGCTTTCCTTTATTGAGTACAGCACTTGGGAGGTCATGTTGTGACTGTACAGGACATTGGTTAGGCCACTTCTGGAATATTGTGTGCAATTCTGGTCTCCTTCCTATCAGAAGGATGTTGTGAAACTTGAAAGGGTTCAGAAAAGATTACAAGGATGTTGCCAGGGTTGGAGGGCTTGAGGTATAGGGAGAGGTTGAATAAGCTGGGGCTGTTTTCCCTCGAGCATCGGAGGGGTGACCTTACAAAGGTTTATAAAATCATGAGGGGCATGGATAGGATAAATAGACAAAGTCTTTCCCCTGGGGTGGGGGAGTGCAGAACTAGAGGGCATAGGTTTTGGGTGAGAGGAGAAATATATAAAGGAGACCTAAAGGACAATTTTTTCACACAGAGGGTAATATATATTTGGAATGAGCTGCCAGTGGAAGTGCTTGAGGCTGGTACAGTTGCAACATTTAAGAGGCATTTGGATGGGTATATGAATAGGAAGGGTTTGGAGCAATATGGGCATGTGGGACTAGATTGGGTTGGGATATCTGGTTGACATGGACAGGTTGGACCGAAGGGTCTGTTTCCACGCTGTAAATCTCCATGACTCTATAACTGTATATCGTTCTTCTAATTCTGGCCTTCTGAGCATCCCCAATTTTAATTGCTTTTTTGTAGCTCCTACTTTCAGTTGCTGTACGTGCTGGATTACTCTCACTGCACATCCTCCTCTCTTCCCCCACTGTCTTCTTTTAAGATGCGCCTTAAAATCTACCTCTTTTGAGGAAGGTTTTGATCAGCTGACCTAATACCTCCTTATTTGTCTCAGTGTCAGATTTTGTTGTATATCACCCTTATGAAGCATCTTACAATGTATAAATTTGTTAAGAGTGTAATATAAATATGAGCTGTTGTTGGTTACTGTTCACCTCAATATGTTCAGTCATCTACTGCCTTTAGGCTCTTTGCAAGAATCGGGTCTTACCTGCACATTCAATTCTAATATGTGAATGATGGCACTACAGGGCAAAAAGGAAGGATCAGCATTATGTAGCATCATGATTAGCAGAAAGCAAGCAGCAAGGACATAGTACAAGTTAATTGAGCGGCCCGGAAATCTCAGATGGCTTGTTATTGTTTGCAAACTCCGAGACTTGATCATAGCCTTATATTCACTTCCTTCCTATGATTACCTCGATCATTTATTTTATAGAATCCTAGAATCCCTGCAGTTTGAAAGCAGGTCATTCAGACCATCGAGTCCACACCAACCCTTTGAACAGCATCCCACCCAGACTCACCCCCACCCCTACCCTATCCCTGTTTCCCTGGGGATTGGCTGATTCTCCTAGCCTACATATCCCTGGACATGAGGGGCAATTGAGTAAGGCCAATGCACCCAACCTGCACATTTCTGGACCCATTATGGTCCTATTAAAATGAAGAATGTTAACAATTTTGGAATTACAATGATGAAAGGTTGAGGAGGATTTTGCAATGTCACAAATAGCGAATGATACGGTCCTATGATCTATCTTAGAATCATATTATACAGAAATAATTTTGTAATTGTAAGACAAAGTTTCCAAATCATTGATAATCTGATTAATATCCCACAATATTCATTGCTTCTCCATAATTCCAGATCTGTTCTTCGATTTATAACTTTGAAATAGATTTATTCAAGACGGACAGGTTCTCCACTGACAGTGAGTGAAACATTTACATGTTACAGGAAGGAAGAACAAAGAATGAGAGGAGATCTAATTACAATATCTAATATAAGTTGCTAAAGGAGATTGGCCAATTAGATGTAGAGAAGATGTTTCCCCTTCTGAAGAAGTCTAAAAAGACAAATATAGTTTTAAGCAAAGACTTGTCAGCAGATTTAAAACAGAGATGAGGTTGTACAGAACATTAGTGAGGACTCTCCTGGACTACTGTGTCCAGTTCTGGTCACCCTGTTCTAGAAAGGACATCTTTAAGCTAGATAGGGTTCAGAAGAGATTTAACAGGATGTTGCTAGCAATGGAGGGTTTGAGCTATGTTGCGAGGATAGATAGACTGGGATGTTTTTCACTGGAGTCTAGGAGGTTGAGAGGTGACCTTATAGAGGTCTATAAAATCAAGAGGGGTATAGATAAAGTGAATGTCAAGTGTCTTTCCCTAGAGTGGAAGGTTTCAAGATTAGGGAGCATATTTTTAAGGTGAGCGGAGGAAAATTTAAGAAAGACATGAGGGGCAACATTTTTACACAGAACGTGGTTCATGTGTGGAATGAACTCCCAGAGGATGTGGTGGATGTGACTACAGTTACAATGTTTAAAAGGCATTTAGATATGTACATGAATAAGGAATGTTTGGAGGGAGATGAGCCAAGCACAGGTAGGTGGGTTAGTCTGGGAAACTTGATCGGCATGAACTGGTTGGACCGAAGGGTCTGTTTCCATGCTGTTTGACTCTATATGAGGAAGAATTCATTTTCTCAAAGGATCACAAATCTGTAGAATTCACTACCTCAGAAAGCAATGAATGCCAAGACATTGAATGATTTTAAGGAGGAGATAGACAAATGTTTAATTAGTAGCGGGTTAAGGAGTTATGAGAGTGGGCAGGAAAGTGGAGCTGAGGCCAAGATGAGATTAACTATGATTGTATTAAATGGTGGAGCAGGCTAGAGGGGCTGAATTACCTATTCCTACTCTGAGCTCTTACGTTGTTGTCAATTTGCATTTACATTGTGCCTTTCATGGTATCAGGATGTGCCAAAGTAGATTAAAGTTATGTCACATTGCAATGATGGAAATACCTCAGACAATGTACACAGAGCAAATTATCACAAATAGCAGGATGGTAATGAGCAGATAATCTGTCTTCGAGATGTTAATTGAGAAATGTATATCGATCCTGGACAATCAAGTGGACTACCCTTATATCCATCTTACAGGATTGGTGGGGGCCCAGTTTAATGTCTGCTCAAATTGAGTGGCGGCGGATTAGTGACTTTGTTCATTCTGCGTGTTCATAGCATCACAGTCTACGATATCCTTTGAGGACATAACAGATTCCACACCAGTACAGCAAGCAATTAGCTTGGCTTGACACAGAAACAGCAGATACATAGATGTTACACAAGTGATAGTGCAGCCTCATTATCCATCGGCAAGTGTGACAGGCCCAAAAGTGCACATCTGTCAATGTCACACTTGTCAAGTTAGCGACTTAATGAATGAGTGCAAGTTAAGAATCAATGACAGAAATAAGCTAATTAAATAGCCAAACAGATAAATCAGGAGCAGTCCTTTTAAAAAGATTTACACAGTGTAAATTGGATACCCTGCATTGAAATATCACTTTTTATTTCAGTCTCATCAATTGCAAATCATGTATTCAAGTATACCCTTCCAGTCCCTGCACACCCATCTGATTATGCAGATCAAATGCAGGTTAATTATTCTACAGCTGTCACATTTGATCATCTTTCTCAATCTTTTGTACTGGAATGTGTAAATGGAAATGACATACTGGCATGTAGCAGTGCCATGGGAGATGAATCAAAATGCTCATCTGGTTGAAAGAGTGGAAAATATTTTCCTCAAGAGGCCTTAGAAATGCTCTGAGAAGTCCAAGAATTTCGAGCACCATGTGATTAGCATAACTCATCACAACTTGTCAAGGAAAATGCCAAGAGTTTAACCTTTAGGAAAGCAGCAATACTGCACTGTGTTAATGAAGACAATGATGAAATGCTATTCCCAGTATCCCTCATACTTCGTGCATTGCCCTTTCCCTGGAATTCAGCAAGCCATGATACCAATGGAGTGTTCTGTCATTCTGCTGAATAAAAAGGATGGCTCTTTCTACATGTATTCTGAGGCTACTGCCTTGGTTGCATTGAAAAGGTTTGCATGAAATCTAATGTTTTGACCTTTGCTTAATGTGAAAATGAATAATGTATCCTCACTGAAAGAAGGAAGCTATCTATTTTTCTTTTTTTTTCACTTTCCTAATTTCTATCATTGAGGACAGTCTTTAGTTTTGCATGATTTGATTTTGGAGAAGACATCCTACCATCAAGTCATCTCAATGTGATGGAATCAAGTCGCTAACAGGGAGTGGATTAAATGTTCATTCAATTCCCAGTTATACG
This sequence comes from Chiloscyllium plagiosum, assembly GCF_037043375.1. Taxonomy (NCBI): domain Eukaryota; kingdom Metazoa; phylum Chordata; class Chondrichthyes; order Orectolobiformes; family Hemiscylliidae; genus Chiloscyllium; species Chiloscyllium plagiosum. The sequence continues at coordinate 44,511,445 of NW_028270159.1, forward strand.
GTCATAGAGTCCTAGTGATGTACAGCATGGAAACAAACGCTTCTGTCCAACTTGTTGATGCCAATCAGATATCCTAAACTAATCTAGTCCTATTTGCCAGCACCCAGGCCATATTCCTCTAAACCCTTCCTATTCATATACCCATCCAGATGCCTTTTAAATGTTGTAATTGTACCAGCCTCCACCACTTCCTCTGGCAGCTCATTCCATACATGCACCACCTTCTGCATGAAAATGTTAGCCCTCAGGTCCTTCTTAAATCATTTCCTCTCACCTTAAACCTCTAACTCTAGTTTTGCACTCCCCTATCTCAGGGAAAAGATCTTTGCTAATCCCCCTATCCATGCCCCTCATGATTTAATAAACCTCTATAAGGCCACCCCTCAGCCTCCGATGCTCCAGGGAAAACAACCCCAGCCTATTCAGCCTCTCCTTATAGCTCAAAACCTCCAGCCCTGGCAACATCCTTGTAAATCTTTTCTGCAACCTTTCAAATTTCACAATGTCCATCCTATATTATTTTGTTCCTAATTAATCAGGTCAATGAAGCAAAACAACCGGACTCATTAATAGTCCCATATATCAATGCAAAATCAAACCCTTCTATTCGTACAGGATCCTATTATGTCAAAAAGGCTCCAACAGTAAGTTCATCCAAGGTCCTTAAGTATCAGTAGAACCCCAACATCATGGATGATTATGACACTGACCATAAACCAATAGCAATGATTCAGAACTCAACGTCTCCTTACCATCTTTGTCTACAGCCTGAAAATAGAGATAGGCTTTAATTTTGGAGAAAAAAAGTGAGGACTGCAGATGATGAAGATCAGAGTCGACAGTGTGGTGCTGCGAAAGCACAGCTGGTCAGGTAGCATCTGAGAACAGGAGAAACGATTTTTCAGGCATAAGCCCTTCATCAGGAAATTGATGAAATGCTTGTGCCCGAAACGTTGATTCTCCTGCTCCTCAGATGCTGCCTGACCTGCTGTGCTTTTCCAGCACCACACTCTTGACATCGTCTTTGATTTTGTCTGCTTCAAGGAATGTGCTGGGTTATTATCCCAATCACAGGTAGAACTCACCAGAAAAGATGAATTTTTCCTTTTACACATTGACGAATTGCCAGATCAGTTATCAGTTTCTCAATGAGCTGTATCGCTAGTTTGCAATGCAGAGTACCGCCAATAGTTTCCAAAGCATTAAACAACAAGCAACACTTCAGATAATTGGTGCTGTTTCTTTGCTGGTAAAGGTTCCTAAATGAGACCGTGTCTGACAATGGACCTCAGATAGTTGAGAAGAATTTGCAAGGTTCATGAGGATGAACAGTGTAACAGATTTTCCAGGCTTTCACTGTATTGTCCTGATATAAATGGACCAATGAAACACACAGAGTAAATTGAAGAACTTGTTATTGTTCAAAGGTGAAAGGTTACACACAAGGAAATACATTTTCAGATGAAAAGCCATCATCAGAAGGCCTAGAAGCAGCTAACTGAATGAGTCATGAAAGTATGTGGTCCTCCTGTGTAGTGAAGGTGTCTGCCTGTGATAAAGTTGTGATTCATATATATATGTTTAAAGTACAGAGGCTCATGAAAAAGAAGTCAGTTGGGAAGAAGCAAATGGGCCTCATAGTTTTGACTATGAGACAAGAACTATTAGTGAGAGAAGTCATGCCAGAAACTAATGCAAGAAAAAGTCAGATTTCACATTAAAGTTAGAGGCAGATGCACTTGACTGGTAAAATTGAAGATTCTAATTGGATATCAATTAATCTAAAACTGAGCCCAAGAGGATCCAGAAATTTCCATAGGTTCAGAAGACTTGGGTCATGAAAGGAAGTGCCTTCTTAAGATTTGGAAATGTGTGGCTAACTACGATTTCTGAATCATGGAAAACAAAGAAATATGCATTAAGATTTTAGAACATAGAACAGGAACAGGCCTCTTGGCCCACAATGTTGTGCCGAACATGACACCAGATTAAACTAATCCCTTCTGTCTGCCCTTGGTGCATATCCCTCCATTCTTTGCATATTCATGTGGTTATTAAAAGCCCCCTGTCTCTTTTGTCAAAAACAAACATTGTCATTGTAATGTGTGTATTTTTAGAAAAAGACAAATAAAAAAGGTAAACTTGACAACTATTGTATTAGAGATTTCTGTTAAGGAGGGAGGAATATAGTAGTACCATCTCATGATGCTCCATGTATTAAAATGTTATAGAAAAAAATCAGATTAAACCAGACTCTTTTACCTGACCTCCATTAATATGAATGATGTTGCCAGGCAAGATATGACAATATTAATTCAATATTTTATCACTGTCTTCACTGACCATATTCAAGGCTGAGATAGATACATTTTTAATCAAAAAGGCAATCAAAGGTTAGAGGGAAAAGGCAGGAATGTAGAATTGAAAGAGACCAGAATGGTCATGATCTCATCAAAGGTGAAGCAGACTCCAATCCACCAAATGGCTGACTTCGACATCTTCAGATCTTATTATGATTTATGCTGAAATATCACAATAAAGGAGAAGGTAAATCAGAGATTATATTGGATAAGAACAGATATGTGTGAAGATTCTTAAAGGTTGGCAGTTGTCAAAGTATGAACACCACTCAGTCCATGTTGGAAGGCGGCCTAGGAAAGCAAAAGCAAAATTTGCAGAAGCTCTGGCCACAATTTTATGATTGTTCTTACATTAATCAGTGCTAAGAGCAGACACAACATCTTGTACTCATTAAGACTAGGGACAAGAAACAAACTGAAGAAAGGGCAGACAGTTTATACAGCATGAGAAGAGAGTGTATATTGTTTGGGACATTGTTGGCATGATGATGCAGCAGGACAGTTAATTGTCAGTCCTTGTTCTCAGACCACACAGGTCAACTCTGATTGCATAGCATGTTGCCATGGGAATGTGGATTTGCAGTTTCCATTTCTTTTTTGATGAAAAATGTGCAATGCATGTATGAAGCTGAAAATGTGTTGCTGGAAAAGCGCAGCAGGTCAGGCAGCATCCAAGGAGCAGGAGAATCGACGTTTCGGGCATGAGCCCTTCTTCAGGAATGGAGGAAGAAGGTCTCATGCCCGAAACGTCGATTCTCCTGCTCCTTGGATGCTGCCTGACCTCCTGCGCTTTTCCAGCAACACATTTTCAGCTCTGATCTACAGCATCTGCAGTCCTCACTTTTTCCTCAATGCATGTATGAAGCATGTTTCCTCAAATAAGACAAGGTCCTGTTTATTAACATATTGTAGCTTCTAGCAATGCAAATATACCACACCATGATCCAGACTATCAATGATAAATTGGTCATTCTTAGCACAATTGTTATGAAGTTGAAGGTGTACACTATGCCTTTAAGAGAGAGTAAAAGCAGTTTTGCACTGAGAGCTTGCAGGCACTTGTCATGTGATGGACTAGTAGTCTCAGAGTGTACTGAAAAATTTAAAATATGCAATATTTTGCTAAGGAAGAAATGCCTGAGTTTTGGTTACTGTTTTGGCAGCCATTCAAATTTAGCCAATCAGTTTAAATTATGCCCCAGGATACTAAAACCAATCGCATCTGAATTTATTGATTCTTCTAACATCAAACTAATGAGATGATCTGATGTTAGGGGTATAAAGAAGCAGACATTTTGAAAGTTAGTAGAGAGAGAACAACTGCCATTGCCAGAGTTATTGCCAGCAAATTACTCTCTATCAAAGGTACCTTTCTCATGTGAAACAGAGCTGCAGCAAAAGACCAAAAATGACCCAGGGAGATCTACAGCCAGAGAAAGATAGCCACCAACGATGACAGCCGTTGTGTGGTTTTGAAGTTGATGTAAATATAATATGGGTGGTTATTGGAACAGTATATTGTTACAGAGTTGGAGGAAAATAACAAGCAGTTAGGAGAAAGGAGGCTTAGTGTCGCAAATAGTAGTTGTTTAATGTTCCCTTTTAAGAATTAAAGAATAAATTGATTTTTTCTTAAATACTGGAATTTGAGAGTTCTCTGTCACTCATACTTAAACAGATTACGAGGCGGGGTGAGCTTTTCTGGTGTTTGGTTTAATTAGCAGAAGGATTTACCACCATGTCATAATAACACAATCTATTACGATAAATGCTGTTCAATAGCAAAATCATATCTAATGTTGGTCATTGTGCTATGATGTTGGTCATTGTTATGGTTAATCTCCTACACAGACCACAGAAAGATTCAGAAATGTTCGGTAGCTTTGAGTTTATTCAAACAACCTCCGAGAGACAGTCTCACTGGCTAAACTGTATTCTGTCTGATAGTCTGTCTTATTCTGCTTAGCTCTGCTCCTTAGCTCTGCTCCCAGTCTGTCTGACCTCTGTCCACTTCTGTCCGATACCTGCAGAAAAATCATTAGCCTTTAAGTAGCCACAATCAGACACACATACATAGTTTGCATTTAATTTTTGTTCAATAAACAGAAATCTCCCATCTGAGGTCATTCTCTAATCCTGTCTACAGAAATCTGTTAATATCTTAACATGGTCAGTGTGAACTGTTTGGACTGGAGTGTCTGTTTCCACACTATATGGCTATATGAGCCTACTCTAGACTGTTCCCAAGGCTCATATATAGTTCATAAGGTATACAAAGCTTCTCTCCAGTATTTTACCTGCTAATATTGTCCCATAGTTTGCTGAAGATTCATATCTGCCAACACATGTCTTACATTAATAGCTTGTCAGTTGTAATTTTACTGCTGTCGTGACCACGTTTTACAAAGACTTCTTTAATTCCCATTACACAAGCATAGGTTAATACAGAATGATTAGCATTCTGCCCCTTGCAAGTGGCCAACAACACGTATGTTGCTTGATACAGTCCTCCAGTTGTTGGGATGTATGGCCACTTGGGGAGTGAAATGCATATATCGCATTACTCATTTATGTGAGAGACCAAAGCCTTCTGTTTCAGTTTGTTGGCAGCTGCCTATTGTTTGTTTACTGAAAAGTATAAGCATGCTAGAGGAAGGATGTTGTGAAACTTGAAAGGGTTCATAAAAGATTTACAAGGATGTTGCCAGGGTTGGAGGGTTTGAGCTATAGGGAGAGGTTGAATAGGCTGGGGCTGCTTTCCCTGGAATGTCAGAGGCCAAGGGGTGTCCTTATAGAAGTTTATCAAATCATGAAGGGTGGCGATAGGGTGAATAGACACCCTGGGGTAGGGGAGTCCAAAACTGGAGGGCATAGGTTTAAAGTGAGAGAGGAAAGATTTAAAAGAGAACAAAGGGGCAACTTTTTCACACAGAGTGTGGTGCATGTGTTGAATGAGCTGCCAGAGGAAGTGGTGGAGACGAGTACGATTGCAATATTTAAAAAGCATCTGGATGGGTATATGAATAGGAAGGGTTTAGAGGGATTTGGGCCGGATGCTGGCAGGTGGGATCTGATTGGTTTGGGATATCTGGTCAGCATGGACAAGTTGGACTGAAGGGACTCTTTCCATGCTACATCTTTACGGGTGGCACGGTAGCACAGTGATTAGCACTACTGCCTCACAGCGCCAGAGACCCGGGTTCAATTGCCACCTCAGGCGACTGACTGTGTGGAGTTTGCACATTCTCCCCGTGTCTGTGTGGGTTTCCTCCGGGTGCTCCGGTTTCCTCCCACAGTCCAAAGATGTGCAGGTCAGGTGAATTGGCCATGCTAAATTGCCTGTGGTTTAGGGGTATGGGTGGGTTGCGCTTCAGCGGGTCGGTGTGGACTTGTTGGGCCGAAGGGCCTGTTTCCAAACTGTAAGTAATCTAATCTAATATTTCTATGGGACAGCCAACTTTGTGGACTGCTCAAATATTTCCAGGCTCATCTGAGGTGAAATGGGCTCCTTTCAGGATCCACAGCTTTCTTCAGGATGGAAGTGGAGTGAAGGGATTTCTGAATTTTTAAATGTCACACCCTGGCTTAAAAAGGAGAATGAAGGACAAACCCAACAGCTACAGACTAGTCAATCTAATATTAAAGGTGGAGAAATACATAGAGACAAGATTACCGGTCAAAACTAATTGCCACTTTAAAAAAATGTATTTAGAAATGAATGCTGGCAAGGATGTGTTAAAAGCAAATCATGTTGGACTCACTTGATTGATTTATTTGATTAACTAATGGAAAAGTTAATGAGGGCAGTGTAGTCAGTATTTATATGAACTTTTAAAAGGTATTTGATCAAGGACTACACAATAGGCTGGTTGGCATGACTATAGATCATAGAATTAAAGCTGCAGAGAACATAATACTTGCAATGGACAGAAACCAGACAGCAATGATGAACAGACTGAAAAAGAATATACAATGATACTCCCACAGGATGAGATTGAAATCAATGATCTTTTTTATTTGTGTTAAGGACCTAGACATGGATAAACAAGTGTGAATAACAAAAGGGGAATGGAGAGAATTTAAGTTGTGACTGTTCTTTCCCCCCTTAAATCTAAATCAGTGAGGTATTGTTTAATTTATCCCATTTCCCCTTTTAGAATCATAGAGATGAATGGCACGGAAACACACTCTTTGGTCCAACTCATCCATGCCAACCATATATCCTAAATTAATTTAGTCCCATTTGCCAGTACTTAGCCAAATCCCTCTCAACCCTTCCTATTCATATACCCATCCAGATGTTTTTCAAATGTTGTAATTGTACTGGCATTCACCACTTCCTCTGGTAGCTCATTCCACACACGCACAACCCTCTGCGTGAAAACGTTGCCCCTTAGGTCCGTTTAAATCTTTCCTCTCTCACCCTAGACTTATGCCCTTTAGTTTTGGCCTCCCCCAATCCCAAGGAAAAAACTTTGTCTATTTACCCTATTCATGCCCCTCATGATTTTATAAACCTCCATAAGGTCACTCCTCAGCCTCCAACCCCGAAGTGAAAACAGCCCTAGCCTATTCAGCCTCTCCCTGTAGCTCAAATCCTCCAACCCTGGCAACATCCTAGTAAATCCTTTCTGAACCCTTTCAAGTTTCACAACATCCTTCCTATATGGAGGGAGACCAGAATTGCACACAATATTCCAAAAGTGGCTTAACCAATGTCCTGTACAACCACAACATGACTCCTAACTCCTATATCCAATGGTCTGACCAATAAAGGAAAGCATACCAAATGCCTTCTTCACTATCCTATCTACCTGAGACTCCATTTTCAAGGACCTATGAACCTGCATTCCAAAGTCTCTTTGTTCAGCAACACTCCCTAGGACCTTACTATTAAGTTTTACTTCTATCCCTTAATGAGATTGGCTGATGAATGTTCCCCAAATCCTGGGTTTTGGGTTCAAATTTTTGAAATAAATCGACAACAAAATCCATTTTAATAAAATCATCAATAGATTTTATGACTAAAATAGTCAACACATGGGGAAATTATTTCACAAATGCATCTGCATGGACTTCACTCAAGAAATTAAGAAATACAAGCCAACAGAAGATTAGTTTATAAATTACAAGTTTTGGTAAATCCAAAGAAACTAAAATTTGTTCAGGAGGTTAATGCCCAAAAATGTCATTTTCCTTCTTGTAAGCAAACTGGATACTTCTTTGTAGACAGCATCTTGGAGAGAGAGAGAGAGATGGAGAATCCAAGGCAGGGTCTCATCTCTGGCTGCAAAATAGTAATAGAATCTCAGAATTGTATACTTAAGCAATTCCACCAGTTCCAATTGCAGTCATGAGACAAAGACAGACATTTTAGTGAGCTAATTGGAAGGTCATTAATTTAACAGTGCAGCTTACTTCCCCTCCCCAATTTTCCATTATGAGGTAAATATAAAAAACATTAGCACCCACTTTAGCATAATGAGTATGGATATTTTCGTTTGTTAAGGGCTGACTGGAAGCAGATGGCCCTCTCCAAGTCCCTTGCGTTAGCTTTAGTTAGATAGTTTATACAATGTAGGGGTTCTGGATCTTTGGGAAATAAGATCATGTGATCAGTCTTAGCCATTTTGAGTTCGGCAAGGTTGGTCATTTTTCAAAGAACATTTAAAAGGATATCTTTTTCTTTCAAATTTCTCTTCTTACCCTCTGGCCATGGCACAAGGCATGATTTTAAAGTCTACAGATGACACAAAACTTGGTAATGTAGTAAACATTGAGGAGGAGAGTGATAGATTTCTCAGGAGGACATCAACAGCCCAGAGATATAGGCAGACAGATGGCAGATGAAGTTAAACATAAGGAAATGGGAAGTGATTCATTTCAGTAGAAGGAATGAAAAGTGGCCGTATAAGCAAAAGTGGTAAAAATCTAAAGGCATGAAACAATAAAGAAAGAGAGAGGAAACCTGTGTGTATGTATCTAAGGTGGCAGACATAAACTGATATGTTATTAAAAGGCATGCAGTAACTTTTGCTTTATAAATAGAGACATAGACTTTAAAAAAAATAAAATTATACTGGGCATTAAATAAAAAATTGCTTAAGTTCCATCTAAATTTACTTCGCCACTTTAGGGAGAATGTTAAGGAAATGGCCTGTTCCTGTGTTGTGTTGTTCTGTGTTCGATCAGAGAGGATGCTGATGAAATTTTGCTAATGAAATAGTACTGGGATGGAATCTTTCAAATTCAAAGTAAGTCAGTTGCAAGAGGGTTTGTGGAAGGCCTGTATAATGATATGATTCACAACACTGACATGCCTTACAACCCTGCAGACACAGAGAGGGACTGATAACATCTCAGTCCAGCAGGTATTGAATAATTGTTTTTTTATTTGGCACTGTGCATGGCCATCTCACCAAACAATTCTATTAGTGCAGGAATTCAACTTTTTTTTCAAAAATGCCAAGCTGTTTAGACAGTCAACAATAAATTAAATACATTTCTTTCAAACAATTCCATTTGGCATCTGAGTAATTGAGACATTTAAGTGGATTAATTTAAATGGTTTACCTCTATGATTCTCAAAGCTTTCCATCACTGAATTATGCCTTTGCTATTTTAACCGTAAGTTGCAGTCTACGTTATAGAATTTGAATGCTAAGAACAACTTAATTATAATGCAACCAAAATAGAAGGCAAACCAGATGGATCTTTGTCTTTTGAGATCTTTCAATTTCTATGCTTCCACTGGGTGTTTTGCAGTTCTTCATCATGGTGGATAGGATTCCTCAGTCACAAATTTCTCTGACTTCAAGCATTACAATGCCATTCATTAATTCATCATCATCTCAAGGACCAACTCTACCATTGACCATAATATGAACTTACCTTGTTCTCTTTGTTTGTTGTTTAACATTTTTTAAAAGGTCTCATGTACATCTCATGTGCTTGCATACTTGGACTTTAAAGCTTCCCACATCAAATGTAATTTGAGGTATGTGGTTGAATCAGTCTCTTTTGCTGTTTTTATCCTGGAATAGATCATAAGTCTGACTGAAAAGACCATAACTTGATTCTATTCCACATCAAGTGTGACTTTCCCGATCCTGCTTGCAATTCATAGGTTGGAAGGACTTACAGGTTGATAATATCCCTGTTTGGCTTTATTATGAATTTGAACCTAGGTTGGAATGAAACTTGAATGAGAATGAGAATTGGACATCTGGCTGAGAGGCAAAGATGCTACCCATTGCATCTCAAGACCTCCCCATCCCCACCGCCTCTTCTTTCTTTCTCTTAATTAATTCTTTTTATTTACTTCCTTTCAAATTTAAACAATTTAGGCTCGTTCTTTCTCCACTATTTCCAAATTGGATTTTCTTAGTCAAGTAAATAATTTTAATATGAAAAATTTAAAAGCCAGGTCATCCTGGGTCTTGGGAAATTAGTACAGATTGAATAGATTTTCTCAACCTGTACAGCAATTTTAACTGTGAATGTGGTTAGTTGTGTGGCAGGACTTGATCCAGGAGAAAATTGAATTTTGATCCAGCATAAAAAATTGTGGAGAACACAAATGTTCATGGTTCAAAACATAACTCGCCTATACTTAAAATTCCCCAATCTTTTTAGCTGCCCTGGCCAATTTTGCCTGGATTGCACTGTTCGTACCAATGGAAATTTTGCCCCAAGCTACCAAATATCAGTCATTAACAATGGCACAGTGGCTCAGTTGTTAGCACTGCTGCCTCACAGCACCAGGGACCCAGGTTCGATTCAAATGTCTGTGTGGAGGTTGCACATTCTCCCCATGTCTGCGTGGGTTTCTTCCAAGTGCTCTAGTTTCTGCCCATAATCTAAAGATGTGCAGGTCAGGTGAATTGGCCATACTAAATTTCCCATAGTGTTAGGTGCATTGGTCAGGGGTAAATATAGGATCTGACTGGGTTACTCTTCAGAGGGTCAGTGTGAACTTGTTGGGCCAAAAGGGCCTCTTTCCATACTGTAGGGAATTTAATCTAATCTAACAATTAGAAATATAAATCCATGCATCTACAAACGATTCATGTGGTGAGCTTTCAGTTGACACTGTCCTTTCATCTATGAGGTTATAGGTAGTGTATAACGAACATAATGGGCGGGTTTAATTCCCACCTCAGGCGACTGACTGTGTGGAGTTTGCCGTGTCTCCCCGTGTCTGCGTGGGTTTCCTCCGGGTGCTCCGGTTTTCTCCCACAATCCAAAGATGTGCAGGTTAGGTGAATTGGCCATGCTAAATTGCCCGTAGTGTTAGGGGCAGGGGTAAATGTAGAGGAATGAGTCTGGGTGGGTTGCGCTTCGGGGGGTCGGTGTGGTCCTGTTGGGCCGAAGGGTCTGTTTCCACACTGTAGGTAATCTGAAAAAAAATCTAATTTGAGGAGGCATCAACCCAGTCACAACTGGACCTATGTCCATGGAATAAACTTCACATTAATATTACAGGTATCAATTCAGTCTTTAAAGTGATAATAGACTGGATGGAAAACGCATCCTCACTCTGGTTTAATATGATGGATTGGTATTTAGACTTGTTTCCATGGGACTTGTGATTTACTTAAACTGGGAGTGTTTGATGCTGGCATTAAGTGAAAATGTTATCAAAGAAAATCTACATAATGGAATAAAATAAGATACTTTGAGACTTCTGGATATCAGCATTTTAGTGGCTTATCAGCATTAACATAAGTAAATTATAACTAGGTACTTAACATTGACAGGATCCAATGTGGCATAACTGATCCATTAGAAATGATTCTATGAATATCATTATTCTCTGATAACTGAGGCAAGTGACCATTGGTGATGGGCAAAACTTTACCCCAACTATCAGTCAGTTTCTGGGCCATAATGGCAGAAACAAGTTTTTTGAAAGGTAAATATGGGTTTATAATTAAGAGAGTGAATCCTAGAAAAATCTTATTTTTTATTGTCCCAAACTCAGAAATTTTGAATCCAATTTTTTAACTCTGTCTGTAGTCCTCTCTGAGATCAGCTCACTTAGTACAGCTCACGAACAAACATAGGATCTTCCTCATTTGAACAGCGTATTGAACAGCAGGATTGGTAAGGTAGTTTTAGCATGTTACTACACAGGTAGGGGGGGGAATGGCCGAGTGGTATTATCACCAGACTGTTAATCCAGAGACCTAGGTAATGTTCTGGGGACCCAGGTTGAATTCCATGCATGTCAGATGGTGGAATTTGAATTCAAAAAATATCTAAAATTAAGAATCTAATGATGACCACAAATCCATTGTCAATTGTTGGAAAAACCCATCTGTTTCACTAATGTCCTTGAAGGAAGGAAGCTGCTGTTCTTGCCTGGTCTGACCTACTTGTAACCTCAGACACACAGCAACGTGGTTGACTCTCAACTGCCCTCTGGCCAACAAATGCTGTCCTACCCAGAGATGGTTGACCTCATCGCATGAATGAATGAAAAACAAATACTTGAATTGGATTGTGTGGAGGTGACAGACTATAAATTGGAGTTAATGTGGGAATTAGCAAGGTAGGTAGGGAAGAAAAATAGAGGACTGATAGAAGGAATAAAAACAGAAAATGTGTGAGAAAGAAACAGTTAAAAATTTCGAGTTCAGTTGGACTTTTCTCCTTAATAGAAAGAGTTCCATTTGTGCTGCCTCAATAGAAAGAGAAGCCCATTCTACCAGGATGAGATTCATGTAAACTAAGGAGACTTGTTGAACTTGGTTATTGGGATAAGTCAAAGATTAAGGACTGATTCAAAAGGAGGTATGCAATTGTGCAGATTCATTTTGTCAGGAAAGAATAAACTAAAGTGTCAGGAGCAAAAAGGATGGAATATGTGCATGGGAAATAATGACTGAAAAAAGAGATTCTGGTGAAGCAGTTTGGATGGATGGCATTAAGATAAATATTGGGAAAGTCTTGAGCATTGAATGATTTTCTATGATAGCCTACATGAGTTACGAATGGAGGATGGTGAGTTGGGAACAGATTGAGAGCTGTACATATTCAAGCAGGCAAGAAAGGAGCACAATTAGATCAGCAGAGTTAATTGTAAAGCAAATAAACTGCAAAAACGAAATGAACTCTTAAAAATGGCAAACAGAAAGAAAACGTCAGTATTCCAACCATTTTATCAGAAATAAAAAGCCACAGAGGTGTATTCCAGAAGATGGAGTGGAGGAGAGCAGAAAGAGGGGTGGACCCGGAGCTAGTTGTATGATATGAAACTGTCGCAGACAGCAGAAGTGGATGTGTGAGGATGGTGCAGAGCAAACAAGTGTAGCAGACTGTAACAGCAGCTCTGCTGGCAGAAGTAGCTTCAAGCAATAGCATTAGCTATCAGGGAAGCTACAAACATTACTGGGAATGGACCTGGGAACTGGCAAAAGTCTTGAGGTGGAACTTAAAGATGGGAAAGATGAAACATTGGCATTAGGGATAAGTCACATGCCACCTAGAGATGGAAGAAAGTTGTGTGTGCTGCTGTGGAGTTTAGTCTCACGAGACAGCCTGGGGCGGAGAGAAGGGAGATGATCGTACACGGAGAATCTTTCTTTCAAATACTTCAACAATATTGTTTTAAAAAGTGGACAAGCGACCACAAGGGAGGGAAGCAGTGTTAGATTTTCTCCAACACTGAGAAAGCCATTTTGAAAAGAAGGAACAGACAAGGACTCAGGTTCATTAAGTTGCCCGTTTTAAAGTTGAAACAAGGATCGATCACATCATAAAAAAATTTAACTGCTGCCATTTTTGAAGCAGAAAAGGTATTGACGACAGACCTGAACCTGCAACAGATGTAAAAAACACCATAACTCAATTGATTTGAAATTATATACCAGTTACTTTATTTGTTCATTTAAGCCAACAGCAGGGAACCTCGACAGTTACAATGATGCACAGCTGGGGACATAGCTTGCAACAGTGCTAAGCCAGTTTAATAGATTTTATCACATAATTTCCAATAATTTATGCAAAATTTAAAAAACTCCACAACATGTTGCTCCTGCAAGAAGAAATTGTCGCACCCTATACATTAGCAAGAAGATGCTGTTCAGCAATAAACTCAACCAGAGCACAAATATATTGACTCACCCAACAGTGGGATTACTTTAAATGGGGAATTCCATTAAGTGTCCCATATTAATATCCCCTGAGCTATCTAGTTGTTGTCATCTTCAACAGTCATGAATTGGGCTGTATTAGCAACCCATGTAACACAACAACTGAAGATCAATAATTTACTTGTAAATTACATCAACTTAGGGTAGTCAAGAATTGCAGCATAATCACAGGCTTAAAATCAATCTCTTATGTAGTATCTGTATTCAAAAGCAATAGATATAAAACAAAAGTCAATTTCCCATTTGACTTGTAAGTTTTCATTTTAAATGTGTCAGTGGATGTTTCTCAGTGAGCTAAAATCTGACATGAAGAATTAATCCTTAAAAACATGGTACAGTAAAATGAATGATATGGTGTGATGGTGGTTCTTTTGATGGTTTTTTTAATTCTCCTGCCCAATATGTCAATTCTGACAAAAAAGAGCAGAACTCGCTGGATAACCTCAATAGGTTTGGCAGCATCCACGGTTGGAAGCAGTCAATCAACGCTTCTGGTCCAGTGACCATTCTTTAGAACTGAGTGTAACTAGGAGAAGGTGGTATTTATGCTGAAGATCCAGGGTGGAAGGAGGGAGGAGGGGAAGGGAGTGAACACTAGGCGTGGATTTGATTTAATTTATTACTGTCACGTGCACCTAGATACAGTGAAAAGTTCTGTTTAGTGCGCAGTACAGGCAGCTCATTCCATACAAAATGCATTAGGGTAATAGAACAGAGCAGGGTCTCCAAACAGAAAACGAGATCCTGTTCTTCCAGCTTGCACTGAGCCTCGCTGGAGCACTGCAGCAAGCCTGAGACAGAGATGCTAGCCAGGGAGTGTGGTGGTGTGTTGAACCATGTTGTTGTTGTGGACAGGATATAGGTGCTTGGTAAACTGGTGATCCAGTCTGCGTTTCATCTCCCAGTGTAGAGGCGACCATATTAACTTCTAATTATGTTTTGATGTGAGTTGCCTCTTACAAAATGCTGTTACATTGCTCAGTGGTCAGTGCTGCTGCCTCACAGCACCAGGGACCAGGGTTTGATTCCAACATTGAGCAACTAACTGTGTGAACCTCACACATTCTCCTTGTACCTGTGTGGGTTCCCTCTGGTTTCCTCCCACAGTCAAAAAATGCACAGTTTGGTTGGATTGGACATGCTAAATTGCCCATAGTGTCCAACGATATGCTGCCTAAGTGGGTTGGCCATGAGAAAAGTGGGGTTGCAGGGATTGGTTGGGGGTGTGGGTCTGGTTGGGATAATTTTCGGGGGGTCAATGTGGACTCAGTGGGCTGAATAGCCTGCTTCCACACTGTAGGAATTCTATGATTCTACGGAGGGAAATGCTGTAGATGCAGATGACAGTTTTCAGAGCCAGTCAGCACCGAACATCACGATGGATATGAAATGAGCTTCCAGATTCTTTCTTAGATTCATTGTAAATACATTAAGTAACTGAGAACTGTTGGTCTGACGCACTACACAACAAGGAATGGAGATCATGGTTGGAAGAGTTACCTTCTCTGCCAGGATCCATTATTCAAAGTGATTACATCGAAAGACTTCTTCCCAAACCTTGATGAATACATAGGTCATCTGCATGTTTTATTTGTGGATCAGGAGAGTGTACTTTCATATTTCTCAAAGATGATTATTTCTGATGGGATCTGCTACACTCTGCCTCCATTGCAATGTTTTAGTAACCTGCAGGGAAAGGAAATTTGAATGCCCAATCCATTTTGCACAGTGCAGGCTTTTGCTATTTCAAAGTCCACCTGATGAGCACAGAGTTTGCCTTCCTACATTGTTTCTGAGATGCATTTGAAGTCCACATGGAATATCTGTGACAAAACCTGAAATAGATGGGCTCATCTCACTGCTGGCACTACTCAGCTGTCTGCACCAGGCTAAACACCAAGTTTACTTTGAAAACAGTCATGGAGTTCTACAGAAAGAAACATCTCCCTGTGCTCATATTCTAAAAGGTCTGTTTGCTCACTTCTCCCTGATAGAGAGCCTAAACTCCTTGCCTTAGTGTCAAGATAGGGACCTTCGAGGGCTCAACTGGAGCTGGAGGATGACCCTATACTCGGTCAATTTCTACACAGAATCCCTCCAGTGTGGGACGATGCTATTTGGCCCATCAAATCAACATCAACCCTCTACAGAGCATCCCATTCAGCCCCAGACTCCCCTATCCATGCAACCCCACCGAGCGTGCATATCCCTGGACACTGCAAAAAATTTAGCACAGCCAATCTACCTAATATTCACATCGCTGGACTGTAGGAGGAAACCAGAGCAACCCAGCACAGACACAGGGACAATGTGCAAACTCAACACAGACAGTCTTCTGAAGCTGGAATTGAACCCAAGCCCCTGGCGCTGTGAGGCAGCAGAGCTAACCACTGCTTCACACCTCCAGAACAAGAAAGGTAGAGAGCCTTTTGAAAAATAATTTCATAGTAGGAATTCCATTTCAATGTCAGAAAGCATTCACTGGTCAATTGGTTCAGTTATACTGGATATGTTGAAATCACTGTTTTACTGATTTCATATGAGATAGGCTGAAGTGTGTTGCACAATCCCACAGAAAAGTGATGCTCTTTGTTCAACCTGTAGAAAGAATGGAAACTTCTCAATCAAGGCGCCAACACAACAACAAGACTGTGCTTCTGATTAGACAAAGTCATGGATTAATCTCAGAAAGAGTTCAGGGGAATTGTTTGCCACTTAAGTATCTTTTGGACTTGTCCCTTAAGCCAGTTATTGAGCCCTAATTCACCTGGAGACCTGATCGATCAAGGAATTCTCAACTGCAAACAAATCCCCTTGCACAGTGGAAGAAAACATCTCAATGTTCACCTCCAGTCATTTCCAGATAGGAGCCTGTGAGTAGCAATAACACCTCAGTCATAATAGAAGAAGGAAGAACAAAAAGAAGCTTGCATGAAGACAGTTATCCTTCTTTTAAATTTACTTAGGGGTCATCTCTTCTTTTAAATGATCATGCACAAGATGAGAACAATTTGTTGGATTTGGCATTCCTGATTGATTCTTAAGTTGCCTCCACACTGGGTAGTGGTACTGCACTTCAGAAGCCTTGCATGTTTCACTCAAACGCAAGTTTTGAAGAGGAGACTCATATCACTAGCACTGCCTCCACTTTATCAAGGCCTCCCCCTCTCTAAATAAATGGCTGTCCATTTTCTGATGACTTAACCTACTTACGAATATGATATTCACATTTTTGATTTGCATCATTGTTCCTTATTAAATTGCTCACTATCCTATCTTTCATCTTAGATGATGCTGTCCTTTGATATTATTATTAGTTGGTTTAATCCTCCAAAGGGGCTTGACTGCACCAAATATACCATTCCGTTTCCATAGAGTGTTACAAAGTCATGCCTTATATCAGAAATGACTTGATGTCTTTATTGGGCTGGGACCATTGCTTGAGTTTCAAAATACTGAACCACAACATCTCAGTGACTTTAAAAAGCAGCTTCTAAAATGGATTGGGCATTCAAATTTCCTTTCCCTGCAGGTTACAAAAACATTGCAATGGAGGCAGAGTGTAGCAGATCCCATCAGAAATAATCATCTTTGAGAAATATGAAAGTACACTCTCCTGATCCACAAATAAAACATGCAGATGACCTATATATTCATCAAGGTTTGGGAAGAAGTCTTTCGATGTAATCACTTTGAATAATGGATCCTGGCAGAGAAGGTAACTCTTCCAACCATGATCTCATCACGTTTAAACCATGCAAGTGGAATCATGCAATAGCTATGTTTGGGTAACTAGTAAGAGGGCATCATGTGATGAGCTAATAAATTCCCCCAACTGTATATTAAGAAATTGGCTTTCTTCAGTCCACAGCACAGAAGGAGGAGAGATGCCAATGAATCAGTATCCCAAGTTGAGTACTTTCACTCTCTCTCCCTAACCATCCTGCAAACCCCAGTGCCATATCCATTGCGTGATCATCTACAATCTGCAGTTTCAGTTTTAAGAATCAATCCAACCTTTGCTGTCTCCAGAAGAAAAGAAATTTGTCACAATGCTAATTCATTAAAAGAATCTAGGCCATTCATCTACAAGGTCTATTGGGAATAACATACTCTTGTCACTCAACTTCATGGTGTGTGTGTGTGTGTGTGTGTGTGTGTGTGTGTGTGTGTGTGTGTGTGTGTGTGTGTGTGTGTGTGTGTGTGTGTGTGTGTGTGTGTGTGTGTGTGTGTGTGTGTGTGTGTGTGTGTGTGTGTGTGTGTGTGTGTGTGTGTGTAATTGAGCTCTGGAAAACATGTGTGAGAGTTGGAGCTTTTTCTTATTTTATTACTTAAGTGGTAATTACAATAAAAGCTGATCTACTTTCTTTTTTAAAAAATTACAAGAAAACATGTCTGTGTATTTTATACAGTTGCAACATGTAAACAGTTAAACACAGACTGAGTTGATGATATTCTCTTTATAAAAGAATCTGCTGCTAACAAATGGTGAGTGAAAAAAGCTGAAGCCATTTCTCTACATTTTACTTGGAGTTATGAAGATGTGGTTGTACTGTACCTTTAAGAGAGTTAAAAGCTACCTGAACAGCACTACCCTGTTCTAAACAAGGTATAATGCAATATGTGGTTCAGTAGCTAGGATAGCTGATTGCCTGGAAATGAAAACGCATAGTCAAATTAAGCCCACCAGTTTAAGTTATACCCCAAAAAATACCAAATGCCAATCAAGTTTGAATTTAGTATATTGACGATCTTAAAAGCCAGTAGTGACACAATCCAATGTTTTGGGGGTATAAGATCGGGGAAAATTAAACAGTTGGGAGGAGAAATGCCAAGCCAACAACATCTGCAGACTGCTCGTAGAATAGCTCCCTTAAAGATACCTTTGTCATTCAGTAACCTGTGGAACAGAAATCCCTAAGAAGAAGAAAAGAAGACCGAGGAAGAGAAAATTTGACATCTGGCTGGTTTTGAAAACTTGACATTTTGGTAAATCTTAACTGGGGGTTTTATCGGACTAGTATTGTAGAAGAGGAAGGTAAAGGATAGGTTTGATGAAGGAGTTGTCAATAGTTGTTAGTTAATTATTCTCTATTATATCTTAAGAAATAAAGTTGTTAATATTTACTTTAAATAGTAATTGACCTCTCGAATTTTCACAGAGTACTGCATGGGATAAATCTTTTCTGTGTTGCTGATTTAAATTAAGCAGGAGGGTCTCGTCAGAAACATAGGATGGTTTTAATCTGTTCTTTCTCATTAATATGTCCCTTTATTATAATCATTTCTCCTGTGTGCCTCTACTGCTATGCATTTTAAAAATTCCAAAATTAGAAAGAACAAAACTGGAACAAATCTCTGATGACAAAGGTCCGCAATTTATAAATATTTGAAAATAAGAGATCAACAAGAGGGAATTGAATTATGTGTAATTAGGTGTGTGTCTCAAAATATAAGTTGCAAAATTCTTCCAGTGTTCACTTAACAATTTTGGTGTGAGTCTAGACTCTGTATTCCCAATTTTTTCTTAAGAACCACAAAGGTCTACTCCAGAGATTTGAGCACATCGTCCCCTAATGCAGGACTAGATTTGGATTTAATTCTATTGTCACGTTTACTCAAGTGCAAGAGTACAGTGAAAAGTGTCCAATATTGCCACACACAGCACTATCTTAGTTGCAAAGGTATGTGAGTACAAACACACTCAGGTACAAAGCAGTAAAAGAAACAAAATTTAAAAAGTTAAGCATTACAGACCTTCATAGAATGAGTAGGAAAATAAAGAAATAAATTCACAGTTAATTTTAAAGTCCTTCTTAATATAAACTGAAAAAAAGAATAAAGTTAAAAGTTCAATAGGAGACAGCAAGGATTGCAGATGTTGGAAGTTAGAGTCAGTAGATGTGAAGCTGGAAGAGCACACAGATCAGACAGCATTTGAGGGTCAACATTTTGGGCTGAAAACCTTTGTCAGTCCTGACATTGTCTGGCCTCCTGTGCTCTTCCAGCTTCACATCTATTGACTAAAAGTTCAATAGTCTTTGATGAGTGCTTGGTAAAAACAAGGACTGCAGATGTTGGAAACCAGAGTCTAGATTAGAGTGGTGCTGGAAAAGCACAGCAGGTCAGGCAGCATCTGAGGAGCAGAAAAATCGACGTTTCGGGCAAAAGCCCTTCATCAGGAATAGAGCTTTGATGAGTGCTTGCTGGGGCCCAATCTCCTCCGTTTAGCTCATTCTCTGGGAGATTTCAGCTGCCTGCTCATGATGCCGCTGCAGATACTGAGGATGTCCTTCACTGCCGTTGCTGCTGCTGCCTTTAAAGCTACCACCTCTGATCACCTCCTGCTGCCTCCGGAACATATCCGGCAGGACCCGCTCACAGTCTCTGATCTATGTTATGCTGTTGGTGAGGAGGGTGGGCAGTACCTTTCTGATGAAATGGGAGAAAGTGAGGACTGCAGATGCTGGTGATCAGAGTCGAAGAGTGTGGTGTTGGAAAAGCACAGCAGGTCAGGCAGCATCCGAGGAGCAGGAGAATCGACGTCTCGAGCATAAACTCTTCATCAGGAATGAGGCTTGTGGGCCAAGGGAGCTGAGAGATAAATGGGAGGGGGTGGGGCTGGGGGAAAGGTAGCTGGGAATGTGATAGGCAGATGAAGGTGGGGGTGAAGGTGATAGGGCGAAGAGGAGGGTGGAGCAGATAGGTGGGAAGGAAGACGGACAGGTAGGACAGATCAAGACGGTGGTGCCGAGTTGAAAGGTTGAGACTGGGATAAGGTGGGAGGAGGTGAAATGGGGAACCTAGTGAAACCCACATTGATCCCGTGTGATTGGAGGGTCCCAAGGCAGAAGACGAAGCGTCCTTTCTCCAGGCATTGGATGGTCAACACTTGGAGATGGAGCAGGCCCAGGACCTATATGTCCTCAGCAGAGTGGGAGGGGCAGTTAAAGAGTTCAGCCATGGGGTGGTGGGGTTGGTTAGTATGGGTGCCCAGATTAAATGTTCAAGTGAGACCATTACTATCTCTTGGCTTGCCACACACTTGCCTTTAATGGTCAGTGCATTGAGTATTGGAGTTGGGAGGTCACGTTGCAGCTGTACAGAATATTTGAAATATTTTGGAATCCTGCGTTCAATTTTTGTCTCCCTGCTATAGGAAGGGTATTGTGAGACTTGAAAGGGTTCAGAAAAGGTTTCCAAGGGCGTTGCCAGGCTTGGAGAGTTTGAGCTACATGGCAAGAATGAATAGGCTGGGGCTGTTTTCCCTGGAGCATCGGAGGCTGAGGGATGACCTTATAGAGGTTTATAAAATCATGAGGAGCATGGATAGGACAAATAGACAAGGTCTTTTCCCCAGGGAGGGGAGTCCAAAACTAGAGCGCATTGCTTTAGGATGAGGGGAAAGGTTTAAAAGGGATATAAGGGGCAACCTTTTCAGGGAGAAGGCAATGAGTGTATGGAATGAGCTCCAGAGGAAGTGGTGGAGATGGGTACAATTACATTTAGAAAGCACCAGGACAGGTATATGAATAGGAAGCATTAAATGAATATGGGCCAAATGCTGACAAACAGGACTAGATTGAAATGTGATATCCGGTCGGCATGGATGAGTGGGACTGAAGGGTTTGTTTCCATGCCGTATGACTATGACACTCTGATCACTTGAGCACAAATGATGAGAGCAGTCTTTGAACTGTCGGGTAGTTTTCTGGTACACTAGTCAATAATTTTGCTTCAGCCTACATAACCAAGACAAACCTATTCATTTTGTTCTGAAGAAGACTTGAAAAGTTGAAACTGCTTTCTCTCCACATTTGCTGCCAAACTTGTAGTTTCATCAGCAATTTCCATTTTTGTTTCATTTATTTATTTACTGTTTTGTGGAACCACTTTTGTTTTAAAAATAAGGCTTCCAAATTTCCCAATAGCTTGTCCAACACATCAAAAATTTTAATTCGGTAGGAAATTGCTTTGGGACGTTAGGATCAAGAAAATATCATAGAACCCCTGCAGCTCATCCCAACACCACCTCCCTCCCACCCTCTGACCCACTCAATCTTGCAACACATCATTGAAGAAGGAGCAGAATTGCTGTGACAGGTGCAATGATTCATTTTAGACATTTGTCACCATCTGATGTGGAACAAGGTGAAATCAGGATGTTTATGGAGTTACTCTTATCATTTGAAAACAGGCTTAAAGGCATACCTCAGCTAGGTATGTCCAAGATACGGAGGTAAAGGTAAATGAAGCATTCACTCTTCACATTTGGTTTTGCTTATCGCTGAGATCAACATCAGTTACCAGATAACACTGATTAAGGGGAGAATATATACTTACATCCCACTTTTTGGGTGGCATGGTGGCTCAGTGGTTAGCACTGCTGCCTCACAGCACCAGGAACCTGGGTTCGATTCTAGCCTCTGAGTGACTGTCTGTGTGGAGTTTGCACATTCGCCCCGTGTCTAAGTGGGTTTCCTCCCGCAATCCGATGATGTGCAGGTCAGGTGAATTGACTGTGCTAAATTGCCCATAGTGCACTAGTCAGGGGTAACAGTAGGGGAATGGGTCTGCGTGGGTTACTCTTTGGAGGGTGGGTGTGGACATGTTGGGCCGAAGGGCCTGTTTCCATACTGTAGGGAATCTAATCTAATCTTAAAAACTTTGCATTTCCCATGGCTAACCCATCTAGCCTGCCCATCCCTGGATACTATGAACAATTTAGCATGGCCAATCAACAAACTTGCACATCTTTGGACAGTGCGAGGAAACTGCAGCATACAGAGGAAGCCCACACAGACACGGGGCGAATGTGCAAACTTCACACAGACAGCCGCTCAAGGGTGGAATCGAACCCAGGTTCCTGATGCTGTGAGATAGCAGTGCTAACCACTGAGCCACCATGCCACCCAAAAAGTGGGATGTAAATATATATTCTCCCCTTAATCAGTGTTATCTGGTAACTGATGTTGATATCAGCGATAAGCAAAACCAAATGTGGAGAGTGAATGCCTCATTTACCTTTACCTCCGTATCTTGGACATACCTAGCTGAGGTATGCCTTTAAGCCTGTTTTCAAATGATAAGAGTAACTCCATAAACATCCTGATTTCACCTTGTTCCATATCAGATGGTGGCAAATCTCCAAAATGAATCATTGCACCTGTCACAGCAATTCTGCTCCTTCTTCAATGACGCTTAGTGACAGATAATTGGATCCACTCAAGCCTTATAGAACAGCTTTCTCAGTGAGTCACTCACTAGCTGATGGTACTGTGGGACATCTGCCTCCTCTCACACTTATTGGCTCTCCTGCACTCAAGACATTGCAAAATGATCACCTTGCTTATCCAGCACTGGGGACGTTAGGCCCACGTCCCCACAGTTTCCAGAAAATCTTCCAGCAAATATCCCCTTCAAATTAATTGCTGTCTCTCTCTTTCTAAGAATACCCATGTTCACCACCTTCTCACTGTTGTTTCGGGGTGCCCTTCCATTTCTGTCGCCAGTTCACTGCAACAATTTCCTGAGATGCCAGTGAGATTTAAAAAATTATACCGACCTAAATCATGCTAGGCTTCTGGCACGAAGTGCGAAATGTGAAGAATTGCCCATTTTGCAGCATCGAAATGTGGATTGTCCATTGGTGCAGCGTGGAAAAACACAATGAATTCCTAAATGATGGGACTATCCTCTCTATTTCTTTACTCCACTTCCATTCAGTTTCAAATCATTTCAGCAATCTGTCTGCCTTGCCCCATGTTTAAAATTTTAATTAACGTGAGTTTTCAATTAGCTATCCTGCAGAGAGTAATGAGCTGAACTGACATAGCAGCCACTCCCTTGGCCACCTCTCAGTAAGTCCAACTACCCATTTGTGTTGAAAACAACAAATGCAGGAGAACACAGCGTATCAGGCAGTATCCGTGGAGAGAGAGCAAGCTAATGTTTCGAATCTAAATGACTCTTCATCAGAGCTGACATGGAGTGCGAAGGGGGCAGCATTATGCAATAGTTATGGGGTGATGTGTGGGGTTAGTGGATGTAACATGCTGGTGGAAAAAAAGATGTTTATATTCAGATTAAATGATCAGAATGTGATAATGAGAGAACAATCTAATTGGAAAGAACAGGAAGTCCCATTGGGGTGGGGGGGAAGGGAGCGAGGACATGGTGACAGAGAATATAACTAGTAAAGCTTAAAGAAAGGGAAGGAATGGGAGGTGGTTCACAATTTGAAGTTGTTGAGTTCAATAGTGAGTCCAGGAGCCTGTAAAATGCCGAGGCTGAAGATGATGTGTTCATCCAGTTTGCGCTGTAATTCACTGGAGCATTATCAATGCCAAGGACAGATAAGTAGGCATGCGAGCAGGACTGAAAAATGTATTGCTGGAAAAGCGCAGCAGGTCAGGCAGCAACAAAGGAGCAGGAGAATCGACGTTTCGGGCATAAGCCCTTCTTCAGGAATGCGAGCAGGATGCTGTGTTAAAATGACTGGCTACAGGATAGTCAAGGTCATGCTTTAACATGGACAGGAGGTGTTCTGCAAAGCAGTCACCCAGTCTGCATTTGGTTTCTCCAATACAGAGTAAACCACACTGGGTGCAGTGAATACCACACACAAGATTGGAGGATTGTTTAGGCCCTTGGACAGTGAACAGGGAGGAGGTGAAGAGTCAGGTGTCGACCATTCTGTGGTTACAGGGGAAGGTGCTGTAGGAAGGGGCGTTGGTGATGGTGGTCAAAGAATGAACTGTGTCCCTGTGACACTGGAATGTGTCCCAGAGGGAATGATCCATGAAATGCAGACAGAGGAGTGAGGGGAAGATGTGTTTGGTAGTGGCATTCTGCTGGAGTTGTCTGAAATAGTGGAGGATGATCATTTGAATGCGGAGGCTGGTGGGATGAAAGATGAGGACAAGGGGGACCACCTTACGCTGTTGTGAGTGATGGGAAGTATAAAGAACAGAAGCACGGGTGATAGGTCGAATGCGGTTGAGGGCCCTGTCAACCACATTGGGTGGGAAACCAAGGTCATGGAAGAAGGAAGCCATCTCAGCAATGCTGCTTTGGAAGGTGGCATCATCCAAACAGAGGGCATATGCAGCAAGCCAGGCAGCATCAGGAGGTGGAGAAGTCAATGTTTTGGGTATAACCTTTCCTCCAGATGAGATGTGGAGATAGGGGGAGCTATAAATAAGGGGGATAGGCGTCGGGGGTTGGTGGTGAAAGTAGCAGAATGGCGAGGTATTGATAGGTGAGCACAGGTAGTGGGCACGACCTGGTTGGTCGATGGGAGAGATGAATCCAGTTGGTAGCTGGAAGGAAGGGTTGGAGAAGGCAGGGCTGGAAATGGAGCCAGGGGATGAGTGGGAACATTATTTGAAATTGGAGAACTCAATTTTAAGTCCTCCAGATTGTAGGCTGTCCAGGCAGAAGATAAGGTGTTGTTCCTCCAATTCGTACAGCCTGTTAGCCTCGGTTAAGATCAGGTGGCCCTGTTGGGTGGATGGTTTGTGTCGCGAAGGCCCAGATATACAGAGTGCATCCTGCCCAGGTTCACATTGACCATCCTCAGCCACGGGGCTGCAGAGAACAGGTAGGGTGAAGGTGGAAGGTTCAGCTCCCTCTGGAAAACCCTGAGAGGAGACTTCTAGGAATTGGTCTAGGGATTGGTCTCCTGTTTTAGCTGAGTGCCCACTGGCACCATCTTATGAGATGATGTCCCTCATCCCCCACTGTTGCCTTTCGGTTGGTTCTGAGCACCAATGGCTAGGGCAATAGAATGCAGTTCTGTGTCTGTGCATCACTGAGATCTGGCTCTTTCTGGCATCTAACAACCTGTCCAGGAGTTTGCCAGATAATCATCTTCCAGAGGCAACAAGGTGCAAACAACTTTGGATCGCTTTGGGTCACTTTGTACAGCGCCCCTATCAAACCTGCCTAGTGCTATGCCTACCTACACATTTGATGAAGTTGTTAATTGCCACCATCGCAGGGTCACATCCTGCATAGAGCTGAATGGGCTGAATGAGCTGAATGGGCTGAATGAGCTGAATGAATCTAGTCTCCATCAGTCCTTCGAATGCCAGTGACCAGGAGGTAGTTTTCTTCCTCAATCAGCTGCAGGCATGTGGCAGTGATCTGCTGACCAGCATGTGCTCCCAATGCTGATTTAACCAACATACTCACCAACAGGAACCAACATTGGAGTTGACGGAGAGTTCAGGAGATAACCTCACCCGTGCACGCGCACACACACGCACACACGTACACACACACACACACACACACACAAAAACACACGCACACTAATGCACACAGAAACCTGTGCACAAAAACACATACACATGCACATACTTCATAAATTGACACATACATGCACATACATACCATGCATACACTACCTCACAGCGCCAGAGACCAGGGTTCAATTCCCGCCTCAGGCAACTATGTGTGGAGTTTACACATTCTCCCCGTGTCTGCGTGGGTTTCCTCCGGATGCTCAGGTTTCCTTCCACAGTCCAAAGATGTGCAGCTTAGGTGAATTGGCCATGCTAAATTGCCCATAGTTTTAGGTGAAGGGGTAAATGTAGGGGAATGGGTCTGGGTGGGTTGCTCTTTGGAGGGTCGGTGTGGACTTGTTGGGCCGAAGGGTCTGTTTCCACACTGTAAGCAATCTAATCTAATGAAGGAAACTTAACATATAGAAGTCATGATTTAGCAAGAGGAAGAGCAATGGAGCGTGCGTACATGTTTTTGGGTGTATATTTGTATGTATACTTTTGTGTGTGTGGGCACCTTTAGGTGCTCATTTGTGTGTATATGCATTTGTGTGTTTACATGTGTGTGCTTTTGTGTCATTATTTTTCTCAGGGTTTGAAGTAATAAAATTCTGTTTTCTTTCATTCAAAAACATTTCTGTTGGCTTCTTATAGTTGCATGCTAAAATGCATTTAAAATCTTCATGGTGGCCAACCAAGGAGGGGGTTAAAAAGAAGGAAGTCAATTCACAGCTTCCTCACCCAGTTGTAACAACCCTTCCCTCCACCTTTGCTGTCCTAGTCCCAACAAAACAAATATTCCCTCTGACCCTGGCATGACTGTACTTTCTGCTCCCTAAAGGTGGAGGAACATTGAAGGAAATGGATATAGTCGAAGATGAGTTGAGCTGTACTCTGCCAGATCTGGCTGGACCACATAAAGAACTATTAGAGCGTCCTCCAAAACCATTCAGTATTCCAATTGTTCAAAGAATGCAAAGACAACCCACAATGCTTTGTCAGTACCTCAAAACAGCTTCTTGAATCCTTCCATGATGAATAAAAGTTACGTATGGGTCTTTTCTCACTAGGAGAGTTACTATCTGATCATCTGCCTCATCTCTATTATTCATTCAGTTACTTGATCAAACATTCTCTAAAGATCTCTCAGGTGCGGACTCAAAACTCAAGTCTTTCACTAGCTTCACTCTGTGCTCAGCTCATGCAAATCCTGAGTTCACATTTCACATGAAAATGCATCATCATTCACTCAATCCTATTCCTGCCAAACTACTGAGTAATGGGATAGGCCAAACAAGGCTTGAATGGTAAATCATATTCATGCTTTGTAATGCAGAAATATGTTTTTCTTACTGACAGCTTAGCGATTAAGGTAGTTTGTTTTCCTTGACATCTTATCTCCTTGGAAATATTATTCTATAAAAGGTTCAATCAGTGAATTAGAAAGTCTAAAGGCTTTTGGTGGAACTCGGTATTTCAGCTGCATATCTGAACTTACAAACAATCAACCTCCTCGAAAGAGCCTCTGGATGACGACCACGTCAGTGGTAGGTAAATTATTGGAGGGGATTCTAAAGGACAGGATTTACACGCATTTGAAAAGCAAGGACTGATTAGGGATAGTCGACATGGCTTTGTGTATGGGAAATCGTATTTCACTGACTTGATGGAGTTTTTTTGAAGGAGTGACAAAGAAGATTGATGAAGGCAGAGCAGTGGACATTGTCAAATGGACTCTGCAAGGTGTTTGATAAAGTTTTGCATGGTAAACTGATTAACACATGGAATCCAGGGAGAGCTAGTCAACTGGATGCAAAATTGGCGTGAAGGTAGGAGACAGAGGGTGGTGAGGGGGAGTTGTTTTTCAGACTGGAGGCCTGTTACCAGCAGTGCACTGCAAGGATAGGTGCTGGGTCTATTACTTTTCATCATTCAGATATATTACTTGAATGTGAATACAGGAGGAATGGTTAGTAGGTTTGCAGATGATACCAAAATTGGAGGTATGGTGGACATTGAAGAAGGTTATCTCAGAGTACAACAGGATCTTGATCAAATGGGTCAATGGGTCGAGGAGTGGCAGATGGAGTTTAATTTAGATAAATGTGAGGTGCTGTATTTTGGAAAGACAAATCAGGACAGGACTTATACACTTAATGGTAAGGCCCTAGGGGATGTTGCTGAACAAAGAGACTTTGGAGTGCAGGTTCTTAGTTCCTTGATAATAGAGTCGCAGGTCGACAGGGTGGTGAGGAAAGCATTTTACACGCTTTCCTTCATTGTTCAATGCATTGAGTATAGGAATTGGGACATCTTGTTATAGCTGTATAGGACTTTAGTGAGGTCACTTTTAGAATACTGCATTCAATTCTGGTTTCCCTGTCATAAGAAGGATATTGAAAAGATTCAGAAAAGATTTACAAATATGCTGCTGGAATTGGAGGGTTTGAGCTATAGGGAGAGGCTGAATAGGCTGGGGCTATTTTCTCTGGAATTATAGAGGCTGAGGGGTGACCTTACAGAGGTTTATAAAATCATGAGGGACATGGATAGGATAGGAGAGTTTAAAACTAGAGAGCACAGGGTTAAGGTGAGTGGGGAAAGATAGAAAAGAACCTGAGGGGTAATGTTTTCATGAAGGGGACGTTGTGTGCATGGATGGAGCTGCCAGAGGAGGTGCTGGAAACAGATACAATTAGAACATCTAAAAGGCATCTGGATGGGTACATGAATAGGAAGTGTTTAGAGATATAATGACCAAATGCTAGCAAATGGGACTAGATTAATGTAGGATATCTGGTCAGCAAGAATGAGTTGGACTGAAGGGTCTGTTTCCAAACTGTGTAACTCTTTGACTTTATGACTCTAAATGCTATGTTAAAGCCTACAAGGTAAAGTGCTGGAAGGTGTTGTGAACAGTGCTATAAAGCAACACTTTTTCAGTAATAACCTGCTCACTGGTACTCCGTTTGGGTTCTGCCAGGCCATTCAGCTCTTCATTGCAGCCTTGGTTCAAACATTAACAAAGGAATTGAATGCCAAAGGGGAGGTGAGAGTGGCATTCCTTGACACCAAGGCTGCATTCAAGTGCATGTGGCATCAAGGAGTTTGAGCAAAATTGGAGTCAATGGGTATCAATGGTTAGAGTCATACCTGGCACAAGGGAAGATGTCTGTGGTTGCAATGTCTGCAGGAGTCCCTCAGGGTAGTGTCCTAGGACGAACCATCTTCGCTGTTTGATCAATGACCTTCCCTCCATCAAAAGGTCAGAACTGACAATGTTTAATAATGATGAACAATATTCAGCCTAATTCAAATCAGATGTAGGGATGTTTACTGACGCTTGGCAAAATGTTCAACACCATTCATTACTCCTTAAATACTGAAGTAGTCTATGGCCAAATGCAACAAGACCGGGACAATATCCAGGCTTGGGCTGACAAATGGCAAGTAACCAGGCAATGATCATCTTGAACATGAGAGAACCTAACCACCACTTGACATGCAATTGCATTACTGTTACTAAAGATCTCATACTTGGGGTTACCATTGACCAGAAGCCAAACCGAATGAGTTTCATATATAATGTTACTGCAAATGCAAGTCAGAGGCTATGAATCCTGCAGCAAGAGTATCTCACCTCCTGATTCTCCAAAGCCTGTCCACCATCTACAAGATGTCAGTCAGGAGTGATAGAATATTCCTCATTTGCCTGGATGAATGCAGCCCCAGTAACAGTCACCTTCTGTTGCTCTCTTAGGTGGATACACACTGACTGGCATACTTCCTACATTGAAACAGACAGTATACTGGAAAAAAGTACTTAATCAGCTGTAAAATGCTTTAGACCATCCTGAGGTCATGGAAGGTGCTATGTCAATGAAAGTCTTAGTCATAAAAACACTCAAAACACAAAGGATGTTGTGAATTCTCTTGGTGTACTAAGTTGTGATGTGCAGTGAATTGGCTAAATGGGGTGTTGGTGCATGTTGTTTCCCTGGTGATTTTAAGAAGGGAATTGGATATGACTTGAAACAGAATAATTGTAGGACAATTTGGAAACAGGAGGCAAGTGGTACCAGAGTAATAACTGATTCAGAGATAGCCAGTGAAAGTAAACCAAGATAGACACAATATAATATTCTTGCAAATCCACAAGAAAGTAACAGTAAAACCAAGGATCAATGCTTAGGCCACAGCTAGTCACAAACTATATCAATGATTTGGATATGGGATCCAAAAATAGTGTTTCCAAGTTCACTGATTTCACTAAGTTGGGTGGGAATGTGTGTTGTGAGGAAGGTGCAAACAGGTTTCAAATGGATTTAGATGGTTTAAGACAGCGACCAAGATAGAATACAATTTCAAAAAATGAGAGGATCTCTATTTTGGCATGAAAAGCAAAAATGCAGAGTACTTCTTTTTAAAATAGAGAGTTGTTTAGAAGTGTTGACATCCAAAAGGATCTACATGTCTTTCTTCATAAATTACTCTTTATTACTTCATGGGATGAGGATGTCACTGAGTAGGCAGTATTGATTACCCATAAGACAGTTAAGAATCAATCACATTGTTAAGGGTCTGCAGTCACATGTAGGCAAGACCAGGTGAGAGTGGCAGCTTCCTTCCTTCAGGGACATTAGTGAACCAGATAGGTTTTTCCAACAATCAATTCATGGTTACCATTAGACTCTTCATTGAATTCAAATTCCACCACCTGGCTTGGCAGATTCAAACCCAGGTCCCAAGAACATTACCTGGATCTGCTGGATTAATAGTCTAGCGATAGCACCACTAGGCCATCATCTCCTCAGAAATTACTGAAAGCAAACATTTGGATAAAGCAAGCAATTATGCTGATTTTGATTGCAAAATTGTTTGGGCACAAGAGTAAAGATGCCTTGCTGAGTGTTTTGTACCAGAGTGTTATGTACAACTTTTGACCTCTTACCTAAGGAAGGGCATAATTTCCACACAGACAGTGCAACAATGGTAGATCATTGTAAGATTGCCTTATCAGGAGAAAACACCATGATGGTGTTCTCTACAGTTTAGAGGAATGATCTTATTGGAGTATGCAAAGTTCTGGTCGCCATATGAATAGAAGAATGTGGAAGCTTTGGAGAGAGTACAAAAAAGGTTTACCAGGATGTCACCTAGTTTGGACGATATTAGTTATGACGAGAGATTGGACGAACTTGGTTTACTTTCACTTTAATTTTGGAGGCTGAGGGGCAAATTAAGAGAAGTTTACAAGATTATGAGAGACATGGATAGAATGGATAGTTAGTGTCTTTTGGTCTATGCCGTGCATATATTAAAGATAAAAGCAGGTAAGTTTAAAGGATAAATGAAAGGCAAGGTTTTTTTTTCCACAGATGGTGGCAAGTTGCTGGGGATGGATGGTTTAAGCTATAGGGAGTGGCTGAATAGGCTAAGGCTGTTTTCTCTGAAACATCAGAGGCTGAGGGGATGACCTTATAGAAGTTTATAAAATCATGAGGGGCATGGATAGGATGAGTAGCCAAGGTCTTTTCCCTGGGTAGGGGAGTCCAAAACTAGAGGGCATAGGTTTAAGATAAGAGGGGAAAGATTTTAAAAATTACCTGAGGGGCAACATTTTCGCACAGAGAGTACTGAGTGTATGGAATGAGCTGCCAGAGGAAGTGGTGGAGGCTAGCACAATTATAACATTTAAAAGGTATTTGGGATGGGAATCTGATTAGGAAAGATTTAGAGGGATATGGGCCAAGTGCTGGCAAATGGTTAATTTAGGATATCTGGTCAGCATGGACAAGTTGGATGGAGGGGTCTGTCTGTGTGCTGTACAACTCTATGACTCTAAATACCTGGAATGTGCTGCCAGAGGAAGTGTAAGAAACACATATAATAACAATGTTTAAGAGGCATCTCAACAAATACATGGATAGGCAGGGAATAGAGGGATATGAACCACATAGAGGCAAAAGGATTTTAGTTTAGAAAGGCATTATGTGTCAGCAGGGACGTGGTAAGCCAATGGGCCTGTTCCTGTGCTGCCCCTTTCTTTGCTCTTTGTTCTTACTGGGTGTAACAGGATCGATGCAGGCAGGTTGTTGCCTTTGAGGGGTATAGCACCTGATGAATGTCAGAACAAGAGCTAGGCCATTGATGGCTGAGATCTGGAGGAATTTCTTCGACCAGAGAGTAGCCAGTCAGGGAAATCTGGACACACACACCACCAAACCATCCCCCGCCTCTCCACGCCACCAATTTTTATGTACACTCCCAGCGGAGACTGATAGAATTTTAGATGATAAGAATATCAAAGGATTTGGGGATAGAGAGGGAAAATAGTGTTGAAGTAGAAGATAAGCCGTGATCTAATTCAATGGCAAAACATGGTCAATAGGTTGAATGACCTGCTCCTTCTCATATTTCTAATGTTTAAAACGTATCACTTCAGTAAGGAAACAGATGTGCTTGAGCTTGGGACAGACATCACATAACTACAGCCCTTTGCTGGATAAATAACATCAGCTTCTACTACTGGGCTTAGTGACAGGAAATGATTTACTTTCTTTTTTTTCCCAATTGCAGACCATTCCGGCATATCCAAATTAATTCCTTCTGCATTATTCAACTGTGTTGTGATTGATAAACGTATCGCGCATATCACTAATTTACCAAATCCAATTTACTCACTTGTTTCTGCCATTTAGAGCCGCAGTTCAGTAATTGCAGAGCTCGATTTTTGAGATCAAATAAAATTTATCTGAACAGCCAGCAGGTGCAAGCAAAAATAAAGGTTACTGCACAAACATGACAAATTCCTCATTTGTATCTGGCAGAAAAAGGAGCTTGGAGGAGGTTTCTGTCTGGTCATCAAATTGTTGTCATGCAGAAGCAGGTCATTTGGCTGATCAGGTTGCTAGGCCAAACTGTGGGAAGAAAACAGAGATAACGTTTTGGGTCCATTTCTGAAGAAAGGGTTACTGGACCCAAAACGTTAGCTCTGTTTTCTCTCCACAGATGCTGCCAAATCTGCTGAGCTTTTCCAGCAATTTCTGTTTTTGTTTCTGATTTCCAGCATAAACAGTTCTTTCAGTTTTGATGTCTACTGCCCTTCTTTAAGTCAGGTCTCTATTATCACCATCGTATCCCAAAAAGCAATCTGTATCTATCCCTCCCCCATTCTGATTAGCCACACTTGGTATCTTCACATACCTCTGATATAGCCCGAACTGATGTTTTATTACTTTTGCCCTTACTCCAATACCATCTATTTACTGCTTTTTTCTCTTTTGATGCTGTCTACCTCTCCTTATATTTTGTAGGCAAAGTTAAAAATCACACAACACCAGGTTATAGTCCAACAGATTTATTTGGAAGCACTAGCTTTCGGAGTATTGTTCCTTCATTAGGTAGCTGTGGAGCAGGATCATAAAACACAGAATTCATAGCAAAACATTACAGTGTCATGCAGCTGAAATTATAAATTGAACAAACCTAGATTGCTGTTAAGTCTTTCATCTTTTAGAATGGGTTGCAGGTTTCAGTTAATCAATATGTAAATCCCAGAACTTCTTTTAAGTCACATTCTTGAGATAACTTAAGGTTTTATTTTAAGAAAAGTGACATCTCAGCTCAGACAATGCCTTAAAGATGTGAGGTTAGAGTCTGTATCCCAATCTTGAGTCAGACTGGTTCTATTTCCAAAGTGGAATTTATAAAATCTTACATGGATTGACTGTCTGAAGATTTGTGCACTTTTGAGCAAAATAGAATGTATTTGCAAACATAATGCTGCAAATGCAAATTCACCCCATAGACTTATATGTGTACCTGTGTATATGAGAGAGAGAGAGTGAGTATGTGCAAGTGAGTATGTGTGTGTGAGTGTGCATGCGCATGAGAGAGTGTGTGCATGTGTGTGTGTGCTTGGTAAAGTGTGTGCTTGAGGGTGATAAAGTATAAGTCTGTGAGAGGGTGTGTGTGTGTGTATGAGGCAGTGTATAGTGTAGTGGGGTCACCTGTAGTGTGACATGAACCTAAGGTTCCAGTTGAGGTCATCCTCATGGGTACCGAACTTGGCTGTTCATGGAATCATAGAGATAGACCCTTTAGTCCAACTTGTCCATGCCGACCAGGTATCCTAACCAAATCTACATCCTTTTGCCAGCACTTGGTGCATTTCCCTCCAAACCCTACCTATTCATATACCCATCTAGTTGTCTTTTAAATGTTGTAATTGTACCAGCCTCCATTTCCTCTGGCAGCTCTTTCCATACACCCACCACCTTCTACGTGAAAAAGTTACCCCTTAGGTCCCTTTTATATCTTTCCCCTCTCACCCTAAACTGTTTCCCTCGAGATCTGGACTCACCCACCCTCGGTAAAAGACTTTGCCTATTTACCCTATCCATGTCCCTCATGATATTTTAAGCTCTATAAGATCACCTCTCAGCCTCCGACACTCCAGGGAAAACAGCCCCAGTCCATTCAGCCTTTCCTTATAGTTCAAACCCTCCAAAACAGGCAACACCCTTGTAAATCTTTTCTGAACCCTTTCAAGTTTCACAAAATCCTTCCAAAGCAGAGTGTCAAGAATTGCATGCAATATTCCAAAGTGGTCGAACCTATGTCCTGTACAGCCACAACATGACCTCCCAACTCCTAAACTCAATGCACTGACCAATAAAGGCAAGCATATCAAAGCCCTTCTTTACCATCCTGTTGACCAGTTACTGCACTTTTAGGGAACTATGAACCTGCAATCCAAGGTCTCTTTGCTCTTGATATTGGAAAAGTAGAATACCTACACTGCAGAAAGAGGCTATTCAGCCCATCAAGACTGCACTGACCCTCCAAAAGGCATCCACACCCAGCCTGCACACTATGTTTGTAACCCTGCATTTCCCATGGCTAATCCCCCCAGTCTGCACATCACTGAACACTGTGGGCAATTTAGCATGGTCAATCCTCCTAACCTGCACATCTTTGGACTGTGGGAGGAAACTGGAGCACCTGGAGGAAACCCACACAGACACAAGAGAGAACGTGTAAACTCCACACAGTCAACCAAGACTGAGAATTGTAACTTTGTCTCTGGTGCTGTGAGGCAGCAGTGCTGACCACTGAGCCACCTTGCCACTGGTGGTAAGAGAGATGTTGTCAGGGAAAGACTAAAAGAGGCAGTAAAATTTGAAGAGAATGGATAGTGCTGCCATTAGACAGGAGAGTAGAACATGAGGGGCTGAAGTTTCAATGGGTTGTCCCAGTTATTCATTGCTTCGGTGGACAAAGCATGGAAATCCTAGGAAAATGTTAACACTTTTTACACTATTTTTCCAACATTTTCACAGCCTCTTGACTTAATGGGATTTACCGTGCAAGTGCTTTTGAGTTATAATGAAGCTGCTGCACCGGTCATTATATTGATGACCCGGGAAGGATACAAGCACTAAGCATGGAGATGAGACAATTGGGGAGAAAGTTAATTGGATCTTTATGACTGTGGCAGGAGGCATGCCTGAAGAGGGTAAGTCAAGGTAGGAACAATTTCCCAAGAGAGAATTTGGGGAGAGTTTTACTCCCCGGATAGGAATGTGGTGAAGAAGGCAAGTGAATATCAAGATCAGATGTGGCCATGAGGTGGAGGAATTGTTGGAGCCACAATGATGAGAAGGAGGACAGTAGACCAACTTCAAATGAGGACTGAAGTCATGGAATATAAGGAGCCATTCATTGCAAAAGAACAGGTTGCTCACAAGAAAAGAGAATGTTGTAATACAGTTAAATGAAGATCAGGACCTCAGATAAAGGGCACTGTTAAAAGAGAGATAAAGGAAGGTATTCAAACAAAGGATATTGTTTGTCATTCAGAATATTACCAAATTTATGTAAAATTACTTAATATGACTAACCTACTCAGTGTTGTCTTATTAAACACCATTCCATAATTTTACCCACCAGTAATGTTGTTGCAGATTGAACTTTCCCTCTGAACGTATTCCCTTCCTTTTCTGCAAGCACTGATTCTGTTAGTTTGTGGTTCACCATTTGCACTTTCTTTTTCTCATCACTTGTCAAAGCTGACCCCTGTGCAGTAGCAGGATATTGTACCAAGAGGATATTCCAGTCAAGCAGATGCAATGCTCACTTGACATCAGTTCCTTTGCCCCTTGCAATAGGATCCCTTATATAACAAAAGACCAGGCTTATGTTCACTTCCCTTAAATGATTGCAGCTTCCTCTATAACTTCTGAGGATCACATCAATCACCTCTACACAGACTGGACGCACTCTATATGCTTCCTAGTCTACACTGAGCAGCTCACTTCATCAATTAAGCCTTTAACTATATTTTGAATGTGCTTCCGTCTCAATTACAAATGAGGAATGAGATGTTCTAATAATGATGATTTATATGATCATATGATGGCTTTAATATTAAATAATGGAAAATTGGCACAAGAAAATTAGAAGCGATCTTTGATCAACAGCTGACCTTAATTCTTCTGTTCAAAATGCAGATAAGGACAGATTATGGCATCCACTAGTTACTTTGGCATGAGTCTACATTTGGCAAAGATGCAAGAATTGCGAAGTGTTCCTTTAAGACAATATGGATCTTGACAGCAGTATCTAGGGATGCAGGCACATACTTCTTTGAAGTTTGTGTCAAATGTAGGCAGGGTGGTTAAAAAGGGCATTTGGCCTTCTTGCCTTCATTGCTCAATCCTTTGAATATAGGAGTTGGGAAGTCATGTTGAGGTTGTACAGGACATTGGTGAGACCTCTTCTAAGGTATTCTGTCCAGTTCTGGTCACACAGTTATAGGTGAAGGTGAGGACTGCAGGTGTTGGAGATCAGAGTCGAGAGTGTGGTGCTGGAAAAGCACAGCAGGTCAGGCAGCATCCAAGGAGCAGGAGAATCGACGTTTCGGGCATAAGGCCTTCATCAGAAAAGCCTTTCCTGATGAAGGGCTTATGCCCGAAGCGTCGATTCTCCTGCTCTTCGGATGCTGCCTGACCTGCTGTGCTTTTCCAGCACCATATTCTTGACCCACACAGTTATAGGAAGGATATTATTAAGCTGGAGAAGGTTCAGAAAAGATTATCCAGGATGTTGGCGGGTATGGAAGATTTAAATTATAAGGAAAGGCTGGGATTTTTTTTCGCTGGAGCGTAGGAGGTTGAGAGGCGATCTTTTAGAAGTTTATAAAATAATGAGAGGTATAGATAGAGTTAAAGGTCGTTATCTTTTCCCTAGGATGGAGGATTTCAAGACCACCTGCACATTTTTAAGGTGAGAGGAGAGAGATTTTAAAAAGACATGAGAGGCAAATTTTCTACACAGAGGGTGGTCCATGTTTGGAATTAACTTCCGGAGGACATGGTTTGTGCGGGTACAATTACAACATTTAAAAGACATTTGGATAGGTACATGAATAGGAAAGGTTTGGAGGTATATGGGCCAGGAGCAGGCAGATTTAGTTTGGGGTTATGTTAAAGCATGGACCGGTTAGACTGAAGGGTCTGTTTTCATGCTGTATAACTCTCTCACTCTATCAGTCTACAATAAGAAGTGAATGTTTTCCACATGCAAAGTCAAGTAAGTCAATTCAGTTCAACAAAAGAGATACACTTAGTTTGTTCCAAAATGTTCCTGCAAATCAAGAATATGACAGTAAAATAAAAAGGGAATCAAAGGCAATGGGTGAGATAAAGCAGAGATTGAGTTTCTGACTGAAACCATCCATTGTATTGGAGACAGACTGGCAAATTGAAACAGTATTTTGTAAAAGGCACAGAGGCAAAGAGAACTTCTGTGATAACTGCAACACTTTGAGATACAGTTCATTGAGATGGAGATTAAGCACAGCCAGAAATAAGTTCCAAGAGGAACTGAAGAAGTTAGGACAGCTGAAGGGGAAATCCCCTGAGTCCAGAGAAGACTGAAGTCCAATATTGTGGATCTTCAGCTCAATTAGCCTCACTTCAAAATGGCTGTCAAGTGGATGCTGCATTAAAACATTGTGTTGTTTCATCATTTTATAACATGATTTGAGTTGCCAGGAGGCAGTGGAATCTTTTATGTCCATATATCATAGAAACCACATAAAAAGGGGACATCGAAGAAAGGATGACAAAAATGTGAAATATCCAATTTGAATAATGTGAGAAAATTTTACAGTCTTGAATTTGTATTGAGTATATAGGCACTAACTCTTTAAGGACAATCATTTGAATAGGTGTTTGGGAAGGGTGATTAATCATTAAGTTTTTTTTTCAAAAAGTGAAATATGTCATAAATAAAGGTTTCATTCTTCGTGCTGAAACAAATCAAATGCACAGGCTTAAAATCAAATTAGAATATAATGGTAAAGTTACCTTAGTCCTTACTGGACCATAGGCTGCACTCTCACGAGAGAGATGACTAATGCTGGTTTAACCTGAGGGCCACCATATCACAGGCGAGGGGAGTGATTGAGAAGGAGGATCCTTCATAGTAAGCATGGGCAGTGTTGGAAACTGAACCCACACTACTGGTCTGCGTTGCACACCAGCCTTCAAATCAACAAAGCCAACCAAACTTCCACTGACAAGATAAGTCTTGCTAGAGCTAGTATGCTCCCTATATGTTCACTCTTCCATGACCATGGTTGACAAGGATTTGATGATTATAAAAGATTCAATAATATAACCATGCTGAGGATGAGGGAAACAACTATGAAGAACAAATAGAGAAGCTGTTTTCATTGAAGCAAAACATGTTAAGGAGAAATTTATTTGAGGTGTTCAGAATTACCGTATATACTCACGTAATAGTTGATCTCATTTAAAAGTCGACCCCGTATTTTTGACCAACAAATCTGGAATTTTCCATATATCTTGTGTAAAAGTCAACCCCAGTTCTTCATGGATAACAGACCAACATTTATGAGTCAATGTGCCGGCCATTGCATTATCCTCCAGGTTTTCAGAATTACGGTAATTTGTTGTATTTATTTTCTTCATTCATTTAGAAATCAATTGGGCTTCTCCTATAGATACAGTATGAATTTTGACAGGCATAAATTTCAGCCACTCAGAAGTAGTATCCATGAAATAGTCGACCCCATAAATGTAACCTTAAAAAGTAGCCAAACAAATTCTCAAGTATATATGGTATGTAAGGTTTTAACAGGATAAATAAGGAAAATAGTTTCCATGGAAAGAAGGCTTAGTTAACATGAAGTCCCTCTTTTAGGATGATGGTTAAACAGCCAAGAGTGAGATGAGTCGAGAGTGTGGTGCTGGAAAAGCACAGCAGGTCAGGCAACATCCGAGGAGCAGGAGAATTGATCAATTCTCCTGCTCTTCGGATGTTGCCTGACCTACTGTGCTTTTCCAGCACCACCCTCTTGACTCTGATCTCCAGCATCTGCAGTCACTTTCTCCAAGACTAAGATGAGATTAATTTTCATAACAAGTTACTAAGATCTGGAATGCATTCACTGAAAGGATGAAGATGGCCAATAACAGTGCTCAAAAAGGATTTGGATATGTGCTTAAAGAGTGAAAATTTGCAGAACTATGAGAAAGAGCATTGCATAGGGGCTAACTGGAAATCTTCCACAGAACCAACACAGGCAGATGGATTGGATGATTATCTTCTGCGCTATGTGGTTGTCATTCTTACGATTACTGAGGTTTGAACACCATATTGAAGTATCACTGATACCATAATCCTTGTTATTCTGCATTACTAACATTCCTGATGAAGGGCTTATGCCCGAAATGTCGATTCTCCTGTTCCTTGGATACTGCCTTACCGGCTGTACTTTCCCAGCATCACTCTCTTCGACTTTGATCTCCAGCATCTGCAATCCTCATTTTCTCCGACTTTTCTTATCAGCAACCAACTGTAATGGGAGATAATGGCTTTTAGTGGTAATAAACCATAACAATGAGTTGCTCAACTGCTTTGCCAAATGGTTAACTTTGGATTTATTGAAAATCTTTTAAAATAGTAATGTACTCATTGTCAATTGTTGTACAAAGTCATCTGGTTCAATGGTGCCTTTTACAGAAGAAAAGCATGGTCTCCTTGCCTAGCTTACATGTGACTCCAGGCCCACAGCAAGGTGGTTGCTTCTTGACTGTCCTCTGAGATGGCCCTAGCAAGCCACTCAAATCAAGGGGCAATTAAGGATGGGTAATTAATGCTCACATCCTGTGAGCTAATAAAAAACAATGCACATTTGTACTGTGCAACAAATTAAGTAACTTTTACATTTATTTAGCACCTTGCTTGATTTCAAAGCGCACCAAAGCACTTCACCTGCAATTCAACAGTCTCCTTTCTGTAGGTGTTGGGGATTGATAATAGAGCATAGAGATGGGGTGGGTAACTGAAGAGTTAGAAACTCCTGTCTGCAGAAGAATGGAGTTTCCACAAACAGGAATTCAATAAATGACAATTGCGCTGTTGTTTAAGGGTTTTTCATGAATGAAAACTATTAGCTAGCATGTCAAAACAAAAGCTCCCCTGCTTTTTTACAAATGGTGCTCTGGGGTTTCTGGTGTTCACCTATGAGTTGTAAACGGAAGCTCAGTTTTGTCTTTCCCCGAAAACCAGGCATGTCAGCCAAGATTATGGACCCAAATCTCAGGGAGGGAATTAGATCCACAGCATTCTGCGTCTGAAACAAGAGTGTTAGCCTCTCAGCCACAGCAGACACTTTTTAGCTTTCATCTTCTGCTTGTTCATGTCTATGAAGGTCTTTGCCATTTTCCTTTATTTTGGAATTCAAAGACCAAGACATTATTCATGCCATTTCTTACAACCTATCTTAGATTGGTGGATCTGAACGATACAGAACTCACATCAAAAGAAGCCCAAAGTAAAAGCAGCTTGATGAGCAGAAAATAACAATGTTTATCACTGTTGACCTTCATCATGCTAAATGCTGGTATTTCTGTGTAATTAACGTGGCAATGCTACAACCTACACCTTAAATAAGCATTTTGCACCTACCCTAATTATCTCCTGCCCACTACCACATATAAGTCTCTGTAACTAATGTTTCAAGCTTTCTGAACATTGCTCAATGCTGATGATTTCATGCTAAAGTGACTAATAGATAATAGCAGAGAAGAAGTATTTGCTTAACCTGATACACCCACTGTATTACAGATTGGTTTCACTGTTCTCACAGAAAGAATACACTGAAAGAAAGACAATAATTAAATAAATGCTTTTCAATTCCATGAAAAAGTTCAATTCTCCTTCACAGGTAGGTGATTCAAATATACTCGGTGGATGATCATTGCCTGTAAGTGTTGGAAATGGAAATCTAATGAGAACCAAAAGAGATGACATAATTTGCACAGCCTTCCTGAACAGTTTCTCAACTACTGACCAGTCATTAGTTGTGGCTAAAGTGAGGACTGCAGATGCTGGAGATCAGAGTCAAGATTAGAGTGGTGCTTAGGTAGCTAAGACTTTCTACCCAGCCCCACCCCTCTCCTATTTATCTCTCCATCCCGGAGGCTCCCAGTCTAATTCCTGATGAAGGGGTCCTGCTCAAAACGGCAATTTTCCTGCTCCTTGGATGCTACCTGATCTGCTGTGCTTTTCCAGCACCACTCTAATCTTGACAGTCATTAGTTGTATCAAGGGATACCAGCCACTGGTGGCTTGTGGTTCAGGAATGGTATGTCCTACCAATCCTCCTTTCTGAAAAGGTGTTGTCAATCAATCTGCTCGAACATGCTATCACACACTCCTTCAGATGACAGACTTGAATGTGGACATTCTGGTCTGGATGTGTGGATATTACCACAAGCCCTAATTCTCCTTTTCATGATCAGCTGTAGTGTTGGGTTTATTGAGCAGACACACTTGCCTGACACAAGGTGTACCTTGTTGCATGCTAGCAAAAGGTAAAAGTTACATCCACCATAATGGCAAAATTACAAAGACTAAATATATTACATGTGTCTGCATCAGAGCCTCAGAACTTCTTAGAATCATAAACTACCTACAGTGCAGAAAGAACCCATTCAGTCCACTGAGCCCACATCACCCCTCAAAAGAGCATCCCACCCAAACCCATTCCACATTTACCATAATCCTGCACATCGGTGGCACAGTAGCTTGAGGTAGCATTGTGGCCTCACAGCGCCAGGGGCCCAGATTCGATTCCAGCTTCATGCAACAGTCTGTGTGGGGTTTGCACACTCTCCCCCATGTCTGCACAGGTTTTGTTCAGGTGTTCTGGTTTCCTCCAATAATCTAAAGATGTGCCAGTTAGGGTGAATTGGCCATTCTAAATTGCCCACAGTATTCAGGGATGTGTTGGTGAGGTGCATTATTTAGGGGTAAAAATAGGGGAATGGTTCTGGGTTGGTTATTCTTTGGAGGGCTGGTGTGGACTTGTTGGGCCAAATGACCTGTTTCCACACTGTAAGGATTCTATGATCTTTGGACTATGAGGGAAAACTGGAGCAACAGCAGAAGCCCATACAGATATAGGGAGATCATGCGAACACCACACAGACAATCACCAAGGGTGGAATCAAACACAAGTCACTAGTGCTGTGAGCCATCGTGTGCCCCTATGGTTATTTTATTCTGTAGGATCCATCTGGGATGTCTTGGCTAGATTCACAGCATGTCGTCCTCCTTGCTGGTATTAGCTTAAGCTAACAAAACCATATCAGCGAGGATACCCAAGCAATGTCTCCAAGAGAAAATCAACTCAATCTCGATGAAAAGTAAACAGGCTTATCACATATAATTTAAAGTCTAGTTGACATGATTGGCATTTATTAAAATTAGAATTCAATTGGTTTGAAGTGGGATTTTCATGAGAAAGGATGAAAGATTGAGTCCTACAGCTTCCTAACTCCAATCACCATTCTCCCTGGTCTGGCCCACAATGTTTTCATTCTGGAGAGGTAGGACCACTGCTGACAGAGGTCAGCATAAGGAGACAACAGAAAAGGGCACATTGCAAAGCTGGTTGGCAGGGATGTACCATCCGCACATTTATGGAAAACCAACCATCTCAGATTCTCAACTCTTCCTCAACACTTTCAACTCTTCACCCCAATCCAGAAGATTGGGAAAGTTTTAGAAACCAGCAAAAGATGACGAAGAGAAATACGATAATCCTAATGTAGAATCACAGAAACCCCAGAGCACTGAAGCAGGCCATTCAGCCCATTGAGTCCACACCGACCCTCCAAAGAGCATCCCACTCAAACCAAAGCCTGCATTTCTCGTAGCTAATCTACCTATTCTGTACATCCCTGGATACTATGGGCAATTTAGCATGGCCAATCCACCTAACCTGCATATGCTTGTATTGCAGGAGAAAACCGGAGCACCCAAAGGAAACTCATGCAGACACAGGGAAAATGTGCAAACTCTGCACAGTCACCTGATACTGGAACTGAAACCGGGTCCTTGGTGCTGTGAGGTAGTAATACTAACTACTGAGCCCCCAAACCCAGAAGATTGGAAAAGTTTTAGAAACTAACAAAAAATAACCAAGAAAAATGATAACCCTAACCCTAATGTGGATGGGAGAAATTAGTGTATGAATGAAAATGTGTAAGAAATATAAAGATAGACAGTAGAAGCTTTTGACAAATATATGAAAAGGAGAAGAGTAGCTAAAGTGAACATTGGTGTCTTCTAGGATGAGACTGGGAAATTA
Organism: Chiloscyllium plagiosum; assembly: GCF_037043375.1. NCBI lineage: Eukaryota > Metazoa > Chordata > Chondrichthyes > Orectolobiformes > Hemiscylliidae > Chiloscyllium > Chiloscyllium plagiosum. The sequence continues at coordinate 44,554,940 of NW_028270159.1, forward strand.
ATAATGGGAAACAACAAAATAGCAGGACTTTTTACCCACCTTCACAGATGATACAAAGAGGATCCCAAGAATAATAAAAATGTAAAATCCAAAAGAAAGGAAATAACTTATACCAATCACAATCACTAGAGATAAAGTAAAGAGAGGACTGACAAGACTTCAGGTTGACAAGTATCTTGTGGGTCTTAAGTGAAGTGGAACAAAGGTAGTGGGTGCAATAACAATAACAAAGTAGTCTCAATTAAGGAAAGATCCTGATGGATTGGAAAACTGCAAATGCAATATCAGCAAGGGATTCAGAAAGCAGGAAATTATAAGCCGGTTAATATTGACATCTCTGGGAAATGCTAGAGTCTATTATTGAAAAAGTAGTTGCAGGATATTTAGAAAATCACAATACAATCAGGCAGAGTCAAGGTGACAATGTAAGGCAAACTATGTTGGATAATTTTATTAAAGCTCCTTGACCTATAGCAAGGAGGTGGAGAAAGGGAGGCCCCAGTAAAAGTAGATATTCTTAAACTTCCAATCATTACTTGATATGGTAGCAGCAAAATATTGCAGATGCTGGAAATCTGAAATGAAACAGAAAGTGTTGGAGACCTGAAGGACTACCTTTTCATGCAGAGGGTGGGGCATGAATGGGATGAGGTGCGAGAGGGAGTGGTGGAGGCTGGTACAATTGCAACATTTAAAATGCATCTGGTTGGGTACATGAATAGGAAAGGTTTAGAGGGATATGGGCCAAATGCTGGCAGATGGGACTAGATTGATTTAGGATATCTGGTCAGCATAGACAACAAGAAGGGTCTGTTTCTGTCCTGTACACCTCAATGACTCTTTGACTCTCACCTCAGCAGGTCTGACAGCATCTGAAGAGAGAAATGGAGCTGATGTTTAGAGTCCATGATGACTCTTCAAGAGGAAGCAGCATTCTTGATGAATTATTTGTAAGGAAGGTGGGGTGGCGAATTCTATAGATAGGCTCAAAGGTGATAAAAACGTAGGATTTCACTCGAGGGTGGAAGAGATCAAGTCAGAAGCAGGCAATGTTTTTCATTGTAAATGTGAGCAGCTTTGTGATGGAGCTGTTCACCTTGAGAAGCACAGAAGAAAATACAACGCAATGAATTGCTCATTCAAGCCCAGCATACAAATCTGGAGCAGACAGCAATCTCTGTGAACAGAATTTGAGCTTCAGTTAAGCGAACATAAAGAACACGCAATAAGCAAACAAAAGGATTCAGCAGCTGTGGCTAAGGTTAGTAGAAATAACAGAGCCTGAGTCTGGAAGCATGCCAAGTTAATCATCACAGCGCTGAATTACAAAGGACAGGAGTCTATTTGCTTAAAGCTCAGGGATTCAACATAGAAACAGCAATGCGAGGGGGCAAAATAAGTCACATTTGAAATGCTGAACAACAAACAAGGATGTCCAAACTATAGTGGAACATTGTCAATTTGTGTCTCATTATCATTTGATTGCAGAAGAGCCTGAGACCCTCAAAACAAATATTCATGCTGGATATCAGCAAAGCACAATCTTCCCTGCATTTTTTCCCAAGCAAAACACACTCTGAAAACAATCCAGCCAGCAGGTTTGTGCCATTTCAATGCATTTTTATTTCATATATTCTGAAGAAGAGTCACTGGACCCAAGATATTAACTCCAATTTCCTCACCACAGATGCTGCCAGACCTGCTGTGCTTTTCCAGCAATTTCTAATTTGTTTCTGACTTCCAGCACCTGCACTTCTTTCAGTTTTTCATTTCTTGCTCAGCCTCTGGATTTATTTAATAGGCCATTTGGCTCAACAACTTCACACCGACCCTCCAAAGAGTAACCCACCCAGACCCATTCCCCTACACTTATCCCTGACTAATGTTCCTCAGACTATGGGCAATTTAGCATGGGCAATTTAGCATGACCAATTTACCTGACCTGTACATCTTTGTACTGTGGGAGGAAACCAGAGCACCCAGACGAAATCCATGCAGGCATGGGGAGAATGTGCAAACTCCACACAGACAGTCGCCTGATGCAGGATTCTAACCCAGGTCCCTGGTGCGGTGAGACAGCAGTGCTAACCACTGAGCCACTGTGCCACCCTAACTATTACATTTCTCCCATAACTATTTAAGAGCTGAACATAGTGTGTAAGGTAATGGTTCTAAAAATGTTAATGTTGAAGTGGTATTACTCATCCCAGTATGATGATGTCACATGGAGTCGATAGGTAGAGTTTGGAGTACGACACTAGCCTTTTAGAATGTGGATGCATTCTCTACAGCTCTCAAATGTCCTTAGCAAGTATGCTTAACTAGTAATGTAAACTATATTTAGTACTATTGATCTGTAAGGCATCTGAATCCTGGAGCAACCTTCTAATGACATCTCCAAGCTCCTCATCACTGAGTAAAAATATTATAGTATGGAGGGGGGGTTAGAATGAACTTCAGACTACAGGCTGGAAGTCAGTACTAAATCAGATGGACAAAGACAGTAAATGTATCATTATGAAATGTAACTAAACATCTGATCACGGTATAACTATGATAATCGTATACAATTGTATTATATAACAAATAGTGTGAAGACCATATATCTTCAGTTTCATTTTTTTTGAAAAAATTATGGTTTGAAGCAACAGAAGAACTGTTTTCCAACCAGTTATTGCAGGGATTGCTGCAAGGTTTGAAAACAAGTAACTTATGAATTGTGCAAACTCCCTGTGCGCTCTGGGTAACAACAGTGGTTGCAAATGGATCAGTACTTGGGGCTACGATGTTGTGGCCAAAACGGAGATGTGGGTTTCACAGGGGCAGGAATGGTTACTTGATGTTCCAAGGTTTAGAACATTTAAAAAGAACAGGGAGGTTGGAAAACGAGGAGGGGATGTAGCATTGCTCATCAGAGAGTGCATCACAGCTACAGAAACAAAGGTTGTTAAGGAAGGTTTGTCTACTGAGTCAGTATGGTGGAAGTTAGGAACAGCAAGGGATCAGCCACTACATTGGGGGTTTTCTACAGACCACCTAATAGCAATAGAGAGATTGAAGATCTCATAGGTGGGCAGATTCTGGAAAAATGCAAAAGTAGCAGGGTTGTTGTTATGGATAATTTCAACTTTGCCAATATCGACTGGAACCTCCAAAGTGCAGATGGTTTAGGTGGAGGCATTTTTGTCAGGTGTGTTCAGGTGGGTTTCCTTACTCAGTATGTAGACAGACCGACGAGGGGAGAGGCCATTTTGGATTTGGCGCTTTGCAACGAGCCAGGACAAATGTCAGATCTTGCGGTGGGAGAACACTTTGGTGAAAGTGATTACAACTGCCTCACATTTAGCATAGCCATGGAGAGGGAAAGGAACAGTTTCCATTGGAAGGTATTTAATTGGGGAAAAGGAAATTATGATGCTATCAGACAGGAATTGTGAAGTACAGACTGGGAGCAATTGTTTCACAGAAAGGGCACAGCAGACATGTGGAGACTATTTAAGGAGCAGTTGTTGCGAATGATGCACAAATTTGTTCCTCTGAGACAGGTAAGAAAGAGTAAGATTAAGGAACCTTGGATGACCAGAACAGAGGAACTTCTCGTCAAAAGGAAGAAGGCAGCTTACGTAAGGTGGAGGAAGCAAGGATCTAACACAACTTTAGCGGATTACAGGCTTGCTAGAAAGGAGCTCAGAAATAGACTGAGGAGAGCCAGGAGGGGGCACGAAAAAGGCTTCGCAAGAAGGGTTAAGGAGAACCCAAAGGCATCTTACTCATACGTGAGGAATAAGAGAATGATCAGGGAGAAGGTAGGGCCAATCAGGGATAGCGGAGGGAACTTGTGCATGGAGCCTGAGCAGATTGGGGAAGCCCGGAATGAGTTATTTGCTTTGGTTTTCACCAAGGAAAGGGACGTTGTTGTAAACGAAAACTTTGAGGAGCTGGGATACAGTCTTGACCAGATCAAGATTGATGAAGTTGATGTGCTAGAAATTTTGGAAAACATTAAGATTGATAGGTTCCCAGGGCCAGACCAGATTTATCCTTGGCTGCTCCAGGAAGCAAGAAAGAGGGTTGCTAAGCTGCTGGCGAGGATATTTGCCTCCTCACTCTCCACGGGAGTCGTACCGGAGGGTTGGAAGGAGGCAAATGTTGTTCCTCTTTTCAAGAAGGGTAATAGGGAATTCCATGGCAATTACAAACCAGTCAGTCTTAGGTTTGTGGTCAGCAAAGTTTTGGAAAGAATTCTGAGGGATAGGATTTATGACTATTTGGCTAAGCAAAGTGTGATTAAAGGCAGTCAGCATGGCTTTGTGAGGGGCAGGTCATGCCTCACAAATCTTATTGAGTTCTTTGAGGAGGTGTCAAGACAGGTCACCGAATTAGGGTTCAAATCCTGCCACGGCAGATGATGGAATTTTAATTCAATTTAATAAAAATATGGGATTGAGTCTAAGAATCACCATGAATCCATTGTTGGGGGGAAAATCCATCTGGTTCACTAATGTCCTTCAAGGAAGGAAACTGCCATACATGTCTGGCCTACATGTGACTCCAGACCTGCAACAATGCAGTTGACTCTTAATTGCACTCCGGGCAATAAAATTTGGTCCAGACAACGATAATCCACATTTCCTGAATGAATATTTTTTAAAATGTGATTATGTCTGAAATGAAAAAGATTCCTGTCATCACTGAAGGCAGATCAGATACTAAAACTCAGCAAAGTTCACTGGAAGAAGCAAATGCCATGCACAAGGATGAGCAGCACACCCTACTGGAGCTCATTCAGGGATCATTAACTGATTAAAACGGAAACAGCAGTCGATGATGGAAATCAGAAACTAAAACAGGAATTGCTGGAAAAGCTCAGCAAATCTGGCAGGATCTGTGGAGACAAATCAGAGTTAAACATTTTATGTCCAGTGACCTTTCCTCAGAACTAATGGTAGTGAGGAAAAAGCTGTTTTTTATGCAGAAGATAGGGTGGGGAGAGAGGGTTAGGAGTAAATAATAGATGGAGACAGCGACCAAAGAGAGAGTAGAACCATTGGACAGACAAAAGAGTGGATAGTGATCAGCTTGGAAGGATAACTAACTATTAATGGCAACTATTAGTGGCTAACAGGGTTGTGTGTGTAACAGCAGACCTTTGCTAACAAGGCCTAGTGTGCGGAGGTTGAGGTAAGGACATGGGAGAAGGTGCCTCAAGCCCTTAAGTTGTTGAATTCGATATTTAGTCCAGAAGGCTATAGACTCCCCAAGCGGAAAATGAGGTGCTGTTCTTCCAGCTCATTACCTGATGTTGTACAGATAGGAGAGCAACAAATTGGACTAAACAGAACTGTCAATGTCAATGGCAATGATAGTGCTGAGTGAACATTTTTCATGGACACAACCAGTCATATGAATAGCTTCATTCATCATTTAAATGGCCACAGAGGGTGACTGAAAAAGTCTAGCTTGATCAACAAATCAAGGAAAGTGAGCTACATTGGACTCTAAGTAAGTCACACTAAAAGGCCTACACATACAGGATGTAGATAAGAAGAAATTTCCTGGTTTTAAGTATCCAGAATACTGAATGAAAGAGGCAGCCTCTTCCAATCAGAAAGCTATTGTCTTCTCCAGAGTTCCAATATACCGCAGCAAAGATAATACTTGTTTCAACAGAATAGCTGTTGTCCATAATAGATATTCACAAGGTAAAAGATTATTTTATGAGGCAACTTTACTGAGTTAGGAGGGAAGCACTCCACTGTGAAAGAGGTTCATTCATGTAAGGGAGTGGACCAATAAGGTCTACTCGGAATAACATCCTCTGCAAAGAATATCTATGTGATAAACAATCTTCCATTTGATCCACAGATCGGAATCAAGGCAAGGGGCCTCAAACCAAAGGTCATCATTCTTTCATTTCAAGAAGAGTGCATTCAGACTATCTACATTTGTGGAGTCTGAAAACTGAGAGAAGATGGTTTCAGGAGAGATGTTGCATTAGTCAATGGTTGACATTGAAGTAGCATTAGCTCTGCCTAATCTAATGAAGACCTGTACCTTTTTAAGTGGAGTTCATAGACAGTGGATGGATTTTGTACAACTCCCAAGCGTCCTCATTGATTATACCTGACTAGAAATGTAGACTGTACTTATTGCTGTCACGCAATAAACCTTCTGGTTAACTAAGACAAGTGTCTCTTCTGTTTAGCCACATCAATGGCTGACCCTGTAATCGCCATCTGCTCGCCTCCTCTCTTCTTGAGGTAAGGTGAGAGTCAATGTCCTTGCCACCAAGGCAGTATCTGACTGAGTATGGCATTCTTGAGTCTTAGCAAAACTGAATCTAATTAAAATCGGGAGAGGCTTTTCTCTGATTGGAGAAATACCTAGTAAAACATAACAGTGATTGTCATTGCTGGAGATGAACACTACGAAAGGGTCATGGCTGCAAGAGTTCCTCAGGGTAATATCTCTACCAACCACCTCCCCTACACTTCAATAGTACTTCATTAGCTACAAAGCAGTCTGGGCCATTCTGGGGTTGTGAAAGACACAATATGACTGGAAGTCTTTATTTTCCACTTATTTTGAAAATGGCAGTGTGAGTCAGTGACCACCTCTCTGGAAATTCTTTTTAGACTTTTCTCTCTTCACAACCACGGAGTAAGGGCAGGAACTCTGAGGCTCACCCTCATCATCTGCACGGCTCAATCTGTCTTTGCCATCTGCTCAAGTATTTGTTTTACTGCAACATCAACCTCTTTCTATGTGCTGCTTACAAACCTTACCATGCTTAAATTGACTGTCACATTCTCAACCAGTGACTGGATCTCAAATGAAAACTCAGTTGGACCTGAAGTATTTTGCAAGATATTGAGGTAATAAAAGGATATCTATAAGTATAAGTTTTCTTCTAAGATCAGATATACCTTATCAACAGCTTGTCAAGAATGTAAATGCATTACAGAGGGTTATCAGTTTATGAATATCTGGCTTTCAAACATTTGTACTTCAGAACGCGATCCCATACAGGGTATCATTTTAAAAAGCAGACAGACAAATTTTTCCTGTACTTACGAAGAGCAGTTTTCCACCTTCCTGCATTGTGTTCTGCCTTGTCAATGGATGGGAACCCATTTATAACCTGATGACTGCCTGTACATTGTTCAGTATCCCTGGGCTAGCAAGCAGAGAATCAGACAGGTTTCCTGCCCCTGCCATGCCGCCAGAAAGGCACCAGAGCCTGAAATTGGGGGTGAGAAACAAATCAGGATCCGATGAGCTGCACACCACAGTTAAATAGCTGCATCTATTATAGGACATAGAACATAGAACATTACAGCGCAGTACAGGTCCTTTGGTCCTTGATGTTCCACCAACCAATCTGAAGCCCATCTAACTGACACTATTCCATTACCATTCATAGGTTTATCCAATGACCATTTAAATGCCCTTAAAGTTGGCGAGTCTACTACTGTTGCAGGCAGGACGTTTCACACCCCTACTATTCTCTGAATATAGAACCTAGCTCAGGCATTGGCCTATATCTGTCACCCCTCAATTTAAAGCTGTTATCACAATTAAAATCGGAAAGAGGTGTAACAAATTGCTACAAAGTACAATTGTACACCAGTAACAGTCAGAACCTTTGGGAAATATAGGGGGAAAGTTGGAAACATAATAGAAGGACAGAAGATGACAAAGAGCTTCCACATGGTGAGTTCATCAGACAATGTCTTCCACTACCCAAGGGAGAGTTAGATGTGAATAATGGGGATGATAATGAGTGTACAGAAATGGAATACAAAATAAAACAATGTGTTTGGATTTTCCCAGCAATGTAGAAGTCTGTTCCAAAATTAAAGAGTCCATTAGTTTAATCAGTTACCCAGCACCTCACCCGTTACCTTCTGAAATGCTCTTGGGTTTGTTGATTTGAGTTTAAAAATCTCACCCGGAAATTATTTGAAAGAACTACTAATTAAAATCCTTGCTCTAGGTGGATGCTTGACTCTCACTGCTTTTGCTGTATTGTGCTTGAATCCAATTTAGAAGCACAGCAATGAAGGGTCAAACAAGATAAACTGATGATCAACCATGAGATGAAATTGTGCCGTGCAATAGTCGCAGTTTAATTTTTTTCATCTCAATCCATTTACCGAGGTATTAACCTGCTCGCTCCAAAGGATAGACACCAGAGTTAAAGAAACAGACAATCTCAGATAAACGTGTTGAGCACACCTTATGTTAATATCACTTGAGTTCTTTCTTATCATCTACTTTCTCCTGGTCTCTGCCCCCTCTCAAACCTGGGACCTTGTCGCACAGAATTCAATTATTTGTGAAAGCAGTTTGTCATAAAGAGGAATTGTGTTAAGAGTTTAGCTATTTTTCACTGTCTGTGTGTTAAATGCATGCTCAGCTTGTGGCAAATGTCATTTACCAATCATTTGGAACTGCAGTTTGGGAAAGGCCAGTGTGGTTTGATGTATGTTCCATTCCTGAACTTAGCTTCATCAGTAAACAAGCACATAAGGAACCTGCTGCGTGCACATTAATTCCACGCTGATAGCTCTGTGCAATCATTATTTCATAATTTGACATGTAAATAAGATAGTCTTGGGAGAGTTACTGAGGAAATGAATTAAACCAGGTGGTGCAGAAAGCAAAAAAAAACTTTCAGGGCAATGTCTTATTACAGAATACAGTATATTTTCTGAAAGGCAAATGAAAGCAAATTGACATTTAAGTTCTGCCAGTGTGGTGAAATTTATCAACAACATCACTTGTTGCCGAGCTGGGAACATTAGGAGTTTCCATAAAGAAAAGATCAGTTGAGAGGTTTATAATCTTAGAAATGAGTACATGCCTAATGTGCTGATGCTGCTTGTGTTTATCAGCTCTCTGGTCTCATCCTACTTCCTACACATCTTCACGAGCTTTTAAATTCAATGTTGTTTGTTTTGCGATCTTTCTTAAATGCTACAATAACGATGATTGGGTTTTGTGGACAGGAGGGTTATGGTGGCAACCTGCTAAGCCTGATGGTCACAAACACAGAATCAACAAGTTATTAAACTGAAATTCCATAAATCTGGTCACGTACAAGCCAGTGGATGGATCCCAGCAAGTACCAGAATTGGTGCTCACTAGTGTCCCATGGAAGGAGTAACTTGTATTAGGTCTCACTATTAGTGTGTAGTATACCTTAAAGAGGCATTCTCATTATGTCATCACTATTGTATCATGTGACCTGACAAAACAAATGTCTCAGACTCCATTTAACTGAGGCTCTTTGAAACATGATGCATTAATGAAGGTGCGCTACATTAGCAATTGAATAGCTTATTGTGAACCCAGATGCTTCTTTAATATAAACATACCTGGGATGTGGGTTAGATTTGCATTTATTACCCAACTCTAATTACCCAGAGGGTGTACAGTAACAGGTCTAGAGTCATATGTTAGACAGGCAAGGTAAGGATGGCATATTTTCTTTGTGAAAGGACATTAGTGGATCACATAGGGTTGTGAAAATTGGCAGTGGTGAAGGAGCAGTAGTGAACATCTACTGAATCTCTCCATACTTTGTTACCCATGTGTTACAAGAGCTAACATCAGTATTGCTGCAACAGATACAAATACACTGCTAGGAGAAAAATACCCACAGTGAGAGTAGACAAACTTGGTTTTGTTTTCATTGAAACCTTGAAGGATGAGGGGGTGACCTGATAAAGGTGTACAAATTATGAGAGACATGGATAGTTTTTGCAGGGTGGATATGTCAATTACTAGGAAAAATAGGTCTACGATAAAAGGGGATAAGTTTAAAAGGTATGTGAGAGGCAAGCGTTTTTACACAAGAGGGTGGTAAATGTGTGGAACGCATTGCCAGAGGAGGTGATGGAGGTGAATATAATAGTAATATTTAAGAGACATCTTGACAGATACATGAATAGGCAGAAAATAGAGGCTACGGGCCATATAGAGGGAAAAGGATTTTAGTTTAGAAAGCACCATGTGTCTGCTTGGTCTTGGTGGGCGAAAGGGCCTGTTCCTGCACTGTTCTTTGTTCTAATGCAGTGACAGTTTGTGCTTTCACCTACATGTCATGCTTCAGAGAGCCTCTGTTGAGGTGCTGTCTGAGACCTTTATATCCACAGGCCACATGCTGTGATATCATGAAGGCATACGCTAAGTGTGAGACATAACATAACAGAAGCTGTCACACAGACCTAACCAGCAATAACTATGTTTCTGGCTCCACATTTGTGGTTTTCCCTTAATATATCCAGGGAACAAGAGAAGTATAGCAGACTAAACAAGCATTACAAGAATCATACAGCCCAGAGGTAGATTTTCGATCCATTGACTTGCACCAATGTTTTTGAAAGAGCTTTCCAATTAGTCCCATATGTCTTTTGATGCTACATTTGTTTCTTACCCCACCCTTTAGAATCTGCTTCCAAAATCTTTGGCAGCAGTATTTGTAGCAACAAGGACTCGCTACGTAAATAAGCATTTCCTGATTACTGCTTTATTTCCCAATGACCTTAAATCTGGGTCCCCTATTTACTGCTACTCCTGCCAGGTGATGCAAAAAGGTTTTCCCCTTTTGCACATTCAAAATCCCTCACAACTCAATGAAATCTCCCCTTAACCTTCTCTATAATGAGAAAAAACAATCATAGTTTCTCTGGAGTGTCCACAAAACTGACATAATATGATATAATTCTGATGAACATGCTCTGCAGTCTCTCCAAAACATAGGCATCCTTCCTGAAGCACATTGAAGGGTAGAATCATAAAACAGAACAGTGCTAAAGGAGGCCATTCAGCCTATAGAGTTTGTGCCAGCCTTTGTAAAGAGCAGCTCCTTGAATCCCACCTCCCAACACATTCTCCATACTCCTGCAGTTCCTTCTCCTTGAAGTATTTATCCAATCCCCTTCTGGAGACTGCTAATGAACCAGTATCTACTACCCAACCAGAATGTGCATACCAAATCTTCACCACTTCCTGCATAGATGATAAATTTCCCCTTCATGTCACCTTTGACTCACCCATGACCTCAAAGCTATTCCATATAATTCCATAACTGCTTTTAAAAGCAGTTTATCTAAATCCTGCCGCCATCCCACACACCCCCATCCCCATGATTTAAATCACCTTGATCAAATCTCCTCTTTGCCTTCTCTGCGCTGAAGAAGATAACTACAGCTTCTCTTGATGTATCTATGTTACTGTGATCTGTTCTCCCTGGATCTGGGAATCTGGGACATTCTCAAGCCTTGTTTCTCAACATCAGTCAATCACTGTATACATCCCAGAATTGAAGGGAAGCTCCCTCCAACATACAGTACCATGTTTCATCACACACCAGTGCCTTCTGTTTTATCTCTTGCTGGTGCTGGTTATGTCAAGAGACCTTGGGTGAGTTTTGACAATACTGGTTCCAGTTGTAATTCAGTTATTGCAATTTTGATTATTCCAAGGCTCCAACAACTGCGCAAAGTTTAGCACACTACCTTACCTGAGGCCTAACCAGTGATTTAGCATAACTAGCTGCCTTTTGTACTCAATGCCCTTTTTTTATATACATTGGTGATCCCATGTTTTCTTTTGAAACAGCCTTATCAACTTGTTCAAAAACTTCAAAGATTTGTGCATATAAGTCCCAAGATCCTCTGTGAATGAACCTTCTTTAAGACTGCACTGTTCTCATTCTGACACTTCTCATTTTTATACCATTTTACGAACTGCTATAATGAATTTAATTTTCCCTATGTCTGTGTATTTTGGTCATTTGACCATTTCCTTCTGAAATCTGCTACTACCCTCTTTGCTCTCTCTATTGCCTTTCGATGTATCATGTTAGCCGCTTTGAAATTTTGCCCTGCAAAGCCAAGACCAGCTTGATAATCTATCAAAAAGAGCAGTGGTTGTCATAGCAAAAGCTGACAGAATCACAGCAAGCTTCTCTTCAAGTCTAAAAACCTATTCACCACAGCTGTCTGCTTTCTATCTTTTATCCAATGTTGCATCCATGCCATGTCTGGCTGTTCATCCCAAGGGTTACAATTTTGCTGACAAATCTATTGTGTGATTCTTTGACAAGTGCAACACCAACAACACTACCTGGATCAACCCTCTCTGTTACTTCACCAAAGAACTCTGTCAGGTTTGGTTGTCACAAGTTGCCTTTAATAAATCTAAGCTGACCAGCATGTAGTTTCAAGAAACAGTCAAATTTGCCCCAGATTAATGTCTATAGGTTTTCCAGCCACAGTCATCAGTTAGGCTGACTGATGTACAGTTTCCAAATGTATCCATTCTTTTAATGTAAAGAGTGTAACATTTGCAATTTTTCTGTCCTTTGGCACCACCTCCACATCCAAGGAAGGTAGTGTCCAGAGCCACCACAGATTTAAAACATAGAACATAGAACAGTACAGCATAGGAACAGGCCCTTCGGCACACTATGTTGTGCTGAACGTGACACCAAATTAAACTAATCCCTTCTGCCTGACCGTGGTCCATATCCCTCCATTTCTTGCATATTCATGTGCTTACCCTCAAGTCCCTTAAACGTCCCTATTGTATCTGCTTCCACTACAACCCCAGCAGCACAGTCCAGTCTCCTCCCACTCTCTGTTTAAAAGACTTGCCCCTCACGTTGCCTTTGAACTTTTCAAATCTCACCTTAAATGTATACTCCCTAGTTTTAGACATTTCAACTTTGGGAAGAAGATTCTGACTCTCAATCCCATCTGTGCATCTCATATAGACTTCAATCAAGTCTCCCTTCACTTTCCGTTACTCCAGAGAAAACAACCTGAGTTTTTCTACCTCTTCTTATAGCTCATACCCTCCAATCCAAGCAGTATCCTTCAATTCACTTGTCAATCTAAATGCACTCTATCCAATCCTTTATACCCCGAGCACTATTCACATTTTTAAACTCTCCAGTTTTTATATTACAGCCTTCATTGCTGTCATATTGCAATATCCTAATAAAAGCAGAGAAAAGGAACAACAGAAATGGGAATTGGTAACTGAGGGAGTTTTGAGGATTGATCACTTTCTAGAATCTGGTCCAGTTTGCATTTAATACTTAACTGTTACTGTTAATGGTATTTTCAATCAGTATTAATTAGTGAAAAACAAATTTACTGTGGAGATAAATGCTTCTAGTTAAGTAGCTTGCTAGTTTGAGCTGGTTCCATCAGCCAGCAGAGGCTGATACAGCTCAATGGAACTTCATCTGCTATAAGCACAGGAGATTTAGCAGATGTGTAAAGTTAGTCTCAAGAAGCTGACAGTTTGAGACTGACAGCAGTGAGACTGAGTACTCATCTCTGAGAATCTGTTAAGTGAGGAAGGCAGTGTTAATTTGGTCTTTACTCAGCTGGAGTGGTTCAAGAGAGGGAGCCAGATGTAGCAAGACCTGACAACTTAAGTCTAAATTTTCAGTGAGTCAATGGTTAGCACTGCTGCCTCACAGCACCAGGGAACTGGGTTCGATTCCAGCCTTGGGCAACTGTCTGTGTGGAGTTTGCACATTCTCTGTGTCTTTGTGAGTTTCCTCCGGGTGCTCCAGTTTCCTCCCACAGTCCAAAGATGTGCAGTTTAGTTGGATGGGCGAAGCTAAATTGCCCATTGTGTGCAAGAACATACAGACTAGGTGGGTTAGCCATGGGAAAAGCAGGGCTACAGGGATAGGGTGGATCTTGGTGGTATGCTCTTTGAAGGGTCGGGGTGGACTCAAATGGCCTGCTTCCACACTGTCGGGACTCTATGAATCGATTAGGTATGCAGATTGGTCGGAGACACTGAGTTTTAAATTTTCTCTCTCCCTCACTTAACTGGGACAATATTTTAAATTGGTCCTCGGAAGATACAAATGTCAGATTAAACTTATAGCTTGACTAGTTAAACCATTTGATACAGCTGTAGATAATCACTGAGTGATACCTACAAATTGGAATATTCATTGCTTAAAGAAAATTAAATGAAATGAAGTCACCTCCTCAGGGCTGGGCAGGAAATTGAGTGGGTGGGAGTGTGGTCCACTTGGGTGCCATGGACATAGATAGGGCTACGAAAGAGATTCCGCTGACACAGCACAGATTGCTCAGGACAAAACGAAAAAGCAGAACAACAAAGACAATAGTCTTCAGGATCATACATGAGCCACAAGCAATTTCGCATTGGGTAAACAAAATAAGTTGAATGCATGGCTCAAAGATTATGTAGAAGAAATGAGTTTTCATTCATTGGCCATTGTATCATTACTGAGGAAAACAGGAGCTGAACAATTAAAAAGCCGTCATCTAAACTGTGCTGAGACCAGTGTCATTTTATACCATGGACTGTAAAGTGGGTTCTGTACTGTTGGATGCCTATTTAAAACTGTTAAAATGCAGTAGAGGAACTAATACCTCAAGGATATCTCTCTTACTCTTCTATAAATTAAAGCCAATTTGCATCCACCCAATGGGATGGAATCTCAGTTCAACATCTCATTCAAAACATAGCATCTCCATCAGTTCAACACTCATTCTGGTTCTATCGTCAAGTGTTGGCTTTAATTCTTGTGCACAGACCTTGGCCTGAAACAGGTCATTCCCAGAACCTTAAGCGTCAGAGTCAAAGTTTCTACCAACAGAGATGTCAACAGAAATCTCAAGCTTTGCATCTTAGTCACAATGGATCTACAGAAGCAGTTCCCAAGATTCACTTCTTTTATACTGATTAAACATTAAGTTATCTTGTGGCAGCAACTTGAAAGAAATTCTGGGATTTGCATATTAATCAATTGAAACCTGCATCTCCATTCCAATTGATTAAAGATTTAACAGCCATCTTAGATTTATTCAATACATTCACATCAGTTGTGTGACCCTTTGTCCTTTTACTCATAAATTTTGTGTCAGATGTCTCCTCTCTCACTAGCACCTGGAGAAGGAGGAAAGCTCCAAAAGCTCCGTGAAGTGGATGAACTGTTCCACCTCCTCGTGGGAGCACGAGGCGGCGCCGATACAGTCATCGATGTAGCGGAGGAAAAGGTGGGGGGTGGGGCCAGTGTAGTTGCGGAAGATGGATTGTTCCACATATCCTACGAAGAGGCAGGCATAGCTGGGGCCCATGCGGGTGCCCATGGCTACTCCTTTCGTTTGGAGGAAGTGGGAGGATTGGAAAGAGAAGTTGTTCAGGGTGAGGACCAGTTCAGTCAGTCGAAGGAGGGTGTCAGTGGAAGAGTACTGGTCGGTACGGCGGGAAAGGAAGAAGCGGAGGGCTTTGAGTCCTTCGTGATGGGGGATGGAGGTGTACAGGGACTGGATGTCCATGGTGAAAATAAGGCGTTGGGGACCGGGGAAGCAAAAATCATGGAGCAGGTGGAGGGCGTGGGTGGTGTCCCGAACGTAGGTGGGGAGTTCTTGGACTAAGGGGGACAGGACGGTGTCAAGGTAGGCGGAGATGAGTTCGGTGGGGCAGGAGCAGGCGGAGACAATGGGTCGGCCGGGGCAGTCAGGTTTGTGGATTTTGGGCAGGAGGTAGAAGCGGGCGGTGCGGGGTTGTGGGACTATGAGGTTGGAGGCGGTGGATGGGAGATCCCCCGAGGTGATGAGGTTATGGATGGTCTGGGAGATGATGGTTTGGTGGTGGGAGGTGGGGTCATGGTCAAGGGGGCAGTAGGCGGAGGTATCTGCGAGCTGGCGTTTGGCCTCAGCGGTGTAGAGGTCGGTGCGCCAAACTACTACCGCGCCTCCCTTGTCTGCTGGTTTGATAGTGAGGTTGGGGTTGCAACGGAGGGAGTGGAGGGCTGTGCGTTCCAAGGGTGAGAGGTTGGAGTGGGTGCGAGGGGTGGGGGAGTTCAGGTGGCGGTTAATATCGCGGCGGCAGTTGGATATGAACAAGTCGAGGGCAGGTAGGAGGCCAGCACGGGGTGTCCCGGAGGCGGGAGAAGGGGTCGTCAGAGGGTGGGCGGGAGTCTTGGTTAAAGGGATATGGGCCAAGTGCTGAAAAATGGAACTAGATTAATTTAGGATATCTGATCGACATGGACGAGTTGTACCAAAGGGTCTATTTCCGTGCTGTACAACTCTATGACTCTATCACTATATTTACCATAAACCTGTTAACGTTTGTTCCTAATCACTGTGGACTAGATTTCTTCAGCTAAGTGTCTTTGCCTCTGATCCTGATCTGGCCCTTTCCATGCTAATGATATTTGCTCACCATTTCTCAAAAGCTCCTCCATTGTAACCTGTTCACCTTGCCTCACCTCATTCCCCCAAATTATATCCAGCACTGCTTCCTCAATCACTTGTATGGAAATATATTGATCATGAAAGTTCTCTTCTAGACATTTCAGGAATTCCTCTCCTGATTTCCATTTCCATTTTTTTTTCCAGTTAATTAAGGGTTTTGTGGAGCAGTGTTAGTGTCTTGATCTCTGAGCTTAGAGCTCTGAGTTCAAGTCCCACCTGCCCCAAAAGTATATCGTGCTATGTTTAAATAGGTTTATTAAAATAATTATATTAAGTCAACTGAAATGTTTACCCCCTCCATTATCATGACTCAATTATTTTTATAATTCAAAATTAGCTCCTTCATCTCTATTCCACTATTTGCACCATTATAGACTAGAGAATACTTGAGATGTCATAATGTAAACTGAGATAAAAATTTCAAAGTTCTCAACAAGCATCAGAATCAAAAACAAATCTACTGACAGATTATTGAACAGAATGACACAAGCATGCTTATCAGGAGCGTACACTGAGCTGATGACTGGAGAAATAATCCAGTTGTAATTTAATCTATTTTAAACACAGCAACAGGTAGTTTAACTTGAAAATAGGGAGGAAGCAATTGATAGTATTGTTGAGTGAGAGCTGAGATTCTGATCAATTCCTTTCCCATTAACTTGATCACATTATTCACGTGTACAGGATGGGTCAAGACTTGAAGGATTCTGGGGATGCAATGGTAATTTCCCTTCCTCTCATCTAGGAGGTCCATGTTCAAGTCCAACCTACTCTAGAGGTGCATAAGATCATCTCTGTACAGGTTGATTGGAGCATATCTGGAACCATAAGTCTAGTCACTACAATATGTCCTCATGATGGCTCAGGACATAAAGAGTGCTTGTGATGCAGTGGTAGTGTCCCTACCTCTAAGTCATCAGCTTTAAGTCCCAGCTAACTTCTGTAAGTAGGTTGATTTGGAAATATAGGATGGTTCACGTCTTTACTGCTGCTACTGCAATGTATTCTAAGCACCCCAGTTCAGTTAGCACTATTCTTCAAGCTGGGAATGGCATCATAATGATGAAGTGCTCATCCATCTTTGTAGCGTTATCATGAAAAGTTGCATCCTCACCAGCAAAAGCAATAACAAAAGTCAACCTTCTCTTCAGTGCTTTCTGTCCACACTTCAAATAAATACCAGAGGGGTTTTGAAGAGAGGTCATTGATCTAAAAGGTTATCTCAGTCCCGCTGCCAACTCCTGCTTAGTATTTCAAGCAATGTCTGTTTTCACTGCAAAGGAAACATTTTGAAACACAGCCCTCCAAGGATCTAACAAACAAAATAAGTATCTGGGCAAAATTTAAAGGGAATATCTGCAAAATTCCTAGCATTTTATTAAATCCTTGTCATGCAGCGGAAATTAAGAATGTAGGAGCATAGTCAGGGCAGCCATCTGTGATGGATCCTGTCCCATTCACCTGCCAATTGACACCAATACTTACAGCACCATTTTACCAGTGCTTCCCACATCTGTGCTGAAAATGTGTTGCTGGAAAAGTGCAGCAGGTCAGGCAGCATCCAGGGAACAGGAGAATCGACGTTTCGGGCATAAGCCCTTCTTCAGGAATGGCTTATGCCCGAAACGTCGATTCTCCTGTTCCCTGGATGCTGCCTGACCTGCTGCGCTTTTCCAGCAACACATTTTCAGCTCTGATCTCCAGCATCTGCAGACCTCACTTTCTCCTTCCCACATCTGTGCCTGGGTTGCCAAAGTGGATGTTTGTGCTGGCATGCTATTTTCCTAACCAATTCAGTGAACTAAAGGGGCCCTGAGACTGCCAGCTAGCTGGGTGGTATCTGTTTATGAGAGGGATGCTTGAAAGGTATGGAGATGTCTGAGGCCAAACTCATAATGCAGAAATAGAAATGGTTAAAAATCTCACAACACCACGTTGTATTCCAATAGGTTTATTTGGACTATAACCTGGTATGGTTGTGTGATTTTTAATTTTGTCCACCCCAGTCCAACGTTCGCACTTCCACATCATAAAGAGAAGTAAGTGGGTCCATTGTCATGTTCAAACATGACTGTACATCTTTGATTATACAAGTCACTGTATTATTGATGCTTACAATGCTTAATTGTATTGCTGAGAAAGGACCTAATCTGTCAAAGATTTTCATCTCGTAATCATCAGGAAAATGTTCAGAAGAATAAACAGAAAATGACATTTATGTTGTGACAATGCAAAAGCAGGTTGCTGATTGATTAGCGAGGGACTCTGATTGGTAAAGGTTGTTTCCCTTGTGGGTGAGTCTAGACCCAGAGGCCGTCATCTCAAAATACGGGATCATTAAGACAGAGATGAGGAGGATTTTTTATCTGTTTGAAGATAGCGAATGTGTGGAATTCTTCACCACAGACGACTGGCGAGGTCATTAAGTGTAGTCAAGGTTGAGATGGGCAGATTTTTAATCAGGATGGGAATCAAGGGTCATGGGGAAAAGGCAGGAAAATGGAGTTGAGGATTATCAAAACAGCCATGATCTCATTGAATGGTGGAGTAGACTTCATGGGCCACATGGCGTCTTTCTGCTCCTATGTCTTTTGGTCTCACTGGTCTTAAGGTTCAGGTAGGCAAAATGGGCAATTTAGAGACTGTAAATTAGCTTCATACGTCAGAGAAAGACTGGTATTTGCTGAAGATTTCTTCACACACTATCCTCTCTCCTCATCTGTCTTAATGTGTGACCCCTTATTCTGAGATCATAGCCTCTGGGCATAGACTTGTCCACAAGGGGAAACAACCTGATATTGCAGGTAGAAACTAAAAGACAGAGCTCTGTGACTGAATAAGGAGAGAAAGCAGATTGGATCTGATCTTTCCATGTGTGCACATGGTTACATTTTCAGTTACAGCATACAATAGGCATTTGGTATGTTAGCCTTTATTGGTCAGTGCATTGAGCATAGGAATTGGGAGGTCATGTTGCAGCTGTACAGGACAGTGGCGAGGCCACTTTTGGAATATTGTGAGCAATTCTGGTCTCCATCACATTGGAAGGATGTTGTGAAACTTGAAAGGGTTTACAAAAGACTTACAAGGATGTTGCCAGGGTTGGAGGGTTTCAGCTGAATAGGCTGGGGCTATTTTCCCTGGAACATTGGTGGCTGAGGGGTACCAATAGAGGTTTATAAAATCATGAGAGTAAATAGACAAGGTCTTTTCCCAGGGGTGAGGGAGTCCAGAACTAGAAGGCATAGGCTTAGGGTGAGAGGGAAAGATTTGAAAGGTATGTAAGGGGCAGCTTTTTCATGCAGAATGTGGTGTATGTATGCAATGAGCTGCTAGAGGAAGTGGTGGAGGCTGGTACAAATACAACATTTGAAGGCAGCTGGAAGGGTATATGATTAGGATGGGTTTAGCGGAATATGGACCAAATGCTGGAAAGTGGGACAATTAGTATAGGATACCTGGGCGACATGGACAAGTTGGCCTTACATCTCTATGACTCTATGACTCTATTAATCCATATCAAAATCTAACAGGCATCTATAACCCATGAATGTAACTGCTTCAAATCCTTTATCATGCTATCAATCTCCACTGAGGCAATGATAAATAGTTAAGTGCCAAATGCAAATTTCAAGATGCTTTGGGCCCAGTATGAGACCCGGCAGCATCAACAGCGGCTGCATCAGTGAGCTGTGCCTGAAGCAGACTCCTGGCTGTGGCAGGGTGTAGTTTGGCCTGGTACAGTACCTGGCAGCAGTGGTGGTGTCTGCACTGGCAAGGTCCAGCGAGGACCCGTAGTGGAGAGGAGGTTGGTGGAGGCGCAATGGCACCAAAGAGTGGCAACTTCTAATCCAATGGCACAGCAAAGGGAACTCATGCCTGGTCACCAGGTCCATGGTTGCCATGATGGAGCAGTTTAGAAGAAGGACTGAAAATCTGGAGACTTTCTTCATTTTTCTGAATTTATATTTTCTGTTTCGATTTATTTTTCTGTGTTTTAAGATGGCGCTGGAGAGTGGTGACACTGTTCAACACTTATCATTGTATTTCTTAACAAGATACACTTGACAGGAAACCAATCAAATAAATAAAATCAAATATCATTACTGACAACACTGTGCTCAGAAGAGCACATTGAAAAATATCTAAATATAACATACGTAATGCATATAATCTTGACCAATATTTGTAATATTAAGTATTTTACATCTCAATCTAGATCATCATTTCTTCTCTTGATAGAAAGCTTTGGTCCTGGAAGAAATACCCTAAAGAAGCAATTGCTGCTAGCCTGGGTTATCGCATAATGAAAAGAAAATTTCAAGAGGAAAGTGCTAGTTGTTTAAGGGAGTGATTAACCAGAATAGAATTTATCAGACAGAGGTATTTAGTTTGAGTGAAAGAAAATATAACAGAAAGCAAACATATTTTTGGGAGTATAACTTGAAACAATGGAGAGAAATGAAAAGCACTCAATGTTTCTGTAAAATTACGAGACAATTATTCAGCTTTCTGTCACTCTCTTTTTGTTTCTTGCTTATCTTTAAAAGAATGTTTGATTACTTTCCACTGCTGCACTCGATTGAGCTTTGGTACAGTATTTCAGAATGTTACGTGGATGAAAAGGTGTAAAAAGGTGTGGTAGAGTTCCTTGTTTGCCCTGATAATTCAGAAGCTAGCAGAAATTTCTGTTCTTCCTGCTAGATCAAGTCTATGCTACAGATTGGTCACAGCTTGGTGTATTAACATTTACGCTGAGGCTGATCACCATGACTACCTTCGAGCGATGCATCACTAATGGACTGCAGTCTTAAATATTTTCTAATCAATCTGTTCAGAGATATTAATGTACACCTCTGAAGCAGAGTGGAATTTGGATATGTTCTCCCAGTACAGAGGCAGCAATGTTACCGTTATGGCAAAAGAACTCCCTCAACTGCTATTTGATTGTTCAGTCAGGAGCTTGCATCTAACACAAGAAAGAACAGTTGATTCTTGGTTAGAACCCATGGACCTGCTATCATTTCATCAACATCTAAAAGTTAAATTGAAGTTAAAGTCCACTTCACATCGGATGCAATCTTATTATAACCCACATAAAACCAGAGCAATATGGTGATAAAATCCACAGTGCATTACGTTTGCAGACTACATGCTGAAATTATCCCACATTATTTACATTGCTGTGCAGTGTTTGTGTTATTTCAAAATGGGTGATAAAATTAGACGACAACCATCAGAATGGCACTGCACTTTAAGGTATATTAAAGTCGCCCTTTAACAACTCATCCTATAACAAATGGATCATGAAAGGAAAAAAGACCCCCCCTCCTACAGCACCTTTCACAATCTCAAGATGTCTGTGAGTATTTTATAGCCAACTGAATTTCTTTCAAACTGTATTCACTGTCATAATGTAGTAAAAGCAGCAGCCAAAATCAGCGAGATCTGTAAATCACAATAATATAAAGGGTTTTGAGGGATCAATATTTGCCTACACATATTGAAAAATCTCCTACTTTTCTTCAAAATAACATCACACAAATTCTTTCACATCGTCCTGAGCTGGCACGTTGAACCTTGCTTTAATATCTCACCCTAAAGCTTGTACCTCAGACAGTCCAGCACTCCCTTAAAGCTGCTCTCGATTGTGTATGCTTTAAGGAGAACACTCCAGATTCCCTGCCTTCCTACTGTTAGTTAATTCCTGTAACATGCGATAACTTGCAACACAAAATTGGATTGAGAATGAAATGCTAGTAAGAGTTTTGAAAGGCACAATTTCTTGTTAATAGAAATATGTTTCGGTTATTGCAGCAGTAATTTGCTACATTGTTGAAACAAAAAATCCAATTAACTGGTTAGAGAAGCAGTAAGAGGTGCCGGGACTCTTACTGTGTCAAGGAGTAAATAAGTTGCACTGGGAAATGGAAACACAATGTTTCAACTTCCTTATCAAGTTAAATGCTCACTGACCCCATCTGGAATAACTTCAGTGTTCCTGTGCAATATAGGGAATACTACCGGCCATTTCTCCTCCTCTTGATGACAAGCAAATATTCCCTGGTAGAAAGTGCAGACAATAGCCAAGAGATGAGACTGAGCTTCAGCACAATGTCTCCTACAGTTCAAAAACCCAACTGTGACAGCACATATTGACAAATTGCTAAGAGGACTCAGAAAACTGGTCAAATGATCATTTACTTGCATGCTTTATGCGAGGAGAGTAAACATTATCACTGTGACGTGTAAAACAAACACTGACGGATTACAAACACCTCTCAGCTCGATACAACATTACATATTGCAAGTTCCTATGTAAGCATTATTTTCCCATATACAGCCATTTTTCACCCATGGCCTACAATATCTTATTGGTAAGTCTGGCTCCTGCACTCTGAGCCCGTCTTTGAACACTTGTGGTTCCCATTTGCTTTATAAATCAATTTTATCCCTGAGCTAAGAGAAGCTGATTCAACCACTTTACCAATCGACATTGATAATGATGGTTTGGATGAGATGTAAGTGGATTATCAATGGCACTAAGAACAGTATTTCTCTGCAAATCATAGTCTTCAACAGTGGAAGAAAAAAAACCGTGCGCAATTAAGATTTAGAATTAGTGCAACAAGTGTAGACATAAAATGGTGTAGAGTTTTCAGCACGGCTTAATTTAGCAAAGTTAAATTTAGGACACATTAATCTCCCACCTTCTGCACGCTGAGCCTGTCCCATGACAACCTGTTATTAGTCATGATACAAACATTTTAAATCAGCAAGGTCTTTAAAGTAATGTAACAAGCTGTGTGGCTTCTTTATAGTGAGCTAGAACTATTCAGTTTTTGAAGTCCTTAGATATTTGATACTCTGAAGTTCAGACGAGAAGTGAAATTCTAAACAGCTATTAAGGACCACAGGCTAATGAATTGCAGATAAACAAATCTGTAGCACGAATCCAATTAGAGCCATAGAGCTGTTCAGCTCAGAAACAGACCCTTCGGTCCAACTCGTCCGTGCCAACCAGATATCCTAAATTAATCTAGTCCCATTTTCCAGCATTTGACCCATATCCCTCTAAACCTTTCCTATTCATATACCCATCCAGATGCCTTTTAAATGTTGTAATTGTACCAGCCTCCACCACTTCCTCTGGCAGCGCATTCCATAATCACACCACACTCTGTGTGAAAAAGTCACCCCTTAGGTCTCTTTTAAATCTTGATATTTGACATAACAGATCGAGCATCATGAAATTGCCACAGTCGAAAGAGAAGTCATTCCAAGAACTAGATTAGAATGCATTGTAGATGTTCTAAACTTATAGAAATTATTGAATTAACTCAACACAGCTAATAACTCAAAGCATTGTTTAAAGACAGAGCTAAAGTTAAGATCACTGCATCCAGCAAATGAAAGAGTCTTCCATATATTACATAGGATATATGAGTTCTTGTTTTGGGAATGAAATTCCACATTTTCAGATTACTTTTCCGATGGAATCTGAAGCTACTGATTTTTTAAAGTAAAGATAGAGTTCCAATGCCGATGATAGGAGATGAGCTTATATTTGTATTTAATCTATTACAACTTTTGAAGAGAACTGTTTGATCCATCTTGTCCATGCTAACCCAAAGATACCCAGATGTCCTTCTTTTCTCATTTTTGTTTTTATTTTAGTTTTAGTTTTGTTTTAGCTTGGCAGTATCAGGCTTGTTGAATTGAGTGGACAAGCACAGCTTGGCTTGTGCAAGACAGAAGCTGGGGGCCTGACCCGGGACTCTCGGTGAGTTCTCGATGCCCAGCACACGGACCGAAGGCTAGGCCGGGGCCCGATGCAGACTGTCCCTGAATCGGGACTTTGGCAGTCTTAGATCCCAGGAACGAGCCAAACACAGCAATGGACGTTCCCCAGATATCTGCAGTGATGCTGAGACTGGGGGAGATCGAGCCAGTGTGGGGAAAGCATGCCAAAGCAAAGGAGCCCTTGTAGGAAGTTCAAACTCAGCATAGCTAAGCACTTGTAGAAAACAACAGTGGTTGCACTTTTAGCTTTATTTCTTTACTTTTCAACATAATGCTAAGAACGATTTTAATGTTAACTTTTAACTTTCTTTAATGCTACACTAACAGTGACTGTAATGGTAACTTTCAAACTTTGTTCCTTGTTTCTTTTTACCTTGTTCTTAAGCTTTTGTATCTAAGTACTTGTAACTAAGACAGTGCAGTGTATGACGACATTGGAAACTTCTCACTGTACTTGAGTACATGTTACAATAAAGTTTAAATCCAAATCTAATCCCATCTTCCTACACACGACCCGTAGCCCTGCAGCTTACAGCACTGAAAGGGCAGGCCCAGGTACTTTTTAAACGAGTGTAGGGTCTCATCTCCACCACCAACTCAGGCAGCGAATTCCAGACACCCACCACACTCTGCGTAAAACAGTTGTTCCTCTAATCCTTCTACCACTTAGCTTGAAACTGTGACCCCTGGTTTTTGAACTCTCAGCCAAGGGAAACAGGTTCCTCCTGTCTACCTTATCTCTACCGCTCAAACATGTCAATCATGTCATCACACAGCTTTCACTGTCCCAAGGAAAACAATCTCAACCTCTCCAATCTCTCCTCTCCAGCCCTCACATCATTCTGGTAAATCTTCTCTGCATTCTGTCCAGAGCGATTACATCCTCCCTGTAATGTGGTGAGCAAAACTGCACACAATACTCCAGTTGTGGCCTCACCAATGTCTTATACAATTTTATCATTATTCCTTACTTCTGTATTCATTACCTTTGCCAATGAAGGAGAGCACTCCTCACTTTCTCCTAGTTGATCTTAACCTACTGCAAATCCTCTTGCAAGGATGCCTACGTTGAAGAAGCTCTCCTCTTCCTCTATAAGGATCTCAGTGAGATCTCAGCCCACTTGGCACACCAGCCTCATTCCTGAAGAAGGGCTTATGCCCGAAATGTCGATTCTCCTGCTCCTCGAATGCTGCCTGGCCTGTTGTGTTTTTCCAGCACCACATTTTTCAACTCTGTTCTCCAGCATCTGCAGTCCTCACTTTCTCCCAGAGCACTCCATATGCCTTCTTTACAACTTTATCCACATGTACTGCCACCTTTAGGTACCCGTGCACCTGTACACCAAGATCCATCACTTCATCTGCACCTGTCAATATATTCCTATTTATTGTGTATTCTTTTTCATTATTTGACCTCCCTAAATGCATTACCTCATACTTATCAGAGTTGAACTCCATCTGCCACTTTCCTACTCACTCCATCTGTATCATTTTGGAGCTTACAGGTATTCTCTAGACTTCCACTATATGACCAATTTTTGTGTTGTCTGTAAATTTCCCAATTGTGTCCCCCATGTTCAAGTCATTAATGGGGCCCAACATTGAGTTCTGCGGAACACCACTTCAAACAGCTTTCCATTCACATCGACCATTACCCTTTGTTTCCTGTGACTCAGCCAACTTTGGATCCAATTCAACACCTTACCCTGTATGCTATGGGCTTTTGCTTTTTTGACCATGTAGGACCTTGATAAATGCCTTACTAAAAATCCACTGCACTACCCTCACCAATTCTCCTTGTCACTTGCTCAAAGAACTCAGAATCGTTTACAAGATATGACCTTGCCTTAGTCGATAAAGTGTGGCCCTGGAAAACGTACAGCGGGTCAGGCAGCATCCGAGGAGCAAGAGATTCGACATTTCAGGCAGGGCCCTTCTTCAAGAGTTCTGCTATGCTTTTCTCAGTGTCACACTTTTTCAACTCTGACCCTTCAGCATCTGCAGTCCTCACTTTATTCTATGATCTTGCCTTAACAAGGCCATGCTAACTATCCCTGATTAGTCTATGCCTTTCTAAGCGACAGTTTATTTGCTCTCTCAGGATTGATTCAAACAGTTTGCCCACCACTAAAGTTAGGCCAGCTGGCCTATCATTGTTTGACATTTCTTTCATGCCCTTTTTAAACAACAGAACCACATTTGCATTTCTCTAGACCTTGGGCACCTCACCTGTGAGTGGGGAGTTGGTGAAGAGTGCTTTGTGAAAGACCCTATACAGACAAGAAGTAAAACTAATGTCATTTACAAAATACCTTGCTAGGACTGTAACAAACACTACATTGGACAAAGAGGCAGAAAACTAGCCACATGATACATGAACATCAACTAGTCACAAAACGACATGACCCACTCTCACTAGTATCCTTACATATGGATGAGGAAGGACACCACTTTGACTGGGACAACACATCCATTCTAGGACAAACCAAACAGCGACATGCATGAGAATTCCAGGAAGCATGGCATTCCAACCAGAACTCTATCAACAAACATATTGACTTGGATCCCATTAACCACTCCCTGAGAAAAATAACAGGAAATGACACAACCATAAGAAATGACGTCACCAAGGGAAATGACATCACCGACCCTAGGAAACTCAAACATATAAACAAAAAGTGGACTACACCACCAATGCTTCACTTGGAGGCTCACTGAAGATGTTACCTAGTCTGGTGACGAAACATCTGAAAACAAACCTTCCAGCTCAGCGAGCAAATATACATCCAGAGCCTCAACCTAAGCTACAAATCTTCTCAAAACTCGCTAAGACAGTTTTGCTTTCAGAGTAGGCAGGCACCTTCATGTATGCAGGTCCTTGACTACTGCTGGGTGTCCGTGCTGGCCATGGGTTATCTACGTAGGAGGGACCACCAACCAGGCTTGGTGTATCTGCCCTATTGCCTGCCTGTTGTCGCCCTCACCTACACTGGTTCCCAAACTGGTCTGCATGTCGCAGCCTAAGGAACTTACAGCCTACAAGAGCAGTAAAGGCATAAACACTCATCACATTTAAGAAATATGTAAATGTGAACCTGCAATACCATGACTTATGATGGGCCAAGTCCTGGAAAATGAGAATAGAATGGTTAATTGGTTGTTTTGAACCGGCATGGACATAATGGGCTGCAGGTCCTTTCTCAATGTGTCGATCTCTACTACTCTATGAATTCAATTGTCTTCCAGCTTTCCCACCAGGCTTTCAGTGGAAAGTTTAGGCATTTCTATCCCAAAGCTTTCTGCTAGATTATATGTGAAAGCCAGAAGAACAGCAGACACTGGTCAATCAGAAACAAAAGCAGACGTTGCTGGAAAAGCTCAGGAGGCCTGACAGCGTCCGTGAAGAGAAATCTCGGTTCAATGACCCTTCCTCAGAAATAATGGTAGCTTTGAAAATGTCAGTTTATATGCAGAAGATAGGGTAGTGGGAGGGGTAGGGAGTAAACAATAGCCATGGATAGAGCCCAAAGGGAGACAGGCGCAGTTGGACAGACAAAGGAGTAGATGATGATCTGGCTGGGAGAGTTAGTTAATGACTAACGATAGGTAGTGTGTGATGGCAGACTTTGCGATAAGAAGTCTGGTGTGTGGGGTAGGGGGCTAGGACTTGGCTCGCCAGCTACCATTATTCTCCCCTCCTTGCTGCCCAGGAGTGGATTAAACTCCATCCAATGTAAATGACAGTGGAAGGAAACATGGACCCTAGAAGCAATGAGGAAGGTGCACTACTTATCGTTCTCCAGACTCTTGTTTCTGTGGTGAGAGGACACGACGTATACCTCAGGTGGGAAAAACTATTTGAAGGCCTCAGAAAAGACAGTTCTAAAACAAATTTGAAGAACAGACCCCAGCGTTAAGTTCTCTGATTCCTATTGATGTTGCAATGGTCCTGGTCAAATCCAGCAAGATTCCTCCAAGCCTTACCTGGAGCTGTGATGTATCACTGTGTGGTGCACACCACTCTCTACACCATGTTGTGTATCAATGTGCATTAAATTGGGGTGGCACAGTGGCTCAGTGGTTAGCACTACTGCCTCACAAGCGCCAGGGACCCGGGTTTGATTCCAGCCTCAGATGACTGTCTGTGTGGAGTTTGCACATTCTCCCCGTGTCTGCGTAGGTTTCCTCTGAGTGCTCCGATTTCCTCCTACAGTCCAAAGATGTGCAGGTTAGGTGAATTGGCCATTTGAAATTGCTTATAGTGTCCAGGGATGATTAGGTTAGATGCATGAGTCAGGGATAAATGTAGGATAATAGGGGAGGGGAATGGGTCTGGGTGGGTTACTCTTCGGTGGGTCAGTGTGGGCTTGTTGGGCCGAAGGGCCTGTTTCCACACTGTAGGGATTCTATGATCTCTCTATCAGATCATAGCTGAATATAAGCCAGCTCAATGGGCCTTTAATACATGCAGAATGTTTGGGCAACTGAAATAACCCATACTGCTGGCTTTTTAAACAAGCAACATTATGAACGTACTTCCATCAACACAGCCAGGTACACAAAACTGACAGTTCAACATGAAGAGGAATTTTCAATTTTTACCCTCAAGTGACTTTTCTTTCTGCCTGGGTGACACCTTCCACAGAGCGGAGCATGTTGCCATGGTAAAACAATGATGAAAAGGGCAGTAATTTTACGGCTGAGAGTAAGTCTACTTCCTCACACCAAAGCAGTTAAGAAAGACAAACACTGGCTTATGGAAGGGCAGAGAACATAAGAACTCAGCACTTCTTCATTATTATTTGAAACCACTCAAGTACCATCTGAAAAAACCAAATACCTCCCAGGGCAGTGATTATGTCTGGTGTCTTCCCAAGTGAAGTGGCAGCAGATTTCACAGCAAGTTTAAGACTAAAGGTCTGCATTCAGCTGCATCAGACTTGTCTCTCAAGTTCTCTGCTTTCAAATAATCAGGTCTTCACTGTGATAAGATATGAAGCTCAAGATGGTGGTGGAGTAGGAAAGCAACATTCGGGCCCCCACCCGCACCCTAGCTCTGTCCATTTTTACTTTCTTTAACCTTTCTTTTCCTTTTCTTTTCTACCATTCACTACTCCCCTTATCTTATGTGAGTCTGCACAGCACGGAGTGCTCGAACAGTGTGAACAGGCAGCATGAGGTGGTTAGCAGTGAGAGTGGGGCCCAGCGTGAACCCAGCGATTGGAGACTGTGAGTGGGCACTGCCTAGGAACATTCCGGATACCCAGCGATTAGAGACTGGGAGCAGGCCCTGTTCGGGAAAGTTCCAGATAGCCAGTGATCAGAGACTGTCATTGAGCCCTGTCTGGGAATGTTCCAGATACCAGAGCCTGTGTCCGTGCCCTGTCTGGTATATTCCAGGTACACAGTGATCAGAACATACCCAGTGGTAAATCAGGATTAATGTCTTTGCTCTTACAGTAAAGTGAAGAAAGATTTGTTGGATCAATGTGCAAAAGAAGCTCAGAACCAAAGGCCTTTAGCCAACCGAGTCTGTGCTGGTCAAATATAGCTATACTAATCCTGTTTTCCAGCACTAGCCCCAATGCCTTCTATGTCTTGGCATCGCAAGTGCACATTTAATTACTTCTTAAACGCTATGAGGGTTATACCACTACGATACTTACAGGCCATGAGTTTCATCACCTTCTGGGTGAAAAAGCTTATCCTCACATCCACTGTAAACCTCCTGCCACTGGTCATTGATCTGTCCATCAAGGGGAAACATTAATCTTAAGCCCCTCATAATTTTATACATCTCAAACATGTTCGCTTCTCAGTCTCCTCTACTCCAAGAAAAGCAATCCCAGTCGGTCCAATCTCTCTTCATAACTGAAACTCTCCAGCCCAGGCAACATCCTGATGAATCTCCTCTGCACCCTCTCCAGTGTTATCATATCCTTCCTATAATGGGGATTCCAGAACTGTGCACAATACTTGAGCTGTAACCTGGCCAATGTTTTGCACAATTCCAGCATATACACCTTGATCTTAAACTCAATGCCTCGGCTAATAAAGGCAAGTATACCATATGCCATCACAACCACTTTATCAGTCATGCTACCTTAAGACACTGGTGTACATGCACAGCCTCTGATCCTCGGCGCTCCTCAAGGTTCTACCTTTTCATTATGTATTTCCTTTGCCTTGTTTGTCCTGCTCAAGTGCATCACCTCACACTTATCCAGATTGAATTCCATTTGCAACTGACCAACCCATTTGACCAGTGCATCTAGATACTCCTGTAATCTATTTTGCTCACTGTTTACCACCCTACCAATTTTCCTATCATCCGTGACCTTACCAATCAATCCTCCTACATTTGAGTCTACTTCAGTGATATATGCCACAAACAGCAAGGGCCCCCAGTCACAGGCTCCCAGTCACAAAATAAACCTTCAATGTTTCCTTCCACTCAGTCAATTCTGAACCCAATTTGTCAAAATTCTTTGAAACTCATGGGCTCTTACCTTCGCTATCAGTCTCCTTATTAAAAGCTTTGCTGACATCCAAGTAGACTATGTCGAATATATTGCTTTTATCTACACACCTGAACACCTCTTCAAAAAATTCAGTCATGTTAGTCAGACATGACCTCCCCTAAACAAAACCATGTTGACTGTTCTTAACCAATTGCTCCTTCTCCAAATACAGATTAACTCCATCCCTCAGAGTTGCTTCAAATGGTTTCCCCATCACTGCAGTTAGATTGACTGGCCTGTGGTTCTCTGGTTTATTCCTTGCTCCCTTCTTGAATAACTACTTTGGCTATCCTCCAGTGCACTGGCATCTCGCATGTGGCCAGAGAGGAATTGAAAACCAACAGCAACACCCCTGTTATTTCTTCCCTTGCCTTACTCAACATCTTGGAATGCATTTCATCTGGTCCTGGGAATTAATCTGCTTTTAAGACTGCCAGATCACTGAGAAACTCCTCTCTACCAGTACTAATTTCTTTAATTGTATCAGAGATCTTTTCCCCAATGTCTTTACCCATGTTGTCCAGCTCATTAGTGAACACTCACATACAGCATTCACTTCGAACCTTACCTACATCCTCTGACTCTGTGCACAAATTACCACACTGGTCCTTAATGGGCCCTACATCTTCCTTAATTATCCTTTTACCCTCAATGTACTTGTAAAGTAACATAAAATTAAACAAACAAGGGCAGGACTTATACAATTAAAAGTAGGATTTTGGATAAAGCTGTAGAACAGAAAGACTTTGGGGTTCAGGTACATAACTTTTTAAAGTTTGCATCATAGATATATAGGGTGGTTTAGCACACTTGCCTTCATTGCTCAGACCTTTGAGTATAGGAGTTGAGATGTCATATTGAAGTTGTACAGGATATCGGTGAGGTCTCTTCTGGAGTATTGTGACTAGTTCTGGTCACCCAGTTATGGGAAGGATAACCACCCCAGTCCAAGACTGACACCTCCATGTGATTATTAAGTTGGGGAAGGTTCAGAAACAAATTACCAGGATGTTGCTGGGAATGGAGGGTTTGACTTATACGGAGAGGCTGGATAGGCTAGGAGTCTTTTCACTGGAGCATAGGAGGTCAAGGGGTGACCTTATGGAGATTGATAAAATCAGAGGGGCATAGGTAAGGTGAATGACAGGTGTCTTTTTTCCAGGGAGGAGGCTTTCAAGTCTAGGAAGCATATCTTTAAGGTGTGAAGAGAAAGATTTAAAACAGACATGAAAGGCGCATTTTTTTACACAGAGAGTGGTTCATGTCTGGAGCAAACTTCAGAGGAAGTGGTGGATGTTGGTACACTTATGACATTTAAAGGATATTTAGTTAAGTACATGAATAAAGAATGTTTGGTGGGATATGGGCCAAGTGCAGGCAAATGGGACTAGTTTAGATTGGGATTATGGTCAGTATGGACTGGTTGGACTGAAGGGTCCGTTTCTGTTCTGTATGACTCTATGACATGCTATTATTCTTTCATGCCCCATTTATGGTCTCCTACAAAAAAGGCAACATGCAAAGGCACTTCTGAGATTCAAACTCAGGATTGTCTGTTTTCTGGGTAGGTACTTTAACCAGTTAAGATACAGTGCCATCAATTACTTACACAAAGAGAATAAAAATAGGCAGTAGCAGCTGAAATGATCTTGATCTGTGTAATTAGACCTAAAAAAGCAGAGCATATTGATAACTCTCACAGCTGCAGCACACTGGAGATGACTGACTGGTACTTTAAAGTCATGGGGTGCTCAATGCTCGGAGGCATCGTCTAACACTTTCAATTTCCATTGGCGATGCATGGTACAAGATAACACTGAAATACTGGTGGATGGGACAACAGCATTGTCACACCTTCATTTTATCAAACAATATTAAAATTCTAATGTTTCAATCGAACATCCTAATACAATGTAACATCAAACAAAATTGCATAAAACAGATGAACAATCACAAACACTCTAGCAGATGTTAGAATCCAGTTTAGGGACAAACTCCAAGTTAGAATCCAGCACACTGATATTCTGCAGTATGGGTTCACTTGCAGACAACCACAATAGATGGAACCATTTGAACTGTGGGATGTATTTTATCAGGAAAACTATTTCATAGCTCATAGGGCTGACTCACACAGGCCAGGTGAGGACAGTTAAATACATCAAGATGGTCGATATACAATCTGAGTGAAGTGCGATTTGTTTCACTCTTTTATTAAAGTGCACGTTCAGCAGGATCGACATTTCTGCAAGGCTATTACAGTGACCATTTCCATAGGCCACCGATCCCAGAGAGAAACTTTTAGGCAAGCAGTCCGTGCAAATGGACAATTAAAGGTTGGTGAATTCGCAAATTACTCTGTGGATTTGAGCAATATAGACCTTGTATTACAATCAACCAAGGTCTGATGAGTGAATGCAAGCAGTTAAATATTATCAGAAGGATAATTTTCAATTGTATAATCACAGATTACCAAAATTCAGACATGTGATCTCACTAATTTTCAGTTTTACAATAACTAAGAGCCTTTCCAATGATTACAGCAATGCTGTGGATGTCACTAAGATGACAGTATGGGAATTCATAACATTAGAGTTATGTCATAATGTTTAAATACTCACATCCCATAATAAGTTCTTAAATGTTTCATTCACATTAAATCCACCAATACTGCAGCTATTAACATAAATTATCTGACACTTTATTACATTTCTACCTCATCTTACAGTCAGCAGTACTAACAGTTGACTCATTGCGTGTGACTGGTTGGATTGTTCTTAAACAGCAATCTCAATTTGACAAATCCTTGAATATCTTGCAAATGTAATTCTGTCATTTTATTAAGAGAATTACTTATCATTTGGGCCCCTGAAAGATCAGCAACGTCACCTATGTGAAGCTGCAGGAGATGGGAAGATACTAAATGCGTATTTTGCATCAGTGTTTACTGTGGAAATATACATGGAAAATAGAGAACGTGGGGAATTAATATCAACATCTTGAAAATGTCCATATTACAGAGGAGGAGATCTGGATGCCTTAAAATGCATAAAGGTGGGTAAATCCCCTGGACCTGATCATGTGTACCCTAGAACTCTATGGGAAGCCAGGGAAGTGATTGCTGGGCCCTTTGCTGAGATATTTGTATCATCGATAGTCACAGGTCAGGTGCCAGAAAGATCCTGTGGATTTCTCAGTAATCCCATCTCCTCCATCAGCTACCATTAATGTCATGATGGGGATAAAAATCTCATTAAATTTTGCAAAGAACTGCCATTCTTCAAATTGCCAACCGGCCATCTACCTAACTTGCACATCATTGGACGCTTTACCATGACCAATCCACCTAACCTACACATCTTTGGACTGTGGGAGGAAACCGGAGCACCTGGAGGAACTCCAGGCAGGCAGGGGGAGAATGCGCAAACACCATACAGACTGTCACAGAAGACTGGGATCGAACCACGATGCTGTGAGGCAAGGATACTAACCACCATGCCACATGAACTGAACAATGAATTACACAGGGCCTTCCTGGAGCTCTGAACCTGACATTTGTCTGGTTGCTCTGACAACTTCTGGCTCAGTTCTAATAAAACAGATCTTGATTTTTCAGTGAGTCCCTCGCACAGAATCTATGTAATTCAGCCTTCCCATCAGTACAGCTGAAAGCAGCACTGCTGAACAGAGAATTTATTTCTCTATCTCTCTCTCACACACACACACACACACATCCACCTACACACACACACACACACACGCCTACACACACACACATGTTTGCTCGCTGAATTTCCTAACTGCCTACGACATTTGAACTCCTCCTTAGTCACTCTTCATCAGCCTTGAATGACCTACTGAAAACCTGGTATCTGTCCCTGTTTCGAGCCAGAATTGCATGTGACTAATATTTTGGAGCAGGTAAAGATGCAACCTCTGATAACTGATTATGTCCTGAATGTTACATGTTTGTAAAATGTGGACTTTGTCAACACCATAAATGCTTCCAAACAAAAACTGGTTCATCATGCTTTCAAGTAACAATAATAAAAAGCAGCAGGACCATTTAATAAGGGCAACTCTGATGACATCATGACACCGGGATACAGTGAGGTCAGTAGTTTTGTGACAATGAAAGAAACACAGGTACAGGTTCACAATTCTTTATCCAAAATCCTCAGGGCCAGCTGGCTTTCAGAATTTGGATTTTTTTGGATTTTGGAATAAGTGACAGTTTCACAATGAAATTTTAAAAAATCTTACCGAACAGCAGACACACCTGTGAGTACTATGAACCCTGAGACAGAATTGATGCCTGCCAGTGCTGGGCCACGTCGCAATGTCACATATTGGTGACGCGGGTCGATTGGGTGTGGAGTTGGGTTAACTGTTTGCACGCTAAACAACCTTGTTATGGAGAAAAAAACCGTCACGAGAAACTCTTCGGATTTCAGAGCTTTTTGGATTTCCAGATTTTGAATAAAGGATTGTGTATCTGTACTAACATTCCAATTCAATTTCACATGTGCCCGTGAGCCATAAACATGGCATATGCACCGTTCTGCAGTATTATGGATATTATTGAACACATGTTTAATAAAAGAACAGAGTGAGATTATTACAAAAACAATGCAGCAGTTAAAAGATTTCTGGAGGACATTTTGGCAATTTTTAGAGCACTCACTTAATGCAGAACTTACACAGCATTCACACACAGCCACTCCCAACACCCTGTTGAAATCAACACTCTAGTTACCACTTCCAAAGCTTGTAATTTATTCTTGAACAATGTTTTATGTAAGTTGGGGCTAGGCAAAATTAATCTACACAAAAGTCAAATTCAATAGGACTAAAAAGAATTTATGACTTGACATAGCATTTGAATAAAACAAAAATTGCTTTTCAAAATTAGCACATTAATAGTGATGGCTCCTCACTAGGAAGAATGCTCAAAATCTGTCTTTAATTGTCGTGGAATCCCAGGATTTCAGTCCCCCTGAACTTTGCAGACGTTAATCCACATTGAGTCTTGGAGAGTAATTTAAGAAACCGAGTGTTCATCCCAACACTGTAATTCTTAGAATGGTGTGTTAGAATCCCTGCAAGAGGATTCGCAGTAAGGTTAAAATCAACTAGGCAAAAATGAGGACGGCAGATGCTAGAAACCAGAGTTCCTGATGAAGGGCTTTTGCCTGAAACGTCGATTTTCCTGCTCCCTCGGATGCTGCCTGGCTTGTTGTGCTTTTCCAGCACCACTCTCATCTAAACACTGTTAGAATCCCTACTGAGTGGAAAGAGGCCATTTGGCTATGGAGTCTGCACTGACCCTCCAAAGAGCATACCACCTATCCCCGTAATTTTGTATTTCTCACAGCCAATCTACCTAACCTGCACATCTTTGGACTATGGGAGGAAACCCATGCAGACAGAGGGAGAATATGCAAATACTACAAGAAGTGTCACCTGTTGATTAACCCAGTGGATAAAACAGTTGGATTGAAACATTTACAGTCTGCAAAATTGGTAGGGTTTTGAATAAAATGCATATGATAAAAATACTGTGGCATGGTGGTTCAGTGGTCAGCACTGCTGCCTTACAGCACCAGGGACCTGGGTTTGATTCCAGCCTTGTGTGATTGTCTATGTGGAGTTTGCATGTTCTCCCTATGTCTGTGTGGGTTTCCTCTCACAGTCCAAAAAGTGCAAGTTCAGCAGATTGCCCATAGTGTTTAGGGATATGTAGGTTAGGAGCATTAGCCATTGATATGGGTGGGATGCTCAGCAGAAGGTCAGTGTGGACTTGATGGGCTGAGTGGTCATCCACGCTGTAGGGATTCTATGATCTCTACTGCTCATTTTATGCAGTTACATTTGACATATTAATGCAGTCCCTGCAATTCAGGTCCATTAATGCTGAAAAATGCTTACTGTGTTACAGAGCACTGAGATATACGACTGTGTGATGCCAGGATACATCTTTGAGAAGTAAATGATTCAATTTTTATGATAGTTTAGGCTAGCTGAACAAACTCATGACAGCTTGAAAGCAACATTCAATTATCAAATGAGGCACCAATTCAGTGCCCAACTGGGTTCCTTGCCCAGGTGAAAGCTCATCAGTTGCGCCTGAACTATGATAATTGTAGGCTTGGGAACTGGTCTTCATCTTCGCAGCCTGTAATTATGCAACTTAACTCACAGAGTCGAGGGTGACAATGATAAAAGCATCAGAAACAAAAACAGAAGTTACTGGAAAAGCTCAGCAGGACTTGCACCATCTGAGGAGAGAAATCAGAGTTAATGTTTTGGGTCCAGTGACCCTTTCTCAGAGTGTCAGAATCAGCCCGAAACTGTACAATCTGTTTACAACAAGCGAAGAAGTTAACTCTTGGAAATGAGGAACTGTTGACCCAATCTAAAGTACACACTGAAGCAAATGGAATGCAAATTTAGCTATTCTACCAGAAACAAACAGATAACTTTAGATTAGTAAGGAGACATATCATCACTGACCCACCTTTCAGGGAAGAATATTAGTAAAGTGGTTCCCAAGTATTTCATGGCAGCAATCGTATGACTTTCAAGCCTGTCTTTGTATTTAATTCTGTAAGTGTGCTGCAACATTGCCTTAGCAGTGAAGCATATTGCCAGGTGGCTGTGGTGGCTTAGTGGTGAGCACAGCTGCCTCAAAGTGCCTGGGTTTGAATCTAGCCTTGGGTGACTAACTCTCCCCGTCTCTGCATGGATTTCCGCCGGGTGCTCCAGTTTCCTCCCACATTCCAAAGATGTGCAGGTTAGGTGGCTTGGCCATGGGAAATTGCCCATAGTGTCCAGGGATGTACAGGATAGGTGAATTGGCTTTGGGAAATGCAGGGTCACCCTAATATGGTAAGGGAAAGGGTGTAGCTGGATGCTGTTTAGAGGGG
Source organism: Chiloscyllium plagiosum (assembly GCF_037043375.1). Taxonomy (NCBI): domain Eukaryota; kingdom Metazoa; phylum Chordata; class Chondrichthyes; order Orectolobiformes; family Hemiscylliidae; genus Chiloscyllium; species Chiloscyllium plagiosum. The sequence continues at coordinate 44,592,458 of NW_028270159.1, forward strand.
TCGAATAGCCTGCTTCCACACTGTAGGGAGTCAAAAGAAAATCACATGTACAGTGCAGCATCTGAAAACCTGATCTTTGGACATCAAGAAGTACATTTTAAAATGTTTTAATTATATTTTTCTTTAAACTCATGTTATTGATTCTATGTTATTTTTCAGGTAATTTAAAATTGAGTTACTCAGTTGTGGTGTTGATATTTTGACTAAAAGTACTTGTTATTTTTTGTGATTAAGAAAGCTCTTTTAAGTAAAACTGTATCAAAGTAGCACTCTTAAATAAAACAGAATATTTTTTTAATACATTTTTTTAAACAATTTATAATAGAACATGTTGCTTGACTGTGCTGGTTTGTCACAGATTTTGCTTTCATTGCTATGAATATATTGATAGGTCTGAGTGATTTGAGTAAAAAGATAATTAAAGAGAAAACATTCCTGAAACTCAACGCTGAAAATAAGGGAGTAATCAATAAAGTGATGACTCTTACAGAATGGACTAGGAGCAAAGTGGCAGTTAAATAACCTGAAAAACTGACAGCATGCATCGAGCTGAATAAAGGGAGCTTACTATCCCTTGCCAGAATTTCACCACAACTTGTAAATGTGAGCATCTTCACCACCTGAATAAAGCCGACGATTGCTGCCAAGTGAATCTGAATTAAAGCAGCAGCTTTCTAACCACCTTCTGGGTACCCTCAGGAGATACAGATGGTTCTGCATGACATGTAGCATTTCTACTGCTCCACAGGAATACCTACGCAGACAACATGAAATAGTCAGTGAGCGTCTGGATTGGAAGCTTTAGGGGACGAGCTGCTGGCTTATGAATGGGGAAACAGTGGAAAGAGGCGTCGCTGACCGCACCCAAAACTTAGCCTGACTGCTCAACGGGTGAACCTGAAGCTGATCAAGATAAAAGTTACAATTAAAGCTGCTGCAAGTCAGGTTCAAAGGTCACATACTGATGTAAAAAGGTCTTCATTCAGATCTGAAAAGGTAGCAGCAACACAGTTTATCAACAGATGGGAAATCAGTGCAATTAATTTCTGGACTCATCACCTGCATAGCAAAGTTATTGCCCAATTTGTCAGCAGAAGTTAAACTATGACAGCAACTCACCTCGAAGTTAAAGCAGTGGTATTGGGAACCGCAAAGCAATAACCACAAAAATCAAACAACTTATGACTGTCATGCCAGTGCTGATGGGTTATAACCACAATGGGGGCACCCTGCAGTGTCGCACGTGTGAGATAGGACTTCAAGCATCCCACCTGCAGGAAAAACAACTGATAACATTTCCATTCACACAACCGCAACAACATTATGCCCAGGTTGAGAAAGATTGCCTGGCCATGGCCTTTGCTTGTGAACATTTTCATTAATACCTCCTTTGGAAAGACAAAGTGACAGTCACATCAGGCAACAAGCCACATTAAAGCACTGCAACCCCCCGCAAAGCAGCAAGGTGTTTACCTTGAAGTCAAGTCACTTCTTCCTGGATGCATCAGGTATCTGAAGTACCGAGTTCCTCAATTGGTTTATTAGGAATGGCAAAGTTAATGCCAGCAAGTTTCATTTTTAATGAAATGCTACTGTGTGCAGATGAGCTTCCATATACCTGCTAGTGAAATGGTCAACCTGTCACCGGAGGGGGAGAACATAATCACTAAAGTCTACGTCAGTGAGAATTGTAAGAGTTTACCCTGACGAGAATTGTTAAAGTTTATCTCGCTGCTGAGACCTTAAATTTGCTTCTCACGTGATGATGATCACTCAGCTGCATTCTTATCGCCAATTCTGGGTCTTAAAGGCCTGTATAATAAATTTGACTACTGTTTGTTTTTCAATTTGGTTCTCGAAGGATCATAGCTGAAATACACTCCAATAAATGAAGAACTCAAGTTCCAAACGGTCACGGATTGAGAAAAACATGGAATCTTCACAATATTTTCTACAATTTGCTGATTTGCTAATAAGCTTCTTGTCCTTCCAATGTTTCATCTGGTTTACATCTTTGGTCCTGAAGGACTGTGCTATTATGGTTAAATCGGGTTGATGTTTAATAGAATTAGAATTAGATTTTATTTTCATGTACAGAAGTACAGGAGTGTCGTGAAAAGTGTATAATGTCGCCGTTCCCGGCACCATTTTAGGTACAATTACGTATTAGAGACATTAAGTATGCTAGGTCGGTTAGATTCATAGAGTTATAGAGTCATACAACATAGAAACTGACCCTTTGGTCCAATCAGTCCATGCTGATCATAATCCCAAACTAAACTAGTCCCACCTGCCTGTGCTTAGGTACAATTAATAAGAGACATTTGGCCTTTGATTTACATCCAGTGATCTCCGTCCCAGCCAGAGTAAGGGTCTGCCTCTCACATGAAAGAATTCAGATTGACTGCATGTAAGTAAAAGTCTGATTGACTGGTTATGTCCAATCCCCACTTCAGGTAACTGTTCTGAATGGTTCTAGCTCTGTTTTCCAGATAATCTGATGGTTGACAACTAGCAATTCTAATCAAAACAAGCAGCATTTCTCTTGTCAGATTCTGACAAGTTAGCACATGGGTTGGAAAGTCAGCTTGAATATGTGGTCACTGTACAATACGTTACCTGAGAGAAAAAAAGAATATAGCTACAAGTTGACCAAAGCATTTAGCTTCTTTCCACCAAATCTGTCACTAAATGGACAATCTTGATAAGTATTCAGTAAAAGCAATTCACGTCTGTGCACGTTCAAAACATTTAATGAATGGAATCTCTGCGCATCAAGAGGCCATTCAGCCCATTGAGTCTGTGCCAATGCTTAGCTGAGCAATGAAATGTAGAAAAAAGAATAATAGAAGAAATTGGGAATCAGTAATTAGTCATGGTGCAAGAGCTGATGATACAGTCAGTAAGATGACCAAAGTTTGCTTTTAGCGGATTTTGAAAAGAGATTGTAAATGAACTCCAGTGAGTAGGAAATGGGGAGGTCTCCACTGTCAATGGAAGGAGGAAGATTTGTCAGGATGCATTGAAGGACTGAGTCCAATAATTGTAAATTATGAGAGAGTATGCAAGGCAGGGACAAGTCACTGAGACCGAATGGGTAGGGATTTGAGGACTCGATTAATCTTTCTGTTTGACCACAGTGATTCCGGTATAAAGTGTAATCAAAACCAGGCCCACATTTGCATTCCCCTCTCCTCCAGGTTTCTGCTCAATCTTATTTGCATACACCTGTCTGTAACATGTGCCTTGAGCCAGCCCAATTTGGCAACATTTTAGAAAAAGTTTCAGAAACCTTGCTTTAACAATATATATTCCCTGATATTTTTAAATGTTAGCCTGATGCAGCTGCAAATGAGTTTATTAAAACAGAATAAATGTTAAGGTCAGAGTGTCTAGCCACAACATCAGAGTATCTTGATTTTAAATTATTGAATTTGATGTTTAAGAAAATATATAGAACTATGACAAGCCAGACAGTGGGACATTTCCTTAGAGAGTTTTATTGAAAAAAAATCAAAACCTTTCAAAGTACTACTGTTTCTGTTATAAGGTGACATATATCTCTTCAAAATATAAAGGCCTTAATGCAGTAAATATCTTACACACATTAACAACAACAATACTATAACCTGCCAGATGATGTGACACTCAGCCACCTAAGTGGTCCTCCAGCAGGTTTTTCTGATTGTCTGGGATGCCTGGGACAGTAATTGATCAATTGATTGATTTATTGTTGTCGCAAGTAGTCGAGAGTGTGTTGCTGGAAAAGCACAGCAGGTCAGGCAGCATCCAAGGAACAGGAGAATCAATGTTTCAGGCATACACCCTTCATCAGGATTGGTGCTCAGCTACCTTCCCCCAAGCTCCACCCCCTCCCATTTATCTCTCCACCCACGAGGCTCCCAGCCTCATTCCTGATGAAGGGCTTATGCCTGAAACATCGATTTTCCTGCTCTCGGATGCTGCCTGACCTGCTGTGCTTTTCCAGCAACACACACTCAACTCTGATCTCCAGCATCTGCAGTCTTCACTTTCTCCTAGTTTTTGTCACATGTAGGCAAGTATATTGAAAAACGCTGTTGTGCATGCTATACAGTCAGGTTGTACCACACAGAGTGTAGCAGAACAGAGTGCAGAATACAATGTTATAGCCACAGAGAAAGTGCAGACAGAGAGCTCAACGTTAACACTTGAGAGGTCTTCAAAAGTCAGAAAACAGCGGGGAAGAGGTTGTTCTTGAACCTATTTGTTAAGTGTATTCAAACTTTTATATTTGCTGCCTGGTGGAGGAGAGTGGAAGAAAGTATGACCAGGGTTGGAGTGATCTTTGATTATGTTGCTATCCTGAGGTAATGGGAAGTATAGATGAAGTCAATGGATGGAAGACTGGTTTGTGCAATGGACTGGGCTGTGTAATGGACTGGACTGTATAATGGACTGGGCTGTGTTTCTTGCTGTCTTGGGCAGAGCAGTTGCCATACCAAGCTGTGATGTATCCAGATAGGATGCTTTCTATAGTGCAGCTATAAATGTTGGTAAGAGTGCTGGTGGACATGCTGCATTTCCTTAGCTGCCTGAGGAAATAGAAATGTTATTGTGCTTTCTTGACCATTGTGTCGACGTGGGTGGACCAGGACATCTCCCACCTCATGAGCCTCCAACCCCATGGCATCAATGTGGATTTCACCAGTTTCCTCATTTCCCCTCCCCCTACCTTACCCCAGTTCCAGCTCAGCACCATCCTCATGACTGTCCCATCTGTCCATCTTCCTTCCCACCTATCTGCACCACCCTCTCCTCCGACCTATCACCTTTACCCCACCTCCATCCACCTATTGCACTCTTAGCCACCTTCCCCCCATCCCCATCCCCTCCCCCATTTACCTCTCCCTTCCCTCTCCCCTAACTAAAGCTGATGAAGCCTCATTCCTGATGAAGGGTTTTTTTCCCAAAATGTCAATTTTCCTGCTCCTTGGATGCTGCCTGACCTGTTTTGCTTTTCCAGCACCACACTCTTGACTCAGGACAAATTGTTGGTGATCATCATTCCCAGGAACTTGATGCTCTTGACTATCTCCACCTCTGCACCATCGATACAGACCAGGGCATGCTCTTCACTCTGCTTCCTGACTTCCCCAATCCCCCACCCTCAACCCCCCTCAAGAAATAGGCAATCACTCTGTGTTCCAGCACCACCACAGAGGCAAGGCAGCAGGCTTTACAGTGACACTAATGCTGTGGAGTAGCAGGCAAGGTAGGTCGCTTTTAAAGAGGTTGGGGAGGGGGATTCATAGAGTAAGGTTCATGGGTTCAGAGGTTTCACAGAGATCAGGCAATAGCATTCAACAGTCATCAGCCTGAACCCCATCCATGCACCCAATTGCCCCAGAGAAGGTCAACTTTATGCAGGCTTCCCCATTTAACCAGTTGGAAAGGTTGACAATGTTCTCGCCCAAGGAGTTAATCATGGTAATGGCATAAAGAGGCCCTAAATTGGTCATCAATTCACCGTGCCAGAATCTCCATTGGTGGTGGGTCTGGTACATTGATGCCATGCGTTTTCCCTCCCAGGTTGTAACCTTCTGAGGTGGCTGGAAGTGCTGGGTTTCTCCCTGGTGCCAACTTGCCCAGTGGTTTATCCTCGCTGCTGCCAGGTCCACCTCTTCTTGGGAAGATGAACATCTCCTCCCTGTTTCAGGTCTGCGACATTTCATCAGAACCTTCTGAAGACCCTACGAAATGGTCATGGGCCTCAAACATTAATCCTGCTCCTATTCTCCACACAGGCACTAGCTGGCCTGCTGAGTATTTCCAATGTTCGTTGTTTCTAATCATTAGGTCTCGGAGTAGGGTTTTGACTAAAGTTCAAGTTAGGGAGTGTAAGAGAGGAGGGGTTAGCAAGGAAGACTTTGGAGTAATCAAGTCAAGAGGTGATGAAAGTGTGAGTGAGGCTGTTAGTGCCAGCGGGGGTGGAGGAGGGAGTAGCAGTGAACATCGTTGAACAGGGAAAAGTAAACAGTGATGAAGGACATGGGCTGGAAGTTCAGTTCTGGATCAAATAGTTTGCTGAGGTTTGTGCTAATCTGTTTCAGCCTAGGCAGGTAACCAGGGAAGAGAATTAAGCCAACGGCAAAAAAAGGAAGTCTTTATGAAAAAGCTTTGCAATGACAACTATATCTAGTTGAGTTGATGACAATAAATGGTGTGTGAGTGATTCTGTCAGCAACATTACCAGATGAATAGAAATACTTCCTTCAGTAAAGACTTCACCTTAATGGTACATGCGAATCTGTCAAGTCAATCATGCACAATTTCTCTTGTTTAATATTTTCATCAGAAGACATTTTTGTTTTATTCATCTATGGGATGTCAGCTTCGTTAGCTAGGCCAGCATTTATTGCCCAAAGAGCAGTTAAGAGTTAACCACATTGCTCTGGGTCCGGACTCACATGTAGGCCAGACCAGGTAAGGATGGCAGTTTCCCTCCAGAACCAGAGTGGGAACTGAAAGGTTTTGAATTATTACCCTCAATGCTCTTTACCACAAATTCTCTACAGCCCTGAATTCACAAATATAGGACTTGTTTTGAGCTGTCGTAGTTCTCCTGGTTAACATCATGGATCTTCCCTCCCAGGACATGATCTTCTGGGGTGGCGGGAAGCCATGGGTTTCTCCCTGGTGCCAACTTGCCCGTGGGTTTACCTGCTGCCAGGTCCAGCACTCATTTGGGAAGGGGAACCTCTCCTCCCTGTTTCAGGTCTGCACAAAGTAAAATGCAACTCCATCACATTTCGAATGTAGGTTAGCAGTGACTTCCCCTGCACCACCACGACTAATGCTATGCTTCATTCAGCAAGACCCTGAGGCATGGCTCACATTCTACCCCCATTGACCCTTGTGGAAACATGGGCTGAGCTGCAAAAGAGGAGAATGCTACCGGAAGGATATTATTAAACTGGAGGTGGCTCAGAAGAGATTTACCAGGATGTTGCCGGGTATAGAAAGTTTGAGATATAAAGAAAGGCTGGATAGACTTGGACATTTTTCATTGGAATGTAGGAGTGTTGAGGGAGTGACTTTATAGCTGTTTGTAACATCATGAGGAGTAGAAATAGGATTAATGGTAGGTGTCATTTCCCTAGGATGGGGATTTCAAGACTAGGAGGCATACTTTTAAGGTGAGAAGAGAAAGATTTTAAAAAGACATGGGGGCAAAGTTTTTACACAGAGGATGGTTCAAGTGTGGAATAAACTTCCTGAGGCAGTGGTGTGTGCGGGCACTGTTGCAACTTTTAAATGACATTTAGATAAGTACATGAATAGGAAAGGTTTGGAGGGATATAAGCCCAGGGCAGGCAGGTGGTTAATATGACTATTAACCCCTTCAGAGCCATTGCCTTATATCTGTTCATTCTGCTGAAGTTCCTGTTAATCTGAATCCATTTTCAGTCTAATCACAATCAACACTCTTGAAATTATCAGCAGCAATAAGAATGATCTGTACATTATGTTCAGTATGGACTGGTTGGACTGAAGGGTCTGTTTCTGTTCTGTATGACTCTATGACTGAAGCCCAAAGCTATGGCTAGTATTGTGATCTCTATTCAAGTCCAAAGCCCAAAGATTAGGGCACGGAGTGTAGCTTCTGTCAATTCCTACCACATCACATGGTTGTTGCTGGGGATGGGGATGATTTTCCTCCTGTGATGCCCTGTCTAGCTTATCTAATACACCTCCTGTCCTGATCTTATCTAATACACCTCCTGTCCTGATCTTATCTAATACACCTCCTGTCCTGATCTTATCTAATACACCTCCTGTCCTGATCTTATCAGTTTGGAAGCCTCCAACATTTAGCAAAAGCTGTATAAACACACGATCTCTCTGCCTAACATTTGCCAGGGGGAGTTGATTGACTGGCTGCGATGCATGTGATGTGGGGAAGCAATGGTTTAGTGATATTATTGATAGATTATGAATCCAGAAGCTCACCTAATGTCCCAGGGACCTGGATTCAAATCCTGACAAGGCAGTTGGCGAAATTTGAATTCAATAAAAAGAAATCCGGAATTAAGAGTCTAATGATGGCAATTAAACCACCGCCGATTGTCAGGAAAACCCCTTGTAATTCATTTATTCAGGGAAGGAAATCTGCCATCCTCACCTGATGTGGCCTATATGTGACTCCAGACCTGCAGCAATATGGTTTGATTCTCAACTGCCTTCTTAAATAGCCTAGCAATCCAATCAATTAAAGAGCAGCTAGGGACGGACAATAAATGCTGGCCAGCCAGTGATACCCACGTCCCATGGAAGAATAAGAAATATGTGAGCTTCAATTCACATGGAGGCGTACATAACTTTAAAGACCACCTGAATTGTGGTCAATGTCATCTAACGAGGCAGTTTCAGAGCCCATGGAAATCACTGCTGGAGACTTTCAATATAAAGGCAGGTAAAATTCAGGTGTGACTGACTTCATTAGTAGCTTCCATTTGGGCATTAGTCCCTGTGATGTGTATCTGCTGATTATACCCTTAACTTTGGCAATTAATTCCATGACACATTTCCAAAGATGCTTCCATTAAACCCAAAAGCAGGCAGTTTGAAGTCACTTTTCTAAATGTATTTTCTTTGACTATGCTCTCACCCAGATTTCCATTTGCTCTTTTGAAGAAGGGACTGGTTTGAATTCACCCTGTTATGTTTTTCTCACACCTTAACTCCACCCTCTCCCAACCTCCAGCCAGTCCAGGTCAATGTGAGGTCCCAGCTTCTGATTGAACCAGTCAGGGTGTACATATCATTCTTATTGTTGCTGATAATTTCAACAGTGTGGATCATCAAGGTTAGACTGAAAGTGCATTCAGATTAACAGGAACTTCAGCAGAAAGAACAGATATAAGGCAATGGCTCTGAAGGGGTTAATGTTCATGTTACATTTGCAGCACCCATTTCACTGATATCATCCAGAGACAATGGGTGGAGACAAAGGGTTTGACTCTAGCTATTGAGGGAAGTAGATGTAACCACACCAACTCCCTAAGGTCCTAGTGCCTATTGCTAATTTGCAATATATTTCTTGTTATTTATGAACACTTTTTTATATACTCTACAGCAGTGTATCTTCTTAGATGGATCTGATAAAGCAAAGACAAAGGACAATTGGTTAGAGACCAATTGGTGAGACCAAATGTAAACTTAGGGAATGATTCACTGTGCATTTCAGCCGGGCCTGCAGGGGCTGACCGGACCTCCCAGTCACCCACCCATGTTAATTCCCCTTCCCACTCCCTTTCTGACATGACCATCCTTGGCCTCCTCCATTGCCACAATGAACCACAGTGCAAATTGGAGGAACAACACCTCATCTTCCGCCAGGGCAGCCTATAGCCCAGAGGACTCAACACTGAGTTCTCCGATTTCCAATAACCTCCCTTCCATTCCCCCGACTGCCTTCCCTGCCCCTCCCCCTCCATTCCACTGCTCCCTGACACCAACGGGATTCATTCCCCTCCATTGACCAACCAGGTTGTACCCTCTACCTGTCTTCACCTAACCCCACTTCACCATCCTGCCCCCCCACCCCCTTTATCTGCAACTGCCCCCACACCTACCCCGAGTCCTGAAGAAAGGTTACACCCGAAATGTCAACTTCCCCACCTCTTGACACTGCCTGGCTTGCTGTGTTCTTCCAGCCTCCGCTAATCTACAAAGGACAGTCGGTGACAGTGCAGAACCTTGAGCAACCTTTCCACAGTATCACACACTGGCAAAAGTAGCAAATACCAAGAGAAGTCTTTTGGGAAAGTATCAGAGAAGAATTGCTGCTTTACACAAAGAATCCACGCTTTTAAGCCCATCAGATCAATCCTGCTGTGGGAAAAATATCTTTACTCCTTTGACATGATTTTGTTCATCAAAGTATTCAGTCAACTAACACTGGCCTCAGATGGCTCACTTCGGTCAGACTTTTTGTGGGCTTTTGTTGGGAAATTAAGTGCTTGACCATCAAACAGCAGAGGGGCTCCCCACCACACCATCCATAGCATGGAGAAAAGTATAGTTTGCTTGAACTAAAATGTAAAAAAATACTGCAGAAAGGTCCATAAAGAGAAAAAAAAATAAGTCCATTAAAAAGAAAACATCACATAAAAGGCCTGTTAGGTTGCTGTTAATGGATTTCTTCAAGATACGTGATTTGGAGTGACATATCCTGTGAATTTCTACCATTGTATGTCGTTGTTGCACCACTAGTCTCACAGCAGAGTTGTGAGATAATGAATCACTCTCTCTATTCATTGCAATGCGGTCCCTTTAGAACATGTATATGTGTCGCCTTTACACATTGGGAAGGCACTTTCCAATGAAGCAACACAATCTCTTTGGCACTCAGCTTGAGTTGCAAAGTAATATTGTAGATCCTGATGAAGTCTTGCATAAAATCAACAGACTGAATAATGTCCATCTCTTTAAAATAAACACACTGTGGCTTATTTACAAATTCAACACATAATTCAACAACAAACGTTAGCTGTTTTTGAATGCTAAATATTACAGAGTGATTGCAGGGATGGCACGATGGTTAAGGGTATCACAGTGGCTCAGTGGTTCACACTGTTGTCGCCCAGCGCGGGGGACCTGGGTCTGAATCCACCTTCAGTTGACTGTCTGTGTGGAGTTTGCACGTTCTCCCCGTGGCTGCGTGGGATTCCTCTGGGTGCTCTGGTTTCCTCCCACAGTCCAAAGATGTGCAGGTTAGGGTCGATTGGCCATGCTAAATTGCTCTGTGGTGTCCAGGGTTGTACCAGCTAGGTGGATTGAGTACAGTGTATGCGGGCTTTACGAGGATAGGGTGGTGATGGGATGCTCTTCAGATGGTCGGTGCGGACTCAATGGGCTGAATGGTCTCTATCTGCACTGCGGGGATTCTATGGTTCCTAATATATCCAGATTATCACAAAGCAACTAAACAATTGATTATATTGATTTAATATTCTCCCCTCCCCCCCTGAAATTGCTTCAGGCTTACGTTTCCATGGTAACTCTTTGTGACTGAGTATTGCAGGTAAGGAAAGAAAAGACATGCATTCCTTAGCCTTCTCAAAATGCCTTGCATCCAGTGAAATGGCTTTTGAATTGCAGTCACTGGTACAGTATATTGTTAGAAATACAACTAGCTTGCATTTAGCAAACTCCCATCAACAGCATTGTGATGATGACCAGATAATGACTTTTTGTGATGTTGATCTAAGGATAAACACTGTCTATTACACTGGGAATTACACCGAAACAGAGGTAAAGAACTGTGGATGCGGGAAATTAGATTAGATTTTTAGATTACATTACAGTGTGGAAACAGGCCCTTCGGCCCAACAAGTCCACACCGACCCGCCGAAGCGAACCCACCCATACCCCTACATTTACCCCTTACCTAACACTACGGGCAATTTAGCATGGCCAATTCACCTGGCCCTGCACATTTTTGGATTGTGGGAGGAAACCGGAGCACCCGGAGGAAACCCAAGCTGTGTCCTCTGGTTCGGCACTCACCCATCAGTGGAAATATGTTTCCTACTGCCAGAGTGTCCAATCCTTTCATAATCTTAAACGTCTCAATCAGATCCCCTCTCAATCTTCGAAACTCAAGGGTATACAAGCCCAGTTGCTTCAGTCTTTCAGTGTAAGGTAATCCTGCCATTCCAGGAATTGACCTCGTGAACCTACGCTGCACTCCCTCAATAGCCAGAATGTCTTTTCTCAAATTTGGAGACCAGAACTGCACACAGTACTCCAGGTGTGGTCTCACCAGGGCCCTGTACAGCTGCAGAATTAGATTAAATTAGATTAGATTACTTACAGTGTGGAAACAGGCCCTTCAGCCCAACAAGTCCACACTAACCCTCCGAAGAGCAACCCACCCACACCCATTCCCCTACATTTACCCCTTCACCTAACACTACAGGCAATTTAGCGTGGCCAATTCACCTAACCTGCACAATTTTGTATTGTAGGAGGAAACCGGAGCACCCGGAGTAAACCAGGTGTTGAAATTAATGTTGAGGCATAAAGTCCTCAGCGGAAAATGCGGTGTTGTTCCTCATGATTGGGTTGTGCTTCATTGGAACACTGCAGTAGATCCAGGACATAAATATTAGCATGAGAGTTGAGGGGGTTATTTAAAAAGGCTAACGAGGGGTCACTCCTAGGGACTGAGGGGAGATGTTCTGCAAAATGGTCTCCCTGTCTGCCTTTGGTCTTGCTAATGTAAAGAAGACTGGAGATGATAGCTCCTGCCTTTTTCAAAGTAGCGTCAAGGGATATTTTACACTAATCCAGATGGCGAAAGAATCTGAGGCATGCAGCCTCATTATACTATTTGGATAGAAACCTGCATGCAAATCAATTATCCACCATTCGTTTAACATCTGTAAAAACTGAAAGTTTGAGGCAGGTTGAGTTAAGGTTTTAGGATTAAGAATTCTGTCACACACACCACACCCCCTCCCTCAGTGTTGACAGGTCAGCCAGCCAATTGGGAGAAGTGGCTGATTGTGACTCCTTCTTAAAAATCTCTGGCCAATGGCATGGAACAATATGGGGTACATGTTTCAGTTTTGTAACTGTTGAGTAGAGTGTTCCCAGGACTCATCAATGGTGAGGTAAAGTTCACTCCTTTATCGGCCAGCGTATTGAGTACAGGAGTTGGGAGGTCATGTTACGGCTGTACAGGACATTGGTTAGGCCACTGTTGAAATATTGCGTGCACCTCTGGTCTCCTGCCTATTGGAAAGATGATGTGAAGCTTGAAAGAGTTCAGACAAGATTTACAAGGATGTTGCCAGGATTGTAGGATTGAGCTATAGGGAGAGGTTGAACAGGCTGGGACTGTTTTCCCTGGAGCATCCGAGGCTGAGGGGTGATCTTATAGAGGTTTAAAAAATTATGAGGAGCATGAATAGGATAAATAGACAAAGTCTTTTCCCTGGGGTCAGGGAGTCCAGAACTAGAGGGCATAGGTTTAGGGTGAGAGGGGTATGATATAAAAGAGACCTAAGGGGCAACTGTTTTACACAGAGGGTGGTACAGGTACAGAATGAGCTGCCAGAGGAAGTGGTGGAGGCTGGTACAATTGCAAGATTTAAAAGGCATTTGGATAGGTATAAGAATAGGAAGGGTTTGGAGGGATATGGGCTGGGTGATGGCAGGTGGGACTAGATTGTGTTGGGATATCTGGTCGGCATGGACAGGTTGGACCGAAAGGTCTGTTTCCGTGCAGCACATCTCTATGACTCTTCAGAAAACATTGATTCCGCGGGTCAGAGGCACTGCTCAATGCACTCAGATACTTGGATATGGTTCCAATTCTACCATTGACTCGCACACCCTCTGGCCAAACTACCCTACATTAAGCAAAATACAATTTATTCGAACAAAATATTTAAAAAACAACAAAAGAAAGATGAACGTAGAGTAACTTAACTCTATTGGATAACAGAATAATAGATACAGTAACTATTACTCATTCACTGTTCCAATATAGTAACATTCCATAAATACACCCTTTGACAAAAGGACAAATTCAGAAAATAATTTGTTTTCACATGCAATGCCCGCAGTAGGAAAAGAAATCCCAGCTTCTCGATGTAACCGAGACAGAGGAAACATAGCTTCTACTTCTTCAAGACTCCAACAGCTTCTGCTGAATCTAAAAACTAATAAAAAAACTAGAAACCCTGGTCTCTGAGAGCTGGCCACACCCATCCAGGCTGCCTCTATTGTTCCATCTCTAAAATAACCTCCAAAACCTCACAAGCTGTTTACATTACCCCAGACTGTTTGAGACGTCTCATTCAATCTCTCTCTTAAAAGAAACCAGGAAAAAATATACTTCTTAAAGCTATAGCGTTGTCACAATGGTTAGTGGTGGAATAATCAAGTTCAACTCAAGGGGCAACTTTTTCACACAGAGGGTGGTGTGAGTATGGAATGAGCTGCCAGAAGAACTGGTAGAGACTGGTACAATTACAACATTCACAAGGCACCTGGATGGGGTGGACAAGGATGTGGACCAAATGGTGGCAAATGGGACAGACTGATTCTGTGTATCTGGTCAGCATGGACAAGTAGACCGAAGGGACTGTTTCTGTGCTGAATGACTCTACGAATCTATGAAGAAGGTGGCTGTCATTTGACTTCAGGGATTTGAATTTGATAAATAATTTCGGAGTATATTCCCAGTCACAGCATCTGATCCAGGCAGAGTGCTTTGTAAATGATTTGTAGTAGTGAAATTTACTGCCTTCCTTCCTTCACAAATTCAGTTCATGTTCAGTCCACCATGGATCTTCAGGGCCTGGCACAGTGCCCCGAGAGAAAAAAATTGACGCTTCCAGTTTTAGTTTTCTAGTTGGTGGCAAAGTCTCCAAGTAAAGTCAACAGTAACGAGTCCAAATAAACTGCACTGAATGTTAGCAGTGCCAGTGCAAGGAGAGAAAAGTCACTAACTAACGTTATCAGCCACAATTTGATGTTCCTGTGCGCATATAGTACAATTAATGTTATTATGATTCTGTTTCCCTTTAATTCTTATAATGGTAGCTTTACTGTTTTGAAGAACCATGTTTGTTTAAAAAAAAAAGTCATGTGTTTGTTGCAGCTAAATTTTTCAGTCAAATCTCCCTTTGGTTACACAGTCACTATAATCAGGTAATGGTCCTCCAGTTCCCCTTCACACTGTTTCGCTCATTCTAAGTGCAGCAGCTCCCCCTGCTGGTGCTGTATGAGAACAAGACATGTTTAAAAATTTAGGGCAAGTGAAGTTTTTTTTCACTAAACACATTTTCATCCATTTCTCCCCCTCTCCCTTTCTCTCTCTGTCTCTGTGCAGATTCATATGTAATCAGCAAAGACCATTTCACAATCTCGTGCAGCACACCTGCTTCATCTCTCAAAACCATCACAACACGCTCACAATGAAAGAACCCGTTTTTGTACAGTGTAGTTACCTCTATGTAGACGGATGCAGCAAACATTTGGCCACAAAGGGAGGAATAAATGATATTGATAAATGGACAAATGTTTGCCTTAAAATGGTAAACTGACAGAAAGAGGTAGATGGAGAGATCAGGGACCATTCTAGGATGTGGAAATGCATGATGTGAGGTTGTGCAGGGCAATATATAAGTGTAAATGTATTTTCAAGAACATAATCTTATCATCAGAAACCTTGTGGCCCAGGGGGTAGCATTTAGAGCACAATTTGTACATCATCAGCCCCTCTTGACGGTTACAGTTTAACTTTCAGGAGCTGTGTTCTCATTCTCACTACATTACGAGATGATGTCGTCATGTAGTGAAAATATATTACAATCTGTAGGGTTTTTGGACACTCACAGAAGCAGAATTAGAAAAACTTTATCACTACCTTCAATCACTATCAACTGCTTTAAATTTAAAGCCACAATATACAAGGAAAATATTAATTTCCAAGATACCACGGTATCTATATTAGCCAAGACACCGTGCAAAATTTAGCAAAAGTTCATTTTTCAAAATGATGGACATAAACTTCGACAAACAAATTGCAATGACCCTAAATACACCTTCCACAGGCTGGCGAGGTCACAGCTAACTCATTTTTACCTCATGTTCATAAAGCTGGAACATTTTAATTCGGCAGCTACTCCCCATTTACTGCATCTCAGGTCTTAACTTCAGGTTTAAATTTAACAATGGACACTTGGTTCATTATAAAAGCATCCACTACATTCTTCCTCATAAAGTAGCTCCAGAACATATGGAACCTTCACCCAGAGAAAACACATTATCAAATTATTTGCATATAATTCATCTACTCGGGTGCTTTCATGTTTTCTGAGCTCACAGTTAGCTGGGTCTGCCTTTGTTCTCTTTGCAAGCTCTCTTTTCCCTGTCCTTGCAGATTCATTTTCTCTCTCTCTCTCTCTCTCTCACCCCCCCACCATGTGACCACCCTCACTCTCCCACACCCCTTACAGCTCACCCTCTTTATGCATCCCCTCTTGTGACATTCCAATACTTCCTATACCCCTTACGGCCTCCACATTTCCCACCACTCCTCTCATGGCCTCCAAGTGTTCCATCCCAAATTCCTTTGCAGCCTCCTTTTCTTCCGCAGCCTCTTTGTGGCTCCGTTCCACATCGACAAAAAGACTGCTCACAGTCCTGCCTCTCCCACACAGCCAGGTAAAACCGAAGTCAGTCCCCATCCCCAAGCTCTGGCCTCCTGACCTTGGATCCTGCCCTCAAAATTCATTCGGGAGATGTGAGTGTTGCTACCTGGGACAGCATCTATTGCCCATCCCTAATTGCCCGAGAGACAACTATGGTATCAGTCTCCTTATACCACTCCAGTCCTTGAGATGTAGTTATAGTGCTGTTAGGAAAAGAATTCCCAATTAGATTGACAGTGAAGAACTGATGGTATTGTTCCAAATCCTGATGGTGTGTGATTTGGAAGGCAATTTGGAGATGGTGGTGTTCCCATGCATATGTTCGACTTGTTCTTCTATGTGTATTGTGGATTTGGAAGGGAGGTTGTGGCAAGTTATTGCAGTGCAACTTGACTGTGATGCACACTGCTGTTGATACGCGCCTCAGTGGTGAAGGGTGGGGATGTTGAAGGGAGTGGATGAGATACCAATAAAGAGGGCTATTTCGTCCTGGATAGTGTCAAGCTTCTTGAGTGTTGTTGGATCCAGGCAAGTGGGGAGTATTCCATCACACTCTTGACTTGAGCCTTGTAGATGGTGGGCAGGCTTTGAGAAGTCAGGAGATAAGTTACTGACTGTAAGATTTCTAGCCTCTGGTGTGTTCTTGTAGCCACTGTACTTATGTGTCCAGTTGAGTTTCTGGTCAATGGTAATCCTGAAAGACATTGATGGTGGAGGATTCAGTGATGGTAGCACCAGTGAATGTCAAGGGGCATGGTTAGATTTTATCTTTTTGGTGACGATCCTTTCCTGGCATTAGTGTGTCACAAATATTACTTTAGGCAGAAACCTCCAGAGATAAAAGAATGATATCACAGCAAATGACAACTGATAAGGAAAAACGTCATCTTTAGTAAAGCTAAGAATGGTGGAGAAACTTATCAGGTCTGGTAAAATCTGTAGAGAAGAACAGAGTTAACATTTTAAGACCAATGTGGCTCATCTTTGGAATGGAAGAGAGAGGTGGAAAAGTGGTAAGTCTTTTTCTGTTGATGAAGGTGGGGAGGTCAGAAAGGAAGGTCAGGGAAAGTTGAGAAAGTGAGTAAGATTAGAGCTCAAAGATGTCAGCGAGGAGAATGGGAAAGTAGAGGTCTTCAGGGGCAGAAGAGGCTAGAGTTTGTCATCACTCCCAGTAATGACACTTTGATTTAATGTTGATAAGTTTCCATTGATTTTTTATTTACAGTGCTCCATAACTGATATCTTTAAGGTTTATTATAGAGAATGAGTAGAGTATAAGTAAGATCTGACTGAAAGCAAAAACATGAAAAGCAGAAGCAGACACAGCATGGGCAGTGGGTTTGGTTGGAATCATTGAAATGAAACACTTCATGATCAGATGTTGTTATACTCAATGCTGGGCTCAGAAGGTTGTAAAATGCCCATTGAGGTGCTGCTCTTGCATTGGGATTCACTGAACAAACAATGTCACACAAATCACGGGCCTTTCAGTCCCTTGAGTCTGCTCTGTCTTTCAATAAGATCACAGCTGATCTGATTCTAACCTCATATCAACATTTCTAGCCACCTGGGATGATCTTTCAACCCCTTGCAACTCCTGCAATTGCAAGGGAAGGTGCCAGCGAAAGGGAGTGAGAAGCTGGGCCAGGATGACGCTTGAGGGAATGGTCTCTTTGGAAAGCTGACTGAGGAGGGGAAGATGTTTGGTGATCGCACCCTGTTGGAGGTGGCAGAATGGTGGAGATTAACCCTTGAATGTGGAGGCTGGTGGCCATAGAGTCATAGAAGTGGCACCAACACTGACATTGATGACCAGAAAAAAGACTTGTATTTTATCTAAAGACAGAGGTAATTAGGCCCAAATAAGCCAAACAACTGCAAATACTGGAGATGCTGCCACTTCAACACACCACCTTGTTCCCTGGCTAACCTCTCTGTCTCAGGCTTGTTGCAGTGCTTCAGTAAAGCTCAGCACACGCTGGAAGAACAGCAAATAATTTTCTGCTTGGGGAACCCTGCAACCAATGTCAAAGCAGGACACCTTATTCATTGGTGTAGAAAACAGGCTCTGATAGATCGACCAGGGTATAACATGACATTTCTCATGGCTGTGTTCCATCACTCTGCCCTATAAATTAGACATGAAGAAAATATCAACATTCTTTCCCAAATCCACACAGTTATCTGTGTATCTTCAGTATGCCAACCTCTCGAGCCAGCTGGCTATGATAAAATGGGGGAACAGTACTCAAAGGGATGATGTGGATTGGTAATGGCAAAGATTTAAAGAGTGCATGGAGGAACAAATGCAACAATTGTTCACTCTTATATAGCACAAAATTAAACAGGAAATGTCCACCACTGCTGCTGCTGCTACAGCCTGGGCCTGCTCCTGCTACTGGAGCCTGGACCTTATCTGCACCCCAGCACCGCTGCTGCTGCCTGGGCCTACCTCCACCTGGGGCCCGCTTAAAGAGAAAAAAATAAAAAAATAAATAAAATATACAGGAAATGTGGCCACACTATAACTAACATGGAAATCATTGAGGATGGGGATATTTGAGGAGCTTCCTCCTCTGGGGAGCTAATTGTCCACCACCATTCACGAAGGATGTGGCAGAACTGTAGAGCTTGGGTTTGATCCATTGGTTATGGGATCATTTATCACTTGATTCTTATGCTGTTTGATGTGGTCCTGTTTTGTGACTTCACCAGGCTGACACCTCATTTGTAGCAGCCTGGTGCTGCTCCTGGCATCATAGCATCATAGAATCCCTACAGTGTGGTAGATTGGTAAGGATGAGGTCGCGAATGTTTTTCCCATTTGTCAGTTCCCTCACCATCTGCTGCAGACCCAGTCTAGCAGCTATGTCCTTTAGGACTTGACCAGCTCCTTCAGCAGTGCTGCTGCTGAGCCACTCTTGGTAGTGGACATTGAAACCCCCCACCCAGTGTACATTCTGTGTCCTTGCCATCCTCAATGCTTCCTTGAAGTGTTGTTGAACATGGAGGAGTACTGATTTATCAGCTAAGGGAAGTAACCAGCAGGTTTCCTTGCCCATGTTTAACCTGAAGCCATGACACCTCATGCGGTCCAGAGTCAATGTTGAGGACTCCCAGAGCAACTCCCACTGCACCGCCACCTCTGCTGGGTCTGTCCTGCCAGTGGGACAGGACATATCCATGGATGGCGATGGTGCTGTTTGGGATATTGTCTTAAAGGTATGATATTAGATTAGATTAGATTACATTACAGTGTGGAAACAGGCCCTTCGGCCCAACAAGTCCACACCGACCCGCCAAAGCGCAACCCACCCATACCCCTACATTTACCCCTTACCTAACACTACGGGCAATTTAGCATGGCCAATTCACCTGACCTGCACATCTTTGGACTGTGAGTAGGCTGTGAGACAACTCTCCCAATTTTGGCACTAGCCCCCGTATGTTAATAAAGATGATTTGCAGGGTGGACAGGGCTGCCTTTGCTGATCTAAGCCAATGCCAGATGGTCTGTCCAGCAACATTTCATTGTTGAAACATCAAAGCAGTTGATACAACTGAGTGGCAAGATCATTTCAATGTCAGTTGAGAGTCAACCACATTACTATGGATCTGGAGTCACATGTTGGCCAGACCAGGTGAGGATGGCAGATTTCCTTCCCTGAAGGACATTAATGAGTTGGATTGGTTTTTCTGACAATCAACAATGGTTTCATAGTCATCTGTAAATTCTTGATTCCAGATATTTTTTATTGATTTCAAATTGCACCAAATCGAAGATGAAGTATAATGTGGGATAAAAGTGAGGTTATCCACTTTTGTAGCAAAAAACATGAAGGCAGATTTTTGTCTGAATGGTGATCTGTTGGGAAAGGGCGATAGGATAAAGATCTAGGTAAAGAGTCATTGAAAATAAGCAAGTAGGTACAACAGGTGGTGAAGAATATGAATGGCATGTCAACCTTCATAGTGAGAGGATTTGTATACAGGAGCTTGGATGTCTTGCTAAAATTGTGCAGGCCATGGTGAGACCATGTTGGAGTATTGTGTGCAATTTTGGTTTCCTTATCTGAGGAGGGTTATGTTCTGGTTATGGAGGAATGCAATAAAAGGTTTACCAGACTGACTTCTGGGATGGTAGGACTGACATAAGAGAGGTTGGATCAGTTAGGGATATATTCACTCAAGTTGAGAAGAGTAAGGAATGATCTCATAGAAACCTACAGGATTAGACAGGGGTAAATGCAGGAAAGATATTCCCAATCACTGGAGAGTCCAGGATTAGAGGTCACAGTCAAAGATATGGAATAGGCCATTTAGCACTGAGATGAGGAAGCATTTCTTCACCCAGGGAGTAGTGAGCTGTGGAATTATTTGCCACGGAAAATGGTTGAAACAAAAACATTGTATGTTTTCAAGAAAGAGAAAGATTTCGTTCTTAGGGCTAAAGAGATCAAAAGTAATTGGGAGAAATCAGGAAGAGGGGACTGAGTTCGATGATCAGCCATGATCATATGGAAGGATGGAGTAGGCTCGATGGGCCAAATGTCCTACATCTGTTCCTGGTTTCTATGTTGTTATTTCAAAGAGGTGGTTGAGAGTTAGTTGCATCTGACAAACTGTTCACACTGGATAATGGTGGCAAATTTTCTTCCCTAAAGGAAATCAATAAATCAGATGGGATTTTTTAAAATAACCATCAATGATAGTTCTGTGGTTATTGATTGCTTCAATGTTTTCCATATATTAGCCCACATAACATATGTCGTAAGGAATCGGGTTTGTATTGATTCAGATATGTAGAAGTTTATTAACTTCTAACTATATACAAAAATCCAACATCTCACATTAATATGTGATTTGAAACATGTGATACTTGGATGGCTATTACATTACACACATGGTTTACTGGCTCAGTAACTGATAGGCTCTCTGGTTGCTTATTAACAGACCGATTGCCAACTAATGGAATGTACAGAGCGTAAGATGGGACCTTTTAGACAAAACTGTCACATATCATAATGTTATCGGGTTGTCTTAAGGCTCAGTGGTTAGCATGCTGCCTCATAGTGTCAGGGACCCTAGTTCGATTCCAGCCTCGGGTGCTTGTCTATGTGGAATTTGCACTTTTTCCCCGTGTTTGTGTGTGTTTCCTTCGGGTGCTCCGATTTCCTCCCACAGTCCAAAGATGTGCAGGTTAGGTGAATTGGCCATGCCAGAAGGACCAGTTTCACCACAGAACACACCAGATGGCCTCCTTCTTTAGAGACCGCAATTTCCCTTCCCACGTGGTTAAAGATGCCCTCCAACGCATCTCGTCCACATCCCGCACCTCCGTCCTCAGACCCCATCCTCCAATTCCCCTGGTGCTCACCTTCCACCCTACCAACCTTCGCATAAACCAAATCATCCATCGACATTTCCGCCACCTCTAAACGGACCCCATCACCTGGGATATATTTCCTTCCCCACCCCTTTCTGCCTTCCGCAAAGACCGTTCCCTCCGTGACTACCTGGTCAGGTCCAGGCCCCCCTACAACCCACCCTCCCATCCTGGCACCTTCCCCTGCCACCGCAGGAATTGCAAAACCTGCACCCACACCTCTTCCCTCACCTCCATCCAAGGTCCTAAAGGAGCCTTCCACATCCATCAAAGTTTTACCTGCACATCCACCAATATCATTTATTGTATCCGTTGCTCCCGATGCAGTCTCCTCTACATTGGGAGACTGGGCGCCTCCTAGCAGAGCGCTTTAGGGAACATCTCTGGGACACCCGCACCAATCAACCACAGCGCCCTGTGGCCCAACATTTCAACTCCCCCTCCCACTCTGCCGAGGACATGAAGGTCCTGGGCCTCCTTCACCGCCGCTCCCTCACCACCAGACGCCTGGAGGAAGGACACCTCATCTTCCGCCTCGGAACACTTCAACCCCAGGGCGTCAATGTGGACTTCAACAGTTTCCTCATTTCCCCCACCTCACCCCAGTTCCAAACTTCCAGCTCAGCACTGTCCCCATGACCTGTTCTACCTGCCTATCTCCTTTTCCACCTATCCACTCCACCCTCCTCCCTGACCTATCACCTTCATCCCTTCCCCCACTCACCTATTGTACTCTATGCTACTTTATCCCCACCCCCACCCTCCTCTCATTTATCTCTCCACCCTTCAGACACTCTGCCTGTATTCCTGATGAAAGGCTTTTGCCCGAAACACCGATTTTACTGCTCCTTGGATGCTGCCTGAACTGCTGTGCTTTTTCAGCACCACTAATCCAGAATCTGGTTTCCAGCATCTGCAGTCATTGTTTTTGCCTTGCTAAATTGCCCATAGTGTTCAGGGATGTGTAGGGTAGGTGCAGTAGGTCAAGGGTAAATATAGGGTAGGGGGAAGGGGTCTGGGTGGGTTACTTTTCGGAGGATCGGTATAGACTTGTTGGGCCGAAGGGCTTGTTTCCACACTGTATGGATTCTATGATCCTGTGGTTCTATATAGTGCTTTTACTTTGATCTGTTCAATATAACAACATTCCTCTTTGCACCTTTGAAAAATAGGATACTTGTGTTGCTAAATATATACAATGATGCACATCAGTATAATATCATTGTACATTTCACTTTGGTGCATATATATGACCAGAACAAGTCCTGATACAGTTATCTACACATCGTGGTTTAGCATCTTCCTGTAGTGAGTTGTCACTGTGCCTGAATATGTATTATGCTTTATTGATATATGGTTGTTGTCATCCAGTCTCAGGGGAATTTGAAACACAAACAACTCAGCCATAATCTTATTGAATAAAGCTCAAACAGCAAATGGCCGCCTCCTGTTCTATTTCATATGTCCATGTCTTATATGATAGCTGGTCGATCATGTACACTCAGTGTGTTATTATTTCATCATAGGATGTTACCATTGCTTGTCACAATGGCGTATGACCTAGATTGTTCACAACGCCACAGTCTCTTTTGATAAACCCGTGTAATTATACAAAGTTTTCAAACATCGCTTTATTCAGGTTCAGATGACTGCTTCCCCTCTTTGCTGGGCTGTTTTATGCTCTTTTAAATTGCCAGAATGATTCTGTGCTGCAATGTAAATCTCGCCTTATCATTGCTACTCTTGGCTTCTCTCCATTTTTGCTTCTCCTTTCTCATTGCTGCTTTAGAGGCTGCTACAGAAAGCTTTCTTTTTTCAGTTTTTGCAAAGAGGTTACTGATACTGCCTTACGGTGACATCGACACCAAAAAAGTATCAAATGATGTCATGGAGCCTTTTTTCCTAGTCTCCGCACCACTTCCAAGAAAACAGGACAAACTAGCTGAACTAAACGGCAACTATTTACAAGTAAGACATTTCAATGTAAAATATGATCTTTTTGTCCAAGTTTTAACCTGTTATTTGCTCTAAAAAGGCTTTCTTTGAAATAACTTCATGAAGGCCGGTATCCTGTCACCAAGCCATCTTTTATTGAAATGTGGAGAATCCTTGACCCCGAATCAACTCCCTCAGAGCCAGCTCTCAGAGTGAATAGAACCCCTGACACTTTTTTTTTAAAAACTCTCCTCTCCTCTTTTAATACAGGGAAAAGAGCAGAGTCCTTCGCTTCCACACTCATCCAGCTCCCCCTTTCTTTTCTCTATTACCCACACTACCCCCTAACTATGGTAGTGCTTATTTTTTCCCCAGCACCCATGTCGCGTGTGTGTGTGTGTGTGTGAGAGAGAGAGAGAGAGAGACACACAGTGAAAGACACAAGATGTACAAATCTTTATTTTGTTTCCACCACCAGGAAGAAAAAGGAAACCCAAGTGGCCAGTGACAAGCAGTGCCCTTCACATCAAAGGGCAATGCTGTGTGATCAATACTCTTGCTTATATCTGTCAGCCAAGACTCCCTGATTAGACCAGATTAACAGCCCCATTCAGGGAACTCATGTGCTAGGAAATCCACCTGGATGATCTCATTCCAATCACTACTGGAGCTGTTCACCAGCACCTTTTAAACATCCTTTTTCAACTCCAATCAACTGTAGTCTCCTTTTTTTAAAAAAGAAAAGCAAAGTGTATTCATGAGAGGCTTTGCTGGTAGTGCTTCAGTGTAGCTCGTAGTCTTGATTGTTTGATGGAAACTTTGGTCACATTGGTGATGAAAAATAATTATTAGGAAAACAACTTTTCATAGCAATCACTTTGGCACAAACCTGTTGACAGCTTCTGGTACCAGCCACTACTTTCACCATGAAGACCTTTGTGGTTTTCTGTATATAACACAGACCAAAACAC
This sequence comes from Chiloscyllium plagiosum, assembly GCF_037043375.1. Taxonomy (NCBI): domain Eukaryota; kingdom Metazoa; phylum Chordata; class Chondrichthyes; order Orectolobiformes; family Hemiscylliidae; genus Chiloscyllium; species Chiloscyllium plagiosum. Next base: position 44,616,964 of record NW_028270159.1, read on the forward strand.
ATCAGGCTCATATTGAGTCGGATACCTGGAAGTTCATTCACTGATCTGTCATCAGAGGTTTATAAATACACTTTATTTACTATTGCATAGTACTCACAGTTAAAGGACTATCTAATTCATAGAATAGAATCCCTACAGTGTGGAAGCAGGCCATTTGGCCCATCAAATTCATACTGACCCTCCAAATAGCATCCCACCCAAACCTACCTCATCACTGTAACCCACATTTCACTTGGCCAATCCACCTAGCCTGGACTATGGGAAGAAACTGGAGCACTCAGTGGAAACTCACACAGACGTTGGGAGAACGTGCAAACTTCATATAGTCGCCCAAGGCTGGAATCAAACCTGAATTCCTGGCCCTGGAAGGCAGCAGTGTTAACCACTGAGCTACCGTGCTGCTTGTTAGCAGACCAACTGCCAACTCGCCAAACGTACAGGTGGTGAAATCTCATACTAGAGTGCCGCATGTTGTAATGTCATCTGTCTTAAAGGTACAGCACCATTCTGAGATCTCTGTACTAACAAAAGACTCACCATTATGAAAACTTGTCATACATTCCAGATTTATTCATTGAATTTAATATTCCATCAACTCCTGCTGTGGGATTTGAACTCACTTTCCTGGAGTCTTAGCCTTGGCCCCTTGTTTATTAATCTAGCAAAATTACCGCTATATCAATCTGTCCCCCATTCAGGTCACTGAATTAAACTGCAATAAATGATCGGTACTCACTGTTACTTCCTTACCTGTTCATGGCAGAAGGTTTGTTCACAGTACTTTAAAAGAGAACAATACGGCCAACACCATGAAAGAAAAGTGAGAGTACTTAAATCGTTGCTCACATTACCCGAGATCTAATTTATTCCATGCTAATAATGGATAAGATCCTGAGTAATGAGAGCTGAGAGACTGACACTCTTTGTTCTCCTGCTCATTATGACAATCACGGCGACTGGATGAAGATTGGGTCAACTGTTATGGACTGCCGGGATCTGCTGCCATGTTCTTCCAGCTACTGAAGGCTACTCCTTGACTTCCCTCACAACGAGGGAGCTGATGGCTCTGAAACACAACATGTGTCACGCTAACGCCAATTTAATCAAAATAAGGAAAGCAAAGACACTAAAAGGTTAACTTCTTGTAACCAACATCACAGAGGCGTCGCAGCTTCATCAGGTTTAGAATGTGACAGCGGTTTGGGGCCTGGGGTGTGGACTTTGCCACCGCTGGCACCTTCATAAATTCAAAGGATATAGGAGCAGAATTAGGCCATTCGGCCCATTGAGTCTGCTCCACCATTTGATCAAGGCTGATATACTCCTCACCCCCATTTCCCTGCCATCTCTCCATATCCGTCCAACCTATTATCAATTAAAAATCTGTCTAACTCCTCCTTAACTTCAATCACTGTCCCAGCATCAAGCTCGCTTTGGGGTCGCTAATTCCGCAGATTCACAACCCTTTGGGAGAAGTAGTCTCTCCTCAACTCTGTTTTAAATTTGCTGCCCCTTACCCTAAGACTATGACCTCTCATCCTAGAATGCCGCACAAGAGGAAGCATCTGTTCCGTGTCTATTTTATCCACACCTTTCATCATCTTGAATACCTCAATTTGATCTCCCCTCCTTCTAAATTCCAGAGGGTATAAGCCTAAACTGTTCAATCTCTCTTCATTTGACAAACCCCTCATCTCTGGGATCAACCTAGTGAACCTCCTGTGAACTGCCTCCAATGTCATTACATCTTTCCTCAAATAACGAGACCAAAACTGTGTACAATACTCCAGGGAGCAGTCTCAACAATGCATTCTACAGTTGCAACAATACGTCTTTACCTTTATATTGTATTCCTTTCATTATAAAAGCCAACATTATTTGCTGTACCTGCATACTAGTTTTCTGTGCCTCATGAACAAATACACCTAGATTCCTCTGTACTGGAGCACCTGAAGTCTCTCATCATTAAAGATAATAGATTGCCATCCCATTTTTTTGACCCAAATGCATGACCTTACACTGATCCATGTTAAACTCCTTCTCTGAACCTAACTATATCCATTCGTATTTACTCATTGCAATTTACTGTTTCACCTAGATTTGTGACATCCGCAAATTTAGCTATAGAGCCTTCTATCCCCTGTATCTAAGTCGTTAAGGCAGATTATAAATAGCTCGGGCCCAAGGACTGAACCCTGTGGCACCCACTAGTTGCGTCTTGCCATCCAGAGAAAAAAAATATTTATCCAAACTTTGTCTTTTGTCCATAGGCCAGTCATCTATGCAGGCTAATAAAGTACCCCTAATCCCATAGGATCCAACCTTGTGAATTAACCTTTTGTGTGGGACCTTAACAAATACCTGCCAGAAGTCCAGATATATTACATCTACAGGATCCCCATTATCAATGTTGCTTTGTTACATCTTTGAAGAACTCTAGCAAATTAGTCAAACATTTGTCCTTCATAAAACCATGCTGATTCTGATGGATATCATTTTGACAGGCCTGGGGGACTTGTCTGCCCTCAATCCGAATAGTTGCTGAGTACCTTTTCCCTATCGCTGTTGATTGTTCTAAGTTCTATCTTTTCTATTGCCTCTGACTTGCCTGTCCCAATAGGATTGGTACTATTGTCCTCCACCGTGAAAACTGAGGCACAGTATTGATTTAGCATCTCTGCAATCTATGGTCCCCACTATTGACTCTCCGGCTTCATCTTCCAAGGGGCCAACATTCACCTCAGCGACTCTCTTCTCTCTTATATAACATAGAAGCTTTTGCTATCCTTTTTGATATTTTCTGCTAGTTTTCTTTCGTAATTTACCTTAGCTCTTTTTATTAACTTTTTAGTATCCCTTTGTTTATGATTGAAAGTTTCCCAATCTTCCATCCTGCCACTGGCCTTTCCAATATGGTATATCTTAATATTTGATTTTGTATTGTCCTTGACCTCCTTGTTGAGCCATGGATTTTTTTTTAAACCCCCCCCCATCTTTCTTCCTCACTGAGATATATTTTAGTTGTGAGGAATTGAGTAGCTCCTTAAACATCTGCCACTGCACATCTGCTGTCTTAACTTTTAGCCTTCCTGTCCAATCTATTCGGACCAAGTCTGTCCTCATGTCTATGTAATTTGCTTTGTTTAATTCCACAACACTATTGTGGGACTCCACTTTCTCACCCCCAAATTCTATCATACTATGGGCACTACTCCCAAAAGGATCCCTAATTATGATGTCATCAATTCATCTCTCCTCATTACACAAGACCAAATCCAGAGTGCTCCCCGGTTGGTTCCACACCATACTGCTCCAAGAAACAATCTCTAATATTTTCAATGAACTCTGCCTCCAGACTATCCTTGCCAATTCGAGTCATCTAATCCACGTGCATGTTAAAATCACCCATAATTACTGCCATACCTTTCTTGCAAGCCTCTAATATTTTCTGGTTTATACCGTGCCCCACTGCAGAACTACAGTTTGGGGATCAATAGATCACTCCTACCAAGTACTTCTTCCCTTTGCTGTTTCTTACTTCTACCCAGACTGATTCTACATCTTGATCTCCCGTGCTTACGTCATTTCTCCAAACAACACGGATCCCTTCCTTCACCAGCGAGGCCACAACACCACCTTTTCTTTCCAGTCTATCTTTCCAAAATGCTGAATACCTTTGGATATTCAATTTCTAGACCTGGTCTCCTCGTAACCATGTCTCAGTAATTGCTACCAAATTGTAGTGCGGCAACTGCTGGGGGCCCGAAGCAGGACTTTGATGGGCCTCACGTAGGAAAAGCAAGCCCAACGCAATGGTGAGTGAGGTCCCTGGCATCTGCAGGAGGTTGGGGAAGGGGGCAAGAGTAGGCAGCCTAAAGCCTCCTGGAGGGCTGGTCAAAGCAGAGAAGATCAGGCCCTTGGAGGGAGTGAGTGTGAGTCCAGCATGGCTCAGAAAGACTGTTGTACTTTCAACTTTATTTATTTTTTCACTTAACACTAAGGACTGTAACATTTAACTTTTAACTTTGTTTCTTTACTTTTCTAATTTGTACCTAAAATTTTGTACCCTGGATAAAGCTGGGAATGGCAACATTGGACACTTTTCACTGTACGCATGTACTTCTGTATATCAGTACATATGACAATGAAATCTAATTCTTTGTAAGCTTCTGAAACTTCATAAAGTAAGTTTAAAGAAACAAAATAGAGGAAAGAATGAACCCATGCAATACACTAACATCTTTGAATAACTATATATAATTTCCTGCAATCACTTGCAAGTTCCATAAATACGATGTGCAGGTGGCTCAAAAACAACATGGTTCACATCAATTACTTAATGAATATAAAAATACATGAGTACAAAGTGTCTAATGTTGCTATTCCCAGCATACCCAATGCATAGGCACGAATTCTTAGGTACAAAGTTAAAAAAAAAGGAAACAAATTTAAGAGTTAAATGTTACGTCCTTCTTAGTATTAACTGGAAAAATAAATAAAGTTGAAAGTTCAACGATCAGGAATTTCTTTCCCTTCCTTTTTTGCAACATAGCCTTGGGATTTATGAACAGCAAATCATCACCTTTGAGAAATTTTGAATTAAAGGGGCTCTGGGAAGATGGAGTGAGGGAGAGAGGGAATGATCAGCATGCTGAGTGCAACACTGAGCACTGAAACCTTCATGACTTCCTAAATAGACCCATGCTGTTGGGAGGAACGATCACTCGGAAAACCCATGCCTTGCCTTTCCAAGCTAAGTAGGGATATTAAAGAGTCAAGGCATTGTGTGTTTGCTCCATTCCTCCTGGTGTTGGCTCAAAGTTACGTTATATGATATTTTGAACGTGGGATACTGCTTAGTCACTTGACCAAATGAGTGTCTGTCCTTTCACTGAGGTTTCTTAGGTGTGAGCCATGACTCAGTTGGATGCAAATATGCCTCTGATCCATGTGCCTCTATGGGTTGGAATCATAGAATCTCTACAGTGCAGAGAGACTATTCAGCCCATCCAGTCTGCACTGACCCTCTGAAGAGCATCTCACCCAGACCAATCTCCCATCCTATCCTCATAACTGCACAATTCCCACAGCCAAACCATCTAAACTGCACATCATTGGATTGTGGAAGGAAACCAGAGCACCCAGCAGAAACCCACGCAGACGCAGGGAGAACATGCAAACTCCATACAGACAGTCACCTAAGGCTGGAAGTCAACCCGGATCCCTGGCTCAGTGAGGCAGCAGTGCTAACCACTGAGCCACCGTGCTGCCCCACGCCACTCCAGAGTCTTGAGCATCAAATCTAGACCGATTTTCCAGTGCAGTACAGAGGGAATACTGTACTGTCAGAGGGGCTGTCATCCGGATAAAATGTTAAACCACAGTCCCATCTGATGGACGTTAATGGTCCTGTAGCAATACTTTGAAGAGGAGCAGTGAAGATATCCCCAATATCTTGGGGACTATGTATTCCACAAACAGGTGTTCATGATACCTTGCTGTGTGTAAAATGAGTGCTGTGTGTAAAGTGAGTGCTGTGTTTCTTACATTATAAACAACAATTCCACTCCAAAAAAGTTGCTGCCTTGACTATAAAGCACTGTTTAATACACTGATGCTGTGAAAGGTGCTACATAACAATAAATCTTAATCTGGCCTTTGTAAGATGCTGCGTTTCTCTGAATAGACCAGGGTTACCCTTTCCATTTTCGGAGCTATCACAACCTCAGCTCCCTGTCCCTTTTCTGTGACCTCTCACTGTGTGGTTTGTTATGGACCAGGCCAGAACCCCCTCAAAACATTTTACGAAGGTAGCCCAGACCCTAGCTTTTTATTTCTTTGTAAACGCAGATGTGTTTCAGGAGTAATGCAGCTGGTCAAACACTCAGCTTTAAACAAAATAGAATCTATTTAAACATTACGGGTGAAACAACAACAAAAGAAAATAGAATTTAGAATAACTTATTTGACAACCCGATCAACATGACATTACAATTTAACAAAGCAGTTCCAATCCTTGCAACATCCCATAAACAGACCCCTTGGTAAAAGGTAAATTCAAACACAGGTTCTTACAAGCAGGATATATGTCAGAGAGAAAGTTCAGGCAAGACCTCTGATGGAGCATGGAACCTCTTTTCACTGTAGCTGTTTCTCTAGGACTCCAGCAGTTTTCTGACTGCTTACCAAAAGAAAAAGAGAAAAAAAAATCCCTTAACACAGAGAACTACCCTGCCATTTATTTCCAGACAAATTGGAACCTCTGCCTTTACAACCCCTCCACTAAAAAATCACCTAGCGTACACTCCCTTGAAAGTGTAAGTCTTTAAATTCTACTTCCTCATGTTTGTGTCTGTTAAGCTCAATCCAGACTCCTTACATACAAAGGTCAAAGGTAACACCTAGGTGTGTTCATAAAATGCAGACTATTACTTTATATATTTTGCAAATCAACACAATTCCTGTTCAGGAAAGCTCCAATTATTCCAGCAATACCATCTTAACATTGGCAAAAGTGAGTACTGCAGATGCTAGAGGTTAGAGTCAAGAGCAAGGCAGTGGAAAAGTACAGCAGGTCAGGCAGCATCTGAGAAGCAGGAAAATCGATGTTTCAGGCAAAAGCCCTTCATCAGGAATGAGGCTGGGAGCCTCAGGGGTGGGAAGATAAATGGGAGAGGGGGGTGGGGATAGGAGGAAGGTAGCTGAGAGTGCATGGTGGATGGAGGTGGGGGTAATTGTAATAGGTTGGAGGGGAGGGTGGTGCAGATAGGTGGGAAGGAAGATGGACAGATGGGACGGGTTTTGAAGACGGTGCTGAGCTGGAAGGTTGGAACTGGGGTGAGGTGGGTTGAGGGGAAATAAGGAAAATGGTGAAATTCACAATGATGTCATGGGGTTGGAGGGTCCCGAGGCAGAAGATGAGGCGTTCTTCCTCCAGGTGTCCGGTAGTAAGGGAGTGGCGAAGAGGGCGACCCAGGACCTGCATGTCCTCGGCAGAGTGGGAGGGGGAGTAAAACTGCTCGGCCATGGGGCAGTGGGGTTGATTGGTGCAGGTGTCCCAGAGATGTTCTCTGAAGCCCTCTGTGAGTAGGCATCCTGTCTCCCCTCTCCCCAGCTTACCCCAGTTCCAACATTTCAGCTCAGCACCATCTTAACATTGCCTATAAATCTACGTCTCTGAGACAACCTTAACTTACAGGAAATGGTGGTTGCCTTAATTCTTGGGGAATGCTTTTCCTTTCTGTGATGTATTCATCACGGGGTTCCCTGCTTAGGGTTTAGACTCTCCCTTTTTGCCCTGACTTAATGGTGGCTTTGTGATGACCAACACACCTTGCCATTGAGATTCTCTATCCTCTACTGAGCTGTGTTGTACTAAGGAAGAACATTGGCCAAATCGGCTGCCCCCTCTGAGTAACACCCAGTGACCTGACAGCCCCCTTACCAATTTCTCTATTGCTCCTGGTACCAGCACTACCTTGTCCCCTGGTTTTGTTGGCATTCATTTCTATGATGTTGGACAAGTTTGGATGAACCTCGCTGTGATATATCAGAAGACAGTCCTGTCTAACTCAGAAAAATATTTGTACATCGTTCTTACTTATCTCCAGCTCCAATGTGTTTAAACATTCTTTTATCCACAACTGCAAATGTATAGCTGGTCAGTTACTGTGAAATATGTGTCTCATGGATCCCATTATCGTCTCGACAAAATGCAGTAATGCAATGTTAGCAGATTCCTTCAAAGTCATCAGCCAGCCACAGAATTTCTGCTGCTGCTGGCCTGATTATCTTTTCTATGCTGGTCTATTTACAGCCTTCATATCTATTATCCCACCTGGTGCTATTATAGGCCTTCAAATATGATTTTCTTGTTCATTTTGTTTTGCCCCTGGGCTTGCAGTGTAACAAGCCTATAAAAGAGAATTGCCTACCATTTTCAAAACTCTTTATCATTCCCACTGCAGATTTCCCTTCTCTCCTGAAGACAGAGTCCTCACTGGGGTTCAGTTCCACAGTTAATGCTTGTCTCTTCAGCAGCACATTAACTGGACATTATGACTCTATCTCTAGGACAGGAATAAAGTCTATGAGAGCAAGCAGACTGTTTACTATAGGTGCCACTTCAAGCGAGACCGCCATAGGCAGCATGTTTTAGATTATAGATTAGATTCCCTACAGTGTGGAAACAGGTCCTTCAGTCCAGGTAAAAACAAGGATTGCAGATGCTGGAAACCAGATTCTAGATTAGTGTGGTGCTGGAAAACCAGTCCACACCAACCCACCAAACAGTAACCCACCCAGACCCATTCCCCTCTGACTAATTCACCTAACACTATGGGCAATTTAGCATGGTCAATTCACCTAAGCTGCACATTTCTGGATTGTGGGAGGAAACCCATGCAGACACGGGGAGAACATGCAAACTCCACACAGACAGTTGCCCGAGGGTGGAATCGAACCTGGAACACTGGTGCTGTGAGGCAGCAGTGCTAACCACTGAGCCACCGTGCCGCACTGCTGCCTCATAGCGCCAGGGACGTGGGTTCGATTCCAACCTCGGGCGACTGTCTGTGTGGAGTTTGCACAGTCTCCTCATGTTTGCCTGGGTTTCCTCTGGGTGCTCCGGTTCCCTCCCACAGTCCAAAGATGTGTAGGTTAGGTGGATTGGCCATGGGAAATACAGAGTTATGGGGAATCGTTAGGGGGTGAGTCTGGGTAGAATGCTCTTTGGACAGTCGGCATGGACTTGATGGGCTGAATGCTCTGTTTCCACACTATAGAGATTCTATGGATTATTACCATCCAATACAGTAACACACATTTCCAGCTTGATTGTAATCAAGAGGAGAATTTCTGCCTTATTCTAGGAAACCACAGTAAAGTGTAACCAACTCTTCCTTTCCTATACCACAACCAGCTCAAACAATGACAACTGGATTCAACTGATCAAATATCCTGGTAAAGAAAAGAGAAACTTGGCTGTTTAGCTTTTGGTTTTGTGATACTATAGGCTTCAGAACTTCCATATTTGTTCGTGGATTGAAAGAATCAAAAAAGATAAACTGTTATACACAGGACACAGCAGCAATAATTCTGTCTGGAATAAACTGTTAAGGGACAAGGACAAACATATACAGGAATTGGAAGCAGTTAGCCATGTCCGGGAGAAGAAGGATTCAAAGCTACATGAACAAAACTGTTTTGACATCTGCTGGATAACTGACTGTGTTATGCCACAAGGAAAACTGATCATCTTGCTGAACAATTTAAGGACTGAACGTCAGGAAAGTTGTGCCTTCAAACACACAAGTCAATGCCAAATGTAACAAGGAACAAGGAAGCTACTTCTGATAAGAAGGAAATCTTCAGACTTGATGGTTTGAAAAGAGTAGTCAATAATTTGGATTAAAATTTCTAAAGGATCATTAATACTAAATCATGGACATCCCGAAAGACAAAAATTCAACATAATTATACGAATCCAACACTTTTGATTAGCAGAATGCTGAACAACACTGCATAAGGATTGAACCCTGGACACTCCCAGAGACAGACACAATTGGTTTGCATCATAGCTAAATTCCACCATGAAATCAGGTAATAGCCAAGTTGAATTGTGAAGTAGGCAAGCAGGAGGCAGGAAGAACACAGCAAGCCAGGCAGCATCAGGGAGTGGAGAAGTCAACGTTTTGGGTGAAGGAGGATTACACCCGAAATGTTGACTTCTCCACCGCCTGATGCTGCCTGGCTTGCTGTGTTCTTCCTGCCTCCTGCTTGCCTGCCTCAGATTCCAGCATCTGCAGTTTTTTTTTGTCTCTAACCAAGTTGAGTTGTAAGGCTTACTTGAAGGGTCTTATTTTGCTTGTTACGTGCAATAAAGTTTAAATCCTTGTTTCAGTATTTGATTGCCTATAAGATTTCTTTATAAGTACTGAATTAAAGGTAACTCATGGCGATACAACCACAACAGTTTAAAAGCTGTTCTGATGCAACAATTCTCTTGCACACTGTTCCTAACTATTGTCTTTTTATCCCATACCAATGGTGCATGAAGCTTGAAAATTAAAACATTTAAAAATGATTCAGAAGGAAATAGCATAATGTTTAGTGCTTTTCATAATTGACTTGCTAACCAACAGCGCCATTCCCTCCCATATAGCGATCATTTCAGAAACATACAAGATCCACAGGAGCCTTGACATGATGTTGATGTGGAGAGAACATTTCGTGTTGATTTGGGAATGATAAGGAGATTTCTTTTTTTCCTCACAAAAGGCTGTGTGTTTTTGGAACTCATCTTTAATGGGCGGTGGAAGCAGACTCTCTGAATATTGCTGAGGTGATTAGATTCTTTATAAGCAAGAGGGTGAAAGATTATTAGGGATAGGTTGGATTGTGGAGTTGAAGTTACAATGACTTCAGCTCTGACCTTATCAAATGGAGGACCAAACTCAAGGGGTCAAGTGGCCTACTTTGTCTCCTAACTCTTAATGCTGATTTATTTGATATTGTTCATTCATGCACTTTTCCTGATAAAGCTGAAAAGCTTCAGCAACGTGTCTCTATTTTTAGAAATATATTTTTCTCTTTATCCTACCATATCCCAAACTAATCATGATGTCAAGTGGAAGCAGGCAGTATATTGCCAACACTCTGCCAAAGCCATTCCCAAGACTCTCACCAACATGTCTGCAATTCCTCAGTTTGATCTGTGCTTCCTTGCATCCCTTTCCTTAGGAATGTAGCTTCTTTCCTGGCCATGCCGCACCCCAACAATCCAACCAATAGGTATTCCACTTTGGTGAAAGTGTGGACCTGTGACTTACCATCCAACGGGACAACTAATTGGGACAGCAACCTTCAAGGACTCCAGGCCAACTCCATTTCAAAGTGTTTACAGTAAACAGTGGCCATCTGAACTGCTACTGCAAAGAACATCGCAACACATTTAAAAGTTTTTTTTAATTAAGTCATTTGATAAAATATAAATAAAAATTACAGGCTTCAGAAAATTACAGGAAGAATGATGTTAAATAAGATGGATTTGCACTGATTATCAATGATAGCTTCAAGCCTGCACCCCCTTGCTTGCAGTTCTCCGAGTGCATAGCCAAATCCTTCCTTTAAGATCACGTTGATTACTCCATCAAACCTCTGTTACCACTTTCTTTATTGCTCTTACAATCAGTAAGCACATCCTCTTCAGAGGAACGCATTCATTGGTTGCAATTGCATTGGCTGGAAAGAGAGCTTCTGAAAACATGCTCCGTACTTATCTATCGGTTAATTGAGAGAGGGCCTGTGTCTCCTCTCTCAATCCAGGGTAAAATAACTGCATGGACTGAATATTTTATCGGATCTGGGTCAAGTTAATTTCACAGGGGATAGGCACTTGCACATATTTCCTAATATTACTGAACTGTCAGTGTACCTGGTAAGTGTCTCCTTCAACACACTCTTTGAGGGGACATGTTTATTAGATTAGATTAGATTCCCTACAGTATGGAAACAGGCCATTTGGCCCAACAAGTCCACACCAAAGAGCAACCCATCCAGACCCATTCCCCTACTCTATATTTACCCTGACTTTAATGCACCTAACACTATGGAGAATTTAGCATGGCCAATTCAACTAACCTGCATATCTTTGGATTGTGGGAGGAAACTGGAGCACCCGGAGGAAACCCATGCAAACATGAGGAGAATGTGCAAACTCCACACAGACAGTCGCCCAAGGTGGGAATCAAACCCGGGTCCCTGAGGCAGCAGTGCAAACCACTGAACCACTGTGCCGTGCTAACGTGTTAAATCTAACATTAAATTAAATCTAATGTTTGGTTTTTGCCCCATGTAGTGGTTAACCCCAGCCACGTATAATATTTCCAACTTCTCCTTCCACTTTGAAGTCAAGATTAGCCATAACCAACGTTAGAAACGTTGGCTATGGAGAAAGATTCTCGATTCCTGAGAATGGAGAGAATCTTTCCTTTCATTTCCCGCAGTGCCAGACAATCTGACAATGTTGATACCTCGTTGAGAGATGTGTGTTGAAGTGACTTGATAGAGGGAAAACCATGTTGAAAATCTGGAACACTAACCTCAAGATGTTGTAACTTTCCTTTAAGACAGGGAAATGTATGTAAGAGCAGCATCAATCCCGCTTATATTGACCGCAAAACTGCTCATGGCAACCATCGTCATATTAAGTAGCTACTATTCTACATTCATGCTCTACATTGTCTGCTGAAGACAACTGAGCCCACCGTTACATACAGAGCCAAGGCCTCTGTTCAGCAGCATTTGTACAAAAATCGAGGACACTAAGTAAAAAAGGACCCTTTCTGCACCATATTCTGCTGCACTTTATATCAACATTTGCTAATACAACTACATGAAATAAATGCCCGTGGATTGAGAAAGCAGTTCAGTGGCACAAAATTATTTCTGAAAATGTTAGAATCAACATCGGTATTTTTGTTGTGTAACAGCTTTGGACATTACGTCGCTATCACGCTGCTTATGGATGCCTTTCCGATTCCCTTTGCTCAAGGTTTGGTGAGTTTTCGGTGTTTTGCCTGGGGTCTGTTCCTTATAAATTCCTGGTTGAGTTCTAGTCCTCCTGAGCCGTTCAGCTAGTTCCGAAACATCTCTGATTGAAGATGAAGCAATTGGCTGGTTCATCCGAGCAGGAGAATAGAGACACCTGTACCCAGAGCAATAACAGAGTAATTAAACTGAATACTTAGCCTCAGTACCCACCTTTTACATTCAAAGTGTCAGTAATATTCAAATTAAACATTTCGGTGCTGTCCGACTCTATAACTCTAAACCACATAGTCCAGTTGTGTCCTAAGGAACTTTACGATACTGAAGGAGACCATTTAACACATTGTACCTGCATTGACTCTTAGGTTGAGTTAATCAATTAGTCCCACTCCCCCACTCATTTCCCATAGCCCCACAACTCTTTCTTTGTCAAGCGTGTTTCCAATTCCCTTTTAAAGAATTCAAACTCCTTCCTTTCATCAGGTGCTTTCCAGTGCACAAGAAATCAGTGTTTAAAAATTGCCTCTCTTCTCTCACCCTTTTGTTGTCAATTATCTTAAACTTGTGTCTCCTGGCTATGAGTCACTGGAAACTGTTTTTCCCTTAACTTGATCAAATCTCTTCTCTGCTCTCAAGTGAAAACCATTAGCTTCCCCAGCCCCTCAACAAAACTAAAGACACTTCAATTTCCTTTGTTTCAAAGTGGGTCTTGAAGCCAATTCCCTGTACTGTGACATTTCACATGAAAAATGTCAGAAAATGATGCCTAAATGAATAAATCAAAATAAGATTAGGGAAGGTCAGAATTGCACAATGGACACAAGTAACAGTTCCAATGCAATCGTTCCTCAGACCTACTTCTCCTGTTGTCTACATTGGTGGGATGGTTTGAAATTTGGCATCCTTGCATCTGTCCTGATGAGTGCAAAATGAAAAGATTCAGCAACGCGTCTCTCTTTTCCAGACTGCAGTAAATAAACGTGGGTTTATTCTTATTGTGCAAAGGCCATACAAAACTGAGGGTTCAGGGCTGAGAGATTTCAAAAATGAAGAAAATTAGAAGGGGGGAGTTTGGGAATGTTCCAAAATACCAGGAGAAGAATGCAAAGGACATGCTTGATTAGATTAGATTCCCTACAGTGTGGAAACAGGTCCTTCAGCCCAACCAGTCCACACTAACCCTCTGAAGAGTAACCCACCCAAACCCATTTCCTTCTGACTAATGCACCTAACACTAGCGGCAATTTACCAGGGCCAATTCACCTGATCTGCACATCTTTGGACTGTGGGAGGAAACCGGAGCACCCGGAGGAAGCCCAAGCAGGCACGGGGAGAATGTGCAAACTCCACACAGACAGTCACCCAAGGCTGGAATCGAACCCGGGTACCTGGTGCTGTGAGGCAGCAGTGCTAACCACTGAGCCACCACAGGATGAAGGGCTTTTGCCCGAAACGTCGATTTTCCTGCTCCTCGGCTGCTGCCTGAACTGCTGTGCTTTTCCAGCACCACTCTAATCTAGAAACAGTATTTACACCTCTTGCAGCAGCAAGGGAGGGTGCCGGGTGTGAAGGGTGGGTTGGTGGGGGGCGTGGACCTAGCAAGGGAGTCACGGAGGGAATTGTCTCTGCAGAATGCAGGTAGGGGTGGGAAGGGAAATATGTCTCTGGTGGCAGACTCTGATTGTAGGTGACAGAAATGACGGAGGATAATGCACTGCATCTGGAGATTAGTGGGGTAGAAGGTGAGGACTGGGGGGGAGGAGGTGTGCTATCATATATGCAGTTGGAAGGGTGGGGTTCAAGGTGTGGGAAGTGGAGGAGATGTGCTGGAGGGCATCATTGATCATGTGAGAGGGGAAATTACAGTCCTTGAAATAGGAGGCCATCTGGGATGTCCTAGAGTGGAATTGCTCCTCCTGGGAGCAGATACGGTGGTTGTAAAGGAATTGGGAGTAAGGGATAGTGTTTTACAGGGGGGGAAATGGAAGGAGGTGTAGCTGCAGGAGTCAGTGGGTTCGAAATAGTTGTCCATGTTGAATTGGTCACCGGAGATGGAGAGAGGTAATTTACCATGGCCTTTCCACTTAATCCACACATCTTTAGATCTGGAGGAAAGCCATGCAGACACGGGCAGAATGTGCAAACTCCACACAGACAGTTGCCCAGGGTGGAATTGAACCTGGGTTCCTGGCGCTATCCACTGAGCCACCCAAAATGACTCTATTCATTTTGAAATAAAGGCCAGCTCTATTTTTGTGCAGAATCTGTCTGCAAGTTTGGCAACATTCATATAAAAAAAAAACCTAACAACTGGTTGATATCCAGCAAAAAAAAAGACTTTGCATGACTAGATTAAATTCAAATGCTTAAAATAAAAACATCCCATTGGAGGTTGAGATGCTGGTCAACATTTAACAGTTGGAGATGCTACCAGAAGTATACAACAGATGCTACCAGTGCATTAATTATAGGAATTGGGAGGTTATGTTGCAGCTGTACAGGACATTGGTTAGGCCACTTTTGGAATCCTACATTCAGTTCTGGTCCCCTGCTATAAGAAGGATGTTTTGAACCTTGAAATAATTCAGAAAAGATTTACAAGGATGTTGCCAGGGTTGGAGGGTTTGAGTTATAGGGAGAGGTTGTATAGGCTGGGGTCTATTTTCCCTGAAGCATTAGAGGCTGAAGGCTGACGCTAAAGAGGTTTATAAAATCATGAGAGGCATGGGTAGGGTAAATAGACAAAATCTTTTCCCTGAGGTGGGGAAGTCCAGAACATTGACGGCGTAGGTATAAAGTGAGATGGGAAAGATATAAAAGAGACCTAAGGGGCAGCATTTTCATGCAGAGGGTGGTGAATGTTTTGGTGCAGCAAAGAGCAAATAATGACTGGGGATTTAAATTACAACCTGCTGGAAAGGGGTCAAATACTCCCAACGCTTGTTGATGGAAAGTTGTCAAATGTGAAACTACTGCTTGATTAAGCTCTAATTTACTTTTCCTTAAGCCAACTAAGCAATTAATTTGACAATGATGCATATCGCCTGTCAATTGGAATGCCACAGTTGTTTTTCTCTCTATCTCCATGTTCACGTTGAGACTTTCCCACAATCCCTGCTTCACATCTCCCAAATGTCAACTTAGCAAAAAGCTCAGCAAACCTCCCCGTGGTATTAATCACAAACTGCTGTGTTCCTCATGTGGGAACCCCACAACAACATCATGCATTTATGGAACTTCTCCAATATAGTCATAGAGACGTACAGCAGGGAAATAGACCCTTCGGTCCAACTCGTCCATGCTGACCAGACATCTGAAATTAATCTTGACCCATTTGCCAGCATTTGATCCATATCCCTCTAAACCCTTCCTATTCATATACCCATGTGGGTGCCTCTTAAATGCTATAATTGTACCAGCCTCCACCACCATTTCTGGCATCTCATTCCATACATTCACCAACCTCTGCATGAAAATGCTGCCCCTTAGGTCTCTTTTATATCTTTCCTATCTCACTTTATATCTACGCCGTCAATGTTCTGGACTTCCCCACCTCAGGGAAAAGATTTTGTCTATTTACCCTACCCATGCCTCATGATTTTATAAACCTCTATAACATCACCCTTCAGCCTCTGATGCTTCAGGGAAAATAGACCCCAGCCTATACAACCTCTCCCTATAACTCAAACCCTCCAACCCTGGCAACATCCTTGTAAATCTTTTCTGAATTATTTCAAGGTTCAAAACATCCTTCTTATAGCAGGGGACCAGAACTGAATGTAGGATTCCAAAAGTGGCCTAACCAATGTCCTGTACAGCTGCAACATAACCTCCCAATTCCTATAATTAATGCACTGGCCAATAAATGAAAGCATACCAAACGCCTTCTTCACTATCCTATCTACCTATGACTCTACTTTCAAGGAGCTATGAACCTGCACTCCAAGGTCTCCTTGTTCAGCAACACTCCCCAGGACCTTCCCATTTAGTGTATAAGTGCTGCCCTGATTTGCCTTTTAAAAAATGCAGCATCTTAGGTTTATCTAAATTAAACTCCATCTGCCACACCTCAGCCCATTGGCCCATCTGGTCAAGGTCCCGTTATACATTGAGGTAACATTCTTCACTGTCCACTACACCTCCAGCTTTACTAACTATACTCCTATATTCACATTTAAATCAATTATATAATTGACAAAAAGCAGTAGCTCCAGCACGGATCCTTGTGGTACACCACTGGTCACAGGCCTCCAGTCCAAAAGCCAGTCTCCACCACCACCCTCAGTCTACTTCCTTTAAGCCAATTTTGTATCCAAATGGCTAGCTCTCCCTGGATTCCATGAGATATAACCTTGCGGAATACATATGATTAAATGCCCCAAGACAATCCACAAGAGCTTTCTCAAGCAATATTTGGCACCAAGTTACATAAGGAGATAGTAGGCCAGAAACATTTAAGAAACACATTCCAAAGCATAGGGCCCAATTGGCTCCAGGATCTGTTACCAATGGTATAAATATTGACGACATGCAATTGAGCAGATCTTTCAGCAGACAGGAGGTTGGAAAGAAGAT
The DNA here is from genome assembly GCF_037043375.1 of Chiloscyllium plagiosum. Classification (NCBI taxonomy): domain Eukaryota; kingdom Metazoa; phylum Chordata; class Chondrichthyes; order Orectolobiformes; family Hemiscylliidae; genus Chiloscyllium; species Chiloscyllium plagiosum. The sequence continues at coordinate 44,634,088 of NW_028270159.1, forward strand.
ATGGAGATTCAGGAAAAGTAAATCCATGGAAAAATTTTAAACCAAGAATGTGAACTTTAAAACAGAAGCGTTACCTGACTGACAGGAAATGAAGATTAAGGAACAGAGAGATTAGATTACAGTGTGGAAACAGACCCTTTGGCCCAACAAGTCCATACCGACCCTCCGAAGAGCAACCCACCCAGACCTATTCCCCTAAACATAACACTGTAGGCAATTTAGCATGGCCAATTCACCTAACCTGCACATCTTTGACTATGGGAGGAAACCGGAGCACCCGGAGGAAACCCACGTAGACATGGGGAGAATGTGCAAACACCACACAGACAGTTGCCTGAGATGGGAATTGAACCCAGGTCTCTGGCACCGTGAGGCAGCAGTGCTAACCACTCTGCCACCGTGCCACTCACAGGTTGGAAGGGTTGGAAGATCGGAAGAGGAACTTGGCGTGATTTAAGGTATGGTCAGCAGAATCCTGGATGAGTTTACTGAAGGCAAAACTGGGAGCCTGACCAGGAGAGCACGGGAACAGTCAGGGAGAAGAAATACCATAGATGATGGAGCTGAGGTGGTGAGGTGGTGTGGAAAACAGGTGGTGTTACAAATGTATGTCAATTCGCTGATGGGGCCGATATACAAGCAAGACATTCTCCTTCAAAGATTTTCCTCTCTTTAAACAAAACTAATGCAGGAAAGACCAATATAATACAATTGCCTATTGAGCTAACCCGTTTCAATATGGATTGGCGTAGCAAATGGCAGCATACCTAGTTGTATTTTCATACTCGTCCTTGGCCGTCTTCTTCATGACGGGCTTGCTCTCACATTTCCCTTCGCTGGTGATGGCACTGACAGTACAGGTATACTCAGTGTTTGCAGTCAGACGCCTTGCAGTGAAGGAACGGTCTGGACCCAGGTACACCACTCTTCCGTTCATACACAGCTCAAAGTTGAAGAGGCGCCCGAGGGACACCTCAGGCATGTCCCAGGTGATGAACATCTCGTTTCTCCCCAAGACGTTGAGTGTCAGCTTGCTGGGAGCATGGTCACCAGGATCAGCCGTGCTCGCTGAGAGACAGGACTTGGCCCCTTTCCCTTTGCTTGTGCAGGCACACACGTGGAAGACGTAGGATTTAGACGGCGTGAGGCCACTGACTATGCAGCTGCGTTCCGACGTTGTTTCAATCACAGTATCACCTTTGTACACCATGTAACATTTTATGATACCATTGGGCTCAGCTGGTGGGTTCCATGCCAGCTTCAGCTGGGTTGGAGTGCAGCCTATCACCCGGAAATCAAATGGGCAGCTTGGCACTGACTCTTCAACGGTCACTGTGGTAACATCACTGTAGAGACCATCATCTCCCTCGGTGGAGACATGGAGTCTGAAAGCATACTCTTTGCACAGTTTGACCTCTGCTAGAACATAACTGCAGTCAGGACCTTTGTAGAGGAGTTTATCACCATCAAACAAGCTGAAAAAGAACAAAAGGACATACAGGTTTAGACCAACTTTAACTTGATATCCACCTTCTAAGACTATATCAGAATATATGCACCCCAGATCTTATATCCCATTAGCAACAGTGGCCATACATATAGACAATGGTGCTGAGTATCTTTGGAAAGTTTTATACTTTCTCTGATGCCTCCATGCAACTAGGAAGGACTCAAGATCCACCAGTGATAGTTTGATCTTAGTTCAAGTAGTGAGCTACTGGGATCTTAGGCTCTGCATGTCTACAGTAAATAATTTTGTGATTGTCAGTGCTCCAAGTTCCGGAACTTTTGTCTTCCCGAGTGCCACCTTTACCTCACCCACCAAAATGGCCTTTTATTGCCAAGGATTTCCCGCCAGAAGGGACAATAAAACAGAACTCAGAACAGCATCACACATCGACGTGAGTGCAGTCTACAGTTCCATCTCCCTACTTTTCACACTGGATTGCAAACAAGGTATAAAGCATTTGGATGGGGCACAACATGAACACTTGCAGTTTTAAGCCCACTGCAGGTATAGTCAACAATTTCAACTTTGAGAAACTGAGTCGAGTGATGACACCTTCTTGACTACACATTGAGAAACAGCTGGGAGTTTCTCCCGCTAAATACTGCCTACTTTTATTTTCGCTCCATTTACACTTGAATTATAATTGAAAATTTAACAAGTTTAGACGCTAATTATCAGGCTTTCAGTTTCAAGGTAAAATAACTTTGTAAATTGCCATTGTTTTTCATTTTAAATAAACAAGCAGCTTAACTGCATTCCTTCCCAATTTCGGTTCAGGACAAAAGCAAATTTCCAGGCAGTTTTTCCGCTTAATCCACATTCACATTGTCATAGACACCCAGGCATGCTCCCCCGACACACAAATATTTAACAAATATTCCTAAAATGAGAAGAGAGCTGTGAATATTCATCATTATTTCACAGAGCGATCTTGGAGTTCAGATTCACAGTTGTTTAAAAGTGGAGTGAAGGTGGCTTTTGGCACGCTGGCCTTCACTAGTCAGGGCATTGAGTACAGAAGTTGGGAAGTTATGTTGCAGTTATATAGGGTGAGGCCTCACTTGGAGTACTGTGTTCAGTTTTGGTCACTTTGTTATAGAAAGGATGTTATTAAACTGGAAAGAGTCTACAAGGATGTTGCCTGGATTCAATGGTCTGATTTATAGGGAGAAGTTGGACAAGCTAGGACTTTTTTCTTTAGTGTGTTGTAGACTGAGGGGGTACCTTATAGAGGTGTATAAGATCATGAAAGGCATGGACAGGGTGAATGCACTCAGTCTTGTTCCCAGGGTTGGGGTATCGAGAACGAGAGGGCATCAGAGGGGAAAGAACAAAAGGGAACCTGAGGGGCAATGTTTATTCACAGAGGGTGGTACGGATGTAGAATGAGCTGCCAGAGAAAGTGTTTGAGGCAGGTACATTAACAATATTTAAAAGGCATTTGGACAAATACATGGATAGAAAAGGATTAGGAGGATATGGGCCAAGTGCAGGGAAATGGGTTTAGTGTGGTCGGACATTTTGGTCGGCATGGACCAGTTTGGGCCAAAGGACCTGTCTCTATGTTGTAGGATTCTATGACTCCATGACTCTGAAGTTATTAAACAGTATGTAATTTTGTGAGGCAAATGACAAGGAGGTGATCATAACATAACACCTTTGGGTAGATTTCAATGACATTCCATTTTATGTATAGATCTACACAGCTTCATACTTGCTCTGACATATACTATGATAACAATATTTTTGACACAGTTAAACATTCCATGTTGTTTCACAGAACCAACACAATTCAAAGAGCCACATAAGTAGTAATTAGGTCACGTATCAAAAAGCATGGTCAAAAATCTAGGTTTTAATGAGTGTCTGAAAGAATGAAAGCAAGGTTGAGAGCTATAGCAACTATATTGCAGAGTTCAGGGGCTAGGCAACTGAAGGCATGATCATACATGACAAAACAATTAAACTTGGAGATGCTCAAGATGCTATAATCAAGTCAAGTTGCCATAGTCTCACCATACCATAGGGCTGTTCTCTCATTAGAGAGATGGTGGTGATTTAATCTGGGGGCTGCCACATCTCAGGTGAGAGGAGAGGTTGAGAAGGAGAGTCCTTCATGGTCACCTCAGCCGACGCAAGAATTGAACCCACACTGTCAACATCACATTGCTTCGCAAACCATCCAGCCAACTGAACTAAACCATTCCACAAATGCCAGAATAGCAGGAGGACAGATATTGCACAGGATTCAGAGAAGGAATAGACCAGAGCAATAGGCAAGACCGTCGAGGGAATTGAAATCATAAGTGCAAATTTTCAAATCATTGCATGATTGACTGGGAGCCACTGTCGGACAATGACTATAAGGCTGATGGGTAAATGGTTAAGACATGACCAGCACAGGTTTGCACAATCTCAAGTCTATGGAGTGTAGAATATGAGAAACTAGCAAGGAGTGTGTTGACATAGTAAAACCCACATGTTACAAAGGCCAAAATTAGGGTTTCAACAGCAGCTGAGCTGAGACAAAACAATGTGCCAAATGTGAAAATAGGTGACAAAAACAGAAATTGCTGGAAAAGCTCAGCAGGTCTGGTAGCATCTGTGGAGAAAATCAGAGTTAACGTTTCAGGTCCAGTGACCCTTCATCAGAACTGATTCTCTAAGGGATTTTCTGTAACTGTGTACATTCAACCTACAGTAATTGGGAGCATTGCTAACTGAACAAGGGAACATTTTGAAACACTTTTAACTACTTTTAATTTTATAGCACATTAACAGATTATTCAGATGGCCACCTCACTTATGCTCTGCATGAATGTCTTCCCATTTTAAACAAATACAGAAATTGCTGGAAGTCTGTCAGCATCAGTGGAGAGAAATCAGCGTTAATGTTTCGGGGCGAGTGACCTCTCTTCAGAACTGAGCTCCATTAGTTCTAAAGAAAGGTCACTGGACCCGAAACATTAACTCTGATTTCTGTCCACCGATGCTGCCAGACCTGCTGAGCTTTTCCAACAATTTCTGTTTTTGTTTCTGATTTACAGCATCCGCAGTTCTTTCAGTAAAAGTAGGTGAATTTGATGATTGTGCTACACGAGGTCAACGTAAGAGGATGTATAGATTGTATGCAGAGATGAAGACCTGGGGAAGCGGGGGGGGGGAACATAGAATAAAGGGTTGACTCTAACCATGCTTGAATAATTGCTACTTATCTACCTGCACAGTAGTTATGTCATTGCGTTGGCAGAGAGAACAGATTGAGGAGAATCGTAGGGAGGACAAATGGCCCTGATCTCATGGTTAATAATCCTATCCATAGTTAAGGACATGTAAACAAACCTTGAAAAGGATCTCTGCCTCTAAGCAAGTCTCAAGGTAAGAAATCCTTACATTAAAATCCAATGGCAGAAGCCCACTTGCCTTAAACTGCAACATCGTGATTCAGAGGATAAGGTTCAGCGCTGGGAGAAAGTGAGGACTGCAAATGCTGGAGATCAGAGCTTAAAAATGTGTTGCTGGAAAAGCGCAGCAGGTCAGGCAGCATCCAAGGAGCAGGAGAATCGACGTTTCGGGCATAAGCCCTTCTTCAGGAAGTTTAGATGAGATTACTTATGAGATTAGATTAGCTGCCAGTTTAGATTAGATTACTTACAGTGTGGAAACAGGCCCTTCAGCCCAACAAGTCCACACCGACCCTCCGAAGAGCAACCCACCCAGTCCCATTCCCCTCCATTTACACCTTCACCTAACACTACGGGCAATTTAGCATGGCCAATTCACCTAATCTGCATATGTTTGGACTGTGAGAGGAAACCCACGCAGACATGGGGAGAATGTGCAAACTCCACACAGACAGTTGCCTGAGGTGGGAATTGAACCCAGGTCTCTAGCGCTGTGAGGCAGCAGTGCTAACCACTGTGCCGCCCTTGTTAGGATTTACAGAACAGCGATAATAGCTGTGGCCAAAATAATCTTGTGGTACTCAAAGTCTGTGAGAAGATTTGTAGCTCGGGTGCTCGTTGTTGTGGTTCTGTTCGCCGAGCTGGGAATTTGTGTTGCAGACGCTTCGTCCCCTGTCTAGGTGAAATCCTCAGTTCTTGGGAGTCTCCTGTGAAGCGCTTCACAGGAGCCTCCCAAGCACTGAGGATGTCACCTAGACAGGGGACGAAACGTCTGCAACACAAATTCCCAGCTCGGCGAACAGAACCACAACAATCTTGTGGTACAGGTGATGGACAAGGTAAGAGAGGCAATAAATAAATCAATAAGAGTCACAACGTGCCAGCATTTCAGTTCAGTATGTCAACCCCCTTTCGAAGGACAATAGGTTGTGAACAGTGTTGGCCCAACAACAGCAACAACAGAAGAACGTCTCAGGGTCAAACTAAGGTTCCAAACAGTCTGGCTTAAACACACAGACTGTTGTCAGAGGGCGGGACGGGGTCGGTAGCTAGGGAGTGGAGAGAAGGCCTAGTCAAAAACTCATTAAAATAAGATGACTCCCAGCTATATGCAGTTAGACCACACTTAAATTAATGCCAGCTATTCAATATTCCCAGGAGGCAAGATGCTAGCAATGAAGAATCTCTGTGAAATAATAAAAGGTACTTTAAAAACTAGAACGAGGAACACTCAAGCAGGAAAGTATGGTGCACTGAAATTACTCACCATAGATACCACAGCTATTAAGCATCATGTAAAGGCTGACTCTTCAACGTTAAATGAATTTAAGCCTGGGAAAAAGGTTTCTGAAATAAGGCTGCCAATCTCCATGATGACATTTATTGTTACTAAAAACCTGCCAACCAGTACATCAGGATAAAAGGGCTTTCAGCTTCCTTGATAATGTACTCAGTAACTGCCTGCCAAACCTTGTCAACCTGCCATGCTCGCCTTCTGCTTAGCTTTAGAATGGTTTTAAGTATTGGTTCGGCCACATTTAGAATATTGCGTGCAATTCTGGTCTCCTTCCTATCAGAAGGATATTGTGAAACTTGAAAGGGTTCAGAAAAGATTTACAAGGATGTTGCCAGGGTTGGAGGATTTGAGCTACAGGGAGAGGCTGAATAGGCTGGGGCTGTTTTCCCAGGAGTGTCGGAGGCTGAGGGGTGACCTTTTAGAGGTTTTTAAAAATCATGAGGGGCATGGATAGGATAAATAGATAAGGCCTTTTCTCTGGAGTGGAGGAGTCCAGAACTAGAGGGCATAGGTTTACGGTGAGAGGGGGAAAGATTTAAAAACAGTCCTAAGGGCAACTTTTTCATGCAGAGGGTGGTGTGTGTATGGGATGAACTGCCGAGGAAGTGGAGGAGGCTGGTACAATTACAACATTTAAAAGGCATCTGGATGGGTATATGAATAGGAAGAGTTTAGAGGGATATGGGCCAAATGCTGGCAAATGGGACTAGATTAGGTTAGGGTATCTGGTAGGCATGGACACATTGGACCAAAGGGTCTGTTTCCATGCTGTACATCTCTTTGACTCTACTGCTTTAAAATATAAATCTTGCCGAATTTCCTACTACTATTCAGATCAGTGAATCACCTCACAACATTTTATTCCACGTCCCTGCATTGAAGTAGTGCCTGCACTCAAAAGTCTCCCATTGGTTGTGAAGCATTTTGGAAGGTTTTGGAATTTTGGTCCATAACAGTATTGGTGAGAGAGACCACCACATAGTCCTTGTGGAGACAAATCCCACCTTTACATTGAGAATACCATCCATTGTGTTGTGTGGCACTTTCACTGTGCTAAATGGGATAGATGGTGAACAGATCAAGCAACTCAAGACAGCGCATACGTGAGGCGCTGTGGGCGATCCAGCACAATCTGCAACCTCCTGACTCAGCATATTTGTCATTCTACCATTACTATGAGACAGCAGATCAACCATGGTTCAATGGAGTGCAGGGCAGGCATGCCAGGAGCAGCACTAGGCACAACTACAAATGAGGTGCCAACCTGATGAAGTTACCAAAAAGGACTATTCATGTCAAACAACACAAGCAGCAAATGATAAACAAAGCTAAATTATCCCACAAACCAACAATTTAAATCCAAGTTCTGCGGTTTTTCTACATCCAATCATGAATGGCGATGAAAAATTAAACAACTCACTGGAGGAGGAGGTTCTACAAATATCCCCGTCCTCAATGATGGAAGGTCCAGCACAACAGCACAAAAGAGAAGGCTGAATCTTTCGCAGCAATCTTCAGCCAGAAGTGCCAAATGAATGATCCATCTCGGCCTCCTCCAAAGGTCCCTAGCATCAGAGACACCAGCCTTCAGCCAGTTCGATTCACTCAGGAGATCTTACTTCTATGAGATTTCATGAGATTCAAGATGGTGGCAGAGTAGCAGGGCTGTGTGCAGGACCTTGCCCAGGGCTCATCTGCTCCCGCATGTTTTCTTTCTTCTTTTTATTTCCCTTTTTATTACTGCTCTACTTTTTTTCTTTCATTTTCCTTTTCTTTGCAACCTTTTGCAGTGGGTCAGTCAGCGAAATGGTCATGGCAGTTAGAGAGAACTCTCCGTGGAATGGCAGCTCCTCCTGGTGGTCGGAGGCAGCAGCAGAGCCAGCTCCCCATGGTGACTGGAGGCGGTGGTGGTGATGACAGCAGGGATGACCTCCCGGCTTTCCGGGCTGGCGGCAAAACTCCTTTAGCAATCGGAGGAGACGACGGGCAGCAGACTTTTCAAGATGGTGGAGCTAGTAAAGTGACATCTTTGGCGGGGGGGGCTGGGAAGGGCGGGGTGGGGGGGTTGCAGAGCAGGACTCTTGGTGAGAGGGTGGTGGCATCGTGGTCTGGCATTGGAGCCAGGAATTCCTGGTTGAGGGACAAGTGTGGGTTCAGCATGGGATATGGCTCAGCTGCTGTGGCAGTGAGGCTGTGGCCAGAAACTACGAGATAGCGCTTGAAGAGTGGCGACTCAGACATTGGTGAATCCAGTACGGGCGGCAGTAAGATGGTGGAGGAGGGGTGATGCCCCAGGTGTCATTGGTGAGTTGGCTCAGGACACAGAACTCTCTTTCACAGAGCATAGAACATTGCAGTGCAGGACAGGCCCTTCGGCCTTTGATTCTGTGCTGACCTGTGGAACCAATCTAAAGCCCATCTAACCTACACTATTCCATTTTCATCCATATGTCTATCCAATAACCATTTAAATGCCTTTAAAGTTGGTGAGTCTACCACTGTTGCAGGCAGTGCGTTCCTTGCCCCTACTACTCTGAGTAAAGAAAGTACCTCTGACATCTGTCCTATATCTATCACTCCTCAATTTAAAGCTATGTCCCCTCATGCTAGCCAACACCATCTGAGGAAAAAGGTTCTCACTGTCCACCCTAATAACCCTCTGATTATCTTATATGTCTCAATTAAGTCACCTCTCAACCTTCTTCTCTCTAACAAAAACAGCCTCAAGTCCCTCAGCCTTTCCTCATAAGACCTTCCCTCTATACCAGGCAACATTCTATAAATCTCCTCTGAACCCTTTCCAAAGCTTCCACATAATGCATTGACTAGAACTCTACGCAATACTCCAAGTGCAGCTACACCAGAGTTTTGTACAGCTACAATATGACCTCATGGTTCTGAAACTCAATCCCTCTACCAATAAAAGCTAACACGCCATATGCCTTCTTAACAATCCTATCAACCTAGGTGGCAACTTTCAGGGATCTATGTATATGAACACATAGATCTCTCTGCTCATCTCCACTACCAAGAATCTTACTATTGGCCCAGTATTCCGCATTCCTGTTGCTCCTTCCAAAGTGAATCGCCTCATTCTTTTCCCCATTAAACTCCATTTGCCACCTCTCAACCCAGCTCTGCAGCTTGTCTATGTCCCTCTGTAACCTGCAATATCCTTCAGCACTGTCCACAACTCCACTGACCTTAGTGTCATCCGCAAATTTGCTAACCCATCCTTCTACGCCCACATTAAGGTCATTTCTAAAAATGACAAACAGCAGTGGACCCAAAATATATCCTTGCAGTATAGCACAAGTAACTGAGCTCCAGGATGAACATTTCCCATCAACTACCACCCTCTGTCTTTGTTCAGCTAGCCAATTTCTGATCCAAACCACAAAATCACCCTCAATCCCATACCTCCGTATTTTGTACAACAGCCTACCATGGGAAACCTTACCAAGCACCTTACTGAAATCCATTTACACCACATCAACTGCTTTACCCTCATCCACCTGTTTGGTCACCATCTAATAAGGTTTGTGAGGCATGACCTACCCTTCATAAAACCATGTTAACTATTCCTAATCAACTTATTCCTCTCTAGATGATTATAAATCTTATCTCTGATAACCTTTTCCAACACTTTACCCACAACCGAAGTAAGGCTCGCTGATCTATAAATACCAGGGTTGTCTCTACTCTCCTTGAACAAGGGAACAGCATTTGCTATCCTCCAGTCTTCTGGCACTATTCCTGTCAACAACGATGACTTAAAGATCAAAGCCAAAGGCTCTACAATCTCCTCCCTGGCTTTCCAGAGAATCCTCCGACAAATCCCCCCAGCCCAGGGGACTTATCTATTTTCACACTTTCCAGAATTGCTAACACCTCCTCTTTGTGAACCTCAATCCCATCTCGTCTAGTAGCCTGTACCCCACTATTCTCTTCGACAACATTGTCTTTTTCCAGTATGAATACTGACGAAAAATATTCATTTTGCACTTTCCCTATTTCCTCGGACTCCATGCACAACTTCCCACTACTATCCTCGAATGGCTATAATCAGCCAGTTATTTCTTTTTATCCTTTTCATTCTTAAACTGTTCAAAATGGTGCTAGATTGTGGTGACTGTTGAAGCTTTTTACTCTATTATTCACTGCAAAATGCAAGTGATGATAAATAAATAAATAAATCCTTCATTCAGACCAAGTGAGTTTTGAGAAGATTTGTAGCTCAGGTTGAGGTTCTGGATGTAGGTTTGCTTGCTGAGCTGGAAGGTTCATTTTCAGACGTTTCTTCACCCTACTCGGTAACATCATCAGTGAGCTTCATCCAGAGGCTCACGGAAGACAAAACATCTGAAAGCAAACCTTCCAGCTCAGCAAGCAAACCTACATCCAGAACAGTACGGAATAGTTGTAGTGCAGAACTTGTCCCTACCTGAGCCAATCTACCCGAGTGCGGTTACAACGCTGGCATCTGCCTGACAACGTGGAAAATTGTCCAGGTATGTCCTGTACACAAACAGCAAGACTAATCCAACCCGGCCAATTACCTGTCGATGATCAGTAAAATAATGGAAGTGACATCAACAGTGCTATTAAGCAGCACCTGCTCAGCGATGCCCGGTTTGGGTTCTGCCAGGATCATTCAGATCCTGACCTCATTAGACTTGGGTCAAACATGGACAAAAGAGCTGAATTCCAGAGGTGAGGTTAGAGTGACAGCTCTTGATATCAAGGTGCATTCAACTGAGTGTTGCATCAAGGCACCATAGCAAAACTGGAATCAACGGCTATGGGGGAGGAGTTGGGGGGGCATATTCCCCACTGACTGGAGTGATACCCGGCACATGGAAATCATAGAATTCCTACAGTGGAAACAGGACCTTCAGCCTAACAAGTCCACAATGACCCTCTGAAGAGGTTCTCACTCAAACTCATTCCCTATTACTCGACATTTACCCCTGACTAATGCACCTAACCAACACATCCCTGAACACTATAGGCAATTTAGCATGGCCAATCTGCCTAACCTGTGCATCCTTGAACTGTGGGAGGAAACTGAAGCACCCAGAGGAAACCCACGCAGACAAGGGAGATGTGCAAACTCCACAAAGACGGTTGCCAGAGACTGGAATCGAACCAAGTCCCTGGAGCTGTGAGGCAGCAGTGCTCACCACTAAGCCACTGGTTTTGGCTGTTGGAGGTCAGTCATCTCAACTCCTGGACATCTCTCGAGGAATTCCTCGTGCAGTGCCCCAGGCCCAAACATTTTCAGCTGCTTCAACCACAACCTTCCCTCCTTAAGGTCAGAAACCCGGGTTCAATTCCCACCTCCGGCAACTGTCTGTGTGGTGTTTGCACATTCTCCCCGTGTCTGCGTAGGATTCCTCCGAGTGCTCCAGTTTCCTCCCACAAGTCCAAAAATGTGCATGCTAAATTGCCCGTAGTGTTAGGTGAAGGGGTAAATGTAGGGGAATGGGTCTGGGTGGGTTGTGCTTTGGCGGGTCGGTGTGGACTTGTTGGGCCGAAGGGCCTGTTTCCACACTAAGTAATCTAATCTAATCTAAATGGGGATGCTTACCAATGATTGCCCAATTTTCAGCACCATTCATAACTCCTCAGATACTGAAGCAATTCATGTTCAAATGCAACAAAGTCTGGACAATATCTAGGCTTGGTAAATGACATTTGTGCCATACAAATGCCAGGCAATGACCCTCGCCAATAAGAGATAATCTAACTATCACTGAATCCCCCAATATCAACGTCCTGGGGGTTAACATTGACCAAACCCTCAACTGGACTCACCACATAAACACAGCAGGTCAGAGGCTAGGAATACTACAGCGAGTAACTTAACTCCTAACTCCCCAAAGCCTGGCAGAAGTCAGGAGGGTGATGGAATTCTCCCCTGGATTGTTGCAGCTCCAACAGTCAAGAAGGTTGACACCATCCAGGATAAAGCAGTCCGTTTGATTGGCAACACATCCGCAACACATCCACAAACATCCACTCCCTCTACCACCAAGACTCAGTCATAGCAGCATGCACTAACTACACAATGCACTGCAGAAATTTGCCAAAGACCTTTAGATTGCACCTTCCAAACCATAAACACTTCTATCTCAAATGAGAAGGGCAGCAGATACATCACAAAAGAGAATAAGGAAAAATTGTGAAAGGTGCTTTTGAAATGCAGTTCTTTCGCGTCCCTCCTAAAGGTGGCTGAACAATAAAAGTGGAGTCATACTCAACTGGACTGGTCACTGATTTCAAGATCTTTGCAAAGAATGAAAGTGAGAACAATTTGGAAGGTTTATTTGTTAGGTCCTGGCAAAATGAAAGTATTTTTCTACTGAACGCAGAATCGCTGCTGTCAATGAGTTCTCAGGTTGTACATAGCTCACACAACAAATTTAGAAAAACTCAAGTTGAAATGCAAGGAGTGTCCCAATCTCAAATATCTCAGCTATACCCAGATTGTAACTTTTATTCCAAAAGAGGAATAAAAACTAAGTTCATTACTGTTAAGTTGGAACCTCAGGAGACAGCAGTAAGATGTTAGCAGGAGTAATAATGATGTACAAATATAAAATTCACACTGAGCATTGCTCCTTCCATCATACAGGGGCTCCATTCCGCACCATGTCTGAACTAGTTTAGGGTGATTGCTGTCATGGATCGAGAACTATGTGCTTACCTGTATGTCACCTCCAGCCCACTGTCCAGTATAAGGCGGCTCCAAGTGATTTCAATTGAATTGATATTAAGCATGTCGACACGGGGAGGAGAAGGCTTGGAAAGAGGCTGCAACTTCCTCAGGGTGAAGTCCACTTCCTCCAGTAGCTCCTTGCCAGCGGTGGGAGAGCAGGCCACAGTCTGTCCAGATAGAACAGAATGCAAGTCAGTGTTCGAGGATACATAACTTCCAACTCTCTGTGACTTTTTAAGTAAGGTCATGGTTGCACAGTTTGAGCCCAAGGAGTAAGGGCAAAATTCTGCCAGAGGATCACAGCAGGAGGGCATTGGTTACACTGGGTGAAGCTGTGACAGACTGATTCCCCGATCATGTCCCACTGTCGGGGCATTTTCCCGATAAAAGGGACCAATTTCCGCTTGGATGAAAGAAAGAACCTCTCTGCAATCGTTCTGGAAAAGGAAGAAGGAGCAGGAATGCAAAGAGGGGGCTGGAACAACTAATCCCTCCCAATCCCTCTGCACATCCGCTCCTTAGGATGACCATCTCTTATAGAATAAAATAATGGACATTTTAATCATAGAATAGGAAAGCAAGTAGTTTCACATCCTGGCCATCAGATGCTCAGCACCAATGTTTTCACTCAAAGCCCATGTCTGAGGTATATAATATCTGACAATGAGATGGCACGTTGATGAACACTGCTGCCTCACAATGCCAGGGACACTGGTTTGATTTCACCCACGGGCGACAATCTGTGTGGAGTTTTCACGCTCTCCCCATGTCTGTGCAGAGGCTCTGGTTTCCTCCCACAGTCCAACGGTTAGGTGGATCGCGGAGGATGGGTGGATTGGTCATGTTAAGTTGCCGCATAGTATCCAGGGATGTGTAGGCTAGGTGGATTAGCCATGGGAAATGCAGAGTCACTTGGATAGGGTAAGGCAGTAGGTTTGGGTGGGATGCTTTTCAGAGGGTCAGTGCAGAGGCCAAATAACCTCTTTCTGCACAGCAGGGATGTTATCATACGTGATGCCTTCTTCTGAAATGGAAGAGGTCAGATTGGACAGAGTCACCATTCACACCCTTATCCCTTGCTGGTGAAAATTACTAGGGTTGGCTGTGTTAGGTGGTTGATCAGGAATCCTAAATATTGGGACTGGGGTGTAATTAAGTCCGCCCCATCCCATGAAAATCCAGCCCTGACACTTCAACTTGGTAAAAACAAAGACTGCAGATGCTGGAAACCAGAGTCTCGATTAGAGTGGTGCTGGAAAAGCACAGCATTTCAGGCAGCATCTGAGGAACTTCAACTTGTGCTTGAGCAGGAAGTGCTCCCCCTAGTGTTACTGCACAAATAACCACCGCCTGCAAGGAAATTCATCAACTGAGCTGCTAGTGCCGTCAGTTCTCATTGGACCAAATTTGAGTTAAAACATTACGTTTAATCTCTTTATTCAAATAACATTCACACTTTACATTTCATCGACAGCCAGACTGGAGAGAACAATGAAAGATCTGTCCTCTGCTTTGCCGTGTTGAAAGCTGGAAAATAATTTTGAAACCAAATAATTACAAAATGTGATAAGGTAAAATGGAGTGGAAATACTTTGCATCTTTTAAGACCATTGAAGTTATTTTCAGCTAACTATCAATTGGCGTATTAAAGCAGAGGGATCCTCAGACAGAATCTGCAGTGTGTGAGACAAGTGTCTGAGGACCATTTTCTTTGAATTTAAGAATCCAGTTTCAGAGAACGACATCATGAACAGTGGCATGAAGGGAATTTGACAGAGCACAGATTAATCACAATACTAACAACTGCATTTGTCCAGCATTAACATTCAGGAAAATAAATGAGGTAGTGGTAATATTGTTGGAATAATGATCCAGAACTCCAGTCCAATCCTCTGGGGAAAATGGGTTTGAATCTGACCATGGCAGATGGTGAACTTTGAATTTTTCAAAAAATAAAATCTGGAATTAAGAGTCTAATCTAACAGTGATCATTGTTGGTAAAAATCCATCTTAATGTCCACTGGGGTCGGCTGGGGGAGGGAGGGGGGAGGGGTGGTGAAATCTACCATCCTTTACAGCTTGTGTGTGACTCCAGACCTACATCAACACAGTTGACTCCAATTCTCTGCTGGGCAGTTAAGGAAGGGCAATAAATGTTGGCCTAACCTGTGACATTCATGTCCCATGAAAGAATAAATTAAATTAACATCTATAGTACAGCAAAATACTTCACAGAAGCAACATGACAGCAATATTGTACTGCAAAGGCTTTAGGACAATTGAATAAAAGCCTAATAAAAGAATGGGTTTAAGGAGCTTTGAAAAGGTGGAGAGAGATGAGGTTTATCCCCACCAGTATGTAATCCCTTTCCAGTAAATCTACAGAAGCAGTGAACTAGTTATCCATCATCAGCAAGACCACAGCATCAAGGTTGTAATTACATCACAAGATAGGGACAAACTCAGATTTGTTGCCCTTATACTTTGTTACAATCCTATAATTGAGTCACAAAAATCTTTAATTTTGTTTTCTTTCCCAGCTTTCTCCCTTTCCACATTGATTCCTAACTGGGATATAGTTCCACAAGAACTGGATCCTTTCTGGTCATTCACACAAAGTGGCATTTAAGTACAAGTGAAAGGAGCAAATTTTCTGACCAACGCACACAGGAGGATGATGGAGCTAAGCCAGATATCACAGTTATCCTACATCCTCATCAGTCCCTTTCCAACAGGAATCCCCGGGCAGAGAGTAATCGTGTGAGGGAACTGTGGTGGATTCGCTGTTCGCCGATACAGGAGCTATGAAGCCAACTGTCACACATTGAACACGGCGTGAGCTGTGATCTGTTCATTCAGCACAAACTGGAGACTGAAACCTGAACTTTACATGTCTGTGCAACTCACTGAGAATTCCTAAATGATGTGACGGTATCACTTGAAATAAGTTGCTGAATTGCTCCTGCTCAGCCTCACAATTACATTTCTGTGATGTTTTGTGCTTCTATGTTGCCAGGCTATGCTGACCAGTATAAATACCTCCCTATTTCCCTTCTTTTAGCTTTGACAAAGGGTCAGTTAGACGCGAAACGTCAGCTCTTTTCGCTCCTTACAGATGCTGCCAGACCTGCTGAGATTCTCCAGCATTTTCTCTTTTGGTATGCTGACCATTACTTACCTTTAACAGTGCTGATATTTTGGGATGCTCTCTCAGTTTCACAACTCCCTTTGGATGGCTGCCTAATACTTTCAGTGTCCTGCAAAGTACAAAACAATATTAAAATGACATTCCTCATCAAATAGTCCAATACTGAGTCACTGCTACTGGTGCCTTGAGAAATATTTGCTTGCTTCCTTTACAAGCTAGGACAGCAGGTCAGCAATATCATTTGGCTCAAATGCGTCGCCCTTGTACTTAGATTAGATTAGATTACTTACAGTATGAAAACAGGCCCTTCGGCCCAACAAGTCACCAAAGCGCAACCCACCCCGATCCATTCCCCTACACCTAACGCTACAGGCAATTTAGCACGGCCAATTCACCTAACCAGCACATTTTTGGATTGAGGGAGGAAACCAGAGCACCTGGAGGAAACCCACGCAGACACGGGGAGAATGTGCAAACTCCACACAGACAGTTACCCGAGGCGGGAATTGAACCCGGGTCTCTGGCGCTGTGAGGCAGCAGTGCTAACCACTGTGCCACCATGCCACCCACAGGTTGTCTTCTGCAATGTTAGTGAAGATTAGCACGCCTGGCAAATAAACAGTGATAATGCTCTATGTGAAGGCATGGCTGGGGAATGGAGCAATGACAACCCTCCCTTTTCTCTGCCATGGTGATCTATGCTGCAATAGCGTTACTGTTTCCATCAAGATAATAGAGTGCTCATCAAGAGATACAGTGAAAAAACCCAGTTTTTTCGCTAATGTCTCATTATAGTTAAACGTCACACTACTACACCTACTCAGATTTTGGGTGGCACGGTGGCACAGTGGTTAGCACTGCTGCCTCACAGTGCCAGAGACCCGGGTTCAATTCCCGCCTCAGGCGACTGTGTGGAGTTTGCACATTCTCCCCGTGCCTGTGTGGATTTCCTCCGGGTGCTCCGGTTTCCTCCCAACAGTCCAAAAAATGTGCATGCTAAATTGCCTGTAGTGTTAGGTGTAGGGGAATGGGTCTGGGTGAGTGATGGGTCGGTGTGGACTTGTTGGGCCGAAGGGCCTGTTTCCACACTGTAAGTAACCTAATCTTAAAAAAAATAAGCTTTGCATCAGAATCATAAATCTTAGTGCTGTAAAGTGAGACTAGAAGCACATTTAATGTGGCTTTGACAGTATAGATTCAATGGGCCAAAGGGGTGTCTTCTTCATTGTATAATTAGCTTAAGTTGTAAATAAAATGTCGGCTGTGTATCATGATAATTTAAACCCACTTTGTGATTGGGGAGCTCTGATGAAGAGTCATCTAGACTTGAAACGTTAGCTTGCGCTCTCTTCACTGATGCTGCCTGACCCACTGTGATCTCCACCATTTATTTGACTTCAGTTGAGTTTACAGGTGTTCAGTGCGGTAAGGAGTCAGTTCAGAAGAGATCTGGTAATGATCTTTCCTGAAGCAAGGAGCAGGGATTTCCTGCTGTAATCCTAGTCACAGGACCCACACCTTCCTTGAGGATTGTGAAAATGCTGGAGGTCACTCAGGACTTCCTCTTCATTCCAGACCTGTTGGACGAGTGTAACTGCGTTGTTAGTTTGATTATATAGCTCGTTCATTAAGTACCATACTCTGAAAGCAGAGCACCTTCTCTGAGTCCAGTCAGAGGAGACCCACCAGAGAAGGACAGAAGAAATGCATCAAGGATACACTGAAAGCCAACATGAAGAATTGCAATGTTGACATCAACTCCTGGAAGATCAGTATTCTGGACCAAACCAGCGGGAGTAAGGAGGAAAGGTCTCAATATTTTATCAGATGTCTATAGATACTGAATCAGTCTCATTTTCAGTCCCATGGAGTCTAACCCTAATCCTAATCACCCTTCCCTGTGAGAGATAGCCATTGATAAAGACAAATAAGAGTTCAGGTCATTCTGCTATAACACACATTTCGTTAACACAAATTCACTATAACAATCTCAGGCGACTGTCTGTGTGGAGTTTGCACATCCTCCCCGTGTCTGCGTGGGTTTCCTCTGGGTGCTCCGGTTTCCTCCCACAATCCAGAAATGTGCAAGTTAGGTGAATTGGCCATGCTAAATTGTCCGTAGTGTTAGGTGAAGGGGTAAATGTAGGGGAATGGGTCTGGGTGGGTTGCGGTTCGGTGTGGACTTGTTGGGGTGAAGGGCCTGTTTCCACACTGTAAGTAATCTAATCTAATCTAATCTAATGATTGACGAACTGGGACACTTTCTAAAACACGAACTTTTAAAATGAATGTTGGCAGTAATGCGATTACATCACCGACACTTTAAGCGCTATTTCTAAAGTGCGATTTTTCTATAACACAGGGTTGCACAAGAACACAACCATCGCATTATAGAAGAACTACCTGTTCTTACCCGTCCCAACGATTCCTGAAGCATTAATTTGGGATTCTAAATAGAGTTGCACTGAAAACCAAACATCAAAACAAATTTGAATAGAATTTTAAAAATTTCAAAGTATATTGGCTACTTGAACAATTTTTTAATGGGCTTCATTGCATTTACTGTTCGCAGTGAATTAAGAGTGCATTGGCATATGTCAACCCACCAATAAACCACTGAATTCATGTCTGCAAAACTGAAGCACCTTATGTTGAAGCAACACAGAATTGCTCATCATTCTTCCTAGCAAAAAAGTATATTTATTACATGACCATCATCCAATGAACTATCAGCCCACAAGTTGTACACTTCCTTTAGGCTTACGAACATGGCAGCGAACCAAGCTGACTCCTGCTCTTTGGATTCCAATAGGGTGCACAAGGTGTTGAGTATTTCTGGGAAGATGGGGTTCTTCAGGATATGAGCGTGGCCATCTTTGTCCGTTGCCAGGCAACTCAGTGCAAAGCAGGCATTTTTGCTTCCTCCAGTGTCTCCGTCTGCCATCATCTTCTCCAGGGTTGTGATCTGCATCAGGAGAGGTCAGAACAGAGATGTCTCTCTCTCTCTCTCTCTCTCTCTCTCACACACACACACACATACACAAACACATACCCAAAATATGGGAATCAAGATGAGGTGGGGTTAACATCAGACGCGTCTGCGGGCCGTTATCCCAACCTCCCCCAAGATCATGGTCAGGATTCATGTTACGTTACATAGTCGGAGCTAACTCAGGCTTCACTGTCAAAGATTCTCCACGCAGATCAAACATTTAATATTTTGAACGTTGAAGCATTGAAAGGAAAGTTGAAGTAAAAAGTGCTGGAAAGCACTGCAGGCCAGCAGACAAAAAGAGAAAGAGAAAACTAATGATAGACTAAATGACCTCCTTCTGTACTATATATGGTATTACACACCTCTAGAGGAGGTGGGACTTGAACACAGGCTTCCCAGTCTTCCCTCATAGGGACACTATCACTGCACCACAAGAGGGCCTCCCCAACACATTCAGGCAACTCTGTAGATCAGTGGTCTTTCAGATGAAGATCTATCTAAAGACACGATAAAATAAAACAGAACCTCTGGCTGGGATTTCTCAGAATTAAGAGGTGGAGATACTGGGTGGGGTGGGGAGTACACAGACTGGTCATGCCTTGCTGCTGCCTTGACATCTCGCCAGTGATGTGAAAATGTGTTGAGTGGCCAAACCAGACAGTGGTTACCAGAAAGCCTTTAGTGTTCAATTAAGAGCACAAAAAAGACCTCTTCTCACCTCCACAGGGTGAAGAGTATGTACCTCAGCAGGCTTCCAGCAGGACACCTACTGCGGGACACCTTTCCTGGAGTACACCAACCCAACTCTCACCTTCCTGACTGGCCCCACTCAGCCTGACCTCACTCGCTCCTTTTCATCTGAAACTAAAGTTCTCTTTTAAACTAGAAATAAATGGAAAGTGAAGTTTACTCAACACCATCCCCTTCAAATGCTCCCAGGACATGGACAGCACAGAGTTAAATACAGAGTAGAGCTCTCTCTACACTTTCAAACTAAAGGTAAGGTTTCCCCAACTCTTTTAAACCAAGTAAAGTTGCCTTGCCATCAATACTTGCAGGACAGGGACAGCAAGGGGTTAAATATTGAGTAAACTTCCCTCTTCTGTTTTAAACTGAAAGTAAATGGAAAGTAAAGTTCTCTTGACACTGTCCCCATCAAGCACTCCCAGGGCAGGGACAGCACAAGGGAAGATACGGATTAAGACTTCCTCTACTCTTTTAACAAAGTAAAGTTCCCTCAACATCATCCTCATAAAACACTCCTAGGACAGGGTCAAATACAGGGTAAAGCCCCCTCTACTCTTTTAAACCCAAAAATAAAGTCCTTTTGACATCATCCCCAACAAACACTCTGAGCCTGCTCTGTCAGCCCAGAGGACTTAATATTGAGTTCTCCAACTTCAAATAACTGCTATTGAGTATGAGAGTTGGGAGGACATGTAGCATCTGTACAAAACATTGGTTAGGCGTCTTTTAGAATATTGCGTTCAGTTCTGGTATCCTTCCTATCGGAAGGATGT
This sequence comes from Chiloscyllium plagiosum, assembly GCF_037043375.1. NCBI lineage: Eukaryota > Metazoa > Chordata > Chondrichthyes > Orectolobiformes > Hemiscylliidae > Chiloscyllium > Chiloscyllium plagiosum. The sequence goes on from NW_028270159.1 coordinate 44,654,683, forward strand.
TGTGAAACTTGAAAGGGTTCAGAAAAGATTTACAAAAATGTTGCTAGGGTTGGAGGATTTGAGCTATTGGGGGAGGCTGAACAGGCTGGGGCTGTTTTCCCTGAAGCGTTGGTAGCTGATGGGTAACCTTATGGAGGTTTATAAAATCATGAGGGGCATGAATAGGGTAAATAGGCAAAGTCTCTTCCCTGGGGTGTGGAGTCCAGAACTAGACGGCATCAGTTTAGAGCGAGAGGGTAAAGATATAAAAGAGACCTAAGGGGTAATGTTTTCACGCAGAGGGTGGGATGTGTATGGAATGAGCTGCCAGAGGAAGTGATGGAGGCTGGTACAATTGCAACATTTAAAAGGCATCAGGATAGATATATGATTAGGAAGAGTTTGGAGGGATATGGGGTGGGTGCTGGCAGGTGGGATTAGCTTGGTATGGGATATCTGGTCGGCATGGGTGAATTGGACTGAAGGGTCTGTTTCCGTGCTGTACATCTCTATGACTCTATGAATATGACCGTGATGCTAGACTAAAGGAGAATAACCAAGAAAATCTTTCAAAAGAATTAAATACAATAAAGCCTCTGAACTTTTATGTTTTCTGGTTAAAACTGTGTACCTGTACAATGTGTGTATTTGTATCAATCTGTGCCCTGTTGGTTGAAAATTGGAAACTTACTCATCGGCATCACTTACTGTTTTTCTCTTGACATAGATGATGAGCAGAAAAATCAAATTAAGACAAATTAAATCAAATTAGAGAAAGTAAATCAGTCGGTATTCCTCAATTATCTTTTTAAAATCCTCTGATCCTAAACATCAAATTCTTTGACCAAACTGCCCTAATGTCTCCCTAAGTAATGTGAAATTGAGATTACATTCGTGAGAAATGCTTTAGTTTTATTATGAGGACCATCGGGAGTGAATGTTCCTTCACAGAGTGAGGCACCTGAGCCTTTTGGCAAGTCTCCAAGGCAAAGCCAGTAGATCATTAACACTATTTAAGATAGAGCTTAGCCCACTGCTTGTTTTCCACATGCTGATGGATTCAAATGCCAGAATCAAAGACTGCACATGAAAGATTCAAGCATGCCATCAGCTCATTTGCGAATTAGCCCAACACTTGAAAATAAATAGATAAATTAAATCTGATGAAGCTCATCTCAGATGCAAAGTTAATACATCCCGCACAGTTTAAATTTAGAATTTTTTGTTAACCTCAACATATTACTAAATTTTACACAGTAATCTTTTAAAGCCAGCTGGAAGCATAGATAAGGCTGCGTTCAATGCTCAGTGAATCTGAGACATTGTGTTTCATAATTTCAGCTTTTAAGTCATAGGGTTATACAGCACGGAAACAGACCCTTCCATCCAACCAATCCGGGCCAACCATAATCTAGTCCAACCTGCCTGCACTTCACTCATATTCCTCCAAACATTTTTTCTTCATGTACTCATCTAAATGTCTTCTAAGTACTGTAACTGTACCTGCATCTACCTGTTCCTCTGGAAGTTCATTCCACACATAAGACCATAAGACCATAAGACATAGGAGCGGAAGACAGGCCATTCGGCCCATCGAGTCCACTCCGCCATTCAATCATGGCTGTTGGGCATTTCAACTCCACTTATCCGCATTCTCCCCGTAGCCCTTAATTCCTTGTGACATCAAGAATTTATCAATTTCTGCCTTGAAGACATTTAGCGTCCCAGCCTCCACTGCACTCTGTGGCAATGAATTCCACAGGCCCACCTGACTGTGGAATTCTCTGGCTGAAGAAATGTCTCTGCATTTCTGGTATGAATTTACCCCCTCTAATTCTAAGGCTGTGTCCACAGGTCCTAGTCTCCTCGCCTAACGGAAACAATTTCCTAGCGTCCACCCTCTCCAAGCCATATATTATCTTGTAAGTTTCTATTAGATCTCCCCTTAATCTTCTAAACTCCAATGAATAAAATCCCAGGATCCTCAGCCGTTCCTCATAGGTTAGACCTACCATTCCAGGGATCATCCGTGTGAATCTCCGCTGGACACGCTCCAGTGCCAGTATGTCCTTCCTGAGGTGTGGGGACCAAAACTGGACACAGTACTCCAAATGGGGCCTAACCAGAGCTTTATAAAGTCTCAGTAGCACAACAGTGCTTTTATATTCCAACCCTCTTGAGATAATTGACAACATTGCATTCGCTTTCTTAATCACGGACTCAACCTGCATGTTTACCTTTAGAGAATCCTCAACTAGCACTCCCAGATCCCTCTGTACTTTGGCTTTACGAATTTTCTCACCGTTTAGAAAGTAATCCATGCTTCTATACTTATTTCCAAAGTCCAAGACCTCGCATTTGCTCATATTGAATTCCATCAGCCATTTCCTGGACCACTCCTCCAAACTGTATAGATCCTTCTGCAGCCTCACCACTACATGAACTACTCTGTGTAAAAAAAGTTGTCCTTCATGCCCTTTTTAAATCTTTCTCCTCTTACCTTAAAAATATGCCTCTAGTTTTGAAATCCCCTGCTCTAGGGAAAAGACACCGGCGACTCACCTTATCTATGCCCCTCATTATTTTATAAAACTCAATAAAGTCACCCCTCAACTTTTTACGCTCCAGTGAAAACAGTCCCAGCCCATTCAGCCTTTCTTTTTAACTCAAACTGTCCATTCCTAGCAACATCCAGATTAATCTCTCCTGAACCCTCTCCAGCTTACCAATATCCTTTCTATAACCGGGCAACCAGAACTGCACACAGTACTCGAGAAGAGGCCTCATCAACATCCTGAACAACCTCAACATGACGTCCCAACTCCTATACTCAAAGACAAGCATGCTAAACGCCTTCTTAACCACACTGTCTATTGAAGAATTCTGCACATGAACCCATAGGTCTCTCTGTTTTACAGCACTATCTAAGGCCCTATTCGTAATTGCATAAGTCCTGTCCTTGTTTGTTTTACCAAAACGCAATCCCTAAGCTGGTCCAACATAAATTCTGTGCACTTAGACACTAGAGGCCTGTGTTCATTAGCAAATGTTCGTTCGTTCATTAGCAAATAGCTATTGGCATGCTTTAACCATTCATTCTGGTCAATATGATAGGGTCGGGGAGTCCAGAACTAGTGGGCATAGGTTTAGGGTGAGACAGGAAAGATATAAAGGAGACCTAAGGGGCAACTTTTTCACACAGAGGGTGGTACGGGTATGGAATAAGCTGCCAGAGGAAATGGTGGAGGCTGGTACAATTGCAACATTTTAAAGGCATTTGGATGGGTATATAGAACATAGAACATAGAACATAGAACAATACAGCACAGAACAGGCCCTTCGGCCCACGATGTTGTGCCGAACTTCTAACCTAGATTAAGTACCCATCCATGTACCTATCCAAATGCCGCTTAAAGGTCGCCAATGATTCCGACTCTACCACTCCCACGGGCAGCGCATTCCATGCCCCCACCACTCTCTGGGTAAATAACCCACCCCTGACATCTCCCCTATACCTTCCACCCTTCACCTTAAATTTATGTCCCCTTGTAACACTCTGTTGTACCCGGGGAAAAAGTTTCTGACTGTCTACTCTATCTATTCCTCTGATCATCTTATAAACCTCTATCAAGTCACCCCTCATCCTTCGCCGTTCCAACGAAAAAAGGCCGAGAACTCTCAACCTATCCTCGTACGACTTCCTCTCCATTCCAGGCAACATCCTGGTAAATCTTCTTTGCACCCTCTCCAAAGCTTCCACATCTTTCCTAAAGTGAGGCGACCAGAACTGCACACAGTACTCCAACTGTGGCCCAACCAAAGTCCTGTACAGCTGCAACATCACTTCACGACTCTTGAATTCTATCCCTCTGCTAATGAATGATAATACTCCATAGGCCTTCTTACAAACTCTATCCACCTGAGTGGCAACCTTCAAAGATCTATGTACATAGACCCCAAGATCCCTCTGTTCCTCCACCTGACTAAGAACCCTACCATTAACCCTGTATTCCGCATTCTTATTTGTTCTTCCAAAATGGACAACCTCACACTTGGCAGGGTTGAACTCCATCTGCCACTCCTCAGCCCAGCTCTGCATCATATCTAAGTCCCTCTGCAGCCGACAACAGCCCTCCTCACTGTCCACAACTCCACCTATCTTCGTATCATCTGCAAATTTACTGACCCACCCTTCGACTCCCTCATCTAAGTCATTAATAAAAATTACAAACAGCAGAGGACCCAGAACTGATCCCTGCGGAACTCCACTTGTAACTGGGCTCCAGGCTGAATATTTACCATCTACCACCACTCTCTGCCTTCGACCGGTTAGCCAGTTTTCTATCCAGGAAGGGTTTGGAGGGATATGGGCCGGGTGCTGGCAGGTGGGACTAGATTAGGTTGGGATATCTGGTCAGCATGGACGGGTTGGACCGAAGGGTCTGTTTCCATGCTGTACATCTCTGACTCTATGACTCTAGTGGACTAAAGATCAACAGTGAATGTGTTCACTGACAATGTTCAGAACTAGGGATTTTGTTCCATCACTTTTCAATTTAGACAAGAATTTTCCTTTGGTGGAAGAGGGATTCAGATCAAGGGAGGCATAAGCTTAAAACTCAATTAGAAATTCATGGAGTAAAACTCATGTCTTCAAGGCATAATCTAGAATTCTGGTTGAAAAACATCAGGGATGCTGGTACAAATTAATTTTTGTCAGATTTTTATTAGGTGAAAATGTTTTTTTAAAAATTCAGCTAAGTTGATTCAATAGGATGGAGGCAACTTTTATGAATAGATGTTTATGCTCCCATGCAGGACAGAAATGGAGGTGGAACTGAGAAAACCAGCAGCTGGATCCCAGATCGAGAAATCCAACCTCTATTCGCAGCACCAGCTATCCTTCACCCATACTGGAAATGGGTGGCTGTGATCGCAGACAGAGAAAGATAGCAAATAGGACCAAGAGTAGACCTTTAAGCCCTGCAAGCCTGCTCCATTGTTCAATATGATCATGGTTGAGATCGAATGATTCGTTGCCCTGTTCTTATTCTCTCCCCACAATCTTTATTCCTGCAACTGCATAAAAATATACTTAGTTTCTTCTTGAAAATATTTGATGGATGTTTTGGCTGCAACTGCCTTCTTGTCAGAGAATTCCACAGGCTCACAACTCTCTGAGTGAAGACATTTATCCTCATCTGCATCCTAAATGGCCTATCCTGTTTCCTTAAAATGGGATCCCTGGTTCAGGACTCTCTGGTCACCAGGACCATCTTTTTTGTATGTTCCCCTTTTAGTCCCGTTAGAATTTCATAGGTTTCTATGAGATGCCCCCTCATCCTTCTAAAGTCCAGTGAATTCAGTCCTTACCAATCCAATGTCTCTTCATATATCTGTCCTGCCATTCCATAAATCAGTCTGTATCTCTCTTGTTAGAGGTTTCCTGCACCATTTTAAAGATGGTCAGCTCAGATCCCCTGTTGTTCTTTTTTGAGGTTCAGCCTCAGCTGAGTGAGACCTTAAGGAGGTAGAGTGCATCCTTCTTTACCATTCATTAGGAAATGCTGCGGTTTTTGCTTCAGTTGTGACATCCATCATTAGTTCTGACAGGACTTGTATTTTTGTTTGTTTTATTCACCCATGTGATGCCGACGCTGCTGGCTTGTCCAGAATTTATTGTCTCTACATGGCCACTGTTGAGGGCCTGAAGCAAATAAAGGTGCATGGGCCAAGGACACTATGCTAGGGAACTCCTGCAGAGATCTGCTGGAGCCGAGATGATTGACCTTCAACAAGCACGACCATCTTGCTTTTGTGCCAGATATGGGGAGTATTTTATCCCCAGTGGCTTATTCAACTGTTTAATTGATTTGACAGTCTCTTTTTATTATTCATTCAAGTGTGAAGCCATCACCAGCTGGGCCAGCATTTATTGCACATTCCTAACTGCCCAGAGAGTAGTTCAGAGGCAAGCACATTGCTGTGGGTCAGCAGTCACATGTAGGCCAGAACAAGGAAGGATGGCAGGTTCATTCCCTAAAGGATTTTAGTGAGCCAGATGGGTTTTCCCAACAATTGGCAAAGGTCATCATTAGACTCATAATTCCAGGTTTTTTTTTTATTGAGTTCAAATTTAACCATCTTCCTGGCAGGATTCAAACCAGGTGCTCACTAGGGTCTATGGATTAATAGTCTAGCAATAATACTACCAGGCCATCACCTCCCTCTGTTCTACGGGCATTGAGGGGTTTATGACATTATCACTTAAGGGAGTGAAGGGCTACTAGTGATTGGCCATAGGACTGAACTGTATTACTTTAGTTATTCTTCTGAGTTGTCAATATTGACACAATGCTTCCATGTCCAAGTGCCTTCCTGCCTAATGAGGAGCTGGGCCACCTCCAAGATGGAGGTCTCAGGGTTAAGACTCGCAGTTCCCAATACTCATCTCAAGCATGAAATCCAGGCTGAGATGTAGAATAACAGAATCCTTTGACAGCAGGGCATTAAGTCCACTGAGTCCATAGCGAACATCCAAAGAGCAACCTACCCAGACCCATCCCTGTAACCCTGCATTTCCCATGACTAATCCCACCTAGCTTGCAATTCACTGGACACTATGGGCAATTTAGCATGGCCAATCCACCTAAACTGCACAAACTCCATACAGACAGACACCCAAGGCTGGAATCAAACCGAGGTCCCTGGCGCTGTGAGGCAGCAGTGCTGCCCACCAAGCCACCGTGATGCTCATGGTCTCATTGAATGGTTACAAAAAATTTGAAGGGGCCATATGACCAACTCCTGCCATTATATTCTAGCCTATGAACTTTGACCATGATCTGTCAAACTTCACTACTGCTCAACTCTCTCAGGTTCATCTATTATTGTGTAACAATCCTTCCACATGCTTGGAAAAGGAAAGAAAATATTTACCACAAAATATCACCAACTATCAGCATTGGACTGCGTTGTTACAATTATATTTACACACTCCAGATACAGAGCCTGTACACTGCTTTCAGGATCCAGACTTCATTTTAACTCCAAATGAGATCTGCTTTGCCTGATTCTGAACTCAATTATGAATGGAATGACAGATAAATTAATACAGATTTGGTGAGTATTAAACAAGATCAAATGGATAGACATCTGCCTTAACAGGGAAAGAGAATAATGCAAGGAGAGGAAAGAACAAAATCCAAGGCAAAAGGCAGATGGAAGATTGCAGAGATGAACCGACAAAAGGGATGATGTTAGAGGGCAGGAGGGACAAATAACCCTTCTGTTTCCCCACCCCACTCTCTCCCAGAGCCAGTCATGTTCCTCTTGTCTTCACTTTGCACGCAACAAGCCTCCGCTTGCGCAGTCTATTTTCTCTGCTGTAACACATCTTCCTTTCTTGTTTCAGCAGGAGGGAGCCTGAAGGGACAATTCCCCTTGTGCCACTCTTGGTCCACTTCTAAATTGCCCTCCACACCCACTCCCCTTCCCACAGCTCCCTGTCACTCAGGCACAGGAAACACAACGCCTGAACTTTCACTTCCTTCTTATCCACAGTCTGCAAACAGTCTTCCAGCAGCAACAGCAATTGAGGTGAATGCCTCTCAATTGAATAGACTGTTTCAGCTTCTCAGAATATGGTCTCCTTTACACGAGGGATACCAAACATGGACTGGATGTCTGTTGTTCAATCAGCTCAAAGCTTCTGATCACTTCTTATTTTAGATCTCTGTTAGAATTAGATATAGCTCTCAGTGCCCTGTTTTCTCGCCATACCCATTGAATCCATTAGCCCTGAATTGTATCATTGACCATGATCATAGTGAATGAGGGGAGCAAGCTCAAAAGGATTGAATGGCCTACTCCTGCTCCTTATTTTTTAATGTTTCTACATCACACTTTTAGTCTGACTTCTCTCTTTCCCAACCTCCTACACTACGCCAGTTAATCTCAACACAAGTCCAAGGAACAGCAAATCAACTTTAAATCGGCCACTTTACGAAGTTACATACACATCACTGAGCTCAATGTCAAATCATGAGTATTATGGGCTGCAGTGGTTGCGAAAGGCAGCTCACCACCCACTTTCTCAAGGGCAACCAGGGGCAGGCAATAAATGCTGGCCACATCACATGAGTGAATTAAGAAAAGCTGCTGGTTCTGACATATGGCTCTCCCATTGTTATTTGCAGTTGTTATATCTTTTGCTTCTTTACTGATTCTGTTTCTAATCCTTTTATGCCTCACACCATGTACTTTCTAACATAGTCACTCCGGCCTTTTATCACAACACAGACTTTTCCCTTTACAATTTATTCACCTTCACCTCACTTTCTGCCCTTCTGAACTTACATAAAAGTTTTTTTTTACTCATGGGACGTATGCGTTGCTGGCTGGGCCAGCATTTATTGCCCATCTGTGGGTACCCTTGAGAAATTGGTGTTGAACTGCCTTCTTGAATCACCACATTCCATGTGATGTAGGTAGACTCACAATTAGGGATAGAGTTCAAGGAGTTTGACCAAGCACCAGTGAAGGATTAGCAATATTTTTCCAAGTTAGAATTATGAGTGGCTTGGAGGGGAGCTTACAGATGGTGGGGTTCCCATGTATCTGCTGCCCTCATCCTTCTACATGGTTCTGATTATTGGTCTGCAAGGTGCTATCTCAGGATCTTTGGCATATCTTTGCTTTGGAGAAAGTGAGGACTGCAGACGCTTGAGATCAGAGTCAAAAAGTGTGGCACTGGACAAGCACAGCAGGTAAGGTAGCATCCGAGGAGCAGGAGAATCAACGTTTCGAGTATAAGCTCTTCATCAGGAATTTTTACTTTCCCTGTTGTGATGCAAAATCAGTCATCTGACATAGTAGCCAGAATTTTACCACTCTTTGTTGACTCAGATGCAGGAAGGGATGAACAAATGGTGATGGGAGACACCAGATGGTGTGCTCAATGCCTTTTCACCAACATGTCACTTTACAGCTTGAGGAATGGTGGCAGAAGCCACTCCCAAAAGACCAACTGTGCCACTTAAGTGACCAATTTGGGCCTGTTCCCAATGCTGCAGACATTTTGTCAGTGGCAGTGGGTATCAACACTTGGGGGAGACAGCCTTTGGTTTGAGTATTCCTGTAGGCCCACAAAGTTACTTTCCGAGGGCAAGAGCATCCATCACGAAATTGGCACCTTCTCCCTTCAGTAATCAAGCCCCTGGACCCCTCGCCACGGTGCGCCTGAATCAGCCCAGTGCTTCCAACCATCCTTCAGATGCTTTGAGAGGGTGCCACCACTGCAGCAGCCTCCTCCTCCCAGTGCAGCCCAGGCAACGTTGTCAGTGTTGCCACGGAGCTGCCGATTCTCTTCCAGAGAGTTTGGGGAGTGGGATAGTCTTCAGTCCTTAAGTGGGGGGCAGACCCTGCGACTGGCACTTAATTGGTTATCTGCAGTGAATGCAGCCTTAAGAGTCATAGAGACATACAGAATGGAAGCAGCCCCTTCGGTCCAACATGCTCATGCTAACCAGATATTCTAAATTAATCTAGTCCCACATGCCAGCATTTGGCCCATATCCCTCTAAACTCTTCCTATTCATAAACCTATCCAGATGTCTTTTAAATGTTGCAATTGTACCAGGCTCCACTACTTTCTCTGGCAGCTCATTCCATACACACACCACCTTCTTCTCGAAAGATTTGCCCTTTTGGTCCCTTTTAAATCTTTTCCTTCTCACCATAAACCTATTCCCTCTAGTTTTGGACTCTGCCAGGCCAGGGAAAAGACCTTTTCTATTTACCCTATCCATGCCCCTCATGACGTATAAAGGTCACCCCTCAGCCTCTGACGCTCCAGGCAAAACAGTCTCAGTCTATTCAATCTCTCCCTATAGCTCAAACCCTCCAACCCTGGTAACACCCTTGTAAATCTTTTCTGAACCCTTTCAAGTTTCACAGCATCTTTCCTATAGGAGGGAGACCAGAATTGCATACATATTCCAAAAGTGGCCTAACCAATGTCCTGCACAGACGCAACATGACCTCCCAACTCCTAAATTCAATGTACTGACCGATAAAGTCCCCTGCCATAGCAGGCAGTCCTGCTTTTCATGGTAGTAGAATTCCTGTTGTGTCTTGAGCTATCCTATACATCAAGACTACTTCTCCTCCAGAAATTATGCTGTCTCATCAGCTCAGTGTTTTCTGAAACGACCCCCAACTACTATTCCTTACCAGGTCCCAGCTGATGGAAGTGGAACCTTCAATGACTCACCATATTTGGAGCCTCCTCCATTTCCAGGATCTGCTTGCGTCCTATGTCCAACTCACAGATCCGTCCGAGTGCAAAGGCAACACTCGTTCCGCAGCCTAGAGTAAAAAATAAGAAAGGATTAAGTCCTCATTAGCAATAATGGGCTGAATTTTAATAAACACTTGTTGAGCATCAATTTTGGGGAGTTTCATGGAGGGTTTCTCTCTGGGAGCTCCTGTGAGTTTTCTCACATAATTCTCTGCAACACACCCCATTACATACGTACTATGCCCCTGAGATACACCACCCAGGCTATCGTGCACTTTCTTTACATTAGATTAGATTCCCTACAGTGTGGAAACAGGCCCTTCGACCCAACAAGTCCACACCGACCCTCCAAAGAATAACCCACCTGGTCTCATTTTCCTCTGACTAATGCACCTAACACTATGGGAATTTAGCATGGCGAATCCACCTAACCTGCACATCTTTGGACTGTGGGAGGAAACCGGAGTACCCCGAAGAAACCCATGCAGACACGGGGAGAAGGTGCAAACTCCACACAGACAGTCTGCCTAAGGCTGGAATCGAACCTGAGACTCTGGTGCTGTGTGGCAGCAGTGCTAGCCACCGTGCCGCCACTTCCTAATTTTGGGACCACCATAATCAAAGTCAAGCACTGACAGCCAGGATCAAACTCCCCTCTCATTCTTAGGTAGTCCTGACTGATCCAGTATCTCTTCACTAGTACAACCAAGTGAGCAGAATTCAAGAAACAAGCATAAACCTGTACTCGAGACTCTTGCAATGAATCTTTTGAAGTGACCACAGTACTCCCAAAGCTACTGTGCCACTCAGGCTTGGTGGGGGCAAAGTAAGGAGAGTGGAAATGCTTTTAGAATATCTGCTGCATGTCCCTGAAGAAGTCAAACGTACCGCCTACACCAGAGATATATGGCTTATTAATAACCCACATGGAGGAGAAATGTTTCACAGGATACAGAGTAAATTGACAGACTTCATCAGGATGGTGAAATTGAGGCATGAATGAAGTCACTTCATCTGACAAAGCAGCAGCACTCTGAAATATTGTGATTTTAAATAAACCTGTTGCACTATAACCGGGTGTCATGTGATTTCTGACTTCGTCCTGGATATAACAGAGTCTAGAAACCATGCCTTGGACCCATAGCCATCTCAGAACCCTCTGAATCAGAGTGCAAGTCATCCCTGATCTAGGCAGACTGCTTAAGAAAAAGCAATCTTTCTCCTTTGTTTCTCCAAAGATGCCATTCCATGTGACCTTCCCACTTCACAATGTGGACTTGTCCGACTGTTTCCTACACTGGCTCATTCTTTCATTCTCAGTAACATGGAGCACCTTACATTCTCACCTTCCTACTTTCTCCCTAAAGCTGACAAGCTTGTAAGACCCAATCCCAATTCCATCTCATCAATACGTTTGGATTTACGTTGATTTCATTCTAACACGTCAATGTCCTTGCAGGTCTGGGAAACAGCCATTTTATTTAATAAAATGCCTTAATGAGAATAAAAAACAAACAGATAATCAGAATGTTCATTAAATGATAACTAATTCCTGTTCAGAGTACAAGCTGATGGTAGGGATAAGGGAGACTTCTCACAAAAGGTTCACATGCCCTAACAAGTTGAGTGTACCTTTTAAACCAGACAATAAATTAATCATCAATCGTTGGGTCACTTTGACCTCTGTTGCACATAAATATATCTAATATCATTTCCTGACCAATATCTTTGAAAGATGTACACATACCTTGCATGTGTTCTATTTCTGGTTGAGGAACTGACAGAGGAATGTACCTTCAAGTTGAACAGATTTTCCATTGCACTGTTGGTCTGAAGATTGACAATTCATTGTGACTGCAGTGTAAATAACAACTTCCAGAAAAGTACACAAGTCTGCATTCTTACAGCACAACTACGTGGCAAGGTAAATGATTAATTGTGAATAATTTATCGTTCTTCAATATTCTGCTTAATACCAACAGTAAAAAGAGTTTTCCTGCTCTCCTCTTCTGTTGAATATTGACTGAATCAGAAAAGTATCAGTGATTACAAATCCTCTGCTTTTATATTCATTCTCAGTGAACAGGTAGGGTACATACAATGACCACCTCTGATGTATCCACTTATGAGACTTTTAATGTTTTGTGTCAGAGTGCCATAAGGGGAGGTTAAAAATCACACAACACCAGGTTATAGTCAAACAGGTTTATTTGGAAGCACTAGCTTTCGGAGCTAAATTCAAAGAATATGGTGCTCTCAAGCAATCTCACTACAAGGCCAGTCCAAAAAACCTGGTTGGATTGGAATTACAGCAGCAACCTCATTTTATGAAGTGTCTTTATGGAAGAAAATATCCCGAAGCACTTGGCAGCAAAGTTATGAAACACAATTCGAAACCAAGCCACATTAAATGATATTAAGGCAGCAGACCAAGAGTGTGGTAAAAGAGGTGTATCTTAAATGAAGGCAGAGATTATGTAAAAGAATTTCAAAACTCAAAGCCTCAGTAGCCAAGGCCATCAACGATGTTGTAGCTAAAACTGACCACGTTTAAGAGGCTGGAAGACCAAGGGTACAGGTATCTCAGAGGGTTGTGCAGCTAAAAAAGATGACTGAGAAGTGAGGGGTCAGGCTATATTGGAGTTTGAAGACAAGGATGACAATTTTCAAATCGGGAAGTTGCTTAACTGGGAGGCAATACAGGTCAGCAAGGAGAAGGTGGGAGGTGAATGGTTGATTGGGGGTAACACTGTCACCTTTGGAGAACTGAGTTCATACCACATCTCAGGAAGGAACTCGCAATTGCTAAGCATCTGCTAGGAGAGACATGAAACTATCAAGCCTATCTGCTGTTTGTGGGATCATTAAGATACTCTATGACAATACATAATGAAATTCAGCATTGATATTGTCCGGGACATCTTATATCGCTAAAAATACAGGTTAATTAGTTACTGATCTCATTGTTTTTCCTTTGCCTTAGCGACTATTGTTCTCCAAATGTCATTCGTTGTACGGAATAATTTGTGATGCTTTCATTAAGTGACATCCTAGGAACAAAAGTAAGCTATTCAGCCCCTCAATTATCATGGCTGCTCTGTGGCCTAACTCCATATACCTGTCTTTTGCCCATATCTTTTGATACCTTCAATTAAGAAAAATTTATCAAATCTGAGATTTCAAATTAACAGCCAACTCAGCAATGACTGCCACTTGTGGAAGAGAGCTTGTGGAAGACACCAACCACCCCTTGTTGGTAGGCGTGCTTCTTAATATCTCATAATTTGAAAAAGTCACATGAGAAAAAAAACCTTTAAAGGGGAGTTCATGGGAAGTTTGCGATATTTTCTTAAGGAACAGAAGATGCGATCAGATGAAGATAAAGGAGCAGGAGTAGGTCTTTAGCTTCTTGAGCCTTTTAATGGCCAATCTAACTGTACCACAAATCCACATCCCTGCTTACTCCCAATAACCTTTTGCTTACCAATCCTCTTGCTTACCAATTACCTACTCACTTTTACCTTCAAAATATTCATAAGCTCGGCTTCCACCTCCTTTGGTTGAACACTATTTCAAATACTTCTGACACTCTGAGAAAGAAAGTGCCTCAACTCTGTTTTAATTGGGCGACCCCATATAGGAAGGATATTAAGCTAAAAAGGATTCAGAAGAGATTTAGAGACATAGACTTATAAAGATGTACAGCATAGAAACAGACCCTTCAGTCCAACTCTTCCATGCTGACTAGATATCCTCACCTAATCTAGTCCCATTTGCCAGCCCTTGGCCCATATCCCTCTAAACTCTTCCAATTTGTTACTTGGATGTTGCCAGGTATGAAAGCTTTGAATTATAAAGAAAGGCTGGATAGGTTGGGACGTTTTTCATTGGAGTGTAAGAAGCTGAGACGTGACCCTATAAAAGTTTATGAAATCATGAGGGGTATAGATAGTGTTAATGGTAAGTGTCCTTTCCCTAAGACAAGGGGACATATTTTTAAGGTGAGAGGAAAGAGGTTTAAAAAGACATGAGGGGCAATTTCTTTTAACACAGATGGTGGGTCGCATGTAGAATAAACTTCCTGCAGAAGTGGTAGATGTGGGCACAGTTACAATGTTTAAAAGACACTTAGATAAGTACATGAATAGGAAACGCTTGGAGTGGTTAGGGTCAGGAGCTGAGTGGTGGGTCTAGTTTAGATTGGGATTATGTTCGGCATGGACTAGTTTGACTGAAGGGTCTGTTTCTGTGCTGTATGACTCTATGACTCTAAATCGTCTCTTGCTCTAATGGATTCAAGCCTATTCTGACTAAACTTTCCTCAAGCAGATATGTTGGAGCAGTGATTACTTTTTTATAAGCTGCTGCATTATTTTGGAAGTTTGGAAAATAAAAATCAAAAAAGCAGCTGCATGAGTACATGAATAGGAAGGGTTTAGAGGGATATGGATCAAATGTTGACAAATGGGACTAGATTAATTTAGGATATCTGGTCGACCTGGATGAGTTGGACCAAAAGGGCTGTTTCCAAGCTATATGGAAACAGCTCTATGACTCCAATTGCAGCCATTAGTCTAGCACTCATTATCTACACTGCTTCCAATGCATTTACATCCTTCCTTACAATTAGGTGACCAATACAGTGCACTGTACTCCAGATACGCAGTACTCCAGTGCTCTGTATAACCAAGGTATTATCTCTGTACTTTTATATTCAATTACCTTCATAATAAATGAAAATGTTCTATTACTTGCTGGTACAAGCACCAATTTTGCTGATATCACAAAGATATGTACAAAAGGAAGTTGTGAAGAGGACATAAGGAGGCTGAAAAGGGGATTATATTTATACTGAGCGAGTGAACAAAGTTCTGGCAATTAGAGTACAATATGGGAAAATGTGAAGTTGTGCATTTTGACAGGAATAAGAAACAAAAAGTATATTATTAAAACAGTGAGCAAATGCAGAGTTCTGAGATGCAGAGGGATATTGACACATGAATTACATGCAGGCTAACATGCAGGTGTCGCAAGTAATTAGGAACGTTCACAGAATGTTTTTACTTATAGTGACAGAAAGTGAGTGTGGAAGTAAGGAGGCTATGCTTCAAACAAACAGAACATTGATTCAGTATTGTGTATAATACTGGACAACGTTTTAAGGATGGATGTAAATGTGTTGAAAGAAGTCAAAGGAGGTTTTCTCGATTAATGCCTTTAATGGGTGGGCTTTTTAAGAGAGAAGATTGAACAGGCTGGATTTGTACTCATTGGTGTTTACAAGAGTATGATGTTAATGAATAGGAACATATAAGATCCTGATAGGTCTTGACAGGATCAGTGTGGAAACAGCATGGTGGTTCAGGTGTTAGCACTTCTGCCTCACAGCATCAGGAACCCAGGTTCGATGTCACCCTAGGGTGACTGTCTGTGTGGTGTTTGCACATTCTCCCCATATCTGCGTGGGTTTGCTCCTGGTGCTCTGGTTTCCACCCACAGTCCAAAGATGTGGAGGTTAGGTGGATTGGCCATGCTAAATTACCCATACTGTGGAGGCTAGATGGAAATGCCAGGGCGGGGTCGATGTGGATCCGGGTGGGTTGCTCTTCAGAGGTCGGTGTCGACTTGATGGGCTGAATGGCCTGCTTCCACACTGTCAGGATTCTATGATAAACATCTTCTGTTGAGCGAGCACTGAGCACTATTTGTTACAGTTGAAAAATAAGGGGTCATCTACATAAGAGAGATAAAGAAGAAATTCCTAAAGACAGTGTTGTGTGTTCTTGGAGTGCTCTTCTCCAAATTAAGGCGTGGGAGATATCAAGGCTCGGTTGGAATATGGGTTATTCAGATCCACCATAACCTTATCAAATGGCTTTGTATCCTCAAGGAGCCAACTGGCCTGCTCCTGTTCCTAATACTGCCATAAAACTAGATCAAAGCTAGTCTGTATATTAACTGCATTTAGCTGCCTCGGGTCTATGTGTCTTCACACCCTTCCCTAACAGAAATCTGTCAATTATCCTGTGTCATTTATAACCCTAGTAGAAAGTGAGGACTGCAGATGCTGGAGATCAGAGCTGAAAACGTGTTGCTGGAAAAGCGCAGCAGGTCAGGCAGCATCCAAGGAGCAGGAGAATTGATGTTTCGGGCATGAGCCCTTCTTCAGGAATGAGGAAAGTGTGCCAAGCAGGCTAAGATAAGAGGTAGGGAGGAGGGACCTGAGGGAGGGGCATTGGAAATGCGATAGGTGGAAGGAGGTTAAGGTGAGGGTGATAAGGTGAGGGTGATAGGCCGGAGTGGGGGTGGGGGCGGAGAGGTCAGGAAGAAGATTGCAGGTTAGGAAGGTGGTGTTGAGTGCGAGGGTTGGGACTGAGACAAGGTAGGAGGAGGAAAAATGAGGAAACTGGAGAAATCTGAGTTCATCCCTTGTGGTTGGAGGGTTCCTAGGCGGAAGATGAGGCGCTTTTCCTCCAGCCGTCATGTTGCTATGGTCGTGCGGATATGGAAGGATCCCTTGGGGCATTGGAGGGAAGTAAGGGGGGAGGTGTGGGCGCAGGTTTTGCATTTCTTGCAGTTCAGGGGAAGGTGCCGGGAGTGGAGGTTGGGTTGGTGGGGGGTGTGGACCTGACGCGGGAGTCACAGAGGGAGTAGTCTTTTCGGAACACTGATAGGGGAGGGGAGGGAAATATATCCCTGGTGGAGGGGTCTGTTTGGAGGTGGAGGAAATGATAACGGATGAAACGATGTATATGGAGGTTGGTGGGTGGTGGATTTTGGATTTTGGGCAGGAGGTAGAAACGGGCGGTGCGGGATTGTGGGACTATGAGGTTGGAGGCGGTGGATGTGAGATCCCCTGAGGTGATGAGGTTATGGATGGTCTGGGAGATGATGGTTTGGTGGTGGGAGGTGGGGTCATGGTCAAGGGGGCAGTAGGAGGAGGTGACCGCGAGCTGGCGTTTAGCCTCAGCAGTGTAAAGGTCGGTGCGCCAAACTGCCGCCGCGACATTAACCACCTCAACCTCTTGACCCCTCTCACCCACTCCAACCTCTCACCCTCAGAACGTGCAGCTCTCCACTCCCTCTGTTCCAACCACAACCTCACTATCAAACCGGCAGACAAGGGAGGCGTGGTAGTAGTTAGGCGCACCGATCTTTAAACCGCTGAGGCTAAACGCCAGCTCGCGGACACCTCCTCCTACTGCCCCCTTGACCATGACCCCACCTCCCACCACCAAACCATCATCTCCCAGACCATCCATAACCTCATCACCTCAGGGGATCTCCCATCCACTGCCTCCAACCTCATAGTCCCACAACCCTGCACCACCCGTTTCTACCTCCTGCCCAAAATCCACAAACCTGACTGCCCTGGCCGAGCCATTGTCTCCGCCTGCTCCTGCCCCACCGAACTCATCTCTGCATACCTTGACATGGTCCTGTCCCCCTTAGTCCGAACTCCCCACCTATGTTCGGGACACCACCCACGCCCTCCACCTCCTCCATGATTTTCACTTCCCCGGTCCCTAACGCCTAATCTTCACCATGGACATCCAGTCCCTGTACACCTCCATCCCCCATCACGAAGGACTCAAAGCCCTCCGCTTCTTCCTTTCCTGCCAACCCAACCAGTACCCTTCCACTGACACCCTCCTTCGACTGACTGAACTGGTCCTCACTCTGAACAACTTCTCCTTCCAATCCTCCCACTTCCTCCAACCCAAAGGAGTAGCCATGGGCACCCGCATGGGCCCCAGTTATGACTGCCTCTGCGTAGGATATGTGGAACGGTCCATCTTCCGCAGCTACACTGGCACCATCCCCCACCTTTTCCTCCGCTACATCGATGACTGTATCGGCGCTTCCTCGTGCTCCCACAAGGAGGTTGAACAGTTCATCCACTTTACTAACACCTTCCATCCCGACCTCAAATTTACCTGGACCGTCTCAGACTCCTCCCTCGCCTTCCTAGACCTCTCCATTTCTATCTCAGGCAACTGAATCAACACGGACATTTACTATAAACCGACCGACTCCCACAGCTACCTAGACTACACCTCCTCCCACCCTGCCCCCTGTAAAAACGCCATCCCATATTCCCAATTCCTTTGTCTCCGCCATATCTGCTCCCAGGAGGACCAGTTCCAATACCGAACAACCCAGATGGCCTCTTTCTTCAAAGACCGCAATTTCCCCCCAGACGTGTTCGACAATGCTCTCCACCGCATGTCCTCCACTTCCCACTCCTCCGCCCTTAAGCCCCGCCCCTCCAATCGCCACCTGGACAGAACCCCACTGGTCTTCACCTACCATCCCACCAACCTCCATATACATCGTATCATCCGTCATCATTTCTGCCACCTCCAAACGGACCCCTCCACCAGGGATATATTTCCCTCCCCTCCCCTATCAGCATTCCGAAAAGACCACTCCCTCCGTGACTCCCTTGTCAGGTCCACACCCCCCACCAACCCAACCTCCACTCCCAGCACCTTCCCTTGCAACCGCAAGAAATGCAAAACTTGCGCCCACACCTCCCCTCTTACTTCCCTCCAATGCCCCAAGGGATCCTTCCATATCCGCCACAAATTCACCTGCACCTCCACACACATCATTTACTGCATCCGCTGCACCCGATGTGGCCTCCTCTATATTGGGGAGACAGCCCGCCTACTTGCGGAATGTTTCAGAGAACACCTCTGGGACACCCGCACCAACCAACCCAACCACCCCATGGCTGAACACTTCAACTCCCCCTCCCACCCCACCAAGGACATGCAGGTCCTTGGACTCCTCCATCGCCAGACCATAGTAACACGACGAGGAAGAGTGCCTCATCTTCCGCCTAGGAACCCTCCAACCACAAGGGATGAAATCAGATTTCTCCAGTTTCCTCATTTCCCCTCCCCCCACCTTGTCTCAGTCCCAACCCTCGCACTCAACACCACCTTCCTAACCTGCAATCTTCTTCCTGACCTCTCCGCCCCCACCCCCACTCCGGCCTATCACCCTCACCTTATCACCCTCACCTTTACCTCCTTCTACTTATCACATTTCCAACGCCCCTCCCCCAAGTCCCTCCTCCCTACCTCTTATCTTAGCCTGCTTGGCGCACTTTCCTCATTCCTGAAGAAGGGCTCATGCCCGAAACGTTGATTCTCCTGCTCCATGGATGCTGCCTGACCTGCTGCGCTTTTCCAGCAACACATTTTCAGCTCATATATAACCCTAACAAGGAAAGACAAAATAACAAAGAAAAACAGAACTATGGACGTTGGAAATCTGAAACAAAAACAGAAGTTGCTGGCGAAACTCAGAAGTATCTGTGGAGAGAGAAAAACAGAGTTAACGTTTTGGGTCCAGTGACCCATCTTCAGAAAGCTCTGAAGCTATTTCTGCTTTTGTTAAGAATGAAAGAACCATTCAGTCCAGGAACACTATATTGAAAAATTGGAAGCTGTGCACATGGTAACTCTGATGGCTAAGCTATCTGTTTCATCTCCCCATCTGATCTCTTTCTGTGTATGTCTCCCATAACATCAGAGAGACTATGTTAAGACTGTGAATCAACAATACAGCATGCACTCCTCCACAAGACACAAATTACTCTTTGCATTGGCAATAGCCATCTCTGTGGCATTACCATAGAAGCATAAACAAACCATGCCACAACATTATGATCTTTGTGACCCAGATTGGAGTATTTCAATCTTACATCCAGCTGGGTCAAAATGATAACCAAGGAATTTCCTTCAACATTCTATGGATTGGACCATTTCAATCAGCTTGGACACAGCCAATGTCAAGCTATTATTTGTCCCCAAGCAAATCATAATGTGGACAATGGAAATCTAAGAATATTGCTAGATTTATGTTGCAGTCTTGGCAACTGACTCTTCAATTGACTGGTGTTTAGCTTCAAGCCTTCAATCAGTATGGCCTTCACCCAAGAGCGTCATGACCCCAAGAGAACTTCCCATATTCTTGGTGTTAACTTCCAGTGTTGATCTTTGATTTAAAAACCCTTTGTTCAATGACATATTTAATTCCAAGGACAATAATTCAAGCAAGGTAGCTGTCCACTCTGCACTTCTGCTGCTGTAACTCTGAAGCCAGTCTCAGAATAAAATGCATTGAGGTTTAAGTAGAGTGGGATTACTGGGCAAAGAATGAAGGAATAGCTATATTTACTTCAATCGCAATGACCGATGTCAGGATAGATCATTCACAGCTCTTATACAATAAAGGGAGATATGACATTCCTACTCAGTTCAAGGCATTATAACAAAGTCTCAAAACGAAAAGGAATGCAAAGGACCTCAGATCTAAATTAAGATAGTGCATTTCTTAACTCTATCAAAGTGAGCTACTTAAACTCAGGAGAAAACAACTCAGAGATAATTAGGCAAAGAAGAACAACCTATCAGAGAAGGGAATTTCCATCAGAAATTCCACAAAGCAAACGTTGAGACAATATCCTGATTTAGGGCTTTGTCTTCTCTGAAATTTCAGTCAGTAGCTTCAAGGGTATTCAAGAGTTAACGAGAGAGGACAAGGCAATAAAGCAGCTATATGGCGAATAATAGTCATTGTGTCATGAGAAAGAGCAGAATGTGCAAGGCAAAAAAATTAATGAGCTCTTTAGCAAAATGCATCTGACATTTATAACAAGATGGATGAATTGATAGTACACATCTAAACAAAATATATGATAGGTGTTACATACACATGGTTGCAAGGTGACCAAGTCTCTACCATTTCAGGAAGGTAGGAAGAAAAGAGGAGCTCCAATAATAACGAGTGAGATTGTTACAATAATGACAAATCATTCTGATTCAGAAGGTCATTAAATCATTTGGATAGAGATAAGGGAAAGCGTCACTGGTAAGACATTTATCGGTCCCCTGACAGTTGATAAACTGTAAAACAAAGAAGAAGTCCCAAGGAATAATAGTTCCTGTTAGATGCTTGGTAGGTCAGGGTTATCAGGATTGAAAGCCAGGGTTATCAGGAATTCAAAACAGATCAGCATTCCTATCGAGTAGCCAAGCAAGCTTGAAGGGCCAAGTGGTTTTCATCTGCACCTGATTTGCATGCTTGGATGCAATGATGAGAGCCTTTAAGAAAGACACTGCAATAATAATGGGTGATATTAACATTCAGACAGATTGGATAAATCCAATTGGCCAAATGACCATGTGGGTGAATTTATAAAGTGTATTCTGGACAATGTCTTAGAAAAGCATACTCTGCAAACAGCCAGGACCAGGTGATGTTAAACCCGACAATGCACCAAGAGAATATTAATTAATTAATTAATTGATTAATTGTCTCATAGGAAGGGATCCTTGCGGTGATTGTGATTTTAACATGATAAAATCTCACATTCAAATTGTTTGAGAGAGACTTGATTCAGCAAATATTATCTTAAATTTAAATAAGGGAAGTTACAAAGATATGTAAGAGTTGGCTATGGTGGACTTGGAAAATAGAAATCAGAATGAGACAGTAAAGAAGCAGTGGCAGATATCTGAGGAGATTTAACTATCAAAGGTATATTTCACAGAGAAAGAGAAACTCCTCACAATGATGGAACACTCCTGTCTTCTGATCAAGTTAAGGATGGTATTAAATTGAACGCAAAAGCAAACAGTGCTGCAAAGACCAGTAGTAGCCATTACATTAAAAAACATTTAAGAACACTGAAAGAATGAAAAATGTAGAAATTGGGAAACTGCACTAAAAGCAAAACATGTTCCGAAGCAGTTTTTCCCTTGCATTTAGCGGGAAAAACACAAGAAAGCCAAATTTCAAATCATTGTAACAATTTAAACTGCAGGAGAGAACGGAGCTCATTTGTTTGCTCGATGTAATGTATTTATGCGCTCTAATTTTTAATTACCCAGGAGATGGAGAAGATGATTTTAGAATCTACATGGTTGGAGACAAGAGATAGGAAGGGAGCGGAGACCTTGGTGGATATTTATTATAGAGCTCCAAATGGTGGGGAGGGCATAGAAGAGAGATTTCAGAAGCTGCTGTTCATACCAGACAGTCGACATGGCTTCATCAAGGGTAGGTCATGACTGACAAATAAGTTCCTTGACGAGGTGATATAGGCAGTGGGTGAGGGAGGTGCTGTGGATGTTGTACATTAGACTTTTAGGAAGTATTTGAAATAGTGTCACGTGGCAGGTTAGTTAGCAAATTAGAAATGTTTGGGATTGATGGGTCCTTGGAGAAAGTGAGGACTGTAGATGCAGGAGATCAGAGCTGAAAATGTGCTGCTGGAAAAGTGCAGCAGATCAGGCAGCATCCAAGGAGCAGGAGAATCGACGTTTCGGGCATGAGCCCTTCTTCAGCAACACATTGATGGGTCCTTGGCAACATGGATTAGAAGTTGCCAAAAGATGGGAAACAGAGGGTAGATATAAATGAGCACTTCTCAGGCTGGAGATCAGCAGAGTGAATAAGCGATAGTAGAGGTGCAGTGAATTTGGATTTCCAAAAGATATTCCATAAAAAGGTTATTGCACAAGTTAAGAACACATTATTGTGATTAATAACTTAGTGTATGTATGGACATAGTACTGATTAACTAATAGAAAACAGTTAGTGGGAATAAGTGGATGATTATCAAGTTGATATAACTGGTGTGGTGCCACAGAGATCAGTGTTGGCTCCTCAACTATTGAGATCATTATTGGTGATTTGGATGCCTTTGATGTATTGTAGCCAGGGA
Source organism: Chiloscyllium plagiosum (assembly GCF_037043375.1). NCBI lineage: Eukaryota > Metazoa > Chordata > Chondrichthyes > Orectolobiformes > Hemiscylliidae > Chiloscyllium > Chiloscyllium plagiosum. Next base: position 44,677,704 of record NW_028270159.1, read on the forward strand.
TGCTGAGCCGGGGAGGCCTCCAGTGAATAACTCACTTCCTGACTGCCCAGAGTCTGTCCACCAGCTGCAAGGTACAGTTAGGACTGTGATAGAATACCCTCCCACTTGCCTTGATGTAAATGTTACGGATACACATTCCTAGAATCAAAGCTCATCTGCAAAGCATCAACTTTCCAATTCCTCATGAAGGGAAAGCTTGCAGTTGTAAAAAGCATTTTGTAGCTTTGTGATAGTTGTGCATTAGACACATTTTTTCCTCGCAGTTTCTGTTAACACCACTGAAATCAAAACAGGCTCTCGCACACTACACCTACATGCTGATGGGGCCTCGTCTGGAGTGTGCAGTTCGGTCTCCTTACTTCAGAAAGAACGTACTGGTACTGGAGGGGGAGCAGAGGAGGTTCACTAAGTTGATTCCAGAGTTGAAAGATTGACTTATAAAGAGAGATTGAATAGACTGGGACGAAAGTTATTAGAATGAAGGAGATCTTCTAGAAACATTTAAAATTATGAAAGGAATAGATAAATTAGAAGCAGGGAGGTTGTTTCCTCTTTGAAACTAGAACTCGAGGGCATAGCCTCAAAATCAGGGGGAGCAGATTTAGGACGGAGTTGAGGAGGAACGTCTTCACCCAAAGGGTTGTGAATCTGTGGAATTCCCTGCCCAGTGAAGCAGTTGAGGCTACCTCTTTGAATGTTTTTAAGGCAAAGATAGATTTTTGAACAGTAAAGGAATTAAGGGTTATAGGAATGGATGAGTAAATGGAGTTGAATGAATAAAAAGATCAGCTTATTCAATGGCGGAGTTGTCTCGAAGGGCCAGATGGCCTACTCCTGCTCCTATTTATGTTCCTATTAATGGCGACAAACCCCAGAGGTAGTCTTGACACCCAATGTTACTTAAGCACCCTCACCACGTTACTGCCAGCTCCCTCACCATTCTCCCCAACCACCAGAGCACAATTATTCTATAGATTTATAGTCAAACCTGTGTGTCCAGTTTGGATCAGACATTTCCTAAATGATTACTTTGTAAGAGAATGTTATTCCTGCTGACCTAGCTATTTTGTTTAAATCCTTCAGAAAAGTCGCCAACCCCATTTTAAAATTCAAACTCTAAAATTTATACCGATACACAGATATATAAATCAAATACCTTTCATCAGAGTATAAATTAAGGCCAAGTGTCAACCATTGGATGATGACTTGTGCACATATTAAGAAATATTTATTGACAGTGGTAATATGTTGCAGAATCAAGACCTATATATTTTAATATCTTACTTTGTAAAGATTAACCTCCAGTCCTTTCCTTCACTAACTGGCTGTCAGTAGGCTAATAAATAATATTGAGAGCTTAAATTATGAATCCATGGGCTGAAATGGGTAAAAACATGGGGTGGGGACTTGGGTTGGGTAGAGGGTTAAACTACAAAAAATTTTGTTTTGACCGTCAGCTTATGAACCGGCACTCTTGGTAAACCTGCAAAATTACACACCTCAAATACCGTAAGGTTACTGTATTATTGCAATCTCTGCAATATCCAAATAGTCAGTTGAGGGTGTGAGTGAGAAGGCTCTCTACTGTTAAGTTTAATTTAAGGCAAAGTTGCATTATTATTCAACTGATTCGTGCTTAAAATAATAAAGCATAACAGTGATGTGTATACCACCCCCTGCCCCCCGCATTACTTTTCTGTTACTTAGTGTGTGCTTTTACAATGATTATGTGGACCTCTTGATCAACTGGAACACTCCTGATCCCAGAGGTGTCAGTTCATAGAAAGTCTGCTTTTGACAAATTTGTTTCCTGACCTAAACTCACGTCACACCTCAAAATTTTAAGCTTTAGGCGACCTGATCCAAAACGATGAGTTGCAGATTTTAAAATGAGAATCATGTTGAAAGAACAGCATTCGGACATTAACACTTGCTGGTCAGATTTCCGAAACCATGGGGAAACCAGCACTTTCCACAAGGTGAGGTGAGGAAGGTCCATACTTAACCCATGAATCCTGGGGCCTGAGTGAAAAGCCTCTGTGATTAGGGATTCCTCATCCCCACAGCACTCCTGCTGCTGAGGTCATCAAGCTGTCCTGCCTCCTCCAACCTTGATCTAAACAGAAACACAAGCAGCTCCAGGACTGTGCAATGCCCCACCAAATACCAAACACAGTTTTCCTCTGATTGCCATTTGCTGTGCACCACCTTAGGGAGAATTCTGCTCAATATGAGGACATCTATAAAGAAGATCTATATGAACAAAATGAAGCATTTCCTGTTTATAATGTTCAAGATGTTGGGGGCTTCTTTCCATTTATTATAGACATAAAAATCAGTACACAAAGGAACAAAGGAACTTTTTACAATCAAACAGGAAATTACAGGAGTCCAGATGAGAGAATAAGGAATACATGATTAATTTACTACCTCAATTTCTTTTCCCCTCAATGATTTTCTGAAAGTATTTTTCCTTCCATATTCATCAAATATAATTATCTATATGAAGAAATAGTTTGTGTTGGAGACAGTTCTGTTGACTGCCAGCAATGAAAACAGGCCATAATTGGTATTTATGTTGTAATTTGCCACAGTGACAACAACTTTTATCATATTCTATCAAATCAAGCTGAGATGGTTAAAATAGAACCTATATTATTGTTGTTCACCTAACAATTTGGTTATTCAACAAGCCATATTTTAATAAAGTGCTCATTGGGTCCCTTTCCAAAGTAAATAAAGCACATGGAAGCTCACGAGATATACCTGGTGAGCTAAAATAAATCCAAACATAGGAGTTACAGTTTTATTCAAGTATAAGCATTGATTGAAATGACCTAGATGCAGGTAAAGGTCTTGAAGAACAAAGGTTTTGTTTTCGTGTGTAGTCTGAGTTATTTAGAGAAAGACAGACCTCACGCCACCCCAAGGTGGATAACAGTTAATGAAGTACTTTAAAAGTGTAATCACTGTTAAATATAGCAGGAGGAAGTGAGGTCTGCAGATGCTGGAGATCAGAGTCGAAGGGTTTGGTACTGGCAAAGTACAGCTGGTCAGACAGCATCCGAGGAACAGGAGAATCAACATTTCAAGCATAAGCCTTTCATCAGGAAATGAGGCCTTTTCGATTGTTGAATATATCAGAGCTGAAAACTGTGTTGCTGGAAAAGTGCAGCAGGTCAGGCAGCATCCAAGGAGCAGGAGAATCGACGTTTCGGGCATAAGCCCTTCTTCAGCCCTTGGATGCTGCCTGACCTGCTGCACTTTTCCAGCAACGCATTTTTCAGCTCTGATCTCCAGCATCTGCAGTTCTCACTTCCTCCCTGTTGAATATACACACAGGAAACTCCTGCACACAGCAACATGACAGTGACCTGATATTGGCCCAGATTTTCCAATTACTGTCAGAAGAGATAGCTACTTCCCTTTCGGAGTCTGGTCGGTCCCAAATGCATCCATCAGTGAAAATTAGAAAATATCTACTCACTGCAGTAGAGACATTATGGGGAAAGACACATTTGCATAGCATTTGCTACCGAATTTTAGGCGTGGGTAGGATTCCATTTGGGTGGGAGGAACTGCCAGGTTGTTTAGTGGGATAGGGTGGGATGTGGAAGAGAGGTGAGGATGGCACATGGTTGAGGTGGCAAGTTATCAGGTGGGCAAGTGAAAATCATCACTGATGGGTGAGCTAATAAGATGGTCAGTCATTGGGAGGAATGGTAGGTTCAGAGGTGCTTAGGATAGAGCGGCAGGGTCGAGGGTATAGTTGAGCAGGGGACCAGTGATGAGTGAGGCTTCAATTTAATGGTTACCTAGGAAATTCTGTACCATAATGATACTATGAGATCAATTGATGGATAAAATTTACATGGAGCGGCACACTGCTGCCTCACAGTGCCAGGGACCTGGGTTCAATTCCAGCCTTGGACAACTGTTTGTGTGGAGTTTGCACATTCTCCCCGTGTCTGCATGGGTTTCCTCTGGGTGCTCTGGGTTCCTTCCACAATCCAAAGATGTGCAGGTTAGTTGAATTGGCCATGCTAAATTGCCCATAGTGTTAGGTGTATTAGTCAGGGGTAAATATAGGGAATAGTTCTGGGTGGCTTACTCTTCGGAGGGTCAGTGTGGACTTGTTGGGCCAAAGGGCCTGTTTCCGCACTGTAGGGAAGCTAATCTAATCTGATCTAATTACTAAACCTTAGAAACTTTCAGTATAATGCCAGAGGATATCTCGCATCTACTTTAAATGGCAGACAGCGGCTTAGTTAAATATCCCTCCCAAAGATAATATCACTGACACTGCAGCACTCCCACAGTACTGGGCTGAGGGGTCAGCTCAGATTAGTGGCTCAAACTTCAGATGGATTTGAACCCACAACTTTCAATCTTGAATTTCCAGGAGTTGAGCCACAACCGACCCTTCAAAAAAAAACATACACCAGAACCCAAAAAATTACTTTCACTTCTATTCATTCCATTTGAATCTCTCCTCCATATGTCCCCGGTTTTCTGCTCTTCACATGAATGAAGTGAAAGTAGGCCTCACTGGTACATCAGTCAATGCCAATGACATTCAGGTTACAGATATTGATGAGCTGCTTGTGTGAATTACTTTGATTTGGAAGTGGATACAGGGAACTGCTGTCTATTTCAATCTTTTCATATTGTCCAATATTTACAATATATACACAGGCCATTTGGCCCAACAGACCTGTGCTAACAGATGACCTGTGACTTCCTGCACCCCATTACAGACACTTAAAAAGTAACTTTGCTAACTGAGCGAATATCTGTGTACTGGTGTGTTCTTGACTCATGTCAAGAGCTGGATTGTGGAACAGAGGAATGCTGCTTACCTGCCTCGTCCACGCCCAAAGCCGCGATTAGCTTGCGGAGCATGTGCCGGGAGTTCGGTTGCTGCAAGAGCTTCCTGCAGCCAGACTCACAGATAGCAATCCTCGCCAAGACCAGGGCAGCATTGCTGGCTGTCCACTCATTTATACTGTCCAGCAGAGCAGTTACATTGACCAGTACCGCCTCAAGGCGAGTGTCACTCAGGAGCCATTGTCGGCCTTCATTGGTCTCAACCTGAAACAAAACCCACAAATGAAAGCATTTTAAATCCTTTTGTTTCTCTTTTGAGATTATTGATGTCAGATAAATGGTAGAGAATCAGACCATTCAGCCTCAAATTGTCCAAGTCAGTGTAAATATCCCTTCTCCCATTACCCCTCATTTGAATCTACCATATCCTAACTTTCTATTCCCTTCACCGCATCTGCTAGTCTAATTTCCCCTTCAATGCATCTGTACTATTCACCTCAACCATTCCCTGAGGTAGCAGCTTCACATTAATGCCATTCCTCGGGGAAAGAAGTTTCTTCAGAATTCCCAGTTAGATCTCTAGTGACTATATTCTATTAATGGCCTCTAGTTTTGCTCTTCTCTTTAAAGGGAAATGGTCTGTTTGCAATCATCCTTCAAAATCTTTCATAACTTGAAAATTAAGTTTAAAGTTATTCCAAAGTTAACCCTCACCCTTTCTACATGCTCACCCCCTCCCCACAACCCGAGAGGAGATCCATGTTGTCCTTGAGATAAGCATCCAACCAGATATTTCCCAACCTCACTAAAACTCACCCATCCAATCTGTTCCATCACACGACTTCACTCCTGACCTACCTTGTCCACTATTGAAATGTTCATTCTTCTTTCGACTTGAATATTCCAATGCCCTCCTGAGCACTGACCAGCACTCTACACTTCATGCATTGAGGTCATGTGAAAATTCACTGCCTGTACCTTAACTGGCACCAGGCCCTGAATCCCTATCACTCCTGTGTTTGCTGATTGGCACCTGGTCAAGCAACATATGATGTTTAAAATTCTAATTCTTGTTTTCAAACCCTTCTATAACCTCATCCTTCTCTATCTGTAATGTCATTCAGTCCCACAAGTTTCCATAGTATCGACTCTATTCTGGTGTATAAGCATCCATGTGAGTATAAGTATATCAACTCACTTTGTACGAAACCATGTTTTTGGAGCGGACTGAACATTGCTCAGAGACTTGTCAATAGGAGTAGCCTATTGTGATTCCATTCAATTTACCATTCGCTGACCATTGTGTCCCATAAATCCTTCACACTTTGCTGAGCTTTGTTTTAAAATAAGTCATGTCTGTTTTGACTGGTGACCCAGAGGCTGGACATCCTATCCAACAGCTACCATTGTTGTGTGATCTTACCATGGTGCAAAGTGTTCCAGCAGCATTCATCACTGCTTCCGCATCTGTCCACATTAACATGGAATTCAGGTTGCCAAGGAGATTATCAGATTCTAGCAGCTGAGCCTGTGCCAATGTCACCAAACACTGAGCACCAACCTCGTTTTCCGCAATTGTGCCCAGTATGTATGCCACATTACTGCAGAGACTGCAAATTAGAACAGAGTAAATGATTATAGAGTCATAGAAATGTACAGCACAAAAACAGATCGTTCAGAGCAACTTGTCCATGCCGACTACATATCCTAAATTAATCTGGTCCCATTTGTCAGTGCTTGTTCCATATCCCTCTAAACCCTTCCTATTCATATACCCATACAGATGCCTTTTAAATGTTGCAATTTTACCAGCCTCCACCTCTTCCTCTAGCAGCACATTCCATACAAGCACCACCCCGCATGAAAAATTTGCCCCTGAGGTCCCGTTTATAACTTTCCCCTCTCATCCTAAACCTATACCCAATAGTTTTGCACTCCCTCACCTCAGGAAAAGACTTGGTCTATTTACCCTATCCATGCCCCACATGATTTATAAACCTCTATAAGATCACCCCTCAGCCTCTGATGCTCCAGGGAAAACAACCCCAGCCTATTCAGCCTCTCCCTATAACTCAAACCCTCCAATCCTGGCAACATTCTCGTAAATCTTTTCTGAACCCTTTCAGGTTTCTCAACAGCCTTCCTATAGCTGGGTGACCAGAATTATACACAATATTCCAAAAGTGGCCTAACCAATGTCCTGTACAGCCATAACATGACCTCCCAACTCCTATATTCAATGCTCTGACCAATAAAGGAAAGCATACCAAACACCTTCCTCATTAATACAGAAGGACAAGAATTGGGAGCACATGCAAGGATACATGAGCTGTCAATCTGCTCCACCATTCAGTAAGATCACAGCCAATCTTCTTACTCAATGTCACTTTACCGCCAATTCCCTACATTCATTGATATCTTTGACAGACTAAATATTTTAAAATGTCTTTATCACATGTGGGATGTGGATATTGGTGGCTGGGCTAGCATTTTATTACCTGTCCCTAGTTGCCCTTGAGAAGGTGGTGGTGAGCTGTCTTCGTGAACTGCTACAGTCTACATGCTCTGGATTGATCCACAATTCCAGGAATTTGAACCAATGACACTGAAGAAACGGTGATATATTTCCACATCAGGTCACTGTGTGGCTTCTGCCTTACGTATATTCAAATACAGAGTATCCAAGCCTTTTGAGGCAAAAAATTCCAAAGATTCACAGCTCCTTTGAGTGAAAAGATTCCCTCCTCATCTCAGTCCTAATGACATCTGAAAACATGACCTGGAATTCCAGAACCCCTCAGCTTTGGGAAACAACCTATCAGTGCCTACCCTATCAAGCCCCCTTCAGAATCTTGTGTTTCAATTTACTCAGCCTCTCGTGTGAGGTCAACTCTCTCATCCCCGGAACCAACCTAGTGAACCTTTGTCGCATTAGCTCTGGAGCAAGTAAATCTTTCTTAAACATGGAGATGACAACAGTACAAGGGATTCCCAGTGTGGTCTCACTAAGATCCCAAACAATCTGAATTTGGAGCAGGAGCATGGCCACTCAACCTTGCTTGATTCAATAAGATCATGGTTGATTTTTGATTCCTTATCACATTGGCATTTTAGGCTAGTCTTCCAGTCAGTGAAGGGAGTAAATGAAAAGAAATAATGACGGCATTTTAGAACATACGAGAAAATTAGCAGCAAACAATTAGAAATTGCATTTGGTAAATAATGTTGCTTATAGCAGGTGTCAGTTGCAACAAGGTTCAATGTGGTTCTATATTTCAGCGTTTTCGTACTGCCCAGATATTTTTGATTTTCTGAATCATTCCACAATATCTTTCAAAGTGTGGGTCAATACAAAGATTAGCAATAAAAACAGCTAACTATAAATATAGAACAATACAGCACAGAACAGGCCCTTCGGCCCTCGATGTTGCGCCAACCTGTGAACTATTCTCAGCTCGTCCCCCTACACTAACCCATCATCATCCATGTGCTTATCCAAGGATTGTTTAAATTTCCCTAATGTGGCTGAGTTAACTAAGAAAATAGAAGGGTTGCACCCAAAATGGTGACTTCTCCACCTCCTGATGCTGCCTGGCTTGCTGTGTTCTTCCACCTTCCTGCCTGTCTATTTTGGATCCCAGCATCTGCAGTTTTTTTTTTTGTCTCCAACCATTATTGTCAGCATGAACCATGCACCATACAAGCACCCAAGATGGTAAGATTGACTTTAATCACTGCCAGACCACTCTGCCCTATAAGCATGGTACCGTACAATATCAGGATGATTTAAAGCATTGGGAATGCTCAAACGTTACAAGCATTGCACAAACACATCACAGTTGTTCACCCTAAATTCTGCAATGCTCTCTTTAAAATGGCAACATGAAGCTGTTTAAAACACAGTGTGCTCCCATGAAGAGAGCCACAGAGTTTGCTAACTTGTAAAATAAGAAACAAAGTGAAACTGTCCACCAGGATAGACCTGGAGTATCCAGGAGGTGATGATTAATCTCCAGGACATTAATATGAAAATTAGATGGAGTGATTACAGACAGGAATCAGGCCTTTCAGCACAACAGGTTCATGCTAGTGTTTATCTTTTTTAGTTCATTCATGGGATGTGAGCATCACTGGCTGGGCCAGGATTTATTGCCCATTGTTAATTGCTATTGAAGACGTGGGGGTGAGCTACCTTCTGGAATCACTACAATCCATTTGGTGCAGGTACCACACAGCACTGTAAGGGTTAGGGGTTAAGGAGTGACAGGATTTGGACTCTGTGACAGTGAAGGAACGATAATAGAGTTCCAGGAAAGTATGGTGTGGAATTTATAGCTGGTGGTATTTCCATGCATCTGGTGTCCTTGCCTTTCTGGGTAGTAGAGATTTCAATGTCAGAAAGTGTTATTAGAGGAGCTTTGATCAGTTCTTGTGGCGTGTATGGTAGATGGCAAACATAAGCCTCATTCCTGATGAAGGGCTAATGTCCAAAAAGTTGATTCGCCTGCTCCTCAGATACTGCCTGACCTGCTGCGCTTTTCCAGCACCACACTCTTGACTCTGCATTTAGACACAGACAAATGCATTATCTGAGGAGTCGTAAATGATGCTGAGCATTGTGCAATTGTCAGTGAACATTCCCACCTCTGTTCTTGTAATGGAAGGGAAATGTTTCAGAAAGCAGCTAAAGATATTTGGGCTAGAACGCCACACTGAGGAATTCCTGCAGGGATGTCCTACACTTGAAACGAATGACCTCCAACAATTAAAATCTTTTTCCTCAGTGCCAGGTATGACTCCAATCAGTGAAGAGTTATCCCCCAATTTCCAATGATTCCAGTTTTGTTGAGCTCCTTGATGCCACACTCACTCAAATACAACCTCAAGTTTCTCTGACTAATGCTTCACCTATGCCTCTGCCCACATTTCTTTCTCTAACCAAATCAAAAAAAATCCCTCTATTCCTTTCCCCCTTTATGTTTCACCGAGTTAAGCAATCAGCAGATTGTTTGGCAGTTTGCAGTGTCTTAATAAATAAGTTATTTTGAAAATCCCCGAGTCGCTGTAAGATTAAAAGTCTAAATTACAAGCATTTTTTAAAAAAAGTATATGCCACAATCTGAGAAGACAAACCATCACCTTTTAATTTCCTTGTGATATGCCAGTGCGGTAAAATAAAAATCAGAGGGTTAAAATGCTCCTTTCCATCCTAATTAATTCATTTTGCATAAATCATCATGGCAACCATGATAAGATGGTTCAGCCCTGCTCTCATTTATAAGCCTAGGCAGGCAGCCACTGATTTGTTTAGCCCTCATTGTGCCAACACAATGACAGCTGACAGAACGTGGGAGCCATCCATCAAACGGAAAGTCACTTACCCAGTGATGAATTTGCACTGACGAAGATGTGGGCATTAGACCTGCTGTTGAGTAAACATCAAATATTTGCAAATCGCATTCAACTCTTACTGCCGGGAAACCCTTTAATTAAGCACCAAGATGCCAATTGGGGTGCTGTGCTGGATTATTATCATGTGGGAGTCCCAGCATAAATACTGACAGTCTAGTGGACCCCTTGTCCTTAATTTCCAAAACACAATATCTGCAAGTCGAAGCTTTGCAGTCAATGCTATCGTCGAAGAGAATATGCACTCAAGTATGGAGCAAAAGGACAATAAAACAACAAGTCAAAAAATCTAGAGAAATAAATATGCAGAAGGGTAATCAGTTCCAATTCACCAGACAACTCATCCACTCTGAGGAATTCCTCCACAAACTCCTGTTTAAAAGTGTAAGAAATCCCACCACTATCATATTCAATAAAATATACAAGGGCCTCCCAAGATCAGAGGCTGAGCCATGTATAGGTTTCAGTAATGGTTGTGCTCCTACATGTTAAAAACAATGACTGCAGATGCTGGAAACCAGATTCTGGATCAGTGGTGCTGGAAGAGCACAGCAATTCAGGCAGCATCCGAGGACAGGCAAAATCGACGTTTCGGGCAAAAGCCCTTCATCAGGAATAAAGGCAGAGAGCCTGAAGCGTGGAGAGATAAGCTAGAGGAGGGTGGGGGTGGGGAGAGAGTAGCATAGAGTACAATAGGTAGGTGGGGAAGGAGATGAAGGTGATAGGTCAGGGAAGAGAGGGTGGAGTGGATAGGTGGAAAAGGAGCTGGGCAGGTCGGACAAGTCCGGACAGGTCGAGTTACTGGAGGTTAGAAACTAGGATGAGATGGGGGAAGGGGAAATGAGGAAACTGTTGAAATCCACATTCATGCCCTGGGGTTGAAGTGTTCCGAGGCGGAAGATGAGGCGTTCTTCCTCCAGGCGTCTGGTGGTGAGGGAGCGGCGGTGGAGGAGGCCCAGCACCTCCATATCCTCGGCAGAGTGGGAGGGGGAGTTGAAATGTTGAGCCTACATGTTGTGGTCATTCCCTCAGAGCTAATAATTTCAGGTGGTGTTTAAAGATCACATGCAGTGCAGTATTGCAGTCTCCTCCTCACTCCCAGACCCAACTCAATAACTTCTTGATTATTCAATAGCAAGTGATGCCCTCCCCTTTCTTCCTATTGCCTACAGCCTGCACTTTACCACAAATCTGAATGCCATTCTCACAGTCTCAGTCAGTGTTTCACCAGAAGTGAAGATACTGACCTCAAGCAGAAGCATCTTCTTTCCCCTCAACTCAGTTAAAATGCAGAGACCAAAATATGACCAAAAGTCTGCCTCGTGCTTTAAATTGTACTCTCTCTCCAAAACAAACTCTCCTATAAATTCACCATGTAATCAAACCATATAAGTGTGATTATTTGTCAATTCCTGAATGTTTAATTTCAACAAACAGCAAGGCTTTCAATTTAATTCAATTCAATTCAATACAGTACAGGAACAGGCTTTATGGCCCACCAAGCCCGAGCTGATTCCGAATCCTTATTTAGATCCACTACTTATTTCCCACACGCAGTTTCTATCCCTCTGTTCGCCTCTTGTTCATGTGTTTCTCAAGGTGGTAGATCAAATTCTCTAACTGACTGGATTATCTTCAAATATCTCGAGTGTAAAATGTACAAAGGACAGTATTGCTGCTCCATCGCTATTGCTGTAAGATACCATCTGATGAGCAAATTCATAGAATCATAGAATCCCTAAAGTGTGGAAACAGGCCATTTGGCCCAACAAGTCCACACCAACCCTCCAAAGAGTAACCCACCTACACCCATTCCCCTACCCAAATGGTTTTGTATTTACAACAGCCTACATGCAACCACAGCTGGGAAACCTGTCATGTGAAGGTCGTGAAAGAAAAAAGTTCATTTATACGGAGCCTTTCATCACCTCAGTACATTCCAAAATGTGTTAGACCAATCAGCTACTTCAGAAGAAGTGTAGCTGTTGTTCTAACATGGAAAGCAAATGAGCCAATTTGTGCAGAGGAAGTGCCTGCAATTAGCAAGTGACAATAGGTCAGATAAACAGCTTTTGAATTATCACTGAAGGGAAACAAATTGGCCATGTAGACAAAAACATTGTCTTCAATGTGGTGCTGGATTCTACAAAAGAGTAGAAAAGGCCTCAGTTAAATATCTCACTGAAACTCAGCAGCTCTGACACTGCAACATTCACACAGTGGTGCGCTGGACTATCAACCTGGATGACATGCTCAAATTCCAGCAGATGGTCTCCCGCTTTCTTTGGCTCAGCCGATATTGATGAAGAACTCTCAATTTTCTGATTAAAAGGCACCCACAGTATCACAGAGTCAAGGCTGATCATAGAAGTAGGTTCTTTCATGAAACCGTGTAAGAGCAGAGACCAGAATAAATAGGAACAGGAATAGTCCTTCATCCCCTTGAGCCTGCTGTTGTATTCAATAGGATCATTACCGTTGCAAAATTGCTCATGCCCACTTTCCTGCATTTCCCCATAACCCTAGATTCCCCGACTGATCAGGAATCCATTTTAGCCCTATATATACACTTGGCTTCTGTATGACTTGGTCAGTCAAAAAATCCTCAACTCTGATAGGATTGCCCACGACCTTTCAGAAGGGGGAAGCGGCCAGACGCCTACACCAAGTATGCAGTATTACTGATTGATTCCGATTGATTGTTCAGGGTTATTAACTGTTCCTCGATAATCACAAACCTCAGCGCAGAAATGATCGTACAACCATGAATTGGAACACTGAATATTTGCCAATTAGGCCTTAAAACCTAACAAATCCTTCCAAAGTCACTCCAAACCCATTCCAGCCAAAAACAAAATGTTTCACGCAGCAAGGAAAGAACAAAAACCCAGAGAAAAACGACTGGCCACAAGCAAAATTCAACCAATGCCGGTAATAATCCAAACAGCTGTAACTATAGTACACAATTCTCCAGCCTATTCAAAATGGCACAGTTCCCAACTGGGCGCTGCAGTTAGTAAAGAAATGGCTATGTTCTCCTCCAATGCCAAAATGAAGTAGACTGATTCAATGTGAGTGCAATCAAGTAAAATCACTTTTGGCAGTTTTTCCCCCAATCTCCACAGTTCAGATCTCCCTTGCCATCTGCCTCTGTTCATGTTTTGTAAATGTTGCTTGTTTAATAGCCCCCAAAAGGTTCTGAGAGAAGCAATCTGTGCTGAAGTATCAGGTTTCATAAAGCTGCTTCACCTACCTCCCCATTTTCTTCGAAATAACTAACACAGTCAGAAAAGTCAACACACTTTCACCCACAAGATATGGCTTGATATTGGGGTAAGGAAGATTATACTATGAGATTTTAAGCCAAAACCTTGTCTGTCCTTTCAGGTTGAACCCATGGTACTAAATGAAGATGACCAGGGGAATCTTTCCTGCTCTCCCAGTGAAGATTGATCCCTTACCAAACATCACTAAAAAAATGTATCTAGCCATTTACATCACTGTGGTAATGTAATCTTATTGCTGTAAATTGACAGCTGTATTATAGCACAGACTCTAAACCTGTTCCATCGGTTCTTTCCATTCACAAATGCCAAGAATGAAATGCTGAGTTTGGAAGCTGAGCCTGGAAATTAATTTGGGTTCCTATGCAATCAAATTGGTTGGATTTTCCAAGGATGAAAATGAAGGCAGTTGATTAATTAAAAAGACTAAAGACAATCAAAATTGCACGGGTTAGAAGGTAAATTTCTTAAAATGATACAGAAACCTATGAAGGGAAATTACAGGTACAGGCAGTTCTCCTGTAACATCGTAGTTGTGTTCCAGTGAAGCCTCGCTTAATAGAAATAATAGGGCCTATGGGAAAAGTGGGGTTAGGGGCAGACCAACAACAAAAATCACTCACGATTACTCAAAAATCACTCAAAAGTATAATGCAAAGTATAGCGCAACCTGAGTGCAAGTTGAAATCATATTAACAAAACAAAAGTAAATCTAACACAGTGCATTTAAAAAAACGTAAGAAAGCTGCTCTCTGTACAGTACCTCTCACAGAATGCTGCTCTGTCAGCAGCTGACATTGGCGCATGTGCAGAACGGCACTAAGACCGACGCTGACATCATGCACGTGCAGAACAAAGCATGCAAATTGGTCCCTGCTGGAATCGCACTATTGCCAACAGAGCTAAGCTTTCTCTAAAGTACCGTTCCTAATTCTGCAGCAACACTATAGCCAAGTTGCACTGCCAGAATGTGTGTTATCCAAGAACTACCTGTTCTTGGGATATGGGGACACGATGTCCTCGTGGTATTATTGCTAGATTGTTAATCCAGAGATCCAAGTAATATTCTGGGGATCTGCATTTGATTCCTGCCATGGCAGATGATGGAATTTGAATTCAATAAAAATCTGGAATAAAGATTCTGATGATGACCATAAAACCATTGCCAACTGTTTTGGGGGGGGGAAAAAAAACACATTTCACTAACTACCTTTAGCCTTAGAACAAGTCCAAGCTTTTAAAAAAAGTGGAAACTACCGAGAAGAATAGCCTGAGCAAATGCATATGTGGGTGGTACGCATCCAAGCTGCCAATCAACATTTTGGAGTCAGAGACTGACCAGGTTGGCATCTGAAGATTAGTACCAATTCCTTATCCATCTTTCCCTGCCCCATCCATGTAAAAATTGCCACAGGAATCCATGCAAGATATCGTGTCCTCCGGATTCTCTGGTTTCATCCAACAGTTCAGGGACGTGCAGGCTGGGTGGATTCAATAAGGGAAAATACAGAGTTATACGGGAGGGGAGTGGCTCTGGGTGGGATGCCTTTGGAGGCAAAGTGTGAACGCGATGGGCTGAATGGCCTGCTTCCACACGGTAGGGGTTCTATGGTTCTGTAAAGGAAGACAGAGTGCAGACCTGTGGGCATGTCATAACTAGTGGGACCACAGTCTGCCACTAGATGCTCACTAATCCTCCCCTTCAATAAGGTTCGTAATGAACCTCAATGTCTGCCCATCCTGATAGTCTTTCTAAGCCACAAACCAATAGCCTCGAAACTGTCTACTTCTGAGAAGGTTCTCTTGCAGCTGCCTCAACAGCCAGCTCTGGCATTTCCAACCCCCCCCCCCCCCCCCCCCCCCACCGCGACCTCCATTCCCAGACTCTTGGATGAATGCTTTGCAAGGCTTAAGAATTACACCAATTGAAATTTCTTCCAAAAAAACTATATCATTCTGTATCGCAAGAAAAGAAAATTCAAAAACTAAGACGGGACGGAGAGATATAGAACATAGGCAAAAGACCAGAATATAGCGCAGCAGACCTGAATCAAAAAAATAGAACCCAATCCTGGCTACATTTCGCGAAGGTTTTGTTATGGAATGGGGCAGCAAAAGATGAAAAGTCAGCTCAAATTTAGAAGGGATGAGCAAGAAAAGACGAGAAAAGACAATATTCAGACTTTAAATGTACAGGTTATATGTGGGATTGGTGTCACCAGGTACAGTATATGAATCATTCAACAATGTAAATCTGACAGGTCTTGGTTCGATTTTGTCACCTAGGTCAATACAATGAGGGACAAGAGCTTTAAATTTAGCAGAAAGTAAAAATAAGAACAGATTCTCCTCCTGCCTCACTCATACCAAGGACTGCTATTATTTTAATGTCTTCTAAACTGCACAGTATTCAAAATCAAACACTGTCTTGTTCTCTCTTGTCAAATGTGAAATAAGTGTAAATGTATATTAAATTGCAAATGCACTGATTGAAGTTATTAGTTTTAATTTAAATTTTTTTTTGCTAATAAAGCTGGGTTCTCAGCAAATCAATACTGGGTACAGTTTATTCTGATTATATGTAGGTGGTGGTCCTAATTCTAACTGTGTCCAGCCACAGCAATGTTGGCCAGAATTCAGGTGGTGTCATGAAGTTATGAGACCCCCATTGTGTCTCTGACTTACACTGAAGAGCCGAGCAATTTGGAACAGAAGTGTTATTTTCTGTTTACTCAGATTTACAGGCACAGCTGACCTGCACAAAGTGGCCAGTTACGAGTCATACAAAAGGACCCGTGTTACCATGGTTACAAAGTAAACAGTCTCCAATCTACCTTGGCTGCAGATGGAGGGCTGATTGAAAACAATCTCATACAAGTTGTTTGCCATTGAGTGACAGAGAACATGCATCAAGTTTTGGATTCTGGAAGAATTATGGATCTGCAAGTATGCGTACGTGTGGAAAACAAAGATGTTGAGTGCAAAGTGAAGATTTACTTGTATTCAATGCACATTTCTGGTTTTAGGAAAGGATATGACAACATCCAAGAACCAAGGCTATGCTAAAGCTAACATATTAATTTGCACTTAGCCTGGAGATCATATTACATTTATAGCAGAGAAATGGCCAATTCAATTTAACTCTGTTATTCTCCACACAAGCCTTCCCCCAGTCTATTTCATCACATGCTACAAAATATCGCAATAATCCTTTACTCCCTCCTTGTTATTTAGCTTTCCTTTAATTGGTTAGGCTACTTTTGGAATACTGCATTCAATTCTGGTTTCCCTGCTATAGGAAAGACTTTGTTAAACTTGAATGGGTTTACAAGGATATTGCCAGGGTTGAAGCATTTGAGCTATAGGGAGAGCTGAATACACTGTGGCTATATTCCCTGGAGCATCAGAGGCTGAAGGGTAACTTTATAGAGCTTTATAAAATCATGGATAGAGTGAATAGCCAACAGCACATATGTTTAGGATTCTAAACTGCAAGTCTGCATAATCCCAGATATGTTTAGAATAATAAACATATCTGGGATTATGCAGACTTACAGTCTCCACTGTTAATTCTGTACATGATTGAGGATTATCACAAGGATTTCTTCTCTAGGTTTCTTAAAAATTCAGCTCTTCCCTATGCCTGACCATGGTGTGTGTCTGAACATCTCATCCTCCTGCTTGTTATGTGATAATATGAACAATGGAATCCGATCCACACTGTTGCCTACCCCATTGTATGGTCAGGCCAATCCACACTTATACTCATTGTGAAGTTTGCCCCCACCATAAACTTTAAGTGGAGGAAACTACAGGGCCAGCTTGTGGGTGAGAGGGAAGGAGAAACCACTTTCTAGTCTTGCTAGAAGTGTCACTTGTAGGTAACAAAATATCATTTATTGTATGTTAGCAACCAGTGTACAAAATGTGTTAGACATTGCCACAGAGACTTTGTGGAGAGCCAGGTGTTAGGTGTCCCTCCTTCAAGAGTTTAAGCTATTCTGTCCATTGTGAAGTAATCTGTGGAATTTACATACCGGTAGTTCTCCTATAACACCATAGTTGCGTTCCAGTGAAACCTCATTTCATATAAAATCATTTCATAGAAATGATGGGGCCTATGGGAAAAGTGGGATTGGGACAGACCGGCAAAAAAAACACTCACAATTGCTCAAAAAGCACTGAAAAGTCTAACACAAAATATGGCACAGTCTGAATGAAGATATATGTTAAATTAATCAACAAAACAAAAGTAAATTTGACACAGTACATGTTTAAAAATTGTTAATGCAGAGACAGACGATCATCATGGTACGTAAGGTAGACTCCCCCATTCCCGTTAAGCGAGCTAGATCACACGTTCTGTCCTTATGCTCAAAAGACTTGACAACATCTGGCTTCTCTTCCAGTATTATAGCCCCTCTTTTGCATTCACCACCCACCTTGCAGATATTCTTGTCACTATGCCCCTCCAATTTTTCAAAAGAAGGGATAATCTAGGAGTTGTGCACCTTTCACAGGAAACTGCTCAATGTATCCCTCACAGAAAGCTGCTCTGTTGGTAGCTGGCATCTGCACATGTGCAGAACAGCACGAAGGTCAGCACTGACATGGGCGCATGTGCAGAACCAAGTGCACGAAATGATCACCGCTAGAATCATGCTATTTCAAGCAGAGAGAAGCATTCTTGAAAATACCGTTCCTTAATTTCTCAATAACATTATAAGCAACTCGTGCGCTGCTGGAACATACATTATGCAAGAACTACCTGTACATTAATACATATGGGCGGCATGGTGGCACAGTGGTTAGCACTGCTGCCTCGCAGCGCCGGAGACCTGGGTTCAATTCCCGCCTCAGGCGACTGACTGTGTGGAGTTTGCACGTTCTCCCCGTGTCTGCGTGGGTTTCCTCCGGGTGCTCCGGTTTCCTCCCACAGTCCAAAGATGTGCAGGTCAGGTGAATTGGCCATGCTAAATTGCCCGTAGTGTTAAGTAAGGGGTAAATGTAGGGGTATGGGTGGGTGTGCGCTTCGGCGGGTCGGTGTGGACTTGTTGGGCTGAAGGGCCTGTTTCCACACTGTAATGTAATCTAATGTAATCTAATCTAATATGTACACACATTATTTACTGTAAGTTTGGGTTTCTCATTTTTGAGCTTGTACCCAGTGAGTTTTCTAGGTGTCTGAAATTAATTATTAACTTGTGTTTCTATAGCCATAGTGATTTTTTCAAAGCAGCTTTTGAGGTCTGGCTTCAGAGTGAATGGGTTTTTTTGTCACCGCTAATGAGCTTTTATTTATTTTAGATTGGTTTGCAAACCAACAAGTTCAATAATGAGGCCTGGAGGTTTGTTAGAAACCTCAGGAGCGTGTTTTTCAAGTTTATAGAAAACACTCAGAGACAGACAGACCTTTCGTTTCACTTTTTTTTGAGTAGTGCTGTGAAATAGGATGGCGGTGTAGGGCAGTGTTCCTGAGAAGGGCTGCATATCAAGTGAATATATTACCTTAGAGTGAAGAGTTACTGTTTGTCCTGGACCAGAAGTGTTGAGATAAAACCCTGAAGTGTTTACTTGAAGCCGAGTACACTGAAGTTCAAGTGCACACTAACTTTGGGAAGAAGTGACGTCAACTTACTATGGTATTAATACAAGGATTCTGATGTACATATTGAATGAGTGGTGTTTTGGGTACTGGGCAAAATAATTGTTTTGGAATTAATGGGATTATTCTTTAACTTTTTAAAAATCCTTGAATTTGTTTTAGAAGTAGTTGGTTTGGTTTATTCTAATTTATCTTCATTTACTTGTTAATAAACTTCTGTTTTTTTTTATTACAGCAAAATTTCAATACTGTGTGTTTATGTTTCAGCAAGAAATCACTTGGTTTTAATAAAGAGAAAGTCAAAATATGATCTGTCAATCCTGGTGCATATCTGGGAATTGACTTGTCTGGTAATAACATATGGTAATGAGTGTGGCACTGATTAGCATTACTGCCGCACAGCACCAGGGACCCTCAGGAGATTGTGCAAACTCCACACATTCTCCCTGTGTCTGCATGGGTTTCCTCCAGATGCTCCCACAGTCCAAAGATGCGCAGGTTAAGTGGTTTGACCATGCTAAATTGCCCATAGTGTTCAGGGATGTGCAGGCTAGGTGGACTAGTTATAGAAAATACAGGGATAGAGTAGGGGAGTGGGTCTGGGTGGGATGCTCTTGGGGGAGTCAGTGTGGACCAGATGGGCCGAAAAGCTTGCTTCCGCATTAGTCGGGATGATTACATCATAAATCCACATAACGACATCACAGTGGATGGAGATTGGTCAGGGCCCTCCTCATTATTAGCCTTTTTTTGACACTTTCAGACCCATAGGCAACAATAAAAAAAAGTAGCAGGCTTCTCTTAATTTCACACGTGTTGTCTGCTCTGAGCAATCAATAAGCCTGAAACTTCCCCATAATGTAAAGTCACTGATTGCAGACTGGGCCCTGTTAAAACAATGCCCTGTTCAGCTGGCATGTCTAACAGTGAAATCAGTGTTTTGAGTTGAAAAAGGTGTAGATTCCTCTTCCAAATACTGTAGCCCTCCTGTAAAGACTCCATCAGCTTAGAAGAAGCTGTGCTGCACATAAATGCACAGGGAGATATAAATAATCAGAGAGCTTTTGGTGGAAGAAGGTAAATTTCGATGGCACTTTGAGATCAATAATTTCTAAGGTATCATAATACTTCAAAGTCACATGGAGAAGCTCAGTCGAGTTATAAAAACCAAACGAACTGTGGATGCTGGAAATCAGAAACAAAAACAGGAATTGAAATTTTGTCAGTTCTGAGGAGGGACCCAAAACTCAGATTTCTCTCCACAGATGTTGACAGATCTGCTGAGCTTTCCTAGCAATTTCTGCTTTCGTCGCCAACTGAGTTATGGCTGACACTAATCAATGCCTCAACTGTAAGGTAGATAACCAATGGTTTATCCCTATGATAAGCAAGTCCAAAACCTGGACGGCATAGGCTTAAGGTGAGAGGGAAGAAATGCAAAAGGGTCCAGAAGGGTAATTTTTTCAAACAGAGGGCAGTGAGTGTCTGGAACAGGCTGCCAGAGGTAGTGATGGAAGCAAGTACAATTTTGCCATTCAAGAAACATTTAGACAGGGACATGGATGGGATAGGTATGGAGGGATATGAACTAAATGAGGGCAAATGGGACGAGTCTAATTGTGAAAACTAGGCAGCATAGGCAAGTTGATTCCTGATGAAGGGCTTTTGCCCAAAATGTCGATTTTCCATTCCTGATGAAGTCCTTTTGACTGAAACATTGATTTTCCTGCTACCTCGGATGCTGCTTGACCTGCTGAGCTTTTCCAGCACCACTCTAATCTAGACTCTCATCTCCAGCATCTGCAGTACCCACTTTTGCCAAGTTGGGCCGAAAGGGCTGTTTCCATGCTGTAGACCTCTATGAATTGAGTACAAGAGACAAGAAAACAAAAGGAGAAAGTGAGGTCTGCAGATGCTGGAGATCAAAGTTGAAACTTTATTGCTGGAACAGCACAGCAGGTCAGGCAGCATCCAGGGAACAGGAGATTCGACGTTTCGGGCACAGGCCCTTCTTCAGGATTCCTGAAGAAGGGCCTGTGCCCGAAACGTCGAATCTCCTGTTCCCTGGATGCTGCCTGACCTGCTGTGCTGTTCCAGCAATAAAGTTTCAACAAGAAAACAAAACAATAGAGCTATGACAAGCAGACAAACATACCCTGACAGGCACACAGATGTTAAAGCTTAGTCTTTGTAAGCAAACAGACGCGGACAATCTCAGACAGTGGTGTTGGTGCTCTGCCAATTATTAAGTGCTATTTTATCAACTTTACAAGGAGAGCTCCAAAATCACCTTAGCAACTTTACAGGGACACTGAGGTCCATCTTGAAGGCTGAAAGTTGACTGGAACTGGAAATTAAACAACAACGTTACAAACATTAGAAAGGACCATAAATCCCTTGAAAACTACCATCTCGTTAAATTCACAATGCACTAAGATCAAGTTTACTTTGCTTTTCAAAGTCCAAGTGCAATTAAAATTCAATGAGAATACGTTAAACTTTGAAGAGATTACATATACGTTAATAAGATTCACTCTGTTAGACAGGAGATTGTGCAAAGCAAAGAACTTGCTTTTGTGCATATCACTTCATGTCTTGTGGAACTCACAATGCACCTTATCACCAGTGGTTACTTTTAAAACACAGTTGCCATTGTTAGGTAGGCAAATTGTTTGATAGTCGCTGTGACACTACTGACTGATCACTTCATGTCCAAACATTCTCCATCCTCGGGTATTGCTGAACTAAAATAAATACTTCACCATGCCAACAACTATCATCCACCAGGTTATGAAAGACTTTCTGTCTTCAACTGAAAACCTCACTCTGTGACCAGCATAGAATGTAAATGAATGAGCCAACAAGACAAGATAAAATTGGTCTGGGATGTTTTCCTCTCACAAACTGAGAATCATTGTAGTTCACCTTTTACTAGATAACTCAATTTATCTGATCATCTTTCCTTCTTTTAAAATTTCTTCCTGTACCTGATTTAACTCTAATTCATCCCTCTCTTTCTCCAGGATCCCAGACCCTGACTGTCCACAGCATCTTCACCAGAACGCACACTTTAGCCAACCTGCCACCGCACATTATATTCAAACTTTAATTTGTAGAATGAAAAACCTACACAATAAAACTGCCAAATCCAACAAATTTGGTCCATTATCGCACTGCTATCATGTTGGCTGAATTACAACAGTGACGATGTCCAAAGGCTTTAATACCTGTAAAGTGTTTTCCAATGCTGCATGGGTGTGAAAGGCTTTTCTAAATCCAAGCTCTTCTGCACCATGAAACGTTTATAGTTGCGTGTGGTTCTACAACAACTGTTAACCTCAGATTTCCAGGGGCAGCACAAAACAGACGATAGTGGCAGCTAGGGCTCAAAGGGCCATTCTCATCTCAGAGTCAGAAGGTTCCAGGTTCAAGGCGGACTCCAGAGATTCAGGAAGAAATACACTGCTAGGCCTATCAACCTGCAGACAAAAGGCTAATCTAAGGCTGTGCTTACTCTCTCAAGTGGATTTAAAAGATTCCTATTGTACTATTTGAGACCATCACGGCCAAGGTGCTGGAAAGTGGGATTAGTGTAGATAAGTTGGTACAGACTCGATAGGCCGAAGAGCCTCTTCTGTGCAGTACGACCTAGTGACTCTATGCCTTTCTTTGAAAAGATGGCGGGAGCAGTTCTTAAAGGAACTTTTAAAAGGTATTTGCATTCATGAATGTCATGAATTTCAAGGATTAATGGGGAAGAGTTGAGTTGTGGGACTAAACAGCTCACAGACTTGACGAGCTAATTGGTCTCCTTTTGTGCTGTAAGAGTTGGTGGAGGTTAGTGCAGTAGAGACCCATCCTCTTCCTGGACAGAGACAGGAGACAATGACATGTGACCTTGCCAGTCTGGCCCAAGGATGCCACCTCAAATCAATGATCTCTCCATCTTTTGGAAAAGTGCCCAGCACTGACCTTCTTCCTACGATGGTCCTCTCTGGTCCACCAGGGTAAGAGCCACCGCACACTCATTCTATCTCTGCTACTGCACTCACCAAGACTCAGTCTGCCACTCTCACTATCGTCTGCTACATTCCCCTCACTCGCTGTCACTTCGCCCAACCTCCCACGCCATGTACGGTCTCTACATTGCCTACTCACTCACCTCAACCCCTTTACCTCACCTGCACCAGCACTAAGAGCCATGCCACCCATTTTCAGGTCACTCAATCCTTCCCTTTATCACATTACAGGAGGATATTGCCCGCAGTAGGACTGAAACAGCCAGGATAAGTGGAAGGGTGTCCAACATCCATCCGCCCTACCTTCCATGGGAAAGGATCTTGACACTGGCTGAAGAGGACCAAGGCAGAGATGCCAAAACATCTATGTCTTGCAAACCAAGTAAGAAGCACTGTAGTAAAGCTCTCACATTAAACTCACTGAAAGTAGAGTTTTCACCTGACAACTTCTACCTTGGTCATGATGCTCTCTGTCTCTCTCGTTTGTGTTTTGTAGGTACCACTGGCAGATCAACAGTGTGACACCATTACACATCTCCCCACCAACCTCTAAAGAGCAGAGTATGGATATTTTAGAGGAAGCAAGGGCAAGACTGCCTCCTGCATCCTCACCAGCTCAGACACTGATGCCTCAGCGGATCCTTTAACTAGAGTTGGGAGGACCTACTGGTAGGCAAATCACTGCCGCGTCTCTGCAGTTGGTCAAGGAGAAATGTCCCAGGCCTACTGGCACCCAGGGGACTACCAGAGACCAGGCACCTGCTCAGCATCAAGCAAGGGAGTACTCCTATTGCGAACACATTGGGATTTCATCAATGCCCACCTGCAGACACAGGAGTAGCATGCAGGTATGAGAGAAGCTATGATCACCACAGGATACCAGCTGCAGGATCACAGCATTGCTGTGGGGACTGAGCTGCCTCCACAATGGAAGATTGGCACTGTCAAGGTGAGCCAGGTCCACCTACACGTGTCAGAAGGGCCTGCACTCCTTCACCCTAGCCATTAATGCTCAGTATCAACGGCAACGCAACAGCAGTACTGGGGATCTTGACATCACTCCAGGTGCCACTTGATCATCAGGAGACATGGCAGCGCCAGTAGGCATCCAAGCAACAACACACAACACCACACCCCCAAAGGATTTTTCTCAGGCCACTCCCAATGGTTCAGGCCATCTCTCTCTACCCTGCCTGCCATGTGAGTGAGAGTCCAGGACTGGAAGATTGTGCCTTGGTCTGGCCCCATGTTTGGGCCCTCTAGTCAATAACCTGTCCACTCAAGGGTGCCCAACCTGAACCTCTCAGCCAATCGGTTACACTGTAGGGCAAGACCCCTCCAGCCCAGCTGCAGAAGCTGTAATTGCCCACTGATTAGTGGGAGGGAAAGGAAGAAGAAAATCTTTTGAGGGCACATTGGTGGCATGGGTGATATTTTGTTGTTCATAACTCCTCCTATTTGTGAACGGATGTGAACTGTGCAATATAATCAGTTTGGTCAAGTCTCTGTGTAACCAAACCTGCAGCCATCAGACAAGGAAGCCACCAATTTTTATCTCTGGGTGAAGGTCTGAGGTGAACTATTGCTGCCCCCTGTGGAGGTAATGGGTATTTTGCAGATGCCTGGGAGTCCAGCAACTGGGCCCATGTCTCTGGGTGCTAATACTTCACAAGCGTTAATGTAGTTCAAATTTGATCCTGTACTAAATGGTTTGCAATGATCAGGCGCACTGCACATAGTAGGTTAACACACAAGGGTCAGCAGTGGCTCCATGCCCCCCAGCTCTGTTACCTCTCCAGTGTATGGCTCTGTGGGAAATGTTGTTGTCCATTGAAGGGCCTTACATTGCTCCAACTTGAATCCCTCTCCCTCACAGCTTGAAACACTAACCCCACCCACTCCAGGTGTGGTCTCAGCCATCTTCACCTCTGTCATGCTCTAGAGAGATTTACAGGAACAGAAGGCACCAGCCATCACTCCTCAGGCAGTTCCCCAAGCACTAAACATCAGCTGAATTGTCCACGGTATCCAGGGATGTGCAGGCTAGGTGGGTCAGGGAAAGGGCTAAGGGAGAAGGCGGGGTCCGGTTGGGAAGATCTTCAGGGTGTTGGTGTAAACCCAGTGGGCCGAATGGCCTGCTTCCACATTGTAGGGATTCTATGATTCTGTGAATTCTGTTCCTACAACTTAGAGTGGGGCCACTGGGCTGACAGTGACCCACTCCCCAGACTGCAGACGTACAGATCCCCTAACTGTGAGCGCCTTGACTTGGCTGCCTAACCATGGCCAAGCCCCTGGACCGATCTCAGAGGCTGCCCTTCACTAACGCCCCTGACTGATTGGATGGATTTCAATGAAGGCTACTTCCTTTAGATTAGCATTTGCAGAATTGTAATTGCAGATACATCCTATTTTGTTCAAAAAGCGCTCAATCTGCAGGCAGTCAATCCATGTAACATTTTATAAATTCCTACTCTGGAAATTTTACCAGTCTGACTCAAGGTTGGGATACAGACAGACTCTAATCTCACACCTTTAATTATTGCCTGAGCTGAGATGTCATTTTTTAATATATATATATATATATATATATATATAAAAAACACTAAGTTATGTCAAAAGTGTGACTTGAAAGAAGTTCTGGGATTTACATGTTAAGGAACCAAAACATGCAACCCATCCTAAAAGATGAAAGAATGAACACAATCTAGGTTTGTTCAACATATCGTACCAGTTGCATGCATGACACTGTGATATTTTGCCCTAAATTCTGTGTATTATGGTCCTGCTCCACAACCACCTGATGAAGAAGCAGCGCTCCAAAAGCTAGCGCTTCCAAACAAACCTGCTCGACTATAATCTGGTATTGTATGATTTTTGCCTTTGTCCACCCCCCAGTCCAACGCCGGCTCTTCCACATTACCCCTTAGACCTTGAGACATGACTGTTTGCTTGTAGCACATATGCCACATAAGCTGCTGACGCAAGGCCCAGGTGTGAGACAGACATACCTCACATGAAGACGTCTGCCCACTTGGCTGAAAAATGCCGAAACAAACTGCATTCCTTTGTTTGTGCCCCTAAGACGCAACTCAAGACAGAAGTATTGTCCACCTTTAAGCTCTGCCTGAGGGATCAATGCACAAAAAGGATGGCATGGCCAAGCAACATATGATCCTGTACTAAATGGTTTGCAATGATCAGGCGCACTGCACACAGTAGGTTAACACACAAGGGTCAGCAGTGGCTCCATGCCCCCCAGCTCTGTTACCTCTCCAGTATATGGCTCTGTGGGAAATGTTGTTGTCCATTGAAGGGCCTTACATTGCTCCAACTTGAATCCCTCTCCCTCACAGCTGTGAACATGCAGGTTAGTGTTGAGTAAGACAGCAGTCCAGAAAGGCAGCCTGGTCTATTCTGGGAGCTTGCCTCTGCGAGCAAAGTGGTCTCACAACGCTATTTGGATAACAGTTGCCCACACACTCCAAAGTGCAGCATTGAAGTGCAGCAGCATTGTGCCAGTGGTTTGGAGGTATGCCACGATGATGGTGTGAGTGTCTGGGTACATGATGAAAATGCCAAAGTTGTATGCATGTGGCCGGTGCCCTGGAGCAGTGGTGCCAAGTGTCCAACATAGCAGTCCTGAGGAGGAAGCAGTGAACTGGAGTAACCAGGTACCCGCTCTGACTGTTCCATTGGGAATTCTCAAAATCTAGTTTTGGTCCATCCCAATGTACAACAGGAAGTTGCACATTAAATGAGGCAAGTGAATCTCATCTCGATGTCAAGAACTCTGTTGGAAAACATCTCACTGACCTTTCATGTCATTGTCCCAGATTTTCAGCTGTAGCCCACATCATTCATGGCACTGTAAGATTCTGTTCCATGATTGGTTTGTCTTCACTTCCTCATTCATTTCCTCCTGTATTCCAGATAGTGCCTGCTATGCTGTACTGCTGGCTTTCCTTTTTTTTGTCCCTTAGTCGTTCATGGGATAAGGGCGTCACAGGCTAGGCCAACATTTATTGCCCATCTCTAATTGACCAGAGGGCAGTTAAGAGTCAACCACATTGATGTGGGTCTGGAGTCACATATAGGCCAGACCAAGTAAGGATGGCAGCTTCCTTCCCTCAAGGGCATTAGAGAAGGAGATGAGTATTTCCCAACAGTCAACAGTAGATTCATGGTCATTATTAGATTCTTAATTCCACCATCTCTTGTGGGATGATTTGAACACAAGTCTCCAGAACATTCTCTGGATTAATAGTCCAGTGATAATACAACTAGGTCATCGCCTCCCCTAAGTTTCTGGGGTTTTTTTTAAGTAGAATGTTCTGAATCCCCTGTTTATTATTTTTTTACAACTACCAAACAGCGCCAGTCCTTATTTTTCTTCTGTGTTTTTTTTGGTTATATATTTTCCACAGCACTCATGTTGAAGATTCTATTTTATGACTGTGCACACAATTGGATAATCCTGAATCTACTCTAGAGATGCAAATTTGATACACTTGGTGCCTAACTAAATGGGTTTTCTTAAGTCTTGGCTCTGCAATTCCAAATAATTCAAAAGGATCTCTCTGGTAATTTAGAACCTTGGTCATTGCCCTGAAATGAAAAATTTCCACCTACCATCTTGCTCTCATTTCTTATTTCCTAATCCCAGTCCCATGTATTTCAGCTTTTCAGGTGAATTTGCCAATTCCTTGGATGAGACCAGTTAGATTCAATCATGGTCAGGAAATATTGAATTAATTTTCTTGCAATGCACCAGTTTTGAAACAATGCTTTCAATTTTAACAAGTCTAAGCTAAAGGCGCTTGTGTTCAGACAAGCACTTTATTTTTGCTATTAAACGCTTAAATAAACCTGTTGGACTATAATCTGGTGTTTGTGATTTCTGACTTTGTCCACCCTAGTCCAACACGTGCAACTCCATATCTTAAATAAAGCTGTTATAGAGTCTTAGAATTGTGCAGCACAGAAACAGACTCTTAGGTCCAACTCCATCATGCTGACCAGATATCCTAAATTTATCTAGGCCCATTTGCCAGAATTTAGCCTACATCCCTCTAAACCCATTCACATACCCATCCAGATGCCTTTTAAATGTTGTAACTGTACCAACCTCTACCACTTCCTCTGGCAGTCCACTCCATCCATATAGTACATCAACAGTGAACACTTTTACCTTCAGCGATACCAACATTACCTACCAAGGACGAAGATCAGGGAGAAGAGAGTGGTGCATTTGGTTTGAATTTATTATAGATAACATGACTGTACCATAACAGCACAAGAAGGAATTAGTCCAGAACTAAATGTTGGGAGGTATTTAAAGAAATCAGGAGCAAAAGGGAACTTCACACAAAAAAAAACATGCACTGACTTTTTAAAATGAGCAGCAGGTTATTTTTGCCAAATTAGAATTACAAAGGTGATCAATTTCCTTTTATCTCAAAGGGTTTAAAAGTTTCCTTTGTTTTTGCGACCTCATGTAATTAGCTCATCTAAATGCAACGTCCTGCAGACTCTGAAATTGGTTGCAACTATTCAATCTCAAGACTGTTTATGTAAAGTTCCCTTTTGTGCAGTGACAGACACAGGCATGGTTACACATCAATACACAATGCTGACATTCACTGCAGCATGTTTGAGTCTGTCACTGCACAATGGTGGAAAGTCAGACTCAAACATGGTTTTGTTTCACTGGGTGAAAAGACTGATACATTGGAAAATGACTCCGGTCTAGTCCAAATTTGCTAAAATCGATTTGTTCACTCAAGTTTTAAAACAGTCAGGTCTGTTGGCAAATCCATCAGTTACTACTTGATTCTGAATAATATTCATGCTTTCAAGAACTGGGGCTGTTTGGGAGAACGTTTCTTTGACACAGAGTGGTGGGTGCACGGAATGCATTGCCGGTGGTGGTAGTAGAGTCAGATACATTAGGAACATTTAAGCAACTCTTGGACAGACATGGATGATAGTACAATGAAGGACATGTAGGTTAGTCTGATCTTAGAATAGGGTAAAAGGCCAGCACAACATCGAGGGCCAAAGGACCCGTACTGTGCTGTACTGTTCTATGTTTATGTTCTATGCTCTATATAGTGCAAGCTGCTGTGAGCTTGCATCCGTTACCTGAAAGGATGGCAGACTCAATAACAACTTTGAAAAAGAAACTGAAAACAAAAAATGCTGGAAATCACACTGTGGAGATAAAGCTAGCTAACCTTTCGAGTGTAAATGACTCTTCATCGGAGCTGATAAAAGAAATTTGACAAATACTTGAAAGGGAAACAATGTACTTTTGCTACAGAGCCTTGGGACAGTCCAACCACGTGACATCAATGTGGACTTCACTACTTTCCTCATTTCCCCTCCCCCCACCTTATCTCAGTTCCATCCTTCCAACATGGCATCGCCCTCATGATCTGTCCATCTTCCTTCCCACCTATCCGCTCATCCCTCCTCTCTGATCTATCACCATTACCTCCACCATTACCTCCACAAGCCTCATTCCTGATGAAGGGCTCTTGCCCAAAACATTGATTCTCCTGCTCCTCGGATGCTGCCTGACCGGCTGTGGTTTTCCAGCACCTTATAGAGTGAGCTTATAGAGGTTTATAAAATCATGAGGGGCATGGATAGGATAAATAGACAAAGTCTTTTCCCTGGGGTGGGGGAGTCCAGAACTAGAGGGCACAGGTTTAGGGTGAGGGGAAAGATATAAAAGAGACCTAAGGGGCAACGTTTTCATGCAGAGGGTGGTGTGTATATAGAATGAGCTGCCAGAGGAAGTGGTGGAGATGGTACAATTGCAACATTTAAAAGGCATCTGGATGGGTATATGAGTAGGAAGGGTTTGGAGGGATATGGGCCGGGTGCTGGCAGGTGGGACTAGATTGGGTTGGGATATCTGGTCAGCATGGACAAGTTGGACTGAAGAGTCTGTTTCCAGGCTGTACATCCCTATGACTCTATGACTATGGAACTGCCTGACTCCCATGTTTCATGATGAAGAAAAGAAAAAGTCAGAACTTTGCAAGTGGCACTTGGAACTGAATGGCCCCTATCATCTTCTGAAAGGTATTAACCCCATAACACAAGATGTGCAATTAATACGAAAATCCCACCTTATTCAGACAGAGACTAAAGTGCGGAAAGGCAGCAACCATAGTTTATTTGGCTGGTTAAAAGCTCAACTAAGATACATTTGAAGCTGATGCCTCCAGAAGCTTTGGGAGGATTAGTTCAGCCAATCTGAGAGCCTGACTTGGAAACATATCACAAAATATTAGGCAGCCAAAGTACATAACCTCTCCAATATAGTCCACATAAGAACCAATCTCTTCCAACTTCAAGAAAGTTCACAACCAGCTGTGACTCTTGTTTTACATGATCCTTCCTTCATCTCCAAAGCGTCAGAGACATCCAAGAAACTACAGGCCTGTCACATAAGACCAAAACTGGTAAAGAGGCTTAATTAATTGTCACCTATAAAGTTATCTTGTTACTATCAATATTTAATCTTTGTCTGCGAGTGTGCAGAACAGCATTTGATTGATTTATTGTTGCATGTTTTTTTTAAAAGACAGTGAATAGTTCTGCATAGTGTCACCATTCTCTGGCACTATCCTAAAACACAGAAAATAAACCAAAACATAGAATATAAAAGGCAGAAAAATGAAGAAATAAATGGTAGAAATGAAGCAATAAAGCATTTTTGTGAGACGAGGTGTTTAAGTGCAAAACTAAATAACCTGCTTTATTTTTAAACTCACAAAAGCTTGCTACTGAACTTTTAATTGGGATATGCACTCCATACAAAATAAAGTGATTATGGACAGTAAGAGAAGACAATTTCTGTCTATGACAGTGATAATATTTTTAGTGACGTTGATTGAGGAAGAGACAATGACCAAGATGCAAAGGAAATCCTACTGATCTTCTTTGTAATAGTACCATAGAACCTCTACAGTGTGGAAGTAGGCTACTTGGCCCACTGAGTCCATACCAACCCTCGGAACAGCATCCCACCCAGACTCACTCCCCTATCCTATAAACCTGCATTCCCCTTGCCTAATCCATCTGGCCCACAGAACCCTGGACACCACAGACAATTTAGCATGGCCACTCCACCTAATCGGCGTATCTTTAAACTATGGGAGGAATCCGGAGGCCCCATGGGAAACCCACAGACATGGGGACAATGTGCAAACTCCACATAGACAATCAGCAGAGGCTGAAATCCTCCAGGTCCCTGGTGCTATGAGGCAGCAGTGCTAACCACTGAGACACCGTGCTGCCCTTATCTTGGGTACATTTAGACCAGAGTACAGATGGGGCCTTGGCTTAGCATCTCATGTGAAATCGGACATCTCTTACTCTGCAATGCTGCAACAATACTGCATTGAAAGAGAAGTCTTGATTTTAAGCTCTGTGTGGGACTTGAAACCGTGAACACTGAGCAGAGGTTGACATTTGTAACATTTTGGCAGGACAGAGCTTTAACCTGAATGCTGCTTTGAGAGGTACGGCCATGGTACACTTGAAATCAACAGTAGATAACTGAAGAGTGAAATGTTCCTATCCCAGTACCTTCGTCTTTATAATCACACAAACAACAAATCAAAAAACATTACCTGTAAGAAAATCTTGCCTCCCCAAATTTAAATTGTGGACTTGCTCACAAGTTGCACCAAAATAAAAGGAGTTAAATGTGGAGGGGGTCTGTATATCTAAACAGCATAATAAAAGCAAAAACATTTCAACAGGCTTGTCAATTGCACTGTGCCAAGTACACCTATTGTGATATAAATGATAGACCTGCATGGGTTTAGACTTTGACTAAAATAAGTCACCTGAGGCAATCGACTGTAGCACTGGTCAAAAGGATATTCCTTTGAAAGAGCAAAGGACACTAAAGAACTGACTTATAATCCAAACAAACAGCCAGGTTTTGAGAGAAGGCTCCACAGACCACAAAAATCTGCTGGCAGTACTCCTCAGTCAACAGTTAGCAAAATCATTTCAGTCAACCTTGATTAGAATTTTCCCAATGGCTGGTTTCTAACAAAGGTGCAGCAGAGGTTAATAGCAGGGCATAATAATATAAATTACAGCGAATTTAATTAAGAGAATCATAAGCAAAATAAAAAAGCTCAACATTTTCCAAAGACTGGCATGTTATTTGTTTCCTCATTAAGCAATTGGAAACTTCTCAAAGAGTTAGTCAAGCTAACCAGGTGAACTCGATGTACCCAGTTACTAACAATAAGTCAGTTTAGCCTTCAGCGTTGATTCCCTCCGCATGATATCAAGAAAAGGCTGAGGGCATTGGATACTGGATGAACTGTGGGCCCTGACAACATCACAGCAATAGTAATGAATCCTTGTTCTCCAGAACTAGCTGTCCCACCAGTCAAGTTATTCCAGTGCAGCTACAACACGAGCACGTACCCAGTAATGCAGAAAATTGCCCAGGCATTCCCATGTGCAAAAACCTGCACAAATCCAACTAAGATAATTACTAACCAAAAGAGAAAATGCTGGAAAATCTCAGCAGGTCTGGCAGCATCTGTAAGGAGATAAAAGTGCTGACGTTTCAAGTCTAACTGACCCTTTGTCAAAGCTGGAATCCAGATTGCAGCATCCGCAGTAATTTGCTTTTATGCGATAATTACTACCTCGTCAGTCTACTCTCAATCACTGGTAAAGTTGTCATCAACAGTGCTATCAACCAGCATGTACACAGCAGATATCTAATAACTAACACTGAGTATCTCCCTATCCACTCAGACAGTACAATCTTAATCCAAAAATGGACGAAGGAACTGAATTCCAGAGCGGAGATAGAAGTGACTTCACTTGACACGAGGCAACATTTGACGGAGTGTGACATCAAGGATCCTAACAAAAATCAAAAACAATGGGAATTAAGTGAAATTCTTCATTTGTCGGATTCATAATTGGCACAAAGGAAGATGGCAGTTGGAAGTGAATTGCCTCAGTTTCAAGACTTTGTGCAGAGGTTATCCAGAGTACAGTCCAGGGTCCAACCAACTTCAACAATTACTTTCCCTCCATTATAGATATTTTTCACTAACCTGGTCAGATACAATATGACATACACCTGGAGCAGTTGGGACTTCAATCTTCCAGCTCAGAGGTAGATACCACTGCATCACTGTAGCCCATAAAACAATACCAGCGCCCCAAAGGCTGCATACTCAGCCCCTTACTGTACTCATTACGCTCACAACTGTGCGGATAAATTCTGCTCTAACTCCATTTACAAGTTTGCTGATAGCACCACTGAAGTGGGTCTGATCTTAAACAACAAGACAGAGTACAGGAAAGAGATAGCGAACCAAGTGGCATAGCTTAAAGACACCAATCTCCCCTGAACGTCAACAAAGTGAAGGAGATGGTCAAAGGGTCAGTTAGACTCAAAACGTCAGCTCTCTTCTCTCCTCACAGATGCTGCCAGACCTGCTGAGATTGTCCAGCATTTTCTCTTTTGGAAGGAGATGGTTATTAACTTCAGGAAGCAGAGTAAACAACATGCCCCTGTCTGTGTCGATGGTGCTGAAGTGGAGGCGGTCCAGAGCTCCAAGGTCTTATCACTATCTGTCCTGGTCCACCTACATCGACGCTATGATCAAGCGAGCATAATGTCTCTAATTCCTAGGGGGCCAAGGAAATTTGGCAGGTTCAGAGTTAATTTTACTAATTTTTACAAATGCACCATCAAAAGCATCCTATTTGGATGTGTCACAGCTTGGGATGGCAACTGCTCTGTCCAAGGCAGAAAGAAACTACAGAGAGTTGTGAATGCAGCCCAGTCCCTCATACAAACCAACCTTTCATCCTTTGACTTCATCTACACTTCCTGCTACCTTGCGAGAGCAGCCAACATAATCAAAGACCCCTCCCACCCCAGTTATACTCTCTTCCGTCTCTTCTGTCAGGCAGCAGATATAAAAGTTTGACAATGTACCAACAGATTCAAAAACAGTTTCTTTCCTGCTGTTATCAGACATATGAATGGACCCCACATATATTAAAGTTGATCTTTCTCTACACCTTCTCTGTAGCTGTAATACTACATTCTGCATTCTGTTCTATACCCTGATGTATTTATGTAAGCTCTGATTTGCCTGTGTGGCATGCAAAACAATGTGGGTGGCACAGTGGTTAGCACTGATGCCTCACAGCGCCAGAGACCCGGGTTCAAATCCTGCCTCGAGCAACTGTCTGTGTGGAGTTTGCATATTCTCCCTGTGTCTGTGTGGGTTTCCTCCGGGTGCTCCGGTTTCCTCCCACAGTCCAAAGAGGTGCAGATTAGGTGAATTGGCCATGCTAAATTGCCTGTTGTGTGACGTGTAGGGGAATGGGTCTGGGTGGGTTGCTCTTCAGAGGGTTGATGTGGATTTGTTGGGCTAAAGGGCCTGTTTCCACACTGTAAGTAATCTAATCTACATGTGACAGAAATAAATGAAATCAAATGAAGCTACTTTTATGCCGGGTCAACCTATAGTTAATCTGTTTACATGTTACGACACATATCCAGGGCAGGTGAAACTTGAACCCAGAATTAGATTAGATTACTTACAGTGTGGAAACAGGCCCTTCGGCCCAACATGTCTACGCAGACATGAGGAGAATGTGCAAACTCCACACAGACAGTTGTCCGAGGCGGGAATTGAACCTGGTCTCTGGCGCTGCAAGGCAACAGTGCTAACCACTGTCCCAAGTTAGGGACACAATCTCTGTGTAACAAGATTCTACATTTTCTCTCCATCATAAGGTTAGAAGTGGTGGGTTGATCTGATAATTCCACAATATTCAGCATCATTCATGACTCCTCAGATAGGTAAACAGCTCACAACGTTGATTCTCCTGCTGCACGGATGCTGCCTGACCTGCTGTGCTTTTTCCAGCACCACTCTATTGATTCAAACTCTCCCGAACCTGCAGTCTTCACTATCGCCTGATAAGTGGCAAGTAATGTTCACACCACAGAGGTGTTAAGCAATAACCACCTCAAACAGAGGCAACTTAACCATTTCCCTTTGACATTCAATGGCACTACCATTGCTAACTCCCCCATTAACAACATTTGGGGGTTACAATTGCCCAGAAACTGAAATGGAGGAGCCAATGAAATACCACAAGACTGGGTCAGAGCATTCAGAAGCAAGCAACTCACTCCCTGTCTCTTCAAAACCTGTGCACCGCCTCCAAGGGAAAAATCAAGAGTGTCATGGAATACTCCCCAATTGCTTGGATGAGTACAACACCAACAGCACTCAAAAACTCAACATCGTCCAACGCAAAGCAGCTTATTTGACTGTATCAAATGCATTACTTTAAATAGTCTTAACCTCCACCACTGATGCTCAGCAGTATATATCGACAGTCATGTACCCAAATCAAAACTGCACTGCAAAAACTTACTGTTTCTTCAGCATCACCTGCCAAACTTGTAGAAATGTATCAATGAGAAAGACAAGGGCAGCAGCAGGAGAGTCACCTTTTCGGGTAAGAACTCAGATCTAAAAAAGAGTTGACTCTCCTGTTCCTCTGATGCTGCTTGACCTGTTGTGCTTTTACCAGTTCCTGACCTTCCAGCATCTGCAGTCCTCACTATCTCTAACTAGCAGATACATGGGGTCACCATTCCGAGGTACCTCTCGACTTGGAAATAAGTTGCCTCTCCTTTACATTCCTCCCCCACTAATGACACTGTGGGTCTACCTACACCTCAGAGACTGCAATAGCTCACTCCCACCACTTCCTCAAGGGCAGTTAGGGAATGGACAACAAATTCTGACCCAGCCAGTGATGTCCACAGCT
This sequence comes from Chiloscyllium plagiosum, assembly GCF_037043375.1. Classification (NCBI taxonomy): domain Eukaryota; kingdom Metazoa; phylum Chordata; class Chondrichthyes; order Orectolobiformes; family Hemiscylliidae; genus Chiloscyllium; species Chiloscyllium plagiosum. Next base: position 44,713,712 of record NW_028270159.1, read on the forward strand.
TGTGAAATCATTTTTTTTAGAAAAATGGGAGGTTAGATTTTCACAAGCTCTCCCTGTCAGATTCCCCCCCTACCTTTGTTCAAATTGCTGAATGTTCTGACTAATGAAGTTTTACTATCTAGTCTGGTCAATGATCCACTAACAATGTTTTAACAGTATGTGGATGTGTGAGTGAATTTTAAAAAAACACCATCATACAACAAACTCAGAGTACAGGTAATAACAAAAAAGGTACAAGTCGGACATGGGAACCAGGAGTTGGCAATGAAATATATTTACCAAATATCTGCAGCACAGAAGGGGGCAATTCAGCCAAAATTATTGCACTGACTTTCTGCATCGGCAACCCAGCTAGTCTTTGAAAAAACCGAGTTATGACATATCTGTAGCACAGGTAGCACTTGAACCTAAACCTTCTGGGACAAAGGTAGGACACTACAACAGTGCCACAAGACACAATTTGGATGGAGAAGGAGCAATAAATCGCTCAGAACAGGACATAATTTGAACAAACTACCTTCTAATCTGGAGTCAGATGCTCCAATTGCTGTGCCACCAACCCAGTCAGCACTGAGCTAATCTAACCCAGCTTTTTCCCCAAAGCCCTGCAAATTGGGAGGTCAACAAGATTATTTTCATGTCACTATTGCCTCTTTTACTAATCCCCCTGAACTAGCACCCTCTGGTCTGCGGCCTTCTCACTGATGGGAACAGTCTCTATCTATTCTGTCCAAATCACACTTATTTTTATCCACTTCAATCTCCTCTCAACCTTCACTGCTGTCAAGAGAATAACACCAACTTCTCCATTCCATCCAGACAAGTGAAATCCTTCATCTCATAGCGTACAGAGACCTTGATCAGACCAGCCGAGGAGTGGCAGAATGAATCCAATTTAGATAAATGTGAGGTGCTGTATTTTAGAAAGGCAAATCAGTGCAGGACTTTTCCACTTAATGGTAAGGTCCAAGGGAGTGTTGCTGAACAAAGAGACCTTGGGGTGCAGGTTCATAGCCCCTTGAAAGTGGAGTTGCAGGTAGTCAGGATAGTGAAGGCGGCGTTTGATGTGCATTCCTTTATTGGTCAGTGCATTATGTATAGGAGTTGGGACATCATTGTTGCAGCTGTACAGGACATTGGTTAGGCCATTTTTGGAATATTGTGTGCAATTCCGGTCTCCTTCCTATCAAAGGATGTTATAAAACTTAAGAGGGTGTAGAAGAGATTTACAAGAATTTGGCCAAGATTGGAGGGCTTGAGTATAATGAGGGGGCTGAATAGGCTGGGGCTCTTTTCCCTGGAGCATTGAAGGTTGAGGAGCGACCTTATAGAGGTTTATGAAATCATGACGGACATGGATAGGGTGAATAGTCAAGGTCTTTTTCTCCCCCAAGGTAGGAGAGTCCGAAACTAGAGGGCATAGGTATAAGGTGAGAGAGGGGAAAGATATAAAAGGGACCGAAGGAGGAGCTTTGTCACGCAGAGGGTGGTACGTGTATGGAATGAGCTGCCAGAGGAAGTGGTGAAGGCTGGTACAATTACAGCATTTAAAAGGCATCTGGATGGTAATTGAATAGGAAGGGTTTGAGAGAGATATGGCCCAAATGCTGGCAAATGGGACTAGACTAATTTGGGATATCTGGCTGGTATGGACGATTTGCACCAAAGGGTCTGCTTCAATGCTGTATAACTCAATGACTGCATCATCGACTGGACATGATATTCCAGCTGGGGCAGAAGCAGTATTTTATGGAAGTTCACAAGAATCAGAACGTCATAAGAAGGATTCAGCATTTCAATGGAGACACAGAACTTCCAAGAACTGCATTACAGCATCTAGATTCCGAGCAACCTCACATCGGGACCTGGCGACTGAAACACTGAGCCCATCAGATGTCACACCAGCCTGCCAGTCTCCTTTCATGGTTACCAGGGTTTAAACCCTAAACTCGTGGTTACAGTCTAGGATGAGGTGCGAGGAGCTGATGGTCATGGGAAGGTTTAGAAATAGTCTGTGAAATTGTCAGAATAATGATTAGATTAGATTCCCTATAGTGTGGAAACAGGCCCTTTGGCCCCTCAAGTCCACACTGACCCTCCAAAGAGTAACCCACCCAGACCCATTTCCCTCTGACTAATGGGCAATTTAGCATGGCCAATTCACCTAACCTGTGGGACTGTGGGAGGAAACCGGAGCACCCGGAGGAAACCCATACAGACATGGGGAGAATGTGCAAACTCCACACAGGCAGTGCCCGAGGCTGGAATCAAACCTGGGTCCCTGCTGCTCTGAGGCAGCAGTGCTATCCACTAAGCCACTATGCTGTAATGTTCATATCTTGCTTTCTTGACTTCAATATACAGTCCATAAGATAGAATGGTATTCAGACAATAGCAGATTTTAAGCTGAATCTGTCCACAACACTGCAAAACATGTTCAGAACACATTCTGAAGTGTTGCTGATTTTACGTGATACAAGTCATGTAGTGCAAAATAAGGGGGAGCAGATTTAGGACTGAGTTGAGGAGGAACTTCTTCACCCAAAGGGTTGGGAACCTGGGGAATTCCCGGCCCAGTGAAGCAGTTCAGGCTACTTTGTTGAATTTTTTTTTTAAGGTGAAGGTAGATAGATGTTTGAACAGTAAAGGAATTAAGAGTTATGGTGAGCGAGTGGGCAAGTGGAGCTGAGTCCTTGAAAAGATCAGCCATGATCTAACTGAGTGACGGAGCAGGCTCAACAGGCCTAGTTCTTATGTGCATTGATGCTGAAGCCCAATATTTTAAACGATGTTCATTGACATTTCATACATAAGGGCGTGCATATTTATTTCCCAAAGATGGCACAATTTTCAGAAGTATTAAGGATACTTCTGTAAGGATTGCTAAATGGAATTGAATATCGTCAAAGAATTTATTAAAGCACAGACAATTACCTCGCAGGTATGAATCCGACGCTCACTAGGGGTAGGGTTTTCTCGACCCAAAGGAGGTGAAAATAATAGGGTGGTGGTGAATTTATACAGGTAGCAGTCAACAAAATCAGATTCTCATTGTCAAGAAGATGTTTTAGTTATACTGAAAAAGGCATAACCTTTCAGAAGCTTTTAATCCTGAATATTCACAAGAATACTAACATAAAGGGAAATAATATTAATTTTGCTCTGTATGAGAAGATAATTTTGATTGATTAAGAAGTAGATTCTGATTAGTTGAGGTGCTGCCATGAATAATGCACCAAAAAGATGATGACTGACAGCTAACTGCCAAGTTTTGTTTACATTTAAACCAGGCAGGTTGACTCTGATTGGTCAAGGCGTTGCTCTGAGGTATGAACCAAGGAATCATTGTCACCTGTTTTGGTCAATTGTAAAGGATACAATGTGTACACATATACATTGTCTTTCAATCTGCAAAGAACCAAGCCATATGTATTAATCCATGTGGCTTCCAATAAACGCAACTGCACCCAAAGAACAGTCTCAAATTGGTTTTCTGCATAATTCCTAGCACTTTCTGGGTTATTTAGCAAATGTTGCAGAGTCATGGAGTCATGTAATGTTGAACGCTGTGTTCAGATTTTTTTATAACATGTACTGGTTGGGCTACTGTTGGTATCTTTCTTGTTGTGAAAAGTCAAAAGGACACACAATTTGATACAATCTGCCAATCTTTGGAAAGTATGGCTTACATATCTACCAGGACACTTGTACTAAAATTCATATTCCATATTGTTCATTTGATAGACAGACAAAATGTCTTTGATGGCTTGCAGACAGCGTACTGCACGCAAGCATCACTTTTGATGATACTGCATATTAGCAGCATGAAACAGCAAGCTTCACCTATTACACAAGTCTTCGAGTACCTTAGTGTCGTATGAATTACACGGAGCAATTCCAAGGCCTGAAACGAATGGCCTTAAGCTCGTTCATGAGCCTGTACAATATTCAACAAGAAATTAACTAATCACGATACTCGATTATTTCACTGCATCCCTCCTCCGGCATCAAGCAAGCTCAGGCCCTATTTTTGAGTTTGTCAATAAGACCAATCTTCTAGTGTGTGGGTATTGTAGTTGAAAGCCCAACCTGTATGTTACCCAATGAAGCTTAGCTTGCTGTAGAAAGCAGTTGAGAACAGCCTGGTAAATTTGTCAACTAGCACTTCAAGGCAATGGAGCTCATTTGACTGCTCTATTTGAAAGCTGAATTTGACCATAGGATGAGCCTATTAAATCATACAAGATAATTCTTACATGCAGCTGCATTTAGTTATCAGAAATAAGCAAGGCTCCACTTACCAACCAATTGGCATGCTCTTCTCATATCCTAAAATTATATCCATTTTTCATTGGTATTCTTGCAAAGGTTTCTTTTTTGTGTGTCTTTTCTTTCATGTTCCATACTATCAAACTACGAGATGAACTTTAGTTATAACGTTGTCTGACTCAAAATGCAAATTGATAGCAGGTGTTAAGAAGCTATCCCATTTCATTAAAACTAGAGTTCTTTGGTAGCGTACCTAACTCTGAGCCAGGAGGCTTGGGTTGAAGTTCTACCAACTCCCGTGGCTATGCACGAATATCTCTGAACAGGTTAATTAGAAAATCTCCTAAAAGTTTAAGTCATTGGAATTAAGTCAGCCTTCCCAAATAACTACTCAACCACATAAGTGTGTGTAGCCGGCCACCTTAATTTTGATGTAATACTGTTTGCAAACATTGTGCTATCGAGGTGCATTCTAAACACTCCAAGAACAATCAAAGGGTCAAAAAGGAGGAAGGCCATCTGTGTCCCTGCAACATCTGAAAAATGGCCTTGGAGGTCAATGGAGAGGAGAGTGGCTAAAATGGGGTGTGGTTGCAAGATCATAGGGTGGCAAAATGACAAATGAGGTACAAAATGGAAAGAAGCAATTTAGTGCATCACAGTGAGAAGACTGAATGTGTTAATTTGAAGCATGAAATAGAACACATCATCTTGAGTTAAAAACAATAACACACATGACTTCTGATTTAAAAACAGCTGCCCCCATTTTGGGAGGAGAGTTTTCTTTTTGGGGGGAGGGCTGGGGTGCATTTGCAGCTAAGAAATTTGGTTAACTGGAAGACAGCCCATTAATGACGAGTTCAGTGCATGGAGAATTGGGAGCAGAAACCAAAACAGAAATAGCTGGAAGAGCTCAGCAGGTCTGGTCACATCTGTGGAGAGAAATCGGAGTTAACATTTCAGGTTGGGTGACCCAGCCTCAGAACTTCAGCTGGTTTCAATCCCACATAACCACCAGGTCTACACAATCCATGGCATCATGTGCCAATGAGATCCCACAAAAATCCCAAAGCCACAGGACATTGTGGTTTGATTTCCACCTTGCAATGTCTAGGACATAAGCAAAGCAACAGAGAAAGGGAGATATTTTAATCCGTAACATGCAGGTAAATCCTCACAAAGTCTGTCAGTTCTAGCATCCCAGCTAGAAGCTGCCGCCAGACACCAGGAGGGTTGGGAGCAAGATAGGGTTCAAGGATGGATAGGTTGTTGGCTGCCCAAGACAAGGTTACAATGGTACTGCTGCAAGCTACCTGATGGATGAGATGACTGGAGAGTCCAGATCCAAGGGGTCACATTCCAAGGATATTGGGTAGATCATTTAGGACTGAGAAGAGGAGAGAGAGGTGAGCCTGTGGAATTCTGTGCCACAGAAAGCGACTGAGACGGAATGCTTTCAAGACATTAGATATAGTTCTTACGGCTAAAGGTATCAAAGGGCATGGGGAGCAAGCAGGAACAAGTACAGAGATGAATGCTCAGCCATGATCAAACTGAAAGGCAGAACACACTGGATGGGCTGAATGGCCATCGATTGCTCCTCTTTATGTTTCTATTTCTTGTTCACATGACAAACGACCATGTGATATCTGGTCACTGACATCAGACCATCTATTAAAGTGGGGTCCCCTGCAGTTTGATCATTTTGCTGGTGGTTTACATTTTGTAACAGCAGCTGTTGTGAAAGAAGCTTGACAAAGCAAGTGTGGGCCGATGAAGAGAAACACAGAGCAGAGGAGAAAGTGAGGGCAGACAGGAGAGGAAACCAGCTGCAGTCTGGTACTAGGACTTTAAACACAATACCTGTGAGCTTTAGTGAAATCCTGCAGGTTGGAGGTTTTAAACAGTGAATGAGAGAATGGAGTATGGATAGGACAGATATCCTGTACTGTACAGATAAATGGAGAGCTCAGTGCAGATAGCAGTGACAGTGGGAGCATTTGTATAGGAAAAATGTGACATGCATGTCAGTCTCAGTACTGATGGCAGGAGTGGAGGCTTGGATAGTTTAATCATATGGAAAGAGTGATTTATCCAAACTGCACAAGTGCCAGAGGATACATTGTGTGCTAGCACTGCAGGTGGGGATCCCAGGTCTGGGAGGAGTTGGCAACCCATAGTTATGGAATGACAGGCAAGGAATCCCAAGGTCTGGGAGAATGGATATAATTGCAAATGAGGGTGGCTTGGACAACTCATAAGAGATGATCAGGAATTGATCAGTGAGCTGGGAGCATGTCAGACAAGTAAAGCTCTGGATCCAAGCAGTTGAAAGGTGAATAAAAGAACACAGGAATGGGGTGAGACATGGAATTCTGAATACGGTGCTTTAGTTATGGAGATTTAAGAATGACACAGACCAGCTCTAATGTTCTAAATCATATCCATTCAACAGGATGTCATTTCCCCTAATCCTTAACTTGTTTCTCCCTTAGCTCTTTTTTCTTCTCCCCCTCTCCCCTATACAGAAACAATCCTACACAGTCAACTACTAAAAACACATATGCCTGTGCATACTTTGCTTCCCTCACATTTACAGTCAATTTTCATAATATATTACACAATCCACCAGAGATGGGCAAGAAGGTGATTTTTTTCAAATGGATAGAATTTCAGTCAGAGGGTTAAATACTGAATAAAAACTGAAGGAACAGTGGATGCTGTAAATCAAAAGGGCCACTCGATCCAAAATATTCATTCTGATTTCTCTTTACAGATACTGTCAGACTAGCTGAGCATTCCCAGCAATTTTTGTTTTTGTTCCAGTCAGAGGGTGGTGAATTTCTAACACTGTTACCCAGATGTCTCTGCCAATGGGTATATTCAAGGTAAGAGGTCAACACATGCCTAAATGACAATGATAAAGGATATGGGGTTAGTTGGGAAACTGTTAAGGTGGACCTTAATGGTGAGGTCCTGGCATGTGTGACCAAATAAAGAGTCCTTGAAGTGCAGGTTCATAGTTCCTTGAAAGTAGAGTTGTAGCTTTTGGTATGCTTGCCTTTATTGATCAGCCCATTGAGTATTGGAGTTGGGAGGTCATGTTGCAGCTATATAGGACATTGGTGAGGCCAATTTTGGAACAGTGCATGCAATTCTGGTCTCCCTGCTATAGGAAGGAGGTTGTAAAACTTGAAAGGGTTCAGGAAAGATGTACAAAGATGTTATAGGGAGAGGCTGAATAGACTGGGGCTATTTTCCCTGGAGCATCAGAGTCTGAGAGGTGACCTGATAAAGGTTTATAGAAGCATGGATAGGGTGAATAGCCAAGGTCTTTTTCCCCAGGGTGGGGGAATCCAAACCTAGAGGGCATAGGTTTAAGGTGAGAGGGGAAAGATTTAAAAAGGACCCGAGGGGTAACTTTTTCACACAGAGGTGGCGCATGTATGGAATGGGCTGCTGGAGGCTGGTACAATTACGACATTTAAAAGGCATCCGGATGGGCATATGAATTAGAAGGGTTTAGTGGGATATGAACCAAACGCAGGCACATGGGGCCAGATTTACTTAGGATATCTGATCAGCATGGACAAGTTGGACCAAAGGGGCTGTTTCCATGCTGTACATCTCTATGACCGTTAGCCACCATTCATTGGGATGACCAGCAGCCAGGAGGGGCTGAATGGCATACTTCAGCCCCTGTTTCCAATGAGCTTGCCCAAGTACCCCGCTCTGCAGAATTCAAGAGCTGCAGCTGAAACGCCGTCATGAGTCTTATTGCCAGTCAGATTTCCAGCAGTTGGAGACAGAGCTCTGAGCTACTCACCGTGCCTCCCCCGGTGTCAGGGACCTGCAGAGAGCCAGCAGCAGCTGCTGCCTGCTGGGGTCCTCCAGGAAGGAGCGGACCAGCTTCTTCTTGTCCTGGTGCAGCTCCAGCAGGAGTGTGTCCACCGTCTGCTGGAACCGGGCCGGCTCCCCGCTCAGCAACTGGGCGAAGTCGGCTTGAGAGTCCGCACTTGCACACCGCGACATCCCCGGGACACAGAGAGAGAGAGAGGGAGAGAGAGAGAACAGAATCAGGAATTTAACTTCTCCCTCACAGAGACTGAAGTGACCAGTCAGTCAGTGTCAATTTCAGGCGCTGTGGTTCACCCACAGGAATGAGAGCACTGTCTCACTCTGTGCTGCCCAGCACTCAGACCCCTCTCCCTCTCAAGCCCTGCCATATATTTCACCTGTTGACTGGTGTCTGAGGGACCAGCCCTCTTTTGTCCTGAGACATTGGGAGGCTCCAATCGGGGTCAGGGAGCTGCCCATCTCCTGGCAGCCACGCCCCTGGAGAACACACACCAGGAGAAAAGTTATTCCTTTCTGATGTTACTGATGGCTCTTCCACTGCCTGGGACCGTCCCTCCCCTAAACCGAGTCGGTTCTGAGAAGCTCAGGGAAGCAAGCAGCCCCCCTCCACAGTTTCAGCCAAAGGAAACAAAACAGAAATGTTACAGCAACACCTCTGGCTGGGAAAGACAACCGCACAGAGGTCTTGCTCTCAACAAGTCAAAAGCAGATCATTGTCAGGACCCAGTGACCCTTGTCCCACAAGGCACAACCGCTTCCGAGCCCATCCCACATTTCAGGAATATTTATGTTCAGTACCTTTTGCTACAATTTGATAAGCCATTTCTTGTTTAGAGTCACGGAGAAGTACAGCGCGGAGGCAAACCTTTCAGTCCATGCCAACCAGATATTCTAAATTAAATTTGCCAGCATTTAGCCCGTATGCCTCTAAACCCTTCCTATTCATGTACCCGTTTTTTAAAAAATGTAACTATACTAGCCCCCACCACTTCCTCTGGCTCATTCCATATATGTGCCACTCTCTCTGTGAAAATGTTACCTGTCAAGTCCTTTTTAAATCTTTCCCATGTCACCTTAAACATATGCCCTCTAGTTTTGAACTCCCCTACTCTGGGGAAGAAACCTTGACTATTTACCCTATCCATGCCCCTCATGATTTTATAAACATCTGTCAGGTCTCCAATTCCTATCTTTCATTATTCTGTTGAGAGGTTCTGCCCTGCCTGGCTCCATTATTTTCCATTCCTCTCCAAGCTGCAGCACCTCAGGTTAATGCTTTATCCTCCTACGACTCCACTTTGTCATTCCAGCCCTATCCCCCTTCCACAACATGACTTCAGAAAGCCCCGGTGGATCTACACTCAGTAATGTAAAGACTTTTTGACAATGAATGGGAAAGAAAGAAAGAATTCATTGGTGTTTATATGCTTTTTTTAATAATCAACCTGTCCAGGGACGTTATTGCACACCTCAGCAGCAGATGGGAGCTGAACCCAGGTGTGCTAGCTCAGAGTAAGTGACGCTACTATGCCTTCTGTCACATTGTCATCCCAATGCACTTTCCAGCCATTGAAGCCATTTTTGAAGTGATTAATAATGATGATGGGAATATGGCAGGCAATATGTGCACTGTTTGATTCCACAATGTGACAATAGCCTGATCAGATTTAGTGATAAGAACTGAAAGAACTATGGATGCTGTAAATCAGAAACAAACACAAGTGTTGCTGGAAAAGCTCAGCAGGTCCAGCAGCTTCCGTGAAAAGCAATCAGAGTTAACATTTCAGTTTGAGTGACCCTTCCTCAGTTCTGAAAAAGTTACTCAAACCAAACTTTAACTTTGATTTCTCTTCACAGATGCTGCCAGACCTGCTGAGCTTTTCCAGCAACATCTGTTTTTATTTCAGTTTTAGTGATGATGGGTGACAGGTCAGTATTAGCTGGCACAAGGAGAACTTAATGTGCAAGTCAGGTGGATTAACCATGGTGAATGCGGGATTGTGGGGGTGAGTCTGAGAGGATGCTCTTCAGAGGGTTGGTGCAGACTCTATGGGCTGAATGGCCTCTACCTGCACTGTGGGGATTCTGTGATCCTATGAACTGACCTACTCTTTGTCAGAATGATGCCAGAGATAATACCAGGTCCCTGAGGCATAACAGAGATAACGTTCTGGTTACTGCTTTGTAGTCCTTTGGCAGCATCTAAACAGCTCTGGCCAAGATCACAAAAAAAACTGTGATTGTGATTGCCTCATCCCTGGGCTCACTACAACTTACCAGACAATCAGCCACACCATTGTCCTTAAAGAGCTCTCTTCCATTATCCAGCTAGGCAACACTGTCCTTTCACAAGGTTCCACAGGTTCCTGCCTGATCACAGCCAAAATATCTTCTTCAGCATTGGTTCTTTTTCCTGAACTATACCCTACCACTACAATCTCCCCATCACTATCTCTGTAGCATTACCTCCAAAGCATGATTCCATTCTTAGCACTCTCACCTTCCCCAAGTATACGGTCCTCTTTGGTAACATGGTGAAAGATGTGGAGTCACATTCCACTTGTGTGCTGACAACACCCAACTCTACACGTCCACCATTTGACTAGATCCCTCCACTATGTCATCAGCTTGCTTCCCTGATATCCAGGCTCAGATGAGCTGCAGTATTTGGGATATTGTTCCTATAATATTTGGCTTTTTGACTTTTGCCCTGGGCACACTTACCATCCATTCCATGCGCTCCCCATCCTCCATTAAAACAAGAACACCTTTGCAGCCCCCTTTGGTTCTGAAGAAGAGTCATTTGAACACACTTTTTGTTTTCGTTTTGCAATCTCTGTGTTGGGAAAGTTGGGAGGGCCTTAGATGAAGGTCCCGAGCCTTAATACTTTAGTGCACCTGAGAGAATAGGGTTGATAAGCCCACAATCAGCGTTTGCTCAATACAACTGAGCAATATTGGAGTTCTAGAGAAAAGCCCAGGGGCATGGCTGGCTCAGTGTCGGTGATGTTTTGGAGTTGTGCACGTGAAAGAGAGCTGGAGTGCCGTTTTGGAGTCGACTGGCGTGAAGATCCAGGAAAGGAATATCATTGACCAAAATGAAAGCAATGTTGAGTTTCAAAACGGCAAACGGAAACAAAATTGAGATTTGATAACCCACTACATTGTTAACATCTAAGGGATTTACCGAAATATCTGTAGGATTTGAATTGATCAGATTTTCTATTCTGTGTGTACTATGGGCTGTTTAATCAGAGCTGAAAATGTGTTGCTGGAAAAGCGCAGCAGGTCAGGCAGCATCCAAGGAACAGGAGAATCGACGTTTCGGGCATAAGCCCTTCTTCAGGAATGAGGAGGGTGTGAACTAAGGGAATAAAGCCATAAGATTCCATGGTTTTAAACAAACAACACAGATGGCATGATGGCTCAGTGGTTCGTACTGCTGCCTCACAGCACCAGGCTTATGCCCGAGACGTCGATTCTCCTGTTCCTTGGATGCTGCCTGACCTGCTGCCCTTTTCCAGCAACACATTTTCAGCTCTGATCTCCAGCATCTGCAGTTCTCACTTTCTCCGGGCTGTTTAATCAGTCTGTTATCCATATTCACTACATTAATCCTGACTATTAAAAATAAGTTGCACATGTATTATAGATTGCCTTACTGGCCTTATGTTGCATAGTAATATTTCTTGTTCCTAGGATCCCTATAGTGTGGAAACAGGCTATTCAGCCCATCAAGTCCACACCGACCCTCCAAAGAGTATCCCACCCAGATGCACCTCCCTACAACCCCACATTTCCCACAACTAATCTAGCTAGACTATACATCCCTAGACACTACGGGCAATTCATCAGAGCCAAGCCACCTAACCTGCACATCTTTGGATTGTGGGAGGAATCCAGAGCGCCTGCAGGAAACCTACGCAGACACAGGGAGAAAGTGCAAACTCCAGACAGACAGTCACCCGAGGCTGGAGTCAAACCCAGTTGCCTGGTGCTGTGAGGCAGCAGTACGAACCACTGAGCCATCATGCCATCTGTGTTGTTTGTTTAAAACCATGGAATCTTATGGCTTTATTCCCTTAGTTCACACCCTCCTCATTCCTGAAGAAGGGCTTATGCCCGAAACGTCGATTCTCCTTCTCCTATGATGCTGCCTGACCTGCTGCGCTTTTCCAGCAACACATTTTTAATCCCTTAGTTCAGTCCCTGGACATCACACACTTTTAAAAAATAAGTTATTAGTCCCTGTCCCGATGTAACAGTTTGGCAATCAGGTCCAAACTCGTAATACAATTTGGAGGCTCCTGCAGGATTTAAAATCCATGGGCAAGTGCTGGGGGTTGCTGAGGCTGAAGCTGCTTAAGGATTTGGACGAGATCTCACTATGCACACGGAAATGAAAATGGCTTTACAAATCATTACCACTTTCTCAGACAAAGCATTATAAATATAAGTCAGGTTTGGGATTGTCTACATCTTTTCAAACCAAGTGTTGCTGAAGTCTTTTTCGCCATGACCATAACAACACTCTCCAAAATCCTCATTGTTGTGGTTAAATGGTCTTGTTTGCTTGTTATCAAATGCCTGACAACACTAATTGCAGAATATATAGCAACTGATTACTGCAGTCATCTGCAAATGATTTTATAATTGTTGACCTCAATTACAATTCAGTTACAATTGACCTCAATTGTTTACAGTTTAGATAAAATACTTAGATGACGGGGCAGAAGGTATGTTGCTAAATTTGCTGATAACTCAAGGACAGCTATGAAAGTAAATTGTGAAGAAGACATCAGGAGACTAAAATAGGATTTTGGTAGGTGATGTGAGTGGGTAAAGTTATGGCAAATGAGTTTAATGCAGAAAAACATGAAATTGTCCATTTTGGCAGGAGGATAAAAAAAAATATAATCAATATGGTGAGACTGAACAGATGTCTGAGACGTAGAGGGAATAATCACAAAGGTTAGCATGCAGGTAAAGCAAGAAATTAGGAAAGCTGACAGAATGGGATAGTTTATTACAAGGGGATTTGAACACAACACTATATAGGTTATGTTTTAGTTAAATGGTTTTGGTGAGACCGCATCTGGACTATTGTGTGTTGTATTGGTCCTCACTTTGTCCCTGTGTGCAGTATTGATCATCTTATGCAGGAAATTATTTAAGTATGTTGGAGGCAGTTCAGAATCTAAACAAATATGTGGGCGGCACGGTGGCACAGTGGTTAGCACTGTTGCCTCACAGTGCCAGAGACCCGGGTTCAATTCCCGCCTCAGGCGACTGACTGTGTGGAGTTTGCACATTCTCCCCGTGTCTGCGTGGGTTTCCTCTGGGTGCTCCGGTTTCCTCCCACAGTCCAAAGATGTGCAGGTCAGGTGAATTGGCCATGCTAAATTGCCCGTAGTGTTAGGTAAGGGGTAAATGTAGGGGTCTGGGTGGTTTGCGCTTCGGCGGGTCGGTGTGGACTTGTTGGGCTGAAGGGCCTGTTTCCACACTGTAAAGTAATCTAATCTAAAAAAAAAATATCTGGAATAGGGGAGCTTGTCTTAGGAGAAAAGGTGGAACAGGCCAGGTTTGTAATCCACTTGCACTTAGAAGACGAAAAGGTAACTTGATTAAACATATAAGATCCTGAGCAATCATGACAGGGTACATTTGGAGGGGATGCTTCTTCTTGTGGGAGAATGTGAAGTAAGGGTTCCTGTTTAAAAATCAGGGGTCCCTCATTTAAAACAAAGAGGAAACAGATGTTTTCCCACAGAATGCCATGAGTCTTTAGAACTCTCCTCCTGAAAGGCTGGTGGAAACAGAGTGCTTGAGCATTTTTAATCCAGTGATATCACACGGAGGTGTTACATGAATAGGTAGTTAAGTGTCACAAAGATAGGTAGATTCTTGTCGAACAAGGGGTGAAAAGTTATCGATGGTAAACAAAATGTGGGGGTTTGAAGTTACAATCAGATCAGGATCTTATTGAATGGCAGAACAGGGTTAAGGAGATAAACATTCTTGCTCCTGATTTATATGTTCACATGAATTTTACAAAGACATTCTGAAATTGAAATTAATCCCCCAGATGTATCCATGTGATGGAAGTAACCTTTGTAAATTGACTGCGGTCTGATCCAGTGTTGATGCCAAGATTGTAATTTTAAACAGGCATTGATTGATTTCCATTTCATTCTGTGTTAATTTGTACAAGGTGTTCATTAGTAAAGTTTCCAATCCATCCTCACTAGCACTGACGTGACTGTACGTCTGGCTTTGCTTTCTCAACACAGACTGGTTTTACACAAAACAGCCTGTCTCAAGCAAACCTGAAATTATCCTTCCTGTCTGCAAGATATGGATCAGCATAACATGATGATGGCATTCTCATCTTTTGGCTAGACGGTTGATAGTCTTCTCTTCTCTTAAAAGAATGAACTTCCATAGCACCAAGGAAGTGAGCAGTCAGTTGTTGGAAATGCCAACCTACATTGACATAATAAAGAAAATGGTGTAATGGTAATGTCACTAGATGAGTATTTCAAAGGCTGTAACTAGTGCTCTGGGACACTGGTACAAATCCCATCCTGGTAGCTGGTTGAATTTAAATTCAATTCTTAAATTAGGAATATAAATCTAGACTCCAGAAAATATTATTAATTGCTATAAATCCCATCTGGGTCACAATTTGTTAAGGGCAACATGGAGCCTCAGTGGTTAGCACTGCTCTTTCACAGTGCCAGGGACCCAGGTTCGATTCCAGCCTTGGGCGACTGTCTGTGTGGAGTTTGCACGTTCTCCCTGTATCTGTGTGGGTTTCCTACGGGTGCTCACGTTTCTTCCCACAGTCCAAAGATGCGCATATTAGGTGAATTGGCCATGTTAGGTTGCCCATAGTGTTCAGGGATGCGTAGGTTAGGTGCATTAGTCAAGGGAATTGTCAAGTAATAGGGTAGGGGAATGGGCCTGGGTGGGTTGCACTTTGGAGGGTCGGTGTGGACTGGTTGGGCCGAATGGCCTGTTTCCACACTGTAGGGATTCTATGATTCTTATATCCTTTACAGCAGGAAATCTGGTCTGGCCTGGCCTGCAGGTGACTCCAGATCCACAACAATGTGGTTGACCCTGAAATGGTCGAGCAAGCCATTCTATTCAATGGAAATTTGAAATAGACAATAAATTGTGGCTTTGCCAATGACACCCATCTCCCAGGAAAGGATAAAGGAATGAATAGTGTCCTGCCGCACACAGGTAGGCATTTAAGATGCAAAATATTACAAGATGGAATGAGGCCATTTTGGCTTTCATACATACGCTGGTTCTGTGAAAGTTAATATCCTCTGCTCATCCACTGTAGCCCTGCAAGTTTCACCTTTTTGGGTTTATATCTAATTCCATTTTAATTGTTACTACTAAATCTGCTCCTACCAACCTTACAGGCAATGCATTCCAGACCACAACAGCTTACACTTTTCGCATAACTTTGAAATTTTTCATATGTACATCAAATTCCCTTATAGAGGTCAGAAACACCATAGATTGATCTCAATGATCTAAGCTGCATTAAGTGGCAACCACAGTAACCCCCAAGTGCTGTGCAGGCTACAAATAAGTTGGCCACTTTAAATTAGTGTGCAGAAAACTTAAGGGCCCACTTACTTAAATGAATTGGCAGTGCACGCAAATAAAAGTTTTGAGGGTACATTGGTTGGAAAGTAATAAAAGCTTTTCCAGTGACAAAACGTATGAAAGATGAGCAAAGGGAGCTTTTAAACTTATGCAGTTACAGAGGAACCTCACATGTCCAAACGTCGATTATCTGAATTTCGGATTATCCGAACAAGATTGTGAAGTCCCAATGTTTGGCGAAACTGTGTTATCCAGCATTCGATTATCCGAACATTCAGTTATCTGAACAAAGCAATCCCCACCCATGTCATTCGGATAATCGAGGTTCCTCTGTAATAGGAATAAGGCCCTCAGTAGTGTTGTCAAATGCAGAGATTTAGGGATTCAGGAACACCGACCTTCAAAAATTGTGTCACAAGTAGACAGGGTAGATAAGACAGTGTTTCGCATGCATTCCTTCATTGCTCAGATCACTGAGTGTAGGAGTTGGGACATCATGTTGAGGTTGTACAGAACGTTGGGGAGGCCACTTTTGAAGTACTGTGTACAGTTCTGGTCACCCTCTTTCAGTTTAATTGCACGCTGGTGACTTGCGATAAAAACATTTCATGGGACTTTTTTCTTATCACTTTACAGGAAAACTGTAAAAATGTTTTCAAGGTGTGGACACTGATCAAAAAGAATTGTACCGAACCAAAGTGTCGTGAAAACAAAACAGAGGAACAAAAATGAGTTTAGGCAGAATCAGCAAAACTGTATTTTTTTTTAGATTAGATTACATTACAGCGTGGAAACAGGCCCTTCGGCCCAACAAGTCCACACCGACCCGCCGAAGTGCAACCCACCCATGTCCTACATTTACCCCTTACCTAACACTACGGGCAATTTAGTATGGCCAATTCACCTGACCTGCACATCTTTGGATTGTGGGAGGAAACCGGAGCACCCGGAGGAAACCCACGCAGACACGGGGAGAACGTGCAAACTCCACACAGTCAGTATTTGTTGGTTAAGAATCTGCATAATTTAGCAAGTCCAAGAAGTTGAACTGAACATACACAGGTCTAATAAACTGTCAAATTCTATTTTAATTTCAACTACCTGTTAAGTATAAAATTCAGGAAAGCATGACCCTTCCCAGAACAGAAAACTTTTACATAAGGTTGTCCCAGAGAAGGAGCTACATTTGAGAGGTTCTTGATAACATTTTGAAGTTTGAAGTTGCCTCTGTCACCCAGTCAGGCAATATGTTTCAGGTGGCGCCCAATTCACTGCATTAAAACAATCCTTGTCATCTCATCGCTGACTCTTACACCAAATCCTTTAACTCCTTGTCATCAGTATCCTCCAGCAGTGATAATGGCTCACTCCTTATTGTCACTATTAAAGAGCTTAGTCATTCTTTAATCTTGTATCTATTTATATCTACTTTATAGACCTTTGTTGGTTTCAAAACAAATTTTCCTTTCCTGAAGTATTAGAGAGTCAAAGAGTCGTACAGCATGGAGACAGGCCCTTTGGCCCAAACTGGTCCATGCCGACCAAAACGTCAATCAACACTAACCCCATTTCCTTGCACTTGGCCCATATCCTTCTAAACATTCCTACCCATGTATTTGTCCAAATGCCTTTTAAATGTTGTTAATATACCTGCCTCAACCACTTCCACCGGCAGCTCAATCAAAAGTAGCACCACCCTCTGTGTAAAAACGTTGCCCCTCAGTTTCCCTTTTATTCTTTCCCCTCTAACCTTCAACTGATGCCCTCTAGTTCTCGATTCCCCAATCCTTGGGAAAAGACTGAGTGCATTCACCTTATCCATGCACCTCATGATCTTCATGACTTGGAGGTGCCGGTGTTGGACTGGGCTGGACAATGTTAAAAGTCACACAACAACAGGTTATAGTCCAACAGGTTTATTTGGAAACACTAGTTTCATCACAACCACCTGATGTAGGAGCAGCGCTCAAAAGGCTAGTGCTTCCAAATAAACCTGTTGAACTATAACCTGGTGTTGTCTCATGATCTTATACACTTCTATAAGATCACCCCTCAGTCTCCTACACTCTAAAGAAAGAAGTCTTAGCTTGTCCAACCTCTCCCTATAACTCAGACGATTGTGTCCTGGCAACATTTTTGTAACTTTCTTCTGCATTCTTTCCAGTTAAATAGCAAGGTGACCAAAACTGAACACAATACTCTAAGTGCGGCCATACCAACGTCCTGTACAACTGCAAAATAGCTTCCCAACTTCTATACTCAGTGCTCTGACTGATGCAGGCCAGTGTGCCAAAAGCCTTCTTCACTGCCTTGTCTACCTGTGACTCCACTTTCACAGAACCATGTACCTGAACTCCAAGGTCCCTCTGTTCTACTACACTCCTTAAGATCCAATCATTCATATGAAACTCCTCCCTTGATTTAAATTTCCAAACTGCAAGATATCTATATTAAAAACCACTTACCATTTCTCAGCCCACTTCCCCAGCTGACCAAGGTCCTGCTGCAATTTCTGATAACCTTCCTCACTGTCCATGCTACCTCCTATTTTAGTGTCATTTGCAAACTTACTAATCATGCCTTGTACATTCTCATCCAAATCATCGATATAGATAACAATCAGCAATGGGCCCAGCACCGAACTCTGAGGCACTCCACTAGTCATAAGCCTCCAGTCCAACAAGCATCCTTCCATTATTACCCTCTGTTTCTTATCGTCAAACCAATTGTGTATCCAATTTGCCAGCTCCCCTTGGATTCCATGCAATCTCACCTTCCATGTGAAACCTTATCAAAGGCCTTACTAAAATCCATATAGACCATGTCTACCACCCTGCCCTCATCAACTTTCCTGGTCACTTCATCAAAGAACTCTAACAAATTTGTGAGGCATGATCTCCCCCGCACGAAGCCATGCTGACTACACCTAATCAAGCCCTCAAATGTATGTATATCTTACATCTCAGAATATTCTCAAGTAGCTTACCCACCACAGATATGAAGCTTACTGGTCTATAGTTCCCAGGTTTTTTTTGCGACCCTTCTTGGAATAAGGGCACAACATTCACTACTCTTCAGTCTCGTGGGGCCTCACCCATGGTTAACGATGATGCAAAAATATCAGCTCAATTTCTTCATTAGCCTCTTTCAGTGTTCTTGGATATGTCTGGTCCTGAAGAAGGGCCTGTGCCCGAAACGTCGAATCTCCTGTTCCCTGGATGCTGCCTAACCTGCTGTGCTGTTCCAGCAATAAAGTTTCAACTATGTCTGGTCAATACTAGGAGCTTTATCCACCTTTATACATTCTAATACATTCAACATTTCCTCCACTGTGAAATAGATTATCCCCAAAATATGACCACTAACTTCCTCAAGTTCCCAAGTCTTCATGTCTTTCTCCACAGTAAACACAGAGGAGAAATATTCATTGAGGACCCCACCCATCTCCTGTGGTTCTACACATGCATGCCCACTTTGGTCCTTGAGGGGTCTTAGTCTCTCTCTCTCTAGTTATTCTTTTTCCTACAGTATACTTAATTAACCTCTTCGGATTCACTCTAATCTTCTCAGCCAAGGCTATCTCATGCCCCCTTTTTGCCCTCCTGATTTCCTTCGTTAGTAAACTCCTGTATCCCCTGTATACCTCCAGGGATTCCCTTGATCCCAGCTGCCTGTACCTGAGCCATACCTCCTTCTTTGTTCTAGTCAAAGCCCCAATATCTCTTGTCATCCAGGGTTCGCTATTCCTATCAACCTTGCCTTTTACCCTCACAGGAACATCTCGACCTTGACCTGCAGCTATCTCACTTGCAAAGGCATCCCACTTGCCGAGATCCCTTTGCCTGCAAACAAACTACTCCAATCAACCCCTGCAAGCTCCTGCCTTATTCCATCAAAATTTGCCTTACTCCAATTTAGAAATCGAACCTGTGCACCAATTATGTCCCACCTTATAACTATATTAAAATTAGTAGAACTGTGGTCACTGGCCACAAAGTGCTCCCCCAGTGTTACCTCCGTCACCTGTCCTGCCCTATTTGCCAAGAGTAGGTCAAGTTTTGCCCCTTCCCGTGTAGGAAGCGCTACATACTGCTTGAGGAAACTTTTCTGAATGCTCTTAACAAATTCCACCCCAACTAAGCCTTTAACGTTCCGGCAGTCCCAGTCTATGTTAGGAAAATTAAAATCCCCTACTATGACAACCTTATTGCTCCTGCAAGGCACCCCAATCTCCCTGCATGTTCTTGAGCAAGATTACAGACTGGAAATAATCCAAACGATTCATCTTGCAGCAAACCACTGTATATGTCAAAACTAATTAAAGTGAGCCAGTCGGTGGATGAAAAAGAGAAAAATAAATGACAGCAGCTTGCATGTATGTGATATATTTGACGTAGGGAAAGGTCCCATAAAGTATATGTGGAATGAACAGGAGAGTGGAATTAGAGCGAATAGGATAATGACTTGTTTCTGTGTTCCTGCTGCATTGTCACAGCCTTGAGTAATCATGACAAGGTGGAACGAGGCAGTACTCCCATTACACTAGATGGTGCTGTCAGGGAAAGGTCTCAAACTTTTCTCGGAGTGTTTTCTTTTGATTCCATTTTTTCTTGTTGTTGTTTGTCCCAGCCAGCGCTTCCCTGCTGCAGGAGAAGGTGGGTTTCAGTGAGTGAGGGACCCAGCGCTCCCAGTGGAGTGTGGCAGCTACTGCTCCCTGACCGTCTGCGCTGGACACAGTGTTAGCCAGGCTGTTCACACAGGGCAGTCAGAAAAAGACATTCTCAAAAGCACTTTAAAACAATTGTTATCCATTCTGAAACACTGAACATCAGTTTTGTAATTGTCAGGAGTAGATCAATACTTTCCACAGCATTTAAAATGTTATACATACTGTTATACAGTATTAACTATTAATGTTATAATATTTAAACATTGAGTATTTATTAATGATCTTAAAAGGTTTTAGTTTTCCAGTAAGCTGTATAACATTGTTTTTGTTATTCTTATCTTATTTTGTTATGCGAGATTAGTGTTTTACTGTCACTGTGATATCTGTTATCATTCGTTATTACTGTCAATATTTGTCAGTATTAACCATTGCTACTTCTGATACAGTATGAATGCTAGCGTGTTTACTGTACTCTGTATGTGATCTGATTGTTTTAGAAAAATACTACACTGTGTTATGGTGTACAGGATGTAACCAGCAATGTACATTGGTGAGTTTGTTATTGTGGAATACAGGATGTGACCAGCAATGTACGTTACTGTGTTTGTAATTATGGAAACTGAGAATCCTATAGCAAGAAAACCATTCAGTCTGTTATGTCTGTGCTGGCCCTCTGAAAGGGCTAATTAATTCTACACTGAGTTTCCCCATGTAGTTAGTAGTTTGTAGTTAGTGGCTCAGTGGTTAGCACCGCTTCCTCACAGCACTAGGGACCCAGATTCAATTCCAGCCTCGGGTGACTATCTGCGTGGAGTTTGCACATTCTCCCCATGTCTGCAAGGGTTTCCTTCCTCAGTCCAAGGATGTGTAGGCGTTAGGTGGATCAGCCATGCTAAATTGCTGATAGTGTCCTGGGATGTGCAGGCTCGGTGGGTTAGCTGTGGGAAATGCAGGGTTAGGGTAAGGGGGTGGGTCTGGGTGGGATGCTATTCAGAGGATTGGTGTGTGCCTAATGGGCTGCATGGCCTGCTTGCACACTGTAGGGATCTAATGATTCTCATCAAATTTCCTTTTTTGAATGTAACTATGAAATCTCCTTCCACAACCTTTGTAGTTAGCCTGTTGCAGATTTTAATGGCTCATTGTGAGCTACGAAAGGAAACAGTTTCTCCTGGTGTCCTTTCCAAGCACCTTTTGACATCCTGTTAGGTTTACCCCGTCACTTCCCAAAGGGAAACAATCCTGGTTTCTTCAATCTCTCCACATGTCTGAATTTCCACATCCCAGGTACAATCCTGGAGGACCTCTTCTGTACCTGCTTTGAAGCCTTGACATCCTTCCTAAAATGTGGTACCCAGAACTGCACACAGTACTGCAGTGAATTGTGCAAGTTTAATGTGATTTTGGGTTCAATGGCCTTACTTATGTAACAAAATGCCCATATACTTTCCTAACTGCCTTGTTGATTTGCCCTGCCACTTTCAAGTTCTTATGAATATCCCCCCCACTAGCTCCTTGTGTTGCTTTACCCTCTTTAAAATATTTCCGTCATACTGCCCACTCCTTGTTCCTCCCAAAATAACACCCAGCCACAAAAATCTGCTGTGGATGTTAATATATAATGTACATTACAGTATGTATTGTGTAAATATTTACTGTCTATTATGTTTTGTCTTTTGTACCTCCTGTACATTATGTGCACTGTATTATCTGCTTTAGGTCTAACTGTTACAATTAGCTCAGTTGGCTGGACAGCTGGTTTGCGATATAGAATGATGCCAACAGCATGAGTTCAGTTCCCACACTGACTGAGGTCACCACAAAGGTCCTGCCCTCTACCCTCCACTTAGGCTTGGTTGACCCACAGGTTAAACCACCACCAGTCTCTCTCTAATGAGCCTATGGTCCTTTTGTGCTTTGCCTCTTATTTGCTGCATCTTGGCGTGAATGCTGTTCCAGTCTGCATTTGCTGTGGCGTTATCGTACGTGCTGCCTTTTCATGTTTGTGTGTGACTGTACTGACTGTTCTTTATCATTTCTGCACTTATTTTCAAGAGCATCTCTGGAAGATGGAAGCAGAGCAGCGGCCGCCCTCCATCGGGTCTCTGCTCATCCACACTCTCCCTCAAAGCCGCCAAAAATACCTTTGCTACACCCGGCCTGGCCATGAGAAATTCAACTTGTGGTAAGGTCATGACAGACAAGAAAACTATTTCAGGGAAAGAATTGTGAAGGCTGCACTGGGGATGTGCAGGCCTTGTTATAGTCCCATTGTCAGCTCCTCATCTTTGGGCCTGTCTCTGGGAAGTTATTTTTGATTTGATTTATTATTGTCATATATACTTAGGTACAGTGAAAAGTTTTGTTTTGCGTACATTAAGGTAATAGAACAGAGAAGATACAGTATTACGGCTGCAGAGAAGGAGCACAAAGAGCGAGATCAACATTAAATTTAAAAATTGAGAGGCCCACTCAGAAGTCTAATAACAGTGGGAAAGAAGTTGTTCTTCATAGAATCATAGAAACCCTACAGTGTGGAGGCAGGCCATTCGGTCCATTGAGTCCATGCCGACCCTCCAGACCCACCCCCACCCCCATCCTTTCCCTGTAACCCTGCCTTTCCCATGGCTAATCCACTAAGCCTACACATCCCCAGCCACTATGGGCAATTTAGTATTGCCACTCCACCTAACCTCACACCTTTGGACTGGATCTGTTGGTGCCTGTGATTAAGCTTTTGTATCTTCTGCCTGACAGAAACATTTAGAAGAGATTATAACCGGGGTGGAAGGGGTATTTGAATATGTTGGCTGCCTTAAAACAATGTTACAATCCAGTTCTGGAGTCATGTCCTGCTCCGCGTACAACAGTGTGCTACTCACTGCTGGTGCCTCCAAACACCAATTGAATTCAGCACACTGTGTGGTACAACACAGGTAATATCAGGTCAGATTTTAAAGGCATGAAGCATTTGTACAGCACATTTTAAAAAAAAGTTTTAGAAAACAGGTTCATCCCAGAATGCCCTAGTTTCAAAACTCACCTCCCACCCAAAACACCAAAACTTCTAACAATGTTCCGGTGCTTCTGCCTCTAATAACAAAAATAAGCAACAGCTCCAATGCCCTCACTAACTATTACCTCAGAATGTCAGTAGCTATTCACTTCAGAAATCTGAATGACCTGTAACTTCAGTAACTTTAAGTGACAGCAATTAGCAGTGATAGGAAATATATACATTATGCTTTACGTTACACATATTCTAAGTATTGTATAATGACCTGCTTTCAGCACACATTATAATTTCAAAATTTGGAACAACTTGAGAATAGAGTTAAATGGCAAAAAGGATAGAGACAGATTTCTGGACAATATAGGTACATTGGTTGGATTGGCTTAGAATCATGCAGTACAGAAAAGGCCCTTTGGTTCATGGAATCTGTACAGCCAAAGAACATATGACTTCCTACAGTAGTTATACTTCCCATACTTGACCCATAGCCTTGAGTGTTCAAGCTCTCAGATTCAAGTGCTCATCCGAGTAGTTTTTAAAGATTGCGAGATTTCCCCCTTCAATCACCCCCCCAGGCAGTGCACTTCCTCCCCCACCCTCCTCTGGTTGATAACGCTTTCCTTAAGATCTTCTCTAAAACTCTTGCCTTTCACTTTAAAATTTTTCCCCGTTGTAATTGACCCTTAAAGGGGAACAGCTGCTTTTTATTCACCATATCCATGACCCTCATAATCTTTTATACCTCCATCAACCCTCTCTGCTCTGAAGAAAAGAACCTGAACTTATCCTGCCTCTCTTCCTCGCTGAAATACTCCATCCCAGCCAGTCTCATTTTCACCCCCCTCCAGTGCAATCATGTCCTTCCTAGAGTGTAGTGACCACAACTGCACAAATTGGCTCAACCTGTATAGCTCCAAAATGACCTCCCTGCTGTTATAATCTATGTCACAACTGACAAAGGCAAGTGTCCCGTATGCCTTTTTAACCACCTCACCAACCTATCCTGTCACCTACAACAGGGATCTGTGGACAAGCATCCCAAGATCCTTCTGTTCCTCCATAGCTTCCTAGTCTCCTGCTATTCACTGAGTAATTTCTTGTCTTGTTCCTTCTTCCAAAGTGCAGAGATACAGTGAAGGATGAAATGATTCATTTTGACAGAGACAGAAAGGAGAGGGAACCTAAGTCAGTGGCACAATACTGAGGTAGCACTTTAACTGAGCAGAGACCCTATGAATATGTAAGTCTTTGATGATGACAGGTCAAATATATTCTGTTTAAAAGGATATGGCTTTATTACAAGAAGAGCCGACTCCTGGTTAGCCTCCAGCTTTTTTTTTTATTGATACGTTTGTGGGATGTGGACATTGCTGGCTGGGCCAGCGTTTATTGCCTGTCCCTAGTGGCCCTTGAGAAGGTGGAGGTGAGCTGCCTTCTTGAACCGCTGCAGTCCACCTGCTGTGGGTTGACCCACAATGCCATTAGGGAGGGAATTCCAGGATTTTGACCCAGCGACAATGAAGGAACGGTGATATGTTTCCAAGCTGGAGAATTGTGACCAATTCTGGGCACCACAAATGAGGAAAGATGTCCCAAGGCCTCAGAGACCGTGAAGAGGAGACTTCCCAGGGCATACCCAGCGTTGAAAGACGTTAACATCAGTCACATTAAATAATCAGAAAAGCTGGGATTGTTCTCCTCAGAACATAGAAGGTTATGGGGATAGAAATGTTCAAACTAATGTTTGGGTTTTGCTGAATAAGTCAGCGAAAGTAGTTTTCAGTAATACTAGGATTGACAACCAAAGAACACAGACCTAAGCGAACTGGCAAAAGAATCAGAAGTGAAATGCAGAAAGCAATATTTGAAAGGGATGGTGAAAGCAGATTAAATAGTAATTTTCAAAAAGATAATACATTAAAAGAAAATATTTACAGGACTGTGTTTACAGGTAGATAAAAACAATGACTGATTAGATTCCCGACAGCGTGGAAACAGGCCCTTTGGCCCAACAAATCCACACCAACCCTCTAAAGAGTAATCCACCCAGACCGGTTTCTGTCTGACTTAATGCAACTAACACTACGGGCAATTTAGCATAGCCAATTCACCTGACCTGCACATCTTTAGATTGTGGGAGGAAACCCATGCAGACACGGGGAGAATGTACAAACTCCACACAGACAGTTGCCCGAGGCTGGAATCAAACTTGGGTCCCTGGCGCTGTGAGGCAATAGTGCTAACCACTGACCCACCGTCCTGTTCTTTTAAAGATGCTGGAAACCAGATTCTGGATTAGTGGTGCTGGAAAAGCACAGCAGTTCAGGCAGCATCCGTTGCAGGAGAGAGAAACTAAATGGATAACACTTTGAAAGAGCTAGCATAATTCATTGGTAAAATGGCCTCCCTCCCGTAATGCAACAGCAGCTCCCACAGTAACTCACTCATTACTAATGTAAAAAATAATTCTGAAATGGAGTAATGTAGAAATGAAATTCTGTAATGCCGATTTTAATTTTCAAACCTCTGGACTCTGTGCAGGAAATTCAGACTACCTTTTCTATATCTGGACACCTGGTAATATTATTAGTTTAATGAATTTAATAATTTGCAGGTAACATTTTTAAAAAAATGATATTGCCAAATCCAAGGTCTTCACAAGAACACTCCTGTAGCTTTCCCAGATTTTAAGGAACACAGACTTGCAGTATTCTCTCAACCTAGATATTTGAGGGTGTTGATTTAGCACTGCATGCTGGGGGCTAACCACAAGAGAGCAGCAGTGACTTTCTTTGTGCTGTTCTGTGTCAGAAAGGGCCTGCAAATAATTGTACATGAGCCACCTGCGAAGATTTGGCATTGTTTCAGAACCCTGTGCAAACATCAGTATGTTTACGATGACTATTTAAGGAGCTTAATGCATGATCATGGGGGCTCTGTAAATTTGACATACTTTCAAGAGTTTTACCATGTTCAGAACCCATCTGTGAAGATTGACACACTTTCTAAAATCCCCACTGCCCTGTAAGGTATTGACAGTTCAGGGCTTTCTACAAACATTGACACATTGTCTGCAAGCACTGGCCTAGTTTGAACAACTCTCACTAAAACTTCCAACTGTGATCCAAACGTAAGCACCGTTATTACCGCAGATCTAAGAGTATCGGGGAAAGAAAAAGTTAAAATTTCAGACCTTTCTGATATGTGACTTGGAGGTGCCGGTGTTGGACTAGGGTGGACAAAGTTTAAAAAATCACACAACACCAGGTTATAGTCGAACAGGTTTATTTGGAAGCACTAGCTTTTGGAGCGCCGCTCCTTCATCAGGTGGTCACAAAGCTAGTGTGCTTCCAAATAAACCTGTTCGACTATAACCTGGTGTTGTGTGATTTTTAACCTTTCTGATACACGGGTTTTTTCCTTTCCTTTCTCTGCTTTATATCTTAATTAACTTTTTATTATTTTACCATGTGCTTGATTTAGCTTTGCTTGACCCTCCTCCTCCTTTCTTTGTTTATTTCTCAACTCTGAAGCTACATTGCTATTATTCCCTAATGCCCCCTGAATCACTCCTTTCCTTGTCTTGCGATTATCAGCTTGCAATTCAAGTCAATTTCAGTGCCAGAAAAGTTTGGGCTGACATGAACTCGAGTTAACTGTGAACATTGTGAGATACCCTGTTGCAAGGAATTCTGGCCCAAGTTATTATTTTTCTGTGTGCAGTGGCTAACATTGTGAAAATCATAAAATAACTACTTTTATGTCTGTGTCTGCAACAACAATATACTGAGTCATAGATTATACAGCACAGAAACAGACCGTTTGGTTCCACCCGTCCACGCCAAACATAATTCCACATTAAGCTAGTCCCACCTGCCTGCGCTTGGCCCATATCTTTCCAAATATTTCTAATTCATGTACTTATCTAAGTATCTTTTAAATGTTTTAACTGTATTCACATCTACCACTTCCTCTGGAGGTTCATTCCACATACGAATCACACTGTGTCAAACAAAATTGCCCTTTTTGTTTTACATCTTTCTCCTCTCACCTTAAAAATATGCCCCCTAGTCTTGAAATCCCCCACCCTAAGGAAGAGGCACCTGCCATTCACCTTACCTATGCCCCTTTTGTATAAACCTCTTTAAGGCCACCTCTCAACCTTTCACACATCAATGTAAAAAGTACCAGCCTATCCAGCCTCTCCTCATGATCCAAATGCTCTGTTCCTGGCAACGTCCTGGTAAATCTCTTCTGAACCCTCTCAAGCTTAATAATCTTCCTATAACAGGACAACCAAAGCTGACACAGTACTCCAGAAAAGGCCTCACCAATATCCTATAAAACCTCAACATAGCAACAAAAATAATAGAAAAATATCTTGATCTTATTTCAGTAGAGTTATGAAATCTTGATGGTAAAAACAATGACTGCAGATGCTGGAAACCAGATTCTGGATCAGTGGTGCTGGAAGAGCACAGCAGTTCAGGCAGCATCCAAGGAGCAGCAATGCTGCTCGTCGGATGCTGCCTGAATTGCTGTGCTCTTCCAGCACCACTGATCCAGATTATGAAATCTTGATGTCCGCTTGTCCAGAAGAAGGAGCTATCTGTTCAAATATTGGCATGAGCGCAGTGTTGCAGGGGAGCCCAGACCTGAATAATCTATTTATTCTCAGATCTGGATTCTAACTGAAAAGCTACAGTGCTACCAATTAATCTAAGCATCATTGGGCTCAGGCACACTTTCTTTGGATCTCCAGAGTTGTCAGGAGAACCTATTACTCTGAGCTGCTTACTGAATGGTCTCCCTCAGTTGAAAGGGCTCCTCTGTGCTAAGAACACAAGGAATAGGAGTAACGGTAGACCATTCGGCCCATCAAGCCTGCTCCATCATTCGGTATGTTTGTGAATCATCTTGGGCTTCAACTCCATTTTTCTACCCACTCCCTAGATCCCTCAGTACCCTGAGGGACACCAAACCTCTGTCTGTCTTGGCCTTAAATATTTCCAACACTGGAGTGAAAGGACCCTCTGGGCTGGGAATTCCAATGATTTACAACACTTTGTGTCAAGGAATTTATTCTGATCTCACTTCTAAATAATCGGTTTCCTGTCGTGCGACTGTGTCCCTGGTATTTCCTGACCAATGGGAACAATCACTACCTTATCAAGCCAGAATCTTGTACGAGTCAGTGAGATCCCTTATCGTTATTTCAACTCCAGAGAATATCAGCCCAGCTGACTCGATCTGTCATCATTGACTGACCCTTCATTCGAGGGACAATGATGTGAACCCTCACTGTGTCACCCCCATTCCCTTTTGTATGGAGACCAGATCTGATCGCAGAATTCCAAATGGGGTCTCAACCATGAAGCAAAACGTCTTTGTCATTTTGCAGTGAACACCAACGTGCCACTATCTCTCCAAACATGCTGTACCTGGAAACGAATTTTCTGCATTCCTTGTACAAATACACAAATCTGACTGAATATAAAGGCCTTTTTGAAATATATTCTATTTCTGCCTCCTTACAAACAAACTTGTTTTCATCTATTAAGATCCAGCAGGGTTTTCTGAGACTAAATGGAATTACGGAGTAGTTCATTGTTATATGATAATTCAAGGATAAGGTGAGGAAAACTGCACAGGGTGTACGGGGAGGGAGTTTTGTGAAGAGTACACATTGCAATGAAACACTGACGAGAAAGGTATATGACCGGACTGTGTCTTCCTGTGTTTGATAAACTGAGCTAATCCTCTTGTTTCATTCTTGCATGTGTGACTCTATGAGAGAAAGTACTGATGGCAACTATCTCCATTTCCTTCGCAGTGTTACAAATGTTGTGGATGTTTGGAGCACAGGTTTCAGTCCACAAAAACTAGAGGAACATGTGAGTACCAGGGCTGTTAATTTTGTTTTAATAGTGTGTTGTCCTGCTGTTTACAGCTGGTCATATGTCTTTTGCAATGAAAAATCTTGCATAAGTACCTATTTACAAACCTTATTTTCTCTTGTCAATATTTTGGAGCGTGTTTTTACACTGACATTTCCTTTTTTAAACGTGTTCTGTTAATTGTCAGTGTAGTACCAGGTCATGAACACCAGGTGGCCTTATCAAGCAGGCATCTGAAGTTTTATTTTTATTTCCTAATCGCCCTGTTCCGAGTTGCTAGTCCACACCTCTGGAGCAGCTGGGACTTGAACACAGCCTGCTGGGCCAATGATAGGGACTTTTACCACTGTATCACAAGGTTCTCCACTGAGACCTGCATGTTCTGTAATTGGCATGTTTCGCTTCCTCTAACTCTTCTCTTGCCAGATTTTACTCCTCATACTTTGCTGATAACATGCCAATTGCTAGTAAAAGCAGTAACCTACTATCATCAATGCTGTCAGGTATTAAGAACAAGTGAGGAGAGTCTCAATTCATCACCAAGACAGTTTGCTGTCTCTCTGAGAGACAGATTCTGTTGACTTAGCATTGATCCTGTGATCGGGGATTTAGTGTCACAGAGATGCACAGCACAGAGACAGACCCTCTGGTCCACTTCATCCACACCAACCAGATACCATAAATTAATGTTGTTCCGTTTGCCAGCATTTGGACCATATCCCACTAAACCTGACAGATTCTGTTGTGGATTGTTGCTGTCATGGTCATGAAACTTTGGAATCTTCTTCCTAACTGGACTTATTCGCCCCTGTTCTCTGCTTGGTGACTCTCCATGGTAACATGGTAGGGTTTGAGAACCTCCATTGTGGGCTGTTTAATGTTTCATAGTGGTAGAAGCAGACGTAGGTCATTTGGCCAGTCGAGCCTGCTCTGCCATTCATTAAGATCATGGCTGATCTATCTGGTGTATGTGGAGGAATGTTGACACTCTTAGAATCCCTACAGTGTGGGAGCAGGCCATTCGGCACATCGAGTCCACACTGACCCTCCAAAGAGCATCCCAATCCCACCCACCCTATCCCTGTAACCTTGCATTTCCCACGGCTGATCCACCTTGCCTGCATATCCCTGGACACCACAGTGCAATTTAAGCATGGCCAGTCCACCTAACCAGCACATCTTTGGACTGTGGGAGGAAACCGGAGCACCCGGAGGAAACCCACACAGACATGAGGAGAATGTGCAAGCACGATGCTGTATACTTTTGCTTTAGCCTGATATATTTTCCTCTCCATTCGCTGTCTGCTGTTGTTTTGCCTGCCCCAAAGACTTCTCTCAGCAGGAATGGGGGTATGAGGTGCATGTGCTGACTGCAGTCCTCCTCCCACATCCCTGCGCTGACTGATGTTCGGGAGTTTGACTGCTTTCCCACGTTCCTCTTCCCAGTTCAATCTGGCTTCACGCCCTGCTGCAAGATTCATCAGCGTTCCTCTTCACTGTCATCAAGCTCAATTCTGGACAGTATTCACTTTCTTTTTTCCCTTTCAGAAATCCACACATGGCGTGAAAAGCTGCGAAGAATACAACTCCAGGACCAGGTTTGTAACCATCAGTCCATGGGGGAGAGGGAGAGTTGATGAAGATATAAGAAAATAGGATCAGGAGTAGGTCTGTCAGCCCATTGACCCTGCCCTCCCATTCAGTTGGCTCATGGCTAATCTGTACCTGAACTCTTTTTTGCTATTCTCAGCTCTGTATCTCTTGACACACTGATCTAACACAAATCCTTCATTCTCAGTCCTCACAGTTCCAGGAAATACAAGCTTTTGAGAGAGAGAGAGAGAGAGTTTCAGATTTCTACTCATCGTTTTGTGAAGAATTGCTTCTGGAATTTGCTCCTGAATGGCTCGCTGTAATTTACCAGCTCTGCTCTGCATTTTTGATTTCCCTCCAGTACAGAAAGCAGTCTCTCAACAACAAGGAGGTGGTACAATTGCATGGAGGTTAGCACTGCTGCCTCATAGCGCCAGGGGCCTGGGTTCGATTCCACCCTCGAGTGACTGTCTGTATGGAGTTTGCACATTCTCCCCGTGTCTGCGTGGGTTCCTCTGGGTGCTCCAGTTTCCTTCTACGGTTCAAAGATGTACAGGTTAAGTGAATTGGCCATGCTTAATAGTCAATAGTGGCCAGGGATGTGGCAGGCTAGGTGGATTAGCTGTGGGAAATGCAGGGTTATAGAGATAGGTGCTGACTCAATGGGCTGAACTGCCTCTTTCTGCACTGTAATGATTCCATAACTATCCTTTTAACATTCTGACACTTCAATCAAATCACCGGAGTATCCTGTGGCCTGTCCTGAAGCTTGCCTATAATGGGTGTTCACTCACCAGCAATGGCTGTTGATGCCAGGCAGACTGTCCTGGCAAACATTTTACCGAATGGGAAAACGGAGAGGAGACAAGGTTGCCATGCAACTGTGCCCATCAGGTCTGAAGCAACGTTACCCATAAAGCTGGCATGGAGAATTCTGGTGTGCCCCATGTTGTAGGATTCACTGAATTCTGGTGTGCTCCTGTGTCTCTACCACACTGCATCTGGGAGATGATGGACCAAGGTCACAAGAGGGGCGAGAGAAAATATATCGATTGACTTGCGTTGATATAGTGTACTTCATTACTTCGGGATGCCCCAACACATTTCACAGTCCATAAAGTGCTTTTGAAGTGTAGCTCCTATAGCAGGAAATACGGCATCCAGTTTGTACACAACAAGCTCCCATGATCAGCAATGTGGATAATCTACTTACTTGGTGCTGATTGAGAGATATTAGGCTAAGATGCTTAGGAGGAAATCCACTGCCATTCTGGAAATAACTCTATGTGATTGTTTGTACCCAAAGTTTGAATAAAAGCAAAATACTGCAGAAAGCTCAGAGAATTACTGGAGAAACTCAATAAGGCTAGCAGCATCTGTGGACAGAGGGACAGAATTAACTGTGGGCTTTGGTTGCCTGCCTACCCTGAAAGATGTAACCTCTGAAGTATAGCCCTCCCTCAGTACTGCCTCATCGGCTTTGATTATACACTCATGTTTCTGGAGCCTTAAATCCGTGTCCTCCTGGGTCTGAGGTGAGAGTTCTACCAGCTGGGCTCTGCTAGCATCTAAACAGCTGGGATTCCATGCCAACTGCTGTCGGCCATTTGGTTAGCCACAAACCACATGCAGGGTTGCTGGTGCTCGGCTGTACAAAGTGACAAGGCAGAGGAGAATGAGCAGACAAGGAATTAAAAATGAAGAGGAGCAAGCCATTAGAGATGTGGAAACAAGCCACGGATGCACTGTGAAACTCAGAAAACCGCTTTGTAAAACAGAGAGCTTTTCCTGTCTGCTGGTGAGGTAGAATCAATGAGCAGTAGTCACACTGCAGACTGAGGTATTTACTTGAACAATACAGAATTGACAGCGTCTCGATGCCTGCAGAGGGATGTGAAACGTATGTGACCCGACCTGTTAAGACTGGATATGCTGGGACTTCTTTCACTGGCATGTAGGAGGTTGAGGAGTGACCTTATAGAGGTTTATAAAATCATGAAGGGCATGTATAAAGTGAATACCCTTTTCCCTCGGGTAGGAGATTTCAAGACTAGGGGGCATATTTTTTAAGGTGAGAGGAGAAAGATTTAAAAATGAAGGACAATTTTGTTTTGCATTGAGTGTGGTTCATGTCTGGAATGAACTTTCAGAGAAAGTGCTAGATGTGGTACAATGTTTAAAAGACATTTGGATAAGTGCATGAATAAGGAATGTTTGGAGGGATATGGGTCAAGAGCAGGCAGGTGGGACTGGTTTAGTTTGGGATTATGGTTGGGGTAGACAGGTTGAACCGAAGGGTCTGTTTCTGTTCTGTATGACTCTGAGACACTGATTCTTATTAACCTGCTGGGTGGTTTTCCCTCTTACTTTGGCCCCTCCTCTCAACAACCCCATGTTGGGTTACAGGTAGGGATGGGCGAGGTGTTGGGGTGTGCACCAAAGCCTAATATATAGGGTGTCCACTGTGCCAAGATAGGGAGTCAGCTGTGCTCACATCAGGAGCAGCCTGGCCTAAGAGCGGAAGTGGGGCCTACGATTTCTATCAAGATTAGAGTGGTGCTGGAAAAGCACAGCAGGTCAGGCAGCATCCGAGGAGCAGGAGTGTCGATTTTCCTACTCCTCGGATGTTGCCTGACATGCTGTGCTTTTCCAGCACCACTCTAATCTTGACTCTGATTTCCAGCATCTGCAGTCCTCACTTTTGCCCACGATTTCTTTTCAAGCCCCTGGTTACATCTGCATGATCCCAGACACAGTGCAGGTCCTCCCAGGGGCTCCAACTCCCACTATGGTAGCTCAGTGAGTGCTGACAAACCCACTGACTGGAAAGGCTTCAAAACCAGTAGACAACTTGGCCCTGTCCTGTGAACAACCATACGTTCAGCTGGATTGTGATCAGGAGTGGGAACTTGTGCTGGATTCTATCTTCTTCATTGAGAGAAACCACACTTCATGCCAATAGCCCAATTGCTATCCCCATTGCAGCTCTCACAGCAGTTAATCGAATCATTCCTGATATCCAGCAGGAATGGGAAGGGAACCGTGGAGATGCGAGTTCTTTAGTCCTGCTCAGCTAGGCTGCTAAATGGTGTCTGTTGAGAAACCACGTGAAAAGATACAGATGGTACTCCTCTACATCAACTACATACTCTGCTGTCAGAAGTTAATGGTAGGGACCATATTGCTACCATTCCAATTTGGATAGCATTGGAATCTACAATTAAAGAAGTCGTAGCAATCCATGTAGTAAAGAATCACACGATTGGAACAAGGCAACATTAATGAAAGGGAAATCTAGCCCAACAAATGTAGCAGTTGATTGAGGATGTAAGAAGAGAGTAGATAAAGGGAGACATGTAGATGTAAGGAATACGAATTTCCAAAGGACATTTGGTAAGAGGCCACTCTAAACTGTCAGTACACAGCATAAGTGTTCGTGGAGTTGGGGCTAATACGTTACCGTGGACAGTGGATTGGTTCATAGGAGGCAGAGGTTAGAGTTTGGGATAAATGGGCCCTTCAAGTTTGTGATTGGAGTTTCTCAGCCATTTACAAAATGACTTAAACAAAGAGGCAGGAAATACTATATCTTAAGTTTGTTAATGAAACAAAGCTTGTTTAGTATGCAAACTGTGAGGAGAACACAAAGGATGGACAGAGGTGATGTTTAAATGTGTGGGCTTCAGGGTGGAGTACAATGTGGTTGGGGGGGCGGGATGTTGTGAATCAATGTTACAGCTAACATTCACTGCCTCTTCCACAGGGATGCTTTCGAGAAGGGCGCTATCAGCCTCACGGTTCTTGACAACATCGCCATACTGAAACTGAGCCAAGATGACCAGGGGCTAACCTTTGACCTCTACAAGCTGTCCCTTTCTGAGGCTAAGGCAGAGATCCAGTCAGTCATGTTTCACCTGGTGGATCAAGTACATCATTTACAAGACCAACTCAAAGGTGCACAGGGCATTACTGATGGGGACAGAAAAGGGACAAGTATCTGAAAAAGCTCCCAAAAAAACTTTCTTTTTTTAGGGGTTGCAGACATTGTTCATTTGGCCAGTAGCAAAGTCTTAGCACAACACAACCTTTTAAAAAGATGTTAGCTTTGTTTAAAAAAAAATTGCTCGCGGGTTATGCTCAATCTGCCTATAACTCTGTAAACTAGCTGGCTGCCAATTGCTTGTCTGCCAATTTGATCTAAAATTGCTTGTTATTCATTTTTAATTCTCCTTCCCCTCCTGTTGCACTGACCAGCTAATGATCCATTTATTCCTCTTTATTTATTCCTCAAGCAGTTGTCCTACTCCCTGGTCCTTACCATTAACTTCTGGTAGCAGCATATGTAGTTGATGTAGAGGACTCCTTGTGGACTCTCAACAGGCACAATTTAGCAGTCTAGCAAGCAGGACTGAAGAACTCGCATCTCTACAGCTCCTTTCCCATTCTTAAGGCATCCTGCAGTACTTTCCAACCAATATCATAGAATCCCTACAATGTGGAAACAGGCTATCTGACCCAACAAGTCCACACCAACCCTCCAAAGAGCAACTCACCCAGATCTACTCCCCTACCCTATTACTGTACATTTACCCCTGATTAATGCACCTAACCTACACATCCCTGAACACTATGGGCAATTTAGCATGGCCAGTTCACCCAACCTACGTATGTATCTTTGGGAGGAATCCGGAGCACCCAGAGGAAACCCACGCAGACATGGGGAGAATGTATAAACTTCACACAGACAGCCGCTTGAGGCAAGATCAGAGGTCTCGGGCTCTGTGAGGCAAGAGTGCTAACCACTGAGCCACCGTGCTGCTAAATATGTTCGGGATATGATAACAGGATACTCAGAAGTTCATTTCGGCAGAGTCAACATGGCTTAATGAAAGGGAAATTGACTTTGACAAATTTATCAGAGTTTTGCTTTAGACACAGCTAGCAGAATAGATAAAGGGGAGCCAGTATACAGTGTACTTAGATCTCGCATTCAGCAAGGTACAAAATAAATGGTTTTATATAAAATGAGGGCTCCTGGAATTGGGAGTAAAATATTAGTAAACTTTAGTTAATGGGCATAAAACAGAGGAATAAATGGATCATTTTTGAGTTTACAAACATTAACTAGAGAGATGCCACAAGGATCAGTACTAGAGCCTCAGCAATTTGCAACATGTGTATTAATGAATTAGACAAAGAGACCAGCGTACAAGATAATTGGCAATGTTGCAACTTACAGTTTTCCTTTATATTTCTGTACATTTAAGGGCTGATTTTCCATAGTAAGGAGAGTTGGTTCAGAAAGGGAGAAAACAGACTGGTCTTTGACTTGAACTATGAAATACAAATAAGCAGTGTTAGAAGACAGACTGACTCCCACATCAATAAGTGGATGACCAGCTACAGAACAATAATGACCAACTAGATAATCTGTTTAAGTTTCTGGTTATTGGATAAACAATGTGTAGGACACTGAGCGAACTACTCTGCTTTTCTTGAAAATAGTTTTTTTCTGACATTGTTTATGTCAACCTGGGAGGGGGTAACTCCATTTGAAGTCTCATCCCAAAGACATTAGCTTCAACGGTGCAGCACATTCCCTTTGGATACATGGTTACAAGGAGACCAAGGCTGGGAACTGAGTATTCCAGGGTTTGCAGCATTTCCTCAAGATAGACTGAATGGAAAAGGAAGAAAAGTATTCCTGATAGTAAACGATAACATAACAACAATAGTTTTTTTGTTTGATTTTAGCTCAGAATTGAATTGCACAAAGTAAAAATACGAAACTTAAAAAAAGCAAGGCTAATTACATGAGTATGAAGGAAGCAAAGGCTAAAATGATTGAATAAATGGTATGGTAATAAACAGTGGGAAACACTTAATTAAATGATTCAAAACATTCAACAAAAATACATTCTATTAAAAAAAGTTCAGTGAGGAGACTCCATCTGTGACATACGAGAGAAATTAAAGATATTAGATTCAAATAGCAGTAAACTCAACAATTAGAGAGATCTAGAAGGCAATAAAGAAGAGCAACTGAAGAGTTGGCTAATAAGGGAAATATTGAAAACAAGAATCAATTACCCAATGATATAAAAATGAATTGTACAAGCTTTTACAAGTGAGCAGAAAGGAAGAGAGTGCTAAAGTAAACATTGATTTCTTTGAAGCAGAGACATGAAAAATTACCGTGGAGTTGAAGAAATGGTAGAGATGTTAAACAAATAGTTTGCGTCTGTCTCCATTATCGATGATACAAGTTAGATGCTAGAAATAGAGGGTATCCAAGGAGCAAATTAAAGTGCAGAACTTAATTCACAGGGAAAATGTGCTGGAGCAATTGAAGGGACTAAAATGTAATCAATCCCTAGGAGCTTACATCTGAGCATTCTAAAAGAAGTAGCCGCAGAGATTGGGTTATACTGGATACGATTTTCTAAAGCTCCCTCGATCTTAGAGCAGTTGGAAGTTAGCAAACGGATCACTGCTCATTAAGGAGGGGAGATTAAAAGCAGGAGATCTACGTTGGTCATCAGAACAAAAACCGAAAGAACTGCAGAAGCTGTAAATCAGAAACAAAAACAGAAAAGCTCAGCAGGTCTGTGAAGAAAAATCAGAGTTAACGTTCAGGGTCAGCGGACCTGAAACATTAAATTTGATTTCTCTCCACAGATGCTGCCAGACCTGCTGAGCTCTTCCAGCAACTTCTGTTTGCGTTATTGGTCATCAGAAAATTGCAAAAATCTACAGCTGATGAAAGTTTTAACCAAGTAGTTAGAACCTCATAGCGTAATCAGATAGAATTGACATGGTTTTGTGAAAGAGGAGCTGTTTTTGGCAAGAAGGCTGAAAGGTGATTTGATAGAAACATACAAGGGCATTTCGGCAAGTGAGGGAATCTGAAGTTTGGCATCATAACCTCAGACTAATGGGATAATCATTTAGGACTCACTTAGAGCGGTAGATGTTGTTTACATGGACTTTAGTAAAGCCTTTGATAAGGTTCCACATGGTGGACATTGAGTGAAGTTACATCATAGGGGATTCAGAGTGAGTTTGCCAATGGATACAAAATTGACTTGATATTGGAGGCAGAGGGTAGTGGTGGAGGGTTGTTTTTCAGATTGGAAGCCTGCGACCAGGGATCGGTACTGGGCCCACTGTTATTTGTCATTATAATTTGGACAAGAATTTAGGAGGTGTTGGTAAGTTTGCAGTTGACACCAAAATTGGTGTTAGAGTGGACAGCAAGGAAGGTTATCTAAGATTACAAAGAGATGTTGATCAATTGGGTCAGTGGACTGAGAAGTGGCAAATGGAGTTTAATTTTGATAAATGCGAGGTATTGCATTTTGGTAAAGCAAACAAATGCATGACATATACAATTAATGGTTGGATCCTGGATAGTGCAATACAGAGAGACCTAGGGGTTCAGGTACATAATTCTCTGAAATTTACATCACAGGTAGACAGGGTGGTTGATAAGGCATTTAGCACACTTGCCTTCATTGCTCAGACCTTTGTGTACAGGGGCTGGACATCAGGTTGAGGTTGTACAGGACGTTAGTGAGGCCTCTTCTGGAGCACTGTGTCCTGTTCTGGTTGCCCTGTTATAGGAAACGTATTATTAAATTGGAGAGGTTTCAGAAAAGATTTAAGAGGATATTGCTGGGAATGGAGGGTTTAAGTTATAAGGAGAGGCTGGATAGGCTGGGACCTGTCTCACTGGAGCATAGGAAGTTGCGGGGTGACCTTCCAGAGGTTTATCAAACCATGAGGGGCATAGATAGGCATATTTTCTCTAAGGTGGGAGAGTTCAAAACTAGAGGGCATATTTTTAAGTTGAGAGGAAAAAGATTAAAAAAGGACATGAGGGGCAACATGTAAGTGGAATGAACCGCCAGAGGACATAGTGGATGCAGGTACAGTTTTAACATTTAAAAGACATTTGGCTGGTTTGAGCAAATCAGAACGGTGAGACAATGATATTAATGATTATTGGGTGAGTCGTCTCCCTGACGAATAATGCCCTGATACATGTGTAAGAATATAACTCATCTTTCTCCCCACAGCCTCGGAGGAAAGTAACATTTTAAAACTTGATAAGACAATGGAGAGGACACAGAGGATGTTTCTAGCAGGTAAGACCAGTCATGAAGCTTTGATCTTTACAGGTGTTAAAAGTTTTTTTGTGGCTCCTGCACTTTCCCTCAGGACCCATCTCTGCACAATCAGAGCATTCAGTATTTCAGTGCAGTGGAAAGGGAATCTGACAAAGAGATCATCAAAACGGAACATTTTTACAACTTCTTTCACAGGATATAAGCTAGCTAGGTCATTTGTTGCTCATCTCTAACTGCCTTTATAGTGCTAGTTATCTTCTTTCTCAAAACCCCTGTAAGTCTACGTGGTATAGGTTCTCCCATAGTAGTGTTAGGAAGGCGCTTCCAGGATTTTGAAGGAAATGATATTGTTCCATTTGACTGAAAGTACAGATTCGCATAAAAAGATTACCTCTATTAATATTGCTGGGTAGATTGAGAAAATCGGGCCTGATTGACAGTTTTATGATGGTACGATAACAATTTTTTTTCTGTGATCACTTTTGGCAGTAGTTCATTATTTACTTGCACAAGATATAGAGGTGTCAAGCACTTCATCTCAATTAGTAATACTTCTGCTGGATGATTGAGACTTTATAAAGTTGTAGCAACATCACTGTTTTAAAGATAGTCATGAATAGGTACTTTTTACAGCAGTTCCATTATGCCCGATTTACTGTAGAGTTATTGGTTATGTGCAGAGGGTATGGCAGCAGCATGGATATGGAGGTGCCATGGGTTAGCATGGAGGCTCTGAGAGGCAGGTTGGTGGGCTGTGTGAGCTGGGTTGCAGAGAGCAGGAGAGGGTATGACAACTTCAAGGGCCTAGAACACAAGTCAACTGAGTAGATTTTTGAGGAAACTAAGGTATGCCATTTAACTAGAATGGTGTGGCTCTTGGCTGTCTCTGTGGCCAGAGAGTCAATTCCAGAAATTCAGTCCAGACCCCATCCCAGACCTTTGTACCAAAGCAGATCCGCGAAGTCAGACAATGTGCCAACTTGAGCTTCCCCTTGTCTGAGCAGTGAAAACCCTGCCCAAGGGGCATGAAGTTTAAGGCAGAGAAGTATGGGGGGATACATTGTTCTAGGATGAATCATGGGAGATATTGAATTAAAATGAAATAGTGTGGTTTTCAAGGAGCAGGGAAGGAAACCTGGAACCTGTGTTTTTAAGGGTAAGAACACAGATTGAGTGGTCTACTAGAAAGACTTATTGGATCTTTGGAGTCATAAGCAAGAGTACGAAAAGCAGGGAAACCAAATATAAGCGTTCTAAAACATTACTGAGGTTTCAGCTAGAATATTGCAATTTGTTCTGGGCACAAACATTATGGTTTAATCGGTAGATGAAGGCCTTGGAGAGGGAGCTGAGGAAATATAGAATCTCTACAGAGTGGAAACAGGCCATTCAGCCCACTGAGTCCAAACTGACACTCTGAACAGCATCCCACTCAGACATAAGCCTCTGCCCTAACCCCCATGACCCCACATTTCTCATGGCTAATCCGCCTAGCCTGCACATCCCTGGACAATGTGGGCAATTTCCCATGACCAATCCACATAACCTGTACATCTTTGGACTGTGGGAGGAAACTGGAGCACCCGGAGGAAGCCCACGCAGACACAGGGAAAACATGCAAACTCCACACAGACAGTCACCCAAGGATGGAATCGAACCCGGGTCCCTGGCACTGTGAGGCAGCAGTGCCAACCACTGAGCCACTCGAATGGAAACAGGGATAACAACTTTTACATACATGAGAAAATTACAGAGGCTGGGGCTGCTCGCCTAAGCAGAATTTGAGAGAAGATTTGATGGAGGTCTTCAAAATCATGAATTATTTTGATTAAACCAACTTGGGCAACTTGTTTGCAGTGGCAGGCAGCTTTAACTAGAGGACACTGATTTAAGATAATGTACGAAAGAACCTGAGGTAACAAGGGGAATTTTTTAAAAATCCAATGACTTGGGATGATGACCTGCAAGGCACAGAAGCACAGTGGAAGCAGATCCAACAAGAGCTCTCAAAAGAGAATTCATGAAAAGTGGAAAGGAAGGAAATTCAAGAGCTCCAAGAGAAGAACAGTGAGGCACTTCAGTAATTCCAGCACTGGCAAAACACAAAGTCATTGCTGAATTGCCTCCGGAGCTTAATCATTCAAACATTCCATGATTGAAATCTATTGCTCTTTGCTTATAGAGTATGATTCCAAGAGGAAGGGGCACGGACCTGAATCTTCACCAGTCTCCAAGAAGAGGCTTGCAGGAGAGTCCCTGATAAATCCAGGCAGCAAGAGGTAGTGTCATCTTCTGATGATTAATGTTCCACCAGCTTTGTGGGTGCAGTGTGATATCAGATGTGGGGCCATCCACTGTGCGATATGGGACCTCCCACTGTATGATATGGGACCGTCCATTGTGGGATATGAGGCTGTCCACTGTGTGATATGGGGCTATTCACTGTGTGCTATTGGGCCGTCCATTATGTGATATGGGGTGTTCACTGTGTGATATGGGGCTGTTCTCTGTGCAATATGGGGCCATCCACTGTGTGATATAGGGCCGTCCACTGTGAGATATTGGGCCATTCACTGTGCGATATGGAGCCATTCACTGTGCGATATGTGCCATTCACTGTGCGATATGGGGCCATTCACTGAGCGATATGGGGCCATTCACAGTGTGATATCAAACCCTCTACTGTGCGATATTGGGCTATTCACTATGATATGGGGCCATTCACTGAGCGATATGGGGCCATTCACTGAGCGATATGGGG
Organism: Chiloscyllium plagiosum; assembly: GCF_037043375.1. Classification (NCBI taxonomy): domain Eukaryota; kingdom Metazoa; phylum Chordata; class Chondrichthyes; order Orectolobiformes; family Hemiscylliidae; genus Chiloscyllium; species Chiloscyllium plagiosum. The sequence goes on from NW_028270159.1 coordinate 44,755,527, forward strand.
CCGTCCACTGTGCGATATGGGGCCATTCACTGAGCGATATGGGGCGATCCACTGTGCGATGTAGGGCCATTCACTGAGCAATATGGGGCCGTCCACTGTGCGATATGGGGCCATTCACTGTGCAATATAGGGCCATTAATTGAGCAATATGGGGCCATTAATTGAGCGATATGGGGCCATTAATTTAGCGATATGGGGCCATTAATTGAGTGATATGGGGCCATTCACTGAGCAATATGGGGCCGTCCACTGTGCGATATGGGGCCGTCCACTGTGCGATATGGGGCCATTCATTGAGCGAAATGGGCCCATTCACTGTGCGATATGGGGCCATCCACAGTGCGGTATGGGGCCGTCCACTGTGAGATATTGGGCCATTCACCGTGCAATATGGAGCTGTCCACTGTGTGATATGGGCCCATTCACTGTGCAATATGGGGCCATTCACTGTGCGATATGGGCCATTCACTGTGCGATATGGGGCCATCCACTGTGCGATATAGGGCCATTCACTGAGCGATATGGGGCCGTCCACTGTGCGATATGGGGCCATTCACTGAGCGATATGGGGCCGTCCACTGTGCGATATAGGGCCATTCACTGAGCAATATGGGGCCGTCCACTGTGCGATATGGGGCCATTCACTGTGCGATATTGAGCAATATGGGGCCATTAATTGAGCGATATGGGGCCATTCACTGAGCGATATGGGGCCATTAATTGAGCGATATGGGGCCATTAATTGAGCGATATGGGGCCATTCACTGAGCGATATGGGGCCGTCCACTGTGCGATATGGGGCCATCCACTGTGCGATATGGGGCCAATCACTGAGCAATATGGGGCCGTCCACTGTGCAATATGGGGCCATTCACTGTGCCATATGGGGACATTCACTGTGCGATATGGGGCCATTCATAGTGCGATATGGGGCCATCCACTGTGCGCTATGGGGCCATTCACTGTGTGGTATGGGCCGTCCACTGTGAGATATTGGGCCATTCACCGTGCAATATGGAGCTGTCCACTGTGTGATATGGGCCCATTCACTGTGCGATATGGGGCCATCCACTGTGCGATATAGGGCCATTCACTGAGCGATATGGGGCCGTCCACTGTGCGATATGGGGCCATCCACTGTGCGATATAGGGCCATTCACTGAGCAATATGGGGCCGTCCACTGTGCGATATGGGGCCATTCACTGTGCGATATAGCGCCATTAATTGAGCGATATGGGGCCATTAATTGAGCGATATGGGGCCATTAATTGAGTGATATGGGGCCATTCACTGAGCAATATGGGGCCGTCCACAGTGCGATATGGGGCCGTCCACTGTGCGATATGGGGCCGTCCACTGTGCGATATGCTGCCATCCACTGTGCGATATGGGGCCATTAATTGAGCGATATGGGGGCCATTCACTGAGCGATATGGGGCCGTCCACTGTGCGATATGGGGCCATCCACAATGTGATATGGGGCCGTCCACTGTGCGATATGGGGCCGTCCACTGTGCGATTATAGGGCCATTCACTGAGCAATATGGGGCCATCCACTGTGCAATATGGGGCCGTCCACTGTGCGATATGGGGCCGTCCACTGTGCAATATGGTGCCATTCACTGAGCAATATGGGGCCATTCACTGAGCAATATGGGGCCGTCCACTGTGCGATATGGGGCCATTCACTGTGCGATATAGGGCCATTAATTGAGCGATATGGGGCCATTAATTGAGTGATATTGGGCCATTCACTGAGCGATATGGGTCCATTAATTGAGCGATACGGGGCCATTCACTGAGAGATATGGGGCCGTCCACTGTGCGATATGGGGCCATCCACTGTGCGATATGTGGCCATTCACTGAGCAATATGGGGCCGTCCACTGTGCGATATGGGGCCATTCACTGTGCGATATAGGGCCATTAATTGAGCGATATGGGGCCATTAATTGAGTGATATGGGGCCATTCACTGTGTGATATGGGGCCATTAATTGAGCGATATGGGGCCATTAATTGAGTGATATGGGGCCATTCACTGAGCAATATGGGGCCGTCCACTGTGCGATATGGGGCCGTCCACTGTGAGATATGCTGCCATCCACTGTGCGATATGGGACCATTCACTGAGCGAAATGGGCCCATTCACTGTGCGATATGGGCCATTCACTGTGCGATATGGGGCCGTCCACTGTGCAATATAGGCCATCCACTGTACGATATGGGGCCATTCACTGTGCAATATGGGGCCGTCCACTGTGCGATATGGGACCATCCACTGTGCGATATGGTGCCATCCACTGTGCGATATAGGGCCATTCACTGAGCAATATGGGGCCGTCCACTGTGCGATATGGGGCTATTCACTGTGCGATATAAAGCCATTAATTGAGCGATATCGGGCCATTAATTGAGTGATATGTGGCCATTCACTGAGCGATATGGGGCCATTAATTGAGCGATATGGGGCCATTAATTGAGCGATATGGGGCCATTCACTGAGCGATATGGGGCCGTCCACTGTGCGATATGGGGCCATCCACTCTGCGATATGGGGCCATTCACTGAGCAATATGGGGCCGTCCACTGTGCGATATGGGGCCATTCACTGTGCGATATAGGGCCATTAATTGAGCGATATGGGGCCATTAATTGAGCGATATGGGGCCATTCACTGAGCAATATGGGGCCATCCACTCTGCGATATAGGGCCATTCACTGAGCAATATGGGGCCATTCACTGTGCGATATGTGGCCGTTCTCTGTGCGATATGGGGCCATTCACTGTGCGATATAGGGCCATTAATTGAGCGATATGGGGCCATTAATTGAGCGATATGGGGCCATTCACTGAGCAATATGGGGCCATCCACTCTGCGATATAGGGCCATTCACTGAGCAATATGGGGCCATTCACTGTGCGATATGGGGCCGTTCTCTGTGCGATATGGGGCCGTCCACTGTGTGATTTGGGGCCATCCACAATGTGATATGGGGCCGTCCAGGGTGCGATATGGGGCCGTCCACTGTGCGATATGGGGCCGTCCACTGTGCGATATGGTGCCATCCACTGTGCGATATAGGGCCATTCACTGAGCAATATGGGGCCGTCCACTGTGCGATATGGGGCCGTCCACTGTGCGATATGGGGCCATCCACTGTGCAATATGGGGCCATTCACTGTGCGATACGGGGCCATTCACAGAGAGATATGGGGCTGTCCACTGTGTGATATGGGCCCATTCACTGTGCAATATGGGGCCATTCACTGTGCGATATGGGGCCATCCACTGTGCGATATAGGGCCATTCACTGTGCGATATGGGGCCGTCCACTGTGCGATATGGGGCCATCCACTGTGCGATATAGGGCCATTCACTGAGCAATATGGGGCCGTCCACTGTGCGATATGGGGCCATTCACTGTGCGATATAGCGCCATTAATTGAGCGATATGGGGCCATTAATTGAGTGATATGGGGCCATTCCCTGAGCAATATGGGGCCGTCCACTGTGCGATATGGGGCCGTCCACTGTGCGATATGCTGCCATCCACTGTGCGATATGGGGCCATTCATTGAGCGAAATGGGCCCATTCACTGTGCGATATGGGGCCGTTCTCTGTGCGATATGGGGCCGTCCACTGTGTGATTTGGGGCCATCCACAATGTGATATGGGGCCGTCCAGTGTGCGATATGGGGCCGTCCACTGTGCGATATGGTGCCATCCACTGTGCGATTATAGGGCCATTCACTGAGCAATATGGGCCATCCACTGTGCGATATGGGGCCGTCCACTGTGCGATATGGTGCCATCCACTGTGCGATATAGGGCCATTCACTGAGCAATATGGGGCCGTCCACTGTGCGATATGGGGCCATTCACTGTGCGATATAGGGCCATTAATTGAGCGATATGGGGCCATTAATTGAGTGATATTGGGCCATTCACTGAGCGATATGGGGCCATTAATTGAGCGATATGGGTCCATTAATTGAGCGATACGGGGCCATTCACTGAGAGATATGGGGCCGTCCACTGTGCGATATGGGGCCATCCACTGTGCGATATGTGGCCATTCACTGAGCAATATGGGGCCGTCCACTGTGCGATATGGGGCCATTCACTGTGCGATATAGGGCCATTAATTGAGCGATATGGGGCCATTAATTGAGTGATATGGGGCCATTCACTGTGTGATATGGGGCCATTAATTGAGCGATATGGGGCCATTAATTGAGCGATATGGGGCCATTCACTGAGCAATATGGGGCCGTCCACTGCGCGATATGGGGCCGTCCACTGTGCGATATGTGGCCGTCCACTGTGCGATATGCTGCCATCCACTGTGCGATATGGGACCATTCACTGAGCGAAATGGGCCCATTCACTGTGCGATATGGGCCATTCACTGTGCGATATGGGGCCGTCCACTGTGCAATATAGGCCATCCACTGTACGATATGGGGCCATTCACTGTGCGATATGGGGCCGTCCACTGTGCGATATGGGGCCGTCCACTGTGCGATATGGGACCATCCACTGTGCGATATGGTGCCATCCACTGTGCGATATAGGGCCATTCACTGAGCAATATGGGGCCGTCCACTGTGCGATATGGGGCTATTCACTGTGCGATATAAAGCCATTAATTGAGCGATATCGGGCCATTAATTGAGTGATATGTGGCCATTCACTGAGCGATATGGGGCCATTAATTGAGCGATATGGGGCCATTAATTGAGCGATAAGGGGCCATTCACTGAGCGATATAGGGCCATTAATTGAGCGATATGGGGCCATTAATTGAGCGATATGGGGCCATTCACTGTGTGATATGGATACGTTCTCTGTGCGATATGGGGCCATTCACTGAGCAATATGGGGCCGTCCACTGTGCGATATGGGGCCATTCACTGTGCGATATAGGGCCATTAATTGAGCGATATGGGGCCATTAATTGAGCGATATGGGGCCATTCACTGTGTGATATGGATACGTTCTCTGTGCGATATGGGGCCATTCACTGAGCAATATGGGGCCATCCACTCTGCGATATAGGGCCATTCACTGAGCAATATGGGGCCATCCACTGTGCGATATGGGGCCATTCAGTGTGCAATATCGGGCCATTATTTGAGCAATATGGGGCCATTAATTGAGCGATATGGGGCCATTCACTGAGCGATATGGGGCCATTAATTGAGCGATATGGGGTCATTAATTGAGTGATATGGGGCCATTCACTGAGTAATATGGGGCCGTCCACTGTGCGATATGGGGCCGTCCGCTGTTCGATATGGGGCCGTCCACTGTGCGATATAGGGCCATTAATTGAGTGATATGGGGCCATTAATTGAGCGATATGGGGCCATTCACTGTGTGATATGGATACGTTCTCTGTGCGATATGGGGCCATTCACTGAGCAATATGGGGCCATCCACTGTGCGATATAGGGCCATTCACTGAGCAATATGGGGCCGTCCACTGTGTGATATGGGGCCATTCAGTGTGCAATATCGGGCCATTAATTGAGCAATATGGGGCCATTAATTGAGCGATATGGGGCCATTCACTGAGCGATATGGGGCCATTAATTGAGCGATATGGGGTCATTAATTGAGTGATATGGGGCCATTCACTGAGTAATATGGGGCCGTCCACTGTGCGATATGGGGCCATTCACTGTGCGATATAGGGCCATTAATTGAGCGATATGGGGCCATTAATTGAGTGATATGGGGCCATTCACTGTGTGATATGGGGCCATTAATTGAGCGATATGGGGCCATTAATTGAGCGATATGGGGCCATTCACTGAGCAATATGGGGCCGTCCACTGCGCGATATGGGGCCGTCCACTGTGCGATATGTGGCCGTCCACTGTGCGATATGCTGCCATCCACTGTGCGATATGGGACCATTCACTGAGCGATATGGGGTCATTAATTGAGTGATATGGGGCCATTCACTGAGTAATATGGGGCCGTCCACTGTGCGATATGGGGCCGTCCACTGTGCGATATGGGACCATCCACTATGCGATATGGGGCCATTCATTGAGCGAAATGGGCCCATTCACTGTGCGATATGGTGCCATTCACTGAGCAATATGGGGCTGTCCACTGTGCGATATGGGGCCATTCACTGAGCGATATAGGGCCATCCACTGTGCGATATGGGGCCATTCACTGAGCGATATTGGGCCGTCCACTGTGCGATATGGTGCCATCCACTGTGCAATATAGGGCCATTCACAGAGCAATATGGGGTCGTCCACTGTGCGATATGGGGCCATTCATTGAGCGAAATGGGCCCATTCACTGTGCGATATGGGGCCATTCACTGAGCAATATGGGGCTGTCCACTGTGCGATATGGGGCCATTCACTGAGCGATATAGGGCCATCCACTGTGCGATATGGTGCCATCCACAGAGCAATATGGGGTCGTCCACTGTGCGATATGGGGCCATTCACTGAGCAATATGGGGCCGTCCACTGTGCGATATGGGGCCGTCCACTGTGCAATAAGGGGCTGTCCACTGTGCGATATGGTGACATCCACTGTGCGATATCGGGCCATTCACTGAGCAATATGGGGCCGTCCACTGTGCGATATGGGGCCATTCACTGTGCAATATGGTGCCATTAATTGAGCGATATGGGGCCATTAATAGAGCGATATGGGGCCATTAATTGAGCGATATGGGGCCATTCACTGAGCGATATGGGGCCGTCCACTGTGCGATATGGGGCCATCCACTGTGCGATATGGGGCCAATCACTGAGCAATATGGGGCCGTCCACTGTGCAATATGGGGCCATTCACTGTGCAATATGGGGACATTCACTGTGCGATATGGGGCCATTCACAGTGCGCTATGGGGCCATTCAATGTGTGGTATGGGGCCGTCCACTGTGAGATATTGGGCCATTCACCGTGCAATATGGAGCTGTCCACTGCGTGATATGGGCCCATTCACTGTGCAATATGGGGCCATTCACTGTGCAATATGGGGCCATTCACTGTGCGATATGGGGCCATCCACTGTGCGATATAGGGCCATTCACTGAGTGATATGGGGCCGTCCACTGTGCGATATGGGGCCATCCACTATGCGATATAGGGCCATTCACTGAGCAATATGGGGCCGTCCACTGTGCGATATGGGGCCATTCACTGTGCGATATAGCGCCATTAATTGAGCGATATGGGGCCATTAATTGAGTGATATGGGGCCATTCACTGAGCAATATGGGGCCGTCCACTGTGCGATATGGGGCCGTCCACTGTGCGATATGCTGCCATCCACTGTGCGATATGGGGCCATTCATTGAGCGAAATGGGCCCATTCACTGTGCGATATGGGGCCGTTCTCTGTGCGATATGGGGCCGTCCAGTGTGCGATATGGGGCCGTCCACTGTGCGATATGGGGCCGTCCACTGTGCGATATAGTGCCATCCACTGTGCGATTATAGGGCCATTCACTGAGCAATATGGGGCCATCCACTGTGCAATATGGGGCCGTCCACTGTGCGATATGGGGCCGTCCACTGTGCAATATGGTGCCATCCACTGTGCGATATAGGGCCATTCACTGAGCAATATGGGGCCGTCCACTGTGCGATATGGGGCCATTCACTGTGCGATATAGGGCCATTAATTGAGCGATATGGGGCCATTAATTGAGTGATATGGGGCCATTCACTGAGCGATATGGGGCCATTAATTGAGCGATATGGGTCCATTAATTGAGCGATATGGGGCCATTCACTGAGATATGGGGCCGTCCACTGTGCGATATGGGGCCATCCACTGTGCGATATGTGGCCATTCACTGAGCAATATGGGGCCGTCCACTGTGCGATATGGGGCCATTCACTGTGCGATATAGGGCCATTAATTGAGCGATATGGGACCATTAATTGAGCGATATGGGGCCATTCACTGTGTGATATGGGTACGTTCTCTGTGCGATATGGGGCCATTCACTGTGTGATATGGGGCCGTCCACTGTTTGTAATTTTTATTATTAATGACTTGGATGAGGGAGTCGAAGGGTGGGTCAGTAAATTTGCAGATGATACGAAGATTGGTGGAGTTGTGGATAGTGAGGAGGGCTGTTGTCAGCTGCAAAGAGACTTAGATATGATGCAGAGCTAGGCTGAGGAGTGGTAGATGGAGTTCAACCCTGCCAAGTGTGAGGTTGTCCATTTTGGAAAGACAAATAAGAATGTGGAATACAGGGTTAACGGTAGGGTTCTTAGTGAGGTGGAGGAACAGAGGGCTCTTGGGGTCTATGTTCATAGATCTTTGAAAGTTGCCACTCAGGTGGATAGAGCTTGTAAGAAGGCCTATGGTGTATTAGCATTCATTAGCCGAGGGATTGAATTCAAGAGTCGTGAAGTGATGTTGCAACTGTACAGGACTTTGGTTAGGCCACATTTGGAGTACTGTGTGTAGTTCTGGTCGCCTCACTTTAGGAAAGATGTGGAAGCTTTAGAGAGGGTGCAGAGAAGATTTACCAGGATGTTGCCTGGAATGGAGAATAGGTCGTACGAGGATAGGTTGAGAGTGCTAGGCCTTTTCTCGTTGGAATGGCGAAGGATGAGGGGTGACTTGATAGAGGTTTATAAGATGATCAGAGGAATAGATAGAGTAGACAGTCAGAAACTTTTTCCCCGGGTGCAACAGAGTGTTACAAGGGGACATAAATTTAAGGTGAAGGGTGGAAGGTATAGGGGAGATGTCAGGGGTGGGTTCTTTACCCAGAGAGTGGTGGGGGCATGGAATGTGCTGCCTGTGGGAATGGTAGAGTCAGATTCTTTGGTGACCTTTAAGCAGCAATTGGATAGGTACATGGATGGGTGCTTAAGCTAGGACAAATGTTCGGCACAACATCGTGGGCCGAAGGGCCTGTTCTGTGCTGTATTGTTCTATATTCTATAATATGGGGACATTCACTGTGCGATATGGGGCCGTCCACTGTGCGATATGGGGCCATTCACTGAGCGATATGGGGCCGTCCACTGTGCGATATGGGGCCATTCACTGAGCGATATGGGGCCGTCCACTGTGCGATATAGGGCCATTCACTGTGTGATATGGGGCCGTCCACTGTGTGATATGGGGCTATTCACTGTGCGATATGGGGCCGTCCACTGTGCAATATGGGGCCGTCCACTGTGAGATATGGGGCCATTCACTGTGTGATATGGGGCCGTCCACTGTGAGATATGGGGCCATTCACTGTGTGATATGGGGCCGTCCACTGTGAGATATGGGGCCATTCACTGTGCGATATGGGGCCGTTCTCTGTGCGATATGGGGCCGTCCACTGTGTGATTTGGGGCCATCCACAATGTGATATGGGGCCGTCCAGTGTGCGATATGGGGCCATTCACTGTGTGATATGGGGCATTCTCTGTACGATATGGGGGCATTCACAGTGCGATATGGGGCCATTCACAGTGCGATATGGGGCCATTCACAGTGCGATATGGGGCCATTCACAGTGCGATATGGGGCGTTCTCTGTACGATATGGGGACATTCACAGTGCGATATGGGGCCGTCCACTGTGCAATATGGTGCCTTTCACTGTGCGATATGGGCCATTCACTGAGCGATATGGGGCCGTTCTCTGTGCAACATGGGGCCGTCCACTGTGTGATATGGGGCCATTCACTGTGCGATATGAGCCGTCCACTGTGCGTTATGGGGCTGTCCACTGTGCAATACAGGACCATCCACTGTGCGATACGGGACCGTTCGCTGTGTACTATGGGGCCCTCCACTGTGTGATATGGGGCTATTCACTGTGCGATATGGGGTAAAGATGAGGACTGCAGATGCTGGAAACCAGATATCACACAGTGAATGGCCCCATAGTGCACAGTAGAGGATCCGGTATCACACAGTGAATGGCCCAATTTTGCACAGTGAATGGCCCCATATCACACAATGGATGGCCCCATATCGCACAGTGAATCACCCCATATCACACCGTATATGGCCCAATATTGCACAGTCTAGATTAGAGTGGTGCTGGAAAAACATAGCAGGTCAGGCAGCATCCGAGGAGTAGGAAAATCGACATTTCAGGCACAAACACTTCATCCTGATATTGGGCCATTTACTGTGCAATATTGGGCCATTCAATGTGTGATATGGGGCCCTCCGCTGTGCGATATGGGACTGTCCATTGTGTAATATGGTACCGTCCACTGTGCAATAATGGCACTGTCCACTGTGCGAATACGGGGCCATTCAATGTGCGATATGGGGCACTCCACTGTTCGACAAGGGACTATTCAATGTGCACTATGGGGCTATTCATTGCGATAAGACGCCGTCTGTTGTGCAATATACAAGGCCAGGTCTCAGCAACATACCCTCCATTTCTCACTTTTTATTTTCATAGAATCTCTACAGTTTGGAAACAGGCCATTCAGACCAACAATTTAAACTGACTCTCCAAAGAGCATCCCACCCTATCCCTGTAACTCTGCATTTCCCATAGCCAATCCTGAAGAAGGGCTAATGCCCGAAACGTCAATTCTCCTGTTCCCTAGATGCTGCCTGACCTGCTGCGCTTTTCCAGCAACACATTTCCATCCCATAGCCAATCTACCTAACCTACACATCTTTGGACTGTGGGAGGTAACCAGAGCACCCGGTGGAAACCCACAGAGACATGGGGAGAGACATGCAAACTCCACACAGACTGCCACCTGAGGCTGGAATCGAACCCGTGTCCCTGGACCAGTGAGGCAGCAGTGCTTTGCTCATATTAGTGCTTATCATCACTGTACAGATGCAGAGCATTTCCTCCTCTGAGGGGAGAGAGAGAGAGATTCCCTCCAGCGTATTAAATTGTAACCTTAATAATGGCTTCAGCTGACCAGCCACCGCAGACTGTAGCTAAGCTGAAGCCAGCCACAAGGGAAGATCATCTAACCCTGCCCCTGTCAGGTTCTATAACCCTTGATGTCTCAGGGCCTGAAAGCTTTGAGCTAGATCCATTAGCTCAGTACCAGTAGGAGACAGGTCACTCTCACACCATGCCTGAGGAGGACAATGGAGCCATCTCTGAATTCACCTACAAATCCTGCCCTTGCATTTATATAGCACCTTTCCTGATTGCAGAACCTGAAGTACTTATAAAGCATAGCTGCTGCTGCTGCTTAGTGGGTGCTTTCTGCAAAATAAAGATTGTATTCCCTTTGTGACTGATACATCCTATCTCTTCCCTCTTCTTTATAGAACAAAGGCTCCCATTGGAGTGAGTTTTGAAGACAACAGCCTCAATGACAGCGATGAGTGAACCATCTGGTCAAGTTCAACATGGATTAACTAGAAATATATACAGGGGAAGTGTGGTTTTTAACCATAATTTATTTCTTTTAGGCAATGATAGATATGAACTTTTTAAAAGGAAATGCTGTCTCTGTTTGTTTAACAAACAACAATAATGAGGTATTTTATATGGCTTTTTAAAGTAAAAGGAAAGTTGTTCCATTGTGTGTAGTGCATTCTGCATTTGGTATGGTTTACACAAAGAGCTCTAAGGCAGAAGTGGATACTGCAGATGCTGGAGATTAGAGTCAAGATTATGTCCAGCAGGTCAAGCAGCATCCGAGGAGCAGGAGAATCGACGTTTCAGCCAAAAGCCCTTCATCAGGAATCCTGATGAAGGGCTTTTGCCTGAAACATTGATTTTCCTGAACAAAGGGCTCTAAGTTTAGAGACTGTGTAAAATGGACAAAACAAGATTTTCCATTTTCCGTTATGGAAAAAAACATCCACAATTCATCGACTGCAGTACAGAGAGAAAGGTTTGTATTCTCTTTTGCTTCTTTCACTATTTTCACTGGAGTGTAAGAGGTTGAGGGGGTGGTCTTATAGAAGTTTATCTGTGCCTCTCATGATTTCATAATGTCAGTAGCAAAGGTCTTTTCCCTAGGGTGGGAGAGTTCAAAACTAGGTGGCATATTTTTATGGTGAGAGGAGAAAGATTTAAAAAGACACGAGGGGACGATTCTTTTTTTTTTAACATGTCGAGTGGTTTGTTTGTGGAATAAACTTCCTGAGGAAGTTATGACGTCAAAGGACATTTGGGTAAGTACGTGAATAGGAAATGTTTGGAGAGATTTGGCTAATCGCAGGCAGGTTGGACTAGTTTAGTTTGGGATTATGGTTGGCATAGACTGGTTGGACTGAAGGGTCTATTTCCATGCTGTATGACTATTACTTTCATAACCTTAGGATATCCTGAAGAGCTGAAAGTGTGTATTTTAAGCGTGGGCTGTCCCTCAGGATCAAGATTAGAGTGGTGCTGGAAAAGCACAGTAGGTCAGGCAGCATCCGAGAGCGGGAAAATTGACATAGAACATTTCAGTGCAGTCAGCCCTTTAGCCCTCGATGCTGTGCCAACCTGTGAAACCAATCTGAAGCCTATCTAACCTACACTATTTCATTCTTGTCCATATGCCTATCCAATGACCATTTAAATGCCCTCAATGTTGGCGAGTCTATTACTATTGCAGGCAGTGTGTTCCATGCCCCTAACTATTCTGACTAAAGAAACTACCTCTGACATCTATCTTATATCTATCATCCCTCAATTTAAAACTATGTCCCCTTGTGCTAGCCATTGCCATCTGAGGAAAAAGGCTCTCACTGTCCGCCCTACCTAACCCTCTGATTATTTTGTATGTTTCAATTAAGTCACCTCTCAACCTTCTTCTCTCTAATGAAAACAGCTTCAAGTCCGTCAGCCTTTCCTCATAAGACCTTCCCTCCATACCAGGCAACATTTTAGTAAATCTCCTCTAAACACTTTCCAAAGCGTCCACATCCTTCCCATAATGCGGTGAGCAGAACTCTATGCAATACTCCAAGTGCAGCCACACCAGAGTTTTGTACAGCTGTACCATGACCTCATGCTTCCGAAAATCAATCCCTCTACCGATAAAAGCTAACACACCATATGCCTTTTTAACAACCCTATCAACCTGGGTGGCAACTTCAAGGATCTATTTCCCTGGACACCGAGATCTCTCTCCTCAACTACACTACCAAGAATCTTACCATTGGCCAGTATTCTGCATTCCTGTTACTCCGACCAAAGTGAAGCACCTCACACTTTTCTGCAATAAACTCTATTTGTCACCTCAGCCCAGCTCTGCAGCTTATCTATGTCCTTCTGTAACCTACAAAATCCTTCACCACTATCCACAACTCCACCGACCTTAGCATCATCTGCAAATTTACTAACCCATCCTTCTACACCCTCATCCAGGTCATTTATAAAAATGACAAACAGCAGTGGACCCAAAACAGATCCTAGCTGTACACCACTAGTAACTGAACTCAACGATGAATATTTCCCATCAGCTGCCACCCTCTGTCGTCTTTCAGCGAACCAATTTCTGATCCAAACCGCTAAATCGCCCTCAATCCAATGCCTCCATATTTTGTGCAATAGCCTACTCTGTGGAACCTTATAAAATGCCTTACTGAAATCCATATACACCACATCAACCACTTTACCCTCATCCACCTGTTTGGTCACCTTTTCAAAGAACTCAATAAGGTTTATGAGGCACGACTTACCCTTCACAAAACTGTGTTGACTATACCTAATCAACTTATTTCTTTCTAGATTATTATAATTCCTATCTCTTATAACCCTTTCCAACACTTTACCCACAACCAAAGTAAGGCTTACTAGTCTACAATTACCAGGGTTGTCTCTACTCCCCTTCTTGAACAAGGGGACAAAATTTGCTATCCTCCAGTCTTTTGGCACTATTCTTATGGACAATGATGACATAAAGATCAAAGCCAAAGGCTCGGCAATCTCCTTCCTGGTTTCCCAGAGAATCTTAGGATAAATCCCATCTGGTCCAGGGGACTTACCTGTGTTTACACTTTCCAGAATTGCTAACACCTCCTTCTTGTGAACCTGAATCCCATCTAGTCTAGTAGCCTGAATCTCAGTATTCTCCTCGACAACATTGTCTTTTTCTAGTGTGAATACTGATGAAAAATATTAATTTAGCACTTCCGGGGATCCAAGATGGCGGCGACCCAGCAAGCCTGAGTCTATAGTGCTCCTCCCAAGACTTGGGCAAAGTGGGCCACCCACCCCCACCACACTCACCAAATCATTTAAAATAGCTGTTTAATTTAATTAGTTGCTTAGTATTAAATTTAAACAATCTAATCTTTAGTAAAAATGACTAAAGGGAAGGGAGCCCGCAGCTCTCAGCAAGCAGGAACCCCTCCCCCACCCTCTCCAGCTGCAGCAGAGGCGTCCACAGCCGCCTCGGGGGTCTTACCTACAGTGGCAATCCTTGTGGAAATGACCTCCAAGCTGGACGCGAAGATCGACGCTTTCATTGAAGAAACCCGAAGCCGATGGGACTCACTCTCGGCCGCGCTGCAAAAGCACGACCGAGACATTAAAGAAATCGAGCGCCGAGTCGGAGAGGCGGAGCTAAAGGCTGCGACCTCTGAAACTACAGCACAATCGGCCGTGGATCAGGTCCGGACTCTCGAACAGCGAGTCCGGACCTTAGAGAATCACATTGACGACCTCGATAATCGAGGTCGCCGAAAAAATATTCGTTTGCTGGGCCTTCCCGAACGGGTAGAGGAAGGCCAGCTTACAGCATTCCTTGAACAGTGGCTTCCACAGCTGTTAAATCTGGAGGCTGGATCAGGCCAGGTAAGGCTAGAATGGGCTACCGGGTCGCAATACGCGGACCCGGCTCAAACCAGCGCCCACACCCGCTGCAGAGCTATAGGGAGAGGCAGATACTCCTAGAAGCCTCTAGAAATCTTGGAAAAGATTCCCAAGCCATGATCTATAAAGGATCCAAGATCATGTTATTCCAGGACTTTTCCCCAGCTCTGGTCCGAAAGAGGAAGGCATTCGATGAGGCGAAGAAGTGTTTAAGGGACTTAAATATTCAGTACTCCTTACGCTACCCAGCGACGCTGCGCTTTAACCATGAAGGATCCGTGTATAACTTGGGATCGCCAGAAAAGGCTAAGGAAATTTTGGACTCTCTTAGATAAATTTTAAGAGACAATGGATGTTGGTTTGCCTTTCCCCCATTCCGGTTTATATCCCCCCCTTTTTCTTTTTTCTTACCTTACTGTTTAATATTATCTTGGGGGGTGGGGAGAGGGATTTATTTATTTGTTCTCTATTTAACGATTTTCTCCCCCCCTTGGGGTTGTTTTTTTTTATTATTCTATGTATGTATGTGTGTATGTATATATATGTGTATGTATGTATATGTATATATATAAGCCGGGGGGTTTAGTTAATGTTGGTGGGGGAGGTGGTTACCTTATTCTATTTTACCTCTGTCTCTAGGAGCGGGGTTGTTTTCCCTTGTTATTTTGTATTATTATACTTAATTATTATTTGTTGAGGTTGTAATTTTATAGTTATATATGTTTATACATGGTATTAACATTACCAAATATATCCAGGTGTGGGGGGGGGGGGGAAGGTAGGGTGCTCACTGTTAACTCTAGCTTTGTATTATATCTGAATTCTCCTCATCCTATTGAGGAGCGCCTGGGTCAAGGGTGGGGCATTGGTTGGGAGAGGATACGATGGACCTTTGGAAAGGAAGTGATACCCCCTGGGAACAAGGGGGAAAATCTCCATTTAAATATTTTTTTTTTATTATTTAGAAATAGTTTTTTATTATACTGTTGTGAGTGTATTAGAGAGCCTTTATTTTTGTGAATTTTATATGCTCTATGCTCGGGATGTTTCGGATAGGGTTTCCCCTCCCGAGGGGTCTCGGATTGGCCCAGAGGATTATGGTTGATCAGTCGGTTCAGTGGTGCACCTGGAATGTCAAGGGGAGTAATTCACCAGTCAAAAGGAAGAAAATATTATCAAATCTTAAGAAAGAAAGAGTTGATATAGCTCTCCTACAGGAGACACACCTGTTGGATAAAGAACACTTGAAATTACAACAGGGTGGATTTGATCAGGCCTTTTTTTCTTCTTTTAGCTCAAAAAGCAGGGGAGTTGTTATTCTTGTTTGGAAGAATTTCCCTTTCAAAATCCTAAATCAGATAAAAGACGAATCTGGACGATATATTCTGATTAAAGCCCTTATAAATGGAGAGGAATATGGGATTTTAAATTTGTACTGCCCCCAGGCACACCCCTTTAAATTTATAACGGAAGCCTTCTCAAAATTGATGGCTCTTGGTGCCCGTCATACAATTATAGGGGGAGACTTTAATTGTATTATAGATCCGTAAATAGATAGGGTTCCCAAGAGTACTGCAGGAGTATCTCCCAGATCTAGACAATTGGTGGATCTGAACAAAGAATTAGGATTAGTAGATGTATGGAGATGTCTCCATCCACAGGGCAGAGATTTTTCTTTTTACTCCAATCCAGATAAATGCCATACCAGAATTGATATGTTTTTTGCCCCCTCGATTTTTTTAAATTCCATATCATCCTGTAAAATAGGTAGTATAGCAATTTCCGACCACGCTGCTGTATATATGGAAACCAAGCTGAGGAACAATGGGACATCCCCTCGGCATTGGCATATGGACCCCTTCCTAATGAAAGACAGTAAATTTGTAAAGTACTTCTCTCAAGAATTTAAAACTTTTTTAGAAATTAATTTAGGTACGGCTAGCGACCCATCAATGATGTGGGAGACCATCAAAGCTTACGCACGAGGTTTGATCATCTCCTACTCAGCGACCCAGAAAAAATTAAAGGGAGAACAACAGTGTCTGCTCGAAGCCCGCTTAAAAGCAGCTGAAACTACATACGCCGATAGACCTTCTATTATTAAATTGCAAAGGATTACGGCCCTTAGGACAGCTCTAAACACCACGCTTACCCAAACGGCTAAGAGGGAAATATTATTTGCAAAACAAAGGTTATATGAATATGGCGACAAACCGGGTAGATACTTGGCATTTCTTGCAAAGAAAAAAAAGGCCCCTCAAACTATCATGTCTATCAAGGAAAGTACGGGTATTTTGACTCATGATCATAAAAAGATTAATGCAATCTTTAGAAAATTTTATTCTGATTTATATAAATCGCAGGATTGTGAATACAGGACTAGGAGGATGCAGTCATTTTTTAAAAATTTGACCTTTCCGGACCTAACTCCGGAACAGGTATCGGTCTTGAATGTTCCCCTAACAATCCAAGAAATACTTGACGCAATCAGGCAACTTCAGAGCGGTAAGGCACCTGGCCCAGATGGGTTTCAAGCTGAATTCTATAAAGAATTTACAGGAATATTGGCTGGTCCACTTATGGACATGTATAACTATGTATATAGTCAGGGCTGTCTCCCGCCTTCGCTGAAAGAGGCGAATATCTTTCTTATCCTTAAAAAAGGAAAGGACCCAGAAGATTGTGCATCATACAGACCAATATCCTTGCTAAATGTAGACTTTAAAATCCTTTCTAAAACGTTAGCATTGAGACTAGAAAGGGTACTGCCACATATTATAAAGGAGGATCAGACGGGGTTTATTAAGGGCTGTAGATCATCCAATAATATTAGAAGGGTTTTGAATATGATTCAAGCCTGCCATCAGGGAAAGATACCAGGAGTAGTAGTCTCATTAGACACGGAAAAGGCATTCGATAGGGTTGAATGGTCATATTTGTTTTACACATTGGAAAGGTTTGGCATTGGAAAGGTGTTTACCAAATGGGTCTCAACATTGTATAGTGATCCCAAAGCAGTTGTGGTTACCAATGGATTAGGTTCGGATAGCTTCAGTGTGGGTAGGGGCTGCCGTCAGGGATGTCCTCTCTCGCCATTGTTATTTACGCTAATAATTGAACCACTAGCAGAAGCTATACGGGCTGATCCTAATATAACGGCCCCGAGGATTGGTACAGGTAAATATAAAATGACCCTTTATGCAGATGTTCTCCTATTCCTCAGTAATCCTCTTATGTCCGTACCTCACTTAATCCAAGTTATTAATACATTTAGTGCATTCTCAGGCTATAAAATTAATTTTTCAAAATCGGAGGCTATGCCAATGTGAGGCCTTGCTATGATACCCCACTTAGTGGGCGGATCCCATTTTCCCTTTTGTTAGTCCATGGAGGGTTTCTTATATTTAGGCATTTTTATTACCCCAGCATTTGGTCAGTTATACAAGGCTAACCTTGTGCATTTACTGGAAAGGATAAGGCAGGACCTCCAGCGATGGGGAGACCTTCCAATTTTCTGGCTGGGTAGAATAGCACTAATTAAAATGAATGTCCTGCCCCATCTCCTATACCCTATGAGAATGCTTCCGGTGATGCTACCGAGGCTGGCACTACGTAAATTATATGGCTGGTTGGGTTCGTTTATCTGGAATCATAGACGGCCCCTCATTAAGCTGAAGAAGCTACAGCTTCCACAGGCAAGGGGAGGATTGGACTTCCCAGATTTTAGGAAATATCAGTTAAGTTCCTTATTAAGTTACATAGCTGATTGGGTCTTGTTTGATCTACAATCAATCTGGTTGGACATCGAAGCTTCTCATGTAAAATGCCCATTTATTAACCTTTTATTTTCAGACAAGAGGAAAATCATTACGGATCACTGTAAAAACCCTATAATACTAAATACAATTAAAGCTAGGAATATAATGCAGCAAAATGAGGGCAACTCACATAAAACATCCCCCTATGCACCGATAGTGGGAGCATGGGGATTCCAACCGGGGTTTACAGATGCCACTTTTAAACTCTGGAGATCCAGGGGTAACTCATGTCTAGGGGACCTATTTGAAGATGGGGTCCTGATGTCTTTTGAACAGCTGCGTCAGAAATTCGGATTACCTAATGGAGACCTCTTTCAATACTTCCAAATTCGAGACTATATACAGAAGAAGACTACGTTATTAGATAGTCTTTATAAATCAGATAGAGAATGTAGAGTACTACGACCAATGGGGGTATCCTCCATCAGTACTATTTATCATTTACTACATGATGAAGTATCGGGAGATATGGACAATTTGCTTAAAACTTGGGATCAGGAATTGGGACTAGAAATCTCTATAGAAATGTGGAATAACATTTGGGAAAACGCCAGAAGAATCACCATCTGTAACAGAACTCAGGCTACCCAGCTGAAGATACTTCATAGGGCCCATATAGCACTGGATCGATTGGCAAAATTTAAGGCAGGGGCATCCCCAATGTGTCCCAAATGTAAAATAGAGGTGGGCACTCTTGTACATTGTCTATGGACCTGTCATAAGATCCGTAGATACTGGACTAAAGTAGCAAGTGCCCTGACAGAAATTTTAGGAACGGAAATTAAAGTATACCCCGTATCTCTCCTTTTGGGCTTTTCGAACTTATCCTCCCTGGACATGCACGGGAAGAGACTATTTTCTATTCTCTCTTGCTGTGCAAGGAAAAATATTTTGGTAAACTGGGTGGCTGAGGGGCCTCCTGGACTTTCAAATTGGCACAGATTAATTATGGAATGTATTCCCCTTGACTTCCTTACAAATATGGTGCACCGAAAGACCGAATTATTTTATAAAATATGGCAGCCCTTCTTGAATTATATGAATACAGATATTTCAGCTATCCTAACAAGGGCTTTTATTTAATTGAGATTACGAACCCAGCTGGTCCGGGGCCCCGCACGAATACGGGTTTTGTTACATTTGAGGTTAACACATTCCGAGCACGTATCTCACGACCCAATTTCTGTGTTATCCGCTGTTTTTTTTTCTCTTTCTCTTATTTGAATAATGTAAGAGACTTAATTATACACCCTGGTTAGTTGTAGGTTAGATTAGTAGTTGAGTTTTGTTTTTTATTCTCGGTATTTTTCTTTTGTTAAATTTTGGTTATTATATATTTAAGATTTAATTGTATATCAATGTTTGTACTTGAGAGTTTTGTTTATTTTTGTAAACTTGTAAAAATGTTAAATTTCTAATAAAAATATCTATATAAAAAAAATTTAGCACTTCCCCCATCTCCTCTGATTTCATGCACAACTTCCCACTACTATCCTTGATTGGCCCTAGTATAACTCTCGTCATTCTTTTATTCCTGACATACCTATAGGAAGCTTTAGGGTTTTCCTTGATCCTATCCACCAACGATTTCTCATGTCCCCTCCTGGCTCCTCCTCGCGCTCTTTTTCAGTCTTTCCTGGCTAACTTGTAACTCTCAAGCACCCTAATTGAGCTATCACATCTCATCCTTACATAAGCCTTCTTCTTCCTCTTGACAAGAGATTCAACTTCCTTAATAAACCATGGCTCCCGCGCTCTGTTGGATTGGTCATTGTATTTGGGTGAAGCACTGCAGTGGTCTGCCATCGCCCTCTACAGGATGGCTAACTAGGAAAAGCTCCCACTCACTGCCTGCCATAAGGTGAATGAGAAGAATTTTCGGTCTGATAATTAATCTGGTTGACTATAAACGCACCTTCTGGGGCCAAATCCAGCAGATTACCTAGGACTTGAATCCAGAGGTAGCGACGCTACTCACTACAACACAAGACTACCCCTCAACGAAATATTCTGGTTTATGCACAGCAAGATCCAACAAAGAGAAATCTCATAATGATAGTAATGTCGATGATAGGATAATATTACTAGAATGTGTGGAGAATTCTCCTACTAAATAGCGTCGCAGATTCCTTCGTGTCTAGCTGAGAGGGGAGGCAAAGTCTACATTTCAGGCTTACTGAAATGCAGTGCCTCCTCAATACTGTACTGAAGTGTCAGCCTGACTTCTGCAAGCAAGAAGCAGTGGTAAGGAACAGGCCTCAGAACTGAACAAAGTGCAGCATATGAACAAGCCCTTTGGCCCACAAAGACTGTGCTGACATGGCATTGTCTAAACTAAAAAATTTTTACCTCAATGCAGTCTGTATCCCTCTATTACCTCAGGATTAGAGTGGTGCTGGAAAAGCATGGCAGGTCAGGCAGCATCCTGATGAAAGACTTTTGCCCGAAACATCGATTTTCCTGCTCCTCGGATGCTGCTTGACCTGCTGTGTTTTTCCAGCACCACTCTAATCTTGACTCCAATCTCCAGCATCTGCAGTACCCACTTCCGCCTCCTCTGTTCCCTACCTGTTCATGCATCTGTCAAGATGATTCTTAAACCTTGCTATTGTATCCATCTCCACCACCTCTACTGGCAGCAGATACCAGGCACTATCATCTTATTAAAAAACTTTAACCTTCTCCCTTTTACCTTCAACCTTATCTTGTCCCCTCATAATTGACATTTCTAGCCTGGGAGAAAGACTCTGGTTATCCATTCTATTCATGTGTCTTGCAATTTTTAAAACTCCTATCAGGTCTCCCTTCATCTTTCAATATTCAAGTGAAAACAAACTAAGCTTGTCTAACCTCTCCTCACAGCTAATATCATCCAAACCAGGCCAGATCCTGGTAAACTGTTTCTGTACCCTCTCCAAAACCTCCACATCCTTCTGGTAGTGTGGTGACCAGAACTGCACACAATATTCCAAATGTGGCTGAGCTAAATTTCTACACAGCTGCAACATGACTTGCCAATGTTTATGCTCTATGCCCTGACCAGTGAAGGCAAGCACCTTCTTGATCACCTTATCCACTTGTGTTATCACTTTTAGGGAACTGTACACCTAGATCCCTCTGTATGTTGATGCTGGTAAGGGTTCTGCTATCTACTGTATACTTCCATCCTGTATTAGATCTTCCAAAACACATTCACCTCACATTTGTCTAAATTAAACTCTATCTGCCCTTTCTCCGCCCAAGTCTCTAGTCTGTCCATAATCTGTGGTATGTTCTGACAATCCATCTCATTATCAACAGCTCCCCCGATCTTTGAATTATCCATAAAATTACTAATCAGACCACCTACATTGCCCTCCAAATCATTTTTATATATTACAAACAACAAGGGTCCCAGCACAGGTTCCTGCAGAACACCAGTGGTCACAGATCTCCGTTCAGAAAAATACCCATCCACTTCTATTCTGTCTTCTATGACTAAGCCATTTCTGTATGCATTTTACGAGCTCACTACAGATCGCATGTGACTTTACCAGTTGGATCAACCTGCCACAAGGAACTTTGCCAAAGTTCATGTAGCAACATGTGCTGCTCTGCCCTCATCAGACAGATTTGTCACTTCCTCAAAGAAAACTCAATCAAGTTTGAGAGATACGACATCCACTGCACAAAGCCTATTGTTAAAAAGCCCATTTTCTTTTTCATCCTTTTTACTTTCTTTTTTTTCTTCATCTTCTAACATTGTGGGGAAGCGAGAGTGGTGTCAGCAGGGTGTTGGCTACAGCAGCAATGGTGTCTGGAGCGTGGACTCTTGGCAGGCTTGTTGTTAGTGTGCATGGAGTGGGGCCTCCAATGAGGCCCGCACACCTTGCAGAAGCCCTTGGACTGTAGTTGAACATCCCTTCGACGGCAGAGGAACTCTATTTATCTAATTTTTTAAAATTCATTTTGGAACTCAAAATAGTGCTGGATTGTGACATTCTTCACTATATCTTTCTACAACTATGTGACAATAAATAACTCATTTTTCCAAACGTGAGTAAAACTGGGCACATCCAACAACATGGAACTGTTCAAACAACAAAAACAATTCCCAGCAAATGAATGTGATGATGCGTCTCACCCATTGAATGATAGCTGCCAGCCGGAAACTCAAAGAATGAATGTCCAATTTTTTTCTTGTTTTACAGAATATCAATTGGTTGCCAGCATTTTTGAGATTTTCCTTACCTGGTCTGGCCTACACATGACTCCAGATGGACAGCAACGTGGTTGAATCCTAACTGCTTTCTGGACAATTAGGAATAGGCAATGAACGAAGCCTGGATTTTTGGTGTCCCAGAGAGGAAGTGAGTGAGAGAAAGGCATTAACCAAATCCAAACCATCATACTGACAAATAAATAGAAACAATCTCAGGGGGAAAAAAAAGATGGAGTTCATACAGGGTTTTATTTAAGATATACAAGCAATGCAGCTACACCACTAATCATTTCATGAGCATTGAATTTATTTAACTGTAGTTCTTATGGCACAGTGGGTGGTATTTCTGCTTCTGAGCCAGATTCTCTGGGTTCAAGCCCCATTCCAGGACCTATTGACCACGTGTTTGTAAGAATAGAAGAATCAGCTGATCGACTGTCGTGGCTGCAATGCGACATTTTCTCACGTTAAAGGACTTGCCACAGAATACAACTCATGCAGCGTCCTTC
The DNA here is from genome assembly GCF_037043375.1 of Chiloscyllium plagiosum. Taxonomy (NCBI): domain Eukaryota; kingdom Metazoa; phylum Chordata; class Chondrichthyes; order Orectolobiformes; family Hemiscylliidae; genus Chiloscyllium; species Chiloscyllium plagiosum. The sequence continues at coordinate 44,778,813 of NW_028270159.1, forward strand.
TTGTCTGAGAGACGAACACAGAGAAATAACATCTTTAAATAAATGATTTTCAAAGATAATAGTGTGATATGTATATCCATGGTCATGCAGTATTATGACCATGATACAAATCTAAGAAGTGCATTGTTTTAAAAGTGCACTTGGGACCCTGTTTAGTTTTTAAACAATTTGCCATTCACCCAAAGTTTTTTACCCTGCCTTATCTGATGCCAGTATTTCTCCTAAATGATGATACTTTATCTTAGGGTATGAACATCTCTGGTTATTTGCTATTCAGCCCTAGGTGGCCTTGGAAAACCACTAGCAACTCAGCTCCTTGAATGCTGTAATCTGAGTTATGAAGGTAACCCCATAGCAATGTTCTCTCTGAGGTGCAACCTGAAAGTTTGCACGCGTAAGTCACACAATTATACTAAAAGATTGAAAAGTGTTTCATGCGCCAAAGCGGGAACATTGTCCCACACTCCTGTAAGGTGAGGATTTTGACCCAGCAATAACGAAAGTCCAAAGATGGGTGCTTGGGAAAGTATGTGGAAATTATGGATTCCCTCTGTATCTGGTGCTTTTACATAGCTTCAGTTAAGGTTGCAAGTTTGGGAGCCGTTGTAGAAGAGCCTAAAGACACCAAATCCTGTCCATGTCCAATACCCACTCATAGGCACCTTGAAGCAGATGTGAACATGGATAGACAAGGACCTAGTAGTATTATCATTGGACTGTTAATCCAGAGACTCAGGAAATGTCCTGGGAACCTGGTTTCGAATCTTGCCATGGCAGATGGTGGAATTTGAATTCAATAAAAATCTGGAATTGAAGATCTAATGATGACCATGAATCCATTGTCAATTGTCAGATAAAACCTATCAGGTTCACTAATGTCTTTTAAGGAAGGAAAGGGCATTGTTATCCGGTCTGGCCTACATGTGACTCCAGACTGACAACAATGTGGTTGACTCTTAACTGCCCTCTGTGCAATTAGGAATAAGCAACGAATGAATGAATAAAATAAAGTGTACTACCTTGATTGTTATTTGATCACCCCCAACCTGGAAAACTGAGACTAACTGGAGCATTCCCAACACTTTCCATACTACTAATTAAGAGAAAGTGAAGACTGCAGATGCTGGAGATCAGAGTCGAGAGTGTAGATTACTTTAGATTAGATTACATTACAGTGTGGAAACAGGCCCTTCGGCCCAACAAGTCCACACTGACCCGCCGAAGCGCAACCCACCCATTCCCCTACATTTACCCCTTTACCTAACACTATGGGTAATTTAGCATGGCCAATTCACCTGACCTGCACATCTTTGGACTGTGGGAGGAAACCGGAGCACCCGGAGGAAACCCACGCAGACACGGGGAGAACGTGCAAACTCCACACAGTCAGTCGCCTGAGGCGGGAATTGAACCCGGGTCTTCGGCGCTGTGAGGCAGCAGTGCTAACCACTGTGCCACCGTGCCGTCCAATGTAGTGCTGGAAAAGCACAGCAGGTCAGGCAGCATCTGAGGAGCAGGAGAATCAACGTTTCGGGCAAAAGCCCTTCATCAGAAGGCTGCTTGACCTGCTGTGCTTTTCCAGCACCACACTCACATACTACCAATTAATACACGATTTATCAGTGATTGTACTTGGTACAAAGGTCTTTGTCGGCTGACCTCTGTGATGGATTTAGAAGTGAATTTACAATTGCAAAAGTGAAGCAATTCTCAATAAAAATGTAAAGGTGTTCTCCAAACAGTGGGAATTGTGATGAAAAGCACTCGCCTAAAATACTCAACTTTATTAATTGAAAATACATAATGTTGCCTTATTTTCAATTGCACAACAGAAATCATATATCAGAAATGATAAAGATAGCTTATTCTTGGTAAAACCACCAGCAACATACAAGATTTAAAGAGTAGGCATATGAAACACTAAATATGCTAAACTTTTAGTTTGATGTCTTTAGTGAAACACCACCAACGACTTGGGAATCAGACATCGAAAGGCAGACTGTCTTCCGAATGTATATGTCAAACTCAGATCAATACTGTAGTTTGTTAATTTACACTCTGCACTAATTATTAAGATAAACAATGTAAAGATACAGCAGCAAGACCAGAGTGTGAATTTCAGTATCTAGATCTGTAAGTATTTCATATAGTCGGTTTTTAAACACAATTGTCAATCCTTGAGTATTTGTAGGTTAATCTCCAAGGCACAAAATTTGGACAAATCCATGAAACAGATCCTTGGGGCGTGAACAAAAAAAAACTTCCCTTTTTTAAAACACATTTGTTCATTAATTATTCAACTATTGGGAATGTTACAGGGTGATTTTGTGTAGAGCAGTTGGAGGCAGGTCATTCCACTGAGATCATATGAAGAGGAGGCGACACACAACTGAACTCATATTCATAAAACCCAAACCATCTGTAGCACCAAAGTGCTCACATTAAATATTAGAAGGGATGGCAAGCCACCACAATATCGAGAGAAGCACCAGCAGAATGGTTTCACAGATTCCTACATATTGTTGGTCTTGTATCGTCAGGACACATGCAAGAATGCCAAATGTCAAAAAGTCACAGCAACTTGTACTCCAGGTGAAAATGGGACGGATTGGTTATCTGTCAAGCTTGTTGGTTCACTTGCTGGAAGCAATCAATATACAGTCATACTCAGGGACCCCTTTCTGGCCTGTCCTTTATTGATTATATGGAAGCCTCAAGCTCCCTGTTGCTTCTTCTGTAGCAACACTTCCACTAATCAGAGTTAACTTGCCAATCAATCAGTGCCCTCTCTTTCCCCGACCCTTATCTCCTGTAGTATAAGGTGTTGCGATTGTTTGAAACATAGCATTCTTGTGTTTGTTCCGATGAGTCGAAGACGAAGACCCTCAACAACATAGTACTGTTCAGCAATATTCAAGTTTTGTACTACTAAGCAACTAATTAAATATATTGTGACTACTATTATCCTTGACAGTTAATAGGAAACTCAAAGTTTTCAGAACCACTGCCTGCCCAAATCAACTCCCAACCACAACTTTGGACGGACAGCTCAGGTGTTACAATAGAGAATAGAATAGGGACCCTTGCCGTACAGTGATAGTGCCCATACGTCTGAACCAGGAGCCCTAACTTCAAGTCCTCACCTACTCCAGAGGCAGGTACACAGGTCAATTAGGAAAATATTTAGTTCACAACTTGTGTTCTTCACTGCATTACAAGACAGTCCTTGGAAAAGGATAGCAAAAGCCTCAAAATATTCCTTTTGAAGTTGTCTGGCACATCCTGACAAAGGTGCTATATCAATGTAATCGTGCATCTATCGCGAGATGAACTCCCCATTGCAACCTTGGCATCAATAGAATAATTTGGGGACTTGTATCATCAAGGTTGAAGTTTTTCTGTTGTCAGAATGGGAAATTGATAGCATGCTTCATCAGCTTGAATCAATGATAATTAACACAGCTCTCCCTGAATTAATGGAACGCAATAGGAACAAGAATTAAGTAGCATCTAAGTCATTGTCTGTAACAAAATAACTCATCAGAAAGTTAATTTCATTATACAAGTGATTAATTGCAACCATACTATATAACGTTCTGACTGATAATTAAGATTGTACCTTCACAGACACCCTCACAAAAATGCCTGAAGTCTGATGTGAGCTGGGCAATTCAATACATACATTCAATTACTGATTTACTTCTTAATAAATCAAATTCTATCTCCGAGATCAGTAGTTTTATACAGCTGGACATCGTAATGATGGAGTTACATTGCTGGACCTTTGTTAAATAGAACAAAGTTCTTAATCACTTTTTCATAGAATCCCTACAGTGTGGAAACAGGCCCTTCAGCCCAACAAGTCCACACCAACCCTCCGAAGAGCAACCCACCTAGACCCACTCCCCTACCCCTCTATCTCACATTTACCCCTGACTAATGCACCTTACCTACACATCCCTGAACACTAGGGGCAATTTAGCATGGCCAATCCACCTAACCTGCACATCTTTGGACAGTGGGAGGAAACCGGAGCACCCGGAGGAAACCCATGCAGACACGGGGAGAACGTGCAAACTCCACATAGACAGTCACCCGAGGTTGGAATCGAACCTGGGTCCCTGGCACTGTGAGGCAGCAGTGCTAACCACTGAGTCACCATGCCACCTTTTTCCTGTATTATTTCAACCAACAATGTGATTTCTTTTTAAAAATGTATTCATCTATGAATGTGAGGGTCATTGGCTGCACCAGCATTTATTGCCCATCATTATTTGCCCTTGATACTGTGGTGATGAGCTGCCTTTTCAAACCACTGTGTGGAGGGAATTGAGAATTCATCAAAAAGAGCTAAAAATTCCCTTAACGTGAGGTTACACCAATCATCTCTAATCACTTTACTTTCTCTTGTGACTCAGTTTGTCCAATAAGCTTCAATTTTGTCTTGACTCCCACTAAACTGCAAAGTCTACACGTAGACCTCTAGAACAAAAAACATGGTTTTCCTTGAGAAAATGTACATTGTTAATTCCACAAAAACTTAGTGGTCATATTACAAAACAACTCTTTTGGAGAATAGACTTGCACAAAACACAAGCTCTCCATCAACGCCACCGCTAATTTTCTCACTAACTGTAGTTTTTTTTTCAAAATTTACCAACCATTCATTTTTTGTAGCTTCAATTTAAACATTTTTTTTTCAGATGCATTGGCAATAGTTCAAGGATGGAGAATTCAGTAGCGTTTTGTGAGGAGGTCTTTATGCAGAGTTAATGTCAGATGAATGGAATCCTCACCTTAAAAGTGCACTATTGATCGAAAGAATGACTTGCTATAAACTGTGTAAAATCATTATTAGGCAAAGTTGAGACTTTGAGGGAATTGTATTATAACATACAAACATTAACCCTGTTGCACAAACCCCTCATTTCTGAGATGTCAATTAGAAGAGACCTAGAGGAACTGGGCCACTGTAGCAGGTTTCATGAATGTAGTTTTGCAGTGAATCTCAATTCCCTATCAGGAATGGAAAGTTCAAATAAACACAAAATCCAGCAGTAGAAGTTGGAGATGTACATAAGAATGTTGCATTCGGTCAAAGGTTGATAGTTTAAATCTCCAACTGGGAGACATCATCTCCCTGTTACCGATTTTGCTCCACATCTATCTGAATATTTAGCAACATTTCGATATGCTAACTTGATCTCCTCTTCATTAGGGCAGGTATTCATGAATTCCTCACATTTCTCCGCATGGTTCAGGTATCTGCACAGGCCTGAAAGCTCCTTCGGGATTGTAAAATTCCGATAATGCTTGCACACAACCTGTTAAGAAATCAGATGATTAAAAGTGACATACAAGCCATAATACGAGCATTAAAGTCAGCCATGGCATCTAGCTATAGTCAGGATGTCCAACCTCCCATTCTATATTGGATAGTTATTTCCTCACACTTCTTCAATTGTTGTGTGTTCAGAGAGATGAAGAAATTATAAAATTAGTAAGTCTGCAGCCCAGAAATATTGGGCTTCACAGGTGCATGCTGGTGTTCACTTTTCACGTGTCTCTCCAACCTTCATCGACTATGTCCCAGCAAAGAAACAGTCCTATTTCAATGTGTATTTTTGTTCCCTGAAAATCAAGCTGTGTGGATACTATTGGGACTACATATATTTATGAATTGTGTGATTTGAAATACATGTGTGGATATGATTGGGTTGCTAAGGATTTATCATGTAATTGTTTGGAACCAGGAAGTCAAAATGTTAAAGAACACTATGGTGTTTTTGCTGTTTTCCATAGGAAATAGGAACAGGAGTAGGCCATTCAGTAGGATCATAGCTGATCCGACATTCCTCATATCCACTTTCCTAACCTTTCCCTGCAATCCTCAATTCTCCGACTGATCAAGAATCTATCTCAGTCTTAAATATACACAAGGATCTGATCCCACAGCTCTCTGTGGCAAGGAGTTCCAGACATTCTTAGCCCTTTGAGAAAAAAAAAATCCTCCTCATCTCAGTCTTAAATTGGCAGCCCTTTATTCTGAGACTATGCCCTCTGGTCTCAGACTCTTCCATGAGGAGAAACATCCTCTCAGCATTTAGCCTGTCAAGCCCCTTAAAAATCCTTTATGCTTCAGTCGGATCACCTCACATTCTTCTAAGCTCCAGTGAGTAGAGCCCCAACCTATTTATCCTTTGCTCATTAGGCAATCCCTCCATACCAGGGATCATCCTAGAAAATCTTCTCTGAACTGTCTCCAAAGGGAAACTTAAATAAAGGAACCAAAATTGCTCACTGTACTCCAGATGTGGTCTCACTAGCATCTTGTACAGCTGCAATAAGACTTCCTTACTCTTATACTCTGATCTGTTTGAAATAAGGACCAACATTCCATTAGCCTTCCTGATTACCTGCTGTACCTGCACACTAGCTTTCTGTACTTCATGTATGAATATCCCGAAGTCCATTTCTGTTGCATTTTTCTATGGCTTTTCTCCATTTAGATTTCTACTTGTTTTCAAAACAGTGTCCAGAGAAAGCAGCATTCAGAAAAGTTTCCAGAGACAGATAAGACAGGAGTTTTATTGCTTTAATTATTGAGCAAACAGATCTGCAAAACCCTAATGGATCTAGCAATCAGGTGACCGCAGCTTTGGGACCAAGGTGTTTTTTTCAGTACATACATAAAAGTTATGGAGAGTTGCGATAAAGGTTTGCAGGCATGCAGAACTCTCTCAGTCGGGAAGAGTCAAAACATTGAGCTGTAAGCAGCTCTCTCTCATAGTATCATAACCAGATAAAGTTTCATACAATCAGAACTCCTATTTCTCAGGTGAACCTGAAATCTAATCTGAAGATTTTCAGTATTCTATGATTATCAGCAGTCAGATCTCACCTGGGGGGCACGGTGGCACAGTGGTTAGCACTGCTGCCTCACAGTACCAGAGACCCAAGTTCAATTACCACCTCAGGCAAACTGTCTGTGTGGAGTTTCCTCCAGGTGCTCTGGTTTCCTCCCACAGTCCAAAAATGTGTAGGTGAGGTTAATTGGCCATGTTAAATTGCCCATTGCGTTAGGTGAAGGTGTAAAGGTAGGGAATTGGGACTGGGTGGGTTGCTCTTCAGAGGGTCAGTGTGGACTTGTTGGGCCAAAGGGCCTGTTTCCACACTGTAAATAATCTAATATACCTATAGAAATTCAAACAAACCATGAAAAGTCAACCTATTTTTAAATACTGCAGCGGTGGGTATGTCTTTATCCTGCCTGCGAATTTGTTTATCTTTGCATTAAGGGGAATTCAGGTTAATTTGCAAAGTAGCTTAGTTGATCACTGGTTTTAAAGAATACATTGCTTGAAATAAATGTGCAATTTTTGAATTTATTTAAAAGACACGTGAACAGTCAAGAGAAACAAATCAACCAATATTTGGTGATTGAATATGCTTATTGCTCTTTTGGCATAGCTCTTCGAGGAATGGTCTTCAATTCCAGTGTACTCTTCCATCCAGAGTAGTAATAACCCAGGAACAAATGCTAAGCACATTAGACATTCCTTAAAGAACATGAAGCAAGGTCCAAGATCCATTCTGCAGTCTGACAACATGTATACAACTGATCACAAGAACATCAAAACTCTATGAAGTCTCATGGTATCAGGTCCAACATGGACAAGGAAACTTGCTACTAATTATTTCCTTCTCCCCACCTATTTTAACTGATGAATTAGTGCTCCCCCATGTCAAACACCACTTGGAAGAAGCATTGATGGTGGCAGGAGCACAGATTGAACTCTTGGGGATGGATATTGCATTCCCCCACCCAGTGTAGCTCAGCAACACCACCATTGACTGTGCTAGTTGAGTCTTAAGGGATATAGCTACTAGACTGGCAGGTATTAATGGAACCAAGAAGGAAAGGCTTACTTGACCTTATCCTCACCAATGTTTCTGTTGCAGATCAGTCTATCATAACAGTATCTATAGGAGTGTTCGCTCTACATGGTGGAGATGAAATCCCATTTTCACATTAAGGATACACTCCACCTTGTTAAATGAGATGGACTTCAAATGGAGCTAGCAACTCAAAACAGGGTATCCACAAGACTCTGTGTGGGCCATCAGTATCAGAATTATAATCTGTAACCTCATTGTCCAGCATATACACGACTCTACTATCACCAGCAAGCCAGGAAATCAATCCTGGTTCAAACAAGAGTTCGGGAGTGCTTGCCAGGAGACACCATTTGGCGTACTTAAAATGAGGGGTCAACCTGGTGAAGTTGCTAGAGGTTCCCCAGACTCACAGATGCCAATCTCCAACCAAATCAATTTAAGCCACAAGACATCAAGAAAAAGCTGAGGTACTGCGTACTAGAAAGGCTATGAGCCTGATAACATTCCAGCCAAAGTCTGAAAATTTATGCTTCAGGATTTGCTGCACTCCTGTCTAAGATGGTCCAGTACAGCTACAACATTACTCTACAATGTGGATTATTGCCCAGATACGTTTACTCAACAAAGAGCAGGACAACTCTGACCCAATAAATTCTGATCTTTTCTACCTACTTCCGATCATTAGTAAAGTGATGGAAGGAATCATCAGTGGTGCTATGCAGAACTTGATCAGCAACAACTCGCTCACTGATGTCCAGTTGGGGTTCTGCAAGCCTGTTCGTGAGCTCTTGACCTCATTACAGCCATGGTTCAAACATGCATAAAAGAGTTAAACTCCAGAGGTGAGGCGAGGTGAGAATGAATGCCCTTGACAACAAGGCAGCTTTGACCAAGTGTAGCAGCCAGGAGCTCTAGCAAAACTGGTCATGATGTGGGGATGCCACTGGGATGGACATAGTTAAAAATCACACAACACCAGGTTATAGTCCAATAGGTTTATTTGGAATCACTAGCTTTAAAACTAGTGATTCCAAATAAACCTGTTGGATTATAACCTGGCATTGCGCAATGTTTAACATTAGCAAAACTGGAGTGCAGTTAATTTGGTCAACATATAAATTAAGATTCCACACAGTGCAGAAGTGGGGAGAGTCTCTCTGGAATGACCCCAGACTCAGTGGCCCCATTGATACCTCTGAACCAGAAGAGTTTAAGAGTTAGAACCACACCCTATGTCCAACAAGGCTGGGATGGAGTGCTGTGGAACTTTGACCAGAAGCACAAGGCATTAATCCTCTTTCCCTTGACTCAGTATAAAGGTGTATTTAGTTTACAGTGGTAGAGGATCAACCACTATTGATGATTGCCTTAACAAGCAGATGCTCTTGTCTTAATAAATTTACTAATCAGTTTACTAAATGATAACAATTAAGTTCATGTTTGTTCATCATTGTTCTGAAGACTTTGATGAGTCCTGTGGATATAGATCTTCATGCCACATGACCCTAAGATGTTCTGCCTTAGATCCATTCAAGACAGCATGACATTATCTGATCAGATGGAGCTTTAATGGAGTCACCAACATTAACTCTTTCAACTATTAGTCAAGACAACAGATGCTAACTCTGAATATAGTGATAGCATAGACTGGGTGACCTTCATATGCGATAGATTTGCCCACCTCCCTTTCAATTATAAAAAGGACACTGGGCTCTTTAGCCTTTGTGTCCAACCTAGAAGCAGGAACACTAATCAAAAAGACCTTAAAGGAAACCACTGAGTACTCTTTCATAGTAAGTGATCAAGATTCACGTGCAGGAGACATTATTTAGGAATGTTGGTCATCCTTAATTGCCTTTGAATGGAGTGGCCATTTCAGAGGGCATTTCCTCAGCACCTGCCTACATACCACAGCCACATCTCCTTCCTCAGCACCTGCCTACGGAACCGACTGACCCCGCACGGACTCCAGACAATGTTCAGACCAACAAAATTTGGACCCAACCAAGACAATCAGTACCTTCAACAAATCCGAAGTCCCTCTCCCATTAATAGTCAAGCCCAAAGCTAAGAGCCTGACGTCACATGTGGGCTAGGTAAGGATATCAGGTTTCCTTCTATAAAGGCTACAAAGTGAACCAAATAGGTTTTTACAACAGGTGAGAACAGTAATGTGGTTACATTACTGAGACTAACTTCCAATTCCAGATTCTAATGGCTGCTGTGGTGAAGCCTAGACTAGTGACATTGCTACTACATGACCTTCCCCTCCAAAGGTTACCATGGAGAGGAATCTAATAAGGCAGTCAATGTTTGACTTGGAACCGGTTTGATGCAATCACTGTTTCTTTCCCCTCCCCTTCCCTCCTGCTAAAACTCAGAAGAAATGTCACAGTGGCAGGTCAGTGTCACAGGAGCTTGAACAACTGCTCCTTCTGAATAAATCCTGCTTCAACCAGTCCGTGTGAAAACAAAGCAGACTAGCAAACTAAAATCCACTCTGAAAATAAGCGAAGGTGAAGCAAGCTCCAACACATTGCACCTGGAGCACTTTCGATTTGCTTGCCTTTTACTCACTGGCTGCTGAAGTAAAATTCATTCAGAATGAATTACAGATTGAGCCTTGCCTTCCGATCAACACATGCCTCCATACATGCAAAAGTAGGCCTCTGGTCCCCTTTTTTTTAGATTACATTAGATTACATTACAGCGTGGAAACAGGCCCTTCAGCCCAACAAGTCCACACCGACCCGCCGAAGCGTAACCCACCCATGCCCCTACATTTACCCCTTACCTAACACTACGGGCAATTTAGCATGGCCAATTCACCTGACCTGCACATCTTTGGACTGTGGGAGGAAACCGGAGCACCCGGAGGAAACCCACACAGACACGGGGAGAATGTGCAAACTCCACACAGTCAGTCGCCTGAGGCGGGAATTGAACCCGGATCTCAGGTGCTGTGAGGCAGCAGTGCTAACCACTGTGCCACCTTGATCCTGCTATTCCATTTGTTAAGGTCATGGCTGATGTGATTGTGGTGCCTGTCTACCCCCTACATCCTTTAGATCCCTTGTCAATTATGGAAGAGATTGGACCCAGTGATAAGGATATGATGTTAAAACCTGACTCACCTGAACCACGTGGAGTTTGGGTAGGAGATTGCAGTCAGCCAATGTCAGCTCATTTCCATCCAGGAATAACCTCTTTGACGGGTAACTCCCATCTTCATGTGGCAGTGGGGTGTTCAGATATTGATCCAGCTCCACTAACGCTTTCAGAAACGCAGTCTCGCAAGCTGAACAGAGAGAGCTATGAGCACAAGGCAAGAACGTGTCCCCAGTCCCACTGGCTAGCTGCTGAACATCTGAAATGGCTTAAGCCTTTATCCAGACAAAGGCAATAGTGTGGATTTCTTCCATCAATGATGCCTTTTACCTTCTCCAGATACAAGCCGTACAATGCAAGTTCAAAGAAGTGGGCTATAATTGGTTTAGCGCCATTATAAATTAGTGTGTGAAGTAGGTAGCTGGTGAACTTACCTTGATTCTTTTCAGGAAGTGGATTCTTAACGTAAGCTGAGAATTTCTGGAAGACACTGTAGCCTGCAGTCATGGATTCTTTGTATCTGGCACTCAGTCTAGGATATCTAGGGGAAAGAAACGAACCCAGCTCTTTATGGACAATGAAGACAAACGTTTAAAATAAATTGCTGCAGTGTTGCTGAATGATACAAATTGACTTGAGGGAGCTAGTGTACCTTTATTAAATGTTATTCATATGCATTGGTTCATCCTTTCAGTAAGACACTCTGTTACCGAATTGCATTGGAGTGTGTGTGTGTGCCCTGAACATAATAAAAGCTTAGAATGAGCAGTAGATGGTGTTATAACCTGGGGCAGTTTAATCCTGCTGTCATTACCCAGTCTGGTTTATATGTGACTCTTAACTATCTGCTGGAGTGAACAAGTAAGACTCAATGTTTTGTCATGTGCTTTAAGCCAAGGCTGCTTGCTCCCCATAAATGAGATACCAGTTTGGAGTATCCCTGGGTGTTTCCACATACATGCCCCCATGGCTGCTTGCTCCTTGTGTCTAAATAAGGCTTTTCAACTCCGTATACTGTAACATTCTTTTATTTACAACTGTACATAGTAGATTTTTAAATCGAGCTCTCTAATGCAGTGTTTCTTCCTCATATGCCCATTCTACATAGTTGCCTTCTCTCTTACTGAACCCAGAGGCACATGGTCAGTTACATCATTATGATTACCTGATTCTCATCACATCACATTTCCACTCATGTTTTTCTCTACCTGGTCTACATGATTCCAGTAGTTTGCTTTTTTATTTACTTAGATATTCTTTGCAATCATTAACATAAGTTTTGTTTTTAAACGCTACTATCACCATCTTCCCCCAACCATCTCAATGCTCGATCTCACTGGCTGGGGCAATGTGGAACTCTGACTGGAGACCCAGTTCTGACTCATGTGAGTTCGTCACTAGGGTGATGTTGTTGTACCATGCCTGGAATAGCTGTGCCACTCCGTACACTGTCTGATGTAATATTGGTGTGGATGTCCCACGTCCTGTGATGATCATACTCAGAACCTACTCTATTCTCTCCTGTTCCTATTGAGTGCCCCTTCAGGTGTTCTGACAATGTAAGATCTCAGTACATCTGGTTCTCTGGTGATCATGGTTTCTGACTTCCTTAACCAGACATTATATCCTAGCTCTAAGGTTTACAGCTTTTACCCTGCACTGTCGATGCTATGTTTTCCTATGGCTTTTACCTATTTAACTTATCTTCTCCTGGTCATAGTCATACAGCCCAGAAACAGATCTTCGGTCCAACTCATCCACACCGACCAGACATCCCAATCTGATCTAGTCCCATTTGGCAGCACTTGGCCTATATCCCTCTAAACCCTCCCTATTCATGTACCTTTCCAGATGCCTTTTAAATGTTGTAATTGCACCAGCCTTCACCACTTCCTCCAGCAACTCATTCCATACATGCACCACCCTCTGCATAAAAAAGTAACCCCTTAGGTCCTTTTTAAGTCTTTCCCCTCTCACTTTAACCCTATGCCCTCTAGTTTTGGATTCGCCCACCCCAGGGAAAAAACATTGGCTATTAACCCAACCATGTCCCTCATGATGTTATAAACCTCTATAAGGTCACCCCCTCAGCCTCCGATGCTCCAGGACAAACAGCCCCAGCCTATTCAGCCTCTCTTAAGAGCTCAAATCTTCCAGTCCCAAAAACACCTTTGTAAACCTTTTCTGCGTCATCTCAATTTAACAACATCCTTCCTCTCGAAGGGTGACCAGAATTGTGCACACTAAATGTGGCCTTACCAATGTCCTGTACAGCTGCAACATGATGTCCCAACTCCTATAGTCTATATTCTGACCAATGAAGGTAAGGTTGTGGGAGGTTATGTATGGCCTGAGGTCATAGTTGAAACATAGTTCATCCATTTTAAACCTCTTCCCCATTAACCATTCGATGGGTGAATCCACATTATTCAATACTGTTGCTCTTTAACTAAATCGAGCTAATTTCCAATCTGGACTCTGAGGCGTCACTTGATTGGTCTTTCTGCCTCTCCATTCGACTGAGAATAGAATGAAGAACATGTCACCTGCTTGACTCCTAAACTGACTCAGTAAATTTCCTGAAATCCTCATGTATAAGTTGAAGTCTGATACTATTCTTCCAATAAATCATGTGCCACAAAAGTCCTCTACAGCTCTCTGAATAGGAGTCTACTCTGAGTGACTAACTAAGGATGAAGTCTTGCCACTTTAATCCACCTTGAATAACAGTTGATTCAGAGGAAATATATCTTCCAAATTAAATTTTAAAAAAATCAATTGTTGAACTTGCCCACCTCCTTTTCTAATTTTGTTCTTACTTGAAGTCCTCTGAGGTCTTAGCTTGCTTTCAGAGCAGGTCAGAGCCAAGGAATCTTGCAGTGAGTAACTCACCCTGCTAAAAACTATCCATCATCTCCAAGTCAGGAGTGTGATGGAATACTCCCCACTTGCGTGAATGGGTGTATCTCCGATGACACTCAACTTCAACTCCATCATGAAAAAGCAGCTGCATGATGCTCCATTCACCACCTTAAACATTCACTCCCTCCCCCACTGACAGATAGCGGCAGGAGGGTGAACCATTTACAAGATGCACTCCAATAACTCGATAAACCTCCTCCAACACCACCTTGCAAACCGATGATACTTACCACTTATAAGGAAAAGGGCAGCAAATGTATAGGAATACCATTATCTGTGATCTCCGTTCCAAGCCACCCACTATCCCATGTGGACACTATCGCACTGTTGCTGGGTTGAAATTCTAAAACTCCCTTCCTAACAGCACATCACAGTGGCAATTAGAGATGAACAACAAACAGTGACTCTCCCAGGATGCGCATTTGCATTTTATAACAGTATAAGTTTATATTTTCCGCATGTAAAAAGTTGATAAGCCAATTTTTTTTTTAACACAGAATAAGGGACCTTTGACCCTTTGTCTGCATGGCCTCAGAATGCATTCAACTAGAGTTTGTGGAATATTTTGTGCAATATTGAAGTTGTTAATTTTAAATCCTCAAGAAGAATATTGCATTCAGGTCTTCAAAATCACTTCTTATTCCTTGACTCTTTGTCAGCAAGCTCATTTACATAGAGCCTTTCACATTGTAAAACACCCTAAAATGTTTCACAGGAGCAATCATTGGAGAGACAACAATGGAATGATGAAAATCAGTTCTGAGGAAGGGTCACTCGATCTGGAACATTAACTCTAATTTCACTCCACAGAAGCTGCCAGACCTGCTGAGCTTTTCCAGTAATTTGTGGTTTTGTTGTGATGGAAGTCAGAGACTGGTATTGGCAAAGAGATGTCAGGAGATAGAACATAGAACAATACAGCACAGAACAGGCCCTTCAGCCCACGATGTTGCGCCGACCTGTGAACTATTCTCAGCTCATCCCTTTACACCAGCCCATCATCATCCATGTGCTTATCCAAGGATTGTTTAAATCTCCCTAATGTGGCTGAGTTAACTACATTAGTGGGTAGGGCATTCCACGCCCTTATCACTCTCTGAGTAAAGAACCTGCCTCTGACATCTGTCTTAAATCTATCACCCCTCAATTTGTAGTTATTCCCCCTCGTACAAGCTGACATCATCATCCTAGGAAAAAGACTTTCACTGTCTACCCTATCTAATCCTCTGATCATCTTGTATGTCTCTATCAAATCCCCTCTTAACCGCCTTCTTTTCAATGACAAATATAGACCTCGATCAGGTCCGCCCTCAACCTCTGTCTTTCTAATGAAAATAATCCTAATCTACTCAACCTCTCCTCATAGCTAGCATCCTCCATACCAGGCAACCTGCTGGTGAACCTCCTCTGCACCCTCTCCAAAGCACCCTCATCCTTTTAGTAATGTTGCAACCATCTCAAGAAAATCTGAGGACCGCAGATGCTGGAGATCAGAGCTGGAAAAGCACAGCAGTTCAGGCAGCATCAAGGAGCAGGAGAGTCAACATTTTGGGCATGGGGTGGAGGGAGGGTTGGGTGGGTGGAAAGATAGCTGAGGGATAAAGAGGAGGTTGGGGGTGGGGGTGGGGAAGGGGGTTGGTAGCTGGCAAGGCAATAGATAGATGCAGGTGGGGGGTGGTGATGGTGATAGGTCGGTGGGGAGGGTGGAGTGGATAGGTGGGAAGGAAGACGGACAGGTGGGACAGCTCAAGAAGACGGTGCCAAGTTGGAGGGTAGGATCTGGGATGAGATCTCAGCAAATTGCAGGCTGGAAGAGGCTGTGGACACTTGGAGAGGAGACGGCATGGAGCGATTTGGAAGTAAAGGTAAGCATTTCTAAGTGGGACTCTTGAGTATCTGAATAGTTCAGCCAATGTAAATGTTGTTTAACTGTATCTGATCTCTTAGAGCACAGGTAAGGTTAACAGCCGCATAACTCGGGAATGACATTTTTACAAAAGGCAGCTGTGGTATGTTTTTGTTGGCAGGAAGTTACAGGTCACCTGCAACACTTTGAACAATGTTTCATTGATATCAGCACCTGACTTTAAACAAGTGCTCCCGTTGTCTCAAAGAAAGAAGAGCTCCCGAGACTATGAGGCACCATTCAGCAATGAAAGCACTTACAGTTCCTGTCTACAACTGTAGCAGTTATGCCTCAGGGTCTGCAACTTGCTCAACCACAAGAGAGGACACAATGGAGCCTTTTGAAAATAATAATAGATTCTTCAGGAGAAATAATGGTCTCAGGGAAGCTGACATTGCTCTTCACAAACAAAAGAGTTAAGGGGAAATGGACTTCAGAAATGATATTGATTTATTGTCATGTGTACTCAAGGACAGATATATAGGAGTACAGTGAAAAGTGTACAGTGTTGCCACACATGACTCCAATTTAAAAACTTGGTTGCAAAATAGTAAGAGGAATTTAAAAGTTAAGCATTACAGACCTTCATGGAATTAGTTGAGAAGTAAAGAAATAAGGTATTAGCTAACACTAAAGTTCTTCTTAATTTAAACTGGAAAAATTAAGGAATTAAGTTAAAAGTTCAGCAGAGGTTTGATGCTATAGATAGTGAGAATGAGATGGTCTCAATTGTTCAAAGTTAAAAATCACACAACACCAGGTGATAGTCCAACATGTCAATAGGACAGTGCTCTAAAAGCTAGTGCTTCCAAATAAACCTGTTGGAATATAACCAGGTGTTGTGTGATGTTTAACTTTGTACACCTCAGTCCAACACCGGCACCTCCACATCAATTGTTCAAATAAGAAACACAGGTTTAAAGCCATTGGTAAAAAAGTCAGGTCAGATATATTTCTTTGTGCAAAAAAAAAACCTAAGAACTGTGGATGCTGGAAATTTGCCTGTGATACATTAATTGCTGGAAAACCTCAACAGGTCCGGCAGCATCTGTGGAGAGACAAGTATTTGTAGCTCTGTGTAGTTGCATGGAACATTGCTGTTCAATAAACAGGATTCAATATGGAATTGGACACACAATTAAGCAGGAATCGCCTGCAGCGCTAGGAGTGGGAGGAAGTGGATAGCTGTTTCAAAAAGCTTAAACAGCAAAGATCGACCAAATGATTCCTGCTCTGCTGTAGGATTCTAATGTTTCTGGTTGTTGAGTTGATCTACCCTTCTATATCGGAGAGCCTCCTCCTATAATTCTCATGCTCTTGTACCTGACTTCTCAGCCACTTTCAGTTATTTGTGTCTTCATTGTTTACGATAGCAAGATTTGCTCATGCACCCAAGAAGCACAGCAAATCTCCAATACCTTCTTCCTGTCTCCATTGTGCAGGAGAACATTGCATCACGGCACATTTAACGAAAAGGCAAACGTGCTGAAGATCACATTGCAGTGTGTCACAACTTACTTGGGAGGGGCGAGAACCTCCTCCAGAAATTCTTCTATTTTGTTGTTATCTGTCTTAAGATCACCGTTGTAAATGAGGACAGGCAGCTGACTCCCTGGTGCAATATCCTTGAGCATGTCTGGATTCCTGCAAGGGAGAATACAGGAGCAATGATTGTGCTTCAAAACACCTCGGAGGCCTAAATGAAGCTTGGAGCTTGTCAGCAGAGAACAAGCAGTAAGTATAGAGCAGGAAGGAGAAAATGAGGACTGCAGATGCTGGAGATCAGAGGCGAGAGAGTGGTGCTGGAAAAACACAGCAGGTCAGGCAGCATCTGAGGAGCAGGAGAATTGATGTTTCGGGCAAAAGCTCTTCATCAGGAATGAGGCTGTGAGCTGAGGGGACTGAGAGATAAGTGGGAGGGGGTGGGGCTGTGGGGGGAAGGTAGCTGGGAGTATGATAGGAGGTGGGGGGTAACAGTGATAGATTGGGGGGAGCGGATAGGTGGGAAGGAAGTTGGACAGGGAGGAGAGGTCATGAGGACTGTGCAGAGTTGGAAGGTTGGAACTGGGATAATGTGAGGGGAGGGGAAATGAGGAAACTGGTGATGCCACAGGATTGGAGGGTCCCGAGGCAGAAGATGACGTTCTTCCTCCAGGCATCGGATGGTGAGGGAGCGGCGATGGAGGAGGTCCAGGACCTGCATGTCCTCGGCAGAGTGGGAGGGGGAGTTGAAGTGTTCAGCCATGGGGCGATGGGGTTGGTTGGTGTGGGTGACCTGGAGATGTTATCTGAAGCACTCTCCGAGTAGGCTTTCTGTCTCCCCAATGTAGGGGAGACCGCATCAGGAGCAACGGATACAATAAATGACGTGTTGAAGTGCAGGTAAAACTGTGATGGATGTGGAAGGCTCCTTTAGGGCCTTTGACGGAGGTGTGGGGGAAGGTGTGGAACAGTCTTTATGGAAAGTGGATAGGGGTGCGGAGGGAAATACATCTCTGGTGGTGGGGTCTGTTTGTAAGTGGCGGAAATGGAGGACGATGATGCAATGTAAATGAAGTTTGGTGGGGTGGAAAGTGAGGACCGGGGGGTTCTGTCCTTGTTGTGGTTCAAGGGCAGAGGTGCGGGAAGTGGATGAGATGTACTGAGGGCATCATCGACCATGTGGGAGGGGAAATTTCAGTCTTTGAAGAAGGAGGCCATCTGGTGTGTTCTGTGATGGAACTGGTCCTCCTGGGAGCAGATGCAGCAGAAGCAGAGGAATTGGGAATAAGGGATAGCATTTTTACAGGAGGAAAGGTGGGAGGAGGTGTAGTCCAGGTAGCTGTGGGAGTTGGTGGATTTGTAGAAGATGGCCATGTTGAATCGGTCACCGTTGATGGAGATGAAGAGGTCCAGGATGGGGAAGGAGGTGTCTGAGATGGTTCAGGTGAACTTAAGGACAGGGTGGAAGGTGTGGGTGAAATTGTGGGAGCACAAGGTGGTGTTGATATAATCATCAATGTAGCAGAGGAAAAAGTGGGGAATGGTACCAGTGTAGCTGTGGAAGATGGAATGTTCCACATACCCGACAAAGAGGCAGGCATAGCTGGGGCCCATGCGGGTGCCCATGGCTACCCCTTTGGTCTGTAGGAAGTGGGAGGATACGAAGGAGAAATTATTGAGGGTAAGGACCAGTTCAGCCAACCGAATGAGTGTGTCAGTGGAAGGATACTGGTGGGGACATTGGGTGATGTAGAAACAGAGGGTTTGGAGGCCTTTGTCATGGCGTTGGAGGTGTATAGGGACTGGATGTCCATGGTGAAGCTGAGGTGTTGGGGCCGGGGAAACAAACATCTTGGAGGAAGTGGAGAACATGGGTGGTGTCCCAGAAGTATATGGGGAGTTCCTGGCCCGGGGGGGGGGGGGGGGGGGGGGGGAAGATAAGGACAGTATTGAGGTAGGTGGAGATGATGGGGCAGGAGCAGGCTGAGACAATGGGTCAGCCAGAGTGGTCAGGCTTCTGGATTTTGGGAAGGAGGTAGAATCGGGCGGTGCTGGATTCCTGAACAATGAGGTTGGAAGCTGTGGGTGGGAGATCCCCTGAGGTGATAAGGTTGGGAGATGATGGTTTGGTAATGTAGGGGGGGGGGGTGAGGTCACGGCCAAGGGAGCAGTAGAAGGTGGTGTCTTCGGGTTGGCACCAGGTTTTAGCGGTGTTGAGATCAGTGGCCAAACTACCTCTGCACAACCCCTTGTCCGCTGGTTTGATGGTGAGGTTGGGGTTGGAGCGAAGGGAATGGAGGGCTGCACGTTGTGAGGGTGATGGGTTGGAGTGTGGGAGGGGGGTGGACAGGTTGAGGCAGTCAATGGCCTGGCGGCAGTTGGAAATAAAGAGATCGAGAGCGGGTAACAGACTGGCACAGGGTGTCCAGGTAGATGGGGTGTGTTGGAGGCAGGAGAAGGGGTCCTCGGAAGGTGGGCAGGAGTCTTGGTGGAAAAAGTAAGCCCAGAGGGGGAGGCAGCGGAAGAAGTGCTCGATGTCAGAACGCATGTTGAATTTGTTGATGCGGGAGCGGAGGGGGGTGAAGGTGAAGCCTTTACTGAGGACAGTTTGTTCATCCTCTGTGAGGGGGAAGTTGGGGGGGATGGTGAAAACACGGAAGGGCTGGGAGCTAGGACCTGGTGCAGGGCTGATGCTGGGAGTGGGGGAGGAGACTGTCACTGGAATGGGTGTTGTAGTAGAGAGACCGTGGGTGATGTCATTTACGGAATTGACACTCACCCACGCATTGGGGGGGGCGGGGAGTGTGACATAGGCGATGCTGTCGGAGGTGTTTAGGTGAGTGGCATTAGTGGGGGTGGAAATGGTTACGGCAAAAATGAGGAGCGGATGTGACAGTAAGGATAGTGGTTGGGGGCTGAGGGAATTAGCTCCACAACAGTTCTCATAACGTGGCATATCGCGTCAATATAATCGCTCAGAGATTCACAGCTTGCATTTGATATGTACCAACTGTGATGGGCCTTATGCCAGGAAGAACTGGCTATCCCAATTTCTTTCCCAGGGAATCCCAATGGTCAGCAGAGAGACAAAAATCATTCTTAGTCAATTAATCTTTCAAACATAGGACTGCCTCACCGATCCTGTTCATCCATACAAGTGCTGTTTTAGTGCAATTGATGTGTTTTCACATCAAATGAAACAATATTTACTCATAAGAGGCTACAGTAAACTTTCAGCTTTGCAACAAGGCACTGAGTTAAAATTAATCTTGGATAGCAATGCGGTTGACTCTTAACTGCCCTTTGGGCAATAAATGCTGGTCTAACCAGCGACGCCCTCATCCTGTGAATGAATAAAGAAAACCACAAGAGTTTGACATCTAACTCAGTGCAGAGTATCACAAGACACAGAAAAAAGACATAGACTTAAGTGGCATTTGGATGGGTATCTGAATAGGAAGGGTTTGGAGGGATGTGGGCCGGGTGCTGGCAGATGGGACTAGATTGGGTTGGGATATCTGGTCGGCATGGACGGGTTTGACCGAAGGGTCTGTTTCCATGCTGTACATCTCTATGACTCTAAATGGAGAGAAGGTGATAGAGAAAGAGGGACGGAGATACAGAGAGATGCACTTTGAGTACAAATTAGTTAAATATTGCTCAGTCTTTGGTGGATTTGAGGAAAATACTGCAGCAGGGAGTGAGAATGCACTGTCTAGGAG
Source organism: Chiloscyllium plagiosum (assembly GCF_037043375.1). Taxonomy (NCBI): domain Eukaryota; kingdom Metazoa; phylum Chordata; class Chondrichthyes; order Orectolobiformes; family Hemiscylliidae; genus Chiloscyllium; species Chiloscyllium plagiosum. The sequence goes on from NW_028270159.1 coordinate 44,799,852, forward strand.
TGTGGTGAGGGCAGACCCAATCATGACTTTCAAAAGGAAGTTGGGTAAATATTGGCTGAGGTGACCATGAATGATTTTCCTTCTCAATCTCTCCCCCCCACCTGAGGTGTGCTGACCCTCAGGTTAAACCCATACCAAACAGCTCTCTTTAATGAGAGAGCAGTGCTATGGCTTGGTAAGACTATGGCAATTTTATCTTTTCCTAGATAAACATTTTAAGAGAAAAATGTTTGCAGGGCTATGGGGGAAAAGCAGGAGGAGTGGGAAAATTGACTTCTTGCAAAGATATGGGTTAAACAGGATAGGCTAAATGGCCTGTTACCATTCTATGCATCCAACCAACATATCCCTCAAATTATCTTAAATTTCCACTTAATTATTAATAAAGTGACTCTGGGGTAATGCAAAGACACAGTTACCTGTACCACCTCTCACAAAGAAACAGTTAAGAATACCTTGGAGTTAACACTTGATAACCAATAACTAGGGGGGGGGGGGGGGGGGGGGTGCAGGGAAGCAGGGGATGGAGTGATGATAAGCAGAAGGAAATGAATGAGAAGACAATGGCTGAGTGGTGTTATCACTGGACTGTTAATGCAGAAAATGTTCAGGGGTGAAGAGGTAATGGGCAGGAACATGGGTTCAAATCCCACCGGGGTATTCAATAAAAATAAATCTGGAAATAAGAGTCTAATGATAACCAAGAAACAATTGCCGACTGTCAGGGGAAAACCCATCTGATTTAGTAACATCCTTTAGGGAAGGAAACTGCCATCCTTACCTGGTCTGGCTACATGTGACTCCAGACCCACAGCAATGTGGTTGACTCTGAATTGCTCTCTGGACAAATAGGGAAGAGCCATAAATCCTGGCCTAGCCAGCTATGCCCTCATCCCATGAATGAATAATAAAATGAATTAGGATTTCAGAGGGCATTGTACAACCCAGCAGAAGTTCCATAACATCCCCAGGTGGCACAATGGTTAGCACTGCTGCCTCACAGCGCCAGAGACCCGGGTTCAATTCCCGCCTCAAGCAACTGACTGTGTGGAGTTTGCACATTCTCCGTGTCTGCGTGCGTTTCCTCCGGCTGCTCCGGTTTCCTCCCACAGTCCAAAGATGTGCAGGTCAGGTGAATTGGCCACGCTAAATTGCCCGTAGAGTTGGTGAAGGGGTCAAGGTAGGGGAATGGAACTGGGAGGGTTGCACTTCGGCGGGTCAGTGTGGACTTGTTGGGCCGAAGGGCCTGTTTCCACACTGTAAGTAATCTAATCTAATCTAATCCCCAGCTTGAAAAGACTGTGAATTAAATGGAAATTTTAGTCTAAGACATCACAGGATTAAGAGACATAACGTTCACACAAGTGATCAGTTACACACAAGCTAAAATATTAAATGTTGAAACTTCACCAGCGACCATTCCTTCCTAGTAAGTTAAAGGCAGTCAGCTCTGAATTAAACATTACGTTCTCAAACAATTTCTTGTTCTTTGCAGTAATTGGCAAAGGACAACCTTCCTCAAATAATTAAACACCAAAATGTGAATAAAAAGGTTGACACAGAGATATCATCAGGGCTCTCTTGGAGATGACCAGGCAAACAGCTGAGAATCAAATCTGAAAGGGGCATATTGGAGGGGAGGTCGAAAAATAATAATGTTGCAGGTAGAACATGAGGTCTGTACTAAACGTTCAGGCTTTTCTAGGATTCAGCTCCAAAAGTGCCCATTGTCATATCTCTTTGTACCTTTGTCTCTAGGATCAACACTCAGTTCACCTGAAACAGCACCCACCTCTTCATATCCACTGTGTTAATGGTGAAAGCAACTTTCTTTAACCACAGGATCATGAACAAGCGTTGGGAGAATGGACAATTCCCAATGGACTCACCATCGTCACTGGCCTGCACACAAAGTAAAGATTCAATTGTTATGGTGGTCTTTGTTCAATTAGCTGGAGCAAAGGAATGGCACTTCTTATAACTCTTCAAAACATGAAACAATTGCATAACTACTGATAGTTTGATGACAGCATTAACTGCACTAAAAGGCACAGATGTAGCGTTAACAAAGGTATGGTGGCTCAGTGGTTAGCACTGCTGCCTCATAGCGCCACGGACCCGGGTTCGATTCCAGCCTCAGACAACTGTCTGTGTGGAGTTTGCACATTCCCCCCACGTCTGTGTGGGTTTCCTCCAGGTACTCCAGTTTCCTCCCACAGTCCAAACATGGGCAGGTCAGATGAATTAACCATGCTAAATTGCCCATAGTGTTCAGGGATGTATGGTTTAAGTGCAGAAGTCGGGCTAAAGTTAGGGTACGGCAATGGGTCTGGGTGAATTACTGTTCAGAGGGTCGGTGTGAACTGGTTGGGCTGAAGGGCCTCTTCACCCCTTAGAATAGGGATTCTATTCTAAGGAGATATGCATAGTACAGAGTGGGATTGAGGAAAAGTTCTATTGGATTAGGGTGCCCAAGCCTCAGCAACTTCTGGGGCAGGAGGGACAAGGTGTGGTGAACGGGGCTGAAAATAAAAACAAACAAGAGAATAAATAAGAGAATTCTTCACTAAGATGACTCCTTGAGACTTAAAACTGAGCATTCATACAAGGCACTATTTTACTAAAATCAACTGGTTGTTTTGGCTCACAGTAATGAAATCACTGGGACCTTTCAGATTGTTGACTCTAAAAGTATGTTAGATCAGATAGGAACATCACGAGAATTTCTCAGAGGAATGAAGCAACACTGTGCTATGCAAGAGGCAGTTGCATAACAAAAAAAAATGTTGTTGCTTTGGAAACCGAGGCATGTTGGGTAGTGTGTGGCCACTAGATAATAACTGCTTTTTACAGAAAGCTAGAGTTTCCTGAGGAATGTACATTTCATCAGAACCTTTCACACCCTCAGGATTTACCAAAGCAATTTGCAGGCAATATGCACATGATAATAGGTGATGTGCCAAGTGTGATTCAGTGTTTGGTGAATTTGATGCACGACTTCTTTGGTTGTTAACACTTCAGCCATGCAGAATGGCTGAACTTGCCATTATCACGACTTCTGTCCTAAGTAAACAGAAAATGCGGGGCAGCACAGTGGCTAGCACTGCTGCCTCACAGCACCAGGGATGTGGGTTCGATTCCCGCCTCAGGCGACTGTCTGTGTGGAGTTTGCACATTCGCCCTGTATCTGCGTGGGTTTCCTCCGGGTGCTCTGGTTTCCTCCCACAATCCAAAAATGTGCAGGTTCGAATTTAGCTTATCCTCAGTGTCCTATATGCAACTGAGCATGGACGATGAAGGGGAATCCCTGATGTCATGGCTCAGCTCTCTGGAAATTCAGCCTCAAACATTAGCTTCTCCTGTTCCTCTCCCCAAAGACATTTTTTCAAAGACATGTCTAAAACATCTCTTTTCAACGAAAGTTCCACCACCATTAAAATTCCACAACTGAAAGAAGAGGGCTGATAACTGGCACCATTGGACATTGGTCCAAATTCTGCCATAGAAAATGGAAACAGACCCTTTGATCCAACCAGTCCATGCCAACCATAATCCCAAACTAAACGAGTCCCTCCTGGCTGCTGTTTGCCCAGGTCCCTTCAAACATTTCTTATTCATTTACTCATCCAAATGTCTTTTAAACACCATAACTGTGCTCATTCAATAACTTGCCATTATCACGACTTCTGTCCTAAGTAAACAGAAAATGCGGGGCAGCACAGTGGCTAGCACTGCTGCCTCACAGCGCCAGAGACCTGGGTTCAATACCCCCCTCGGGCAACTGTCTGTGTGGAGTTTGCACATTCTCCCTGTGTCTGTGTGAGTTTCCTCTGGGTGCTCCAGTTTCTTCCCACAGTCCATAGATGTGCAGGTTAGGTGAATTTGCCGTGCTAAATTGCCCGTAGTGTCAGGTGAAGGGGTAAATGTAGGGATATGAGTGGGTTGCTCTTCGGAGGGTCGGTGTGGACTTGTTGGGCCGAAGAGCCTGTTTCCACACTGTAAGTAATCTAATCTAATAAATCACTCTCGATGTGAAAAGGTTGCCCCATATGTCTTTTTAAAGTCTTTCTCCTCCCACCTTAAAAATATGTTCCCTTGGCTTGAAATCCCCCATTCTAGGGAAAAGACAACTGCCATTCATCTTATCTATACCCCTCATGATTTTATAAACCTCTATATGGTCACCTTCTATGCTCCAGTGAAAAAAAACTCACCCTATCCAGCCTCTCCTTATAATTCAAACCCTCAATTTCTGGCAACATCCTGGTAACATTCTGAACTCTCTCCAGCTTAATAATATCATTCCTATAACAGGGCGACCGGACTGAACACAGCACAGCAGAAGAGGCCTCACCAATGTGGTGTCCAACCTCCACATGATGTCGCAACTCCAGTTAACTGGGAATGCCAACCGTGATTAAAAGCAATTCCTGGAGGCTTATGACATGCCTTGCCCTACTCTCCAATCATTAGTCAGTCAGTTCTTGGCTACTCAGTCCTGCACTAATTGAAATGCAAAAATTGGATAATGCTTGACTGTCAATCAAATCGCCCTTCTTTCCCACTTGTAATACCAAGCTCATGTCACAGAATAAAAACTCTCCTAATTCCATCCTAAGCAATTTCTAAGCACTCCTCTCTACAATGATTCCATTATGCCATCTTGCAATGCTTTAGATTAGATTAGATTAGATTAGATTCCCTACAATGTGGAAACAGGCCCTTCGGTCCAATAAGTCCATACCAACTCTCCGAAGAGTAACCCACTCAGACCCACTTCTCTCTGACCAATGTACCTAACACTACGGGCAATTTAGCATGGCCAATTCACCTGACCTGCACATCTTTGGATTGTGAGAGGAAACCGGAGCACCCGGAGGAAACCCGCGCTTGTTACAATAATCTTATGATATGCTCAGGTTTTTCCATGCTATGCTTAGTTCTGAAAAGTTGGAAAAGCTTATTTAATAAGAGTGTTAAATTTGATGTTGCATATGGTGTGCAGGAAAGGTTCCTTTCAATAAATTACATGAACTGCCTCACAATATTAGCCATTGTAGGTTACCACTACCTTTACATTTACATTTCATGCCAAATACTTCCTGGTGCATTCACCCTCAGAACTTTTATATTGCTTCCAGTCCTTCAGAGCACCATGCTGGGAGGGCCGAGGAAGGTGGCTTTTCCCCAGTGAGCCTTTGTGACAGCTACGTCAAGCTTCAGTCTATCCCTCCACACATAGTCTTAGACCTTGCAATGTTCCATGATACAATTTAGGCGGTAGTGGGTACTGCAGATGCAGGAGATCAGAGTCAAAATTAGAGTGGCACTGGAAAAGCACAGCAGGTCAGGCAGTATCCGAGGAGCAAGAAAAATCGGTGTTTCAGGCAAGAGCCCTTCATCAGGAAACTTTTGCCTGATATGTTGACTTTTCCTGCTCCTCGGATGCTGCCTGACCTGCTGTGCTTTTCCAGCATGACTCTAATCTTGACCCATGATACAATCTAGCTAATTCTTGCGTCCAATGAACTGTGACTGCAGAAATAGCAGATTCTCCTGCACTACCTCACCCAATGTTGAAGCATTCCACATGACTGTCACACTGACCTTACTCAGTCATTTTCTGATTGGCAGTTGTCAAAAGATTAAATGGCGCTGAACAAGATTAGTTCGCTGCTTGACAAGCAATAAAGCACTTTAAACGTAAAACCAAATAGATGTATGTTATTCAGCTTTTTGTGAGCCACAGATACCAGCTTGGTAAGATGTGCTTTTAAATGTTTGTGAAATAACATCAGTAAGAAAGCTGGCTCCAAGGCAATGCAATGGCCACAGACACATTCAGTGATGAAATTTGGAGTTGAATTCTACCTTTCCTCAACATTCAGCCTATGCTGAAAAAGGTAAGTGAACTTTCAGTTTTAAAAAAAAATTCATTCTGAGGATGTGGGTTGTACAATCCTAACTGCCCTTAAGGTAGCAGTGAGCTGCCTTCTTTAACCACTGCCGTCCATGTAGTAAAGGTACACCATTTAGAAGGGGTTGCAAGATTTTGGCACAGTGACACTGGAGGAACAATGATACATTTCCAAATCAGAATGGTATACTTGGCGCGGAACTGTAGGTGGTGGTGTTCCCATACATCTGCTGCCCTTATCCTTCCAGATGGCAGGGATTATGAATTTGGAAGGTGCTGTGGAAGGACTCTTGCTGAGTTGAACAAACACAAATGAGGACAAGTCATTGGGATCGTGTGTTTACGTAACTATAATGGTTAGAAGTCGCACCAAGCCAATGGACAAGAAATGCTGCTGTGCAACGTGGGAAAGATCATAATCCTTAAGGAGGAGGAGCATCAATGCTGGATAGTGAAACATTTGAATACCAGTGTCAAACTCCAAACCAAGAGTTTAGAAGGACTAAGGTGCATAGCTGAGGCCAACAAAATCGACTCTGCCATTAGGGTAGTGGAAGAACTCAATGACACTTGAGTCTTTAACTGTTTCAACATTGACTACTTTCACCTTAAGGATCTGTGTGTTTGAAGCCAGGCATGTCTTATAGTCCCCCACTGGAACATATATTTATTACCATGTTTTAAAATTAACTCTGTTCTATTGTACATAGAGACAATTTTACAGAGATATACTCCTGAACCAAGGACTGCTAATCAGTTCTAACTTTGCAATGGCAGTGCTGAATGTTGGGTGTGGTGTCTGTAGTGGAGGGAAGTAAGATAGAACTTGCTATACCATTTGGCACAAGGAAACACTGTTTCCTGCCTCACCTGAAAATCTGGTTTCAACGTTGGCCCATGCTCCCAACTGGAAGATATGCATTTGAGAGTTTCGGGACGGCAAGGCCATTTTTGAAAGGTTGGCCAGGCAATTGTTAAAGATAGCAGCTCTATCTGGATACCAATATGGAGGAAAGACTTAGAGCTCAGAAAAAATATTACTTGGAAGATCTCACCTGGTTTCTTAGAGTGGGATAAAAGATCGACACAACATTGAGGGCCCAATGGCCTGTACTGTTATATATCTGTGTGTGTGAAATGACCTACCACAAGGAATAGTTCTGAGATAATAGCCATAGATGGTGAAGCTAGTTATGTAGATGAGGGAGAGGAATAGGAGGACATGTTGGTCAGTTTTAAGGAATTGGCTGGGCCGAAGATTATAAATACTGGTACAGACCATTTGAATTGGATCCTGTATTGTGAATTAGATGTAAAATAATCTCATTGTTGAAGATGCTCATAGGGCTGTGGCTTTCAGGACTGCACTAGATAATGGGATCCTTTCACATTTTGACATGGCATTTTCTGAAAGAATGTGTACATGTGTCTGCCTGATAGGCTTGACAACACCCAAAACATCAATTCCAGAGAGATAGTTGCTTCTATACCAATACCTTCCTCATAATTCTCATTCCCTGCAGCCTCATAAAGCACAAAGCATTGCCACACTGGGCAGTAATTTGTACTCTGAGGAAGTGAGGACTGCAGATGCTGGAGATCAGAGTCGAGGTTGTAGTGCTGGAAAAGCACAGGTCAGGCAGCATCCAAGGAGCAGGAGAATCGAGGTTTCGGGCGTAAGCCCTTCATCAGGAATCCTCTCCAGCAGCTTCCTGACCACTGACATCAGGCTCACTGGACTATAATTACCTGGATTATCCCTGCTACCCTTCTTAAACAGTCCTCCGGGACCTCTGCTGTGTTCGAGGATGCTGCAAAGATATCTGTTAAAGCCCCAACTATTTCCTCTCTTGCTTCCTTTTGTAACCTGGGATAGTTTCCATCTGGACCTGGGGACTTGTCCACCTTAATGCCTTTTAGAATACCCAATACTTCCTCCCTCCTTATGACAACTTGAACCAGAGTAATCAAACATCTGTCCCTAACCTCACCATCTAGCATGTCCCTCTCCTTGATTACTACCAACACAAAGTAGTCATTAAGAATCTCACCCATTTTCTCTGACTCCACGCATAACTTTCCTCCTTTGTCCTTGAGTGGGCCAACCCTTTCTCTAGTTACCCTCTTGTTCCTTATATACGAACAAAAGGCTTTGGGATTTTCTTTAACCCTGTTTGCTAAAGAGATTTCATGACCCCTTTTAGCCCTCTTAATTCCTCATTTCAGATTGGTCCGACATTCCTGATATTCTTCCAAAGCTTCGTCTGCCTTCAGATGTCTAGACCTTATGTATGCTTCCTTTTTTCCTCTTTGAGACAAAACAAAACTGCAGATGCTGGAATCCAAAGTAGACAGGCAGGAGGCTGGAAGAACACAGCAAGCCAGGCAGCATCAGGAGGTGGAGAAGTCAACATTTCAGGTATAACCCTTCTTCAGGATGGGTCGGTGTGGACTGGTTGGACCGAAGGGCCTGTTTCCACACTGTAGGGAATCTAATCTAATCTATTCAGGACCTGAAGAAGGGTTAGACCCGAAACATCGACTTCTTCACCACGTGATGCTGCCTGGCTTGCTATGTTCTTCCAGTCGCCTCCTTTTTCTTCTTAGCTAGTCTCACAACCTCACCTGTCATCCATGGCTCCCTAAACCTGCCATTCAGAGAACAAGAACAACAACTGAGAACATTTAAAGCATAATGAGTAAAGCAAAAACTAGGAAAGAACCATAAATTAAATGTTAAGAGCACACAATAACAGTGAAAACTGGTTTGTACTAATGATCCATGTTGGTTAGATGGTATTACAACTGGTTATAATCAATGTTAAATGTATACCTCCTGTGTTGTAACTTGCAGTCATCATTTCCACCTCACTAACCTGTACTATTTATCATTTGCAACTTTGAAATCAGAGGCCATGTTCTGTATATGCTCTTGCCAGGTTTAAGGTAATTTATTCTCATCACCTTTGTCAAAGGTAAACTGCTTTGTATTTTCAGCTTCTTGTTCTTGCTGTTGCAACATTGTAGTTTGTGTAAGAAGGCAGCTTCTATTACCTTCTCCAGCGCAACTAGGGATGAAAGACAAATGCTGGCCTCCTCGCAATATCCATATTCCCATGAACAAATACAGAAAAATAAAACCAGAAGTTGGTCATGCTTTGCTGCATTTCATTGGTGCGTTTAACTCCTTGGAAAGAGTACTGTTCATTTTGAGAATTGTAGATTGCATAGTTACGAGTTAGTGATAACACTGCCAACATTAATTTTTCAGAATCTATAACATCAAGTGTAAGCGACAGGAGGCGCTGGAATGAACAGATGGTTCTGCCATCAAATATCACTATGAGCTCTGCCTGTAATGAAGAAACCTTGATAGCAATCTAATCCTAAAATCACTCAAATGTCTCTTTTTAATTTATCAAATCAATTCTGATAGATTTCAGTCTGTAACTTATACCTGTATATCCACTTCCCTATACCTAGCCAACCCAAATTCTGATTAAAATATAGTGTGCAACTAGTCCCAAAAATCAATTACTTATCCTTTGTATGCAAGTCCTCAAAGAGATTCCAAACATTTATCACCAAAATGTTAGCATGACTGTCAAAGGCAAACAAAACAATAAGCTCAATAGATTGGTGAAAACCACCCATGCAAGAGAACCACAGAGATGGCAGATTAAAAAATAATAAAAATATATTAATCTGACTACTGGGGCAGAAACAGGGCAAATTGAACATGAAATATAAATGTGCTAACTAATGGATTGAAATCACTCGAAGACGACTGTTGTAAAAGGTCTTGCGAGCAATGCTAAAAGCATCTTAACCAATAATTGGAATACGTGGGAAGCAAATGTAAACAGAATGACAGGGATATGTGCATGAGCAAAGAGAACGGATGAAAAACTTAAAGATGGAAAAGAAAACCAAAACAAACACATTCCTGTGCAGAGTTTGAAAGAATGCATCTCAGGGCGGAACCTCTTAAAAGCTGAATTATAAGTGGTTAAGATCAAACCAACTGGAAATATTACTTCAAATTAAAACAGGTGGATCTAAGCACGCACAAAGCAAATAGTGAAAATATGCATTAGGAAAGAGCATTCTTAGGATCATGTGTAAAGCTAAAGTCTTCACAACAGAAACTGCTTGGCCTTTGAAGAAATAATTCAACTTTCATGAGCAGGAAATGCCTATGAATTCCAATTGTTCTTTCTTACTTGAAATGCAAAGTTCAGAGTGCGAAACAATTTTCCACAGAGAGAACTAAATGAATTTGTTACATGAAGGACAGTCCAAAACAAAGTTGCTATCATTTCAAAGCGAGTTGATTAAATCCTATCACTTTTACAACAGAAGTGTTTTAAATTTAATCAAGGGAGGAAGTTTAAATAAATTATTTCAACAAAAAAAATTAAAGTTTGACATAAGACTTTGATGTTTCAAATCAGCTCTTACCTTAATGAACAGCTCGATCTTGGGGTCCTCTGCCATTCTGTCCCTGTTGTATTCAGCAACTTGCTCAGCAGCTGATTTTGACAGTAAATCCCCAGCTTTTCTGGTTGGCTTCTTAAACACTGACCTACAAGGCCACACCCAGCAAGTTCAGTGAAAGATTGAAGCCTTTCCGCAGAAGCTGACCACAGCTCGGGAATCGTGCTCCCTCTCCAAACTGTTGGATCAGGAGAATTTGCGTTCTTTTTCCCAGCATAAAACTGAAGTGATTTACCGATCTCTCTTGATCGGAGGCACCAATTTTTGTTTGCTGGTTGTTCAGTGCACTGTTTATGCAACCTGCCACCCAGAAACTGAAAGGGTGTGGGAGGGATTAGCAGATAGTTTCTCTCCTCCCAAATGGTATTGATTTCAGGTTGTACACAGCGAATGACTGGTTCGTGGAGCTGAGTACTAGGAATGTGGAAGTGATGTTACTGGATCATTGACAATGGGCGTAATCTGATCAACTAATTGGTACATACTTTAAATATGTCCAAAGCAAACCAGATGCTTTGGATAGTATTGAGGAAATTAATGTGGTGTCATATTCAATAGATTTGACTCAGGTCTTCCAGTATCTGCATCATCAGCAACTAGATGTGGTTTTTTTTAATCAATCTGTTTGGACATGTCATGACACACTTCCAAGCTAGTTGAGTCTTGAACCTGAACCTCCTAACCCAGAGGAAGCGATACTACCACTGTGCCACAAGAGCTCTAGCAAGTGGACGTAAACTGGAGAAATCACACTGGGGCCCTGTGGTAGTGCTGGTGCCCCGACATCCCCTGAAATCACCTGCAAAGTTTAAGCATCCAATCGGCTGATTTCGAATGGCACGATACTTCATGACCGTCTTCAATTCTGAGCTCAGTTTGAGGGACCTGCGGTAAATATGTGGGATTTCACTACATAGGCAGACGGGAAATGTTACACCACATCATGTCTGATGTAAATGAGAACGTTGGGAGGGGGATGGAAAGGAAGTTTTTAGATGATATAAAGATTGGCTGTATGGATAATAGTGAGCAGGAAGGTGTTCGGTTACAGGAGGATATTTGTCAGATTGGTGACAGATGGAATTTAACTTTAATAAATGTGAGGTGATTTGCTTTCAAAGATGGAGCAAAACAAGGGAGTACTCAACGCAAGACACTCAAGTTCAAACAGAGGAATCTTGGGGGTGCTTGTCCACAGATCGCTGAAGGTGGCATATAGGACACTGTAGTGATGGGAACAAGGTCAATCAGGTGGACCTCATAGAATTGGGGCTGTAAATCTGGTCCAATCAGAGAGCCCTAGCTGACAGAGGTGAACAGGAGGGTCAGGGGTTCTGTTCACCCTAGGAGCTGGCTCTGTGCCAGCTAGGTCAGTGTCATGTACTAGCACCTATAAATAAAGGATGACTTGGTGATGGGATGGATAATAACTTCATCGTGGAGTTATTTCAGACACTTGCCTTTATTAGTTGTGGCATAGATTACAAGAGCAGAGAGGCCATGTTGGAGCTGTACAGGACTTTGGTTAGGTCACAGCTAGAATTGTGCGCGCCATTCTGGTCACTACAGTAAAGGAAGGATGGGATTGCACTGGAGGGGCTGCAATGGAGATTCACCAGGATGCCGCCTGGGATAGAGCATTTGGAAGGGAGGCTGGATAAGGGCAGGTTGCGATTTTTGGAGCAGAGAAGGCTGAGAGGGGGTCTGATAGAAGTATGTAAGATTATGAGAGGCATGGACAGGATGGATAGAAAGTAGATGTCTGCTTAGTCAACATTTAAATAGCAAAGGAGCACAACTTTAACATGAAAGGCAGGTAGTTTAGAGGGGATTTGAGAAAAAGCGTTGGCAAAAAAGGTAGTTGACGCAAGAAACCTCACAACCTTTAAAAAGTACTTCAATCTGAGGCTCTGGGTCTAATGCAGGGACTAGTGTAAACATTTGTATATTCTTGGTGGGACAGACTCGATGGGCCAAAGGCCTCCTTTTGTACCTTTTGAGTCGATGATTAATACAGACCTAACTCAATGGTGAGCCCGTGTAGCTGAACTGAGCACTACAATCAAGAGTCCTAATCTTTCTTCCACTTTCTTCACCCAGAAAGTAGTGGGCCTGTGGAACTCTCTGCCACAGAAAGTGGTTGAGGCCACAACATTGAAGCATTTTAAGAAGGAGATACATACAGCTCTTAGGGCCAAAGGGATCAAAGGGTATGGAGAGAAAGTGGGAAGATGGGGACTGAGTTGGATGACCAGTCACAATCACATTGAATGGCACAGCAGAATCAAAGGGGCGAATGGCCTACTCTTATTGCTACTATGGACATTTCTATATTCAAGCCCTGACCTGACACCCCCTTCCCCAGACAGTTGCCTCAATTACTTGATCAAACTGCACACTTCACTGGACTACTCTCTCATCTGCCAGCCCGTGACTCAACCCAACCATTACACACTCGGCTAGTCACCCGTCCATTCCATCATTGAAGGACTTGAGACCTTTAGAATTTGCCTGAATGTGGGCAAATAGAGGGTGTGTCTTCTCTCGATATCTGTTTTCTCTTCAGGCTGCTGACGGATATCTGTGATGACCCATCATTGCTTCAGCTAAAATGGAAAGTCCTGGCTGAAACAATGGCCAAAAAGTTGGGTTTCAGAAATCTTTGTGGGTAGCATCAATGTGTGCAGCATTGATAGTGACTGGAAGATCTGGGCTATTATAAAATTTTAGTGTTTTAACATGCACGTATTTATATGTTCGAGTAAAATCAAGTCAGTCAAAAATATTCTCATTATTCATTAATGGGCTGTGGGTCCTGCATTTATTACCCATCCCTATCACTGTCCTCAAGGTAGTAATAGCTAGCCTGAGAGTCTACATGAAGATGACTGGCTTTGACCTGAATAATTGGGAAGAGTGTGCAGGGAATTCCCTATTCGCTGCTTCATCAACATGTAATTGGCTTTGACGCAGGTTGGGTGATAAGGGTCAAAGATATGAAAGCAAAAATAAGCTCAAGAAAGCAGACCGACAACTCCTCATCAACTATCCATGAACAGGGAAGATTTAGAGGAATATGGGCCAAATGCTGGCAAATTGGACCAGATCAGTTTAGGATATCTACTTGGTGCAGACAAGTTGGACCGAAGGGTCTGTTTCTGTGCTGTATGACTCTATGACTACAACAGACTAACCAAATGTCTAACTAATGACTGTCAATATGAATTCTCTTTTTCTCTCTAAATGGTGTGCCCTCCCCCCTTAGCCTGCCACCTGCCATTTTCTATTTCTTTAATCTTGTGCTGACTTAATCCTCACTTCTTATGGCTCCTTCTTTCCTCTTGATCTATCTTTTGATCTCTCTCTCTCTATGGGACTCTGTGGCAATTATCATCCTCGCTTTGAGGCATTGTCTTAGGATGAGATGAACAATCACATTCGCCAACACCGAGTGGCATCATAGTGCATTTCAGAGGATCATTAAGAATCAACCACATCACTGAGAGTTTGGACTCACTTGTAGAACAGATCAAGTCAGGACGGCAGACATCCTTCTCTGAAGGATGGGAGATATCTTTCCTTAAAGGATATATGTGTACCAAATGGGATTATGCCAATGTTCCCTCAAAGCGTGCTGCAGACTGTAAAGAGGGATTGCATCCCAAAAGCCATACCGAAACATTAGCTTCTGATTCTGGAGACTGGTACCTTGTATGAACCTCTGAGGTCCACTCATTGGCAGAAAAGATTAGAGAGAGTGTTAGTTTTCGCAACAGCCCAATAATTACATGGTTGCCAATACTGATAGTAGCCTTCGATTGCAGATTCATTCAATTTAAATCTCCTAGTTATTCTGCTGGAATTAACCCTGAGCGCTGTACAAGTTGGTGTACAGTAGGAAGAAAGTAGGTGAAGGAACTGTTGCTAATATTCTAACTTGCTCTGCCTTGAGCAGAGGGTGATTTGGCACAACATGAGAACAAGTGAAGAACATATTTGAAAACTAAGTCGCATGGGGAAAATACATTCTTCAACACCAAAGTAAATTGAAGTTTAAAATGAACAAGAAACAGGGGAAGACAGAAAAGGAAGACAACTAACAAAATTTGCTTTTGGAGATAGATTAGATTCCCTACAGTGTGGAAACAGGCCCTTCGGCCCAACCAGTCCACACTGACCCTCCGAAGAGTAACCCACCCAGACCTATTTCCTTCTGACTAATGCACCTAACACTATGGGCAATTTAGCATGGCCAAATCATCTAACCTGCACACCTATGGATTGTGGGAGGAAACCAGAGCACCCGGAGGAAACCCACACAGACACGGGGAGAATGCGCAAACCCCACACAGACAGTCGCCCGAGGCTGGAACCGAACTCGGGTCCCTGGTGCTGTGAAGCAGCAGTGCTAACCACTGAGCCACCGTGCCATCCCAAGATATAAACAGAGTTAACGCTTTGAGTCTGATATGACACTTTTTCAGTGTTGAAGAAGTCATAACAGCCTCAAAACATTAACTCTGCTTGTCTCCACAGATGCTGCCAGGCTTGCTGAGTTTCTCCAGCGTTCTCCGTATTTGTTTCAGATTTTCAGCATCCAGTGTATTTTGCCTTTAAAAAAAGTTTTTGTTCCAATACAACAATAAATCTATTTTTGCAGTATTGTTGGTTGTAATGTTATCTAATTCATCGCTACAATCTCTGAAAGAGGGCTCAATTCTGATCAATGCTACTTTGCACAGTTTCCAAATGTTGAAAAATATTTCAAATTCCTACCCTTTCACAATAACCTATATTTCAGTGAGTATAATGATGCTGGAACTGTCACTGTTCATCATCATTACAGTGGTGAAATTGACAGCAGTTTCTGTTGTCTGCAGATAGGTAATTTCACACACAAATATAAAAGACATCACATGTGTATCCTGGCTCGTTCACGGGTACACTGTTAAAGTGGCCACAGATGGCAAGCTTTACAAATGAATTGAACTCATGTAAACTCTCCCCCAGTCATACATTGTACTTAAAAGTATGAAAGTTTATAACTTATTGAATGAGCTGTAACTGGGTTTACAATTTAGTAAGTAATGATATCTTTGTTCTATTTATTTTATTGTTTATTTCAATGATTTATGCCTTTACATTTGCATAGATTTATGGTGAAGGGCTTCTGCCCGAAACGTCGATTTTCCAGCTCCTAGGATGCTGCCTGACCTGCTGTGCTTTTCCAGCACCACTCTAATCTAGACACTGATTTCCAGCATCTGCAGTCCTCACTTTTTGCCTTTACATTTGCATGTCCGCTGAGCATATCCTAAAGGAGAAAGCATGTGAGTATCTTCACAATTGCTGTATGGCTTAGAGGGAACATTGATAGTAAGTTTAAAGCCTGTGATGGACAAACGTTCCGACCCTTAAAAAAAAATTTCCAAATATCAACTTTCCATATTATGATTTAACAAGTCATTAATTTTAAATACAGGAACAAATATATTTTAAAAAGTATTTAAAATTGCTGATAATATTTCAGCTTCAAATAAACAATAGGAACAGGAATAGGCCATTCGGCCCCTCAAGCCTGTTCCATTATTCAACAAGACCACTGGCAATCTGCTTGATTCCACTTTCCCATCTACCCTTAGTAACCTTTGCCTTCCTTATTAATTAAGAGATTCTATTGCAACATCTATTGTATATGTTGCAATCTGTATTTAATTATAAATAAAGGATAAAGGATCATTGTTTTACTTCCCGGTTTGCTATGAGAATTCTTCACTCTAATTGGCTGCTTGATGACATCACTGTTGTTGGACTCATCACCAGAGTGATACAAACAATGATCAGGAAAGGTAACATCTGCTCTATGGTTATCGCTGGATCCTTGTGAATATCACAGAATCAAAGCAGAGTTACATGTAGAAGGAGGCTATTCAGTCCATCACGCCTGCACTGGGCTTTAAGCAGGCATTATTACTGAGGGCAAATCCGCTCTTCCCCCAAACCTTTGCTCACCATTTCTCTCCAATCATCCACTTTCCTCTTGAATGCCTCAATTGACACCTGCCTCCACCACATTTCCAGACAGTCCATTCCAGAATGTAACTACACATTGTGCAAAAAGGATTTTTCTCACATGCCCCTTTATTCTTTTGTACACCACTTTAAATCAGCTACCCTCCCCTTCTTCCTCTGACAAGGTGAAACAGCTTCTTCCTATCTACTCTATCCAGCCCCATCATGAAGCCTTATATCAGACCACCTCACAGCCACTGTCTCTCCAGGAAGACTAATTGTCTTCAGCAAGTGACCACAGGTCGTTGCACTCTGCAAATTCTTATGCAGCAAATCTGAAGCTTTAAGATTGCATAAATTGAGAAAAATCATGCTCAACACTTGGAGTACATGGATGGCATCATGCAGCGATGGATCAATGGATTGTCTCATAGCAGGAAAGGCACAGATAGTACCTAGTTTGTGTACATGCTTATTGGAAACTAGGAAAGCTGTGAGAAAGGCCAAGACCAGCCAAATAGGGCACAGTGAGGACAGAAAAATAAATCAGAGGAATCGAGAACCAGTGGAAAGGTAATATTAAGCGTAGGTTTTTTTTAATAGGTTGCTTCCACCAGTAGACCAAAGGTCATAACTTTATGGGGGCATTTGACCAAAGAAACAGAGGTAAAATGAGAAGGTATCATTCTTACCCAGTGAGTCAAGATTCTTTGGAAAGTATCTTCAGAAAAATTCAATAGTAAGCCCCAACACAGATTTAGGTATGCTGTTGGAGGTTACAAATTGCAGAGCGATGGGAAAAGGAGTTGGAGTATTTGGATAGTTCTACCATAGACTCGATAGGATGAATGGTTCTGCTCTGTGCTGTAAAACACCGTGTTGTAGATTGGGTGGGGTGGACAGGAAATCCTACAGAAAAATAAGTACGATCTCGAAAGGGATCAAGATGAGATGCAGTCAAAGTCTTTACCTATTAAACAATCACATTAAGTCAGAGAGTTATTGCGATGTACAACATGGAAACAGACCTTTTGGTCCAACCTATCCATGATGACCAGATATCCTAAATTAATCTAGTCCCATTTGCCAGCACTTGGTCCATATCTCTCTAAGTCCTTCTTTTCATATTCTCATCCAGATGCTTTTTAAATGTTGTAATTGTACCAGCCTCCATTACTTCCTCTGGCAGCTCATTCCATACACGCACCACCCTCTGTGTGAAAAAGTCACCCCTTTGATTCTTTTTAAGTCTTTCCTCACTCACCTTAAACCTATGCCCTCTAGTTCTGGACTCCCAACCCCAGGGAAAAGGCCCTGTCTCTTTACCCGATCCGTGCCCCTCATGATTTTATAAACCTCTATAAAGTCACTCCTCATCCTCTGATGCTCCAGAGAAAACAGCCCCAGCCTGTTCAGCCTCTCCCTATAGCTCAAACCCTCCAATCCTGGCAACATCCTTGTAAATCTTTTCTGAACCCTTTCAAGTTTCACAATATCCTTCCTATTTCAGGGAGACAAGAACTGCACGCAATATTCTAAAAGTGGCCAAACCAATGTCTTGTACAACCGCAACATGACTTCACAACTCTTTTGCTAAGTGCACTGACCAATAAAGGAAAGCATATCAAATGCCTTCTTCACTATCCTATCTACCTGCGACTCCACTTTCAAGGAACTATGAACCTGTACTCCACGGTCTCCTTGTTCAGCAACATTCCCCACGACCCTACCATTAAGTTTGTATAAGTCCTGCCCTGATTTGCCTTTCCAAAATGTAGCACCTCACATTTATCTAAATTAAACTTCACCGGTCACTCCTCGGCCCATTGGCCCATCTGATCAAGATCCCGTTGTACTCTGAGGCAACCTTCTTCACTGTCCCTACACCTCCAATTTTGTGTCTTCTGCAAACTTACTAATTGTTCCCTGTTCACAATATTCATACAAACCTAAGAACTAGGAGCAGGAATAGGCCATCTGGCCCGTCAAGCCTGCTCCATCATTCAATAAGGTCATGGCTGATCTTTGCGTGGACTCAGCTCCACCTACCCACTTACCCACCATAACCCTTAATTCCTTTACTGTTCAAAATCTATCTTTACCTTAAAAACAATGCTTCGCTGGGCAGGGAATTCCACAAATTCATATCCCTTTGGGGTGAAGAAGTTCCTCCTCAACTCAGTCCTAAATCTGTTCCCCCTTTATTTTGAGGTGATGCCCCCTAGTTCTAGTTTCTCTGCCAGTGGAAACAACCTCCCTGCTTCTCTCTTATCTATTCCTTTCAGAATGTTATGTTTCCATAAGATCACCCTTTCATTTTTCTGAATTCCATATAAGTGTAGTCTCAGTCTAGTCAATCACTCCTCATATGCCAACCCTCCCAGTTCTGGAATCAACTTAGTGAACATCCTCTGCACCCCCTCCAGTGCCTATACATCCTTTATCATTAAGGAGACCATTCAAGGTTCGTGCTGTAACACTCAAACAAACATCATCTTCACTATGGCTGTGAAACAGCACCAAAGCCGAAAGCAAGGTGTAAATTACACAAGTCGAGTTTGAGTGCATGCAATGCAGAGAAACCAGTTTGTCTCATTCAGGAATTCAACAGCAAAACAAGCTGTCTGTGACTGAACACAATCTTAGTCTATGACATGATATACAGCAGAGATTTGTGAACAAGTCTGGTTTGGCTTCAAAAAGCGATTTTCTTTCTGAGGCGTCGCTAGATCAAAATATTCAATGTCAATCTGAATTGATATTCTTAGCAGCCTACGTGAATCTCTGCACAGGTTAAAGGGAAACTAATAAAATGTGTGGCATTGAAGGATAGGGTGAGGTGAGGTGGAATGGGAGGAGGTTCATGTAGAGCATAAACACCACCTTACACATGATGTCCTCAACAGGCTGCCTGCTGGCCTTTCTCATTTTTAAAACAGTTTCTACATTGGACCACACTTTATATGCTGGGCAACAAATATGAAATGTTTAAATACTAATTCAATACATGAGCTTGTTTGCTTGTTTCATATCTTCAAGATATGCTTTTTCCCTTTGGAGAAGAGTCTGGAAGGATTTGAAGGACAAGCAACCTTGTCACAAAAATTCTAGTCATGGTTAATAAGTTCTGGAATGGTAATTGAAACCAAAGTTGCTGGCTCAGCAGTTGGAGCCTACCTCATTAAGACCTTCCATTATAAATTAGTCTATTCAGCCTTCACTTTTTTTAAATACTTGTCGTATTTAGAGTAAATCCATAAGGACATAGGAGCAGAAGTAGGCCATTCAGTTCATTGAGGCCACTTCGCTATTGAATGAATCATAGCTGCTCGAATAAACCTCAACTCCACCTTCCTACCTTTTCTCCACCACCCTTGATTCGCTTATAATTAAAAATCTATCACAGCCTTGAATATACCTAATGACCCAGCCTTGATAGCCCTCTGCAGTAAAGAATCAATAGATTTGCTAGCCTCTGAATAAAAACATTCCACCTTATCTCAGTATGAAATGGGCAACACCTTACTCTGAGATTACCCTCTGATCCTAGAGTCACCAACAAGGGGAAACATCTTCTCCACATCACCCCTGTCAAATCCCCTAAGAATTCAAAGTTTGTGAGAAGATTTGTAGCTCGGGTGCTCGTTATTGTGGTTCTGTTCGCTGAGCTGGGAATTTGTGTTGCAGACGTTTCGTTCCCTGTCTAGGTGACATCCTCAGTGCTTGGGAGCCTCCTGTGAAGCGCTTCTGTGATCTTTCCTCCGGCATTTGTAGTGGTTTGAATCTGTCGCTTCCGGTTGTCAGTTCCAGCTGTCCGTTGCAGTGGCCGGTATATTGGGTCCAGATCGATGTGCTTATTGATTGAATCTGTGGATGAGTGCCATGCCTCTAAGAATTCCCTGGCTGTTCTCTGTTTGGCTTGTCCTATAATATACTGGCCACTGCAATGGACAGCTGGAACTGACAACCGGAAGCGACAGATTCAAACTACAAATGCCGGAGGAAAGATCACAGAAGCGCTTCACAGGAGGCTCCAAGCACTGAGCATGTCACCTAGACAGGGGACGAAACGTCTGCAACACAAATTCCCAGCTCGGCGAACAGAACCACAACAAGTCCCCTAAGAATCTTACATGTTTCAATAAGGTCACCTCTCATTCTTCTTAACGCCAATGATTACAGGCCCAACTTACTCAACCTCTCTTCATCAGACAGTCCCTGTATACTCTGTAAAACCGAGTAAATCTTTTGTGGACTAGCTCCAACGCTAGTGTATCTTTCTTTAGATAAGGGGACCAAAACTCTGGACTTTATTCCAGTTGTGGTCTGATTAGTATATTTGCCATTGGGAAAATGTTAGAAGCTATTATTAAAGCACTTATAACAGGGCGCTTGAATGAGTTCAAGATAATCAAGTAGAGCCAACATGGTTTTGTCAAAGGGAAATCACCTTTTATGGAGTTCTTTGAAAAAGGATGGGGTGAGGTGAAGTAAGATTGGAGGAGGGTTATGGGATCATGACCTTCATTAAAACCTTCCATAGAAATGCGTCTGTTCATACCTTGGGTTTTTTTCTCACAATTATCGGGTTGAAGACTAACTCCATGGGGCCATAAGGCACAGTAGTGCTGTATATAATGAGGAACCAGTAAGATAATACATAGAGTTTACAGAAAGCATTTAACAAGGTGGTGTATCAAAGATTGTGGAAAATTAAAGCTGTTGGTATAGGGGCTAACAGATTGGCATGGATTGAAGGGTGGCGAGCTATCAGGAAACAGGAAGTGGGATTAAATGAGTCTTTATTAAATGCTGAAGATCACAGCGGGTCAGGCAGCATCTATGGAGAGATCCCATAAAGCTCACATTTCATCAGAGCTGAAGTGAAGTGCAGAGGGGGCAGCATTTATACTATAGTTTGGGGTGGATGGGGAGGTCTGAGGATAGTGGGTGCAGAATGCTGGTGGAGAAAAGATATTGATAGTTCAGATTAAGGATTGGAATGTCTGGAGGGGCACTTCACTTCAGCTCTGATGAAGAGTCGTCTAGACTCGAAATGTTAGCTTGCTCTCTCTCCGTGGATGCTGTCTGACCCACTCAGATCTCCAGCATTTGTTGTTTCCGTACAGATGCCAGCATCTGCAGTAATTTGCTCCGACATTAAATGGGTCTTTGTCAGGCTGGCAAGATGTCACCAATGGTGTGCCACAGGAGTCATTGCTGGGGCCTCAGCTCTTTACAATTTATATAAATGATTCGGATGAAGGTATTAAAGATATGTTAGCTAACTTTGCTGATGACACTAAAGTAGGTAGGAAAGTGAGTTGTGAAAAGGATAGAAGGAGCCTACAAAGGGATATAGTTAGGTTAAATGAGTGGGCAAAGATCTGGCAAATGAAGTACAGTGTGGGAAAGCATGAAATTGTCCATTTTGGCAGAAAGAATAAAGAAGTATAGATGGTGAGAGGATTGAGGTCTCAAGATGCAGAGAGATGTAGATATCCAAGCCAATGAACTGAAGGAAGTTAGTAGGCAGGTACAGCAATTAATGAGGAAAGCTAATAGAATGTTGTGTTTTATTGCAAAAGGAATTACTCGCAAGAGTAGGGAGATAATGCTCCATTAATACAGAACAGTTGTGAGACTGCATATAGAGTACTGTGTACTATACAGGACACTATGTAGGAGGGTGCTAATGCATTGGACACAGTTCAGAAAACCCTTACTTGCTGAATACCTGGAGTGAATGAATTGCCTTATGAGGAAAGGCTAGACCTGTATCCTCTAACGTTTAGAAGAGTCAAAGGTGATTTAATTGATATATCTAAGACCTGAGGGGACTTGACTGGATGGATGTTGAAATGAGTTTTCCTCTTGTGGGAGAATTTAGAACCGGGGAGTCATAGTTTAAAAACCAGGGGTCACCCATTGAAATCATGGATGAGGAAACTTTTTTTTTCCTCTCAGAGGGTTGAGTGTCTTTGGAATTCCTTTTGTCAGAAAGATTCAGATTCTTTATATATTTTTAAGGCAGTGGCAGGTAGATATTTGATCACAAAGGGAATGAAAAATTGTTGGGAATATGCAGGATTGTCGAATTGAGGTTAAAAATCAGATCAGTCCTGATCTTACTGAATAGCAGAGCAGGGTCAAAGTGGCCTACTCTTATTCATGTGTTCTATAGCTTTTAGCAAGATTTATATATTTTTATACTCCATTCCCTTTGAAATAAAGACCACCATTCCATTTGCCTTCATTATTACCAACTTAACTTGGATGCTAGCTTTTTGTGCTTCATGGATGAGGATTCCTAAATCTCTCTGTGCCACAGCTTTCTGCGGAAAGTATTCTGCTCCTCTATTTGTCCTGTAAAAGTACATGATCTCACATTTTCTCATGATATTCCAGCTGCTGGATGTTATCAGAAGCACGGACAGGCCAGGCTATCTGACAATTGCTAAAGTCTTTCTTCCATCTACAAAGCCCCAATCACCATTGATGGGAGACCCACCTTTTTGCCTGACGAGCATGGCCAAGCTGGATCAGACACAGGACTGCTCACTTGTTGAGTGTCCTTGCCGTTGAACATTTAGTCCACCAAGCCATTGGTCAATGCAATCTTCAGGACTGGAGCATAGAGGTTCCATTTGACCTGATCTCACACCGCAATCCAAGCTCCACCACCCCACCGTCAGAAAGCCTACAGCAATAAAACTAACAGAAATTGCTGGAGAAACTCAGCAGCTCTTGCAGCAGCTGTAGAGAGAAAGCAAAGTTAACGTTTTGGGTCCAGTGACTCTTCTTCAGAACTGGTTTTTGTTTCTGATTTCCGGCATTCACAGTTTTTTTTTACAAAGGGCAATGCTGCCATATGAACCCCAGACTCCCCACGCCCAAGTGCCACTTAGGGACATACACCAACTTGACCTGAAACCGAAGAAAGACTTGCATTTACATAGCACTTTTCATTACCACTGGATATGTTAAAGCACTTTACAGACAACTAAGTCCATTTGAGGTGGTGGTCACTGTTGATATGAAGGAAGCAGGACAAACAATTTGCACACAGCACGATGCCACCAACAATGGGATAACGATCAGATAACCGTTTCTTCTGCTGGTGTTTGAGGGACAAACACTGACCAGGTTCCCAAAGTAAGACATCATTTTTTTCCACCTGAACAGACTGATGGAGCCATGGTTTAACATCTGAAAGATGACACTGTTGACTGTGCAGTGCCTCTTCAGTACTGCACTGGAGTCTCAGCCTTGATGCTGTATTGAAGCATCAAGACTAGAACATAGAGGTTCCATCTGATCGGATCTCACACCGCAATCCAGAAAATAAACAGCACCTTCCAAGCTCCACCACCCCACCGTCAGAAAGTCAAGTGCAATAAAACTAAACAGAAATTGCTGGAGAAACTCAGCAGCTCTGGCAGCAGCTGTAGAGAGAAAGCAGACTCAAACCTACAACCTCGGTAGTGACAGTGCTACCAACTGAGCCACATGGCAACAAGACACATACAGGAAAGTCTTCACATACTGAAATCATACTACGTCAGTGTTCCACTGATACTTGGAAGTTCAAATCTCTTTTGCAAACTGTTCTGATTTCTAAGTCTGTACCTTCAGAAACATACCACTGCCTACACTGGTGTCACTTGCCCACACTAGGCCCCAAGCTTTGAAATGTTATGACGTTTCAAGTGCTCATCCAAATACTTTTTGTGAGGTTTCCTGCCTCAGTATACCCTCCCAGGCAGTGCATTCTATACTCCCACCACCCTCTGGTTGAAAACATGTTTCCATTATTCACTTCAAAATTATGCCTCTTGTTATTTGCTTTTCAAATAAAGGGCACAGCTACTTACTAATCACCCTGTTCATTCCCCACACACTCTCATACACCCCTATCAGGTCCCGCCTCATCCTTCTCTGCACCAAGGAAAGTAACCTGAGCTTCTCCAGGCTCTTTTCATCACTGGAATGTTCCATCCCAGGCAATACGCTGGTGAATCTCCTCTGAACCCCTTCCAGTACAGTCACATCCTTCCCACAGTGTGGTGACCAGAACTACACACAGTACTCTAGCTGAGGCCTAACCAAAGCTCTGTACAGCTCTAACACGATCCCCTTGCTCTCATTATCTGTGCCACAACCAATAAAGGCAAATGTTCTATATGCTTTCACGATCAAATAAACATGCTTAGCCACCTTCAGGGATCTGTGGACAAGTCCCTCAGGATCTCTCTGTACCTCCGAGAGTCCTACTGCCCTGACACTTACTGAGTACTCCGTTGTCTTGTTCCATCTTCCAAAGTGCATGACCTCCCATTTATCAGGGCTAAATTCCACCTGCCACTGATCTGCCTATCTGAACAATCCATGTATATCCCTCTGTAATCCAACAGCTTTCTCCTCACTGTCAATCAATTGGCCAACCTTTGCATCATTTGCAAAATTACTTATCATCCTTTACACATTCTCATCTATATCATTTATAAATAAACAAGAAGGGACCCAGTACTGATCCCTGTGGTATGCTACTACACACCAGGCCCCAGTCACACAAGTGATGTCAATGAGGTTCGAACCGGATTGGAGTGCCCTCACAGCTGAGCTCTGTCATGACAGCTGGGAATACTGTGGTGAGGAACTCACCTCCTAACGCCTCAAAGCCTGTCCACCACCTAGAAGGTATAAGTCAGGAGTATGATGGAGTACGCCCCACTCGCCTGGATGGGGGGAGCTCCAACAGTACTCAAGAAGCTTGACGCCATCCAGGACAAAACAACCCGCTTGATTAGCACTACATCCGCAAACATTCCCTCCCTTACCCCCGACGTTCAGTAGCAGCAGTGTGTATTATCTACAAGATGCACTGCAGAAATTCACCAAAAATCCTCAGACAGTATCTTCCATACCCACAACCACTTCCATCTAAAAGGACAAGGACAGTAAATATATGGGAACACCACCACCTTCAAAATCCCCTCCAAGTTACTCACCATCCTGACTTGGAAATAAATTGCTGTCCCTTCACCATCGCTAGGTCAAAATCATGGAATTTCCTCTCTAAATTTGGTCATTGTGGGTCAACCCACAGCGGTTCAAGAAGGCAACTCACCACCACCTTCTCAAGGGGCAACTAGGGACGGGCAATAAATACTGGCCCAGCCAGTGATGCCCACATCCCACAAAATGAATAAAATAAAAAAAGCCTTTGACCACACCCTCTGTCTCCTGTCATGAAGATCATATAAGATCCAACACGCCAAGTTACCCAGGATTCAATGACGTTTCACATTCATCAGTTTCCCATGTGGAATCTTGTTAAAGGAATGTAGCTAAATGCATATGAATGTAGCTAAATGCAAATAAACTACACCAACTGCCCTACCCTTAGCCAAACACTTGGTCACCTTATTGAAAAATTCCATTAGATTTGTGAGGAATGACCTCCCTCTGACAAAGCTATGTTAACTATCTCTTGCCTCTCCAAATGGAGACTAATTTTCACCTTCATGATATCCTTCAATAGTTTCCCTGCCACTGATGTGAGACTCAGTGGTCTGTAGCTCCCTGATCTATCACCAGATGATGAGGAATGTGGGAAAGGGAGCAAGGTTCTGAGGACACCGGGAAGGAGGAAGCTGTCCTTGTCCATGAGAGAGCTCAGCTGTGAGTGCTACAAACTGGTTAGAACTCCCAATAGCATAGAGCTGGATGCAACAAATAATCGTCAAGTGTAAATTAATCTGATGCTGAAATCTGATTTGCATTGTTGGGGTGAACTTCAGCCTCTACTAGTTTTGTTTGTGGTCTCTTATAAATAAAAGCACGGGTTTTTAAACGTGCTCAATAGCTTACCTGTATGTGATGGTCCCCTATTAGACAATGCCAAGGTGTGGGTCTATGCAGGCATTGGGAAGAGGGTAGGACTGACTTAGAGAGTGTTCAGATGGAATGTAGCTATGAACAGGTAATGTGTGCTGTTTGTAGGTTAAACAGCAACTAGAGTGAGAGAATGGGGCGATTGGCATGATGGAGTGTCAGCCATGACAGCTAGGTGCCATAGTGAGTGTGGGTTCAGTGCTGGAGCAGGGCAACACTTAATTACCACAGCAGGCCCAGGAGAACAGAGCCTTTCAAAGATATCATGGGTGCAAGGGGCACCAGTCTTTTGGCAGCTATGTGCTGAGTGGCAAGTGTTTTTGGGAAGAGATGTGGTAAGATGGGGTCAGGATAAGGTGTGAGCGCTTCAGAGGGACACGGTCGGTAACTAGTGCAGCAAATTTGTGAACATAAGGTGAGAAATTCACTCTCCCGTGTTGCCAGAACCCTCCACCAAATGCAAAATGATTCGGATTTGGCCAAAAAAGTGCAAGATTGGGTCGTAAGTGCTAACGGAGGTGGTTATGATGAGATTAGATTAGATTCCCTACAGTGTGGAAACAGACCCTTCAGCCCAACCAGTCCACACTGACCCTCCGAAGAGTAATCCACCCAGACCCACTTCCCTCTGACTAATGCACCTATCACTATGGGCAACTTAGCATGGCCAATTCACCTGACCTGCACATCTTTGGACTGTGGGAGGAAACTGCAGGATCAAGAGGGAGGAAACTGCAGGATCAAGAGGAAACCCACGCAGGCAAACTCCACATAGACAGTTGCCTGAGGCTGGAATTGAACCTGGGACCCTGGTGCTGTGGCAGCAGTGCTAACCACTGAGCCACCATGCCCCACCCCTCCCCCATATGTAGAGGCAATTAATGCATTGGCAATCACCTTCCAAAATTCCATAGATTCTGAAATGATTCGTGCAGATTGGAACCCATTGTTTAAGAAGGGAACCAGGCAGCAAAAGGTCAAGGGCGGGAACCCTGGATGTCAAGGGTTATCGAGAGTTCAATAAAGAAAAAGAAGGAAGCATATGTCAGGTACAGTGCATTATAACAGGGGAGGCCCTTCAAAAGTGTATAGAGTGTAGGAAGGTTACTTAAAAAGCAAATTAAAGGGGCAAAGAGGGGAACAAAATATTCTCAATAGATGGGATCAAGGAAAATGCCAAGGTTTTTGTAAGCACATGAAGAGTAGAGGATTACTA
Source organism: Chiloscyllium plagiosum (assembly GCF_037043375.1). Lineage (NCBI taxonomy): Eukaryota > Metazoa > Chordata > Chondrichthyes > Orectolobiformes > Hemiscylliidae > Chiloscyllium > Chiloscyllium plagiosum. The sequence goes on from NW_028270159.1 coordinate 44,827,391, forward strand.
GGGAAAGAGGGGGACCTATTGGAAACTAAAGAGGCAATCTGTGCATGAGGCAGTGGACGTAAGTTAGGCCCTAAATGATTACTTCTATCTGTATTCACAGAGGAAAGACATTGTAACCAGGGATTGCAGTTGGGATGGTGAAGTCTTAGAACACGTTTAGGATACTGCACGGCTCAACACATGAGTACGAGCCATTCACTATATATCAACCAATCATTTAGATATGGGGACTAAATGTGACATTTCAAAATGGGTTGATGGTACAAAACTAAATGGGAATGTGTGGTGTGAGGAAGATGGAAAGCAGCTTCAGAAGGATTTGTCCTAGTTAGTTAATAGGCAAGAACATGGCACATGGAATATAATGTGGAAAGAATATGAGGCTATTCACTTTGATAGGAGCAACCAATATGCAGAGTACTTCTTAAATGGCAAGTGATTAGGAAGTGCAGACCTTGGTGTCCTTAGTAAATCACTAAAGGCTAACATGCAGGCCCAATAAAACTAGTGGAAAGGTTAATGGAATGTTAACCTTTCGAGTATAGGAGCAGTGAAAGGTTGTTTCAATTGTATAGGAACTTGGCTAGACCACACCTACAGCACTTTATGCAGTGTTGGACTCCTTATCTCATGGAAGATATTGTTGCCATAGAGACAGTGCAATGAAGGTCACTAGTTTTATTTCCGGGATGATGGGACTATCCTATGAAGAGAGATTGTACAAACTAGATCTGCATTCTCTAGAGTTTCAAAGACTGAAAGGTAGTCTCACAGAAACTTACATGCTACTTATAGGGATAGACAGGATAGATAGACACAAGATGTTCCTGTTGGTTGGGAGTCAAGAACAGGGAAAAATTAAAAAATAATGGGTGTGCCTCTCAGCATAGAGATGAGAAGTTTCTTTATTCAGAGGGTGGAGTGTCTTTGGAACTGTCTTCAATGAAAGCTCAATCTGAGTATTCTTACAGTAGAGATTGGTAGATTTCCGATTACCCATGATGTAAAGTAATACGGGGATTGTGTGGGTAAAGACACTGATGTGTTGGTCAGTCGTGATCATATTAAACTGTGAAGCAGGCTGAATGGCCTCCACCTGCTCCTTTTGTCCTATCAGTTGGCAGAGGGAGTGTAAAGATATGTCCAAGTCTGCTGCCTGCTGCACACTCTCGCCATTACGAGGGGTCAGTCCCTGCCCTCAGTATACTGAGAGCAGCTGAGGAGTGGAAGAGGCATATCAGATCTGTGATGTATTCGGAACGACAATAACCTAGGTTGCAATTCTGGCTTTAGACCCTTTCCAGAATGGAAGCTTTTTTAAAACACTCACCTGTTGTGTTGTATCATAGTTGAAGATGGCTATGTTCAAGAACCTTCTTCCATTTTGGGCACATTCTTCATTCTCGACTGGCTGCAGTACTGATCCATCTAGCGTGGGACAATCTAGGTCAGTTTGTAGTCTAGATGCTGCTTTTGCTGATTAACATTGCAGCTGGCTCTTTGTAGTTACTTCAGATGCATATCTCATTCCAAGATGTGCTCGATGATGCTGCTGGGCACACTCTCCTACTCTCTGTAATGAAACAGAGCTGGTTTCATAGTTATTGAGTAGCGAGGTATGTTGGGGCCAGGAGATTATAGATTGTGATCGTGCATCACTCTACTGCTATCCTGATGGTTCAAAACATTTTTAGGGATCAAGCTTTGGGCTGCTCAGTATTAACTCAGGATTAGCTGTCTCAGTATTAGCCACCGGAAGATATAGTATTGCTTGATAGTGTATGAGGCAAGAAGAAAAGAGATGTATGGTTCTTTGAGTCATGGAGATGTAGAGCACAGAAACAGACCCTTTGGTCCAACTCTTCCATGCCGACTAGATACCCTAAATTAATCTAGTCCTATTTGCCAGCATTTGGCCCAGATCCTTGCAAACCCTTCATATTCATATACTCATCCAATGTTGTAATTGCACCAGCCTCCTCCACTTCCTCAGGCAGCTCATTCCATACACACACCACCCTCTGTGAAAATGTTGCCCCTTGGGTCCCTTTTATATCTTTCCACTCTCACCTTAAAATGATGCCTTCTGGTTTTGGAGTCCCCTTCTCTGGGAAAAGGCTATTTACCCTTTCCATGCCCCTCATGATTTTATAAATCTCAATATGGTCTCCCCTCAGCCTCCGATGCTCCAGGGAAAACAGCCCCAGCCTGTTCAACCACTCTCTGTAGAATCAACTCTGGCAACATCCACGGAAATCTTTTCTGAACCCTTTCAAGTTTCACATCTCTCCTTCAGCAGGGAGACCAGAATTGTACAAAGCCTAACCAATGTCCTGTACATCTGCAACATGAACTGGGAGATTAACAAATGCTGATTGCAGCGTATGTCTGTACTTCAGTATTGATGGGGTGGGCTTGATGGGGTGAAAAACTTTTCTTCATTCCCTACTTTATGTTCACAATCCAAATGAAAAGGCAAACCCTCTCTGGAAAAGTTTTATACAACAAAACAAATATTTATTTTGTTTTTGCTAGCGATATACAGGCCGCTCTGTCATTGCCCTAAACTGAAAATATTACAGCAATGCAGCCACTTCTAGCCCAACAGTTAGAAATATCCCATTAAAGACAAGAGACACACACAGGGAAATGTGCAAATATGACATTACTCAACACATCCACTGCTCTCACCAACAAACACAACAACTCCACCGACACACAAATAAAATCCATGATCAAAAAGCTCAGCTCAACAGGCGAGACACAAAAACCTTGCAAAAAACATACAAGAATGTTAACGCATGAGGTTCTGGGGGAAGAGGAAAATTTGAGGAAAATAACTTTTTTTTGGAAAATCAAGAACTGTATTTCAAGAAAGGAGGGGGGTCTCTGTCACTGTAGAAAATTGCAAGATTAAGAGGGGTGAGAAACCAAAGTGAATGGTCGTTCGATGCATAACTTTACAGAGGGCATTTGTTAACAGGAACCATAAGGGGCTCCTATTAACAGCACTGCATTCCTAATATGCTGTTACGACATTATCTTGTGATGCTCATGGGTACCAGACCTGTGTCGTCACCATCATCTGCATTAGAACTGACCGGCACCAAACTGGCCAGTTGATGTCAATTCATTATAAAAACATATTGACACCGATTTTGGAACAGTGCATTTGTTATGTCGCATTACTATTTTGGGGCTAATGGAGGAAGACCCAAGTCAACGGGATTCAAGAGTAATTTTAATTAGCTTTTGTATAAAACAGAATCACTACTAGCCAGTGAAGGAAATGTCCCTGTTGTGTGAAGAGTTTATATTGAACATTCCACTGTCCCTGAAAATTACACTTATTAATGCTACAGTGCCCACAACCAAGTTGACAATGTAGCCTTTATTGTCATACATTTTTCCATCAGTAAGAGCAGGACTGTAGTATCATTGGAAATAGCAGCCAAGTCAGACTGGGTGGCTTCAAGAAACTACAAGTGAGCTGCGTCACGCTGATGAATTCAGTAACCTGCATAAATCCAGTGCTTTCCCATTGCTCTCAATAACACTCATCACCGGCTACTATTGATTAATATTTCACAAAGAAAGCAAAAAGGGAACAGTACAAGACAAAACTATTAGTATGCCGAATGGCTTTGTGAGTCTGAGATCATTTTTCGCCCCAAAGGGGTTTGATGGGAATGCTCACCCCTCTTTACCACATTTTATATTGAATTTTCTTCTCTCGCGCCCACTCAGAAAATGCACATTCCTCATAATTTGTCTTTTTTTTTGGCTTGGTTTCTTTTAAACTTTTTCTCAGACAAGCTGCACTCTCCCAAACACTCAGGTTCATTCTGTTTGAGTGCGTGGTGTGTGATTTGACAATGATGAGGCTGCCAGGAACAATGTACTTTTAAATAAACACAACATGATTTGTTTACACTTAATAAAGAAAGCAATCAAATGGAAATTAAAATGCAGAAAGCTGGAGGGGAAAACCCCCCCCAGCAAAATTGCTAAATTTCAAGTTACTTTCAACGAACCTTTTTAAATTCTGCCTTTTTCATTCAAGGTCAGAATTATAAATGCAGATTAAATTCTAACGATGCAAAATAAAAAGTCCCTTACTGATTATTCTTACATTCATTGCAGTCTTTACCAAGAATGTATTGAACAATAAAATCAAGTTAAAATGTCATCTCTTCTCCCAGCCCACTAATTTCATAGTTTAATTTCAAAACTTTGATCGGAAACAAAAGGCACTCCCCAGATTCACGGAATAACTCGATGCGGTAATCTGAGGCTGTTTATATTTCTTGGCTGTTCCATTTGTCTGCCAGCTGCCTGGGTACTAACAGTGTCCAAGGCCACCTTCAGGTTGGAGACTCAGGCACACAGTCTCACACACACGTTACCTGATGCACAGCCAAGCTTTGAGGGTGATTGCAGGTCACTCTCTCTCAGCACTGCAACAGAATTGACTAGAGATCTTCGTAAGAAATAGATTAAAGGAGGGAAAAAGAAATTGATGCAACATCCACTTCAAGCATGAGTGAGATCTTGCTCGCTTTCTGTTCAGAGTATGCGTAATAATCAGGGGCATTAGTGCTGACTGTCCATCTCTAATAACAGCAGTCCAAGGTTCCAATTGCATCTTTTGTTGTGCTGCTTACGCTTATTTGAAATAAAGCACCTTCAAGTGAAGTTGCAGTCCTGTACCGCAGGTCATTGTAAACACTCAGAGTTTTCAACATGCACAGCTCTATTTTGATGAGAGGTTTTGCTTTAATTGGAGAAATCTGGTTATACAATCACTTTAATATCAGCCTTAGCGTGGCATGCTCTTTGACCTGGTGGCTGAAGTTCTTGTGAAAACTAATTTCTATCCATTTTAGTTACTCAGGGATACGCTGATGTTTGAGTGCAATAGTACTTAAAATATCTGAAAAGGGTAAGATGAACATTGTGTTTTATTTTATTGCTAAAAGGACCATATTCATTTAATATTACACATCTGTGCTTTACCTTCGCTTAATAGGTTCCTGTTTGGGCTGTGGCAAAGACATATCTGATGGTTAGTAAGGTCAATATAATACCAAAAGAGAGCCATTTCGCAAAAGCTACTTCAGGACAAAAATAATTCAGCCAATTGAAGGCGGTCTTAGGAAATAGTAAGTCATGCTATGCAATATCCTGTACCCTCTAATTTATGTTGTCTGAACGAAAGCCTCTTATTCACCTGATGGAAGTAATCATTGTGAGGTGGGATAGGTGAAGTGGATTTGTTTGCCATTTAAGTGTAAGTATTTTGTGTTCAATAATGTGTTAAAGATAATGGCACCAAGTACATGAAATAAAACCCCAAGGACATTTCGTAGTTTCAAGAAAAATGGAAAGTTAAGGAAAAGTGTAGGGTTAACATTAGTCCCAGGGTCACAGTAAGACTTTAGTTTGCCTTTAATTGTTTTAAAAGTCTAATTAATGGCACATGACTGGGAAAAATACCAATGAAATGTCTTATTTATAAAGAATCACAGTGGGTTTACTCAAGAGGGTAAGGATGTGCTGCCACATGTACTTTTCTAGAAATAAGATTTGAAAAGCACATTTTTGTTTCTAAAACACTCCCCAAAGGATTGTAATTGGTCATGCCTTTCCTAAATCTGAAATTGAGAGTTCGAATTATTTATTGGAAGCTTGGACTGCAATTGATAAACATACTATCAGTTCTTGGCCATAACGTCACAGGTTACTCTCCGTTAAGCACCAATAGTAATTTAAGCTTGCACTTAGCATTTAAATGGAATTGCATTTAATTTAACGTCATTTATTGACATTAGGCCGCACTTGTGATCTGCTTTTCACTGTATTGAGTAATGCCAGACCCTGAAACTGTTGGATAATTTCATGAACTTGCTGTCATGATAAAGATTAAATATCTGAATGCTTACAATGAATTTGTCATTGAAAATAAAGACCCTAATTATTTGCTCTTCACTTTTACACTTCCTTAAAATATTTTTAAATATTCCAATACACAGCAGACAGGTATTATACACAAAATCTTAGACAGTGCATCAAAATAAAACGCAACACTCATGTTCGTTGGAGGTCAACTGTGCCAAAACGACCCAGAAGCAATGAATGGGTTATCAAAACCACTCGCACCATCGAAACAGCATTCTCTGCTGGTTAATGAGTTTAATGTCTATCTCTCTCTCTCTCCCTCTCTCTGAAGGTACTTCAACTCGTAGGAACTGTTGACCATACAGATGGTCACTTCCATTCCCCTTTATGGCACTGCTTCTTTAGTCTCGTGCTGGGATGATTCAATGTTCTCAAATGTCGTATACACGGTCTTCAGAAATGGAAATCTTCATGGGATTTCATCCACTCAGCACAGTGTGTCCGTATTGAATGAAAGCTGTGCCTGAAGAAAAGGAAATGTACACTCAGATGATCTCCATCAGGAATCATACAATAAAGCCATGTTTGCGAACACATATATATGACAGGCAGTTTGGTTAATTAGAGTCTATCCCATACACTGCAGCAAAATGCATCACCACTCCTTCCCTCCTCATACTGGAGAAGCCTTTTGAGAAGTAGGCAATGCAACAATTCAGTATGCAGTTCTTAAATTTAGATGACCAGGATATATTTTTTGTTTTTCTCCCTCCAAATATATCACTTTCATGATGACACTCAGTATTTTTGAGAGGCTAGCACCTACAGAGAAAGTAGCAAACTCGTCCAATCCTAATTACGCTTCTCTCGAGATTTGCGCCTAATGCACGGGAACAGGACCCTGTCGCCTCTCATTCTCATTTCCACCAGTACGATGAACATTGTTCCCACAGTGAGTGTACAAGAACGTCCTTTAACAAATGGGGCCTCAATAAAGAGTAGGCATTTGGGCGGGAGGGAGGCTGAGGGTGGGAAAGTGGGGGAAGCTGAATGGATTGCAATCAAAGGGAGAGAACACATAGCTATAGACAGAAGGAACAAACAGAAGACCTAGACTTTAACAGCACCCAAGGTGGCCATTCAGTCCAGCCACTGTGCTTCAGCTCTTTGACAGTGCAATCTAATTTGTCTCACTCCCTGCTCTTTCCTTGTAGTCTTTTGCAATTTTTTCTCGCTCAAACGTTCAATGACTTGCTATTGATAACTACAATGAATGTGCCTCCACCACCCTTTAAGTCAATGCATTTCAGATCACAATAGCTGTGTCTAATTTATTTTCCTCTGGCTTTGATGCCATTTCCCTTCAGGTTGAGTTGTAGTGTTTTCCAAAGGCTTCTGCCACTGAGAACAGTAATCTCCTTAATCATTCTACGTAAACCCTTCATGATAACAAACACCTCCATCAAGGCTCCACTTATTTTAGAAAAACAAAATTGTTTCTGTAAGGAAAGAGGTAATTCGGTCTATCATGTCTGTGTCAGCACACTGGAGGAGCAATTTACCTAGTGTCACTCCTCTGCCTTCTCCACTTAGCCCTGCACAGTTAACAATCCAAATCTCTCTGAACTGCCTCAGAAAGCTACCTCCCTCACACTGACTGGCAATGCCTACCAGGTAAAAACAAGGACTGCAGATACTGGAAATCAGAGTTTAGATCAGAGTGGTGCTGGAAAAGCACAGCCGATCAGGTAGCATCCGAGGAGCAGGAAAATCGACGTTTCGGGCAAAAGCCCTTCATCAGGAATATCTGGCAATGCCTACGAGACTGTCACCATTTGATGCTCAATAAGCCTCTCCTCACACGATTGCTTTTCCTGCAAGTTACCTTGAATACGTGCTCTCTTGATCCTGATCCTTTCGCCAATGGGAAAAAGATTTTCATGTCTGTTCTGACCAGACCCTCATGATATGCAAATATATTTTATCAAATTTCCACTCATCCTTTCCTTCTACAATAAAAATAGTTCCAATTCCTCCAATCTGGTTGAAAAGGATGGAGTTGGGGTGGTAGCTATGGAAAATATCTGGGGACAGGAGGAGGTCATTCAGCCCCTCAAGCCACTTCCACCAGCAATGTTGTATTCTCTGTTATCTGTTATTTGATTGAGTCCAGTGCGGGAGAGCGATCAAGCCCAGTGCGAGGGAGAGACAGGGGAAAGCCCAACGTGGAGCATCTGCAGGCCCATGGCTAAACAGCAAATGAAATGTTAAATTTTTTATTTTACTTTTTTTCCTTTATACTAACAAGAACCGTAACGTTAGACTTTTAACTTAAATCTTTGCTTTTCTACTTTGTACCCAAGATTTTGTACCGAGGTACCTTGGACCTAAGATAGCGCTGAGAATGGTGAGTGCACACTTTTTACTGTGGTCCCGTATCCCTGTACTTGAGTACAGATGACAATAAAACTTAATTCTAATCTAGGTTGAAACTTTATTGCTGGAACAGCACAGCAGGTCAGGCAGCATCCAGGGAACAGGAGATTCGACGTTTCGGGCACAGGCCCTTCTTCAGGAATGAGCAGAGAGTGTTCAGCAGGAGAAGATAAAAGGTAGGGAGGAGGGACTTGGAGGAGGGCCGTTGGAAATGTGATAGGTGGAAAGAGGTCAAGGTGAGGGTGATAGGTCGGAGTAGGATGGAAGCGGAGAGGTCAAGAAGAAGACTGCAGGTCAGGAAGGCGGTGCCGGGCTGGAGGGATTCGGCTGAGACAAGGTGGGGGTAGGGGGGATGAAGAAACTGGTGAAGTCCAAGTTCATCCCCTGTGGTTGGAGGGTTCCCAGTCGGAAGATAAGACGCTCCTACTCCGACCGTCGCGTTGTTGTGGTTTGGCGGTGGATGAGTCCAATGACCTGCATATCCTCGGTGGAGTGGGAGGGGGAGTTGAAATGCTGTGCTACAGGGTGGTTGGGTTGGTTCGTCCGGGTGGCCCAGAGGTGCTCTCTGAATCGCTCCGCAAGTAGGCGGCCTGTCTCCCCAATATAGAGGAGGCCACACCGGCTGCAGCGGATGCAGTAGATGATGTGGGTGGAGGGGCAGGTGAATCTGTGGCGGATATGGAAGTTTCCTTTGGGGCCTTGGAGAGAAGTGAGGGGGGAGGTGTGGGCGCAAGTGTTGCACCTCCTGCGGTTGCAAGGGAAGGTGCCGGGAGTGGAGGTTGGGTCGGTGGGGGGTGTGGATCTGACAAGGGAGTCGCGGAGGGAGTGGTCTCTACCTTTTGTTAGGTGCCCTCACTTAAATTAATTTGATCATAGGTGCGTTGGTTATATGGCTGCTTTAGAACAGCACTTTCTACATTCAGGTAAAAACAATGACTGCAGATGCTGGAAACCAGCTTCTGGATTGGTGGTGCTGGAAGAGCACAGCAGTTCAGGCAGCATCCAAGGAGCAGTAAAATCGACGTTTTGGGCAAAAGCCCTTCATCAGGAATAAAGGCAGAGAGCCTGAAGGGTAGAGAGATAAGCTAGAGGAGGGTGGGGATGGGGGTGGGGCGAAAGTAGCATAGAGTACAATAGGTGAGTGGGGGAGGGGGTGAAGGTGATAGGTCAGGGAGGAGGGTGGAGTGGATAGGTGGAAAAGAAGATAGGCAGGTAGGACAAGTCATGGGGACAGTGCTGAGCTGGAAGTTTGGAACTAGGGTGAGGTGAGGGAAGGGGAAATAAGGAAACTATTGCCCTGGGGTTGAAGTGTTCCGAGGCGGAAGATGAGGTGTTCTTCCTCCAGGCGTCTGGTGGTGAGGGAGTGGCGGTGAAGGAGGCCCAGGACCTCCATGTCCTTGGCAGAGTGGGAGGGGGAGTTGAAATGTTGGGCCACAGGGCGGTGTGGTTGATTGGTGCGGGTGTCCCGGAGATGTTCCCTAAAGTGCTCTGCTAGGAGGCGTCCAGTCTCCCCAATGTAGAGGAGACTACATCAAGAGCAAGGGATACAATCAATGATATTAGTGGATGTGCACGTAAAACTTTAATGGATGTGGAAGGCTCCTTTAGTGCCTTGGATGGAGGTGAGGGAGGAGGTGTGGGCACAGGTTTTGCAATTCCTGCGGTGGCAGGGGAAGGTGCCAGGACGGGAGGGTGTGTTGTTGGGGGCCGTGGACCTGACCAGGTAGTCACAGAGGGAACGGTCTTTGCGGAAGGCGGAAAGGGATGGGGAGGGAAATATATCCCTGGTGGTGGGGTCTTTTTGGAGGTGGCGGAAATGTCGGCAGATGATTTGGTTTATGCGAAGATTGGTAGGGTGGAAGGTGAGCACCAGGGGCGTTCTGTCCTTGTTACAGTTGGAGGGGTGGGGTCTGAGGGCGAAGGGATGAGATGCATTGGAGGGCATCTTTAACCACGTAGGAAGGGAAATTGCGGTCTCTAATTTCTACATTTAGACCCAGCCCATTTCAATGCTCCAGGCTTTGCGTAGTCCCGGAGTGGAAAATTTGGAATATGAGAGTTGGTGAGTGGAAATTGGCCTTCAACTGAAACTCCTAACTCTATTGCGTTATTTTCCTTTCTGCGCTGCAAGAATATCCTTGATATCAACTCAATCAAAAATGTCAATTTTTGGAATCTACTTTGTCCATTTTTATTGCTCACAGCTCATCTCCTTGTAATCCTTAGCAAGTCTGATCCAGCTGGCTTGAGCTCTGCAACGGCTTACTTGAAATCTAACTTACCCTCACATGGGTCAGTGTTAGTCTTATCAATTGTACAATTTATAAACACAGTTTACAGTAGCCTTTTGGCAAGAAGTTTAGGCGGGGAAGGTGAGTGCTACTGACTCCCACTGTAACATTTGAATGACACAGTTCTGCAAAACAATTTATCTCTTAGGGGAAGCCAACAATTTGGCTAATTATATTTTGCACTTTATTGTAAAGCTGATTTTCAATGCTTTTGTTCCAGAACAGCTGTCACACTAAAAGTTATTGCTCCAAATAGCTCAAATTATGAGGCAGTGTGGTATTCTGACACAACGAGATATGATACAAATAGAAGTATAATCTCACTTTTATCCTTGGTGGAAGCAAGTGAGAGGCAAAATGGGGTTCTGCAGTTCTCATGTCATCACTAAATCTCACCACAAGGAATTTAGGGGCAGCACAGTGGCTCAGTGGTTAGCACGGCTGCCTTACAGCACCAGTAACTCAGGTTCGATTCCAGCCTTGGCGACTGTGTGTGTGGAGTTTGCACATTCTCTCTTTGTCTGCGTGGGTTTCCTCTGGGTGCTCCGGTTTCTTCCCACAGTCCAAAGATGTGCAGGTGAAATGAATTAGCCAAGCTAAATTGCCCATAATGTTCAGGGATGTGTAGGTTAGGTGCATTAGTCAGGGGGAAATGTAGAGTAATAGGATAAGGGAATGGGTCATTCTTCAGAGGGTCGGTGTGGATTTGTTGGGCCTGATGGCCTGTTTCCACACAGTGGGGATTTTACCAATGTGGACAGGAAAGGTGGCTAATGTGCTCATGGCACACATCACTCTGCTTTATAAGAAAGACAAATGAGAAAAACAAGGGATTTGCAAACCAATTAGCTGAACTTTTTTTTGGGGGGGAGGGAGAAATAGTTGAAAAGTCTATAATCAAGGACAGGGTGATCGAACACCTTGAAAATTTTCAGTTCATCGCTGAGTGCCAGCATACATTCATGACAGGGGGTGCCATGCCTGCCTGACCTCGCTGATTTGTTTTTGGAACAGGGGAATGTCTATGGATCAAAAACAAAACTTGCTGGAAAAGCTCAGCAGGTCTGGCAACATGTGTGGAAAGAAATCAGTGTTAACGTTTTAGGTCGAGTGACCCTTCCTCAGAATGTCTATGGATGTTGTTGATATGGACTTCCAGAAGGCATTTGATAAAGTCCAACGTAAGAGGTCATTAGCTAAAATGGAAGCCTTCAGAGCGGAGGGCAAATTACTGACCTGGCTGAGAGATGGATGAAGTGGCTGATGACAGAAAGTAGGGATCATGGATAGGACAGGATGTGACCAGTGGTGTCCCATTGGATCTGTGTTAGGGCCTCAGTTATTCACATTATTTATTAAAGACTTGTATAATGGCATACAAAGTCATATATCCAAATGTGCTGATGTCACAAAGCTAGCTGGCATTGTAGACAGTGCAGATGATAGCATAAAACGTCAAAGGTTTATGGACAGACTAAGTGAAAGGGCAAAATTGTGGACGATGGAGTTCAATGTAAGTAAATGTGAGGTTTTCCACTTTGGACTGGAAAAGGATATTTGGGTATCTTCCAGATGGTATAAAGTTAAATACAATGGATACCCAAAGAGACTTGGGGATTCAGGTGTATAGATCTTGAAAATGTCACAAATTGGTGCAGTAAATAATCAAGAAAGCTAATGGAATACTGGCCTTTATATCTAGGGGACTGGACTACAAGGATATAGAAGTTATGCTGCAGTTATGCAAAACTGTGGTTAGTCCCTACCTGGAGTACTGTAAGTAGATCTGGGAATCACACCTGAAGAAGGACATATTGGCCCTGGATGGAGTATAACATAGGTTTGCAAGAGTGATGACCTAACCCTAAAGTCCAGGCAATGAGGAGAGACTTTCTCTCGAATATAAAAGGTTCAGGTGTGATCTGATTGAATTCTTCAAGATATTAACAGGAAAGGGCAGAGAAGGCAAAGACAAATTATTTGGACTGGTTGGGGATTCTACAACTAGGAGGTATAGTCCGAGAATTGAGGCCAAACCATTCAGGAGATATTAAGAAGAACATCTACACACGAAGGGTGGGAGGTGTTTTGGAACTTTCTTCCCAAATGGTAGTGGATGCCAGATCAGTTGTTAATTTTAAATCTGAGACAGACAACATTTTGTTAGGCGAAGGTATTAATGAAAATAGGCCAAAACAGGTACATGGAGTTAGGCAACAGATCAGCCATGATCTCTTGAATGGTGGAACAGGCTCAAGATGTGGAATAGAGTCGAGAGTGTGCTGTTGGAAAAGCACAGCAAATCAGGCAGCATCTGAAAAGCAGGAGAATCGATATTTTGGGATAAGAATGAAAGGCTTATGCCCGAAACGTCGATTCTCCTGCTCCTCAGATGCTGCCTGACCAGCTGTGCTTTTCCAGCACCACACTCTCGACTCTGATTTCCAGCATCTGCAGTCCTCACTTACCCCTCAAGATGCTGAATAGCCGACTACTGTTTAATATCAGTTCCTTAATGCAGTGAAGGCCCCCATTATGAGAAACCTCTCTCCTTGTGGCACCTTTACATTACAGACAGACCCCCATCGTAAGGTTACAAGCTGGTCCATGGACAGTTAGTATCCGTCTAAAAACACCAAATAAAATAACTTGGAAATGAAATGAGGATATTTACCCTGGCTATAAACAAGCAGAAACATTCCAAGGTGGAAAACACAAAAACATCTTTAGTCATGGTCACTGGTGCCCAACGTAATAAATTAGCAGGGTCTGGCAGGGATGTCTGAGTCGAGAGTGTGATGCTGGAAAAGCACAGCAGGTCAGGCAGCATCCGATGAGGAGAATCAATGTTTCAGGGATGTCTAAGACCAAGCAGCACAAGGGAAAAGGTATGCTATTTGAAGATAACTGGATAAGAATTTAATTAGGTGTATATATTTAGGTGTTACGTATATGGGAACAAGGAATTTGTGGTGTTGGAGTTGGAATAAAACTCTGACCACAAAAATGTCTGACCAACATTTTGACCTCAATGCTTATCTACAGGCATGACAATGTCAGAGTTGCTTCTCCTATTTGCAATAGGAAGTGTATAATTACGCTGACCTCTGCTTAACCACCTTTGGAAGTTGCCTGGGTTTCATTTAAACCCTCCATTGGTGACAAGCAGTCAAATTGGCGAAACATTTTTTGGTAATTTGGCTCGGACTTGCCACGAAAATATGATTCTATTTTCACAGATAAACTTGGAGAGGTGACTTTAGAGGAACTGTTTATAGAGGGTAGCACGGTGACTCACAGCACCGGGACCCAGGTTTGATTCCAACTTTGGACGACTGTCTGCGTGGAGTTTGCACATTCTCCTGCGGGTGCTCTGGTTTCCTCCAACAATCCAAAGATGCGCAAGTTAGACTAGCGCAAGATGGCCAAGCTAAATAGCCCTGTAGTGTCCAAGGATGTGGAGGTTAGGTGGATTAGCCATGGGAAATGCAGAGTAATGGGGATGGGTTTGTGTGGGATGCTCTTTGGAGGGTCAGCCTGGATTCAATGGGTCAAACCTTCAGCTTCCACACTACAGGGATTCGATCGTTCTGCCTGGAGGGTGACCACTAATATAGGCTTCTGAGCAATAAAAAAAGCCTCACTGTCACTCAAGAACAAAAATGACCCTAGTCTCATGGTAATCAACAGCTGAAATTGGAACTAGCCTAAATTAATAGAGATTCCTATCTCTTATTGAGATGCAAGGTAACCTCTGCATGCCTTGGCTCCCACTGGATAGATACAGAGCTCAGAGACAGGAATTGTGAGATTTATAATCACTGATGGGAATCAAAGCTACAGTTGGGAAAGGCAGTTGCTATATGCCTACAATGCAGTGGTGGACCAATGTCTGATGGGAAACGTCCATTTGGAATTGGAACTAACAGTGGCTGAATGTAGTCAGGATACCAGCAAACCTGAGGGGAGAGTTTGGTGAAAAGAAATGATGCCTTCATCTTGTAAGATATGTTTCGTGTGGACCTTCAAGGAGAATGGGGCCTAACAAAATGCTCAGTCGTTCAATGAAAACCAAACGCAGAACTTACACGCTCCTCCTCGAAGCTGATAAGCCCTTCGTCGTCACTCTCCAATTCTTCAGGCTCTTCAACAGTCAGAGCCTGCAGTTCAGTGGTGGTGCCCCTTGGTCGCAGCAGGCTGAGGATGCGCTTGATGGGTGATTGCACACTCCCGGTGCTGACAGTCTCCTGCTGCTCCAGGTTGTCGCTCTGCTTCTTTGCAAAGTTTACAAACACCTGCAAAAATCGACAAAGTGGGAGAATGCCTCATTAACAGCAGCCTTTACAGAGCACCTTTGAAAGAGGTGCACCACTGGAGGAGATGATATTTAGGACAGGTCATTAATACTTATCCAAAGAGTAATGTTTTAAGGACCATCGTTTATGCAAGCCTTTTGGTTGAAAGCTTCAGAGAATTTTCCAAATGAACATCAACTAAAAGTATTTCAAGGTAAACTGTCTGAGGGAATCTGAGAATGAAACAAGTCTGGTGTTCTGTCTGGACGCCATGTCTCATTGCAGACTGGTAATATCCTCCATGAGATGAGATTGAGCAGCTTCGATTCTGGGTGTCAGTGTGAAGGACAAAACTAATTGCGATTTTTCTACATTGTTTGGGAGGGTGAGCATGGGATATTTAGTGTGTCAAATGGAGTGTGGAGAACAGTGCATGCATTCGGGAAGTTTGTGACATCTTGCCATGGAAGAGGATGATATGAACAATGGGTATCTACCATCTTGCCCTCAGGTGGAAGTCAATGATAGGAACGCAACATTTCCTTTTAGTTTTGGTTTTCCTTAAACTCAGGCTTCTCAGGGCTCAAGCTCAGAGCAAAATCCTCACTCCTACTAAGCAACAGCAATCCAGTGTACAGAATGGTGGTCATAGAGATGTACAGAATGGAATCAGATCCTTCAGTCCAACTCATCCATGCCGACCAGATATCCCAAACTAATCTAGTCCCATCTGCCAGCACCCGGCCCATATCCCTCCAAACCCTTTCTTATTCATATTCCCATCCAGAAGCCTTTTAAATTGTTGCAATTGTACCAGCCTCCACCACTTCCTCTGGCAACCCATTCCACACATGTACTACCCTCTGCGTGAAAACACTGCCCCTTAGGTTTCTTCTATATCTTTCCCCTCTCACTGTAAACCTATGCCCTCTAGTTCTGGACTCCCTGAACCCAGGGAAAATACTTTATCTATTTATCCTATCCATGCCCCTCACAATTTTGTAAACCTCTATAAGGTCACCCCTCAGCCTCCGACGCTCCAGGGAAAACAGCCCCAGCCTATTCAGCCTCGCCCTGTAGCTCAAATCCTCCAACCCTGGCAACATCCTTGTAAATCTTTTCTGAACCCTTTTGAGTATCACAACATCTTTCCGAAAGGAAGGAGACCAGAATTGCACGCAATATTCCATCAGGGCCTAACCAATGTCCTGTACAGCCGTAACATGACCTCCCAACTCCTGTACTCAATACTCTGACCAATAAAGGAAAGCATACCAAACGTCTTCTTCACTATCCTATCTACCTGTGACTCTACTTTCAAGGAGCTATGAACCTGCACTCCAAGGTCTCTCTGTTCAGCAACACTCCCTTGGACGTTACCATTAAGTGTATATGTCCTCCTAAGATTTGCTTTCCCAGACTGCAGTACCTCGCATTTATCTAAATTAAACTCCATCAGCCACTCCTCAGCCCATTGGCCCATCTGATCAAGATCCCGTTATAATTTGAGGTAAGCTTCTTCGATGCCCACTACACCTCCTATTTTGGTGTCATCAGCAAAATTACTAACTCCACCTCTTAAGCTCCCATCCAAATCATTGACATAAACGATGAAAAGTAGTGGACCCAGCACTGATCCTTGTGGCACTCCACTGGTCTAGTGCAAAGGTTATTTTCCTGTAAAAGCTAGGCCTTCCATTTTCCTAGTAGAGACTTGGTCCTAGACCTAAATTCCTTTCGCCACTGATGCCTGAACAAGATGGTGCAAACACATCCAATACGTGGCCGTTTAAGACTTTCATCACATCGATTTAGGTTGGACTCAACGAGAATCTTTGTTCTCCATTCTTTTGTAAGCTGGTATCCCTGCTACCCTTTGGGTAAGACAACAAACACAGAACATAACAACGCAGTACACGCCCTTCGTCCCTCGATGATGTGCCGACCTGTCATAACAGTCTGAAGCCCATCTAACCTACACTATTCCATGCACATCCATAGAATAGTGAAGATGATGTTTGTTATGCTTGCCTTTATTGGGCAGTGCATTAAGTATAGTTGTTGGGAGGTCATTTGTAGCTGTACAGATCATTGGTGAGACCACTTTTCAAATACTGCAAGCAATTCTAGTCTCCCTGCTATGGGAAGGATGTTGTGAAACTTGAAAGGGTTCAAAAATGATTTACAAGGATATTGTCAGGGTTGGAGGATTTAAGCTATAGGGAGAGACTGAATAGGCTGGGGCTGTTTTCCCTGGAGTGTCAGGGGCTAAAGGGTGACCTTACGAAGGTTCGTAAGATGATGAGGGGCATGGATAAGTGAATAGCCAAGGCCTTTCCTCTGAGTTAGCGGAGACCAAAACTAGAAGACACAGGGTTTAAGGTGAGAGGGGAAAGATTTAAAAGGGACCTAATGGGCAACTTTTTCATGCAGAGTGTGGTGAGTGTATGGAACAAGCTGCCAGAGGAAATGGTGGAGGCTGGTACAATTCCAACATTTAGAAGGTTGGTATATGAATATGAAGGGTTTAGAGCAGTGTTTCTCAACCTTTCCGTATTCAACGCCCCCTTCTTGTCCTTGAAATCATGCAACGCCCCCAAATCACTAAAGTCTGTTTTTGCACATATAACTGCAATACACTGCAGTGCTGAAACGGAAAACTTTTGTGAAATATGTTTTATATACAACAAAAAATAAATGTTATCATGTATTACTGTTCTTACTGTCCACCTACCTTTGGCTCACTCTGTATAAAATTTAGTCTGTGATAGCAAAATAGTCAATGCGATCCTTGTGGTTCATGTTGTCTTGCTAAATCAGATACATCTGGTACAATTTTTGTCAGAAGCAATCTCAGGTCACCACACTCCATGCGATTGCGGGTCTTATTTTGCAATTAGCTTCGCTATGTTGTATGATGCCACAAGGCCATCCACATTTGTGGCTCCCATCTTTGAAAAAGCAGTGGAAATAGTTGGCCGCTGATTGAATTTATTCTTTAATGTTTGAAAATATACCAAATCTTTGTCCTTTTTGTCACTGTGTTTCTTTTCCAAATGTTTAATAAGACGGGAAGGCTTCATGGCCACGTTGGAAAAACTTCGTTCACAGAGCAAGCACAGTGGTAACTGTTTATTAGATGGAGATTGAATAAACCCATATGGCAAATAGTCCATGCTATTCTGCTTGCACTTTTTCTTACTCGATGAGGCCATTTTTACACTGTCGCTTGAATGCCCTGATGGAATCATGGGTATTACCTTATCACGATAATTTTAAGATGCTCAGACAAGTACCAAAATTTGATTAGCTAATTAGCTGTAATGTGCCACCCGGTAGAACAGTTGAAAAGCTGCGTTTTGTCTTCCTAGAAGTGAGACAGGTTAGGTGATATTGAACGCGGCAGTAGAATCAGTGCCAACTGCGAACGAGTTCAAATAGTTTGCTATTCACAGAGAAGACTATCAATAATAGCACAGCAACCAATCAGAGCGCACGCCTCCATGGGTGCAGGGAAAATAACAGACTCGTGTTAGATTAGATTACTTAGTGTGGAAACAGGCCCTTTTGCCCAACAAGTCCACACCGACCCTCCGAAGAGCAACCCACCCAGACCCATTCTCCTACATTTACTCCTTCATTTACTATGGGCAATTTAGCATGGCCAATCCACAATTTTGGACTGTGGGAGGAAACCTGAGCACCCGGAGGAAACTCATGCAGACACGGGGAGAATGTGCAAACTCCACACAGTTGCCTGAGGCAGGAATTGAACCACTAACCACTGTGCCACCATGCCACCCATTATCTTGTTATGAGACTATCCATTTGCATACAGCAATGTCCTTCAAAGACACGGCAGTCTTCCAAGTGATTGGTGAGCCCCCTACAAAGTTGTTCAGTGCCCCCTTACCGCCCCCTTTGACTTCAACACCCACTGAAGGAAGGCAAACGCCCCTCAGGGGGTGCTTCCTCCCCCATTGAGAAACACTGGTTTAGAGGAATATAGGCCAAATGCTGGCAAATGGGACTAGATTTATTTAGGATATCTGGTTGGCATGGACAAGTTGGGCCGAAGGGTCTGTTTCCGTGCTATATAGATCTGTGACTGTAAGGGCTACCTGACTTGTCATTTGAACCACAAAAATGGAAAAGCAACCATAATGTAAAACTCCCTCTCTGAGCTATACACTTGCTTTTGGCTTACCTGAGTCTCATGCTAAGAGGGCTTAATATTGGCTGGCTTATCAAAACCTATAGGCTGCAAGTAAATGTAAGCTGTGTGTGTGTGTGTGTGCGCGTGTGTGCGTTACAGACGGAAGCTTACTGGATCACAGCAGATGGGAGAAAAATTGTTTGTGGTGACAAGATTCATTTTAGATTAGATTACAGTGTGGAAACAGGCCCTTCGGCCCAACAAGACCACACCGACCTGCCGAAGCGCAACCCACCCAGACCCATTCCCCTACATTTACCTCTTCACCTAACACTACGGGCAATTTAGCCTGGCCAATTCACCTAACCTGCACATTTTTTGGACTGTGGGAGGAAACCGGAGCACCCGGAGGAAACCCACGCAGACACGGGGAGAATGTGCAAACTCCACACAGAGAGTCGCCAGAGGCGGGAATTGAACCCGGGTCTCTGGCGCTGTGAGGCAGCAGTGCTAACCACTGTGCCACCGTGCCGCCCACCAATTTTGTACCCATGAAACTGACCAAACAAAAATTAAATTTATCCTTGAATGTTTTCATGGTTTTGCCTCATGAATGTCACCTATTAGTTTGGAAGAATGTTAATTATACCACCAGTTACCAAAGAAATGTTGCCGGAGATTCACAAATTATCTTCACCCTTGATTGCCACGTGCTGTGGGATTTACTCACATTGTCCAGCGTGGTTTGACTGACGGAATAATCTTCAATTCCTAATACATCGACCACTTGCTCCATCTTACTGAAAACCTGAGCCAGTGAGATGTTTTCCGACTTCAGCTGGTACTGCACTTTGGTATGGTGTCTCTCCTAGAACAAAGCAAAGATTCAATCAGATGACAGCAATGTAAGCAGGTGCTGGAAATCTAAGATAAAAAACAGATTGTTGGAGACACTCAGTAGATCTGGCAGCATCTGTGGAGAGTGACTGTTTTGAGTCTAATGGAATTTCTGAAATTGGCAAAACAATTGGAATGAGTCCACTGTTGCAGTGGTAATCACAGATAAACACGGTTCAGAGAATCCCTACAGTGAGGAAAAAGGCTCTTCGGCCCAACAAGTCCACACCAACCCTCTGAAGAGTAACTCACCCAGACCCATTCCTTTACCCTATTATCCTATATTTACCCCTGATTAATGCACCTAACCGACATATCCCTGAACACTATGGGGCAATTTAGCATGGTCAATTCACCCTAACCTGCACATCTTTGGATTGTGGGAGGAAACTGAGCACCTGGAGGAAACCCACGCAGACACAGGGAGAATGTGCAAACTCCACACAGTCACCCAGGATGGAATCCCTGGTGCTGTGAGGCAACAGTGCTTACCACTGAGCTACTGTGCCCACATTATAGAATCATAGAACTATGATTGCTCAGAAGTCAGTCACTTCGCCCATTGTGGGGTCTGCACCAGCTCCTTGAGCACCTTAACTTTGTCTCATTCTCCTGCCTTTTCCCTGCAATGTCCTCTTCAAGGCCTTGGTTGAACCCGTCTCTACCATACTTCTCAGCGGTGTATTCCAGAACGTAACCACTCGCTGTGTAAAAAAAAAAAATTCCTGATCTCATATGCTTCTTTCGCAAGATGCCAACACTGCGCCTCTCTGATTCTCAATCCATTTATGAGCAGAAACAGTTTCTCCCTATAGATTCTGTCCAGACCCCTCATAATTTTGAAAACATCCATCACATTGTCCAAAAAAAGGAGTCACAATCTCTCCAATCTTTCCATGTAACTGAATTGCCTTGTCCCTGGAACTATTCTTGCAAACCCTCTTCTGCACACTCTCCAGAGCATTCACAGCCTTCCTGTAGTGTGGCAGCCAGAGCTGGACACAATTACACCGGCTGAGTTCAAGCTAATATCCAATATAAGCTCATCACAACCCTAGTAGTTGTTTACCTAAAACTATTGAACTGCTTTATCCCTCAATTTTCTGAGCTTTCCAAATCTCTTCTTGATAGATGCTGATGTGCACAGTCAGCATTCACTATTTGCATTTCTAGTCTTCAATTACACAAATGGTGCTCACTCCATGCAAGACAACTGCTAAATACTGATTTTTTCCCCAATCCCCAACTCCTGGACTTTGCTTTGTGTTTCTGGATGAGTTATTCCTTGGACATTGACTCACGTTATAATCAGTTGGACTACGCCTCTCCAATCCTGGCTCCCAGGCTCATTCTCTCTACAACCAGACTAGCAATTCTCCTCCATTGCCAGTGCTTCAAATTGAACTGACTCCGCCAAAATAGGCCTCTAATCAATCAAGTGTCCCCACAGATGTCAGCCACCATCAACTGGATGGATGGAGTTGTGACTGAAGGGTCTTAGGACCAAACAGGTGCCGAGACTGAACAAGGCCTACCTCTCCTTTCATTTATAGATTGACTAATCAGCACAGGAACTAGGGCCAACTGCGTGTGTTTCTGACAAATATTTGTGGAGAAAAAAAAATGGAGCCAGATCCTATAGTAGGAGTATTGCAGAACAAGCACTAAGAGACAATGGGAGGTCTATCAGATTTACATAATATTTGATGCTCAGCCTCCAGCACAGTGGGTACAAGTAGATGGCTGTGTCCACTGGGCCAGACGGCATAAGACTGTTGACTGTTTCAAAATAAAAAGCATAGTCAACACCATTGCAGAGACAGCCAGACTGAGCACACATATCCCCTTCTGCTAGAATGAGTAGCTGTCCTGTTCCCTTCCTCTTGTTGCATTGGGAAGTTCTGTTGTGTTTCTTGAAAGTACAAACCTATTTCAAATTACGCCTCAATAGAGGAAGAGGTTCAAACCAAAAATTGAAAGGGTGGAACCTAAAGTTAAACCCTATTTTATTCTGAGTTGAGGTGACTGGTCATCATTCTGCTCCTTTCATGATGACATCACCTTGCAGGTGATGACAGAATGTCACAGAGAAACAAAGTTAATGGTGTTAGATCAATGGCTTTTTATGTTGGGGGTAGAAGAAGAGATAGCCAGCAGCGCACTGCAATAGTCAAGAGGCAGCAAAGCCAGGAAAGAGGATTTCAGCTGAGGCAGGGTGGAGTGAGCTAAGGTTAAGGATGGAGATCTTCAGTAGTCTTCATGAAGTAAGGCGTGTACAGCAGCAGAAGGTATGTAAACTATTCACTGAATATTGCTCTTTTCAAAATGTTACGACATTTGTAGATGAGATGTTTTAAGTTTTGACTCCTATTTAAGAGGTGGAGTAAAATGATGCAATAAATGTGCTCCATCGACTACAGTGCGACCTTGGTCATTTTGCAGCTCATTGATAGCTTACTCAGGGGAGGGCTTGTGTAAGGGAGAGTGTACCCCACTCTGAGACTGGGCTCCAAGCTCAAGTTTCACTCTAGGGTATGAAGGGGGTGCTCATGACGTGGCCAGTCAACCTGCCAACCTTACAACATGCCCATGGCAGGTGGTGACAATGGGGAGATTCCTACCAGTCAACCTCTATATAAAAAATGGGGCCCTTTAATCCTTAATAAAAACAGAAATTGCGGGAAAGTCTCAGTGGATCTGGCATCATGTGGACAGCATTCAGAGTTAACTCTTGGAGTTCAGCGATTCTTCTTCAGAACGGTCTTCTCTTTAATCCTTAGCCACTTCTTGTTCTCTGAAACAGCAAGATGCCCATGGTCCCTACAGGACTGCAGTTAATTATAGACAGATGGCTTATAGTAGTTGCAGCTAAATGGTGTAAAATCATAATGCTCAAACCATTCAGCTAGTCGACCCATCTGCTTGTGTCAGCTCTCTGTAACTATTCCTTAATTAATTCCACTGACCTGCTTCTTTCTTGTAGCCACACTATCTTTTTTATTCTTTTCAAACTATGGCCAATTCTCTTGAATGTACGACTGAATTCCAGACAGGAGCTCTCATGGTTGGTGCAGAGGTGAAGTTGGGGGAAGGTAAGAGAACAGAAAAAGTATCCCACTGGCCTCATGAGTCCTCAGATGCAGGCTGAATGGCATCTCATTTTATTCGCAAAATAAAAGGGGTGGCCAGGTGGCTCAGTGGTTAGCATTACCGCCTCACAGTGCCAGGGACACGGGTTCGATTCTACTCTCGGGTGATTGTGGGTGGATCTTACACATCCTCCCCATATCTATGTGGGTTTCCTCCGGGTGCTCTGGTTTCCTCTCACAGTCCAAAGATATGCAGGCCTGTTGGACTGGCCATGGGAAATTGCTCCATAGTGTCCAGGGTTTATGAATTTTAGGTGGATTAGCCAGGGTGGTATTTAGCTTGGGTAAATGTGGGGTTATAAGAATAGTGTGGGATATCCTTTGGAGGGTCAGTGCATACTTGATGGCCTTTTCTGCACTGTTGGGATTTTATGATTCTAAAATAAGGTACTCAAAATCCATGGTAATTGATTGACCTTTCATAGATGTTGGTTTTCAAAGATCCAAATAAAGTTGGCAAAGATGCTTTTCCTTTGTTTAAATTTACCCCTAGCGCCTTGTAAGCATAAATACAAAAGAACGTGGAACTATAACACCACTGTCCATCACTGAATTACACAGGAGTGATGGTACTCTACTGCTGAAGGTCACCGTTACAAACCCCCCTTCAAGACTTGAGCACATGATTTAAGCAGATACTTATCAAGATAGCACTGCACTGTTGGAGGTGCTGTGTTTCAGGCAAGATATTAAGCCGAGGCTCAGTCTTCCATCTCAGGCGAACGCAAAACTTTTCATGACTCCACTTAAACAGAATGCCCTGGCCAATGTTTATCCTTCAGCCAAAGTCACTAAGAACTGATTATCTGACAGTTAATCTGATTCATTGCTGTTTATGTCACCTTGTCACACGCAGTTTGCCTACTTTGTCTCACATTAAAATTCTGAAGGTTGCTGAAGAATCTGCGCTCATAAATTTGGCTGAACCGTTCTCGGGAAACTGACAGAAATGAATTAGTCACAATTTACTGCTAAGGAAACAAAGCAACATCTTAGCACCAACGAATGAGAAGATTGGAGTGAAATTTTGAGCATTCTATTCACTACAGGTCACAATCAACTTTAAAGGATCACTTTGATGGTCTCCTTATATGTGATTGCTTTTCCTTCTTTGAGGACGGGGATTTAAATGGAGCCTCCTCCACCTCCAGTGAGCTAGGTAATTGTCCAGAAACAATCACAATTGGTTGCGGCAGATTTGAACTTGTTCCTAAACTTTGGAAGAGTTAGAAACAGGTCAGGTCGTCATCCAGCCAGTGTGAAATAGGCAAGTGAGATGGCAATACATATCTCAGTTGGACAAACAAACCAAGGCACATTTCCAGGATGAGTGTATTTAAGCTGTTGGATTGGGAAGGAGCATAAGGACAACATACTATGGCACCAATTGTTTAAAGGGTCAGTGTCAGTGTTCCCTGTTGCATCTGTTTACGCATAAGGACAAATCAAGCAAGAAGATAGATTTCGGCCAAATTCTTACCTTTAAAACTGCTTCAGGAAAATTTCTGTTGAAGAAGCGGACAACTTCTTTCACGTACAAGCTAGCCTTTGTACGGACAGTGATCATGTAGCCATCGCCGAACCTTGGGAAGAAGCAAACCAAAAGCGGTGATCAATCTGAATCCAGCTTAACATCAGATGACCATCATCGTACATCCACAATTTTGTGTGACGCGGAGTTTGGAAGAAATTGTGCACCTGCATTGACCTTAAATGGGGCTCAAAGGGCAGAATCCCAAGGAGTAACTAAATATAGTTCTTAGATCTACAGTAATCAAAGGGCATGGGGCAAAATTGGGATCAGGAGACTGAGTTGGATGACCACCCATGATGATACTAAATGGCGGAATAGGTTCGAAGGGCCGAATGGCCTACTCTTGCTCCTTTCTTTAATGTTTCTACCTCAGACGTAGACACGATCCACATGTAGATGAACACGTTTTGAAAAAAAAGCCCGCTCGTATAAAACCTACGATGGATGTGTGCACTTTAAAAGAAATTCATATTTTAGACGTACAATTTATTTAGACCCAGATCTACCATTTTGATTCAGTTGAACTCCTTTAGCTGATAAGAGAGAGAAGAAAAATATAAATATTGTACCAACAGTGTGGCTCAGCGGTTAGCGCTGCTACCTCACAGCTTCAGGGTCCCAGGTTCGATTCCAGCCTCGGGCGACTGTCTGTGTGGAGTTCCTGCATGGGTTTCCTCTGGGTGCTCCGGTTTCCTCCCACAATCCGAAGATGTGCATGTTAGGGTGAATTGGCCATGCTAAATTGCCCCATAGTGTTCAGGGATATGTCGGTTAGGTGCATTAATCAGGGGTAAATATAGGATAATAGGGTAAAGGAATGGGTCTGGGTGGGTTACCCCCCAGAGGGTTGGTATGGACTTGTTGGGCCAAAGAGCCTGTTTCCTCACTATAGGGATTCTCTGAACCGTGTTTATCTGTGATTACCACTGCAACAGTGTAGGTCGGTGCATTAGTCAAGGGAAAACATAGGGCAATGGGTCTGGGTGGGATACTCTTCAGGGGTTCAGTGTGGACTTTTGGGGCGAAGGGCCTGTTTCAAAAATGTCAGGATTCTAATGCTAAAAAAAATCTGACAATCGAAGTACACTGTCAGCTGAGTTATATTGAATCCATCTACAGTTGCACTCCCACTGCTACTCCCCTTCCTTCTTCCTTTCATTTGACCTTTTACTTCTCCACCTGCCCACCACCGAACTCCTACTCTATTTTGCAAATTCTCTCTTACCTCTCACTCCCAACATTTGGAGAAACTGATATTTTCCCACATGATGCCCTCCCAGCTCTTTTCATTCCTTCACTAACTGTCTGCACCTCAGTGTTACTGGTTGCCTTTAGTGCAAAAGCGCTCCACTTTTTTACTCACTCATCTCAAAAAGCTCACTTTTGATACCTACTGCTCCATTTCCAAGCTCCTTCATTTTGACTCAAAGCCTTTTAACAGGTCATCACTTCCCGGCTAAGTGCTCAGATCTCTCAGAGACGTCTTATTGGTGTTTCTATGGCCCATAACTGATACACCAGCAAGATCTCTCTGATCAAAGTGAATGGTATTGTCTAGTCTCACCATTCTGCAACATCAACACAGGCTTTGATTGCACCCTTAGTCACATGAAAATGGATGGGTTGATTAGGAAGAGTCAGCACAGATTTCTAAAGGGGAAACTGTATTTAACTAACCTGCTGGAGTTTGTTGACTTCTATAGGAAAGATATTGTTAAACTTGAAAGGGTGCAAGAAAATGATGTTGCTGGGGTTGGAGGAATTGAGCTACAGGGAGAGCTGAACAGGCTGGGGCTATTTTCCCTGGAGCATTGGAGGCTGAGGGGTGGCCTTGTAGAAGTTTATGAAATCATGAGGGGGTATGGATCGTGCGAATTGCCAAGATCTTTTTCCCATGGTAGGGGGAATCTATAACTAGAGGGGCATAGTTTTAAGATGAGAGGGACAACCTTTTCACACAGAGGGTGTTGCGTGTAAGGAATGAGCTGCCATTCCTTAGGAAGCAGTGGAGGCTGCTACAATTATAACATTGTTGCAATTGTATCAGCCTGCACCACTTCCTCTGGCAGCTCATTCCATACACATACCACTCTATGTGAAAAAGTTACCCCTTAGATCACTATTATATCTTTCCCCTCTCACCCTAAACCTATGCCCTCTCGTTCTGAACTCCCCGACCCCAGGGAAAAGACTTTGTCTATTTATCCTTTCCATGCCCCTCATGATTTTATAAACCTCTGCTGTGGTTCTGTTCGCCGAGCTGGAAGTTTTTGTTGCAAACGTTTCGTCCCCTGTCTAGGTGACATCCTCAGTGCTTGGGAGCCTCCTGTGAAGCGCTTCTGTGGTGTTTCCTCCGGCATTTATAGTGGCCTGTCTCTGCCGCTTCCGTAGTGGCAGGGACAGGCCACTATAAATGCCGGAGGAAACAACACAGAAGCGCTTCACAGGAGGCTCCCAAGCACTGAGGATGTCACCTAGGCAGGGGACGAAACGTTTGCAACAAAAACTTCCAGCTCGGCGAACAGAACCACAGCAACGAGCACCCGAGCTACAAATCTTCTCACAAACTTTTATAAACCTCTATTAGGTCACCCCTCAGCCCCCACTGCTCCAGGGAAAACAGCCCCAGCCTTTTCAACCTCTTCCTATTGCTCAAATCCTCCAACTCTGGCAATATCCTTAAATCTTTTCTGAACCCTTTCAAGTTTCACAACATCTTTCTGATAGGAAGGAGACCAGAATTGCATGCAATATTCCAAAAGTGACCTAACCAAAGTCCTGTACAGCCGAAACATGACCTCCCAAATCCTGTACTTAATACTCTGACCAATAAAGGAAAGCATACTGAATGCCTTCTTCACTATCCTATCTACCTGCGACTCTACTTTCAAGGAGCTAAGAACCTGCACTCCAAGGTATCTTTGTTTAGCAGCACTCCCCAGGACCTTATCATTAAGTGTATAAGTCCTGCTAAGATTTGCTTTCCCAAAATGCAGCATCTCGCATTTATCTAAATTAAACTCTATCTGCCACTCCTCAGCCCATTGTTTCCCTGCTATACATTCATGATATGGAACTTGGTATGCAAGGGGCAATTTCAAAGTTTAAAGACACCAAACTTGGAAAGAATTGCAAATTGTAAATTATGAAGAAGACAGTGTTGATCTCCAAAAGGACATTGACAAACAAGTGGATATGAGGCAGACGAGGTTCAATACAGTCAAGTATAAGATGATGTACTTTGGTAGGGAGAACACTGAAAGGCAATCTAAAATAGGATGCAGGAGCAGAGGGATTTACATACGTACGTGCGTAAATCATTAAAAGGAGCAGGACTGGCTGAGAATAATAAATAAAGAACATAGTGTCCTTAACTTCATTAACAGGTGTATAGTATACAAGAGCAAGGAGATAATGTTGAACTTGCACAAGATTTACACCTCAGCTGGAGTATTGCGTACAGTTGTGAACACCACATTATAGGAAGGATGTGAATGCATTGGAGATCGTGCAGATGCAATTTGCAAGAATGGTTCCAGGAATGAGAAACTTCAGTAATGAAGATAAATTTAAGAAATTAGGACTGTTCTTGGAGAGAAGAAGGTTGAGAAGAAATTTGATAGAGGTTTTCAAATTTATGAGTTGCCTGGACAGAGTGGATAGAGAAAAGCTGTTGCAGCTCGTAAAAGGAACAAGAATGAGTTGAATGCAATAGATTTAAAGGGATGTGCAAAAGATGTAAGGGCGTTATGTGAATAGTAAGTATATGGAAATATGGTGGAGGCAGGTTCAACTGAGGCTTTCAAAGGGCATTGGATGATTATCTGGATAGAAAACCTGAGCAAGGGTATGGGAAGAAGGCAGGAGATTGGAACGAGGCAATGATGCTTGTTTGAAAGAGCTATTGCAGGCATGATGGGCCAAATGGCCTCAATCTACGCCATAACAACTCTGTGATCATCCAATTGTTACTGGTCTGAGGTGCTACCACTCTAATGGATCCTAACACAGTCCGGCACATCTTTAGAGACTGCTGCTCTTCTCACTAATGCACAGCCACCTTCAGGGTGATTCCGTGGGCCACTTTCTTCCTCCATCCATTTGCCAGCCCTCATTGCCATGCCTTGGCACAATGCCAGTTTCTTGGTTTATACTGATGATTCCCAACACTAAGACTTCCATCAACACTGTGATCTCTGTATGGATAGACTGTCTTACTGAGATCAGTTGAGAGAAATTAAAATTCAAAACAGCAAAAACCATCAATATTTGGTCCCTACCGTAGATCTAAAGAACTGTGGCATTTGACATAACCCACAGGTGAGCTTCAAACTGCACATATTATCTCTAAGCAGAATCATTTACCTCCTCAACATCAACCACTCACTCAATAAGTTCAGCTTTCATATTCATGTTACTTTGTTATGTCCAGTTATCAATTAACTGCAGCATGTTCAAAATTCAACTGCAGTGCTATGATCCTGCACTCCACTAAGTTCCATTTACCTACCACCCTCCTCCCACTCCTCCTTATTGATTTATAGTGATCATCCCTACCAGTTTTCCATCCTATTCTCCAACCACTGGTTTTCCAATGCACTGTATTTAGAATTCTGGTCCTCAAATACTTCCACAGCCTTATCTCAAAATACAAACACAATCGTGAGACCTCCGTACATTGTCCACAATGATGGCAGAATCTTTATCCCATTGCTGAATAACTCTGCTAACCTTCTACTGTTGTGTTGTGTCTCACTTTCAGCATACCTTTCAGAGACATGCTCACGATATTATCTCTCTATCACAGCACATGACCTGAGGGTATAGTGGTCTCATACTCCATCTCAGGGTAGATAAAGCATGGTGTTTGAAAAAGCACAGGTCACGCAGCATTCGAGGAGCAAGAGAGTGAACATTTCGAGCAGGACTCTTCTTCAGGGTGCTTTTTCCAGCACTTTCTTTTTTACCTCTGATGCGCCAGCATCTGCAGTCCTCACTTTCTCCTTAATACCTCATCTTGACTTAGGTCAAATGAAGCATGGCACTCTATGGGAAGCATGGTCCTGTGTCTTAACTCAATAGTTGCAGATTCTCTTGTTCCCTGGATGCTGCCTGACCTGCTGCGCTGTTCCAGCAACACATTTTCAGCTCTGACTCCAGCATCTGCAGACCTCACTTTCTCCACTCAATAGTTGCATGCTTGCCTAGTTACCCAAGTGCCTGAGGAGTGTATTTGTACATTATAGTTAGTTGTTGGATTCTTCAATAAAATATCCACAATCAGTTTCTTGCATTACAGAAAATAACATAAGTACAATTGCTTCAGGTATAACCCTCTGCTAGAGTCAAATTCACACCAGCTACTTTTAAAAACTACTGCGCTGTTAAAGTCAATCTTTCGATCACCTCTTCCGATTTGCTCAGTTAATTGCTCCTTCTTTTTGTCTGCTTTTTAACCTTTCACCCAACATAAATCACCTTAGGCTGATTTCCCTATTCTTGCAGTTGTGGTAAAGGTGGCTACATCTTTAAGGTAGTTGTAAATGATGCAGGTAGTGGCCTCGCTCTACTGGTGCTCCAAGTGAAACTTGGCCGATTAGTCTTGGTTTGTAGATTCTAGACCTGTGACAATCAGAACCCAGTGATAATAAGGGAGCAGAAACTAGCCATTGAGAATTCAATAACCTCTCTCAGGGAATGGCAAACAGACTTGGGTGCTTAGATAATAATCATCTCATTTCCCCACCTCCATGTTATATAGAAATTGTCACTGTGTTGACTAGAGTGCTAGTGTGTGTGTGTGTACAGTGGAGGTGCTAGTGTCTGTGTCAATGGGGGGATATCGGTGTGTACACTGGAGGTGTTAGTGTCTGTGTCAGTGGGGAATATCGGTGTGTACACTGGAGGTGTTAGTGTCTGTGTCAATGGGGAATGTCCGTGTGTACACTGGAGGTGCTAGTCTCCGTGTCAATGGGGAATGTCTGTGTGTACACAGGCGGTGTTAATGTCCATATCAATGGGGAATATCGGTGTATGTATTGGAGGTGTTAGTGTCCATTTCAATGGGGAATGTCCGTGTGTACACTGGAGGTGCTAGTCTCCGTGTCAATGGGAAATGTCCGTGTTTACAGAGGAGGTATTAATGTATCGTAGTACACAAGTTGTGTCAGAGTGAGTGGCACTGTTGTCATGATGATCAGTTGGTAAAGAACATTTTATGCACAGATTTCTAAAGGGGAAACTGTATTTAACTAACCTGCTGGTCCTCAAATACTTCCACAGCCTTATCTCAAAATACAAACACAATCGTGAGACCTCCGTACATTGTCCACAATGATGGCAGAATCTTTATCCCATTGCTGAATAACTCTGCTAACCTTCTACTGTTGTGTTGTGTCTCACTTTCAGCATACCTTTCAGAGACATGCTCACGATATTATCTCTCTATCACAGCACATGACCTGAGGGTATAGTGGTCTCATACTCCATCTCAGGGTAGATAAAGCATGGTGTTTGAAAAAGCACAGGTCACGCAGCATTCGAGGAGCAAGAGAGTGAACATTTCGAGCAGGACTCTTCTTCAGGGTGCTTTTTCCAGCACTTTCTTTTTTACCTCTGATGCGCCAGCATCTGCAGTCCTCACTTTCTCCTTAATACCTCATCTTGACTTAGGTCAAATGAAGCATGGCACTCTATGGGAAGCATGGTCCTGTGTCTTAACTCAATAGTTGCAGATTCTCTTGTTCCCTGGATGCTGCCTGACCTGCTGCGCTGTTCCAGCAACACATTTTCAGCTCTGACTCCAGCATCTGCAGACCTCACTTTCTCCACTCAATAGTTGCATGCTTGCCTAGTTACCCAAGTGCCTGAGGAGTGTATTTGTACATTATAGTTAGTTGTTGGATTCTTCAATAAAATATCCACAATCAGTTTCTTGCATTACAGAAAATAACATAAGTACAATTGCTTCAGGTATAACCCTCTGCTAGAGTCAAATTCACACCAGCTACTTTTAAAAACTACTGCGCTGTTAAAGTCAATCTTTCGATCACCTCTTCCGATTTGCTCAGTTAATTGCTCCTTCTTTTTGTCTGCTTTTTAACCTTTCACCCAACATAAATCACCTTAGGCTGATTTCCCTATTCTTGCAGTTGTGGTAAAGGTGGCTACATCTTTAAGGTAGTTGTAAATGATGCAGGTAGTGGCCTCGCTCTACTGGTGCTCCAAGTGAAACTTGGCCGATTAGTCTTGGTTTGTAGATTCTAGACCTGTGACAATCAGAACCCAGTGATAATAAGGGAGCAGAAACTAGCCATTGAGAATTCAATAACCTCTCTCAGGGAATGGCAAACAGACTTGGGTGCTTAGATAATAATCATCTCATTTCCCCACCTCCATGTTATATAGAAATTGTCACTGTGTTGACTAGAGTGCTAGTGTGTGTGTGTGTACAGTGGAGGTGCTAGTGTCTGTGTCAATGGGGGGATATCGGTGTGTACACTGGAGGTGTTAATGTCTGTGTCAATGGGGAATGTCCGTGTGTACACTGGAGGTGCTAGTGTCTGTGTCAATGGGGAATGTCCATGTGTACACTGGAGGTGCTAGTCTCCGTGTCAATGGGGAATGTCTGTGTGTACACAGGCGGTGTTAATGTCCATGTCAATGGGGAATGTCTGTGTGTACACTGGAGGTGTTAGTGTCTGTGTCAGTGGGGAATATCGGTGTGTACACTGGAGGTGTTAGTGTCTGTGTCAATGGGGAATGTCCGTGTGTACACTGGAGGTGCTAGTCTCCGTGTCAATGGGGAATGTCTGTGTGTACACAGGCGGTGTTAATGTCCATATCAATGGGGAATATCGGTGTATGTATTGGAGGTGTTAGTGTCCATTTCAATGGGGAATGTCCGTGTGTACACTGGAGGTGCTAGTCTCCGTGTCAATGGGAAATGTCCGTGTTTACAGAGGAGGTATTAATGTATCGTAGTACACAAGTTGTGTCAGAGTGAGTGGCACTGTTGTCATGATGATCAGTTGGTAAAGAACATTTTATTCAAATTCTCTGAGTTTAGAATGTTTACCTCATGTCAAAGGAAATAAAGGAAGAAATGCAACCTTGATTAGTAAACATAAGAGACTAATGGTGCTGATTTGCTGGTTTAGTGCTAAGTGTCTGATTAGGATGGGTTGGGGATGGCTGGAACGTTAAATTACCGGTTTTTCAAGTGCTGGATGCTGCCAAGACACTTGAAGCGTCCATTCACCATGATGGCCAGTCTTGTGCACAGTGCTTCACACTCCTCCATGCTGCAGAGATGAAAAGAAGCAGATTAAAGATACCATGTTCCCATTCCCTCACCAATTTCTAAAGCACAGACAAACAATGGCACAAAGTATTTCTGCTTTAGCTCAGCTTGTCTTTTCAAATTATTTATCATCATCATGATCGCAGTGAAAAGATCACATCTCACACCTGCACCCTTTGTACCTTTACAAGATGGAATGTGGTTTCATATTCATTCAGAAAGCCACAATTCTGAAGAATAATATACTCACCTGATGTAATCAGGAAACATTTCGTGGTCAGATACAGAAGCTGTCTCTGCTCAACAAATGTACATACTTGAATCAGGTATGACAATGTTTGACTGGGATATCTTAATGTTTATTAAATTAAAAATGGACATCAGAATTTTTTTAAACACACAAAAGGTACTTTCTCCTAATGGGCAATTATAAAGTGACGTTAACAATTATGTTCTCAATTTTCATTGGAGAAGTAAATCTCAGGATTCTAGTCTGTGATGTTATTCCAGTAATGTGACCTGCTTGTCTGTCTGGTAAAATTTGACAATGCCATTTGCATAATTATTGTGAACTTCACATCAGCATCTACTCATTCACTTGCTGTTGTTGACCTGTTATAGTTCGATGAGCGAATCTGTCAGTAATATGCCTCCTTATTTTCCATTTGGTTTGCACTTACTGAAACTATTCCACTTCCAAATAGCTCCACTTCAGCCCGCGCCTTTACAGAAAGGAGGAGAAATTCAAACTGATGCAAAATGGGTGCGAATGGATTAGTTCTACCTGCAGCACCTGATATTCATTCAAAAGAAAATACTACGTATGCTGGGAATCCGAAACCAAAACACATATTGCTGAAAAAGCTCAGCAGGTCTCAGACGGAGAAATGGAGTTAATATTTTGAGCCAGGTATCACTACAGGTTCTGAAGTTGTCTCATATTGGAGTTGAAATGTTAACTCTGTTTCACTCTCCACAGATGCTGCCAGACCTGCAGAGTTTCTCCAGCAACTTCTGTTTCTGTTCCTGATATTCAGTTTCTCGGTTGTCAGTTATATTAACATCAGGTGCTGTGAATAATGTGTGGCCAATCCCATACTGCCTGCTGTGCAATGCCCAAGGTAAGTATCGATCCCAAAATATTCACTCAAACAGACAGACCTGAGTAGATCAACATACACCGGGGTCCCAGAGTAACGGGGTCTTGTTTCAATTCACTTAATTTTCCAGTGTACTCCACAGAATAATAGCATCGGGTTTTGGGATAAACTCCAATAGTAGAGTGGATTTGAGTTAATACATTTTCATGAAAGTATTATTTCTGCTAGTTTAACTTGGGACCTATATCCATTTCAATAAAATTTACACTGTGGTTCAGTGGGTAGCACTCGTGCCTGTGAGCCACAAGGTTCTGGGTTTTTCAGAGTTCCGCTCTGAAGTCCCCAGCTGAAATACTCCAGTGCTGTACCATCAGAGGGGCTGTCTTTCAGATGTTAACCTAAAGTCCAGTCTGTTTTCTCAAGACGATGTGAAAGATCGCAAAGAATCACCTTCCATGCTTCCCTGCTGTCCAGCTGATACTCCTCAAACAACATCACCAAAACAGATAACTTGGTCTTGATCATATTCTTTGTGCGTGTGACAAAGGATCATCCTCAACTTGAAATGTCTATTTTTCTGTCTATCGATACTGCCTGCCTTGAATCATATCATAAAATCCGCGCAGTCTTGAATCAGGCCATTCAGACCATGAAATCCACACCGACCCACTGAACAGCATCCCACCCAGACATGCTCCCCTATCCTATAGCTGTAACATTGTATTACCCGTGGCTAATCCACCTAGCCGGCACATGCCTGAACACTGTGGGAGGTAACCACAACACCCGGAGGAAACTCACGCAGACACAGGGAGAATGTGCAAACTCCACACAGACGGTTGCCTGAGTATATTTTCAGAATTTTCTGCTTTTTTGTGGTACTTGGCAATACATAAATTGGTTGCCACGGTACCTACATTAGACTATTGACAACATTACAAAAGCAGTTGATTCCTGTAAAATGTTTAGGGATATCATAAAAGGTAATATCTTATTACGCATCTTTCTTTTACAGTGGTTAACCTGAGTTAAAATAATGGACACTGAATTCATGCAAATGTTGAGATGCCCATTATTAATGTCACAAAGCACAATCTCACCCCACTGAACAATATGCTGAGGATATGTTACAAAAATAAAACTACACCTGACTATGCATTCCAACTAAATTATACAGCTGCACGTGGATAATTCAGTTGAACATCATAATTGGGTTGATCCTGACAGTTTCGCAAACTGAACCTGCACGGTCATCTGTTCTCATATTAGGGATACAAAAGGAAAACCGAAATTGGGGCTGCATTATAAAATGAAGACAACTAAATGATTGAAAGGCTTATTTAAAGCATTTCAAATATACCAACATTGCAATTAAATGTCAAAAAGCCATTTCTTGCACTAAATGAAAAAGAATTTTTTTTTTTTTACATACAATTTTTTTTCCACCATCCTCACAGGCATGACTGGATTTTCTGGAAGAGTTTGTTTCAGATTTCTAACATCTGTGGTATGCCTTTGAGAGTTTCAGCACAGATGCCTAGATTTGTATCCTGATATGCCTGTCCTTCAGTGGAAAGCACAATGTTTATTAAAGTTGCTTTGCTGCAGCAGATAACAAAAGCACAACTCCCAACAGCTCAAATCGTCTTCCTCCAGTGACTAATAATCATGCAAATGCCCACAGGTTGCGATCAATTCCTGGACTGGTTCATTGGTGGTTTGCAACGTTGAAGTACACTTGGTTATGGCACAAACTTGAATTGACTTTGGAATCTCATGCTTTTCTAAGACAACCACACAAGGATTTGGCTAAAAGTAGTAAGTGTGTGGTATCTGAGAATCATGGTGAGAATTCTTACTCATCTCTGTCCTTTACAGTGCCAGCAGTCATACTGTGTCCAGTTCTGGTTGCCCTGCTTTTGGAAGGATATTATTAAATTGGAGAGGATGCAGAAAAGATTTACCAGGATGTTGCTGGGAAATGAGGATTTCAGTTATAGGGAGGGGCTGGATAGGCTGGAACCTTTTTTCACTGGAGCGTAGGAGGTGAAAAAGGTGACCTTCTTGCAGATTATAAAATCAGAAGAGGCCATGAGTTCAAAATTAGGGGACATATTTTCAAGGGAAAGATTTAAAAGGGACCTGAGAGGCAACTTTTTCACATAGAGGGTGATTCTTAAATGGAATGAACTGCCAGAAGAAGTGGTACAGGTAGGTACAGTTACAATATGGAAAAGGCATTCAGACAGGTACATGAATTGGAAAGGTTTCTAGGGATAGGGGCCAAACACAGGTAAATGGGATTAGTTTAGCTTGAGAAACTTGGTTGGCATGGATGAGTTGGACCAAAGAGTCTGTTCCTGTTCTGTATGACCAGAAATATTGACATCAACCGCGAGACGGTGAAAAGAATTGCCAGAGCAAGCTCAGACTGTGCCCATTTCGTTGAAAGAAATGCGATATATTTACAATGAAACTTGCTGCTTTAACTTCAGCAGGCCTGTGGGCCAAGAGATCATAGAATCACTACAGTCTGGAAGAAGGCCATTCAGCCCATCAGGCCTATACTGACCCTCTGAAGAACAACTCACCCACACCCATCTCTGCTACCCTAGCCCTGTAACCCTGCCTTTCCCATGGCTAACCCACCTAGCCTTCATATCTCTGGATTCTATGGGCAATTTAACATGTCCAGTGCACTGAACTTGCACATCTTTGGATTGTGGGATGAAAGTTGAGCACCTGGGAGAAACTCATGCAGACACAAGGAAAAAGTGCATATTCCACACAGTTAGCTACCTGAGGGAGGAATTGAACTCAGGCAACAGCGCTAACCACTGAGGCACCGTGTGGCCCAAATGGGATCTGGGTGCTACTGGCAAGGCCAGTGTTTGTTGCCCATTCTGAACTGCCCTGGTTATGACTTAGTTAAAAATCACACAACACCAGGTTATAGTCCAATAAGTTTATTTGGAAGTACAAGCTTTCGGAGCTTCCTGATGAAGTAGCAGTGCTCTGGACACCTGTATTTCCAAATAAACCGATTTGACTATAACCTTGTGTTGCGTAATTTTTAACTTTGTCCAGCCCAGTCCTCCACATCCTGGTTACGACATGCTAGAACATCCCAGAGTGCAGTTACGAGTCAGCCATGTTGCTGTGGGTTTACAGTCACGCCGTTGGCACAACCAATAAGGATGTCACTGCATGGGTTTCCTCCAGTTCCCTTCTACAATCCAAAGATGTATAGGTTAGGTGGACTGGCGATGTTAAATTGCCTATAGTTTCCAGAGATAGGCTAGGTGGATTAGCTATGGGAAATGCAGGGTTACAGGGATAGGGTAGGAGGGGTGGGTCTGGGTAGGATGGACCTTTGGAGGGTCAGTATGGGCCTGATGGGCTGAATGGCCTGCTTCCAGACTGCAGTGATTCTATGATTCTTCCTCAAAGAACATTAGTGAGCTAGATGGAATTTAATAACAGCTGATGATTGTTTCTTATTCACCATTATTGGCAGTGGTTTTTAACTCAAGAATTCGCCATTGAATTTAAACATCACCAGCTAGGAGGCCTTATTGTCAAGGGTAACACCGCTGCCTTAGAGTCTGAAGCTCTGGGTCCTAGTGCCAGGTTGTGTTGACTAGGGAAGGTTCATTTGTAACGTGATGATCAACCTGTAAAGGTCTTCCACAACACACGGTGGCCCAGTGGTTAGCACTGCTGCCTCACAGTGCCAGAGACCCGGGTTCAATTCCCGCCTCAGGCGACTGACTGTGTGGAGTTTGCACATTCGCCCCGTGTCTGCGTGGGTTTTCTCCGGGTGCTCCGGTTTCCTCCCACAGTCCAAAGATGTGCAGGTCAGGTGAATTGGCCATACTAAATTGCCCGTAGTGTTAGGTAAGGGGTAAATGTAGGGGTATGGGTGGGTTGCGCTTCGGCGGGTCGGTGTGGACTTGTTGGGCTGAAGGGCCTGTTTCCACACTGTAAGTAATCTAATCTAATCTAAACACACCCATGGCAGCTGCTAAGAGTTGCAAGCATCTTCTGGCTAGCCAGATGGAAAGAGATTAAAAAACTGCAGATGCTGGTTTCCAAAATAGACAAGCAGGAGACTGGAAGAACACAGCAAGGCAGGCAGCATCAGGAGGTGGAGAAATCTTGAAGAAGGGTAACACCCGAAACGTCAACTTCTCCCCCTCCGGATACTGCCTGCCTTGCTGTGTTCTTCCAGCCTCCTGCCTGTCTATTTTGGAAACCAGCATCTGCAGTTTTTTAATCTCTTTCCATCTGGAAGAGCTATAAAACCAGCTGCCAAATGAAGAATAGCGGTTGACACCCAGGTGGTGAGCCATTGTTCTGGCAAATTGACATAATTTTGGAGGAAATTAAAAGAAAATTTAACAATCCACCAGCTACCATGGTGAGATTCAAACTCCTGACCATACAGTATTTGGTTGGGTTCCTGAATTACTAACTCAGTAACATTACCTTCATCTCCCTCCTATTAACCAGATAGACAGGATCTGTTACAATGCATTGGGGCGTCTGACAAAGTATTATTCAATTAACAATCTTTTTTGTAAAATATAAAATGAGTTTTTGAGGTTTTTCACTATTATTGCCATTTAATTAGCAGCATTACAGCTTTTTTAGTTTTTCATTTTTGACTGAAATTAAGAAAAGATTCCTTGTTTTTAAGGTTGCCAATCCTTGCCTGAGGGGGTAGAACAGAGTACATCACGGGTCACATTGTACGTGAGTTATGGTAGGAACAGATTTGGTGTGCATTTTCTCGTTGCTGCTCTCTTACATCTTAGAATGCTCCTTCCCCACTTACTTTTTGATGTTCATAGTTCAATTCTATCTCCTGATTGTGGATGTGATAGAAACAATGTCATGCAAGAATGTCATTGTTATTTCAAATAGCATTAGTATGTATTGGCGCCCCAGTCAGTGTTGTTTTGACTTGGTTTGTTGGAACAGAATGCGGCTTGGTTGAACTGGAAGTAAGGTGAAATAACCATCCAGATGCTACATCCAACATGTCAGAAACGCAACCCCCTGCACTTGCTCTGCAGGAGATAATATCTCGAGACTTTAATTTGTCTTTTTTTTCCTCAAACCAATTTGATTGTCATGTACACACTATCCTTCAGTATCAAAAAAAAGCAGTTCCTCTTAGGGTTTTTTTTTGCTACTAGTTTTTATAAAGCAGGCCATGTAGTGAGAGGGATTAACACTTACACTTATTGACTAATGAAACAGTGTACATCATCAGTGAAAATAATGCAATGTCACATAATCTTGCTCTCTCTTCAGCCTCATGGCAAGATGAAGCCAAAGGATTAGGTAGCCTTTAAAAGCTAGTGAGATCAACTAAGAAAATCAATGAGGCAGAGAAGATGGAGTTGTAGGATAAGCTGGCTAGCAATATAAAAGAAGATTGCAAGGGTACTTTTTTTTGGCAAGAATGAACACTGGGCCACTGGAAAATAAGGCCGTAGGAGTAGTAATGGGGAACAAAGAAATGACAGTAGTAGTTCAGGATATCTGGTTAGCATGGACAATTTGGACCAAAGGGTCTGTTTCCATGCTGTACATCTCTATGACTCTATAACTGAAGAGATTATCGTACTGTATCAGTCATCATGGCAGAAGACACCAGTAGCATACCAGAACTTCAAAAGAGTCAGGAGCAGAGATGAGTGGTCATCAAAAAGGAGAACCTGCTGGGGTAGCTGAAAGGTCTGAATTTGAATGAAGTACTCGGACCAGATGGACTACATCCCGGGGTTCTGAAAGAGATATATGAGGAGATTGTAGAGGCTTTGGCGTTGATCTTTCAGGCACCACTGGAGTCAGGGAGGGTCACAGAGACAAGGAAAATGGCTAATGTTACATTCCTGTTTAAGAAGGGAGGGAGACAAAAGATGGGAAATTATAAGGGGTTAACCTGACCTCGGTCATTGGTGAGATTTTAGAAACAAAACCAGAAATTGCTGGAAAAGTTCAGCAGGTCTGGCAGCATGTGTGGAGTGAAAGCAGTGTTAACATTTTTGGGTCTGGTGACCCTTCTTAACAACTGACTGCAGCTAGTCAAATGTTGGTATGTGTGCTAGAGAAAGGGTAGGGGGAGGGAGAAAGGTAGGTGAAGATGGAGCCAAGACAGAAAGAGAAACACAGTTGGCAGAGAAAGGGCTGAGTAAAGGTCAGCATGGGAGAATGTCAGTAGCTGACAATGAGCTGTTTGTGGTAGCACCCCATGTGATGACAAGGCCTGGTGAGTGGGAGTGGGGGTTGGGTAAAGGACATGGTAGAAGATGCTCAGGCCGTAAAATTATTGAACTCTCTTGAGTCCGGAAGGTCCTCATTAGCAGCTATTCATTCGCCAGGCTGACCCTTACTCAGCCCTTTCTCTGCCCAACTGTTTTTCACTCTCTCTGGGCTCCATCTCCACCTATCACTTACCCGTTTCCCCTTCCCTCCACTTCTTCCCTCGCACGCATACCAACTTTTTCCTCACTACCATCAGTTCTGAAGAAGGGTCACTGGACCCAAAACATTAACTCTGCTTTCTCTCCACAGATGCTGTCTGACCTGCTGAGTTTTTCTAGCAATTTCTGATTTTGATTCTGGTTTCTGGCATTCACAGTTCTTTGGTTTTTTTTTTAAAATAAGAGTTGAGTCCACGATGAAGGGTGAGATTGCAGAGTACTTGGAAGTGCATAGTGAAACAGGACTGAGTCAGCACGGTTTTGTCCAGGGGAGACCGTGCCTGACAAATCTGTTAGATTTCTTTGAGGAGGTAATGAGTGATTTAGACAAAGGAGAGTCAGTGGACATGATCTATTTGGATTTCCAGAAAATCTTTGACAAGGTGCTGCACAGGAGGCTGCTAAATAAGGTAAGGGCATGGATAGAGGATTGGCTGACTGGCAGGAGGCAGAGAACCCGGATAAAAGGTTCTTGGTCAGGAGGCACCAGCCAACTAGTGGTGTTCTGCAGGGGGCAATGTTAGGACCATAACCACTCACATTATCTATTAACAATCTAAACAAAGGAATTAACGGCAATGTTGCTAAGTTTGCTGATGACTCAAACCCAGGTGGAAGGGCAGGTAATATTGAAGAGGAGTCAAGGCTGCAGAAGGACTTGGACAGGCTTGGAGAATGGGCAAAGAAGGAACAGATGGAATACAATGTGGGAAGATGTGAGGTTATACACTTTTTTTTGAAAGAATACTGGCAGAGACCATTTTCTAAATAGGTCAAGGCTTCGGAAATCTGAAACATGGAAGTCCTAGTTAGGGGTTCTCTTAAGATTAACATGCAGGTTTAGTTGGCAGTCAGGAAGGCAAATGCAATGTTAACATTCATTTCAAGAAGACTAGAATACAAGAGCAGGGATGTACACCCAAGGCTGGGTAAGGTGGTGGTTAGGCTGCATTAGAGTATTTGTGTCCTGTATCAAAGGGAGGATACGCTGGCCTTGGAGGGGGTCCACAGGAGATTCACAAGAATGATCTTAGAATAGAAGAGCTTGTTATTTGAGGAGTGGTTGAGCACCCTGGGTCTATACTGGAAAGAGTTTAGCAGGATCTCACTGAAACATACAGAATATTGGGAAGTCTGTATAACAGTGAAAATGGAAAAGATATTTCTTCTAGTAGGCGAAACTAGGACCCAAGTGAAGAGCCACAGGGTGAAGGGGCAAGCTTTTAGAATAGAGATGAGGAGGAATTTCTTGGCCAGAGGGTGAAACTCATTGCCACATACAGCAGTGGAGGCCAAGTCATTGACTGTATTTAAGACATAAATAAGATTGGGTCTTGATTATTAAGGGGATCAAGGATTATGGGAAGAAGACCAGAGAATTGGATTAAGAAACACATCACCCATGATCGAATGGGCTGAATGGTTTTGTATTTTCTTTCAACAAATTCCCGTGGCAGCTTCCTAGCTCTTAGTGAATACCATTGTTTTCCCCTTCCCAGAAAGCACTGTGGGACAAGTAACCCAAGGCACAGACCACAGCACTATTGATACTAAGGGAGGATAACAACATTAGACTCCATCTGGGACTTGTGCCCCCTAATGTCGCTCGGGTAACTCCTCACTCATAAAACACATGAGCCTATTGTTACTGAAGTCCTCACAAGATCACTGAATTGGCCATCTTTCACAAAATGCATCAATGAGTGCCCTCCCCTTACGGGAATATAAAGCAAGCTAATTTTTCCACAGATCAGACATATTGACTAGGGGGTTTGTTAAGGGGTAAACATAACATTCAAATAAGGTTGATCTTTCTGACAATGATTGAGAGTTATGTTGAATTACACTAAAAGAATTTGTGAAACAGCACATAGTAATTTCACAGTCAGTGCAAAAACCCGAGAATCAGATGATTCAAATATTTGGAATGGTTTTTTTCAAGAATATCTATGTGATTTGAAGCTCTGTGTTTCCCATAAAAAGGATACTGAAAATTTTACATTATTACTCATTAGTTGCCTTAGAAACAATGCCTTCTTCGGATTTGGGTGTGTCGTTGAAAGGTTTCTGAAGTATGCATCACATTATTTCAGGGTAGTTCTGGTTTGCACAATCTAATTCTCTGGAAGACAAGTTGCAATATGCTTCTATTTAAAGGCAATCACAGTCATTTAACAAATGCTTCCTGGCAAATTTGACAGAGTTTCCTTTGGCTGTTGGGCAAGTTTTGGCAAACATTGTGGGTGGCACGGTGGCACAGTGGTTAGCACTGCTGCCTCACAGCAGCAGAGACCCGGGTTCAATTCCTGCCTCAGGCGACTGACTGTGTGGAGTTTGCATGTACTCCCCGTGTCTGCGTGGGTTTCCTCCGGGTGCTGCGGTTTCCTCCCACAGTCCAAAGATGTGCAGGTCAGGTGAATTGGCCATGCTAAATTGCCCGTAGTGTTACCTAAGGGGTAAATGTAGGGGTATGGGTGGGTTGTGCTTCAGCGGGTCAGTGTGGACTTGTTGGGCCGAAGGGCCTGTTTCCACACTGTAATCTAATCTAATCCCAACCTCAGGTGACTGTATGGAGTTTGCACATTTTCTAAAATTCACCCTTTGCCTCCCAGATACAGTACAAGATTAAAAAAAATAACATGCATAACAAGTATAAATGCTAGAGATCCAGTCCTTTCTGATTTAGAGACTTTGAACTGAGTCTTTTAATAGCTACATGCTGAGGAACACGGCTTGAAGTCATACAACAAGAAACAGGCCCTAGACTGACCAACAAACACCAAACAACACTAACCCCAGTTCCCTGCACTTTTTAAATGTTTGTCGAGATACTTCTTAAATGTTGAGAGAGTAAGCGTCACACATATTTTTCTGGTGATAATTCCTAACCTGTAGCCTTTTTGGTTGTTAATTTTAACAGATTATAAAAAAAGTAGCGCATCACAAGAAAAAAATCCCAGTGTTTCTTGGTCGCTCTGAAGAAGATTCTAGCAGAGACTATCATAAAATCATTGTGGCATAGACAGAGCTATACAAAGTTATGAAGGGTTTTCATAAAGTCAAGAAAGAAGGCAAGGCCCATGTTTAGATGTTGTGCATCATGATCTCAAGTCATCTGAAAGTGCTTCATGGCCCGTGAAATATCTGCGCAACATGATCATTCTTGTAACGTAGGTAGCTAGGGTAAGTAATTAGAGACAGATTTAAGGTGATGGGGAAAAAATGTAGGGTGAAAATAAGCAGGAATTTTTTTTCTCTGCAGAGTTTCAATGAATTAGCATTTACTTCCCAAAAGGGTGGTGGTGATATTCAGAATCATTTCTGAGAGGTTACAAAGATGAAGATGATAGATCTGGAGGGCTGTGGGGAAACAGCAAGAAATAGATCTACTTGAATAGCTTCTCAACGAGCTGCCTCTTTGATAAATGGCTTCCTCTCATGTTGTCTAATTCATTAATGTTTGTTCCTCTTTCACTGCCAAAGAGCAGTTTAACTCTATATTAAACAATTGTACTGAGAAAAGGTTTGCACTATTTTATCTGCAATGTACCTACCAACACTGCAGTAAGTCAACACTTAGGCAGCTTGAAAGATGTCTTTGTATGTGGATACTGATATCTTGATTTTTTTTTCTGGAAAGGAAGTATATACTGGCAACTTTGAATCCAGGCCAAAAGACCCACCTGTGTGATGTCAGCACTACTGATCGCCCAGTCTTGATGATGTCAAGAATTAGGTTCCACAGAAATCTCCGTGCCTTGGGATCCATTCCTGTCGTTGGTTCGTCCTGAAATATAACAAAAGCACAGTCGTTTACAGAGTGTAGCATTTATACTCACAAAATGCCTGTGAATGTGGAGAACGAGATATTGTTTGTCCAGGGGTACTTGGAAAACACTGCATGACAGTCATTTACCAAACATCAAACATACAGGCCTGACAATGGCATGGTAAA
Source organism: Chiloscyllium plagiosum (assembly GCF_037043375.1). Classification (NCBI taxonomy): domain Eukaryota; kingdom Metazoa; phylum Chordata; class Chondrichthyes; order Orectolobiformes; family Hemiscylliidae; genus Chiloscyllium; species Chiloscyllium plagiosum. The sequence continues at coordinate 44,871,898 of NW_028270159.1, forward strand.
TATGCTTGGCAAAGAAGAGTGTCACTTCCTCCTCCTTTGTCAGTCACACCCTCTTACCTGTCATTTAATGTCCTAATTTTCTATGAACTATGGATTATCCATGGACTATAAATATTTCTCAGGAGTTTCTTCACAGCTTTCCATCATTAGACTCTGTATGATATATTTTCTTAACTTCCATTTGAAATGATCATATTCTCTCTCCTCTTAGTAATTGCTGCCTCCATATAAATCCCTGGGCCCACAGTCACAGCCTTTTGACCTTTCTACTTCATATCTTTGAGTCACGCCAATCATATCAGTCACAGATAAGACCATTTCTTATCACTTCTTTGTTTTGCTCTCAAAAGACACCTCCCTGCCCCCTCCAAACCTGATAACTGTGTCCATACCTGGAAAGAAACTATACCCAACTCACTTACAAATGGCATTTCCAAAATCCCAGCATTCCAGCTTTTGGGCCTCTGTTCACCAGAACGTTCTTCAGCCATGGATGTTTTCAAACATACGCTTACTTCCTAGTCCTGATCAAACATACCTAGTCCTGATCAAAATCATTACTCTCTTTCACTCTGCCATTTCCCTGGTTCAGGCTCATGTCTACTTGCTGAAGTCCACTACTTGCAGATTTCAGTAGTTATATTAGACATTTGGTTTAGCTGGTCACCATCATATCGGACTGGCCACTGGATTATCCTGGAATGCAAGGATCACTACAGGCTCCTTGTAACTAATGTAACTTTTCTTTAACCCTTCTTCCGTCTCTACCATCTCACCTTTTTTTTTTACAAATGTTATGAGGACTTGTTTGTCACTTAAATCAAGACTATTGGATCTGCTTTCACCACTGCACCCTTCCCCCTGCTTTCTCTGACCTGTCAGAAAAAAAACCTCCTCCATATTTACCTCCTGCTCTATTCCTGAACTCGCATATTTTTCAAGTTTTCAATGGAAATAGGATCAAGGGAGTTGGGCCTCGTCAGTAAGATCAAGACGGCATGATCTTACTGACGAGACCCAGCTCCCTTGATCCTATTTCCATTGAACTGTTGCCGACCCAACTTCCCTCGCTGTCTACTGTGTAAGCTCATGGTGTTAACTGATTTTCTCTCCTTGGAGTCTCATCCCCAACCTCATTTTTCTCCTTTAAAATGCTCTTTAACCTAGCTTTTGCATGTTGCTCAGAAAGATGAAGGAAACCAAGCTTACTACAGAGTTAAATGACATAGCACTATCTTACTGAGTCCAATAATAACGATTGCTTAAGAAGCTTGTCGCCATCCAGGGTAATGCAGCCTGCTTGACTGGCATCATATCCACAGATAACCACATCCTTTACCACCAAGGTTTCGTAGCAGAAGTATGTACCATCTTCAAGATGCACTGCAGAAATTCAACCAATGCTACTTAGGTAGCATCTTAGACAAACCCACAACCACTGTGATCTTGAAGGACAGGGGCAGCGGATACATGGGAAGACCACACTCTGCAAGTTCCCCTCCAAGCCACTGACCATCCTGACTTAGAAATATAATCGCCGTTCCTTCGGTGTCAGATTCAGATCAGATTCCTTACAGTATGGAAACAGGCCTTTCGTCCCAACAAGTCCACACTAGCCCTCCGAAGAGCAACCCAACCCAGACCCACTCCCCCATATTTACACCTGACTAATGCACCTAATGCTACAGGCAATTTAGCATGGCCAATTCACCAAACCTGCACATCTGTGGGGCTGTGAGAGGAAACCGGAGCACCCGCAGGAAACCCACGCAGACTCCACACAGTTGCCCGAGGCGGGAATTGAACTCGGGTCCCTGGCTCTGTGAGGCAGCAGTGCTAACCACTGAACCACCATATCGTTGGGGCAAAAACGAACTCGCTCCCTGTCAGCATCGTGAGTCTATCCTCTAGCACATGAATTGGAGTGGCTCAAGAAGGCAGCTCAACACAATGGCCCAACCAGCAATACTCTCAACCTTAGAGCAAACCGAAAAAATCTCACATAGATTATTAGAGGTAAATGAGAACCAATTATATACTGAAGGGGTTAACATTTGAGTAGATTGTTTTAAATATGGCAAGGAGTCCATATTTATTCATGCACTGCTTGTGGAGAATTATTGGGCATGGAGAAATAGTCAGTAAGCAAAACTGGTCCGTTCTGGTGTGATTCCAAATCGACCGGATCAAGGTTACCTGGGGACAATCACAAATGCTGCATCACTCAGTGCCTCCCGAAGCTGTAGCACAGCATGCTGCTACTGAATCTGCACTAACATTCTCCAACTGTTATTTCCATTTTCTTATACCTTTCACTTTGTGTGTGCCTTTAAAATGTATTTTCTGCTTCTTTATGAAGAATATTATAGATTCTCACTGCCCCCTACCACCGTGATATCTGGTGTGGCATTTCCAACCCATTCTCAGGGAAGTTCTGCTAAATTTGAGACAGTGCATCAATTTCAATGGAAAACGTACAAGCAATTCGAAAGTGCAGCCTTTCAAAGGTGATGCTTTGATCTATATCAATTTGCTTGTCTTTTTTGGTCTGAGAAACTTCCTTTCCCAACCAACTCCCAAGTGACGATTGTATTGAGTACTGAAAACTCAACAAAGTGAGTTGAACACTTTTTCTGGAAGCTACTTGAGATTGTCAAATCTTAGTAATTAGCTGGAATGTTCAGTCAAACAAAGACTATTCCAAACACTAGAACTGCTTTATCATAGACCATGCAAGTGTAAACACCACATATATATTCAAATGCTATGTCTCTTTAAAAATAATAAGTATACTGAAGTGTATCTAAATATCCATGGATAGGGTCACTGTAGAAACTTAACTGGCAACATTCTTTTCAAGAAGTTTTAGCTCAGGGCAAAGTAAATTAATGCCATTAGTAGAAAGGGCTGTTTAACAATCTTCTTCATGACACTGCAACTTGTGCTTATGTCTAAGACACTGCACAATCTCTATCTTCAGCCATGAGGGAACCATAATATTGTTTTAGATTAGATTAGATTCCCTACAGTGTGGAAACAGGCCCTTCGGCCTAACCAGGCCATACCGACCCTCCGAAGAGTAACCCACCCAGACACATTTCCCTCTAACTAACGCACTTAACACTATGGACAATTTAGCATGGCCATTCCCTAACCTGCACATCTTTGGACTGTGGGAGGAAACTGGAGCACCCAGAGGAAACCCACGCAGACACGGGGGGAAAGTGCAAACTCCACACAGACAGTCACCCGAGGCTGGAATCGAACCTGGAACCCTGGTGCTGTGAGGCTACAGTGCTAACCACTGAGCCACCATGCCCCCCCACCACCCCCCTTCCATTAAGACAGTGGTGAAGATATGCTTTTTGAATCAAGGCAGACAAACTAAGACTTTTTTCTTGTATTCGACACTTGGAATCCACACTGAGTGCACGTTGGCATGGCCAGGTGGACTCCGAAACTGCTCATGTAACAGCACTTACAACATCCTGACCTTGATGGAACAACTCTGGAACTTGAAGGCAACCGATTGAGCTGCTGCACTCTGAGCCTATTTGTGACCCTTACCAGAAAAATTAGAGAAGGATAGCCGATCAAAGCAATGGCGGTCGAGAGCTTCCTTTTGTTGCCACCACTGTATGTCCCTGCAGGCTTGTCTGCGTATTTTGTGAGTTCCAGTTTATCGAGGGCCCAGTTTATAACCTGGAGGAATGGAATCAAGAAGTTAAGAAGCTTGTGTAAGCTTGAAGCAGAAAAATAAATTCCTGTCGGCAGGTTTTTAAAACCAGTGAGAGTGGCAAGAAGTTTCAAGTCAACTAACTCGTTAATAAACACTTTTCAAGAAATAATAATAATAAATAGCACAATACATCCTTCCTAATATTTTTATTCCATTTTCTGTAAGCACCATCTTGGCCCTCTCAATCACTCTTCAACTCCAGTCAGTTATGTGTGTTGTGGGAATATGCCCAACCAAACTCTTCTTTCAGAGAAACACTATGGCCAGCTGTTAGAGGGCATATTTACAACAGCACTTCTGTGACCAGTGGTGTGCCGCAAGGATTGGTGCTGGGTCCACTGCTTTTTGTCATTTATATAAATGATTTGGATGTGAACTTAGGAGGTACGGTTAGTAAGTTTGCAGATGACACCAAAATTGGAGGTGTAGTGGCCAGCGAAGAAGATTACCTCAGAATACAACAGGATCTTGATCAGAATGGCCAATGAGTCAAGGAGCGGCAGATGGAGTTTAAGTTAGATAAATATGAGATGCTACATTTTGGCAAGGCAAATCAGAGCAGGACTTATACATTTACTGGTAAGGAGCCTTGGGGTACAGGTTCATTGTTCCCTGAAAGTGGAGTTGAGGGTAGACAGGGTCATGAAGGCGGCATTTGGCTTTGCTTGCTTTTATTGGTCAGTGCATTGAGTATAAGAGATGGGAGGTCATGTTGCGACTCTACAGGACGTTGGTTAGGCCACTTTTGGAATACTGCATTTAGTTCTGGTTGCCGTTCTATTGGAAAGATGTCGTAAAACTTTCTAAGGGTGGTTGGAGGGTTTGAGCTTAGGGAGAGGCTGAATAGGCTGGGGCTAATTTCCCTGGAACATCAGAGGTCAAGGGGTGACCTTATAGAGGTTTATTAAACCATGAGGGGCACGGATAGGGAAAATAGACAAGTCATTTTTTCAGAGGGTAGGGGAGTCCAACATGAGAGGGCATAGGTTTAAGGGGACTGGGGAAAGATTTAAAAGGGACATTTTCATGCAGAGGGTGGTGCCTGTATGAAATGAACTGCCAGAGGAAGTGATGGAGACTGGTACAATTACAACATTTAAAAGGCATCTGCAAGGATACATGAATAGGAAGTGTTTAGTGGGATATGGGCCAAATGCTGGCAAATAGGACTAGACGAATATAGGATATCTGGTCGGCATGGACGAGTTGGACAGAAGAGTCTGTTTCTGCGCTGTCCGACATTATGACTCTACAAAAGTTCCTGTTGAGACTTTAAGGAGTTCTTAGCTTCCAGCCTGGTACCAAGGAGCAAACAGTAAGTATTTCACTGATGTATTCTGGTAATATTGTGGCTGGAACATAAAGTGGCTTCAAATATCCCCATTATTTATACTGTATATTCTATGGAAATACTGAGGCAAGTTCACTTCATTTTACGCTCCAGGCATTCAATGTACAATTTTATTGTCACTAAAGAATACATAACTGCTGTTGTTTCGTTCCAAGTATTCACAGGAAGATATTCTCTTGTGGTTTTGAGAAAAGAGGCCTATAAACCACTTCACTCTCTATTTTAGATGACACTGGAAATTTTCTTCCTTCAGTTAAGATTATCATGTGCACCCTCCCAATGGACTACTTTCCATTGACATAAGTTAAATGGATCAACTTTTGCATAATGAAAAACTCTTTGATGAGGAGTAAATGTTTCACCCTGTAAATGGTTACTTTCTGTAATTGCATGCAATAAATATCGCTTAACAATAAAAGCTGCTCTGCGGTCTCACTGACACAGGTTTACACCAAAATTCTCATTATGCTTTCTGCTGGTTTCCCTCAAATCTCCACAGGATTGCACCAATAAACAACCCAAAAATCCTCATTAATAAGTTGTAGCTATCCATAGAAACTCTGCATATTTTACTGTATGAATGTAAGTTTCTTTGTGATATAGCAATAACGCCTGATATGAAACTCAGCCATAAACAGATCAGATATGACCATTAATGGAAGATCAAGGAGATGAATGAGGAGGAGGAGGAGGAGTAGATATTCAGCACCTTCATCTGCTTGGTCATTGAAGAAGGACTTATGCCCGAAACGTCGATTCTCCTGTTCCCTGGATGCTGCCTGACCTGCTGCGCTTTTCCAGCAACACATTTTCAGCTCTAATCTCCAGCATCTGCAGACCTCACTTTCTCCTCAAAGACTTCATCCACAGAATCTCTACAGTGTGGAAACAGGCTATTCAGCCCATCGAGTTCACACGAACATCACGCGCCTTCCCCAAAGAGCATCCCACCACGCTGACCTCTAACCTTGCATTTCTAATGGCCAATCCACTGAGCCTGCACAACTCTGAAGACTATGTAGCAATTTAGCATGACCAATCCACATAGCCTATATATCTTTGGGCCCAGCGAAGAAACTGGCGAACGTGGAGGAAACCCATGCAGACACGGGGAGAATGTGCAACCTCCACTACGATAGTTCCCCGAAGCTAGAATTGAACCAAGGTTGCTGGCGCTGAGGGCCAGCAGTGCTAACCACTGAGCTTCCCTGCTGTCCCTATCATTCATTTCATGGATGGTCCATTTGATAGAATTTCTGTTCTTAATAACTACCATCCCCATGCTGAACAGGCATCTGTTTACCTCCATCTTGAAAGTATTCTGTAACTCCCATCTCATCTGACACAGAGTTCATAATTTGAACAACCTACCAAGGATATAAAGATATACTCCTCCTGCATCTTGAAAGGGCAACGTCCAATTTTAAAACAGCACTCCTCAGTTTTTGAACTCCTCCACAAGTTAAAAAAAAATGTCCTTTCCGTGGACACCTTGTCACAACAAAGAACAAAGAAAATTTACAGCCCAAGAACAGGCCCTTTAGCCCTCCAAGCCTCTACTGATCCAAATCCTCTGTCTACACCTATCGCCCAATTCCTCAGGATCTGTATCCCTCTGCTCCCCACCTACTCATGCATCTGTCCCGATGCACCTTAAATGAATCTACCATGCCTGCCTCTACCACCTCTGTTGGCAACGCACTCTGGGCACCTAAAACCCTTTCTGTAAAGTACTTGCCGAGTGTATTCCCCTTAAACCTTTTTTCCTCTCACCTTGAACATGTGACCTCTCATTATTGAATCCTCCACCCTGGGAAAGAGCTTATCTCTATCCACCCTGTCTATACCCTTCATGATTTTGTAAACCTCAATCAGGTCCCCCCTCAATCTCCTTTTTTCTAATGAAGACAATCCTAACCTACTCAACTTCTCTTCATTGCTAGCACCTTCCATACCAGGCAACGTCCTTGTAAACCTTCTCTGCACCCTCTCCAAATCATCCACATCCTTTTGGTAATGTGGTGACCAGAACAGTATGCAGTATTCTAAAGGCGGCCGAATCAAGAATTGTACAATTTTAACATGACCTGCCAGCTCTTACACTCAACACCCCGTCCGATGAAGGCAAACATACCAAATGCTTTCTTGACCACTTTATCCATCTGTGCAGCAACCTTCAGGGTACAATGGACCTGAACTCCCAGATCTCTCTGCTCATCAAATTCTCCCAAGACTCTTCCGTTTACAGTATAGTTTGCTCTCGAATTAGACCTTTTGAAATGCATCACGTCACATTTGCCTGGATCGAACTCCATCTGCCACTTCTCTGTCCAACTTTCCAGTCTATCTATATTCTCCTGCATTCTTTGACAATGCCCTATGCTTTCTGCTCCTCCACCAATCTTCAAGTCATTTGCACACTTACTGATCAGACCACCAATGACCTCTTCCAGATCACTTATGTATATCACAAACAACAGTGGCCCAGCATTGATCCCTGTGGAACACCACTGGTCACCTTTCTCCATTTCGAGAAAAACCCTTCAACTACTACTCTCTGTCTTCTGTTGCTCAACCAGTTCTTTATCCACCTCGCTAGAACACTCTGCACACCATGTGACTTCACTTTCTCCATTAGCTTACCATGGGGAACCTTATCAAATGCCTTACTAAAGTCCACGCATATGAAATCTACAGCTCTTCCTTCATCTATCAACTTGGTCAGTTCCTCAAAGAACTCGATCTCCCCTGCACAAAACTATGTTGCCTATCACTGATAAGCCCAGCCCATTCTCTTCCAACTATAAATAGATCCTATCCCTCAGTACCTTCTCCAACAACGTTTCCACCACTGACATCAGGTTCACTGGTCTGTAGTTACCTGGAACATCCTTACCACTCTTCTTGAACAGGGGGGACATTAGCAACTCTCCAGTCCTCCGGCACCTCACCTGTATTTAAGGATGCTACAAAGGTATCTGTCAGGGCCCCAGCTCTTTCCTCTCTTGCCTCCCTCAGCAACCTGGGATAGATCCCATCTGGTCCTGGGGATTTGTCCACCTTAATATCCTTTAGCCTACCTGAAACATCTTCCCTCCTTATGTCAATGTGACCCAGAGTAAACAAACATCTATCTCTAATCTCAACATTCATCACGTCCCTCTCCTGAATGAGCACTGATACAAAGTAATCATTGAGAATCTCACCCATTTTCTCAGGTTCAACACAACCTTTCTTTCCTTATGCTTTAGTGGACCAACACTTTCTCTAGTTACCCTCGTGCCTCTTATGTATGAATAAAAATCCTTGGGATTCTCCTTAATTCTGCTTGCTAAAGTTATTTCATGACCCCTTTTAGTCTGCTTGATTCCTCATTTAAGATTGGTCCTAGTCTCCTGATATTCCTCCAAAGCCTGTTCTGTTCTTAGCTGCCTGAACCTTATGTACACTTCCCTTTTCCTCTTGGCTAGTTGCACAACTTCTCCTGTCATCCACAGTTCATGAATCTTGCCTTTCCTATCCATTGCTTTCAAAGGGACATGCCTATCCTGCACTATCTTTGAAAGCCTCCCACATACCAAATGTGGACTTTAATTCAAATAGCTGCCTCCAATCCACATTTCCCTGCTCCTGCCGAATTTTAATATAATTGGCCTTGGCCCAGTTTAGTACACTTCCCTTGGGACCACTGTCATCTTTGTCTACGGGTATTCTAAAACTTACAGAATTGTGGTCAGTGTTCTCAAAGAAATCCCCCACTGCAACTTCTACCACCTGACCTGGCTCATTCCCCAATACCAGGTCCAATATGGCCCCTTCCCTAGTTGGACTATTGACATAATGCTCTGGAAAACTTGCCTGGATGCTCCTTACAAATTCTGCCCCATTCATACTTCTGACACTAAGTGTATCCCAGTCAATGTTGGGAAAACTAAAATCTCCCATCACCACTATCCTGTTGTTTCTACATCTTTCCATAATCTGGTTACCTATTTGTTTTTCCACTGCACGCTCACTGGTGGGAGGCCTATAGTACAGCCCCAACAATGTAACTGTACCCTTGTTTCTCAGCTCTACCCATAATGCCTTGCTGCTCAAGCCCTCCATACTGTCCTCCTTTAGCACAGCCATGATATCATCCCTGACCAACAATGCAACTCCTCCCTCCCTTTTACTTCCCTCCCTGTCCTGTCTGAAGCATCTATATCCTGGAACATTTAGTTGCAAATCATGCCATTCCTTCAACCAAGTCTCTGTGATTTCAGGATCATATACAATTCAGTCAAGTCGCCCCTTACTCTTCTAAACCCCAGTGGAAATAAGCCGAGTCTGTCAACCTATCTTCACAAGACAACCAGCTAATTCGAGGCTAATTCCTGTAATCCTCCTCAGAACCAACTCCAATGTATTGGCATCCTTCCTTAAATAAAAAGACCAAAATCACATTTGAGATGTCGTCTCAACAATATGTTCAATGCTTCTGTAACAAATGTGATGGCGCTGTAGCTTTAAGGGGTTATTTTGTCCTGGTTTTTTTGGAGAAGTGTTAGGACAGAGATGCCCAGCTGTCTACTTGGAGAGCCAGTAAATTAAATAGCTTGTGAGGCCTTAGTCTTTTTTTAAAGGTTGAAACAATAGAAGCAGCCTGGATGGGTGTTGCCAGCTCTCACAGACCAGGATTTCTAGTTTGTTTTAGTTTTGGGGTTTAGCTTTAGGCAATTGCTGTTGTGGGTTTGAAGTAGAAGCTATCTTTGCCCTCTCTCGGTTACAGCAAGAAGCTGGGGTTTCTTTCTACTGCTGGGTTGGTGTGGAATACATCGATTTTTCTGAATTTTCCTTTTTATGTTTATGAGATGTTATTATATTGGAACAGTTAATTAGCAATAGTTGCTGTATCTATTATTCTGTTAAGATTTCCAATGGTGTTAAGTTATTCTAAGTTATTTCTTTTGTTGTATTTTAACTCCAATGTTTAAATACATTGTATTTTGCTTAATATCGAGTAGTTTGACCAATCAAGCTGCACTTGGAACACAGCACAATACATTTGCCTTTAAAATAAGGAAACATAAGGGTCTAGGCTACCTTCTTTAAATATTTTGAGGGGTCTGATCTATCCTATAACACAAAGATTAGTTTTCCATCAGCCATCTTAATCACTTATTGTGTCTACACACTAGCTCATGCACCGGACAACTAGTTCCCTCTGGACCGTGGGATTTTGCAATGATTCCCCAATTAATTGATACCCTGCTCTTTCAAGATTCCTGCCAAAAAGAACTTCAATATTTTTCACATTATACTCTAGCTGCCAGACTTTTTGCCCACTCACTCAACCTACCATTACCCATCTTTATGTCTTCTTCATGACATGCTTTCCTACTATCTTTGTATCCTCTGCAAATGTACCTACCATGCCTTTGTTCTCTTCATTTAGTCGCTGACATAAATTGCAAAAAATTAACGGTCTAGTGCAGTACCTTGCTGGACAATACTCACCATGTCCTTCCAATTGGAGAAATGCATACCCTTTTTCTTCCAGTTAGCCTGTCTTCTGTCCATGTTAATATGTTATCTAGACACTATAAGCTCCTACTTCATGTAATAACTTTTCATCTGGTACCTTGTCAAATGCTTTTTGGAAATCAAATTATAGTAATTCTACATTGCCCTTTACCCACAGCACATGCTACTAGTTCAGAGTTCCAATAAATTCCTTAAACCTGATTTCCTGTTCACAAAACCATATCGACCCTTCCTGATTATCTTGAGTTTTTCTAAGTGCCCAGATATAACTCTCATCAACATTCTGTTCACACACCTCCCCCATGACAGATGTCTAGCTAACTGGCCTACAGTTTCCTGCCTCTCTCCTTTCTTGTATAGAGATGCTATATTTGCTATTTTACAGCCTGATGGATCTTTTGAGAACCTAGCAGATGTTGGAAAATTAACACCAACATTTCGATTACATCAACAGGAACCTCTTTTAACACTCTAAGCTTAAATCCATCAAGATAGAATCATAGAGTCATACAGCACAGAAACAGAGCCTTCAGTCCAACAAGTCCATAATCCCAAACTAAACCAGTCCCATCTGCCTGTATCTGTACTATCCCTTCAAACGTTTCTTATTCATGTACTTACCTGCCTTTTAAATGTTGTAACTGTACCCACATCCACCACTTTCTCTGAAGGTTCATTCCACATACGAACCAATCTGTGTAAAATAAGAGCCTCTCATGTCTTTTTTAAATCTGTCTCCTCTCATCTTAACAATATGACCCACAGTCTTGAAATTTCCCATCCCAGGGAAAATACATCTGCTACTCACCTTATCCAAACGCCTCATGATTTTGTAAACCTCTACAAGGTCAACCCTCAAACTCCTAGGCTCCAGGGAAATAAGTCCTAGCCTATCCAATCTCTCCTTATAACTCAAACCCTCTATTCCCAGCAACGTCCTGGTAAATCTTTCCTGAACCCTCTCCAGCTTAATAATATCTTCCCTATAACATGGTGACCAGAACTGGGCACAGTACTCCAGAAGAGGTCTCACCAATGTCCTGAACGTCTCAACATAATATCCCAACTCCAATACCTAAAGTTATGCTTATTTGTGCTTGTCATTGAGCTCTATCATTTTGTTTTGTTGTGAAAGCGGGGCGCTTTCAGATATATTTTTGGCATTTAATTGACACAATAAAATCTAGCCTTCAGTGTCATATATGCTTAGGTTATTCTCATTGTCCCTTCCTACCTTCATTTCCTATGTTAGTATTTTCCTCTCATGTCTTGACTACATTTCATGATTCACTCTATCTCCACAAGCTCAATAAAACATTAATTTATATAATACTATATAGAAAAATAATGTAATTATATAATGCACTAATACTGCATGTTGGAGTCAGGATCGTGATTCTGTCATAACTGAGACTCCATTTTAACACAACTTCAGAGAAATACTTCAGACTCAAGCGTTTAGTTTACCATCTAATTCCCTTTGACAATGATGTACAAGCTTTGTGCACCCATTATGTTGAATGGATGATTAGTTTGTACGCTACCAAACGTGAATTAAAAGATAATGCTGGCATAGAGCAGAATGGCTGAATGGCCTGTCTGTGTGGGGAACAATAAATTCTATGTAATATTGATGTGTGATTTGTGGCCCTCTACCCAACTCTTACCCGCTCTTCATCTTTCCAGGGGACTCCACGGAGCCTGGTGTAGAGCTCCATGTGCTCCCGGGCTGTGAGCTCATCGAAAAGAGCATCAAACTGTGGACAGTATCCAATACTCTGCTGCACCTTGAGCAGGTCCTTGAGAATACTGCAACAGACAACAAACAGGAAGGTAGGTGTAGTACAGTGCTGCCTTGCATGGTTGCGCTTAACTCTGAACTTCTCCTTTGAAGCTAAGGCTGAAATCAATAACTGAGAGTTGACCTCATAGATAGAGAGAGACAGAGAGATGGGGTGGGGGGGAAGAGAGAGAGAGAGATAATGGGATTGGGGGGGGGGGAAGAAGGAGAGAGGGATAAGGGGATGGGGGGGAAGAGAGAGAGAGAGAGAGACGGGGGAGGGGGGAGAGAGAGAGAGAGAGAGAGAGAGAGAGAGAAAAGTGCATACAGTGCAAGAAAGAGCCTTTGGCCCAATGAGTCTGCAATGATAATAACTACCGCTAAAAGTGCGCTAATCCCAATTTCCTGCACTTGACCCATATCCTTGAATGTTAAGATAGTTTAAGTGCTCATCCAAATATTTTTTAAAGGTTGTAAGGTTTCCAGCCTCCACTACCTTCCCAGGCAGTGTATTCCAGATTCCCACTATCCACTGAGTGAAAAGGATTTTTTTTCCCCAAAATCCCCTCTGAATCTCCCGTCCTATACCCTATGATCAAGCACCTTCCTTTTTCTGGCAGAAGTAGGCCACTCTGTTCAGCTTAGATTCCCTACAGTATGGAAATAGGCCCTTCGGCCCAACAAGTCCACACCGATCCTCCGAGGAGTAACCCACCCAGACTCGTTCCCCTACCCTAATTTACCCCTGACACTACAGGGGATTCACCTGGCCTGCACATCTTTAGATTGTGGGAGGAAACCGGAACACCTGGAGGAAACCCATGCAGACGCAGGGGAATGTGCAAACCCCACACAGTCACCCGAGGCGGGAATTGAACCCGGGTCCCGGGTCCCTGGTGCTGTAAGGCAGCAGTGCTAACCACTGAGCCACCGTGCTGTTGATTTACCTGTTTCCATTCACAAAGGCCTCTCCACCTGTTGTACTCTCATCCCCAGTCAGCATCTTGAATGTTGTCGTCTTCCCGGCTCCGTTCACTCCCAGTAACCCAAAGCATTCTCCAGGACGCACACCTGTACATAAACGATCTACCGCGAGGATTCTGCCCATCCTCCGAGACTTGTACACCTAGAGGTGGCACAGATAGAACGACTGTCAAGTCTGAATGTTAGTTTTCTGATTTTATCATCCAGTCACTGAATACAACTCGTAGATACATGACCTCTATTAATCATTAGCCAGGAATTTCTGTACATTTAGAAAGCTTGGCATGATTGATCTATTTTAGCCTCCTGAATGGTACATTTTTATGGATGATATCCAAACTTTTTGAGGAGGCCCATTTTTTTGGGAATTCAATGTATATTAGAAATAGCCCTAAGATGACTGTTTATCTCAGCTGTGTTATGCCTCACGGTCAGGATATCAATGCAACCTTAGGGGTTCATTATGTCAGTACGCCTTATAGAAACATGCTGATATCATGTCAGTGTGTGACAAGAAGGGATAAATGCCACAGACTCCATCTGAGCTAGTATCACGTAAAGCATGATGTAGGATTGGAAGCATTCGACGATGTGCAACTTCATAGTTTAATGCTAATCCTGACATGTGTGTGCCTGTTGATGTAATATATGTGCGTTTAAGCTGTAATATCTATTAGATTCTTCAACAGCACAAAATCCACACCCAGTTTCCCATTTTACAGATAACATAAGCTGGTTCAGGTGAAATACCATGCTAGAGGCAACCTCTCCAAACAGAATAACACTGCACAGGAGGCGGCTATTTACCCCATTATGCCTGTGTCGAATCCTTCAAAGAATTATCTATTTATATTCTCTCCCATGCCTCATTATCTGTAAACTTCTTTCAAGCATTTATTTGATTCTCTTTTGAAAATTATTATTGAATCTCCTGCTGCCACCCGTTTCATGTAGTACACTCCAGATCATAACCCACCTTTTTTGTCTAAGGCTTAGGTGGAGTTACACAGAGTATGGACAGCACAAAAACCTATAGATGCACCACAGAAAGCATTCTATTTGGATGCATTGCAGCTTGGTACGGCAACTATGCTGCCTAGGACTGTAAAAAACACAGATATTTGTGTAGACAGCCCAGAATGTAAGCCAAATTTCCATCTACTGACTCCATCTGTACTTCTCACTGCCTTGGAGAGGCAGCTAACATAATTAAAGACCCCTCTCACCCCAGTTATAATCTCTTCCAACCTCTTCTGTTGGGCAGGTGATATAAAAGCTTAAAGACATGTATCAAGAGGTTCAAGATTAGCTTCTTCCCCGCTGTTATGAGACTCCTGAACGGACCTCTCAAATTTCAAATGCAATGTTGGTCTTATTTTTTGTGCACCTTCTTTGCAGCTGTAACTGTATTTCTCGTCCTGTTCAATTACCCTAATGCACTTGGTAATGCATGATCTGCCTGCGTTGCACGCAAAACAAAACTTTTCACTGAACCTAGGTACATGTGACAATAATAAATCAAATCAAATCAGGGCAGACAGCCCAGCTAATTCATTCATGTTCCACTCAAGTGTCCTTCTATTCTTCCGAATTTTTCGCATGTTACCTCTGGTTTTATTTGCAGATGACCTTAAAACTGTATCCTCTGGTTACTGACCCTTTGTTACAGAATACAATATCACCTATTTCATTTCTTTGGTTTTACTATTATCCTTTTATGAAATGTGGGCATTGTTGGCAAGATGTCAATTTCTCATTGTCCTTGAACCGAGTGGTTTGCTAGGCCAAGTCAGAGGGGAGTTAAGAGTCAACCACATCGCTGCAGGTCTGCAGTCACATGTAAACCAGACCAGGTAAGGATGGCAGATTTCATTCCTTAAAGATGATTAGTAAACCACTTGGCTTTTTGCAACAATCAACAGTGGCTCCAAAATTGCTATGAGACTAGCTTTTTAAATTCCAGATTATTTTTTAAAAACTGAATTCAAATTTCACCATCTGTCAAAGTGAGATTCAAACACATTTCCTTAGAACATGAGCCAGGAACACTAGATTACTAGTCTAGTGACAATACCGTTCTGTCATGGTCTACCCTTGAAGTTCAGGATTTAGAATATCAAAAGTCATAATGACCTTCAATAAGCGATTAAATCTCCACTAACATTACTGCTCACAGGAGGATCAGAAATATTTCAATGCAATCTAAGTTGCCATTCTGCAAGCAAGTCATTACATTGAGACTCTGTCTGTCCTCTCAGGTAGATGTAAAGGAGCTAAGGCACTATTTCTATAAATAATGGACTCCCGCACACATCTTGGGGACTGTTGATCCCTCAATCAACATCAATTCAATATATTATTCACTAGTCATTAGCACACTGCTATTGTGGGATCTTGCTGTGTAGTGGATAGCATGGGCAAGTTGGGCCAAAGGAGCTGTTCCATGCTTTAGATCTCTACGATTCTATGACTTGACTATTCTGTTCCCTAAGTTGAGGCAGACTTTGCAATCAGTAATGAAATAAAAACAATGCTTGCTGACATTATCCTTGCAGTTTCTATAAACATTTGTGGGCTCTTTCATAGTAACCAGGCTGCTGAAACAATGTGTACCCTGTGGATCTGGGATCTGTGCGTTTAGAAGTCTCTTTGACCAAAGATACTGAAGTAGTCATACTGGAGAACTACAAGTTAGACAAGTTAATGAAATAAAAACAATGCTTGCTGACATTATCCTTGCAGTTTCTATAAACATTTGTGGGCTCTTTCATAGTAACCAGGCTGCTGAAACAATGGTGTACCCTGTGGATCTGGGATCTGTGCGTTTACAAGTCTCTTTGACCAAAGATACTGAAGTATTCATACTGGAGAACTACAAGTTAGACTATTCAATCCAATTTAGAATCAGAAAGCAAAGTAACGAGAGGGGATGTAGTTCAGGAAAACGTTGGAAATAAGAGTACAAATTATTTTAAAAATATTTTTAAAATCTCTCACAATAATTAAAACCTGAAGGGAAGACAGTTGACTCTTGTAAATGTAAATGTGGAGCATAGGACACTTTGTTTGGGAACAATTAAGATGTGTCACACCTTAAAAAAAAGTTTACATTTCAATGGATGAGTCCTGACATTTCTGCTGTGGTTAATGAGGGTCCAGATGATTGTCTCTAATAAGAGAGCAGCCTACGCTCCCAGTAGGACTATGGCGACTTTAACTTTCCCGGAACATCCCACACTTTTGTTTTAGAATTCCTACAGTGAGAAAACAGGCCCTTCAGCCCAACAAGTCCACACTGGCACTCCGAAGAGTAACCCACCCAGATCCATTCCCCTACTACTCTACATTTTCCCCTGACTAATGCACCTAACCTACACACCCCTGAACACTATGGGCAACTTAGCATGGCTAATTCACATGACCTGCACATCTCTGGACTGTGGGAGAAAACTGGAGCAAACCCACGCAGACACAGGGAGAATGTGCAAACTCCACACAGGCAGTTGCCCGAGGCTGGAATCAAACTTGGGTCCCTAGCGCTGTGAGGCAGCAGTGCTAACCACTGAGCCACGAACACACTTCATGTGTTGCAGTGCCAAGTCATTTGGAGTCATCGAGTCATACAGCACAGATTCAGACCCTTCGGTCCAATCAGTCTACGCCGACGATAATCCCAATTTAAACTAGTGCTACCTGCCTGCTCCTGGCCCATATCCCTCCAAACATTTCCTATTCATGTAATTATCTAAATGTATTTTAAACAATGCAATTATACCCACATCAAACACTTCCTCTGGAGGTTAATTCCATATACACGGTGTAAAAACATTTGCTCCTCAGGTCTTTTTAAAATTTCTCTTCTCTCAAATTAAAAAATGTGCCCCCAATCCTGAAGAAAAGACAACGACCATTAATCTTATCTATATCCCTCATTATTTAGTAAACTTCTATAAGGTTGAGTGAAGCTTCAAGAGGTGTAGGATAACTGGATACTAGCAACCTTAAAACGTATGCAGGCTGACAACAGAATTTGCTCTCTGATTTGCTCCTTGAAATCGAACTTAAGTGGCAATAGTCACACAGTCTTTGCAACCACAAAGACTGAACCAATATAATAGCAATAATTAATTTGCTCATGGGATGTAGGCATTGCTGGCTGAGTCAGCGGTTATTGTCCATCCCCAATTGCCCAGAGTGTAGCTGATGGTCAAATTAAATGCTGTGGATCTGGAGTCACATGCAGGCCAGACCAGGTAAGGACAGCAGATGTTTGTCCATATAAGAACCGGATGGGATTGAATGACACTCAACAGAACCATTAGATTGACTTTGATTTTTTTAGATCTATTTCATTGAATTCAAATACTACCAGCTTGCATAGTGGGACTTGAAACCCATGTCTTCAGAACATTAGCCCTGGGTTCTGGACTGTCATGACCACTATGCTAACACCTCAATTACAAACTGTAAAGTACTTTGGAATGCCTTCAGCCACACGAGAACACAACATAAGAAATAACAGACTGCTCAGTCCCTCGAGATGAGGTTTATAAGATCACGAGGGGTATGGATAGCGTGAACAGCCAAGGTCTTCTTCCCAAGTAAGGAGAGTCCAAAACTAGAGAGCATAGGTTTAAGGTGAGGGGGAAAGGTTTCAAAAGGGACCTGAGGGGTAACTTTTTCACACAGAGGGCAGTGCATGTCTGGAATGAGCTGCCATAGGAAGGTTAAAATTAGAGGTTTGATAGAGTTGGTACAATTATAAAATTTAAAGGGCATTTGGATGAGTACATGAATAGGAAAGGTTTAAAGTGATATGGACCAAATGCTGGAAAATGGGACTAGATTAATCTAGGATATCTGGTCGGTGTGGACAAGTTGGGCCAAAGGGTCTGCTTCTGTGTTGTATGACTGTACAGATTGGTTCCACCAGTCAAAAAGATCCCAGCTGATTTGATGTGGCCTGAACTCCAGTTTCTTGCCTGTCCCTTATAACCATGAACTCCTTTATGAACCAAAATTCCAACTCACCCTTGCAGCAGTTCAATGATCCTGCCTCCACTACTTGTTGAG
Organism: Chiloscyllium plagiosum; assembly: GCF_037043375.1. Classification (NCBI taxonomy): domain Eukaryota; kingdom Metazoa; phylum Chordata; class Chondrichthyes; order Orectolobiformes; family Hemiscylliidae; genus Chiloscyllium; species Chiloscyllium plagiosum. The sequence goes on from NW_028270159.1 coordinate 44,890,351, forward strand.
GAAGAAAATTCCAAACAATAATAACCCTTTGGGAGAAAAGGAATCCTTCTGATCTCCATGTTAAATGAGACACTCTTATTCTGAAATTTTATCCCAATTCAGATTCCATAATTAGGAGAAACTCTTACTACCACCTTGTTAAGTTCCCTTTGAATCTTCTTTGTCACTCAGCTAACCTCCAATGGGTATAATCCCAACATTTTCTCAGAAGGTAATCCTGTTACCCCAGAAACAGCCTAGTGAATCTTCTCTCAACAGCTCCCATTGTAAGAATGCTGGGCATGTGGGGCAAAGGCATTGAGGAATGGAAGTGTTTCCTTCAAAGAGACAGTATTCTCAATGTTCCCATTTCACTTTGCTTTACCTTTGTCAGGTTCTGAATTTTAAGAACGTCAGTATCTGCATCTCCTCGCAGCACACGTCTCCTCTCGTTCCCCACATCGATATCATCATCTTCTATTGGCTTGTTAGAAACTGGCAAGCGCCTGTTAGGCACAATAATGTGATGAAGCAAAATAGACTTTCCAAAACAAATATAATTCCATAAGCTCCTGATCGAAGTGCATATATTATATACAGTAGCGTGCTCAAGAGAAATCACAAGATTACAACAGACGTTTGGTTAAAAAGATCCTAAAAACCATTTATCACATTGTCAACAATAAATCAGCACTAATTTGAGAGTTGAATGCCCCTATCTCACCATCTCCTTGTTCAACTTTCCCATCATTGTAAAATGATCAGAGTCCTTATCCAATATTCAATGCTGATGGTTCCAAATTTTCTCCGAAATGCCGTGATGCCTGAAGTCATTATTTTTGGTTACTGCTCCAAATCCCATTCCCGAGCAATCAACTTTGCCCCTCTCTGTGGCAAATGTCTTGAGACTGATCCAGACCATTTGCAACTTTGGTGACGTATTTGACCCCAAAATGAACTTCTGACTAAATGCAGGCCATTCCCAACTATCAGCTATTTTTATCTCCTGAATACAGGCTGAGTGCCCCTCTACTTCAGCTCATCTGCATTTTTTTTTGACATCCATTCACATGAAGAGGATGGAGATGGAGATCAGAGTTGAGAGTGTATTGCTGGAAAAACACATCAGGTTAGGCAGCATCAGAGGGGCATTTATGGCTGAAACGTCGATTCTCCTGCTCCTCGGATGCTGCCTGACCTGCTGTGCTTTTCCCGTAACACACACTCGACAGTTCAGAGTAAGCCACATTGCTATGGGTCTGGAGTCACACGTAGGTCAGACCAGGTGAGGATGGCAGATTTCCTTCCTGAAAGGGGATTAGTGAACAAGCTGAGTATTTTTTGACAACTGATAATTGTTTCATTAGACACTTAATTCCAGACTTCTTTCAAATTTAATTCAAACCAGAGTCCCCTGACCATTACCCAGGTCTCTGGATTAATAGTCTAGCAACAACACCATTAGGTCATCACCTCCCCTTGCCATCCACTGCCAAAACTCTCCTCTGAGTCTTTGTGACCTCTGGATATGACTATTCCAATGGCCTTCTACCTGGTCTCCCACATGCTACCTTCCAAACTTCTTTCAAACTTCAGCTGTCTACCGTTCTAACTCAGATAACAACCATTCCCTCATTAAGCAAATCAGAAATGAGGGCTGATCCAGACTTAAGGATTCATACAGCAGTGAAGCTGATCCTTGCTAAAAGAGTCAAGAGAGTTCGGCTGAGCTAGACTGACTCCCAGTTGAGAAAAATCTTGACCTCCATTACAATTCTTGTCCTCATTTTAAATCACCTCCATGTCCTTTCTATCTCTGTAATCTCCAGTTCCACAATCCTCATGGTATCATTTTGGTCTCTTGAACATCCACAACATCCAACATAATACCCCAATCGATTTGGAGTGAGATTTTGTTCGAGAAAACAAACCACTTTGAAATGCTCTGGGGTCTTTCACTGGAAATCCCAATATGGTTAAAGATGTGAAATAACTATTTCGTTTTTCTGTCCCACTCTCACCCAGATTTCCATTTAAGTGGTGAACAATCGGGTGACAACAAACAAACAAAGAAATTGCAGGAAAAACTCAGTAGGTCTAGCTGCACCGGTGGAGAGAAAGCAGAGTCTGAGCGGCACGGTGGCTCAGTGATTAGCACTGCTGCCTGACAACACCAGGGACCTAGGTTCAATTCCAGCCTCAGGTCACTGTCTGTGTGGAGTTTGCACATTCTCCCTATGTCAGTGTGGGTTTCCTCTGGGTGCTCTGGTTTCCTCCCACAGTCCAAACATGTGCAGATTAGGCGAATTGGCCATACTAAATTGCCTAGAGTGATAAATCCATTAGTCAGGGGTAAACATAGGGTAGGGGAATGGGTCTGGTTGGGTTACTCTTCGGAGGGTCGCTGTGGACTTGTTGGGCCGTAGGGTCTGTTTTCATACTGTAGGGAATCTAATCTAATCAACATTCTGGGTCAAGAGACACTTCATCAGAACTCTAACAAGAAATATACATGTTTGTGTGCCATGTTAGTCTGCAGTCTTGGTGCATCTTAAAATGTTGGCCTTCTTTGACTTTCTCTGTTCCATTTGACAGATCTCTTCCTAAGTGGAAAATATAAAGCCATTGCCAAAACTCTCTTGACTCTTTTAGCAAGGATCAGCTTCACTGCTGTATGAATCCTGAAGTCTGGATCAGCCCTCATTTCTGATTTGAGTTGCCTGCTAAATTTTTTTAATAATAGCTTTAGGGAATTTTTAGAAATTCTGAAGTTGAGGGTAGGGCAAGAGAGGGTAGTCAGCACTGTGCATTGTATCCGGGTGCCACAAAGATCACAGGAATAACCCATGCATGCACACTTTTGACAAATATGCTAGAACATATAGCACTTCAATGATTTTCCATCAAGTTGGCAACTCTAGACGGCACACGAGCTTACAGATAGCATGTATTCGCTTCGTCACTTAATGGACTCACTGTGGCTTTCTGAAGAAGTTGTACTGGCACATGATGGTGATGAAAAAGCCCACAAACCCCTCTATCGTCATGGCAACAAGGCCTCGTGTCACGATGTCCCATTCAAAAGGCGATTTCATCTTGCCAAACTGGCCTGCCGGGAGAAATTATACACAGGCTTCACTCTGGTCATATTTCAATGGCAACAGGTCACATTGAAATAAAAACACCAAATTCACCACTGCCTGAAACAGTGATGTCCGCTACCGACACTGCCACTGCATTCCACATGTCCATGAGGTGAAGAACAATCACATAGGTGAGGTCATGTCAAAGTAGATCTCAGGATGGGTTAGAACCTTCAGCTGTGGCAGGGCAAAGGGAGGAGTCTTATACACAAATGAATTTGATCACTCCCTTAATTCCTGGAAATGGCTGTGCAGACTACTTTGTTGATTTGTTGGTGGATTGAAGGTAAAAGTCCCAGTGGATTACGGGCTGCTCTCTCATTAGAGAAAGGGGACGGATGGCGGTTTAACCTGAGGGTCACCACACCTCAGCAGAGGAGAGCCCTTCATGGTAACCTCAGTCGGTACCTCAGGGAATTGAAAATGTGCTGTTGGCATCACTCACCAGCTGCCCAGCCAACTGAGCTAACCGGCCCTTGGTAGATGGATAAAAGCGGACACAACATCTTACACTTACTGACTTTGTGAACTTTCCAGCTGATTAATCATTGGTTGCCACCTTGATTGTTCGAAAGAAAATTGACCAACCAGGTTGGTTGCTGGAATCATGTATTCTAATGCTCATTGGTCTATTTTGTTTGGTCAGTTACTTGTCTCCTACAAAAACCTAATACCGTCCATAAGCCTCTGAATTAAACAAATAAGTGGAGTTTGATAATGGAACGCATTCATGCTCTCTGTAGGGACACACCCCACAGTACAAAATTAAGTTGCAGTTTGGCTAAAGGGCTAAATGTGCAGAGAGATATTGCAATAGCTTAACCAGGTGAAACCATATACCTGACTACACACCTTGCTTTCCAATCTGTTAGCTGACACCTTAGTCACTGGGAGAGGCCTCATGTTTCCTGAACATCATAAGGAGCTGACAGTGGGAGGTTATGTTACATTAACCAATTCTCTTGCTGTCAGATCCACCCCATTTACACTCTGAAGTTGATTTGCTGGGAATGGAGAATTGTATATGCTAGCATTCACATGTCCTGAACATGGCCGAGACAGTTCAGGATATGATTAGGAACATGGATAGATCTGTCTCGCACAAACGTAGTTACGGTATTAGAAAATGCATTTGAAATGTTGCCAGTCTGTGCCTCCTGGAGTGAAACAATACAATAGTTTGTGAGGTATTCCTTATTTGATTTGCTGCAAGCCCTCATTCATTCCCTGTCACTTAATCCAGATAGCGAAAGTGAGGACTGCAGATTAGAGTCAAGAGTGTGGTGCTGGAAAAGCACAGCAGGTCCGGCAGCATCCGAGGAGCAGGAGAGTTGACGCTTCGGGCAAAACCCCTTCATCAAGAAATCTTCCTGATGAAGGGCTTTTGCCTGAAATGTCAACTCTCCTGCTCCTCAGATGCTGCCTGACCTCCTGTGCTTTTCCAGCACCACACTCTCGACTTAATCCAGATGGCCAAGGAAGAATGTGAGCTAGATGTGGTGAAATGCAAAGTTTATACGAGCAAACCTTCAACAAATAGCGCATTTTCCACTTTTAATGACTAGTTGACCATTCTTCATTTTTTCATGGTTGAGATTCACTGCTATATAGACAAGGTTTATACTTTGGCTGGTTACTAATAAACAGTAACGATTGCTCAATATATGTGATTGACCGTTAAGTACAGAATACAAAAAGGCTTCTTTGGTCAGGGTTTTACTATAAAATAGCAACACGACCTTGTTAATAGCTTACTACACTGAATATAATGTAAAAGGTGTTCACACAACATATTGAGATTAATATATTTAAACAATGCAGAAGTTTGCTATATTGGTTAGAATGGTAGCACAACTAATTTGCTCCCAATTCTCTCTGCACTCTCATCCACAATCGTAGCCCCAAATTTCCTTCTCTTCTGATCAATATATAATTGTTCTCTCTCTTTCATTACACATTCTGACGTTCCTGTTGTATAATAAGTTTTATAAGGACAAGCTCTGATTTAATGTCACGCAGGAGCTTGCTGCTGTAACTACTGCTGCAAGGGTGGTAATTCTAATGGTTTGCCACTCTCATCTCAAGAGTTTGTTTCCTTTTATATTACAACTGCCCCTTTCTGTAAAGCAAGGGCATACTGGAAGCCAAAACAAAAGATGTGTAAGCCAACGATTCTCATTGACACGAGTAACATCGGGGGTGAACACTTGTTTGCACTGTGCCACCATCTCAATCCCAGAATTTATTCACAAAAGCAGATGTCTCTGCCGAAGGAGATATGTAAATGGCATTATTGGGTAATGATGCAGACAATGTTCAAAACCTTCCTTCTGCAGTCATCTTCCTTTTTAATGGTCAACATTAAAGTCTTGAGTAACAGTTTCATATTTACCTATTTTTGCGTAGTATTCATTGATGTACTCATTGTAAGCCATTTCCATCAGTCCATGGCCTAGGTTATAATTTGGGAAGATGAGGAAACAGGATTTCAGGTAGCTGTTGACAGCTTTCAGGTCCTGCAAAGACATGGCCAAGAAGGTATAGGATATTGGAAACATACCCAACTCTATTAAACGGAAACAAGTACAAGGATAATTGTAAAACCATTACTGTCCAAAAACAGACAAAAGGACTCTCAACGTAGATGTTAAAGATTGCACTCAATAATGTTCAATGTCATATCTTAATGAAGACCTACCATCGCGTGATTATCCTCCTCCCGCTATTTTCATGGCTGTTAGTTTTAATACATGGGCTATCGTGAGTGCCTTCCTACACCTCTCATAAACTAAACACACAACTGGCAAACGCAGGTGCTCAGCAATGTGACATCAGAGGTCAGGAACAATATTACATTTTGCATACCCACAATGGACTGGAAATAAAACCACTTTTATTGCAATGTCAACAAGGATCCCTCTATCTCTGTCAAGACATGGAGACAAGAAAATCTATGTTGTTCCATTTTATTGCTTGAAGCTTTTGATAGCCCTCCCATAGAGTTATAGAGTTGTGCAACATCGAAACAGACCATTCAGTCCAACCCATCCATGCTGATCAGATATCCAAAATTAATCTTGTCCCATTTGCCATCATTTGGCCCATATCCCTCCAAACCCTTCTTATTCATGTACCCATCCAGGTGCCTTTTAAATGTTGAATTGTACGAGCCTCCACAACTTTCTGTGGCAGCTCATTCCATTCACGCACCACCCTCTACCTGAGAAAGTTGTGGTGTAAGTCCCTTTAAAGTCTTTCTCCCCTCACCTTAAAACTATGCCCCCTAGGACTCTCCTACCCTAGGGAAAAAAACCTTGGCTACTCACCCTATCCACGCCCCTCATGATTTTATAATGTTATACAGTCACCCCTCAGCCTCCAGGGAAAATAGCCTCAGCTTATCCAATTTCTCCCTGTAGCTCAAACCCTTCAACGCTGGCAACATCCTTGAAAATCTTTTCTGCACCCTTTCAAGTTTAGCAACACCTTTCCTACAGCAGGGAGACCAGAAATGAATGCTGTATTCTAAAAGTAAGTCATAGCTTACCATAGTGAATAACTGTCAGCAAGGAATGTAGTGGTCTAGCCAACCACTGTTTTCATTTGTTATCTGATCCTACGTAGTTCCATCCCTTAAAGAACATCAGTGAACCTGACGGGTGTTTGCAACAATTGGCAGTGGTTTCATGAATGCCATTTAGTTAGCATTTTTAAAAATTCTTACTGAATTCAATATCTGCCACAGTGGGATTTGAACACAGAACATTAGTCTGGAGCCCAATGACATTACCATTACAGCACCACCTTGGTATCCTTCATTTGGGTGGTGTCCTTGCTCTTTTGGATATCATTGTTTAATAAAAAACAAATGATCAAACCGCAGAATATGCAACACCCGCCCATTTACTTCCTCCCTCCTCAGTATCCAAGGCACCAGACACACCTTCCAGGTGATGCAGCTCTTTACCTGCACTTCACACAATCTAGTCTACAGTATTCACTGCTCACAATGTGGTCTCCTCCACATGAGGGAGATGACACACAGACTGAGTGACTGGTTTGCAGAACACCTACATTCCATCAGCAAAAATTACCCCTAGCTTCTGGCTGCCTGTCATGTTAACACACCAGTCTGTTCACTGGGCGAGATCTCTGTCACGGACTTGCTGTAGTGCTCTAGTGAAGCTCAGAGCTCACCTATTCGTGGTCCCCATCATCAGCTTCTCTTTCTCCCTGGCAGACCATCATCCATTCTTGGTCTGCCTAGCTGTCGTTCTCTCCCTTTGGGCTCCATCTCCACCAATCAGCTCACTCCTTCCCCTCCCCCCCCACCCCCAGCCCCTTCCATCAACATATTACATCACCATATCCAAGCCAATCTCAGTTCTGAAGTACAGTCATTGGACCAGAAATGTTGACTCTGATTTTTCTCCACAGATGTTGCCAGACCTGCTGAGTTTCACCAGAAATTTCTATTTTGGTTTCAGATTTCCAGCAAACACATTTCCTGCTTTTATATTACCATTCAATGTATGCTGTCTATATGTGAAGACATGCCGGATTGTGACAGTGCACTTAATAGGGCAAGAGGCACTTGTGGCCAAGAACACTTTGGGGTTCACGGTTTCAAATTTGCATTTTGTCCACATTCGCAGGATTGGGTCAGTACATCTGTCCATTTCAGAACAGTCCCACCAATTCCTGATGAAGGGCTTATGCCTGAAACGTCGATCCTCCTGCTCCTCGGATGCTGTCTGACTGGCTGTGCTTTTCCAGCACCACACATTCGATTCTGATCTCCAGCATCTGCAGTCCTCACTGTCTCCCAACAGTCCCATCAGTCTAACAATTATGACAGTTTCTGGAGAAATCCCACCACCATTAACACCTGCGTGAGTCAACTAGGTAAGTTTGATAGTATATATTAAAAAAAACACTGCAGATGCTTGGAATCAGAAACCAAAAGAGAAATTGATGGAAAAACTCAGCAGGTCTGGCAGCATCTGTGGACAGAAAGCAGAGTTAACGTTTTGGGTCCAGCGACTCTTCTTTAGCAAGTCAATAACATGTAACCTTGTCAGTAATGGACACAGTCCTCAGAACACGTGTAGAAATTCAACAATGACAGTCGTTAAACAGAAACAAAACCAATAATTCTTCACACTATATATGCTCACTTAAAAACTGAATTTTTGAGGGCAACGTTCTAAGCCAAAAGCCATGGGGTCAACTCTTCTATGGGTAAAGTTTTCAGGCGTTGATTTGCATGCTTGATTTGAGGCCAAGTTGAAGCCAAAAAGGATCATCACAATGGAATGAAGTTTCAAAAGAAAAGCAAAAAAAATTTATGAATGATCATTCACAACGTAATCACTTCCCATAAATTGAATAAATGAAAACAAAACTCAAATGCAGCAATGTTTTAAGCTCTGACTTACTGGTATGCATTTTCATTAGGCTTAATACATTTACAATTAAATAAATTGCTAACATCTCCAGGATTGTACTCTGGTTCTGAATTTTTGGACCTTGATTCCTGAAATACAAAGGTTCACGTTTACATGACGTACATGTCAAATTACAGTTTCTTAATCCAAAAAATGATGGGATTGATCTTTACAGAAGATTGACCCATGCACGTGAGTACATGTTGACATTCTTAAATGGTAGGATACACGATCAACTGTAACAACATCAGCACCAGAAATAACATAACCAACATCACAGCTGAGTAAAAGCTGGCAATAATCCAAGAGGCAGGCTAATTGCCCACCACTTGACCTTTGCTCTCCAACTTACTCATTGTGGGAAGTATGGCAGAAAGGGAAGTGAAACTGCAGGAGAAGATAGAATTTTACACCATCCAAATACCCACCTTGTCATGTTCAAAAAGTTGAAGCAAGAAGGTAGCAACCGTTGCCGTGATACCAATGAAGAGGTTGATGACAATCAGGAAGACATAGGCTGTACTGGGAACCTCAAACCAGAAGGAGGCAGGATACATAATTGGTGTGATTGACCAACTGTAGAGCAAGCAGCAACAGTAAAGGTCAGTGATCATGCCCCTACTTTCCAAGTTTATGCTCCTCCCTCTTTTCAATGACATCATGGACAAGATTGTCCCACTCCCCCCCCCCTTCTTTGCTGTATCACTTCTATGGTTCAATGGTTCACATAACATTCCCCACTACCAGGGTCCGGAGAGGTGTCCAGTGCTACTGAAGACACTCTGCAATTAAAAGGAGACCAATAGCTGACTTTCCCTCTTTTCTTAAATAGAAGCTTCTTGGTCCCACCCTGTCCCAATAGGTAAGACAGTACTGAGTGTTCATTGAATGGAATAATGTTGCAACCTCACTTTTTACCATCATGTGGTACAATCTAGTGCCAGACCCGTGCTAGGTACCACCAAGATTTGAGACAGAGTTCAAAGGATGAGATGTTTCAAAGACATTAATTATGCTGGCTTTAGAAAGTGATCGAAGCCTTGATAAAATATAATAGGCTACACTGGAGACAATACTGGTTACAATGTGGACAAAACCAGTTGGCGACTTTGATTTCCTTACAGAGTCAAGAACAGAGTTAAACTGAGGTCTCTCAAATCCATGCACTGTCACTTAATGAATTGCGGATCACAGGACAGATTTGGGCCCTTCGATTAAGTACACTTGCTTATCACAACAATTATGATTCAACCTAAAGAGTGTGGATGACAGTGCAGCACCACACTATTATCCTGGCAATTGACTGTGGTCAAGTTGCTAAGTAACTAACACAAAACAATGAATAACCTGCCAGAAGGCAAACACACTGCAAAAGGTCTAATTCATGTAACAGGAAATAAGCCTGATACCAAATTTTTCAAATCTGCCTTTCCATTGTCTGTATTTTCAACTCAAATGATTGGCATCGCTGAAGCAGTCATTCTCCACACAACATTTGAATGTTAATTAACTTGATGCTACCCACCAATTTGTGTTCTCTTTAAGGCACCAGCTCTTCTCCTGATAAATTTTGTGTACAAGGTTTTGAAGTATGAAAACCTTGTACACAAACTAAATGTGATGCTGCTAGCCATTCACAGGCAGATCATTATGAAGAAAGATCAGCATCAGAAGTGGCAGTACAACACTTTACAAAGGGATGCTTTCAGAACAACTGCGACATTTGGAGAATTATTGCTTTGGAAAATTCTTATTTATAACATGCAATTTTAAATAGTTTAATAGAAAAACTGCAAACATTAGAAATTGTGGTTTAAATAAAAATTGCTGTTTTTTTCTTAAAATCCTTTAATGGAGTCATATAGCATGAAACCAGACCCTCATGGGGTCCATCATTGACTGAGCCAACATTTATTGTCCATTCCTAATTATACTGGAGAAGGTGGTGATGAGCTGCCTTCTTTAACCACTGTCATTCTCTGGGGTGCAGGGATACCATCAGTGCTGTTAGAAAGGGTATTCCAAGGTTTTGACCCAATTAAATCGAAGGAACAGTGATATAGTTTCAATCAGGATGGTGTACGAATTGAAAGAGAACCTGCATGGTTGCTGTTTGTGTGCATCTGTCGCTGTTGTCCTTCTACGTGATTGAGGTCATGAGCTTGAAAGGTGCTGTTGAAGGAGCCAGTGCAGTTTTATAGGAAGGGATGTTGAAGGTGGTAGATGGGGTGTCAATCAAGTGGGCTGCGCCATCCTGGATGATACAGAGCTTTTACAATGTTATTGGAGCTGCACTCATCCAGACAAGTGGGGAGCATTGCACCACACTTCTGACATGTGCCTTGTCGACAGTCAAAATGCTTTAAGTAATCAGAAAGGGAGTTACTTGTTGCAGGGTCTCTGATCTGCTCTTGTAGCCACAGTATTTACATGGCAAAAGTGGGTACTGCAGATGCTGGAGTTTAGAGTCAAGATCAGAGCAGTGCTGGAAAAGCACAGCACGTTAGGCAGTATCCAAGGAGCAGGAAAATCGACGTTTCAGGCAAAAGCCCTTCATCAGGAATGAGGCTGGGAGCCTCAGGGTTGGAGAGATAAAGGGGAGGGTGGGGTGGGGTTGGGGGCAAGGTAGCTGAGAGTGCAATAGGTAGATGAAGGTGGGGCTAAAGATGATAGGTTGGAGGGGAGGGTGGAGGGGGAGGTGGGAAGGAAGATTGACAGGAGGAACAGGTCATGAGGATGGTGCTGAACTGGAAGGTTGGAACTGGGATAAGGTGGGGGGAGGGGAAATGAGGAAACTGGTGAAATCCACATTGATGCCTTGGGGTTGAAGGGTCCCAAGCCAGAAGGTGAGGCGTTCTTCCTCCAGACTTCAGGTGGTAAGGGAGTGGCGATAGAGGAGGCCCAGGACCTTGGCAGAGTGGGAGGGGGAGTTGAAATGTTTGGCTACGGGGCAGTGGGGTTGGTTGGTGCGGGTGTCCCGGAGATGTTCTTTGAAGCGCTCTGCGAGTAGGCGTCCAGTCTCTCGAATGTGGAGGAGACCACATTTCCACTCCCCCTCCCATTCTGCCAAGGACATGCAGGCCCTGGGTCTCATCCATCGCTGCTCCCTCATCACCCGAAGCCTGGAGGAAGAACACCTAATCTTCTGCCTTGGGACACTTCAACCCCATGGCATCAATGTGGATTTCACCAGTTTCCGCATTTCCCCTCCCCTCACCTTATCCCAGTTCCAACCTTTCAGCTCAGCACCGTCTTCATGACCTGTCCCATTTGTCAATCTTCCTTCCAACCTATCTGCTCCACCCTCCTCTCTGACCTATCACCTTTACCCCACCTCCATCCACCTACTGCACTCTCAGCTACCTTCTCCCTAGCCCCACCCCCCCTCCCAATTATCTCTCCACTCCCGAGGCTTCCAAACTCGTTCCTGATGAAGGGCTTTTGCCTGAAACGTCGAAATTACTGCTCCTCAGATGCTGCCTAATCTGCTGTGCTTTTCCAGCACTACTCTAATCTTGACAGTATTTACATGGCTAGTTCAGTACAGTTTCTGTCAATAATAACCCCCAGGATGTTGATAGTGGAGGATTCAGGGTGCGGCCACAATAACACATCTTCAGTACTATTGCCAGAACATTGCAAGTGCCTGTAGCCTTTACAATGTCTAATGTCTTCAGCCATTTCTTGATTTTATATGGAGTGAATCGAATTGGATGAAGACTGACACTTGTAATGCTGGTGGCCTCAGCACTATTAGCTGAAAATGGATATGTAAACTCTAACTTTGTTTTTTTGCATTGGCTTGCTGGACTCCTCCATCACCGAGAATGGGAATGTTTATGGAGTCTTAAAAAATTGAACGGTTCTTTCATTGTCCATCACCACTCAAGATTTGATGCAGCAGGACCACAGAGCTTAGATCTGGTCTGTTGATTATAGGGTCACTTGCCCTGTCTATTTCATGATCCTTTTGCTGTGTGGCACAGAAGTAGTCTGGTGTTATGGTTTCAACAGATTGGCACTTCATTTTCAGATATGCTTCTGATGCATTCCCTCCTGCACTTAAATTGAACCACTGAAATCACTGTTTAATCACTTAAATCCAGCATTACAGAGAGTTACGTTCAGTCAAAACTTTGATTCCAGTTCTTGAAGAATGGTCACAGTGAAAGGAACTCGGCCTGGTAACTGTGCCTTTGCTAATAATACAAATTATGATGGAATTTGATCATCAGCAGATGCGCTGTTGGCATGAAGCAAACTACATAAAATACATTAACATTTGTATGAATCTGTGCCAATTTAGTTCTGGACTGTTAGTTGTTCATTATCCAACTTAAAACAAAGGATGGAACTAACAATGGTTCCAAATATTCCCTTTAGAATACAGCGGTAATAATAATCTAAAGGCTTGTGCTCCAAAGTCAACCCTCTCAGTTTGACACTTCACAGTTGACAGTGAGGGCGAATGCACTGCTTTTACTGAACTCTGGGTTATTATGCTTGGCATTCAATAATTCTCGATGGGAAAGCAATGACGCACCTCTTGTTTTGGACAACACTTTTTTTCCCATTAAAACCAGATCTCTCTTCCCCTTGAAAGAGTTTGCTTTTGTTTCTTTTAAAGACAATTTACCACACCCAGGTCATACCTGAACTCTGACTACTTGCTATAATTCCGAAATAAAAGTGGTTTAAACTGTAGTTACCTTTGTCATTAACCACTGAATCAAAATAAAACTGAAAAGAACTTTCAAGGCTATTATTCGAAGATAACAATTTCTTCATAAACTTGCAAGAATTTTGTCTGCCAACAGTGATGAGTGTCACTATCTGAACTCTATATCCAAGGAGTCCATACAGTTATTAAAGTTTCCTTCCTCTGATATTTTCCTATGGGAAAGCCTTGAATCTGGTACTGGCTGCAGTGATTAGTTTATTGGGTCAAAGTCAATGTGTTTATTTATGGCATCCGTGGATGAGTGCCAAGCTTCTAGAAATTCTCTGGCTGTCCTCTGTTTGGCTTGTCCTATTATTGTTGTGCTGTCCCAGTTGAATTTGCGGTCCCTGTTGTCTGTGTGTATAGCTACTAGGGAAAGCTGGTCATGGCTACTTGATGTTCATGAATGCTGATCGCTAGTTGTATGCTTGCTTGTCCTATATAGTGTTTCAATGCAGCCCCTACATGGAACCTTATAAATTATGTTTGTCTTGCACATGATGGGTATGGGGTCTTTTGACCTGGTGAAATGTTATCTGAGTGTAGCTGTCTGTTTATGGGCTGTCATGAACCCAAATGGTCAAAGAAGCTGGCTGTTAGTCCCGAGATTTGTTTTAATGTAAGGTAGCGTGGTTAGTGTGTTGAGTCATGACATGTCCATGTCGCGTAGTCTGTCTGCCAGGCATCTGTGGATGAAGTTGCAGGGATATCCGTTCTTGGCAAAGACCTTGTAGAGGTGCTCCCATTCTTCTCTTCGTAGATTGGGAGTGTGTTGTAGCCTTTTTGAACAGGGTCTTAGTGCAGCTTCTGTTGTGTGTGTTTGGGTGGTTGCTGTTGTAGTTCCGGATCTGGTCCGTGTGTGCGCTTTTTCTGTCCACTTTTTGTAATGCATTCCCTTGGGACAACACAGCAATAATAGGACAAACCCAACAGAGCACAACCAGAGAATTTCCAGTAGCATCAATAAACACATTGACCTAGACCCAATTTACCGATCACTGCAACGAACAACCAGAACTGGCAACCGGAAGCAGCAGGAACAAAACCAAATAAATTCCAATGGACACATTAAAGCAGCACTTCACAGGAGGCTCCAAAACACTGAGGGGCCACCTAGACAGAAGACAAAACATCTGCAAACCAAGTTCCCAGCTTGGCGAACATACCCACAACAACTGCAACCATTTTATCTTTTCGTAAGTAAGGAGACCAGAACTGTACACAGTATCCCAGGTGTGGTCCTACCAGCGCCCTGTACAACTATAGCAAAACTGCCTTACTTATATGTTCCACTCGAGCTGGGTGTGGTAGTTTGACACAGATTTCTTAGGTGACTGGGGCTCTGCAGTGCAGGTGGTAGATAAAAAAAGGCACAGCATCCACAGAAAAGAGTCAAATATAAAGTCAAGTAATTAAATGTAATGCAGAAATAAAAACTACCTACTCGTAAGTGAATCAAAAACGTTAACTATACAGACATAAGTATTTTACTTTAAAGATCAGGATTTTTCTTGACTAATCAGGAATGACTGTTTCTCTGACTAAGAGATAAAGTAAAACGGCATTTTTTACACCAAATTCTCTCTTGACTAGTGGACTATGGTGACTATCACAGGCTGAAGATTTATTCAAAGTGATTTGGTTGAGTCTTTTTGATTTTTAGGTACTATCTCTCCTGAATCTTGCTACGGTCACATGTGGGGAAACAACCAATGAACAACTGATCCAAATTTGACCTTTAACTGCAAGTCCCAATGAGCTACTTCAAGGTGGAAGGGTATGTCTCACCCAGCATTTACACAATCACACACTTTCCAGAGGACTTGCTGCAGTGAACAGAAATAGGAACTCTGACTCTCTGGGGCACAACCTTTGCTGCATATCTCAAGTCAGCCTGGCGAGTACAGAACGGGCAGCTTGCATGCTCCTCTGTCCTGTTCAGATTTGAAATAAAAGATGACCATTCACAATCCAAGACATGACACTTGTGGCCTTTTTTGCTAGGGGTTTGGAGCTTAATAGTAAGGAAATCTTGTTTAAATCTACACAGGGGTGTAGGTGTCGCTGCTCCTGGAGTGACCCATTCAGGTTTTGTCCCAGTATTTAAGAAAGGATGCACATGTACTGGAGAGAGTTCAAAGGAAATGCACTAGGCTGATTTTTGGGATGAGCTGAACCTATCAAAAGCAGCTGAACAGGTAAAGGCTTTATTCATTAAAGTTCAGAAGAACGAGGGATGATTTTATTGAAACACGGTTTTGAGGAGGCTTGACAGGGTAGATGCTGATCAGCTGCTTCCACTAGTGGGGGAATCTCAATCTATGGGGCACGGGTACAGGCTAAGGGGACATTAATTTAAAATTTAGATCGTCCTCAAGAGAGCAGTGAATGTTTGGAAATCTGTACCCAAGACAGCTGTGGATACTTGATCACTGAAAATAAGCAAAGATGTGACAGGTAGATTTTTGAAACAGAATAATGGAGGCCTCGGAGGAGCTGGTGTTAATGAGGAGTTGAGGCCTGATGTAGATCAGACATGAGGGAATGAATATTCTACTCCTCTAATTTCTTATGTTCTTACAGGATTGTTGGCTGAGAAATTGGGACTGGTATAAATTTGGTAACAAAATAAAACAAAAAGCATCAGAATTTGTCATATAGAGTCATAGAGATGTACAGCATGGATAGAGACCCTTCGGTCCAACCTGTCCATGCCAACCAGCTATCCCAGCCCAATCTAGTCCCACCTGCCAGCACCTGGACCATATCCCTCCAAACCCTTCCTATTCATATACCCATCCAAATGCCTCTTAAATGTTGCAGTTGTACAAGCCTCCATCACTTCCTTACTGCCCATTTAGTTTCTAGGTGCACACCTGGAGCAGTTGACTTACCCATACAATAAGAAGAGTGAGAGGACTGCTGGGAAGTTGGTGGGCGATGTGTAGGCTGGCAGATCAAACACAAAGAGAATGATGATACAACACGTTGCTGGTACCAGGTAATTGAGCTGCAGATGGAGAAGCAGAGGACAAGGAAGAAAAAGGTGAATGGACGAGCGATAACTGAGGTGTTCATCTTGCGCGCTGAGAGAAAACATTGAGAACTATTAGGTTTCAAGGTATTTAGCATCCATATTACAGGCCAGCTGTGTGAAAGCAAATCATAGTTCATGTGAAATTCTCTTTTGAAACATTCTGTTTTGGAAGCTTTTTCAATTCCATTACGGTATAATATTGGAATCAGTGGAAACATAACTTTGGCAAACATTCACGCAGGTTATCATTTGCCATTGAGGCTCTTTATAGTGAACAGTCATGTCTTACATTGAATGCTTAAAAAACATCCTTCTCTTCTTGAAGAACAAAACTTATCCTCACCATGTCCCAGATGTAGTTGGCCAGCCAGTAGATCACTGGGTCACATCCACTGACAAATTGTAGGTGCTTTGCTTTGGTTGATTTCTCTGCCACCAGGAACACCACGAAGCTGGCTGGCACAAATGACATGGCCACAATGATGAAGATGGCAATGACCACATCTGTGCCCTGCAGACTGAACACAATTCAAGAAAGAAAAAAGCCTGAGAATTTATTAAATCAAACTACCAGCTGGAGATTCCACCCCGTTTAATAGTGATTACCAATGTAGTTCCAAGGCCAATGGAGAAACTAAGTCTAGCCAACAGGAGGAGCAAATTACTGCAGATGCTGGAAACTGTACTGCAAACAGAAAATGCTGGACATCACAGCTGGTCAGGCAGCATCTGGGGAGAGAGGAAGCTAACTTTTCAAAGCTAGAAAACTCTTCATCAGAGCTATCTGACCCCTTTGTGATTTTTAGCCAAGACTACTTTTCCAATTAGGTTCTTCAGCAGAGTATTTATAAATTAAAGAACTGATCTGTTACAGGGAGGCTCTCTCCTGTCTAGTTCCTGTGCAATTTAAGCTTACGATGCACCCTCTGACTTCGGAAGAGAAAAATGGACAGTCTCTCATCTGTATTACTGTTGAAGGTTATTTCCCTCCATTTCTATTGATGGCAGCAAACAGGCATAATTAATCCTCTGTTACTTTTCATAGTAGGCACAAGATTAACTTTCAAACTTAAGTCGTACATCTATTCACACAAGACATGGAGAAAATGCGCAAACTCCATACAGTCACCCGAGGTTGGGATTAGATTAGATTACACTACAGTGTGGAAACAGGCCCTTCGGCCCAACAAGTCCACACTGACCCGCCGAAGCGCAACCCACCCATACCGCTACATTAACCCCTTCACCTAACATTACGGGCAATTTAGCATGGCCAATTCAGCTGACCTGCACATCTTTGGACTGTGGGAGGAAACCGGAGCACCCGGAGGAAACCCACGCAGACACAGGGAGAATGTGCAAACTCCACACAGAGAGTCACCTGAGGCGGGAATTGAACCCGGGTCTCAGGCGCTGTGAAGCAGCAGTGCTAACCACTGTGCCACCGTGCCGCCCACCACATGGCCCATCATAACAGGTCAGGGGATAAAAGCAGGCTTGAATTGCATGCTATATATGTCCAAAATGTTTCCCTATACTGTGATACTCAATACAAATATTCACCAGTTACTCAGCAGCCACTATTTAACCTTGCAAAAAAAAACTACCAACTATAAATTGGATACGCAGTGCCATCATCGCAAAATATGATTTTTATTTTCTCTTGGTGTGGGGCAAGAGAAATCATGTAGAACTAAATAAACATATAAAGAAAAATAAAAGATCAGTAAAATCAGAACCCTCAAGACACAAAGCTGTGTACCTAGTCAGGAACAGATAGAAATGCGATAATTTCACAGATGTCTAGGGAAGCCCTTGTGGACGAGCACAGCCCATGCATCACAGTTTGCAAACCTACAGCATCATACGATTTAAAAATAATTCATCTGCGCAATGGTATGCTTGTGACCTCTATGATTAAAATAGATTAACTCCACGCACTCCCTCTTGTGGGCAATCATCAACAGACACTTACTGAACAGACAACGATGTGGATGCGCCAGTGTTGGACTGGGATGGACAAAGTTAAAAATCACACAACACCAGCTCATAGTCCCACAGGTTTATTTGGTAGTCCAAGCTTTCAGAGCGCTGCTCCTTCATCAGGTAGCTGTGCAGCAGGATCATAAGACACAGAATTTATCGCAAAAGATCACTGTGCCATGCAATTATAACGATATATTGAAAAAAACAAGATTTCTGTTAAGTCTTTCATCTTTTAAAATGGGTTACAGGTTTTGGTTCATTACTCTAATCTCACACCTTTAATGCATTGTCTGAGCTGAGATGTCCCTTTTTTTTATAAAACCTTAAGCTATCTTGAGAATGTGACTTAAAAGTAGTTCTGGGATTTACATATTAATGAACCTGAACTTGCAATCCATTCTAAAAGATGAAAGACTTAACAGCAATCTAAGTTTGTTCAATATATTGTTTTAATTGCATGACACTGCGATCTTTTGCTATAAATTCTGTGTCTTATGATCCTGCCCCACTAATTGCCTGATTAGGGAGCAGTACTCTGAAAGCTTGCACAGGTAGATGATCCTTTATCTGAACATCCAAAATCTGAAAGCTCTGAAATCCAAAGGCTTTTTTGTGAAGTCTTTTTCTCATTAACAAGGTTGTCTGGCGAGCAAACAGTTAACCCAACTCCACACCCACTGGATGCATGTCACTCAGATGCGACTTGGGGAGGGGCATGGCCTAGCACCAGCAGGTCTGGATTTTCTCTCAAGGCCTGTTTTAGTTACTAAGTCTGCTCCTCTAATAAGGTATTTAAAAATTTCACCATTAAACTGTCATTTATTCTGAAATTCAAAAAAATTCTGAATTCCGAAAAACAGCTGGTCCTGACAATTTCGGATAAAGGATTGTCTACCTGTACTTTCAAATAAATCTGTTGGACTAGAACCTGGTGTTGTGTGATTTTTAAACTTTGAACAGACAATGTGAGAGGAAAGCTGGGGATCTGCAGTTCCATAGCACGGGGCATTGATGTGCTTTCACACCATAGCCTGTCACCCACAATACATTCAGGCACTGGGTTGCCTTGTAATCCTCATATTACACTGGCCATGTGGCAGGTCTGAGCGTTGTTTTATTTAGACTGGTGAGATAATTACATGTGTGAATAGGAAACAATATAAAGGAATTCTGGTGGTGAACACCTGCAATCCAGGATTGAATATTAAATGCAATGTTTACTCTTACAGGTAATCGAGAGACAAGCTTGCACTGGTCTTGTTCATTGGGTGGTTTGTCACAGTGATCCCTGCAAGACAAAAGGAAGACAATGATTAAAATTACCATTGTGAAATCTTCTGAGTCAGCAACAGCAACTTTGCGTAACTAAAGTGCATGCAAACTTAATACTAGAGCTAAAAAAATTGGAGATATTTTAAATCTGACGATTTGAGGCTTTTCTCTTGCAAGTGAAATAAATAAAATTTGACATTTCTGCTGTCTTTCACCACATTAGAACGTCTCAAATCATAGAATCATCGAAGCATAAAAATAATGTACATTAGGATAACAACTAAAATCAGCACACACAGCCTGTGCAAACAGCAATATGGTGTTAAGTAGATAATCGAGTTGGAGTGAATCAATTCTCTACGCCTTTCTGGAAAGCAATAAGCTGCATTTCCTTCGCACCCATCATGACCTCAGGATATTCCAGGCATTTCATAGTTAATGTGGTACAATAGTAATGGTACACTCACTTTTATAATAAAGGAAAACACAGGAGAGCTCCATAAATATTAATAGGGTTAGTGGATACATAGTCGGTTCTAATGGATGTTGGACGTGGAACTTTGCCCAGGTCTAACACGCCTGCTTGTGATTAAGTTTTGTTTTTGTAACACCATACAACAGTATCTTTTTTCCTCAATAAAACAGAACGTGTAGTCCAGTTCGCCTATCCATAGAGTTACACACACACACTCAGTCAATAAGTGTTGAAATGGGGCCATCTGAAACATTGAAAGATATCAAGGTTGATACTTGGAGAACACTGGGAGAAAGTGAGGACTGCAGATGCTGGAGATCAGAGCTTAAAAATGTGTTGCTGGAAAAGCGCAGCAGATCAGGCAGCATCAAAGGAGGAGGAGGGACACTGGTCTGGTTGCACTGAGTGGAACTCAACAACTGCACTCCTGCACAACCTGCCAACTTTACAAAACCATCTTTCAATAGTACGTGATAATATTTATTGAAAATGTTTGCACCATATTCCAAGACTCACTCTCCTTTTTCTTGCTTTGCTTAAAATCTATTACATTGTTGACTTTTGCTCATATGGATGAAAGGTCAAAAACTTAAATTTTAATGATTTCTCCCTCTAATTTCAGAACATTTTAAGTTTATTATCATTACAATCCTGATGGAATTAGTTCAATTTGCACAGTAAAACCTCAAGTATTTGACAAAGGAGGCTGCAAGAGACCAGTGACCAGCAAATCTCGAACTACCATAAAAAAACAATGCTGCCGATTGCACTAATGCACTGCACTTCTTGGTATTCAAGTTTAAAATTACTACTCTCTGAACTCTGGGGTATCAAGTCACTTTCATTTCAGACACACAACTCTCAAATTACTAGATTAGGATCTGCATCCATAGGCTTTTACAACACAGAAGTTAGTCCATTCAGCACATTATACCAATGCTAGCTCTCTGGACGATTTATCCACTGCATTCCTTTTCCTTGATATTTTCCAAATATCTTTAAAGCATCATATTTTTACAAAAGCTCTGGTTTGTGCTCCAGAATGGTGCCAGATCTAACTAGTTCACCCAGGGCATGTTGCAATGTTCAGCAACTCCACCCCAGCATTGTCAAGTCTAGGATATCATCTTAGCTGAAGACAGCAGACACTCTCCAGTGCTTACAAAACCCACAGTTGTTTCATCACGCTGCTAACACTCATTATCAAGTCCTGGTGCTCGTAACATTCAGAATCACATCCAAGTTCACCTCCCTATGCTCTGACAGAATGGTGGACTGATATTCAATAAAGATGCAATTCGGTTTAGTCAAACATGGCCTCTTCCTGATGAAGGGTTTTTGCCCGAAATGTTGATTTTCCTGCTCCTCGGATGCTGCCTGACCTGCTGGGCTTTTCCAGCACCACTGTGATCTACACTGGTTTCCAGCATCTGCAGTCCTCACTTTTGCCATGGCCTCAGTGTAGCCAATCTCCAGTGCTGTGGCCTCAGTACAAGCCCTTCATGCACCTCCACAGAATCTCTACAGTATGGAAGCTGGCCATTCGGCCCATCAAGTCCACAATGACCCTTAGAAGAGCATCCCAGATCTATCCCCTACCCTACACCCGTAACATTGCATTTCACACGGTCAATTCACCCAGCCGACACACCCTTGGACACTTTGGGCAATTTAGCATGGCCAATCCACCTAACCTGCACATCTTTGGAGGAAACCAGAACAAACCCATGCAGACACGGGGAGAACGTGCGAACTCCACACAGACAGTTGCCAAGGGTAGAATCGAACCCGGGTCCCTGGAGCTGTGAGGCAGCAGTGCTAACCATACAGCCACCATGCCAACCTTTGCAGAGTGGCACAATCAACGTTGTGTATTATCGGGGAGCGTTCTCCTGAGGACTAGCGGTGAAGTAATCACCTTGAAGTCAGCAAATATGAAGGCTATTGATTGGTTTGGGAACTTGCATTTGCCAAGTAAATCAATCATTGTAGATCGGTGCATCTTTGTTCTGATTCACAACAAAGCTTGTACTTATCTTAAAACACGTTCTTTAAAAAGTACAGAATTTACTGCTTATTTATAATTGTGAGGTGGGAAACAGGAATGGTCGATTGTTTTACTGCCGATAGGTGGCACTGTAATACTAGGTTCCAATGGCTCACAACAACATCATTCAGAATGTCGATGCTTGATTACTTTTGAAACAACACAAAGTTCTGCTGCAAATCCTTACAGACCACTTTATGCAACAGAACTACACAATCTAAATCTGGACCAAACAGGCTGGAAAAGACTGAACTGCAGCGAAGATTAGAGTGGAAGCAAATACAACAGTTCATACTGCACTCAGTGAAACAGTCTACAGCTGCAATGGCCATTAGAGAAAGTCTCGATCATAATATGAAGTAGACTATTCAGCCCATCGAGTCTGGTCTGCCATTCAATGAGATCATAGTTGATTTGATAGTCCTCAACTTTCTGCTGTCTTCTCGTATAACCCTTCATTCCCTTACTGATTAAAAATCTGTTTCTCTTGACCTTAAATGTACTTAACCCTTGACAGTTCTCTACAGCAAAGAATTTCACAGATTCACAGGGAAGAAATTCTCATCACTCCTCAACTTTTCCATTGATGTTTCACACTTCCAGCACTGTAACAGTTAGTCCTTCACTTCAGCTACAACACCCTAACAGAATATTGGTAACTGTGACCTTCCGAATGGATTGGCCCACAATTACTATAGAGGGACTGACATTACCTTCAGCAAGATGGCTGACCAGGAGACTACCCACACTAACTGCCTTCCATTATATACACTGACAGGATTTGCAGGTCACTAACTGACCCGTATAAATGCACCTTACATTGTAAGCAAGTCCTGGAGTAGGACTTGAACATGGAGGTTTCAGAGGGGATGCTATCCATTGCACCACAATACCTCCCGCAATAGTCATTGGTTTCATCAAACACTCTATTGTCCATTACGCATTTTGGAATATCTGAGGGGATGTAAAAGGGAATAAAAATGCTTGCATTTTTAAATTTATTTCCAATTATTTTCTGGAATACAAGAGCAGAGATGTATGCCTCTGGTCAGACTGCATTTGGAACATAGTGAGCAGTTTTGGGCTCTGGATCTAAGGAAAAATGTGCTGACGTTGGAAGGGGTCCACGGGAGGTCTACAAGAATGATCCCGAGGATGAAAGGCTTGTCATATATGGAGTGGTTGAGGACTCTGGATCTGTACTTGATAGACTTTAGAAATTGGAGGGGATATCTCATTGAAACTTACAGAAACTTAGTAAGAGGCCGGTCTAGAATGGACGCAGAGAAGATGGAAGGGGGGAGATTAGGATCCAAGGGCACAGTATCAGATTGAAGGGGTGGCCCTTTGGAACAGAGATGAGGAGAAATTTCTTAAACCAGAGGGTGGTTAATCTGTGGAACTCATTGCTGCAGAGGTCTGTGGAGGCCAAGTCATTAAGTTTACTTGCGACAGGTTCTAGATTAGTAAGAAGATCAAAGGTTAAGGGAAGAAGGTAGGAGAATGGAGTTGAGAAACATGAGTTTCACAAATTAAGCGACCTCTAGCTGAAGAAATTCCTCCTCATCTCTGTTCCAAAGGATCACTCTGAGACTGTGCCCTAGGGTCCTAGTCTCATGTTCTCCAAGCCCTATCTCTACAGGCCTCTCAGTAAGTTTCTGTAAGTTTTAATGAAATACATCCTCATCCTTCTAAACTCGATCAAGTTCAGACCTAGAGTCCTCAACTCCTCCTCATATGTCAAGCTCTTCATCCCCGGGATCATCCTTGTAAACCTCCTTTGGACTGGACGGGTTGAATCACTGAATTCTGCTCCTGTACCGTCATGATCTTGTGTTTAATAAAAATATGAGACACGGAAGATTTTATAATAGTTCATGTTATATAACCAGCTTTTCATGGTTAAATCGCTGACCCTATAACGCTGTGATTCACACTGCTCCTACCAGACATGGATGGTCAATGAACTTGGGATATGATTAGATTCCCTACAGTGTGGAAACAGGGTCTTCGGCCCAACTAGTCCACACCGACCCTCTGAAGAGTAACCCACCTAGACCCATTCCCCCATACATCAACAATTCTGAAATGATAGGTTTCCGTTTTTGTTCTGGCACAGAATATTCCAGCTAAATATGACATGAATTCAATAGGCTCTTAACTTCTGCCAGCAAGGCTTCCTGAATAATTAAGTAATGCACATTTAGCTGTGGAGGTGAGTCGAGTTACTGATCTATAAATCTTGACAAGGAATCAAAGCTCCTGGAAGTCAGCAGCTGCCATTCAAGAAATGCAACAACAGGAAAAAAATAAGTATTCAAGAAAACCTGCAAAAATTAGTTTCTTCCTTTGCTATTCTAATTAGCATTACTTACTCCTAGATCTTTCTGCTCACACTAGAATGTGTAAAGATTCTATCTGGTGCCAAGAGGCATTGCAGTGCCAAACAGTAATTTGGATCTTCATGCATACTACTCAATGAAAGGTTCAAATACTGAGAAGGCACTGGTCTTACACAAATGGAGGGGAAAAAAAATCATTACGCAGTTTCTGAAATTATATTGCAGCTCAAAAGGTTACTTTGAGGATGGGTGGCATAAACTTAGCTTGACTTCTCTTGAGTTTCAAAGGGTGAAGGATGTACCAATAGGCACTTTTAAAGTGACAAGGAGGTTCAAGGCATACAATATCAAAAAAACTCATCTCTTCAATGGAGAAATTCAGAAAAAAAACCCTGAAAATTCGAACTACATCATTGGCGACTGAAATTAGGAAGCACTTTTTCACCCAGGCAGTAACTGATATCTGGAATTCTTTCCCAAGAGGTTTTGGATGGAGGATCAATTGAAATTTTCAAGACTGATAGCAATAGATTTTTGTTCTGCATATTCTGGCATATTACAGGTTTAATGGATGACACCTCAGGAAGTTTCCACTTCAAGTATCCTGATCAAATGGACAATGGGTGCAAGACTTGTTCGATTGAAATATCTAGGTACTTTACAGGAAGGAAAGAAGATAAATGAATGGACAAGATGCATGTACGCATTGTCTCCTTTTCCCTGAAATATTTCTATGCTGTTCCATACAACTCTGAATATCTTAAAACTTTGGTTTAAGTTCACTTTTAATATTCTCACTGACTGGAAATGTAATTCACTGAGCAGAATGAAAATAGACCCTCATGGTTCAACATAAAATATTGATGGCGATCACTGAAACTAAGTTACGTCCAATATCTACCATAAATAAATGATTGACAATTGTGTAGTCCAGTAATCCATCACAAAAGTTCTGTTGTGTTAGGATTATATCACTCTGTTATCCACATGTTATAGAGTCATAGAGATGTACAGCACGGAAACAGACCCTTCGGTCCAACCTGTCCTTGCCGACCAGATATCCCAACCCAATCTAGTCCCACCTGCCAGCACCCAGTCCATACCCCTCCAAACCCTTCCTATTCATATACCCATCCAAATGCCTCTTAAATATTGCAATATTACCAGCCTCCACCACTTCCTCTGGCAGCTCATTCCATTTACCTACCACCCTCTGTGTGAAAAAGTTGCCCTGTAGGTCTCTCTTATATCTTTTCCCTCTCACCCTAAACCCACACCCTCTAGTTCTGGACTCCCCGACCCCAGGGAAAAGACTTTGCCTATTTACCTATCCATACCCCACATAATTTTGTAAACCTCTATAAGGTCACCCCTCAGTCTCTGATGCTCCAGGGAAAACAGCCCCAGACTGTTCAGACTCTCCCTATAGCTCAAGATTGATCAGTGGAGTATATTATTGTTCACCTGTACTCAATGGTCTAGAATTTATGTGGTGGCAATAGTCTACTCCCTATCTGAAGAGGCAGGACTGAGGCTGACTGCCTTCTCTACAAAATGTTTCCAGTACTCAGAAGTGCCACAGGAAGTCGTGGCCAGTGCTGGGACTGCGGTTAGTCCCTGTTGAGGAGCAATGGAGAGGGCTGGGGCAGGAGGGTAAGTTGGATTGGCCTCACCAGGCCCAGTCAGATGAACATTAGCGTGGGTGGGGCAGGGCCAAGACAGCGTGGGAAGGCACCTTTCTAATGGGGTGGAACATCCATCGGGTATGGTGTGCCCAAACAGGAAAAACCTTTCAGCCAAAGCTGCAGAGATGTTGCCAGGATTCGCCTGGCACAGGCACTGCCACATGGCATGCCCATTCCCATCCTCCCCCCATCCATGGTTATTAAACACAGTGGAATGAGACAAAACACTCCCTGGCCACAATGAGTGCAACAGTGGGCCAGTCACCTGACAACTTCCCATCACTGAAATACCAGTAGAGGGTGGGTAACCAAATAGAAGGAGGTAGTCACCAACTTCCATTTCTCTCTTCCGCAAAGGGGCTAAATGCTTTCCCCCTCTCCTCCCAAAAAAACAAAAACAGGATGAACAATTTTTTGCAAGTGGCCAGGTTGTGGCTAATCAGTTCCTAGCAATTTTAACAGTATGTCTGACTGTCTGGGAATTGCTAAGGTCTCTTTGACTATGCAACATGAGCAATGAGGAGTTAGGGTTATGAGATTTATGGGGATTTCCCCATGTTCCTGGGAGAAAGGACCTGCCTGTTTATCAATTCATATTGATTCGATTAGTTGTGACTGGGAAACTCAGAGGTTACTATAACATTACAAAAAAAAAGCTTTAATAAGAAAAAAAACGGGTTGGCAAGCTGTGACTCACCCTGCACAAAGTTGTTATTGTGGAGACAGTCTTAATACATTATACTTAGTCAGGAGCCACAGCGTAAAGTGTGCTTAATAATATTTAATTCAGCCTTGGAGTCAATGGTGTGTAATACTGTTCATCGCATTTCATTTGCTCATTTTTAAGGATTATGTGAGGATATTTGAATTGGAACATGTTTGCATGGAAAAGGATTGAGCCCATAAGTTACCATATCAGCTCACTGAGCTTCTCACATCTTATTCATGAAGAAGAGAGACAATAAAAGATTGCAGGCAGTCTGCAGAATATTACAATATCGGAAGGTTTAACAGTTTCCAGATCCCAGGAAAGAAAAATCTGAGGTGTTTCCTAATAATAAAGCAAGGGATGTGACAATGCAGCAAGTTCTAGGTTTCTGTCTTTAACATCAGCACTGTTATTTGGGGTGCAGAACAATAAGGACATATACATGTTCACAAGGAATCATTAGCCTACTTGTATGTTCCCAATTCAGGTGATTGGTACCTTGCAATACAGATTGATCTGCTAATTCTATGCATATATTTACAGGAGGCATTCACAGATAGTGTTAGAGGGTGTTGTTCTAGCTTCGCTAAGTGCTAGGCCTCCTTATTCCCATTCTCTCATTCTCAGATTTAGGGATGAATATCTGTGACCTGATTCCACAATCAACTGGAGCCTCAGGAGAGTGGGATTCCCATAACCTGAAGGCAATTGTTGCTTGTGCTGGTATTCTGCCCAATCATCACAGGTGGTACCAGTTCACAGACGGAGCTCTGCCTCAACATTAAATTAGTTAAAGACTCCACCGCATCGTGATGCTAATCCAGCTCATTCTGTACTAAATGTGCTTCTTTCTCAGCTTTTAAGACTCATTTATGGGATAGCGAAGTCGCAGGCAAGATCGGCATTTGTTGCCTATTCCTAATTTCCCTCGAATGGAGAGTTATTCTCTCGGTTAACTCAGTGAACCGTTATATGTCAGTCATGTTGCTGTGGGTACGGAGCTACACTGAAGGCCAGACCAGTGAAGGAGAGCCAATGGTCTTCCCTCCAGAACATTAACGAAGCAGATGGGTTTTTTGCAACCATTGACAATGGTCACCAATAGTGAATCAGATTTTTTTTATGACATTTTAAAAATTCTATCAGCTGCCATGGTGGGATTTGACCCCACGCCCCCAACTGCATCAGTTTGAGGTTCTGAATTACTGGTCCAGCATCATTATCACCAACCCAATTTCTCTCCTAATGTTTATACATATCAGCCTTCTATTATCATATCTTTTATCAAGTTCAAAATGCTCAAAGTCATAACGTTGACTTTTTGGGGAGACAGCCGCCTAGTGATCATGTTACTGAATAGTGATACAAAGACCTAGGCTAATCACAGAGTCATACAGAACACAAACAGTCCCTTCAGTCCACTCATCCATGCCAACCAGACACCCCAATCTAACCTAGCCCCATTTGCCAGTATCTGGTCCATATCCATCTAAATCATTCCTTTTCTTATACCCATCCAAATCCCTTTTAAATGTTATAACTGTATCTTCTACCACTTCCTCTGGCAGCTCATTCCATAAACTCAACAGCCTCTGCATGGAAATGTTGCCCCTCAGGATCTTTTAAAATATTTCTCCTATCACCTTAGAACTCTGGAATCAATCTCCTCTGAACTGCCTCAAATTCAAACATATCCCTCTGTTTTTGAATTAATTCACAGCATATGGGCATTGCTGGCTATTTATTTATTTATCCTAGGCTGCTCCTGGAAGCAAGAAAGGAGGTTGCTAAGCCGCTGGCGAGATCTTTGCTTCCTCACTCTCTACGGGAGTCGTACCAGAAGGTTGGAAGGAGGCGAATGTTATTCTTCTTTTCAAGAAGGGTAATAGGGAATTCCCTGGCAATTACAGACCAGTCAGCCTTACGTCTGTGGCCAGCAAAGTTTTAGAAAGAATTCTCAGGGACAGGATTTATGACTATTTGGAAAAGCATAGTGTGATTAAAGGCAGTCAGCATGGCTTTGTGAGGGGCAGGTCATGCCTCACAAATCTTATTGATTTCTTTGAGGAGGTGACAAGACAGGTCGACCGGTGGATGAGATGTATATGGACTTCAGCAAGGCATTTGATAAGATTCCCCACAGTAGGCTCATTCATAAAGTCAAGAAGTATGGGATACAGGGAGATTTGGCTATCTGGATTCAGAATTGGTTGGTTGACAGAAGGCAGAGAGTGGTTGTAGATGGAAAGTATTCTGCCTGGAGGTCAGTGTTGAGTGGGGTCCCGCAAGGCTCTGTTCTTGGGCCTCTGCTCTTTGTAGTTTTTATAAATGACTTGGGTGAGAAGGTTGAGGGGTGGGTTCATAAATTTGCAGATGACACAAAGGTTGGAGGTGTCGTTGATAGTAACAAGGGTTATTGCAGGCTGCAGCGCAACATAGACAGGATGCAGAGCTGGGCTGAGATATGGCAGATGGAGTTCAACCTGGATAAATGTGAAGTGATGCATTTTGGAAGATTGAACTTGAATGCTGAATATAGGATTAAAGACAGGATTCTTGGTAGTGTGGAGGAACAGAGGGATCTGGGTGTGCAAGTACATAGATCCGTCAAAGTTGCCACCCAAGTGGATAGGGTTGTTAAGAAAGCATATGGTGTTTTGGCTTTCATTAACAGGGGGATCGAATTTAAGAGCCGCGAGATTTTGCTGCAGCTCTACAAGTCCCTGGTGAGACCACACTTGGAATATTGTGTCCAGGTCTGGGCGCCCTACTATAGGAAAGATACAGAGGCTTTGGAGAGGATGCAAAGAAGGTTTACCAGGATGCTGCCTAGACTGGAGGGCTCGCCTTACGAAGCGAGGTTGACTAAGCTTGGACTTTTCTCTCTGGAGAGGAAGAGGAAGAGAGGTGACCTGATCGAGGTATACAAAATAATGAGAGGAATAGATAGAGTCAATAGCCAGAGACTTTTCCCCAGGGCAGGATTGACTGGCATGAGGTGTCATAGTTTTAAGGTGTTAGGAGAAAGGTATAGAGGGGACGTCAGAGGAAGGTTCTTTACGCAGAGAGTTGTAAATGCATGGAATGAGTTGCCAGTCGTGGTGGTGGAAGTAGAGTCATTAAGGACATTTAAGCGACTGTTGGACATGCACATGGACAGCAGTGAATTGAGGGTATGTAGGTTAAGTTATTTTATTTTACAATAGGATTAAACCTTGGCACAACATCGTGGGTCAAAGGGTCTGTTCTGTGCTATACTTTTCTATGTTCTACGTAGGCAGTTAAGAATCAATCACACTGCTGCTCTGGGAATCAGCTTGAATCCCACTATAGTAACTCAGAGTTTTAGTTATTTTAATAAATCTGGAATATAAAACTAGTCTCAGTGTTGGTGACCATAAAACTGACACAAATTGTCCTGAAACTCCACCTGGTTTATTACTATCCTTTATGAAAGGAAATCTGCTGTCTTTACCTGATCAGGCCAACATATAGACTAGTAAGAATGGGTTTGAAATGCACGTGGACATCATCTTGTTAAGATATCAGTTCAAGGGCAACCAGGGACAGGCAACAAATACTGACCTTGGCCAAGTTCATGCCCAAATTCATGAAAGAATAAACAGAAGAAACGGGGTAGTATTGTTGCCTCATCACGTCAGGGTGGCACTCTGCCTCACTGCGCCAAGGACCCGGGTTCAATTCCAGCTCGGGCAACTCTCTGTGTGGAGTTTGCACATTCTGCCTAAGTCTGCGTGGGTTTCCTCTGGTTTCCACCCACAGTCCAAAGATGTGCAGGTTAGGTGAATTGGCCATGCTAAATTGCCCATAGTGTTCAGGGATGTGTAGATTAGGTGCATTAGTCAAGGGTAAATGTAGAATAATTGAGTGGGGGAATGGGTGTGGGTGGGTTGCTCTTTGGAGGGTTGGTGAGGATTTGTTGGGCCTAATGGTCTGTTTCCACACTGTTGTGATTCCATGATAAATTGGCCATAGTATCCAGGAGTTGCCATGGGAAATGCAGGGTTACAGGAACAGGGTAGAAGGTTGAATCTGGGTGGGATGCTCTCTGGAGGGTCAGTGTGGACTTGATGGGCCGAATTGGCCATCATAATGTAGGGATTCTATGATTAAAGAATTACAGGAATCTTTTCACCAATGTTTCTTAACTGCAATATTTTATAGAATTGCTCTACCATATGAAAATAACATAATGCCATTGCAGAAATGAGAGAATGCTGGTTTTAAAGTGTTTGTTAGCAATAAAACTGCAAAGAAATGAGTCAATCCCCACATATTCTTAGTGCGCACGGCTGGAAGTGATACTTTTAAGCTGCAAGTTTGCGATAAATTTAGATGGGGATCAAAGAACTCACATCTAACGTAGGAACAGCCAGATCATGCTATCTTTGATTAAATCAGCCTTCACTTTGAAACAACATTATTTCCTGTCATTAGTAAAAGCTAATTTATTACACCATTTATCTAAAAAAATCATTAAGCAAAGAACTTGGGTTTTAATGGTTTCATTTAAATGTAAGGATCCATTAATCGAAACTACCAACCTCCTATTTATCAGATCTTCCAAGAGCCCAAAAATATTGCTTGGAACATTGACTGCATACTTATTTAAGAAATTGTATTTCAAGACTGCATATGAAGGTATTAAATTATTCTCATTAAGACAGCAGTGTAATATTCTGTACCCTCTGTGTGGGTCTCCCAAGGGCAGAGTCAGGAGCATACTATCAACATGATTTTGTTTTCATGCAGTGAAGTTACTTTGGTATTACTTTGCAAGGACATTGCATAAGGAGCTGTCGGACAGTCCTCCGTGTTGAACCCAAGTTTAAAATGCTTATCTTTGTGCCCTGTTTACCAAACTGGAAACAATGTGGGTTCTGAGCAAAGTACACAACGATATTCTCGGAGTTACATGTTATTGTTTCATCACATGATTTAGAATAATGTTCTCTTTCCTCAATACTGCACAGTGATTTCACCATTTTACAAAGCTGAGAGTCTGAATCAAATTTCCATTCTATCCATTTTATCACCAGAACAAGACATTGTGGGGATGTAACAATCCCCAATTTAAAGCCATCAGTATATTGTGTTTTAGTTGATGCTACAAGAGCTTTGTTTAGTTTTAAGTGCCTTCCATGACCTATTGCTGTCTACATGAGAAACCTAAGGGAGATGCCAGAAGAGTATTGGGAGGTCAAAATGACAACTGCAAGAGTGAGATGGGGAATCAGATCACACTGAGATTCCTGAAGAAGGGCTTATGCCCGAAACGTCGATTCTCCTGTTCCTTGGATGCTGCCTGACCTGCTGCGCTTTTCCAGCAACACATTTTCAGCGCAATCAGATCACACTCCCATGCAAAGCGTTCTACGGATGGTCTAGTGTATTTGACAAATCTGATTTGAATAATAGATGTGGTGTTAAAAATAGGAACATTTCCATCCAGTAAGAGAGACCAAAAACATAATAAACATGCGTGCACCTTTTCTTTTCCACCCCAACAACACATTAGTGCTCTGACTGGTATCACAGTTACAGAATTTAAAAATATTTTACGTAAAAACCCATAATTTGCATTTGTTCAATTAATTAGTCCATTTCAGGAGTCTGATTTGGTTTGAAAATGTTAGGCATGTTTCTAACCACTTGATCCTGATCATGTTGGTCCCTGCACCTTAAAACCATACCAAGCTCCCTGTACCTTCTTAGAATGTCCATCAGAAGATAGGCAAAGGCCCAGATTTCTGAAAGAACACAAAGCATCTCCCTTGCAGCAAAGCAGTCCTGGAATAATCCCAAGCCCAGCCATTGAACCAGCACCCCTCATTTTCACAGGAGAGATCTGTAATTTGTGCAAGCACAGTTTCCAGGGGGAGCGGGCTCTTTAAATCATCAACTGCCTCCTCTGAAATTGGATTTGAGAGTCCGTGGAGTGTGGAGGGTGTGGAGTAACACCAGGTACCAACAGGTCTATTCTGCATATATTTCTTTTAGATTTCCGGAGTGTCTTTTCAGAGAGGTGAGGTACCCTTTTGATCTGTTCCAAGAACCCTGCTCAGAGGGTAAGGCAATCCTCAGGCGAGCTAAGCCACTCCTTTATGTCAGGCAAAACATGTGTAAAAACTACATTAATGCATTTTAAAAAAATTATTTGTTCTGTTTGTTTATTTGTGGTGTTTCAGAGAATCCCTACAGGGTGGAAACAGGCCATTTGGCCCAATAAGTCCACACTGACCCTCTGAAGAGTAATCTACCGAGTCGCATTCCCCTACCCCACGTATACCTCTGACTAAGGCACCTAACCTACACAGCTCTGAACACTATGGGCAATTTAGCATGACCAATTTACCTAATCTGCACATCTTTGGACTGTGGGAGGAAACCGGAGCACCCGGAGGAAACCCACGCAGACACAAGGAGAATGTGCAAACTCCACACAGACAATTGTCCAGGGCTGGAATCAAACCCAAATCACTGGTGCTGTGAGGCAGCAGTGCTACCCACTGAGCCATTGTGCCGCTTGATAAAGTGTGGAAGTCATTCATTGCCAACACCAAAGGGCCCTGGAAGAGGTATTAGTGAGGTGCCTTCTGAATTGCTGTGCCCACCCATAGTGCTGTTTAGAAGAGAGTTCCAGAATTTTGACCCAGCAACTTTGAAGGAACAACGATATACCTCCAAGTCAGGATGTTGAGTGGCTTGAGGGCAACCTACAGTGGTGGCATTCCCATGTGTTTGCTGTCTTTGTCCTTTTAGCTGGCAGTGTTTGTGGATTTCGAAGGTACTGTCATTGGGGCCTTGTGAATTGTTGTAGTGCATCTTGTAAGTGGTACACACTGCTGTTACTGAGCGTCGGTGGAGGAGGGAGTGAATGTTGAAAGGGGTAGATGAGATGCCAATAATATGGCTGCTTTATCCTGGATGGTGTCAAGCTTCTTGAGTGCTATTGGAGCTGCCCTCATCCAGGCAAGTGGGGAGTATTCTATCACACTTCTGCCTTGGGGATAGTGGACAAACATTGAGTGTCAGGAGGGAAATGACTTGCCTCACTTCTGATCTACTTTTGCAGCCACTGTATTCATATTGCTAGTTCAGTTTCGAGTCAATGGTAACTCTCAGAGTGTTGATAATGGAGGATTTAGCGATGGTAACAATATTGAACATAAAGTGGCAATGGTTAATTTCTCTTGTTGGAGACGGACATTGCTTGGCACATGTATTAAGGTGAATGGTACTTGACAATTATCAAATCAAGTCTGGGTTCTGTCCGACTGTTGCTGCATATGGACATTCACTGCTTCAGTGTCTGAGGTTAGGAATGGTGCTGAACATTGAGTGATCATCCCCACTTCTGACCCTTATGGTGGAAGGAAGATCATTAATGAAGGAGCTGATGATGGCTGTGCCCAGGACACAATCCTGAGGAAACTCCTGGAAGGATGTCTATAAACTGAGAATACTCACCTCCAACAGCCACAACATTTGTGCAGAGTATAATTCAAAGTAGCGGAGAGGTTTTTCCCTGAACCACAATGACTCCAATTTTATTAGGGCTCCTTAATGTAGTGATTCAAAGACAGCTTGCCACCATTTTCTCCAGGGAATTCAACGATGAACAATGAACATCAGCATGAGCAGTGATGCCCACATCCCATGATTGAATGTATTTACAAGTGCCATACTCGTTGCCATAATAGCAAGGGCTGTCACTGTCGCCTTACCTCTGGAATTCAGCTCTATTATGCATTGTGAAACAATGCTGTCACATGAGGTCAGGAGCTGAATGGCCCTGGTGGAACCCAAACTGAAGGTCAGCAAGCAGGTCATTGCTGAAGAAGTGTTGTTTAACAGCACTATCGAATAACACCTTCCGTCGCTTTACTGGTGACTGGTATGCTAATTGGGAGTGCCAAATCTGTCAAAGAACTTTCCAAAGTTACGTGTGGAGTTTAAGAAATATCCGTGCTAAGTATTTCAATGTTCCTGTTTCCACAAGCCATTATAGGATTTGTGCTGCTTTCCTAAGCTGTCATTTTCATGAGGAAATACCTATCAAGCAAATATTTGAATGGATAGCTCCAAATGGCTATAGAATGGAAACATTTATTTGCAAAAGGGATTGATCACTTTTATGAAACATTAATTTTCATTAGGGATTAGTTGAAAATTCAATGGCATTGCATTTTATTAATTTTTTGTCGGCATGGAGATGGAATGCCAAATGGTAAGGGATGGTGGGATATGAGTCGACACAGAGTTGCCATAGCGTCTAGGAACAGCCAAGGTGTGACTGGGGTGGACAGAGGGGGCACTAAAGGAAAATGAGTAGATAGAAAAGCATAGAGGATATGAGACTGGGGGTGGGGATGGGGGTTTGATAGAGAGGCACAGTGTGGCACGAGGGTTGAGGGGACAGGTGGCATGGTGTTGCTGGGCAATGGGAGATTCTAGATGAGCAGATGTATGATGGGACCCCAGGACTGGGTGAACGGGGATCATTTGACATTGGGTGCCATTGGTGGTCCGAGGGCAGAGATTGGCCTGAAGGGCACAGGGACAAATTCATGTATGGAGAGTGAGGGGGGGGGGGGGGGGGGGTGAGAGCAGGAACACTTTTTGCACCTTAATCTTTATGTTTAAACTTTTAACACAGTGCTGGAGACCTCAGGCAGACTTTCTATTCAGGCTACCATGTGAATCATCAGCCTCCCCCAATCTTCCTGAGCTGCTCAGCCTGAGTGCCAATCCCGCACCCTTTTTATATTCACTCCTGGGACGTGGGCATAACTGGATGTGCCAACATTTATTGCCCATCCCTAATTGCCCTGGAGACAGTGGTGGTGAGCTGCCTTCTTGAACCGCTGCAGTCTACGCACTATTAGTCGAACACAATGCCATCGGTGAGGGTATTCCAGGATCTTGACCAGGAGACAGTGAAGGAACGGTGATCTACAGAGGATTATCTGGCATTCGACTGTCCAGATATCGGATTATCCAGCAAGATCGCAAGGTCCCGAGGCTTGGCTAAATTATCTTAACCGGCATTCGATTGCCTGGAATTCGATCAACCAAGCAAATTATTCCTCGCCTCGGATAATCGAGGTTCCTCTGTCGTTCCAAGTCAGGATAGTGAGTGTCTTGGAGGGGAACTTGCAGGTTGTACTTCCCACGTATCTGCTGCCCCTGTCCTTCTTGACAGAAGTGGTTGTAGGTTTGCGAGTGCTGTCTCAGGATCTTTGGTGAATTTCTGCTGTGCTTCTTGTAGATACCACACACTGCTGCAACCGAGATTCTTTAGCATTGTTGGAGCTGCATCTATCCAGGCAAGTGGGGAGTACTCCATCACACTCCTGACTTGTACTTTGTATATAGTGAACAGGCTTTGGGGAGGCAGGAAGTGAGTTACTTGCTGCAGTATTCCGAGCCTCTGACCTGCTATTGCAGCCACTTAGTTTATGTGGCAAGTCTAATTGAGTTTCTGGTCAATGGTGACCCAACCAGGATGTTGATAGTGGGAGATTCAGTGATGGTGACATCATCTAGTGTCAAGGAGTAGTGGTTAGATGGTCAATTAGAGGGTAATTGCCTTCTGCCACCTTCCCCCCTCTACCCTTAGACTAAAAATGGGAGGTATGGGCGTGTGATTACCCCTGCAAGGCCCAAGGGAATCACAAATTAGTCTCTTCATTGAGTACTAGTTCCCTTGGTAACAGGTAATGGCCTGCTCAATCAGAACTCATCACCTGAGCTCTTTATAAAGGGGATCCAGGGGTCATATCTGCCGTCTATCTGCCCCTCTTACATGGTTATATCAGTGCCTGAGTGTCCTTGGAGAGGGAGTGCACCATGTTCATCAAGGCTCTTGATGCATTTTGAAAGAGATATGCACCACGTGGAATACAGTGCTTAATCTCCATCTCCAAAGCCAATCTGGTTTAGCCCTTTCCCACTCTCTTTACCCTTCCCACCTTTTATCGTTCCCTTTGCCCATGATGTGCTTGTAAATATTTAATTGGCGATACAGGTCATTATGGGTGATGGTTCATAGTTTAAAAAGAAGTCTCGGTGTTTTGGTGGTGAATATGTTGTTGGTTATGTGTGATAGCACTTTCTGATATACAAAAAATAAAAAAAAACAAAGCAGAGCCTGGTGATGGTGGTCTTGTGGTGTAATGGTAGTGTCCTTACTTCTGAGCCATGAGACCCTCGTTCAACTCTCACCTGTTCCAGAGTTGGGTCACAGCATGTCTGAGTAGCTTGTTTAAAGTCTCTAGCTTCCATTCTCAGTGAAATCACTGAATTCCTCAAGAGTTTTTGCG
The DNA here is from genome assembly GCF_037043375.1 of Chiloscyllium plagiosum. NCBI lineage: Eukaryota > Metazoa > Chordata > Chondrichthyes > Orectolobiformes > Hemiscylliidae > Chiloscyllium > Chiloscyllium plagiosum. The sequence goes on from NW_028270159.1 coordinate 44,927,539, forward strand.
GAGCGGTAGTACTGTCCCAACCTCTGAGCCAGAAGACCTGGGTTCAAGTCCCACCTGCTCCAGGGGGTGGGTACTAACATCTCTGAACTGGTTGACTTGAAAATATCATAAAGCAGACTGAGAGATGCTCTTGCAATACAATGCTAGTGTCTCTATCTCTGGGCTATGGAGGTCTGGGTTCAAGTCCCATCTGCTTCAGAAGTGTGAGATAACATTGCTCTGAATATCTATATTTTACTAAATCAGAATGAAGAAAAACAGAGGACTCGTGTGGTGCAGTGATAGTGTGCCTACTGCTGAGCCAGAGGCCTGGGTTCAAATCCCATCTGCTCCAGAGGGTGTGTACTAACATCTCTGAACAGGGTGATTAGAAACGAAAACTGACCCAGGGATAGTTTAACTGAACTCTCTGTCCTGGGATGGGACGAGTGAAACTACTTTGGGATTCAACACTGAACAAGATTCCTTTCCAGGTGGGTTTGAGTTATTACAGCGCAGCTTTTAACAAAGTCAGGTTCACGGAGCCGAAGACACCTCTAGGTTCCGCGTCCCCGCCCTGGAAGGGACGAGGGCTGAGCAGCTACAGTGCCCCAACTGCCAAACCTGAGAATCACATGCCCTGTCGAAAAGTAACTCCAGACATTTCCTGGATTTCAGAGTTCTGGCCACAGAGGTTACAGAATGAAAGACAAATGCTGCTCTAAAATGGGACAGTCTTGTGAAATAAAGGCAGCTGGTCGTGCTCCCTCTCCCAGCTGCCAGCCCTCTCAGATGGTGAGATTTAAAATGCCAGTTTGCTAATCTGCAGCATATGGAAACTTTAATACATGTATTTAAAGTGTTAGGAGTGCCCTCTTTGTAGAACTGCAAACTCTCTCTTTTCAGGTTCCATGCATGCAGTAAGTCAAAACTAGAGTAAAGCCAATCTGGTTCTCCACAATAATGAACCTTACTCCAATCTCCTGGTATACACACTTAGATTTTCCACACCCACTAGTATGGTCTTTGACTGAGGTTGCCTGCTTAATGTTCATTAGCACAACCTGTACTATGGACTTGTAGCTACAAATTAATTAAAAACTACCTCAATTCCTTTACTGAGGCTGACAAAAGCAAATAATCTTCAAGAAACACAGAAACTGCTGGAGAAACCCAAGAAGTCTGGCCGCATCTATAGAGAGAAACAGTTAATGCTTAGAGTCCTGTGTGACTCTTCTTCAGAAGTGAAAGGTGTTGGAAAACAGCTTTGAGTTTGATGCTGAGTTTCTCCAGTATTCTGTGCACATTGAAGATTTCCAGCGTCCACATTATTTTGTTTTTATTTCAGCTTTTACACAATCTTGAAGTAAGCTTCACTCAAGAACTGGGTTAGAGGATGAAAGGCAAGTTTGTTAACCTGCAGCAAATGGAAATTTCAATGCTTGTATTTAAACTGTGCAGAAAGTTTTTAAATGGAACAAGTTCAGCTATTGCATCACATCGTAACCGTACCACATTGGGACCTGCAGATTTCGACTGTTGAAATCCGTGGTTGCATCAATATTGACCAATGTTTTGTTTGATGTGTTCATCACCAGTACCATGAACAGCCAGAGACAACAGAGATTTTCTTTTAACTTCAGAAATTACATATGTTTCAAAGACTTTGCTCATTTGATCCGTTCAGCTTACCATATCCCGCAGGGTTGCCCTTGCTCTTGGGTAGATTGGCTCGGAGAATTGCATTATTTAAAGTATTCAGATAGGTAGGCATGCTGTGATAACCTTTGTTGTTGTAGAATGCCTACAGAAATGAAAGAAGATAGAGATAGTTAAATGTTCACCTTTGCAGTCACATTCATCCTGGCTGAGTAATTGAAGACAGGACACTGGTCAAGATTAAATACATGGTTTTTTTTTGGTTCAACCTCACTCTGGTACAACAAAGACATTTATTTCTTGAATGAAGACATTGTTTTTTTGAAGTGCGTTTTTGATAGATCAGTGATCGTCATTCTTTCTACCATCTTCAAACTGTCTTGTTGAAAACAAAATCAGGTCCAGTAAACTTTAGGGCAGATCTTTGCAATTGGTTTTACCCAAATAAAACGGCCGTAAGTTGGGTCGAAGCCCAGCAGAAGTTGGTGAGCAGAACTCGCTCACCAGTTCTTTTTGCAGGTAACTTTGCATAAAGGTTGCGCTGACATTATCCCTGGGTGTTCCGAAATGTAAATGAGCTCCAATTAAGCATCAACATGTTTGGCACAACGACCAGACTTGTACCAACAGGTCATTCCTCCACTACCCTGATCAGGTCTGACCTTTTTGATGTCAGTGCTTTAAGTTACTCTGCAAACATGCCCCAAAGACTATCTATACCCAGTCTATTCACATCTGATTTCTGTCACTTACTGCCTTCACAGTAACCTTTATGAGCTCTATTAACATTCCAACTTAATTAATAGTAACACAAACTGCTGCTATGTTGAAGCAGAGCCTTAGGTGTCAAGACAGATTCAAGAAGTGTCTGGTAATAACATAAATATGGTTTCAAGAGGAAGGTACAGTGCTGCATACTGTACAAGTGCACTCTTTAAAAAAAACCCATCAAAACAGAGGATCTAGAATAGGAAAGCTCTAGCACAGTTATAGGGGATCGTTGTGAGGGACTGAAGGAGAATGATTAAGCTGTAAAAGAGAGCCTGATGCTGGTTGGCAGGCATTCAGCAAACTTCACACAAGAGTGCTCTTAAATTGGTGATGCAGTTGTGAGATTTGTGAGCATTTTCCACAGGAACACGAGTAGTAATGTTACGATAGTGTTGTTCATTAGCACGACTGCATACACATGACTGCAGCGACTGACTTAATTGCTGTCATCTAGTTTTCTTGATGAACACTTCGCCCCTTACGTGCCATAAAAGCAATGCTATGTATTTATTAATATATTTAGTGTATATTTCTATACGTTTCTATTATTCATTATCATTTGTATTTCTAGCCCCTGATCATATTTCGGTTGCTACAACTTTACACATTTTCACTTTATTTCTTTATTCTTTAAAGAGATACCTTTTGGAATTTTCAACGTCTAGTTGTGACAAGATGAGACAATGAGTGAAGGTGATCGACAAGAAGCACCATAACCATTTCTCTAGCAACTGTGCCCATATCGACATTTCAGGAAGGGAACTACATCCAGCATTTAGCAAATCCAAAGCCTGATACTTCCTTTCCTATACAAACATGCTGCCATCTAACTTCTGTTCGACTAATGAACATTTCTTCTTATCCTTTCAGGGCATGTGGGCATATTTGGGAAGGCCAGCACCTGGTGCTGATCCCTATTTACCTTTGGACTGAGTAGTTGCTTGGTTAGTTCAGAGGACAACTAAGAGTCATTCACAATGCCATGGGTCTGAAGTCTGTGGAGGCCAGGTCGGATTTACTTAAGGACATTAGTGAATCAGATGGGTTATTACAATGAATGCTCATCATTACTCAAACTGGCTTGCAATTCCAGTTCTCATTAATCTATGTCCTCAAAGCATTTGTCTTGGCTTCTGAAGTAGTGGTACAATGACATTACCACTGCACAACCACTTTAAGGTCTGAATTCCAGATCCATCTGCTCTGAACAGATGTCATTGACATATCTGAACAAATTGATAAGTAAATAAGTAAATTTACAATGTCGATTCCACTGTGAGAAGTTTTGAACATAAATTAACAACTAAGATAAATGAAAGATATAATGGAAGGAGATGCCTGTCGTCCATGATAATATGCATTAACATTAGCACATATGCTACTGTCTGTCATTCTAGCATCTTATTCAACTGTTAATGCATTTAAATTTATATGTATTCAAGTTCAGTTAAGATACCACAGATTGAAGCAATATGTATTAACTTCATAGAAAGAACCCTTTGCCCTACCTGTGCAGTTCTCCTCACTGCAATCTTCCGCACCATTGGAGCAGCCTTTGTGCTGAAGGACGCTGGGATAGATTTGAGCACATTGCCAAATGTCAGGCCTCCATATCTGAGAAAATCAGAATATATTAGATAGATATTTGGAGCACAAGACAATTAGCATCTCTCCCAGAATACACACAATGACAGCGGGTTTTCGGTGGGTAGGAGCTGATGGGTCTGAGACATGGGGAGGTGACCAAAAAAAGAGAAAAACCAGTTGAGCCTGAAAGCAGACACACTGGTTGAACCTGTCACATGTACCATAAAGTGGAATTCCAGTTCGGAATTCTTTTAGGAAAAGTTAAGAGCTTGATCTTAAGGTTATCAAAGAGCAGCCAAGACATTCATTTATCTGCAATAGTCTTCCATTCAGTGGGATGTTTCTACACTCTCCTTCCTTGACATTGATTGTTGAGAAACAAGTCTCCTCTACATTTTCCTTCACTTCTCCAGGAAACATCCTCAATTTGAGAATTGCCAAATCTGGGAGTTTGCTCCAGACAGGTCAAGGAGGCAGGCCGGAACTGGGATCAAGGCCCCATGCTCTTGACATTAATCGGATCCATACATTAGGCCTCCAGCCAACTGAGCTAACCACATACCACCTACTTCCAACTTTTCAGTAAATAATGAACAAGGTTTGAAAGGGTTTAGCAAATGGAAAGGGTACTTGCTTTTCAAAAACGACTTCAAAAGGAACAATGTTTGGGAAAACTACAGTTCCATTCAATGCCTGATCATCAATTGATTTAACATCATTAGCTTTGAATTTGTGAAATTATGCTTTTGAATTTTGGTCTGAGGGCAGAGAGAGATGAGTGATGGGTCTGAGGGCAGGGAGAGGTGAGTGATGGGTCTGGGGGCAGGGAGGGGTGAGTGATGGGTCTGGTGACTCGAGGGGCAGGGAGAGGTGAGTGATGGGTCTGAGGGCAGGGAGAGGTGAGTGATGGGTCTGGTGACTCGAGGGGCAGGGAGAGGTGAGTGATGGGTCTGAGGGCAGGGAGGTGTGAGTGATGGGTCTGGTGACTTGAGGGGCAGGGAGAGGTGAGTGATGGGTCTGGGGGCAGGGAGAAGTGAGTGATGGTCTGGGGGCAGGGAGAGGTGAGTGATGGGTCTGGGGGCAGGGAGGGGTGAGTGATGGGTCTGGGGGCAGGGAGAGGTGAGTGATGGGTCTGGGGGCAGGGAGGGGTGAGTGATGGGTCTGGGGGCAGGGAGGGGTGAGTGATGGGTCTGGGGGCAGGGAGGGGTGAGTGATGGATCTGGAGCAGGGAGGGGTGAGTGATGGGTCTGGGGCAGGGAGAGGTGAGTGATGGGTCTGGGGGCAGGGAGGGGTGAGTGATGGGTCTGGGGCAGGGAGGGGTGAGTGATGGGTCTGGGGGCAGGGAGGGGTGAGTGATGGGTCTGGGGGCAGGGAGGGGTGAGTGATGGGTCTGGGGGCAGGGAGGGGTGAGTGATGGGTCTGGGGGCAGGGAGGGGTGAGTGATGGGTCTGGGGGCAGGGAGGGGTGAGTGATGGGTCTGGGGGCAGGGAGGGGTGAGTGATGGGTCTGGGAGCAGGGAGGGGTGAGTGATGGGTCTGGGGGCAGGGAGGGGTGAGTGATGGGTCTGGGGACAGGGAGGGGTGAGTCATGGGTCTGGGGGCAGGGAGGGGTGAGTGATGGGTCCGGGGGCAGGGAGGGGTGAGTGATGGGTCTGGGGGCGGGGAGGGGTGACTGATGGGTCTGGGGGCAGGGAGAGGTGAGTGATGGGTCTGGGGCCAGGGAGAGGTGAGTGATGGGTCTGGGGCCAGGGAGAGGTGAGTGATGGGTCTGGGGGCAGGGAGAGGTGAGTGATGGGTCTGGGGGCAGGGAGAGGTGAGTGATGGGTCTGGGGGCAGGGAGGGGTGAGTGATGGGTCTGGGGGCAGGGAGAGGTGAGTGATAGGTCTGGGGGCAGGGAGGGGTGAGTGATGGGTCTGGGGCCAGGGAGAGGTGAGTGATGGGTCTGGGGGCAGGGAGAGGTGAGTGATGGATCTGGGGGCAGGGAGGGATGAGTGATGGGTCTGGGGGCAGGGAGGGGTGAGTGATGGGTCTGGGGGCAGGGAGAGGTGAGTGATGGGTCTGGGGCCAGGGAGGGGTGAGTGATGGGTCTGGGGGCAGGGAGGGGTGAGTGATGGGTCTGGGGGCAGGGAGGGGTGAGTGATGGGTCTGGGGGCAGGGAGGGGTGAGTGATGGGTCTGGGGGCAGGGAGGGGTGAGTGATGGGTCTGGGGGCAGGGAGGGGTGAGTGATGGGTCTGGGGGCAGGGAGGGGTGAGTGATGGGTCTGGGGGCAGGGAGGGGTGAGTGATGGGTCTGGGGGCAGGGAGGGGTGAGTGATGGGTCTGGGGGCAGGGAGGGGTGAGTGATGGGTCTGGGGGCAGGGAGGGGTGAGTGATGGGTCTGGGGGCAGGGAGGGGTGAGTGATGGGTCTGGGGGCAGGGATCAGAGGTCCCCAGAGGGTAAGTGGATTCCTGTTGGATTTGGGGAGGTTGGTCCAAGAGGGTGGGGTTGTCAGGGATTGGGGGATGTGCGGTTGCTAGCATGCATGGTGAGTGGTGGGGCCAGTTTAATAGTTACCCAGGTACCAGACATGTTTCTTAATCCTCTAATCTTTCCTGGGTATCTACTTGCTTAACTGAAGGGAGCCCTCTGAATTACCACCCTCTTGTGGATTATTTCAGAGGTCTCCAGATATAAGACCATAAGACATAGGAGTAGTAATTAGGCCATTCAGCCCATCAGGTCTGCACTGCCATTCAATCATGGCTGATAAGTTTCTCAAACCCATTCTCCTGCCTTCGCCCTGTAACCCTTGATCCCAGTGATACTCAAGAATCTATCCATCTCAATATTAAATATACTCAATGACCTGGCCTCCACAGCCTTCTGTGGCAATGAATTCCATAGATTCACCACTCTCTGGCTGAAGACATTTCTTCTAATCTCCATTCTAAAAGGTCTTCCCTTTACTCTAAGTAAAGGGCCCTCAAGTCCTAGTATCTCCTACCAATGGAAATATCTTCCCAACATCTACTCTGTCCAGACTATTCAGTATTTAGTATGTTTCAATTAGATCTCCCTCAGAGTCCACAAATGTTCCTCCTATGTTAAGCTTTTCATTCCTGGGACCATTCTCATGAACTTCCTCTGAACACACTTCAAGCCGAGTACATCCTTCCTGAAATATGGGGCACAAAATTGTGCATCATAATCCAAATGTGGTCTGAACAGAGCTTTATAGAGCCTCAGAAGTATATCCTGCTTTCATAGAGTCATAGAGATGTACAGCATGGAAACAGACCCTTTGGTCCAACTCGTCCACGCCGAACAAATATCCCATCCCAATCTAGTCCCACCTGCCAGCACCCGGCCCATATCCCTCCAAACCCTTCCTATTCAGATACCCATCCAGATGCCTTTTAAATGTTGCAATTGTACCAGCCTCCATCACTTCCTCTGGCAGCTCATTCCATACAAATACCACCCTCTGCTTGAAAAAGTTGCCCCTCAAGCCTCTTTTATATCTTTCCCCTCTCACCCGAAACCTATGCCCTCTAGTTCTGGACTCCCTGACCCCAGGGAAAAGGCTTCGTCTATTTACCCTATCCATGCCCCTCATAATTTTGTAAACCTCTATAAGGTCACCTTTCAGCCTCCGATGCTCCAGGGAAAACAGCCCCAGCCTGTTCAGCCTCCCCCTATAGCTCAAATCCTCCAACCCTGGCAACATCCTTGTAAATCTTTTCTGAACCTTTCCAAGTTTCACCACATCTTTCCGATAGGAAGAACAGAATTGTATGGAATATTCCAAAATTGGCCTCACCAATGTCCTGCTCAGCTGCAACATGACCTCCCAACTCCTGTACTCAATATTTTGACCAATAAAAGAAAGCATACCAAATGCCTTCTTCACTATCCTATCTACCTGCGACTCCACTTTCAAGGAGCTATGAACCTGCACTGCGAGATCTCTTTGTTCAGCAACACTCCTTAGGACCTTACTATTAAGTGTATAAGCCCTGCTAAGATTTGCTTTCCCAAAATGCAGCACCTCGCAATTATCCAAATTAAACTCTTTTATATTCACATCCTCTCAAAATAAATGCCAACATTGCATTTGCCTTCCGAGCTACTGACTCAACCTGCAAGTTTACCTTGAGAGAATCCTGGACTAGAACTCCCAAGTCTCTTTGCAGTTCAGACTTCTGAGTTTTCTCCCCATTTAGAAAATAGTCTATTCCTCCTACCAAAGTGCATGACCTCATACTTTCCCACAATTGTCAACTTCTGGGACCTGGGGAGGGGAGGGGGTGATTTAGCTGATTCAGTGGGGGAAGGACGAGAGGTCCTGTGGTCTGTAAAGGGTTGCATGTGATTGGGAGGGGTGGTTCAATGTAGAGTTGGGGCATCAGGAGTTAGAGCAGCTTGTTGATCCTCTTGTGTCCCCTGGCTAACTATTAAGCTCAAACAGACTCGAACCTTTCGAAGTCCCCAACTTTCAGGAGCTTTTCTAGAACATTCCAAACACAAGAAAATTGACAATTGGAAATTCCAATTTCCCAAACAATTCTATCAGCGTCAGCTGCGTTGGCAACTCCACATGATGTCAACGTGCAACTCCGGTCTATGTTATAGCAACAGCTAGCTGCCCATCAAAACCCTTGTGCCACTATCTCAAGTTTAAGCCTTTACAGATGCTGTTATTTCCCGCATTTCTCTTCACAGAGTCCCGACAAAGAGTAGCTGTGCCATCTGCTTGCCTCATGTCACCATAGTAGTAATCTCTTTGAGAAAAATATTGAGACACATTTTCAATTAGAGGTAGTGAAATTATTGGGAAAGATTTTGCTCTGTTCTGTGGTGGGTAATTAGAGAGAAAATGTTGGAAATAGGAGGAGGAATTAATTTGAGCTGAATTCAGGAAGGTGGAAAGAGAATATTATAAATCATTAGAGACTGTCAGGGAGAGTCTGTACAAAGAACAATCAGATCTCACTGGAAGAAGACCCATTCAGATGCCAGTTACTTTCTGTAATAGGTACAAAAGCTGAATACTCCACTTCTACTGAATTAACCTATTCAAATTGGGACAAATACTAAATTGCAAAGTTGTATAATACTTTTTTTTCACAATATAAAATGAAAAGAAATTTTTTTTCTCATTATTTAAAATGATCAAATGCTTACTACGGAAAATAATTTTATCACTGAGGGGTGGAGGTACCCTTCACACTTTGGGCTACTGAACTCAACATAAAACATTTCTAAATGGAATAAAATTCCACTCCACTCATTCCGTGAATTTGTTTATATTTCCTTGATTAAGGAGGCTGCTCTAATCCATGTACTTCAAAATGTTAGAAGAATTAGAGAGGGTTAAATATGCAGAAAGCATTTCCAGCAGAAGGAAAAGCAAGGCCATGGGGATCTCACCATCAAACGACATTGCAATTATTCAGGAGGAACATCAGGAAGCACAATGTCACAGCCAAAGAGTAGCAGAAATCTGGAACTCCATCTTTCAAGAGGTCATTCTTGCTGGGACATCTAATCAGTGCTCAGTGTGATCTCCTAGTACTCAGTGTCCTACTAGCCTGCATGGAAGCACGCCATCTTGTGCCCTCTTCCTGTGGAACGTTTGGTAGTTGGGATGGGGGTGAGGTGTGACATTTAATCCAGCAACTGAGGGACCACTGCTTCAGGATCTCAAGCTGCTGCTAAAGACGCGAAGCCAATTGTTGGCAGCAATGGGTCACCATGCAAGAAGGAAATCCTAAAGAGTTTGCTTTGCGGGTCTCCCCGAGGGAATCCCTCATTCCAAGATGCTCAGTACCTGATTGAGGGTCTCAGCATCAGGATGGTCAGTCGGGGGGGGCGCATTTCTCTGTCATGGTTGCAGATTCCCACCCTTTGCAGTGTTCCCCTCATCCCTCCGTCACTCACATGTCCAGGTCCCTCCCCGATTGAAAGGCATGGTGGGTGCAGTACCGGCAGTAGTCACTGCCTCCTGGGGCACTACGTCCTGGGTTGGAATTGAGAGTGTCTGCTCCTTGCCTGGTAAATGCCACAAGGCTTAACAAGCCTTCCCAAGAAGGTGGTTGCGCCAGCTATCTAGCCAATAGCCAATACCACCATTACCTCTGCAAGCTACCACCCTAAACTTGCGTCCAACTCTCACAGATCTCATGGAATTATTTACATTAAGTAGTCTTCCTACAAGGCAATGTAGTTATACTCCAGTACGGCCTATCGGAGAGGGAGTGTAAACTATATTGCCAAATTAAGACTGATATAAATTAACTAAAAAAAATTCAGATGAACGTGCATGCATGTAATATGGGGAACTTTGTGTTCTTCAACTGTAAGAATCATTAGGAGAAATTAATCCCCCTCCAGGAGACACTCCCAACGTGAGACTCAGACAGATTAAATGAGTGGGAGAAACTGGGAGACAAAGTTCAATGTGTGAAAACATTTGGGGCAGTTCACTTAGGATTCTGCGAATATTTCCTTAATGGGAAAAGGATAGCAGTTTCACTGGAGTGAAGGAAATTAGGTGTGCATTTAATAAACATGGACAAAAGCTGATGATCAGGATAGAAAAGACAAAGTCTAACAGGTTCAGCCTTTAACCGAAAAGGGGATTGAAATATAACAGTGAGGATATGGTGTGTGGATTACACAGCGTCTTGGTCAAACCCATCTGGAGAAATACACTCAGTTTCCAACAGTTACACTGACCTTGGAGGGAGTGCAGGATGGATGTGTGAGAACCACTCCAACATTTAAAAGGTTAAATTGTCAGGCAAGGGGCTGTATCCCCTTTGAAATTCGAAATTGTGATCCAAGTGAGGCATTCAAAATGATAAATGGATTTGAGAGAGCAGCTGGACTTTAGGAAGGATGTGAAGGCTTTGGAGAGGGCGAAGAGAGATTTACTTGAATGGTTCTGGGGATCAGGGATTACAGTGACGTGAGAAGACTGGAAAATCAGAGGTTGCTCTTCGAGCAGAGAAGGCGAGCAAAGTTGATGCAGGTGTTTAAAATCCTGAAGATTATTAGTGGAGTAAGTAAGTAGAAAGTGTTTCCAATGGCTCGAGATGTAAACAAGCAGAGGGCACAGTTCCAAGATAAAAATAAAGTACTGCAAGTGCAGGAGGAACTCCGATCTGGCAGCAGTTTTAAGATGATTGGCAAAAAAAAACCCAAAAAGCAACAGAACTGAAAAGCTTGAGAATGATTGAGGTTTGGGATGCGCTGCCTGAAAAGGTGATAGTAACAGATTTAATATTAACTTACAAAAATAAATAGACATAAACTGAGGAATAAAAGTCTGGGATGTGGGGAAAAAAAAACAGGCGAGTGGAATTATCTGGATTCCTTTTCAATAAAGCTAATCAATGGGCCAAATGGCCTCCTGTTGCATTGTACCATGATGCTGAGAAACTATTTCTTTTACAGGGGGAAGCAAGAGTGTGGAAGGGACAGACAACAGCACATTGCTGAATTATAGAAAACCTTGAGTTTTATACACATATATCTAACAGTGCATTGCTGTATTGAAGGAGTAGTCTATTTGGCCTATCAAGCCCACTCTATCATTCAACATAACCACGGGAGATCCTCTATATCAAACCATAACCCTACTCAAAATCCTGGAATTCCCTCCCTCACAGCATTGTAGATCACCCTTCAGCACATAGACTGCAGCAATTCAAAAAGACAGCTCACCACCACTTTCTGAAGGCAACTAGGGACAGGCAATTAATTCTATCCAGCCTGCAATGCCCACATCCCATAACAGAATAAAAATAATTCTCCTAATATGCTTCAGCACCTTTAGATACTACATCTTCCTTAAATCTATTCAGTGATTTAGTCTCCACAGCCTTCTATGGCAGAGAATGCCATAGGTTCTCCACCTACTGAATGAAGACATTTCTCCACACTCAGTTCAAGATGGCTGAACTTGTTTCAAGAGACCACAACCTCTTGTTCTACACCTCCCAGTCAGAGAGAGCATCATCCCTGAATCCAATACTTCCAGCCCTATCAGAATTATATGCATTTCCGTTATATTCTTTTCATTCTCAACGCCAGTGAATACAGGCTCAGTCAACACAATATCTCCTTATAGGACCGACCTGCCACCCCAAGAATCAATCTGGTGTACCTTTGCCTTTCTATGTCAAATATAAGGGTCAGTATTAGCGGCTCCTGGTCTGTGTGTACAATGATTGTCAATTTATAATACAGTAAAAGCTGACTTGGTGGACAGCTTTAGGTTTACGCATTCACATTCATCTGAAGGCATAAAATTGCTCAAATATATTTTATTGCGATTTTCTAGAATTGGTGCCAGTTATTCAACCTGAACAAGAAACAAGCTGAATAATTTTGTAGTCACTGAGTCCAACACGTGAACCAGTGCTCTATTGCTGCAGATGTAAGGCTACAACTCTACAAACCTATGAAGCCTGAAGCGATCAGAGGTGTGCAGAATGTACTCAGAAACATTGCGGCCTGTAATGTCCACCAAAATATCGCCCGTCACTACTTTCTTCTGTGGGGGGTGTCCTCCAACTCCACTTGGGCAGGAGAACCCAGTTCCTTGCATCGAACAGCTACATCGAACTGGCTCATGTATGGGGTGTGGAGCTGATGGGGAGGATGTAAATGTTTCTGAAAACCGAAGGATGAATAAAGTTAGCACCTGTTCAAACTGTTGGCATTCAAGCATTGTATTTAGGCGAGGATATGTTTTAAAAATGAAAAAAAAAAGACTTATACTGTGCATTCACACTCAAGTGCTCATGATACTTTAACTACACATTACACAGTGTAGTGCATAGGAATCTTTTCAGGTAAAATTGGCACTTTTTTTTCCAATTCACTCACAGGAAGTGGATGTCACTGGCTAGGCCAGGATTTATTGCTTATCTCTAATTGCCCAGAGGGCAGTTAAGAGTCATTGTTGTGAGTACGGAGTCACATGTCAGCCAGACCAGCTAAGGAGAGCAGATTTCCTTCCTTAAAGGACATTAGTGAACCATTTGGGTTTTTCCAATAGTTGATGGTGATTTTGTGGTAATCACTAAACTCTTAATTCCAAACTTTTCACTGAATTCAAATTTCACTATCTGCCGTGGCAGGATTTGAACCTGGGTCCCTGGATCATTAGATGAGTTTTTGATTAATAGTCTAGCAATAATGCCACTAGGCCACTGTCCCCCCTTATTGCCTCCTTGAGCCATTTCGAGAGATATTAAGGCAGGAATCCAAAAGTTTAGCCACTGAGATTAGTGGTAGAGAGTGTCTTCAAAGACAGGAGAGAGATCAAGAGGTAAAAAGGTTTAGAAAAGGAATTAGAAAGCTTGGGGACCTAAAGGGACAGTTGTCACAAGGGGCAGCAAAAGAAAACAGTGCTGCACATGCAGCCTGGCTTGGAGAGACACTTGTATCTCCATGCATCTAGGCCTGGGGGAGTTACAATAATCAGGAGGGGCAAAGTAGTGAAGTAACTTGAACAGAAAAATTAGAATTTTAAATTCAACGTGTTGCTTGATCAGGATAGAACACAGATGAGGTGTGTATGGATAGCTGCTGATAATAACAAACTTGAACAATCCAGAAACTAATCCCAGACAATTCTAGAAACTATGAAAATCTGTCAAAAAATGGCTGAACTGTAACAAATTGTGGATTTTCTTTTTTACATAAAATTGAGAAATAGGAACATTTAATTTTTTATATTACTATTTCAAAATTAAATATTGTATCTCTATTAATGGAACACTGCAATTCTTCAAGGATCGAATTGAGCTTAATTACTTTTATTTTCTGCACAAAACTTGTGCATACGTAATTTTTATCTGGATTAGATACTAATGACTATGTGGCCTAAATAGGAAGTCACTTCAATAATGCATTTAATCTATTTGAAAGGAGCTTAGTTTTTAATCAACCTACTGAAGTTCAAAGATTCCCATTTAGACTTATAGCATTCTAAAGCCTCATTTAATTCTTGGTCCCACGTTCCAGGTGAATCAACGATCAAATGAACAATATTAAGCTGTAAAAGCTCGTTTATCACAACTAATGAGCCCTATAATGAACCCATTTAAGAGGCGGTGACTGTTAATCTAAGACTGCAGTTCCATCAATCCTCTGATGTTTAACGCCCTACATACACGACAGTGACTTTCAGGGAAAGTAAGCTGGCTTAACAGTGATGGTGAGACAAAAAGACCTGGAAATTCACCCTGGCTTCTTTACATTTTAGTAGCCCTTTTAATTAAGGTGTCACCTGTGATTCAGTGGCTAACACTCTCACTGCTAAGGCAGTATTGTGCAAGTTGAAGTCCCTACTCCAGAGACTTACATTAACAGTTATAACTTGTCGACTATTCAAATTAAATAAAAACCAAAAGGACTGCGGATGCTGTAAATCAGAAACAAAAACGGAAGTTGGTGAAAAGGTTCAGCACGTCTGGCAACATCTGTGAAGAGAAATCAGAGTTAACGTTTCAAAAATCCAGTTCTGAGGAAGGGTCGCTCGACCTGAAACATGAACTCTGATTTCTCACCACAGATGCTGCCAGACCTGCTGAGCTTTTCCAGTAACTTCTGTTCATGCAACTGTTGTTGAAGTTAACAACACTGCCTTCAAGGCCACCTTCTGAATTATCAGCTAAGCTGAGACATTCTTTAATTACATGAACATGTAAAATGGATGGCTTAATTCAAAGAAAGGGAAAATTATCACACTGGGCAATATTTATCATTAACGAATGTTGTTAAAAAAATTATAAATGTTATAACAATACTGTTTGTGGAACCTTTCTGTTCACAAATGCTCTGCTACATTGCACTTATGACTTTCTTTCTTTAAAATTAAACTTGTAGATTTTTGTATTAACAATACGGGATACCACGACCTGATCTATCTATTAGAAGCATTTTCTGCACCATCCAAAGTCACCTTATTATATAAGGACTGAATGGACTCAGTTATCACAAACTGAATACAGAAAAATAGTTGGTGGGTTTGTAACAATGAGTCATTTTGTAGAACAGCTTTGTACAGGCAGGATAAATTATAGGCAAGACATGGACTGAATCTCATCTGTCACCGTCAGAAATGAGCCTGCTGTAAAACCTGCAAACTACTTCTTTTAATAAACACCTAAACGATGTCTTCTTCACCTGGTTGTGAAGGAGAGGAGCGCTTGTGAAAACTGGCAACCAAAATATTTTAGCTGCAATTCAAGCATTTAGCTAGGAGTTTTTGTGGATAATTTCTTTAAAGGTTGTTCATCTCATTTCTAAAAAAAACCCCATGATCTTTGGTTTGACAATGTCACTGTAGTGTTTAGAACTTATCAGAGTGCCATCTTGTTGACAGCAGAAAGCAGGTAGTACATGTATTTTAAACACACTGTCAAAGGAAGCTAAATATTAGAGTACTAACTGGAAAGTCAGGAACTTAATGAACTGAGAAATGTGTGACTGTTTTCACTGTAAAATTTTGACAGCCATAAGCAGTCTCAGGTTCAAAAGAAGCATATATGAGATGGTGACAAATCAGACGTAGGCCACGCCCTGTGACCTCCTATGTAATTGGACTAGATGCATTCTGACAAACCAAATAAAATTTTACAAATAAGTAACAAGATTTTACTTTTGATGCCAAGGTTTTTATGATGGCAAAAGTATATTCACTTGCAAGGGTGACTGTTCCTCGTACATCCTTGTCACACAGGGAACTTACTGACAAAGGGGAGGTGATGCCTTGGTGGTTTTATAGTGAGATTATTAATCCAGAGACCTTAGTAATGTTCTAGGACTTGGGTTCAAATCTTGCCACTGTAGATGGAGGAATTTGAATTCAATAAATATCTGAAATTAGTAGACTAATGACGACCATAAAACCATTGTCAGAAATGCCCATCAGGTTCACAATGTCCTTATAGAGAGGAATCTGTCATCCTTACCTGGTCTAGCCTATAGAGAACTCCAGATCCACTGCAATGTGGTTGACACTTAACTGCCCTCTGGGCAATTAGGGATGGGCAAGAAATGCTGACATGGCCAGTGGCACCCGCATTCTGTGATTGAATTTTTAAAGATACCCGGAGTTGTGGCCATTTTAACATGAAGCAGGTATATGAGGGGACGGGAATATCAAAAGGCAGCAAGGATTAAGTGGGCCCTGGACATAAAGGTAATTTGAACCCAGATCTCCAAATCAAAACTGGATGTCTGGATTAATAGTTTAGCAAAAATACCACAAGGCCATCAGCTCTTTAAGTTGTGCATTTGAACACCATTTTGGCTCCAACAAATCAGAGTATGCACGACTCAAGTCGATTTATCCTGATCTCCGGCAACAATATTTATTGTATTATTATAAAAGTGACAACTATTCGATGAGCTTGGTTTCAATAACTGTCTCTATATTTCATGTTGAAAAACATTGCACGCCATTTCAGAAAGGGATGTGCTTTTAGAAAAAGCACCAAGGAGAGAACGAATTATTTTTGGTTTGTCAGATTGGTGAAAAGAATCCAAGAGCCATATACCTGTATATATTAATCATTTAGCTTGAGAGAAACCAACCCATGCACCAGAAAAGACTGGTTCTGGTTTAGACTCCCAATATGTGAAGTAAATAATCATCATCAGATCAAGTAAGGACAAACATATCAGTAAGTCAACCTGAATTAATCATTACACACATAGCAATCACAAAATTAAGATCTATGCAGACCCATATATAATCACCAATAATTTAATTTCAATAAGAGTGCAAAAAAAATGAAAGACAAATGAGGAATCAAATCTCCAAGTCAGAGACAGAGGCGAGAGGAGCAGGTTTTCAACCTACAAGTTGTAGGTGCTTAATAAAAGCAGAAGCATTGCTTCTTCACAGCCTGCATATTACTCCCATGTTATGTTTGATAAATGGATTAGCCAAAGATTTTGCTATTTTCCCAGGTGACAACTGAAAAAAACATAAAAGATTCTAAAGGGATTGACAGGGTAGATGTGGGAAGGTCGTTTCCCCTTGTGGGAGAGTTTCGGATCAGACAGCATAATCTCAGAATAACGGGTTGCCCAATTAAGAGAGCAATGAGGAACAATTTCTTCTCTTGAGGAATCTATTCTCTACCACAGAAGGCTGTCAAGTCTGGCTCATTTATTTGACTCAAGGATGAGGCAGACAGATTTTTAGTCAGTGAGGGAATCAAAGGTTATGGCGTAAAGTAAGGAAAGTGGAATAGAGGATTATCAGACCAGCCATGATCTCAGTGAATGGTGGAGCAGAATTGATGGGCTGAATGGTCTCCTTCTGTTGCTCTGTCTTACGATCTAAGTGCTGGCACCATGTGGTATCGGCCACCTCGTCCAGCAAGTGGTGCTGGATAACAATTGTTTTAAATAGTTCGTCCCTCAATCTTCCCTTGTCTTTGTTTGGTTTGGACATTCTAGTGGCCATGGGTGCACCACCATAAGTATCTACAGAAGAGGCACTGTTCTTAGATAATAAGGGTTATGCAAGATTGTTCTGGTATTACTACATTTAGTCAGGCAAAATCACTAGGAAACCTCAGGGAGCTACTAGAGATAAATCTGCTCCTTCCAGAAGGAAAGGTAGACCCTCATGTCTCTACTCATAGACCATTTGAGCCATCAGTAGAATGGGTGCAGCCAATGTAACATCAGCATTAATTCTCTTATAACCACTACCTTTTGCAAATGATTGGTCAACAAGAATGTTTGAGCTTTACCCCAAAGCCAAACTGAAGGTTTTGAAGTTATATCCAAACTATAAACTGTAGCTCACTTTCGATTGACAAAAAAAAAGTCTTGAACAAGGGGGGATTTTATTCTGTGGAATATAATTACAATGATACTTGAGTTTATTCAGATATAGGACAACAATTGTTCCAGGCAGCAAAGCCCCAGGATGACACCACATGAGTCAAATCAAACCACATGATTTCGTAGACTGGTTTTGATGGTCTGAGGGAGTCACAGAGGAATTATTTAATGCTTCAGTTTTCTCTAATGCTTCCAAAGAGAGTGTTGCTGTGAGGTAAAGGAGAGAAGAAGTGTTAAGCCATGATGCTCCGGCTGTCATGAATGTGGGGTAGAGGTTTGATGGATCAGCTGCTTTTTTTCTCATCACTTCCATTTCTCTGTCTGCTCTTTTCTAGCACTGAGACCCCAGCCTCTCGACAGGGGCCACCAATGGACCCAGATCCGCCAACCATCTGATCCTCAAGCTTCATCATTTCATCAGAGAAGATATGGAGATGTATGTGAGGGGATGCCAAAGGCATTCTGTTTAAAGGTACTGTTGGAAAAAGAACATTTGGTCTGTCTTTGCACTCCACTTGGAGTCTGTATTTAACATACTGCAATAGAAAATCATTTTGGAACATTTGTATATAGAACTTGGTAAAGATGGCTATCTTGCCATAAATCAAGAGCAAACTCAGCACGCCCTTCCATTATTCTTTCTCGCTAAAATACGCACCTTTCATTGTAGCTGGTGATGTTGTCAAATTCCAGGGGTATGTCCCTCCATCATTTCCCATGTCAGGGAAATCGGATGGAGCGGGTGAGGGTGGCTGTGGGACAAAATTTGAGAGTGGGAGGCCTTGAGTGAATGAGTCCAGACACATTGAGTCAAAGTATTTGGAGGCCAACATTTTGGTCTCACTGGTGGAAAGATTGAGGGTCTGCACCAGCTGGTCTAATGTGCTGTTGTATGGAGTTTTCAGGACACAGGTAGCTCCAATCCCTGACGGTAGATAGAAGGTATTTGTCAACTGCTGTGGGCTGGCATCAGGTGATAACTTTATCCTAAGGTAAAAATAAATAGAGTATTATTCAAACAAAAATAAACACTTACACCAACACTTGCTGCATTTTCTTCAAAATGGGTTTGCCATAATACAATTGCATTATTTCCCAAATAACCATTGCTCATTCAGAAGAAAGCACTAAACAGCTATAGAATCTGCTTCAACAATATTCATTCATCCTAATACAACAATGAAAGGCACAGCATAAATATAAGTGTTTCCCTTTTCCTTATACACTCTGGAGGGTTTCCAGGGTACATTGACAGGTCCAAGAGCAGCACAAGAAACATATCCAGCTACTTTCCACCAATCGTTTCAGTTCTGCTGATCTCAACAATATACATGCAAACATCTTAAAACACCACGACAATAATCCTCAAGATGTCATTCATAGATTTAGCAAACTGTTTACATTTTTGTAGATATTTCTAATTTAAAAAATGCAAGCTAAAAGGTTTTCAGCGAAGTGTACCTGCTTGGTTTAGTTTCTGCTAGCTCTGAACAGCTCTACTGCAGTTTCTTTCCTACATTTAATGAGGGGCAGATTCTTTTGTGCATGCTACAACAGCAGAATATTAGGGATCCTCACTGCAGAAACAAATAAGTCATCACAGAATCCCTACAATGTGGAAAAAGGCCATTTCACCCAACAACTCCACACCGACACTCCAAAGAGTATCCCCCCCCAGATCCATTCCCCTATTACTCTACATTTATCCTGACTAATGCACCGAACCTACATATCCCTGATCAGTATGGGCAATTTAGCATGGCCAATTCACCTAATCTGCAAATCTTTGAGACCGTGGGAGGAAACCAGAACACCCAGAAGAAACCCACACAGACACAGGGAGAATGTACAAACTCCACACAGACAGTTGCCTGAGGGTGGAATCGAACACGGGTCCCTGACGCTGTGAGGCAGCAGTGTTAACCATTGAGCCACCAAATAAAGTCATCTTTGTTCAAAGTACATGGTCAGGGTTGAACAAAGCACATTGCAATAACAGATTGATATTCTAGAGCCTTAGCTGAGATCTGGGGGAAAAAAAGAACAAGTCAACACCTGACATTTCTTGCACCCTTCAGATGACTGAATACATTGAACACAATTCTTAATAAAGCAAAAGTCTGTCGAAGAAACATTTGGTGACTTAAATGATTTCTAATTCAGTACTGCCTGAACCACAATGCACTCTCCATTCTATGTAACGTCTTGCAACGAATTAAAAGATGAGTGATATTAAAGGTCCTCTCTACTCTCATACCTGTACTCATTTCTCTCTTCGTTTGCATACGGTATGAAGTTCCCACGAGGCTGTGTATAATTGTGGTACTGAGATGGGGAAAGAATCAGAGGAGGCAAGTCACCTGGAAGGGAAGTGATAAATATTCCATTGGTGAAAATCAAATTGGAATTATGCAATTCCAAAGATTAAATCTCAGCCCGACTGAAAGTTGTCATTTAAGCCATTATTAAGCTGTCAGTATATAGCATGGTTACTAACATGAGCACTATTGCTGTATGGCAGTAGTGTGGTGGGTGATTGGGGGGGGGGGGGGGGGGGGGGGGGGGGGTAGAAGGTGGGAAGACGGGGTAAACAGAATATAAATAAGGGTTTCAGAACCTCCAAAAATACATATAGCAGGAGATTAGAATCTTAATTCAGCAAACTGACACTGACAAGATTTTTTAAAAAGCATGGTTACGAATGTATTTTGAATCACAATACCTATTTCAGGTACTGAGAGTGCCACCGTCATTGCCACACACACAAAGAAGGCTGGGAGCAGGATCTGGGAGAAAAGACTCTTGGTGTTGCGTTTGGCACAGTGATAACGCTTCACTATCAGCCCGTAAAACTGGCAGAGTTTCAGCCAGGAGCCCTCCAGCTTTATACTCCCTTGACCCTCCAGGACAAAGCTCTTCAGGTCAGCTTCTGGTTCTGCTGTAGATGGCGGGAGAAAACAGAAATTAGCTTTTGGGAAGACACCCAAATACACCACTTCAGGCAACTGAAAACCTTATCTTATACTGGCACTTCCTGTTCAAAATATTTCTTCATTCATTCATATGATATAGTCATAGAGATGTACAGCATGGAAACAGACCCTTCAGTCTAACCCGTCCATGCCGATCAGATATCCCAACGCAATCTAGTCCCATATCCCTCCAAACCTTCCTATTCATACATCCATCCAAATGCCTCTTAAATGTTGCAATTGTACCAGCCTCCACCACTTCCACTGGCAGCTCATTCCATACACGTACCACTTAGTGTGAAAAAGTTGCCCCGTTGGTCTCTTTTATATCTTTCCCCTCTCACTCTAAACCTATGCCCTCTACTTCTGGACTCCCTGACCCCAGGGAAAAGACTTTGTCTATTTATCCTATCCATGCCCCTCACAATTTTGTAAACTTCAAATAAGGTCACCCCTCAGCCTCTGACGCTCCAGGGAAAACAGCCCCAATATTTTGGACTATATATTCTTTATTTCATGGGTTCTTCATACTGCTAATATTTTGCATTTTGCAAGCCCCATGTTATGACTTGAACAATTGAGTATTTATGCACTTAAGAGCTTTCAAGATGTAGTTAAGACCTTCCACTGCTGCCCAGGATATCGATGGTGTTACTTTCCTGAAACTGTTCATTCCTTGTTGGCAGACAGATGCTGTAACAATTCTGTGATCCCAAAGGAGTCAGATATTCTTCAGTCATTTTCATCTGTGAACCTACACATGATTTTCTCCTCATTTAACATTCACACATATACAGGAGGAATTGTTAACGGCTGCATGGCAATTTAAAACCAGAACTCCCACTGACTCTTCCCTTCTCATTCCAGGATTGTTGAATGTAATTTCTAATTACAAAAGTGGCCCTGTTGCTTCCCTGGTTGAAAGGGATCAAACCTGGGATTTATTGAGTGCCCAGAGAGAAGAATAAAAGTCTTATCTTGATACAGAACTGAATCTCTATTCAGAGTCTGTTGATCTCGCAGCTTAATAAGTCATTCTCCCACACTCAGACAAACTGTATTGATATAACTTGTGAGAGAGAACTTGAAATAAGCACATGATGAAAGGGGGAAAACACCAGGACAGGACCAACATAACTGTCTGTCATTAGGGCAACTTTAGGTTTTGGGTCTTCAGAGCACAATGGGGGAAAAAAAAAGAGTAACTATTTCCTGGAAGGGAAGTGAAGCAGATATAATTTTATTTCTGGAACCAAACACACTTTCAGGTTAGACATGGAATAACATCTCAAGTCTTACAGGAATTCCCTCACCTTCAATGGAAACCAGCCATGACTGAGGTGTCTTTAATTGTGGCTGGGAATTGACACAGGATGAACATAGTCGAGAGTGTGGTGCTGGAAAAGCACAGCCGGTCAGGCAGCATCCGAGGAGCAGGAGAATCAATGTTTCGGGCATAAGCTCTTCATCAAGATTCCTGATGAAGGGCATATGGCCGAAACGTCAATTCTCCTGCTCCTCGGATGCTGCCAAACCGGCTGTGCTTTCCCAGCACCACACTCTCGACTCTGATCTCCACCATCTGCAGTCCTCACTTTCTTCACAGGACAAACATATTCTGTTGACTTACAGATGCATCAAGCACCTAGCAAGCTGTGGGTCATTCATTCATGTGTATATAATCCTTTAAAGTTTGGCTCAATGTGCTGATGAACACAATTGACATCCAACTGCACTCCATCTAATGCCATTTATTAACAAAAGTGACCAGTGGAATGATTCAGCACATTACCTACTTCAATTCTGGGACGAGACTTCACATTCAGCTTGTGGAAACACCTGCATGTGTTTCTATTATTAACTGTCTGAATGTAACACCAGTGAACTCCCTTTTCTCCTCATTCTTCCTTAATCACATGCTTTCACTCAAGAAACTGGGGACATGCAATGAAAGCACAGCCAGCTCTCTTTCTCCAATGCTTTTCTCAAGCTCTGACTCTCTCCAGCTTGCCAGCTTTAAAACCTGGCAGAGCCTCCAGTTCAACATTAATTGGGCCAAAGACATCTCACATGCCACAAACTCCATAAACATGCTGAGCAAACTGTTTACCAGTTTGCATCCTGTCCAACCTTGGCTGAGTGGTAAACCTGATGTCCCATCTTTCAACAAAACCAATTCTTGCATCACAACATCCTTAGGGATGGAAGTTTTCAGGCTGAACTCCAGGAAACAGAAGTAGCTGATGCTGAAGGTGCTGGCTGCTTTGGTGAGACAGAGTTTCTCAGACAGTGAGACACCCAAGTTGTCAGGGCATTAAATTACAGTTAGCATGTCAAGAGATTGCCCCACTTTTACCTGGAGGTGTTTAATTCCTTTCTCAATACGAGCTGTTATGTTATAGCAGTCAGCTCTGGTCATTATAATTCCTGAAATGTGTGTTGTGGGTGACTGACACTTAAAAGGATGAAACCCTTCAATGTCGGTCATTCAGATGCAGCGAACAAAAACATAAAGCAGCTTAAGTTGAAAGCCAAAAGATATATTTAAAAAAATGCAGTTTTGAGAAAGAACAAATTCCATTCTTGTCCTTTCTGAAAAGGGAGAGAAATAAAGAGAGATAAACAGAGAGACAAAGAGAAAGGAATGAGAGAGAGAGAACCCCCTACAGCATTCTAGTATTGAAAGTTGAGTATAGCACAAATTTATCAGTGCTGTGACATTACTAAACTGATTTTGTAACATTAATTATAAATTCTGTAAATTAACCTGGATTGTTGACTAGTTAAACGCTAACATTTGTGTTACGTGATGTCATTGGTTAACGTAATCAAATAGCATTTACTTACAAATAACCTGTTCACTGATATTCTGTTTGGGGTTAGCCAGGGCCACTCAGAAATCACTATCTCATTTTGGGGTCAGGGACAAAGGGTGAATATCTTGTCATTAAGGCAGCATCTGACCAAAATGCACCAAAGAGTCTACTAAAACTGCAGTCAATGGGAATCAGGGGAGAGCTTCCCATTGCCAGAAGTCATACTTCACATGAAAGAAGATGGCAATGATACATAAGCAAAACAGTACAGATTGAAAATCCAAAATAAACACAGAAAATTCTGAAGCTTCAACATCAAGGCAACATCTGAGAGAGAAATACACTTCAAGTTTCAGGTCCATAACCATTTATAAGAACTGGAAAAAGGTAGTGGTTGTGTGACACCAATCATATCGAACACAGGACATCAGTACAGAATTCGTCAGGGGAAGGGCCCTAGGCCCAACCATCGTTTCAACAAATGAAATAGTCTTTCCAAGCACCTGGACAACATTCAAGCTCAGGAACATAATAAAGAAGAAGCTTGTGTTGATAAGATTTGCATTGCACAAATGCTAGGCAGTTACCATTTTTAACAAGAGAGTGTCTAACCATCTGCATTTGAAGATCAATTTAGCATTGGCAAATCCCACACCATCAAGATCCTGGGCTCACTATTTATCAGAAACTGAACTGGAAATTCCATATATAAATACTGTCGCTACAAGAGCAGGTCAGAAGGTGTGAACTCTGCAGCAAGTAATTCACCTCTTGATTTACGAAATCCTGTCCAGCAGCTATGAGGTACAAGACAAGAGTGCAGTGGAACATTCCACACTTGTCTGGAGGAGTGCAGCTCCAACAACATTCAAGAAGCATCAGCCAGACAAAAGAATCCACTTGATTGACTCCACCTTCATTATTCACTTCCTTCACCCTGACATACACAGTGGCAGCAATGTATACTATTTACACCTCCAATACATCAATTCATCACAATCTTATCAACAGCATGTTCCAAACCTGCAGTTCTATTGCTTAGTGGAAGTTAGCAATCACACAACACCTGACGAAGAAGCAGCGCTCCGAAAGCTAGTGCCTCCAAATAAACCTGTTGGACTATAACCTGGTGTTTTGTGATTTCTAACTTTGTCCACCCCAGTGCAACACCGGCACCTCCACATCATTAGTACAAATAAGGCATTAGGTCCAATGGAGCATGACCAACCTGCAGGGTCCCCTCCAAGACGTGCATTATTTCAATTTTAGAATGAAAGAATTGTCATTCCATCATCCTGGAATTCTCTCCCTAACAGTAATGTGGGTGTACCAACATCAGAGGACTGCAGCAGTTCAAGACAGTTCACCATCACTTTCTCGAGCACAATTAGGCATCCTCACTGATGTCCATATGCCAAGGGTATATCAAAACTAGTGAATGCTTTCATTGTCTACCTTCTTATTTGATATTTAGGAAGAATTCACTCACTTAGTACATTATACATTTCCTAAAAGGGAGTCAGTACACTAATATTGCATCCGAGAAACTAAAAGATAGTTCATCAAGACAAGTTTAACTAAACAGTACAGTCAAGCCCAATTGAATAAATATTTGATTTAAAAAAAACTAATGTTCAAGAAAATTAAATCTCTGTACACAGTCTCTTTCTTACTTAATCCAATGGTCGATGATTCATCTAAGTGAATAAGGTTTGTGATGAAGCTGTGACAATGTAATTGTGCCTACAACACAATATCATTTGTTTTAATAGAAGGTCATTGACCTGGAACATTAACTCTGCTGTGTGTTCCTTGGATGCTGCCTCTGATCAGTTCCATCACTTTCTGTTGTAAGTTTGAATGCCCAGTGGCCGTGGTATTTTGCTTTTGTGTATAGGTTGCGGCTGCTTAAATGAATCGACAAAGTATAGACACAAGTGTTCATAACTTCACTAAAATCTTTTCAGAACACAAAACACTTTTCACAGGTGCTACTGTCTAGACATAAAATGAGGCAAAAGACAGAATTCTCCTGACCGCTTGGTGGCATGTCGATTGGAAAACTGTTGGGGGTGGGGGGCGTGAAATAGCACTAGGAATGCCTTCCAAAGTACTCTCAACACTGGGACCATCTCCCAGGAGTGGCCAGAAAAGCAATTCAACAGCCAGCATCTCAGAGGTGGAACACCAATTAACGAAACAGAGTGCCATTAAGGGGCCATTTTCTGACTTTGGTCACATTTTGTTGATGACGCAACAGCCCCAGAACCACAAGAGCAGGCTGCTGGCATAATAGAAATGGCTTCTCCATCGTGATCTTGGTGGGAGTGCTCAGGGGACAGAGGATCCAGGCCCCTAAGGAGCTAGCCACGGGCATCAAAGATCATGTCAATGACGCAACTATCTATGGAGAGGGGACTCCTCTCACAGTCATACAGCATGGAAACAGACCCTTCTGAAGGGTTTTTGGCCTTCCCCCCCCCGATAAAATAATAGTTTATTATCCCATTCTGAGAGTGCCTCCTGATCGTGAGTGTAGCATCGAGAGCCCAGCCAGTGTCATTAATTGGCCGCTTAGCACGGGAGGTGGTGGTGGTCAATTTCGAGTCCGTCTCGGGTAGATTATCGCTGGACTGTTAATCCAAAGACCCAGGTACTGTTCTGGGGACCCAGGTTCATATCCTGCCATGGCTGATGGTGGAACTTTAATTCCAGGTTTTAAAATAAAAATTAAGGGTCTAATGATTACTATGAATCCATTGTCAATTGGCAGGAAAAACCCATCTGGTTCACTAATCCCCTTTAGGGAGGGAAGCTGTCATCCTTACCTGGTCTGGTCTACATGTGACTCCAGACTCATAGCAATGTGGTTGACTCTTAAATGCCCTCTGGGCAACTCAGGATGGGCAAAAAATGCTGGCCGAGCCAAGGATGCCCTCATCCCATGAATGATTTTCTTTAAAACAAAATTGTACCAAGGGGCATTCCACTTCCAGCAAGTACAGACTTGGGAACCCCAATTTGGTTCCAGCATGGAGTCCATGATAAAATGCGGCTCAAAATCTTTCACCTCATCAGATTCTTGAACATTTCACAAGGCAATGTGACAAGAACTTTGGTTTACATGTGAAACCAGCTTCTTCTGGTAATAAATGCTAAAAGCATGGTTATGTTTATACTGAACCATGTTTCAGCAATGTAGAAACCCTGTGATGGGAACTCTTGTCTCAGAAGAAATGAAAATGCCACTGTTAGACAAGATTAAAAAAAAGCAAAACACTGTGGGGATGCTGGAAATCTGAAACAAACTCAGAAAGCTGGAGAAATTCAGCAGGTTTGGCAGCATCTGCAGAGACAGAAACACATTTTGAGTCTGACATAACTTTCCTTCAGAACTGAAAGGCATTGGAAAATACTTCCTTTTTCTAGTAAGCAAGAGGGCAGATGGCAGATGGTCAAGAGACCAATGCAAAGATAAAGGGGTTGTTAATGGCGGAGGAAAAAAATAAATGAAATGTAAAATGGATGTAAATTAATGTGAAAGGGAGAGAGAGTCCTTCTCTCAGATAAATACTAGAGATCTGAAATAAAAACAGAACGTGCTGAAGAAACTCACCAATTCTGACAGCAACTGTGGAGAGAGATGCAGAAGTAATATTTTCAATCTGGTATTAAGCTTCTTCAGAGCTTCTCTCTTCTGTCGCTTGTTAATAAGAAATAATTGCAATGCTGTGAGGGCCCAAATATTCCTAGTGGAGAGGGTGTTTGGTTTGGGGCATCACAGGCATTTTGAGAGAGTTTTGTGTGGCACTGTAATATTTCATGATGAAACAAATGACATAAACACACTTTCAGTTATCCAGAACTGTGTGTGCACAAATTCTACTTTCAATCCAATGTTCGCAACTCGCCAAACATTATAACACAGTTAAAAGAGAAGCAGAATCGTTCAGCGAATAAAAGTGACAAAAATCATTATTCATTTATCAGCTTTGCCTCAATGCTTCCTTAAACCATAGACTCCTTCTTAAATCCTGATTCTTCCTTGAAAAAGGTCTACATGCTGGGAATCTATCTGGGGCTTTTAGCTGAATGTGACTATTGATCAATCCTCGTAGTTTTACAGCTTCAAAATTCTGTATGAATGCCAGTGTGTGTCCACTCCTTTTACTGCTGAAATTCTTTGATTTGAGTTTGTTGATTCAAACATTACCTTCACTGGCTTTCAAAGGCCTTCACAATGCCCATGGTCTCAGAACTTTTCCAGAACTCTGCAGTTTGTGTCTAATCGCACCGCACTAAGTTCTGCCTACCTATCACTCCCTTCCTCAGAAATCTGCATTGGTTTTTCAGCTCTGAACCGTGTCGGTTTAGAAACATGGTTGCATTACCGTTGTGAGATTACCCCTTTGATGAAACACAGTGGTGAGTTTACACCCAACTCTGTGTTGACACAATGCCGATCGAGCAAATTTCCTTTCTAAATGCTACCAGTCTCAACATTTACTAATGCCTCATTTAGAATGCTTAAATGTCATCAGCTGAAGGAAATCAGAATAAAAATACATTTCTGCAGCCCAAATAGAAAAGGTAATGAAACGGGAATGGTAAAATCAGTGTTCCACTTGCTGTAAATTTTGTGCAGTCAATCTCCACAGAATGGGCTTTTATAAATATAATGAGACAATAATTACACAGTGTAACATTTTGCATGCAGATGCCAACTCTGATGCAGAGCATTGCCAAGAATAGGAAGCCAACAGGCCACACAGTATAATGGATTTCTGAATTGAACAGAAGGCTATCCTCCAGTGTCGGCACAGGTTTTATTGGAAAAAAGCACTTCAATATAATTGAAGCCAATTTTAACAGTGACCACTTCATTACATTTCACTACTGTATCACTTATTCCATTCATATAGGGGGTGCAGGAACTGAGTAAAATTGTTGGAAAGGTCCCCAAAATTTAGTTGTACTGTTGTTGGTGTTAACAAGGAGAGTGGGCTCACTTAGCAAGTTGTCCCACGTCGGACTGCCCAAAGGTTACTCTGAGTGGTTCACCGACAGACTCCAATGAAAATATTGGCCATTTCTGACAGGTTACAGATGAGGAAACATCCAAAACAATTAGACAGGATATCTGCTTGAGGATGAAAAGAGATTGCTGGGCCAAGGGAATACAGCAGTGGAGTGTGGCTAATTGGTTGGTTCTGTCACAGGGTTGGGACAGGCACAATGACCTCCTTCTGTGCTGTCAGATTATGTAAAGCAGAACTGCAAAATAACTCAAAAAGCAGCAAATTAGCTTCCATCCTCACCACGCAGGAGACTGTAATATTGACAGCAGTACTATTACTCAGCAGTCTCTTCTAGAACTAGGTGGCAGTTTTTTCAAAAAGGAACAGGAGAAGAATTTATTTTCCCTCATAAGATTGTGCAAGTATGGAACTCTCTAATCCGCAAGGCGACGAAGGTGGGTTCATTGAACTTTTTTAAGGGAGAGGTGGATAGCATGGTATGGGAAATAAAGGTTATTGGGGTCATGGGAACTGGAATTGGAATCATAAACTGATGAGTCACGATCATATTGAATAGCAGAGCAAGCTATTCGTAATGCATCATGTAGAGATAGGGCAGTCACATCGAACCTTAGAGGATTCCGGAAGCTATTTGGTGCATAGTATTGATCGTCCTATTTGAGGCCGGCTGCAATAACTTTGGAGGCAGTTCACAAAAGGTTGGCCAAATAAATATCTGGAATGGGTAGGTTGCCTTATGAGGGAAGACTGGCCAGCTGGACTTGTACCCACTGGAGTTTGGAAAAGTCAGAGTCGACTTGATTGAAACATAAGGTGGTGGCACGGTGGCTCAGCGGTTAGCACTGCTGCCTCACAGCGCCAGGGACCCAGGTTCGATTCCCGCCTCAGGCCTGTGTGGAGTTTGCATATTCTCCCTGTGTTTGTGTGGGTTTCCTCAGGGTGCTCTGGTTTCCTCCCACAATGCACAAATGTGCAGGTCAGGCGAATTGGCCATGCTAAACTGCCCATAGTTTAAGTCCGTTAGTCAGGGGTAAATGTCGGGGAAATGGGTCTGGGTGGGTTACTCTTTGGAGGGTCGGTGTGGACACGCTGGGCTGAAAGGCCTGTTTCCACACTGTAGGGAATCTAACCTAATCATAAGACGCTAAAGGATCCTGATATGGAGGATAGATATGGAGGAGA
Organism: Chiloscyllium plagiosum; assembly: GCF_037043375.1. Taxonomy (NCBI): domain Eukaryota; kingdom Metazoa; phylum Chordata; class Chondrichthyes; order Orectolobiformes; family Hemiscylliidae; genus Chiloscyllium; species Chiloscyllium plagiosum. The sequence goes on from NW_028270159.1 coordinate 44,957,404, forward strand.
CGATTCCACTTATGGGAGAATCTAGAACAAGGGACTATTGTTTAAAAATCAGGTATGATCCACTTAACACCGAGGCGAGGCAAAACTTCTTCTCAGAGCGTCTTTTGTCTTTGGAACGACTTTGCGTACAGGTGTGGAAGCTGAGCCCTTGAATATTTTTACGGCTGAAGTTGATAGATTCTTGCGACGTATAGGAGTGAAAGGTTATCAGGGTAGGCAGGAATATGGATTTGAGGTTACACTCAGATCAGTCATGAACTTATTGAATAGTGCAATCTAAGGGGCTGAATGGCCTTCTCCTGATTTATATGTTTGTATGACCGCCAACTAAAAAATACATTAACTTGCAAAATCCACGTGGAAATATGAGGCAACCAACATCAATGGCATGAGATTCTGAATCCATCCACATTTTGTTTCTTGGGCGATTCAACATAACATCTTCCCATAGCAAAGGTCTGTGAGCTTGTTCTTCTTCAACTCTTTGACAGGGAATTTTTTTTTTTTTAAAATTGAATTACGCCCAACTCCTCTGAGGGTTGCATTTTTCCTAAGTCAAAAATAGTGCATTGAAATGTATGCAAATACATTTATGGGTTAAAACGATATGCTCAATCGTTCACTGCGAGTATGTAACTTTTTATTTATCCCCAGAATATGGGACTGCTGTTGTCCATTCCTCGAGCTGATGGTGATGACAAAGAGCTGGGTGCACTATCTAACTGGAGTCATATCATGCACTGGCCACTCCGGAGCAATGGACCATTTGGTAGAGGTACTCTTCACAATCAGAAAACTAAAAATGGATTAAGTTCACCATACCTGTGGCCCTGATTCAACAATTCTACAAAAAAAAATGGTGTACTGTCATCAGAAGTGAAACAATGAAACAGTTAACTATTCAATCCATACGGTTAACAACGCACACTGATGCCCCTTCTCCCCATCGACCAATTCCTACCTCTTTAAATATAGAAAACATGGTTCTGATCTCAACGTTGGCTTTTGCCATACCTTGTAAACTGAGGTTGTCTGCATCATTCAGGTTATCAAACAGCGGCGAGTAGTCTCCGTAGAATTCGGAATAACCACCCATTTCATCACCTCGGACAGAACCAACAGAAGAGGAGGAGTGCACAGAGGACTGGGATTGGCTTAGCCTTGCACAGGTGACCAAATTGCTCATGTTCACTTTCAGATTGTTTGTACCTTCTTGTGGATGGGTGTCTTTGAGGCGACCATTTTTATTCTCCGTATGTGGTGTCTGCAAGGCTTCTTTCCCTGAATCTTTGTCATCTTCAAGAAACAAAGGGAAACATTGTATTTTTTTCAGACAAATATTTTCACTTGATATGTAGCTTTATTACGATTTAATCTTGTTTTTGTGACTTATTGCCATTTTTTTTGAGGGGGTGGTGTGCAAGAGGGGATCAACTATTCTTGGGTCATAGTGACACAAGGTCACAATTGCACTCGTTAAGGCCTCTCAAACAGTGGTAAGGGGAGTGGCCAGGTAACAACTTTTAAAGTGAGGGATAAATGTACCAAACACAAAGAAAATGATCCCTGTTTCTCTTCACAATTTTTGTGTGTGCTAGAGAGGACACATGCAACCTTTCATCTGAAAGACAGTGCTGCTCACAATGTAGCATTCCCTCTTACTGAACTCCCAGCTTAGATTCTGTGCCTATGTCTCTGGTGTGGACTTAGCACTTGCAACCTTCAAACCCAGAGTTATGTGTGGTACAACAGTCAAGTCTCAGACCAAATAATTCATTACTCTGATACCCAACTCCAATGAGTTTCTGTACATTTTATGCAGAATTATGTTGACTTTTAATCATCTTAAAGGGTATATAAAGGAAGGCACATGGGCACAGTGATTAGACTCTCAGTGCCAGGGAAATGGGTTCGAATCTAGTATTGGGTGACCTTTTGAGTGGAGTTTGCAAATTCTCCCTGTATCTGTCTGGGTTTCCACTGGTGCTCTAGTTTCCTCCCACAGTCTAAAGACGTGCAGGTCGGATGGATTGGCCATGCTAAATTGCCCTGTAGTGTCCAAGGATGTCCACGTTAGGTAGATTAGCCATGGGGAGTGTGGGGTTATGGGACTGGGGGTTCAGGTCTGGGTAGGATGCTTTTTGGAGACTCAGTGCAAACTCAGTGTAGGGATTCTATGATAATCTCACCCAAAGGAGTCCTAAGGCAATATTCAAAAAAGAGTACCTTACCTCTCCAAAAAACTTTTTGATTTCTCTGAAGAACTTGGGCATGTTTGGACCTTCCCCTGCTAGGTCTAAAATACACATGTGTTTTAGACTTCCCGCTCTCAAATATTAGAACTGAATTGACCGAATGCAGCTGCACTTTTAACACGTGCAGCTGCCCATGAACCATGGATGTGAAAAACATAACCTACTCCTGTTTCCTTCTTCTCCTTGCAAAAATGGCAGGGCATTTCTGGGACGGGTCACTTAGATTGGGGACTCTCAGAGCATTTTCTCTCTGTCTGGTAAAACCTCAGGCTAACTGCGAACAAATTAACACCTATGTCACCATCATCAAGATGATGGAGGCAAGGAGAAAGTATACAGGATTAAAACAAAATTAAAGCTGGTCTTACATATGGTCAAGGCTGGACTGCCCCCTGCATAGCACCTAGGAACATTTTTCTTAAGGGAAGATGATCGATAAGTGGAAGTGGTTCTTGTAGATTAAATTTGGAAGTCATCAGGCTACTTGCAATTATTTTTGCTTCAACAGGTGCCATGTAACTGTTATTACCAGAAAGAGATTAAATGTAATACATCAATCAATGAAAAATGTTTCACATTTGTTCTTTCATATTTACCTATGTCACTGTTCTCCAATGACTGGTCTTCTTCAGAAACCTTCAGAAACACCTCCTCCAGTGTGGTGTCCATCAAACCGAAACTAGTCAAATTCAGTTCCTCCAGGTTCAGATCCAGGGCCTAACAAGGCAAACCATCATTTCAATTTAGTCAGCCATCTTGTTCTAAAATAATAGTGCTCCTGAGATACAAGAGGTAACATCCCATACAGGTCCAGAGAAGTCCACTGTATCAGAATGTATAAACAAGATATCACCAGTGTATGTCTGACCTCACCTCTTCAACATGCTGTGCTACTGGAGCACATCAATGAACAAAATGGAAGGAACACAACATATTAGTCCTGTTAGATTTGCCCTCCAGCCTATTGATCTTTGATTTAGTATGTGACCACTTTATATCTTGTTCAACTGATGTTCTTAGGTGACTCAAGTTTGTACTGATAAAAATTAGATTCAAGTTCCAACAGATGGAGAAGTCCAGAATGATACATGAGTTTAGTATTACTGCAACAGATCACAGAGACACTAGAGTGCATGGCAGCAAACAGAGTCTATTTGAACAGTACATTGCAGAATCCATTGAACAGTGACCACAGCTAACGGTCTATTTAAATAGTGACCTGTAGCCAACATCTAGTCCAAATGGGTGTCATATTACTAGATCTGTACTGTCATATCTCAGATGACTGAGATATTTTTAAGTTAAAATTCTGCCATGGCTGTGGAAAATTTTAAATTCAATTGATTTAAGATATCTGGAATTTAAAAAAAAAATGTCAGCAGTCATGGTCATGAGTCTATCAAACTGTTGTAAAAACTCATCTTTTTAAAAAAATTCATTTGTGGGATGTGGACGTCACGGGCTGGCCAGCATTTATTGTCCATCCCTACTTGCCATTGAGAAGGTGGGGGTAAGCTGCCTTCTTGAGCAACTGCAATCCATCTGCTGTAGGCTTACAACAATGTCATTAGGGAGGGAATTCCAGATTTTGACCCAGCAACAGTGCAGGAATGGCGATATATTTCCAAATCAGGATGGTGAATGGCTTGGAGGGGAATCTGAAGATGATGATGATCCCATGTATCTGTTGCCTTCATCTTTCTAGATGGAAGTGGTGGTGGGTTTGGAAGGTCCTTTCTGAGGATGCCTGGTGAATTTCTGCACTGTACCTTGTAGACAGTACACATATATAGGTAACAATCATTTAGAGAAGGGCATCTGCTGTCCTCACCATGATGTAGTTTATTGTAGGAAAATAAGAACACAGAAGGTTTTCACTGCAACCAAACAGGGCATTCGTGAGACCACAGAGAGTCATACAGTACAGAAACAGACTCTTTGGTCCAACCAGTCCATGTTGAACGTAATCCCAAACTGAGATATTCCTACCTACTTGCTCCTGGCCCATATCCCTCCAACATTCGGGGCACTGTGTACAGTTTTGGTCCTATTTGAAAAAAAGGCTATAACTGTTTTGGAAGCAAAAGATGAGTCATTCCTGGGACAAAGGGCTTAGGTTATACAGAAAATTTAAAAATACCCTCTTAGGAGAGTGAGAGGAGATCTTATTGGAACATATCAAAATTTTGATTGGGTGGACATCCAAAAAATGTCGAAGAGACTGTAACTAGGAGCAACCGTTTAATATAAAGGGTTTCCCTTTCAATCCAGAGATGAAGAGATTACTGTTTCTCTGAGTGCCACCATTTCTTGTCCCCAGAAGATAAAGGAGGTTGGATCTTTAGGTTGAATCAAGGCCGATTTGGACAGATTGTTGATAGACCAAGGAAGCTAAGGATTACGGCATACAAAGAGTGGAGATCACAGCCACATGTATTATTATTTTGTTGAATGATGGAATCAGTCAAAGAGCTGAAGAGCTATTAGTGCACCAATGTTCCTCTGACTCCAAACTCTTAGCAGTGTTTGTTGTGGTTCTGTTCGCCGAGCTGGGAATTTGTGTTGCAGATGTTTCGTCCCCTGTCTAGGTGACATCCTCAGTGCTAGGGAGCCTCCTGTGAAGCGCTTCTGTGATCTTTCCTCTGGCATTTGTAGTGGTTTGAATCTGCCGCTTCCGGTTGTCAGTTCCAGCTGTCCGCTGCAGTGGCCAGTATATTACAATCTTCTCACAAACTTCTTAGCAGTGTGGTTGCCTCTTTCTTACTTTGTGGAATGACCCAGCAAGCCACTCACTTGTATCCAAGATAACAGCTCAGCAGCAATTAAGAGTTGTCAACAAATGCTGGTCTCACCAGTGATGCGTTCATTCTGTGTATGAATTTTAAAAAATGGGGCAAGGCAAAGCAAATGGCCTGGAAAATTCCTGTCACACCCTCCCCATGTAGTAAGTGCCAGTTCAGGAAAGTACATAAACCAAGTGTTCTCTACAATGACAACTACAGTAACAATGATAAGGTGGAGAATATTTCAGGAGTCGTCATCACCTGGAAAAGCCTTTCAAAGCATCCTTTCTTCACAGCTTCTGATGGCAGGATGTAAGAAATCTCCGTGTTGGTGTCCGAGACAAGGATGGTGGACACGACATACTTCTTAATAAACTGGCTGACCTTGGTCTCCAAACAGGAAGAGCCAGAGGAAGGGCTGAGATCCTGTCCTGAATCTAAAAGATATAAAGTGGAGAACAAACATCTAATACATTACAAATCTTGTGGACATCATGTTGTTACTGGAATGTGTTCATGATTTCAAGTGCATCAATGTTCAAAACTGGAGTAAGGTTCTATAGAACCTTCCTGATCAGAAATTAAAAATTAGATCATTATAATCTGGAAGTTGAAAGACATTGCATTGCTAAGTTCCTACAATGTTAAAGCCATTTCTTCAAAATGCTGCAACTCACCACTTTCTCCTCGAGAATCCTTGCTGTTCAGTGGAAAGAAGCAGGAAGAGAAATTTTGAAAGTTGTATTTAAAAGGTAAACATTGACAGGAAAAGTTCAGCTCTTCTGCAACTCTGGGAACATAGGTTCCAAAGAGGTAAGCAGTGAGAGGGTGGTCCAGGGGGACAGAGAGAATTAGAATTAGATTTCATTGTCACGTGTACTCAAGTACAGGGATAAGAGTATAGTGAAAAGTGTACCGAGTCACCATTCCTGGTACCATCTTGGGTACAAATGTACCAAGGTACAACTTCTTGGGTATAAAGTAGAAAAATTAATAGAAAGTTAAAAATTCAACATTACAGTACTTTTAAGTGCTTAGCCAAATGCCTAGATTCGGGCGACAAGTGGGAGAGTGAAATTAAGGGGGGTAGTCAGAAGTCGGAGAGAGGGAAGAGTGCGTGGGTTGGAGAGTCTGGGAGGGGGAAGAGACCCAAAGTTAGACAGTCAGCAAGGAGAAAAGAGGCCACAGATCAAAGGTCAGGCATAGGGAGAGAGTGGAAGTGGCTGCTTTAAAATAGCACTAATCAGATCACACAGGAAATGACATAAAATGTATCTTGTGATGCTCATTGGAATTTGAGGCCCCAACATGGAGGATGTAATGTTGATACCTTGGTTTATGTATTACTTCCCACATCTCACAAGGTTGATAATAATTACAGCTGTATTTTAACTTGTAGACAAAGAAAAATCTTTGTTTTTTTTTTACATACCTCATATACAGGCCAACTCTAGGTTTTGAGGGATGGTAGGAGTAAATTAAGTATTTATGGAATTGGTGATCAGGATGTGAGTCAAAGAATGGTGGCATAAGGGGCATGGGGGAGAAACCGTTCCTGCTTGAGAAAGAGGGCACAATTTGTAAAGTGCTTTGTAAAACAATCAAATGTGAAATGGGGAGAAAATGTAGTTCATGCAGCAAGTAAGTAGAATTTGGAATGCACTGCCTAGAAGTATGGTGGAGATGAGTTCAGTTGAGGCATTAAAGGGAACAGTAGATGATCATTTCAATAGAAACAATGTGTAGGATTACAACGAAAGGCAGAGTAGAGTCACAATTATAGTCATACAGCACGGAAACAGACCTTTTGGTCCAATTAGTTCATGCCAATCATAATCCCACATGCCTGCAACTGGCTCATATTCCTTTAAACATTTCTTATTCATATGCTCGACTAAATTTCTTTTAAATTTTGTAACTGTACCCACATCCACCACTTCCTCTGGAAGTTCACAAGAAATTGTTCCTCACGTCGTCTTAAAATCTTTTTCCTTTCACCTTCAAACTAGTCTTGAAATCCCCCAACTTAGGGAAAAGACTCCTGCCATTCACCTTATCTATACGCCTTGTTATTTTATAAACATCTATCAGGTCACCCCCCAACCCCTACACTGCAGCCTGTCCAGCCTCAAACCCTCGCACCAAAGTCACTGGCTGGCCTCCACTTGCAGTAAATTTATTGATTCGATGATAACGTGCTTCAATGGACTCCTGAAAAATAATTTATAAAGTAAGTCTGTATCCCTCTAATGGGCTATTACTAATGAACTTTGTTGAGTTTCATATCAGTATAAAGAGAGCCTGCTTGGACACTGGCTTAATCAGCAGGAAGCAAAGTCATGCATTTTGTGAATAAACCTACATCAAGAAAAGGACATGTCTCTACCTTCATCCTTCACTCGCAGACTTGAATCATATACATGTGAGGAATTCAGTCACATACCTGGGCTAGTTTGAGAGTCGGGCTGTTTTTTCACCACCGTCAGCTTGTAGCCGTCCCCATAGGTGCTTTTGAGGAACAGAGGTGACCCGCAGCACTTCAACTTCCCATGTGAGATTATTGCAATGCGATCTCCCAGAAGATCAGCTTCATCCATGTAATGTGTGGACAGAAGGATTGTCCGGCCTGCAATTATGAGAAACGATAAATTCATACCAGAGCACAAAATTATTTTTCTTTTGAGGGTTCTGCTTGGAATTTTTCCCCCCCCGCCAAGGTCAGTTTTTCCTGGTTTCAGGGGATCCCTTTACATTCTCACCACCCTGGCCAGTGACAAATGCAGCACCACCCAAACACTTTTGAGAAATTCAATACATCCACATCAACACTACAGTCAAGAAAGGACACTGACACTTCTACTTCCTCAGAAGGTTAAGGACATTCAGCATGTCCACAGTGACTCTTACCCATTTTTATAGATGCACCATAGAAAGCATCCTATTCGAATTCATCACAGCTTGGTATGGCAACTGCTCTGCCTCAGATGGCAAGAAATTACAGAGGGTTGTGAATGCAGCCCAGTCCAACACGAAAATAAGCCTTTCTTCCGTTGACTCCATCTGGCTCAGGAAAGCAGCCAACTTAATCAAAGACCCCTTCCGCCCCGGTTATACTCTCCTCCACCGGGCAGAAGGTACAAAAGTACCAACAGTTTCAAGATCTAATGTAATCTAATTTAATCTAAACAGCTTCTTCCCCTCGGTTATCAGACTAATGAACAGATCTCTCATATATTAGAGTTGAGCTTTCTCTGCACCTTCTCTGTAGCTGTAACACTATATTCTGCATTCTGTTCTATTACCTTGATGTGCTTGTGTAAGTTATGACTTGTCTGGGTCGCAAGCAGAACAATACTTTTCACTGTATCTTGGTATATGTGACAATAATAAGCCAAATCAAACCAAATCAAGTACTGACAAATGAAAAGCTGCATCAACTGCAGCAATATTGATATACTGTGGGATACGGTACCACTTGTACACTGAGCTGCTGGAACCATTATCAATATCTTCATTGTCTCTTGATTCGATTATTCCAATGTTCTCCTGGCCAGTCTCACCACGCACTCTCCAGCTCAGCCGAACCCCTGCTGGCTGTAGCTCGGTTTGTGCAAAGTGCACCTTATTCATCATCCTGTGGGCACAGACTGACATCTGCCCCCAGGCCGGGACTGCTCGCCATTCTCGCCTTCAAGTCTGCCCATTGTCTTGCCGGTGCTAAAGAAGAATATTGGTGTCAATAGATGTGAAGCTGGAAGAGCAGAGCAAGTCAGATAGCAACTGAGGAGCAGGAAAGTCAATGTTCTGGGCCAATCCCTTCATCAGGACCGAGAAAGGGTTTTAACCTGAAACACTGACTTTCCTCCTCCTCGGATGCTGTGAGACCTGCTTTGCTTTTCCAGCTTCACATCTACTGACTCTGGCATCCAGTGTTTGCAGTCCTTACTGTCTCCTAGACTATTGGTGTATGAGGGCTTAATGCAGTATTGCTGTACCAAGGAATATGCAAATATTGGCGTACTGGGGCGCACCCACCTCCATTGCTGTTCATTGGGAATACTGTGCGTCATACCAAATTACACCAGATTTGGTTTCCTCAAGTTATTTTCTGTCCTTTTCAGTTTGCTGCCATTCAGTTTGGCTCTTACACAGATGATAACCAGACATGACCTATTCAGTTCACAAGCATAAAGCACTTACTCACCTTGTTTGTACTTCAGGATTAGGTCCCAGATCGCTCGCCGAGCGTATGGGTCAACTCCAGCTGTGGGTTCATCCAAAATAACGGCTTTGGATCCCCCAACAAATGCAATGGCAACAGATAGTTTGCGTTTCATTCCGCCAGACAGTGTCTGCACCAGAGAATGTCGCTTATTGGAGAGTTCCAAGTCTTCGATCATTCTAAGCAAGGAACAAAGAGTGGGTAAAACAAAGTTCTAAGCGTACAACTGTGAACCAAACTCTCAATTTTCTTTTAACCTTCACTTTATCAACTTCAGGAGTGGAAACACAAAGTGCACGTCAGCAAATGAGAACGAGGTGACACAAAATTAAAACTGACATCAATTGGAAATAATAGGGGGGGCAAGAAAATAACGTTTCCGATATGGAGCACATCAAAGAGTAACATTCAGTCAGAGGAGACAATATAGGGACTACTGCTACCAGTGTTAGAAATGCAGATCACTATGAGTGAACCAGCCTTGACTACTTCCTTTGGCAGCTCGTTCCATACATGCACCACCCTCTGCATGAAAATAGTTCCCCCTCAGATTACTATTAAATATTTCTCTCACCTTAAACCCAAGCCCTCTAGTTTTGGGAGAAAGACCTTGGCTATTCACTCTATCCAAGTCCCTCGTGATTTTATAAACCTCCCAAAGGTCACCCCTCAGCCTCCAGAATTCCAGGGAAAACAGCCCCACCCTATTTATCCTCTCCCAATAGCTCAAACCTCCAATCCTGGCAACATCCTTGTAAATCTTTTCTGAACCCTTTCAAATTTAACAATATCTTTCTAATTGCAGGGAGACCAGAATTGAGTGCAGTATTCCAAAAGTGGTCTAACCAATGTCCTGTATAGACACAACAGCACCTCCCAACTCGTATGTTCAATGCACTGGGGAAGTGTGCCAAACTTGGAGCAAGTGAGGTCTGTAGACGCTGGAGATCAGAGCCAAAATGTGTGGTGCTGGAAAAATACAGCCGATCAGGTAGCATCTGAGGAGCAGGAGAGCTGACATTTCGAGCAGTGTGCCAAACGCTTACTTCAACACCCTGCCTACCTCTGAATGTACTTTCAGGGAACTACGAATCTACATCCCTAGGGCCCTTTGTTCAAGAACACTCCCCAGGGCTCTACCATTAAGTGTGTACGTCTTGCCTTGATTTCCTTTACCAAAATGCAACACCTCAAATTTGTCTGAATTAAACTCTGTCTGCCACTCCTTGGCTCACTGGCCTATCTGATCAAGATCCTGTTTTACACCTGGAAGACCTTCTTTGCTGTCCACTACACCTCCAATTTTGGTGTCCTCTGCAAATTTACTAACCATACCTGCTATATTCACATCCAATTCATTTATATAAATGACAAAAAGATGTGGACTTAGCACTGACCATTACAGCACATTGCTGGTCTCAGGCCTCCAGTCCGAAAAACAATCTTCTACCACCACCCTGTCTCTTAGCTTCTAGTTAGTCTTGTATCTAATTGGATAGCTCTCCCTGGATTCCATGTGATCTAACCTTGCTAACCAGGTAGAATCTTGTCAAACACCTTGCCTGCAGTCCACATAGACAAGGGCTACTACTCTGCTCTTATCAATTTTCTTTGTCATTTCTTCAAAAAAAAACTCAGTCAATTAAGTGAGACATGACTTCACACACACAAAGTGATAGTGAATATCCCAATTTAGTCCTTGCCTTTCCAAATATATGTAAATCCTGCACCTCAGGATTCCCTCCAACAACTTGTGCACCATTGATATCAGACTCATCAGTCCACAGTTCCCTGGCTTTTCCTTACAATCTTTCTTAAATAGTGGCACCACGTTAGCCAAACTCCAGTGTTCTGCAGGTATCACTGACACAAGTATCTCAGAAAGGAGCCCAGCAATCTTTTTCCTAGCTTTCTACAAAGTTCATAGATACACCTGATCAGGTCCCAGGGATTTATCCACCTTAATGCGTTTTAAGACATCCAGCATCTCCTCTTCTATAATATGAGTATTTTTCAAGCTATCACCATTTATTTCCCCAAATTCTTTAGCTTCTGTGCCCTTCGCCACAATAAATACTGGTGTGAAATACTTGGTTAGTATCTCGCCAATCTCCTTTGGTTCCTCAGATAGATGGCCTTGTTGATGTTTAAGAGACCCTATTCTCTCCCTAGTTATTCTTTATCCCTTAATATTTTTGTTGATTCTCTTTAGATTCTCCTTAACCCTCTTTGCCAATGACATTTCATGCCCCTTCTTGCCCTCCTGATTTCCCTCTTAAATATATTCCTACTGCTTTTATACTCCTCTAGTGATTCATTCAATCCCAGCTGTCGAAACTTGACATATGCCTCCTTTTTCTTGACCAGAATCTCACTTTCTCTAGTCATCCAGCATTTCCTACACCTCCCAGCCTAGACCTTTGCACTAATGTGAACATATGTCTCTTGACTCTGGTTATCTAGTTTTCAATGACTTTCCATTTTCCACCCATCCCTTTACCTGCGAATCGTCTCACCCAATCAACATTCTTGCCTAATGCTGTCAAAATTGCCATTTCTCCAAATTAGAATTGTAACTTTTAGATTGGGTCTATCCTTTTTCATAACTATTTTAATACAGTTGTGGTCACTGGCCCCAAAATGCATCCCTACTGACATCTCAGTCACTTGCCCTGCCTTATTTCCAAAGAGAAGGTTGAGTTTTGCTCCTTCTCTATTAGGTACATCCAGCAAACTTAACAAATCACTCTCCATCCAAGCCCTTTGGCAAGTTAAAATACCCTACCATTACAACCCTATTATTTTTACAGATATCGGAGATCTCCTTACATATTTGCTTCTCAATTTCATGCTAACTATTGGGGGGGCCTACAATACAAATCGAAAAGTGTTGTGCTGGAAAAGCACAGCAGATCAGGCAGCATCCGAGGAGCAGGAGAGTTGATGTTTCGGGCATAGGCTCTTCATCAGGAGTGTGGCGGGGGAGGTGTGCGAGGGGGCTGAGAGATTAATAGGAGGGTGGGAGTGGGAGTTGGGTAGGGGTGCGAGATAGCTGTGAAGGCAGGTAGCTGGGATCTACCTGTCATCTTCCCAGCTACCTTCACCTCTCAAACTCCCACTCCTATCCTCCTATTTATCTCTCAGCCCCCTTCTTCCCCTCCCCCCAACATTCCTGATGAAAGGCTTATGCCCGAAATGTCATCTCTCCCGCTCCTTGGATGCTGCCTGACCAGCTGTGCTTTTCCAATACCATATCTTTCAATTCTGATCTCCAGCATCTGCATCCTCACTTTGACCTGACCCACAGTACAATCCAAACAAGGTGATTGCCCCTTTCCTATTTCTCAGTTTCACTTACATAACTTCACTGGACATTCTGCCAGGGATATGCTCCCTAAAGTACAGCCATAATGTTCTCCCTAACCAAAAACGTCACTCAAAGTCATGGAGATGTAAGCACAAAAACAGACTCATCAGTCCAACTTGTCCATGCTGACCAGATATCCTAACCTAATCTAGTCCCATTTGCCAGCACTTGGCTCATATCCCTCTCAACCCATCCTATTCATATACCTATCCAGCTGCCTTTTAAATGCTGAAATTGTACCAGCCTCTATCAATTCCTTTGGCAGTTCATTCCATACACTTCTCTCTTTCTATTCTTCCTATAGCACCTGTGACCTGGAACATTAAGCTGCCATGCCTCCCCCTCGTTTAGCCACCTGTAATTGCTAAGCTATCCCAGTCCCATGCTCCCAGCCATGTCCTGAGTTCATCTGCCTTATTTGTCAGGCCTTTTGCTTTGAAATAAATGCAGTTTTCCTTATTAGTCTTACCTTATTCTCTACCTTGTTCTTGACTATTTAACTTGCTCCTCTTCTCTACTCTACCAGGGTTCAGATTAACTCTTTTCTCACTATCTCTTTGGGTTCCCCCCCAACCCCCACCCCCACCCCACTCATTTGAAGCTTCCCGAGCAAATCTCCCCACCAGGATATTGGTCCCCTTCCAGTTCAGGTGAAATCCATCCTTCTTTTACAGGTCACTTCTACCCTAGAAGAGATCTTAATGATCCAAAAACCAGCAGCCATGCGTTCATCTGCCCTATCCTCCTATCTCTACTCTCATTACTCTGACTGCTCTCTACTCAGGGGCACAGGCAGACAGCCAGACATCAGAATGGTTTGTTGCCTCCCTGGTGCCAGGGTCAAGCATGTCTCAGCGAGGGTGCAGAATATTCTCAAAGGGAAGAGTGACCAACAGAAAGTTGTTGTACAATTTGGCACCAATGACATAGGAGGAGAAAGGGACAAGGTTCTGCAGAGAGAATAAACAAAAGTAGGAGGTTAAAAAGGATGTCCTCTGTAGTAATATCCGGATTACTCCCAGTGCCACGTGCTAATGAGAGTGGGAATAGGAGGCTAAGGCAGATGAGTGCGTGGCTGAGGGGCTGAACAGAACTAAAGACAACTTGTGTTTCACGATACCATCTGCAAATGCCAGTTTCAGACCAACAGCCACCTGAATATTTCAACCTTCATTATTTTTGCCTTCAAATATTGGCTACAATGGATTTGTCCCAAATCAATGAGAAATATATTATTTTCTTTCTTACCGCTCGTGTGCATGCGCGCGCGTATGTGTGTCTCTGTGTTTTGGACTTTTTAAAGGGTAAACAGTTCTACTTTCATATGACAAAAAAAAGTGCATTAACAAGTTTTTCATCTCCATTAATTGACTGTAAAACAGAATTTTTTTCAATCATTTTCTGCTTATTGCTGGAAAAAAAAACATTTTCTGAAAGCTTTATGTCTAGTACCCATCTGTAAAATTCAAAACAAATGCCAACGCAAAAGGAAAACAATATTCATACTGCAGGAGGTGGTGCTGACTGGTTGGCAAGTGGCCTCTGATTGGTAGAGGCATTTCCATGGAGAATGTCCAGTTAGATGATGACTGACAGTTAACAGTTAAGCTTTGCTTCAATCAGGCAAGTTGGCTCCGATTAACTGAGGCAGTATCCTGAGAACAGTCTAGGGAATGGCTGAAGCCCATTTTGTTGCATTGAAAGATGCACTGTGGGTGTATATCTTCCAGGTGCTACATTCAAGTGGATTCTTCATTGGAACAGCTCGACTACCGAGGGTCCGCTTTCCAAACAATCAGCATTTTCCTCTTGTATAGTATATGTTACTTTCCCTTTACATTGGTATTCTTGTGAATTGCCCTGATGAGTGCAAGACAAAAAGCATCAACAAAATATATTGATGTTTCCCAGGTTTGCTGACACCTGTGCACATGCGCTATGCACTGCTTCAAATTCACACGTGCATCAAATTGGGTTCAGAGTCAGGTATTTAAATAGGACGAGGCTGTGAACGGGAGAGTTCAGAGGGGGATAAGGATACCAGGGAATATGGGGGGGGTGGAAGCATGAGGGGGTCATGAACAGGAATGGGGTGGGGTTGGGTCGAGGGCAAGAAGAGATACAAGCCAAAGTATATAAGATAGAAGTAGACCATTCGGCCCTTTGAGTCTGCTCTGTTTCTCAACCCCATTCTCGTGCCTTCTCCCCATAAGCCTTGATCCCCTTACCAATCAGGAACCTACGTCGATCTGTATTAATTAGGATTAGAAATAGAATCCCTACAGTGTGGAAACAGGCCCTTCGGCCCAAAAAACCCTCTGAAGAGTAACCCAGCCAGACCCATTACCCTACCCAACATTTACCCCTGACAAATGCACCTAACACTATGGACAATTTAGTATGGCCAATTCACCTAACCTGTACATCTTTGGATCGTGGGAGGAAACCAGAACACTTGGAGGAAACCCACACAGACACGGGGAGAATGTGCAAATGCCACACAGTCGCCTGAGGTTAGAATCAAACCCGGGTCCCTGGTGCTGAGAGGCAACAGTGCTAACCACTGAGCCACCGTGCCACCCCGTTAATAACACTCAGTGACTTGACCTCCATATCCCTCTGTGGCAATGAGTTTGACAGATTCACCACCCTCATCATTTCAGTTCTAAAGGGTTGTCCTTCCACTCTGAGGCTGTGCCCTCGGTTACTAGTCTCTACAGGTCAAATCACCTCAGTGTTACCAGAGGGAGCTTTCTGTACTTCGCACCTCATGTGTCCACCCTCCATCACTGCCTTAACTCCCGGAAACCTTACTTGATGAAGGTTTAGGTTTTCTCGCATTTTTGGATTAGCACACGCACAGTTGTGGGTGTCCATTAGACACTGCCTTTATCCAGTAATGTGCATGTTCTGTGCCAGCAAATGACAATTTCAGTCTCATGAAGAGAAACATGGTTTGTGCATCTTTTTTTATTTCAAGTTTAACGCAGAGAAAGCTGACCACATCCTGAACTAGGTAAAACAATTAAATTTGGATGTTGTGTGGCTGTGTGATTGTGGAAGTAGAGAAAAGCAGTGCACACCCCCATCTCAGTCAAAACAAATCAGTAAAGCTTACTTGTCCATTTCTTTGCGAATCTCATCCTCAGCCATCCCCTTCAGGCGAGAGTAAAACCAGAGATGCTCCTCTACTGTCAGTTTGTCAAAAAGAACGTTGTGCTGAGGGCACATGCCCAGATTTTTCCGGATTTCATCCATTTCTGTTCGAATGTCATGTCCGTAAATTGTGGCTGAGCCAGCGGTGGGCGGAAATAGTCCTGTCAAAATAGACCTGCAAAAAGCAATGCATCAAGCAGTTCAACGCGAATATCTCTGCGTGTTCTCTTTGCTTGTTTTCATTTTACTTTTAACAAATCTATTCTTAGCCTAACAGTGCCACATTGATTAGAAACCACCAAGAATCCCAACATCCATTCAACCACTGCAGATGCATTTCCAAAAGACACCACAGGGAGCACAGCAACGTTTTACTACAATGTTCTCTCAACCTCTCTTTCCAACCTGATGTTTATTCATTTTGAATGACTCCTCGCCCAAGTTTGGCTCAAAGTTTCTGCCACTGCATTGTTTTGGCCAATGAGTAACTGCCCTTTTGGGGAAATAATGAAAGCCTTTTCTCAAGCCTGGAACTCACATCGTTGTGGTTTTGCCAGCACCGTTGTGTCCCAGAAATGACACCACCTGATTCTCATGTAAGTTGAGGCTTAGCTTGTTCAAAGCCAGCTTCTTCCCCGTCTTGTAGACTTTGGTCAGCTTGTCAATGCACACGACTAGGGGCAAATGGCTCGGTTCCTCCTCTATCCCACGAGTTTCCTCTGCAAGACAATTGGACGATAGGCATGACAAACATGTGATATTACCTTTCCCATGTGACTAATTGAGGATCATTTAATCACTGCATGGCAATCAGTCTCCCATAAATGGTCACATGAAATGCGAACATTCCGCAAAATAACCAGTACCAAATAAATAGGTAGCACTGAGCACATAATGGAATAATCTGTCCAATTTTTTTTGGGCAACTAAGTAGTAGTAGATACATTTTCAATCTCTGTGTTGAAGCTAGACAGGTATGTAAAACTAGAATTACTTTCATTGTCACATGTACTCCAATGAGTACAATGAAAAGTTTACAAGTCACCACTTACAGTACTTTCTCGTATACAAAGCCCCTGATTCCTAAGTTTTTTAAAAAAATCATTCACAGAGCATGGCTGTCACTGGCTAGGCCAGCATTTACTGCCCATCCCTAATTGCCCAGGTCAGAGTAAAACCATTAGAAAAGTAAAGATTGCACATTCTCAGAACTCTGGTGCTGTGGAAGTGCAGGTTCATTCCCTTGAAATTGATTGATAAACTGCGCATAATAAGACCAGAATCCCATAGTGGGCTTCAAACAATGGTTATGAAAATTAAGAGGGAAGTGCATCTGACCACTGATGAAATGACTATCCTGCACATAGCTCCAGAGACTTATTACTCCTCCCATGGCATCATTTCTTCATTGATACCCTTATTCCTCCAAGCACAAAGAATAATTTAGCACATATCGTCCTTGCATCATCAGTCTGTACAATCTGAAAGGATTTCATGTATAAAAGTGTTTGATTTACCTACAGTTCATCCAGAACACTTCGTCTAAAGCTATTATCCCAACGAAGTAATCTGCCAAGACATCTGTTTAATACAGAATATATGTCTTTTACACAAGAGCAAGTAACATTTTCAAGGGAACAGAACGTTTCCAGTAAAAGGGGCTCGTCTCTTGTTAAGAAGAATTTTAAGGAGCTTTTACTGAATTTAATGCATTTCCTTCCCTTTTAGTCTCACTCAGAACTCAGTGTAGTGATTGTCATGTGAGTTGCACCAATAACTAGATGGGGTTATGAGCTGATCTCTTTCACATTCATTTTCCATATCCCTAAATCCACACGCATTACTTAAATGTCAGCATTACTGCATTAAAAAAGCAATTGGAGCAGCCAATAGAGTGTAAATCCCTGCCGTGCTTTGTTAACTCAATCATGCAGCTCTTCCTTGAGGCTATTCCCTCCCTGGCTGATGCTTCATTGCTTGAACACTGAAAAGAACATTTTTTGTCAAGATCTTCCTTCTCATTGAGGTGACTTCCTGACAATCCACACCCCAGAAACCTGCTTGGAAAACTCTGCTCACAATTTAACAGCTCTGAAAAAGTCTATCCACAGAAGCTGAGACAATCCTAAGCATTCTAAATACAACATAGATTATCCCTTGAAATATCCCTGGTTGTTATTCCTTCACTACATTTTGCTCACAATTTGCCTGCTTTGGCTCCGTCCTCTTTTCCACATGCAATGACTGCTACATTTGCAATCTATTACCTTAGTCTTTGTCCTGCAAATGTCTTTTGCAATCTTAATCCTGAACATAACACTTTTGTGATTGCAATTACTGAGATGCTCCCCTACTCTTCCATTTCCTATCTGTCTGGTTCATCAACTGTCACAAGATTATTCTCTTGTAATTCTTACATATTGAAGCTGAAAGTACACCTTCTTACTTTTTCACTATTTCTTCCTACCTATTTACTTGGACAAGTTGAACACTCCCAGGAAGTTATTCAATGCCTGCTACTATGCTCTTCATTTTGCCTTATTCCTTCTGTCTGTTCCTTGCTGCCGTTTGGTATTCTATACGTACAGGTCATTCTGATATAACGCGATAGCTGTGTTCCTCTGCAACCTCACGCTATAGAAAATCACACTATGGAAAACTGCTATAGAAAATCGTGTGATAGAAGATCACAAATATAAAATAGCTATACCTGTTCAGTAGAAAGCTTGCATTATCCAAACAATGTCCACAATTTGTCAATCGCTTTATAGCCAATTTGCGCTGACAAAGCGGAGGTCATGGCAGAACAACCTGTACTCTTTTTAAGGTGACCAATCCATTGTTATCTCTTAAATCAATTCATTTGTATTCCTTATCTATCACACCACAAATTACATCCTTTTATGCCTCTGCTATTATTTTATTTTTAACTAATACAGTTGCTTTATATCTTTTCCTTCTGTGACATTTTTAAATGAATGTTTTAATAACGCTAGCCTCCACACTATGGGAGCAGATACTGTACTGAAAACAAAATATGCTGGAGATCACAATGGGTCAGGCAGCATCCATGGAGAGAATCCAAACTAATGTTTCAAGTCTAGATGACACTTCATCAGAGCCTCCACAGTGTTTCACTCTCCTCTGTGTTTCCTCCATGTGTGACAGCCTGAAATACTCAGTTTCCAACCATATTCTGTATGGAGCCATGTTTTTCATATCCTTATTACATACAGAATGTCTGCTGACACCTTGAAATGCTCTCTGTACGCACATATCAAATACACATGTGCAGCTCCTCTGTCAGTAGCGCTAGTGATAAGATTCTGTCCTGTTCACTCATATCTATTGCCATTATTTGGGCACGCCACGTTTTTAGTGAGGCGGGGGGGGGCAGAGTGTTTCACAAAATGTACTTACACAAAACTTTCTGCAGGCATAATCTGAATCTTTCTGTGGATGTTGCATATAGAACTTACATATAAATTATTGCCATCAAATCACCCATTTTGTTTTGACTTGTGAATTCAGTGCTCTATCAAGGAGTTAAATTGTTTATCTCATCTTCATTTTGAATAGTTATTTGATCCTTATGTGTAATAACTTTATCAATCTCTGGTATTTTGTGCTATCCTTACTCATTCCTTTAGTTCATGCTTTGAATTCTTTTGCTAATATTTTTAAATGTTAATTTACTGTAATTTCTCACAATGCCATTCTCCCTCACACATGTTATCAGTTCAAAGTCTTATTTACTTTTTGTTATCCACCAGAACTACTATGGCAGCCCTGTTCAAATGCAGACACTCCAGGGTTCAGGCTAACTGGGTTCAGGCTAAAAAGAACTAAAAAGAGGTTGAGCCACAGAAGATTCAGCAGTCCAAGAGAAGATCTGGAAAAAGTCAGTTAAATAAGAAATCAAAGCGTTGAAATAGGGGTCATATCTTTAAGGGTTTGGTACTTACTCAGAATATGATTGGGAAACAGATTGAAAGTATATATTTATTTTAAGATCCTTATAAATTGTCACATTTATGTTTGTGTTTTTGAAAATGTTTTGTTTAATAAAATTGTGTTCTTGAGCTAAAGAGCATTAGCAGTCTCACGTGAATATATTCAGTGATTACGCACCAAAATAACTAACTGGAAAAATTAAAATTGTGATTCATCAAGTCAGGATTTATGCTGGGATTTGACTTGTATAGTATTACCATCAGCTGCAAGCGTATGAATCTGTGTGTTTCCTCAGTGAGCTTTGCAGCAATTCCTTGTCCAGCATTATGAATGGGGATTTCTTTGGCTCCAGCTCAAAGACTCTGAACCAGAATGAGATTAGTCAGACATACTCTTTGCAAATGTGCAATCTGAGAAACTAACTATCCACAAATCCCCACAAACTACAATCTGAACAAATCGCCTGCCCTACCTATCTTAACTAACTTACTCGTTAGTTATCTTTAAATTATTTACTGAACTAACTGACCACTAGGGGTTCGGTTTTATTAAACAGGTCAATTTAATGTGATTTTTTTACATGATGTGGAGGTACCACTGTTGGACTGGGTGGACAAAGTCAGAAGTCACACGACACCAGGTTATAGTCCAATAGGTTTATATGTGATCACAAACTTTCGGAGCTCTGTTCCTTCACTGGATTTTACCTGACAAAGGAGCAGTGCTCTAAAAGCCTGTGATTTCAAATAAACCAGTTAGACTATAACCTGGTGTTGTGTGAATTTTTCAATATAAATCAGTAATCACATTGCAGCATGAACTTTGTTTTTGTACTCAGGAGCACCAAGAGAATCTATTGCGATTGGAAGCTGAGTTTTTAACCATGCTAGTTTTGATTTCCATTGACTTAAAAAATATTTACCAGGTTTTTTTTAAAATTGCAAACAAATTAAATTAACAGTGAAAAAAAGTTGATCCTGCACAAAAGATTTGATGATTTTTCTGTGAACTTCAATGGAAGAAAGCTTAGGTACAGGAGAGATTCACTATAAATTCAAATTATGCAACTCGTGGTACAAAATGAACGCACTGAAACAGCGCCTAGTCCGTATCAGTACTTTTATGCTCTGCTCCCGTACCAACTTAATCCTAGTATTGGTGTATTGAAATGTGGTTACAGTCTAATCACCTATCTCACAGCATAATTAAATGTATATCAAAGGACCATATTTAAAAATCCTCACTAATTCAAGTTTAATGTCACAGGTGCTAATGCCACAAAGAGATATCTAAATACATAGCAGGATAAATTTAATTTGTTCTGGTCATATTATTCCTGTGTGCATTAATTATGGAGTTGCCATTTCTGGTTGCTCCTGAGAGATTATTCATCTATTTACTTGGTTGAAATTACTTCGCATCTCCTTCTCATTCTGCTGTGAATTTCCACACTCTCCAAATACCCGTTGATTTTGCACTTGATTTCAGAGGTTCTCTTAATACCGTGCACTAAAGGTGCTGAATTGAAAAACCTATTCTTCCTACTTTCTCAAATCACTAAAAGGAAAAGCAGGCACTGTTCCATAATAAAATGTCCCTGTAACCGGAAAAAGAGTAAGCAGCGATTTACCCAGCCTCCTGCTCTCCATCGCGCAAGCCTGGTCATCCTCCATGATGCTGAGTCGACTGCTTCTGGACCAGGGCCAGGACCATTCCCACGTTTCAATTCGTCCATTGCCCAGCCAATAGGATTTCTGGAACGGAAAGTACCATGGTCTCGGCAGTCCATACATCCCTGCAAAGAAAGTGGGTAAATATGCTAAGAACGAAAGATCTGTAATGCTCTCTGGATAGGCTGAAGCATTTGGCAGCCAAAAAGAAACGTACTGTTCTGTCCAAGGTAAAGATAGCAGCCAACCGACACACAGCAAAGGGTCTAAAAACAAGATACATAGCCGGTTAATCTGCTTTTGGTTGTGCTGCTGGAGGAGTAAATGCTGATTACACCACTACGGGAGCTTTCCTGGTTTCTTTTACCTACACTAGGCAGGCAGAGAAGATCGGAGTTTAACACAGAAGGGGGCAGCTCAGTGGCAGACTGCAGTAACCACTTCAAATCTATCTGAAAGTTGCCAGTCGGGATAGAACCAACAATTTTTGTACTCAATGAGATTCCAGCAAAACAAAGCGAAGCTGACATCATTGCCTTCACTTTATCCCAAGCACTGATGAATCTATGTGATATATTTATCATGGAATTCTATTACAGTCAACTACATGTCATTTTTGGTAACTTCCATGAACAATTTTACCACCTTTTCTTGCAGTACGTAAACAGAATGCATTCACTAATTGGTATTACACTGACAGCACAGTAATAGGCTGAAAGTGCATTGCATATTACTGGAATCAAAGACAGGCATCTTGTATTGGTCTTGAGAATGTAAATCAACTCTAGAGCTCAGGCATACAACGTAAACCATTTAGTCTTCCTTCCTATTGTTTCAAAACACTTGGCAGTGTAGTTGTTTCACAATGGCTGAATTACAGAATTATTACAGTTAAGTAGATCAAATGCTTTTTTACTACAATGGATTCCTGAATTTTAAGTGTTTAGGGAATTATATTTTATATCCAAATACTGAATGAATAATATTCTGCTTTCATCTCACAGGACAGTAGGATTTTAAATGGCACCCTCAGCATCAAATCCATCCAAACTTTCTCCAGACCACTTGATCATCAGCTGTCCAGCCAATACCACTTTAAAAGTTCTATCAAACATACCTTCATGAATGAGAAACTGCAAATGGCTAAGGTGACACTGATGCCTTCACAGAGAACAGAAGAGAAGAGAAGGCTAAAGATTTGTGGAGGTTAAGCAGTAAGGGAGGGAAGGATATGAAGAAGTGGGAGGGGGGAGGGAGAAGAGAGAGAGGAAGTGAGGATCTGCAATTACATATTGTCTTCAACCACTTCTGGACATTCCAAAATACCTCAAAGCTAATGAAATATCTTTGAAGAATAGTTACTGTTGCAAAATAGTAAATGTGATTGATTTGTTGACAGCAAGATCCTGCAAAAAAAAAGCTGATGACATGTTTTTCTGATATAATTCAAGAATAACCATTGGCCAGCAGATTAGTGTTAACCCCTGTGGTCTTTACTGGAGGAAAGGGCAGACTGGATATGGCTTATGGTCTCCTCTGAAAGACAGACCTGCATTTCTTGTCCATCCCTAAAATGCCCTTAATCTGATGGCTTGGTCAACTACTTCAGAGAATCACATGGAGGTCTGACTGGGTAAAGACAGCAGATCTTCTCTAAAGGACAGTTGTGCCCCAGTTGGCTTTTCACAGCAATTGTCAACAGCTTTGTGGTCACCATAACTTACAATCTGCCATGGTGGGATTTCAACCCATATCCCCAATGTATGAGCCAGGCCAGTGATATTGCCACTGCGCCATTGCATCCTTCTTCCAGCTAGAGAGACAAGATTCTTATTAGCTTTATTAAATTGTCACCACTGCCATTTTCACATCTCGAAACATGTTGAACCTAATTATCTTCCAGCATCAGAGACTGGAGAAGTCTCTGAGAAGATATTGTATCATGGAAGCACCTCACTTATCAGATCTTCAGTCGAACTGTCTGGCTAACTAAATGGAAGAGTGGAACACCAGCTGTTTGTTGGGCACAGTTGAGCAGAGTTTCAAGTCAATTCCCCAGTTGCCAACTTACAAACGTCTTTGCATCTTCCCGCTGTATCTCAGGAACATCCATTAAAGTGTGCCTGACAGATAAACATGGTGAATGCATCAATGTGCGAAATAAGTGCCCCAGCACTCAGAAATGTTAAGAAAAAAAATATGGTGTTGCAAACCTGTGCCAGTACTTTGCACAGTTTCTTGACATTCCTCGCAAACCATCCAAGTTTGGAAAGCTAAGGGGCATGACAATCTTTAATTACAGTCAAGTTTAGAGCAGATATGTCACCATTACTGCAGCTCATTTAAAGCAACACTATTGTACTGGGAGGTTTTAACTTTCAAGAAAGCTCAATCAGTCAACGCCCTTTTCAATAGGAAAGGGAAGTTAAAGATCAACCTAGGCACAAGGATATGTCACTGCACATTCCCTACATTACACCACTGACATTTCTCAGGTACTTCATGTGTTTTGAAATGAAAGATGGAGCTTGGGGCACACAGGGGTGACCTTATAGAGATTTATAAAATCAGGAGGGGCATAGATAAACAGAATAGCCAAGGTCTTTTATCCAGGATAGAGGAGTCCAAAACTAGAGGGCAAAGGTCTAAGGTGAAAGGGGAAAAGTTTTAAAGGGATCTGAGGTGCAATATTTTCCACACAGAGAGTGGTGCTGCATGGAACAAGCTGCCAGAGAAAGTGGTGGAGGCTGGTACAATTACAACATGTCAAAGACAGGTACATGAGGGAAGCGGGCCAAACACAGACAAATGGGACTAGTTCAGTTTAGGAAACATGGCAGACATTGACGAGTTGGGCCGAAGGGCCCATTTCCATCCTGAATGACTCAATAACTCCATAAATGCAAATCTTTCCTTTGTTTTTTAAACATTGTCAATAGAGGGGGCAGCACAGTGGCTAGCACTGCTTTCTCACAGCACCAGGGACTCAGGTTCGATTCCACCTCGGGCGACTGACTGTGTGGAGTTTGCACATTCTCCCAGTGTCTGCGTGGGTTTCCTCCAGGTGCTCCCATTTCCTCCCACAGTCCAAAGGTGTGCAGGTTAGATGAACTGGTCATGCTAAAATTGCCCATAATGTTTGGGGTGCATTAGTCAGACATAAATACAATGTAGGGGAATGAGTCTAGGTGGATTGCTTTTCGGAGGATCGGTATGGACTTGTTAAGCCGAAGGACCTGTTTCCATACTGTAGGGAATCTAATCTAATCGAGGAATACCTCTCCAAGTATAGTGCACACTGGCTGAAATGGAACCATTCACTCACTTTGTGCCTGTGTGGCGATCTAAGGAGAAGTTCAGGACTGGGAGCTACAAGTTACCACTGCACATACACAGCATAGAAACAAGGCATTCAGCTCAGCAAATCCATGCTTGTGGGGATACTCCAAATGAACCTCCTCCCACCTTTCCTTCCCTAACCCTATCAACATAATCTTCAATCCCTTTCTCTATGGTGTGCTTATCCAGCTTTCCCTTAAATTCATCCCACTCGAATATTAACACATCCTTCCGAAAGGAACTAGATGCAAAGTCTAGTTGAGGCTAAGCCAGAGTTTCATACAATTCAAACATAACAAGCAAAAACAAATAAATCATTCAGTTTTCACTTTAGCCTCTAAGGGGCATGAACATTGTTTTGCTTCTTTCATTGTCTTTCCTCAAGCCTTCCTTTATCCACATCTCTATGTTTTCCACCCATTTGATTTTTCTTCTTCTTCTGAGTTTTCATTTTGCTTCTTTCTTAGGCTGTCTAAGTCATAATTTATTGTCGGTTCCTAATTGTCCAGAGGGCAGTTAAAAGTCAACCATGTTGCAGTGGGTCTGGAGTCACCAGGCCAAACCAGATAAGGATGGCCGATTTTCCTTCTGTAGTAAACAGTGTTCGACAGAGTCACATGGTCACCATTAGGCTAGCTTTTGTTGCTCCATATTTTTTTTGAATTCAAATTTTACCATCAGCCATGGTGGGACTTGAACCCCTATTCTTAGAGCATTAACATGGGGTTCTGAATTAACTAGGAGAAAGTGAGGATTGCAGATGCTGGAGATCAGAGCTGAAAATGTGTTGCTGGAAGGGCTCATGCCCGAAACGTCGATTCTCCTGCTCCTTGGATGCTGCCTGACCTGCTGCGCTTTTCCAGCAACACATTTTCAGTTCTGAATTAATTGTCAACTAACATTAGCACCACATTGTCATTTTATTGTTGGATCGACATTTCTATTGACACTATGTGGCGCTCGCTCGCTCACTCTCTAACTGTAGTTAGCAGCTGCCTTGATTGGAAATAACTCCAGAGATAATGAATGACTTATTATCATCTTCCAGGAGTCCTTCAATTCTGGAAAAGTCAAAGAGAATTGGAAAACTGCCAATGTAACACCCTCATTCAACTCGGAAACGGAAGACAGATAACTATAGTCGAAAGTGTAGTGCTGGAAAAGCACAGTGTGTCAGGCAGCATCCGAGGAGCATGAGAATCAGGCATAGTTATAGGCAAGTTAGCTTAACATGTGTCTTTGGGAAACTGTTAGAATCTATTCTTAAGGATATTAGAGCAGTGCATGATTTCATGAAGGTGAAATCATGCCAGGCAAATTTATTAGAATTCATTGAGGAGATACAAACAGGACAGATAAAAGGGTACCAACAGATCTAATGCATTTGAAATTGCAAAAGGCTTTTGGTAAGGTACTGCACATAAGGCTATTTAATACGCTAAGAGCTCATGGTATTGGGGTTACTACATTAGCATGGATAGAGGATTAGCTAACTAAAAAACAGAGTTAAAACTTGTCTTTAAGGGCAAACACTTGGCAGATGGAATAGAATGTGGGAAAACGTGAGAGTTTATGCAACTAAGAAAGTTAAGGATCGTAGCAAATCCCTTTAGCAGGAAGAAGAGAGGAGCTTAAATAGCGAGAGACTGCAGAAAACTGCAGCGCAGATGGATTCATGAATCCTCATGCAGAAATTTCAAAAGCTATGCATAAGTTCAGCGCACATAAGGGAAGGTAAATGGAATGTTGATCTTTATTTCAAAGGGAATGTAATATAAAAAAGTGAACTCTTACTAAAACTATACAAGCCTTTGTTAGACCACATTTGGAGCAGTTTTGGTCACTTCATTTAAAGAGAGATGAGGACAGGTTCAGTAGTTTGGGCCTGTACCCATTAGAGTTCAGAAGAAAGAGAGATTACCTTATTGAAAAAGCAGAGATCCAAGGGAGAACCTGATCAAAGTGTCTAAGATTATGAGGGAAGTGGACAGGGTGACTAGAAAACAACATTCCCCTTAATTGAAGGATCATCAACAAGGGGGCATAATTTTAAGGCAAAAAGCAGGAAATTTAGAGGTGATTTGAGGCTTTGTTTTCAATTCAGAGGTTTGGGAGGGTAGATGAGGTAGGAAATCTCACAATCTCTGAAAAGAACTTGGATGAGCACTTGAAATGTCATAACATTCAAGTTTATGGACCAGGTTTTGGACTGAGACTCGTGTAGATTTGGTGTAGCCTTTTGTTGGCAGAGACTCAATGGGCCAAAGGGCCGCTTCTGTTCTGTACGATTCCATGAGATATCCAGAAACATTATTGCTTTATTCTACATTAATATACAAATTTTGTTTATAAAATTGGTGTGAGGTGGAAAAGGGTGTGTCAGCCAGTTCATCAATATTCTTCATATTGTATTTCTTTACTGTCAAACAAATCATTTCTCTATGGTGACTTTACCTTTATATGGCAAGCACATAATTAAAACCGTTAATACATTTGTGTCTTCATGTAAACGTAACTGCAAAAGAATTATGCTAATAAACAGGACACATTAAATGTGAAAAAAATTGCCATTTTAAAATGATCTAATATATGACTCTCAAATCCTCTTTCCCAATTTGGCAAGCATTTATACTCCTACACTTTACTGTTGTCACGCCATGGGATTTCTCTTCATGCATATAAAAACTTCCTGCATTATTAAACCAGTCAAAACAAACTTCTCAGAGTTCAAAATTAACACCGAGAACCAGACATGGCAATGCCAAAGTAGGACTGGCCATTCAAAGAGGTCGCTTACAACTTTAAAACAGACAAGTATAGCTTAATATTTTCAGTCCACCAACTGATTAGACCAAGAATCAATGTGCATATCAAGAAATGTGATGTCAATTTTTCACACAAAATGTATTTATACTTGAGCTGTATCTGCAGGGAGAGATCAAGCTGACTGCACTTCATGTCCTGTCAATCAGTCCTCATAAAATCAATATCCTTTAGATTGGAATCTTATTTAAAGCCAGAGAGCCTGCTATTACATTACATTATCTGACTGGCAAATAATTTCATGGGTATTAGGCTGGTGTGCAGAATGAAAACATAATGTGCTCAAACACATAAATAAAACTATCAAAATGGCACAAATCAACTATGGTTGGTCCATGCTTGATGATTTTCTGTGCATCAATCTGACATAGTCAGACATTTCATTTTGTTTTTATTTTTAAATTATATTTAATAAACTAGTTGCAAGAGTGAGATTCACTAAAATCTGACTAACAATGTCTCAGGATCCTGAAAGGCAAGGTACAGCTGGACCATCATCATTGAGGCCTTCATACACCATAGTGTAGACTGGCTCTGCACAAACAGAGCTCTGTACCTCTTCATTAGCAAAATCTGTGAGCTTAATCCAAAACAGAACAATGATTGTCAATCCTTTAAACTCCACTTCAGTCCAGAGAAAGAGAATCAGTCTTACAACAATGATTACAGAATATAAAGCAATATGTTATCAACATCGCATTGTTCAAAGAATAAACTGAAAAAGTGAACAACTTAGAGTTATAGAGTTGTACAGCACGGAAACAGACCCTTCGGTCCAACTCGTCCATGTCGACCAGATATCCTAACCTAATCTAGTCCCACTTGACAGCACTTGGCCCATATCCCTCTAAACCCTTCTATTCATATACCCATCCAGATGACTTTTAAATGTTGTAATCGTACCAGCCTCCACCACTTCCTCTGGCAGCTCATTCCACACCCATACCACCCTCTGCGTGAAAAGGTTGCCCCTTAGGTCTCTTTTATATCTTTTCCCTCTTATCCTAAACCTATGCCCTCTAGTTCTGGACTTCCCCACCTCAGGGAAAAGACTTTGTCTATTTATCTTATCCGTGCCCCTCATGATTTAATAAACCTCTATAAGGCCACCCCTCAGCCTCTGACACTCCAGGGAAAATAGCCCCAGCCTATTCAGCCTTTCCCTATAGCTCAGATCCTCCAACCCTGGCAACATCCTTGTAAATCTTTCTGAACACTTTCAAGTTTCACAACATCCTTCCGAGAGGAAGGAGATCTGAATTGCACGCAATATTCCAACAGTGGCCTAACCAATGTCCTGTACAGCTGCAACATGACCTTCCAACTCCTGTACTCAATACTCTGACCAATGAAGGAAAGCATATCAAATTCCTTCTTCACTATCCTATCTACCTGCGACTCCACTTTCAAGGAGCTATAAACCTGCACTCCAAGGTCTCTTTGTTCAGTAACAGTCCCTAGGCCCATACCATTAATGTATAAGTCCTGCTAAGATTTGCTTTCCCAAAATGCAGCACCTCACATTTATCTAAATTAAACTCCATCTACCACTCCTCAGCCCATTGGCTCATCTGATCAAGATCCCATTGTAATCTGAGGTAACCTTCTTCATTGTCCACTACACCTCCAATTTTGGTGTCATCTGCAAATTTACTAACTATACCTCTAATGCTCACATCTAAATCATTTATGTAAATTATGAAAAACAGTGGACCCAGCACTGATCCTTGTGGTACTCCAAAGGTCACATGCCTCCAGTCTGAAAAACAACCCTTTACCACCACCCCCTATCTTTTACCTTTGAGCCAGTTCTGTATCCAAATGGTTAGTTCTCCCTGTATTCCATGAGATCTAACTTTGCTAACCAGTCTGCCATGGGGAACCTTGTCGAACGTTTTTCTCAAGTCCATATAGATCATGTCCACCACTCTGCCCTCATCAATCCTCTTTGTTATTTCTTCAAAAAAACTCAATCAAGTTTGTGAGACATGACTTCCCCCACATAAAGCCATACTGACTATCCCTCATTGGTCCCTGCCTTTCCAAATACATGTAAATCCTGCTCCTCGGGATTCCCACCAACAACCTGCCCATCACCAATGTCAGGCACACCGATCCATAGTTCCCTGATGTTGCCTTACCACCTTTCTTAAATAGTGGCACCACATTAGCCAGCCTCAGCAAGGGACCCAGTCATCACTTCCCTAACTTCCCACAGAGTTCTAGGGTACATCTGATCAGGTCCTGGGGATTTATCCACTTTTATGCGTTTCAAGACATCCAGCACTTCCTCCTCTGTAACAATGGACATTTTTAAAGCTGTCACAATTTTTTCCCTATAGTCTATATCTTCCATGCTCTTCTGCACAGTAAACACTGATGCAAAATACACCAGGGAGGCTATGAATGTCTGCTCAAGAGTTCCTGCTCCATAGCTTTGTCACTTGGAAACAGGTGCGAATGACAATATGAACCATTCAATCAAAGTTGATTAATGCATTTTATACCTTGTAGATTTTCTTTGGAAACTAGAAACGAGAGTGGATCTTTCAGCCTCTAGAATCTGCCCTGTCATTCAATTAGATCCTGACTGATCTATACCCAATTTCATTTATGTTCAATTCAATCATATGCTTGGATTCCTTTACCTAATAAATCTAGGGCCCACCCCCCACCCCCCTTGCGACACAGTGGTAGTATCCGTACCCCGGACTGGGAGGCTGTGTACAAGTCTCACCTGCTCCAGAGGTACGTAATAACATCTTTGAACAGGTTGATCAAGAAAATAGGTTAAATCAAAAAATCTTTACAAAACAATCTCTCGAAGTTTTCAATTGAACCAACCGCAACAGTATTTTTGGGAGAATGCTCTGATTATCTGGAGCCTTTATTAGATTCGTCTGGATTACAGGTAGTTAGATCAGCAAAGAACACCTCAGGCAAAGATGAATTGACTATAGAAGATGCTATAGTGTATCCAGTAGAGGTCTTGTAGTGCAGTGTGTAGCATCCAGAACTAATTCCCAAGTCAATCGCAACTGGCCTAACTCTGAATGAAGATGATGTTCCATGGTCCTGGACTCCACATCTAACAGGACATTTTACCATTTGAGCTGAATGGACCCAATTATAGCCTATGTTTTAATCAACCTGCTCAGTGATATTATTACACACATATGGAACTGGTGGGACTTGAACCCAGGGTATCCTTGGACCTAGTTATAATTATTAGCATCCCAATTAGATCAACCTTCAAACCTCTCATTTCTAACCAATACAAAGGAGTTATTGGCCCTTATAATTAAATCATTTAAGTTCCTCTATCATTGTGGTGGATATATCATTCTGTGGTGGCAGTATGCTATATTTTACCCAGAGAGCCCAGGTTAGTTGACAGCTATGGTCAATGATCATAGGGAATCCAATGTTCATTCCACCACATGGTTCATGAGAAAATCCATCCAAACTTATCACCTGTCATTGGCATATATTAGAAGGCTTTGCAGGTGGTCAGCTGGTTGGCTTCAATGTTCTATTGTGAATGTACCTTTCTTAGTCATTAAGTTTCAGAGTGGGACTTGAACGTGGAGCTTCTGATTCAGATATAGGGATGCTACACACTGCACTGCAAGACCCCCACTAGATGCACTACAGAGTCTTCTAAAGTCAAGTCATCTTTCCTGAGGTGTGTTTTCCTGATTTAACTACCTGTAACCCAGATGGATCGAATAAAGGCTCCAGATAACCAAAGCATCCCTTCCACACTTTACATTCTAAAGCCCTTGAGATAAAAGCAAACTTTTTCTTTTTAAAAACTGCTGTGTAAATTTTGGCAATTAACATTAGATTTCGATTCCCTACAGTGTGGAAACAGGCCCTTCGGCCCAACAAGGCCACACCGATACTCCGAAGTGTAACCCACCTATTCCCCTGCCCCATTATTCTATATTTAAGCCTGACTAATGCACTTAACCTGCACATTCCTGAACACAATTCACCTAAGCTGCACATTTTTGGATTGTGGGAGGAAACCCATGCAGACACGGGGAGAGTGTGCAAACTCCACACAGACAGTTGCCCGAGGCTGGAATCAAACCTGGGTCCCTGGGGCTGTGAGGCAGCAGTGTTAACCACTGAGCCACCATGCTGAATGGTCACAAACAGCCGAAAACAGAACTGAAATCATGACAGAAAAAAAATGTGTTTATCAAGACGTAGAAATACAGAAAATAGGACCAGGAGTCGGCCGTTTGGCCCTTTGACTCTAATCTGTCATTCGATAGGATCATCGCTGATTATCCAACTCCTTCCCTGTTCCCAATTTCTTGACATACACTTCGATCCCTTTAACCCTAGAGCAGTAGGCACAGGGTCACTAGAATGGAATGGGAAATCAATTTCTCTGGATCAAGTTCATCTTACACAGAATGTGCTAATATCTTAATTGCTGAAGCTTGCTAATGGCTAGCTAATGGTTAATATAGTCAACAAGGTAGCTTGTGACAGGAGGGCAGAGTCTGAACACATACACAGGTAGACTGAATGGATCCACTCGATACATTGCCTTCAAACACTTCTAAGTAAAACTGCACAAATATGAGGGGTGAATGATTAAGTAATACCTGGATGAACAGCTTCGATGTACCATGTCAGAACTCCATAAACAGTAGCATCCACGATGAGCATGACCATGGAGAGCAGAAGGTTGAAATCATCTCCTTCTACTGGTGACTGGTTCAAGGTGTGCCACTGGATTCCAACACCTGCCACCTCATAGAGAGCAAAATATTTCGAACCAAGCCCGAATGCAGTTGTGGACATGAGGGACTGAAAGACCAAAGAACAGATTTAGTGCTTAATACTTCTTATTTTCTGTTAGCATTAAAGTGTTTGATTAAGAGTGTGTGAATATATCTACATTTTAGTTATGAAACATCGTGATAACACTGCACACAGTTCTTACTGACGGAATACAGACATCCTATAGTTTTGAGAAACTTGAGAAGAATGTTTCTAGGAAAGTGCATTTTAAACATCTGTGTGGTATCTTTTTTTTCTGTCTGTGACAATTCTTGTGACACAAAACTGATTGCTTCTCTTCCTCACCACTGCCCACCCCGCCCCCCACACCTATCCGCTCTTGTCCTCCTCCCAGCACTACACCAGGGTCATTGTGCAGTTTAGTACCAGCTCTTCAAAATGTTTGTATGTAGGTGAATGCATTTAATAGAAATCTCTAGGGTTGTGTTACGCCTAGTTCTGTAGTGACCAGAGTCCAACATGTCTTGAGAGTAGGGCTGCTTTATAGAGTCACAGAGATGTACAGCATGGAAACAGACCCTTCGGTCCAACCTGTCCATGCTGACATGATATCCCAACCCATTCTAGTCCCACCTGCCAGCACCTGGCCCATATCCCTCCAAACCCTTCCTATTCATATACCCATTCAAATGTCTCTTAAATGTCGCAATTGTACCAGCCTCCACCACATCCTCTGGCAGCTATTTCCATACACGTATCACCCTCTGCGTGAAAATGTTGCCCCTTTAGGTCTCTTTTATATCTATCCCCTCTCACCCTAAACCTATGCCCTCTAGTTCTGGACTCCCCCACCCCAGGGAAAAGACTTTATCTATTTATCCCTCATAATTTTGTAAACCTCGAAAAGATCACCCCTCAGCCTCCGACGCTCCAGGGAAAACAGCCCCAGGCTGTTCAGCCTCTCCCTGTAGCTCAGATCCTCCAACCCTGGCAACATCCTTGTAAATCTTTTCTGAACCCTTTCAAGTTCCACAACATCTTTCCAATAGGAAGGATACCAGAATTGCACTCAATATTCCAACAGTGGCCTAACCAATGTCCTGTACAGCCGCAACAGGACCTCCCAACCCCTGTACTCAATACTCCGACCAATAAAGGAAAGCATACCAAATGCCTTCTTCACTATCCTATCTACCTGCGACTCTACTTTCAAGGAGCTATGAACCTGCACTCCAAGGTCTCTGTTCAGCAACACTCCCTAGGACCTAACTATTAAATGTATAAGTTCTGCTAAGATTTGCTTTCCCAAAATGCATCACCTCGCATTTATCTGAATTAAACTCCATCTGCCGCTTCTCAGCCCATTGGCCCATCTGGTCCAGATCCTGTTGTAATCTGAGGTAACCCTCTTCGCTGTCCACTACACCACCAATTTTGGTGTCATCTGCAAACTTACTAACTGTACCTCTTATGCTCGCATCCAAATCATTTACGTAAATGACAAAAAGTAGAGGGCCCAGCACAAATGGACAACCATTTCCATAATCTCCCTTGTGCTTCCAGGATCCAACTGCAGAAATGAAAATATGCATAATATGCATGAAGGTTGACCTCAATTGGACCACATTACAGATTCCCTTTCCTTGCCTCCCTTTTCATTGACTTAATAAAGGGCATCGGTGTAAAATAGTCACCAAGAAATCAATATGGAATTCAGAGAAACAGTGACACTCTAAAAGCAGCAATAATGTGGAAGATGTTACTATAGGGAACAGTAGAAGCAAATGAAATAAATGCTTTAAAGGGAAAGCTGGACAAGTATTTAAGGGAGAAGGGAATAAATGGATACAGTAGTTGAGAGAAAAGTCAGAGGAGGCTCAAGGGGAGCAGAAACATGTTGAAAATGAAGATAATGTAATATGGTTGTGCCAAGTGGTCGGTTTCTGTTCCGCATATTCTAGGTAATTAGACGCAATATTGAGCGATTCCAGACAAATTTGTCCTGCTGTTCACTATACAGGAAATGTATCCACAGAGACACATCCAAATCCATTACTTTGATGTGTCTGCAAATGCAGCACAATAAAAAAAGCAGACAAGGGAGGAGAGGTTAAATTGTGGCCATGCATATTACACTGCCCTCATTTTCAACATGAGCATAACTTCCCTACTTTGTAGAAATAAAGTCGAGTGTTTGGTTAGGATGGCCTTGTGAACCTGCAGTGACTGGCGTGTTTATCTTCGAAGACCTTGTTGCCTCTCTACTCACCCTAGACCTGCACCTTCCAAGTAATGTGACCTTCATATTCTTCCTACCAAAACATACAACCACACATTTATCTGTGTAGAACTTAATTTGACAATTATGCAAATGTGTTAACATATCCCTGTTACGCATTGCATTATTTAGTTTGTCCAATAGATCCTTTGTATAAATTTCAAACGCAGTCATCTGACTGCTCATCTCATGCCATGCTGACCTATTCGATCTCTCTGGTAAATACTGTAAAATAAGTATTTAACACATCGGCCATCTCTTTATTACTGGGATATTGTCTTGTCTATCCCTCCAAGATCCTATTCCTGTCATAGCCTTACATTTTTTATTGATGCGTTTTTAAAATATTTCACTATTTTACGTTCATAATTCAATTTTATAATTCCTCTTTGCTTGCCTAATTGACTTGGGTTTTTATTTCTCCCATTATCTCTTTGAATTCATTCTTATTATGTACTCCTCTACAACTATAAAATTAATACACGACTCTTCCCTAACCCTCAATTGTTC
Source organism: Chiloscyllium plagiosum (assembly GCF_037043375.1). NCBI lineage: Eukaryota > Metazoa > Chordata > Chondrichthyes > Orectolobiformes > Hemiscylliidae > Chiloscyllium > Chiloscyllium plagiosum. The sequence continues at coordinate 44,992,522 of NW_028270159.1, forward strand.
CCTGAGGTCTTTATTCATCCATGAAGTCTTCCTGCTGTTTTGTTTCTCTGCTCCCTCCTAGTGAAACAGAATTCTCCTGCACTCGGATTTCTATTATTATTATTCTACTTTAGTGTTTGCCGATTTTACTTTCACAAGTTGTTTTTTCAGCCTGTCAAAACCTATTTTACTCCAAGCTATTAACTTAATTTTCATCTTCCTCTCATCATTATAAAGGGGACAGCATGGTGTAGTGGTAATGTCAATGGACTCGTCATTCAAAAGCCCAAGCTCATGTTTCTGGGCTTGAGTCCCAGATGGTGAAATTTTAACTCAATAAATTTGGAATTAAAATGTGAGCCTAATTGTATTCAGTAACCACTGTCAACTGTTGTAAAGATCAATTTGGATCACTAATACCCTTTAGGGAAGGAAATCCTACCTGGTCTAGCCCACATGTGACTCCAGACCCACAATAATGTGTTTTGCTCCTATGGGTGTGTCTTAAGGGGCCCAAAGAAGCCACTACAACAGTATGGGAATCAAGGATTATGGCGAAAGGGCAGGAAATTATATGTGAGAAGTTTTGGATCAGCAATGACCCCCTTAGTGAATGGCAGAGCAGGCCAGAGGGGTGAGACAACTTACTCCTGTTCCTATTTCTTATGGTCTTAAACTGTGATGTGGAGGTGCCGGTATTGGACTGGGGTGGACAAAGTCAGAAGTCACATGACACCAGGTTGTCATCCAACAGGTTTATTTGAAATTGTAAGCCTTCAGAGTGTAGGCCCTTCATGAGGTGAAGTCGCCACATCGGATGCAGAGGATGCAATAGATGATGTGTGTGGAGGTGCAGGTGAATTTGTGGCGGATATGGAAGTTTCCTTTGGGGCCTTGGAAGGAGGTGGGGGGGAGGTGTGGGCGCAAGTCTTGCACCTCCTGCGGTTGCAGGGGAAGGTGCCGGGAGTGGAGGTTGGGTTGGTGGGGGGTGTGGATCCACAATATAGAAGATGTGGCCTCCTCTATATTGGGGAGACAGGCTGCCTACTTGCGGAGCGTTTCAGAGAACACCTCTGGGACACCCGGACCAACCAACCCAACCATCCTGTGGCTCAACACTTCAACTCCCCCTCCCACTCCACCAAGGATATGCAGGTCCTTGGACTCCTCCATCGCCAGACCACAACAACACGACGGTTGGAGGAAGAGCACCTCATCTTCCGCCTAGGAACCCTCCAACCACAAGGGATGAACTCGGATTTCACCAGTTTCCTCATTTCCCCTCCCCCCACCTTGCCTCATTCAAATCCATCGAACTCAGCACCGCCTTCCTAACCTGCAATCTTCTTCCTGATCTCTCCGCCCCCACCCCAGTCTGACCTATCACCCTCACCTTGACCTCTTTCCACCTATCGTATTTCCAATGCCCCTCCCCCAAGTCCCTCCTCCCTACCTTTTATCTTAGCCTGCTGGACACACTTTCCTCATTCCTGAAGAAGGGCTTATGTCCGAAACGTCGATTCTCCTGTTCCCTGGATGCTGCCTGACCTGCTGCACTGTTCCAGCAACACATTTTCAGATTTGAATATAAAACACTTACCTCGTGAATGAAGGCTGAATAGGAGCGGAGGTGGACATAGGGACTGCTGGCTAAGAGAACTAACATATTGAGGCAGTGGCTAAACCCAAAACACGACACGTGCAGTGTCTCCCACCTGTCCTCCTCCTTGAACCAAAAAAACTCTGTCTAAAGGGCTGGTAAGGGAAGGTTGTTTTTTTTTCTTTATCACTCTTGGTAGTTTAGAGCAGAGGGGATGGAGGTTAGGGCATCCCAGATGGTACATTGCCTCCTGGGTGCCAGGGTCAGGGTTGTCTCGGATTGAGTCTACAGGATTCTTAAGGGGGAGGGTGAGCAGCCAGAAGTTGTGGTACACATCGGTACCAATGATACAGCTAGGAAAGGGGATGAGGACCTGAAAAGTGAATATAGGGAGTTAGGTTGGAAGTTAAAAGGCAGGACGAGCAGAGCAGTAATCTCAGGATTGCTACTGGTGCCATGGGCTAGTGAGGCTAGGAACAGACAGCGAGTGCAACTGAATATGTGGCTGCAGGGCTAGTGTAGGAAGGCGGGCTTCAGATATGTGATTCATTTTGGAAGGTCAAATTCGAATGCAGATTACAGTGTTAAAGGCAGGATTCTTGGTAGTGTGGAGGAACAGAGGGATCTTGGGGTCCACGTCCATAGATCCCTCAAAGTTGCCACCCAAGTTGACAGGGTTGTTAAGAAGACATATGGCGTGTTGGCTTTCATTAGCAGGGGGATTGAATTTAAAAATTGAGAGGTTATGTTGCATCTCTATAAAACCCTAGATAGATCACACTTGGAATATTGTGTTCGGTTCTGGTTGCATCATTATAGGAAGGATGTGGAAGCTTTAGAGAGGGTGCAGAGGAGATTTAGCAGAATGCTGCCTGGACTGGAGGACAGGTCTTATAAATAAAGTTTGAGGGAGTTGGGGCTTTTCTCATTGGAGCGAAGAAAGATGAGAGGTGACTTGATAGAGGTGTACAGGATGATGAGAGGCATAGATAGAGTGGATAGCCAGAGACTTTTTCCCAGGGCAGAAATGGCTATCACAAGGGTGCATATTTTCAAGATGATTGGAGGAAGGTTTAGGAGAGATGTTGGAGGTTGGTTCTATACACAGAGAGTGGCGGGTGCATGGAATGCATGGCCAGTGGTGGTAGTAGAGTCAGATACAACAGGGATATTTAAGGGACACTTGGATAAGCACAAGGATGACAGTAAATGAAGGGTACATAGGTTAGTTTGATCTTAAGAGTAGGATAAAAGTTTGGCACAACATCGAGAGCCGAAGGGCCTGTATTGTGCTGTACTGTTCTATATTCTGTTGGACTATAACCGATCTTAAACCAGAGAGGCAAGTGAGCACCCTAACCCTAACTAGAAATGACCACAGCAAATGTAGCCCTGTCAACTTTGCAAAGTCCTCCTTACCAACATCTGGGAGATTGAGCAAAACTTGGGAGAGCTGTCTAGTCATAATTACACAAATATGTTGCAGGAAATATCCCAGAAACTCAGCATGGGATATCTTGTCCAAACAGCAGAGGTGGCACAGTGGCTTAAGTCAGAAAGGAGTCTGTCCTTAACATTGATTCTGGGCCCCAGGGGAACAGATCAAACATGGAAAAGGAAACCTCCTGCCCCTCACACCATCCCTCAGCTGATGAAACAGCACTCCGCCTTGTTGACACCATGTGGAGGTAGCACTGAGGGTGAAATCAATGCCTACTCTGTATGATTTCCATGTTCACCACCAATAGTGGCTCAGCAGCAGAACTACAGAGCGAGTGGCTCGAGTCCGAAAGGACATAGGTAAAGTCTGCAGCAGGTGGTGAGGGAACTAATAAGAAAGGAAAGACATACCTGATCTCCACCTCACTAATCTACCTGTAGTAAGTCTTTGACAGCAGTGGTAAAAGTGGCCACCACTCAGTCCTTTGAGACAAAGTCCCGCCTTCAAATTGAAAATACTTTACATTGCGTTGTGTGGCAATATTGTCAGGTAAAATGGAAGACTTCAAACAGATCTAGCCACTGAACATTCATGAGGCGCTAGGGCTTATCAATAGCAGCATCTTCCTCTAACACAATCTGCAACCTCATCGCGCAGCATATACCCCACTCTACCATAATCATCAAGCCAGGAGATCAACCTTAGTTCACTAAAGCATACAAATGGTCATGCCGCGAGCACACCCAAAAACGGATTGTCAATCCAGAGAAGCTACAACACAGCAGGAACTGTGTGCCAAAAAAAGAGGAGAAACAGCCCAGGGCTAAATGATCCCACACCAACAGGGCAGCACGGTGGCTCAGTGGTTAGCACTGCTGCCTCTCAGCACCAGGGACCAGTGTTCAATTCTAGCCTCATATGACTGTCTGTGTGGAGTTCACACATTCTTCCCGTGTCTGCCTGTGTTTTGAAGGGTGCTCCAATTTTTCTCGCACAGTCCAAAGATGTGCAAGTTAGGGTGGATTGGCCATGCTAAATTGCCCATAGTGGCCAGGGATGTACAGGCTAGTTGGATTAATCATAGTTAACGTGGGGATATAGGGTTGGGGTGGGTCTGGGTGGGATGTTCTTTGGAGGTTTGCGTAGACCCAATGGACTGAATGATCTCTATCTGCACTGTAGGGATTCTAACAGAACAGATCTAACTCACAACCAGTTGGTAATGGTCGTTGGTTGGATAAATGAACAATCAAAAGCAAGTCCAGGCTCTGCAGATTTCCCCAACGGCCATGGAGAGCCCAGAACATCAGTGCAAAAGACACGACTGGGGTATTTGCATCAACCTTCAGCCGGAAGTGCCAAGTGGTTGATCAATGGCTGACTACCTTCTGAGGACCCCAGCATCACAGATATCATTCTTCAACCAATTCAATTCAATGCCTGTGATATCAAGAAGTGGCTGAAGACACTGCAAGGTATAAAGGTCACGACAATATTCTGGCGATTCTATTGAAGACTTGTGTTCTAGAACTGGCCGGGTCCCTGACCACGCTGTTCCAGTACAGCTACAACAGTGGCATTTATCAACAGTGTGAAAAATTGCCCAGGTATGTCCTATAAGCAAAAAGCAGGACACATGCAATCTGGCTACATTCCTGATGAAGAGCTTATGCTCAAAACGTCGACCCTCCTGCTCCTCGGATGCTGCCTGACCTGCTGTGGATTTCCAGCGCCACACTTTTTGACTCTGATCTCCAGCATCTACAGTCCTCACTTTCTCCCAACTGCTGCTCTGCCTGTCCACACTCAATCATCAGTAAAGTGATCAAAGGGGTCGTTGATAATGCTACCCAGTGGAGCCCACAAAGGTCTGGCAGCATACAGAGTTCATGTTTCGAGTCCAGCAACTCTTCTTCAGAATCTTTGTCACAATGTCACTCAGTTTGGATTCCAACATGAAAACTCAACTCCTAATCTCCTGTATCTAGCAGAATTTCGCTGGTGTTCAGCACCATTCTGGTCTCCTTAGATACTGAGATGGTCTGTGCCCATATGCAGCAAGGACTAAGCAACATTCAAAATTGGGCTGATAAGTGGTAAATGTCCTTCATGCCTCTGAAGTGGTAGGCAATGATCACCTTCAACAAGAGAAAATCTAACTGTCACTCCTTGGCGCTCAATGGCATCACCATTACTGAATCCCACCACGATCAACAGTTTATGGGTTACCATTGATGGTATTTGAACTGAACTAGTCATATTAATATTGTGACTACAAAAGCAGGTTAGGAGACAGAGAATGTGGTAGTTAGTAACTCACCTCCTGACTCCCCCAAGTCTTTCCATAAGACACTAGCCAAGCATGTGAGAATACTCCCCATTTAAGTGCAGCTCCAACAATACCCAAAAAAACTCAAAACCATGCAGGTCAAAGCGGCTCACTTGACTGGCCCACTGACCACCATATTCAACATTTACACCCTTCATCAATGGAACATAGTGGTGGTAGTGTCTACATTCTATAAGGTACACTGCATTAACTCACCATGGCTCTTCAAACAGCCCCTGTCAAACCTATGACTACTATTACCTAGAAAGACAAGGGCAGTGGTGCATGAGGATACAATCATCTGCAAATTCCCTTCCGAGTCACATGTAATCCTGACTTCGAACTACATTGCTGCTCTTTCACTGTGTCAACATTCTACAACCCTCTTCATAATATCACTGTGGGAGTCTGTACAGACCAAGGACTACAGCAGTTCAGGAAGGCAACTCATCACTACCTCTTCCAGGGCAATGAGAACTAGGCAATAAATGTTGACCTAGTCAGCAATACAAATATGTTATGGACACTATTGCCAAAGTATTCCCTGACCTTTCCTTCTGAACTCTGCTTTGGTCCACTCCACCCCCCCACCACAATAAATGGATTCAGTAGCATTTTTTTTATTTTTTGATTTTTGACAGATTGGGTTAGAAAGCAGTCCCATAACTTTGATTCCCCTTTCTCTTTATCTACCTCATCTGTCCAATTAATTTCAGAGGGATTTGCAATTTCCCAGGATTCTTTGTTTTGTTACACTATTCTGATTTTTCTGCATAATTTTCCCCTTTCTCTATTAGGTTATCTGTAGACTACACCTATTAATGTGATAGATTCTTTATCTCATCCATAACAATTCAACATAGTAATTTTGTGCCATCATTCCCCCTGCCATTATGTTACCCCAAATAAGTCTACCTACTTCACCTCCTTCCCCAATATTTCTCTATAGGTTACACCCTGCAAGGTTTACTTCCAAGACTTGATTTTGCAATGGCTCTCTCTCAGAAATCCCTATTATATCTGCTTCCGTCCAACTCATGATTGCCATCAGTTCCCTGTTTTAGTATGCATGCTGTGAACTACTGTATAGATATTTTCCTTCATTCTAGAATTGAGTACACACCGAAGAACGTTATGAATCATGATATTCTTTCTTAATATACATACCGCAATGCACTTCTCAAATGCTGTGATCCTATCATGGGCTACCTCCTCACGGATAGCCACATACATGTATGGAACGTAGCTGAGGAAATAAATGATCCCACCGCATGCTGAGGCTAGCTTTGCCTTGGAGTAGACCACAGAGATCAGGAAACTGTTAAGAGACGAAGGAAGAAGTCAGTGCCATGAAAGTTATAAGACCAGTTTTCCATTTCATCAGAGGGGAACATTGGGTTTAACTTGTCCCAATATGTCACTAAGATGCTGTGCAGTATTTGTAACAAGGAAATGTCCACTAAGTGATATCAAATTGTGTGGCAAAGTCTACGGCACAGTGATAATGTCACTGGACTAATCAATACAGAGGCCCAGTCTAATGCTTTGGAGACACAGGTTCAAATCCCTCTGGTAACTGGTGGAATTTAGATTCTGGAATACAAAACTAGTCTCAGTAATTGTAGTTAAAATCTCTTCTGGATCATTAACACCCATTTCGGGAAGGAAATATCCATCCTAACTTAGTCTAGCTACACATCTCCAGATACACAGCAATGTAGTTGACTCTTACCTGCCTTCTGAAATGGCCTAGCAAGCCACTCAAATTAAGAGCAACTAGGGAAACAAATGCTGCCCTGTCTCTGGTAGAGGAGATCAAGATCAAGATGACATAATCTTAAAATTGAAGCTCGTGTATTCAGAAGAGAAAGGAGGAAGCATCCTTCACATACCATATAGGATGGTGGATATTTGGACTTGAATCTCTCTGCAGGCCTTAGCTGCTGGACCGACCAGAGCTTTTGTTATTAAGATAAATACACTTTTCATAGTCAATGCCTATCAACGATGGAGTAAAGGTGCAAAAGTGGCATTGAGGTGCAGACCAGCCATGATCAAATTGGGTGGAGGAGCAGGTTCGCAGGGCTGAATGGCCTGCTCCTATTCTGGTGACTGATGGAAATGTTTGGTAATTGGGTTAACATCATTAGCTCAAGGGAGGTGCTACCCCATCTCCAAAGCAGAAGCTTCAGGTAATAGTCTCGCTCTGGGATGTGTAAGCCACTTGAGGCACATTCACTACATGGCCAAGCAGGTTGATGAATCAATGTGTTAACCCTTTCAATATACCCATACCAGACAGTAAGAGCTGGAATGACTCCTGGTTATTACTGATAACACATCTTGCCAGTTGAACATAGTCAAAGAGAGGCAATTAGCTGAAGAGAAAGGAAATTCTGTAATGTCAAAAATCAAGGCATTTTTTTCTCAACATAAAATTTATGCCACACAAAATTCGATCAAGGCGAGATATTTACAATGGCTAAAAGGGGTGATTCAAAGTAGACAAGCGAGTGTTGAAGCTTCCAATTTTGAATGAGATATGCTAATTCTTAATTCCTGAGTTAGGTTTAACTCTGCTTAATACACTCACCAGAACATGATGGTAGCGATGCCATAGATTGTAAGAAACAGCCAGATTATAAAGGGATCGCTGTGCATCAGCACTTTGCCGTACTTCAGGATGCCAGTCAGTGCTGTCACAGAGATGGAGAGCTGCACAAAGCCAGTGATGAACCAGGCCACCCAATGGACAGCATTGTTCAACCCCATCATCTTCATGACCTGAAGGAAGATACAGCCAGATTGTTCACAAATATTTATCTAGAGGCAGACTTATTCTTCAACACTGACCAGTTCCACACCAGGATCAAGACTCAGGTCTCACAGTTTCTAGGTGACAGTCTTGGCCAATACATCTCCAGCATCTGCAGTCCTCACTTTCTCCTGATACATTGGGCAACTGAAAACCTGGATTTGGCTAGTTCTGCTTTTGTGCAGTAAGTTCAAACAACAAATAAAACTCACCATATTCAGATGGCTGTACCGGTACTGATATTCACACAGCTGATCAATGTGCATGTTTTTTTGGTGAATTGGTTAGACAAATGGTTGTATGTTTGAATGCTTTGAATTTATTGTGAATGCCTTACCTCCTTTTGCTACCAACTGGAGGAAGATTTTCAGTCAAGTAAATATATACACAAGTTGAGCGTGTACCTGTATTCAGTAAGGACATGGAAGATTCCTCTAAAAACATTATGTTCATGCAGCTAAAATGGTGTTGCCACAGCCTATTAGTACTTAACCTATTAGTACGGACCAATAGAGCAAGTAGCTTTTTGGGTGATTTATAAAGGCATCTTCACAAAACAACTATCTGTATCTCATTCTTTAACAAATTGTGAAACACATCTCTCTTTATGGTTGATTTAGATATAGAGTAATAACTATGATTTAATATTTAGGTGGTTAAGCTAGATAACGGAATCAGGAACCATACTAACTGTTCCATGACCTCCTCTGCATGAACATAATTTACCACTAGAAGATACTCAACTTTCCATTTGTCCATCAAATAATCACATCAAGGCTTTTTGTAAATGTAGGATAGTGTTATCCATGTGCAGGCGAGATGGATTAGCCATGGAAAATGCAGGTGAACAGGGATAGGTAGGGATGTAGATCTGGTTAGGATGCTCTTCAGAGGGTTGAATTGGACTCGAGGGGCTAAATGGCCTGCTTCCACCCTGTGGAGATTCTATGATTCAATGAGCTTCATGTGAGTAACACCTGGTTTACAGAATATCACACAGAACTCATTGAAAAACATTGGAAACAAACAACTGAATGATTGCAGAAACAGACATGACGATTAAATGATCCATGTTCCTATGGCTGGCATGCCTCCAAAACTTGTCTTTTTATTTTCCCATATTGCTGTGCACTTCTGGTAATTTTCTGGATTTATTCAGATGTCCAGCATTTGTGTTATAGTTCCAGAGGGACTTGGTTTGCACTGAAGGAAAGCTATCCACTATTTGAAAACACAACTCGTCAACTAGGCTATCGCTCTTAAATCGAGAGTGTGGTGCTGGAAAAGCACAACAGGTCAGGCAGCATTCGAGGAGTAGGAAAATCGACGTTTCAGGCAAAAGCCCTTCATCAGGTAGGGCTCCCAGCCTCTTTCCTGATGAAGGGCTTTTGCCTGAAACGTCCATTTTCCTGCTCCACGGATGCTGCCTCACCTGCTGTGCTTTTCCAGCACCACACTCTCAACCCTAATCTTCAGCATCTGCAGTCCTCACTTTCGCCTTGCTGTTCTTAATTGTACAGTGCATGACAGCAAGCACTACCCATGAATTCTATTATAAAGAAGAAACATTATATATTTAAAAAACAATGTGCAGCCACGAGAATGCTCTTTCAAAGAGCTACATAAAAAGAGTTTGATTTAAGCCTCGGGTGACTGTGTGGAGTTTGCACATCCTCCCCGTATCTGCGTGGGTTTCCTCCGGGTGCTCCGGTTTCCTCCCACAGTCCAAAGATGTGCAGGTTAGGTGAATTGGCCATGCTAAATTACCCATAGTGTTAGGTGCATTAGTAGGGAGTAGGGGAATGGGTCTGGGAGGGTTACTCTTCAGAGGGCCGGTGTGGATTTGTTGGGTCAAAGGGCCTGTTTCCGCACTGTAGGGAATCTAATCTAATCTAAATAATCTCCTCCTGAGCTGTATCATTCTGTGATGTGATCTTTCTACTTGGAATACAAATGAAGGAATAGGATGCAAATCAACCTGTGACAATGTTGTCTGCGACATGAGAGTCAATTGAGACCTTGACAAGTGAACAGCCTAAAGAGAAACAAAACAACCACCGATTTCCCTCTGAATACATCATCTTCAGAGATCCATAGTACAACACTAATAATAATTGCACGTGATAATTATATACATTTAAAAAGAATGACAACGTTCAGATGAAATGTTTGAACCATCCTTTAAGCAGGCAAGACAATAGTGTGCAATGTGTAATCCTAATGACATTATATGATTTTCACTATTCCCAAGAGTAGATGCACACAGGAAGTATGCAACTCTATTGTCTGAATATAAAATATCAAAAGCGCAGCAGATCAGGCAGCATCCAAGGAACAGGAGAATCGACATTTCGGGCATAAGCCCTTCTTCAGGAAAGTTCTTCAGGCTTATGCCCGAAACATCAATTCTCCTGTTCCTTGGATGCTGCCTGACCTGCTGCGCTTTTCCAGCAACACATTTTCAGCTCTGATCTCTAGCATCTGCAGTCCTCACTTTCTCCTGTAAAATATCAAAGCATATCCCTTAATTCAAGAGGTCAATACGACAATGCAGATGGCATTGGGACTCTGGCCCAGATCTTTACCATGACAGACAGCCTCCCCAGCACAATGAAAATGGCCACAAGTTGTAAGTTCTGCATCTGAATCATCACAGTTCTCCTTTCTGCAGAAATGGGAGCAGCAGGTTTCAGACATACATGCTTTACAGATACAGCTGGCCATTTCAATTATCAGCTGTCTTCACCGAAGTAGGATTTTGTATCCATGGAGCGTGAAATCACAAGTATGCAGATTAGGAAAACAAACAAAAACACTTTGCTGATTCTTTTAGATAGCCAGGGTATGGAACGGTGTGGCACGGTGGCTCAGTAGTTAGCACTGCTGCTTCACAATGCCAGGAACCCAGGTTTGATTCCAGCCTTGGGTGACTGTGTGGAGTTTGCACATTCCCTCAGTGTCAGTTTGTCTGCGTGGGTTTCCTCTGGTGCTCCGGTTTACTCCCACAGTCCAAAGATGTGCAGGTCAGGTGATCTGGCCATGTTAAATTTCCCATAGCGTTAGGTGCATTAGTGAGAGGGAAATGTGTCTGGGTGGGTTACTCTTCGGAGGGTCGGTGTGGACTTGTTGGGCTGAAGGGCCTGTTTCTACACTGTAGGGGAATCTAATCTTTAGTGCACCTTTAGAGAGATTAGTATTATTCGAATCTAGTCCCAGGACTCCTCAGGATGGGTATGATATTCTCCGGAAAAGTTAAGAAGCTCTTTGGAATTGTTAGATGTAGGGACAAATGTGTGTGAAAAGTGCATGAACATGTTCCTTTCAAGCACATTGAAACAGTCAACAGACCTGTTAAAATCAACTAGCAAAACAGGCAGAAGCATTTGTCAAAGTGAGCAATCCAGGCTTTTCAAAGTCCTGCCCTTTAAACAGTCGAAAGATCTTTTAAATGGCTGCAGTATTAAAAATAATGACTGCTATTTCAAACTGTCTGTTGACATAAACCATTTTCATCACTGGATTAGCGTTGCATATCTAATTTCAGAAATATTCATTGTGATAGCGAGGTGCCTACAATCTAACAGATTAATTGATAACTACTAATGGTCATACATTCTTTTGTGGGACTATAAATTCCAAAGTTTCTTGGTAAAAGGGGCAGTGCACTTGAATAATATTGGATCTCATTAGATTTTAGTTGAAGGAATATAAGTCGAGCAAATGGGATTTTATGAATGAGTGTGTTTGTTTCAAAACAATGAAGTCTGTAACTGACACCCTGAATTTCATCTCTTTTAGCCCAACACTGCATCTTTGCTCCTGAGGCCTGCCATGGTGGATACTAGTCAAATTGGTATGATAGGTGTAGGGACAAAGGGGGATGGATGGGGGAGTATGGGTTGACTGGGAGACAGTGAGGTCTGCAGATGCTGGAGATCAGAGTGTGTTGCTGGAAAAGCACAGCAGGTCAGGCAGCAGCTGAGGAGCAGTAGAATCAACGTTTTGGGCTGGAGCCCTTCATCAGGAATGAGGGTGGGACTCTCGGGGGTGGAGAGATAAATGGGAGGGGGGGGGGTGGAGCTGGGGAAAAGGTAGCTGAGAGTGCAATAGGTGGATGCAGGTGGGGGTAAGGGTGATAGGTCAGAGAGGAGGGTGGACCAGATATGTGGGAAGGAAGATTGACAGGTCATGAGGGTGGTACTGGGCTGGAAGGTTGGAACTGGGGTAATTATGGGTTGACACTAAGTGGCATGGGGGCTGGGGCACAGGTTGACATGGAGGGGACAAGTGTCATGGGGAGTGGGCAAGGAGTGTAGGTTGGTCTGGAGGGAATGTGCAGCCAAGGAGGGGCACAAGGCAGCATGTTGAGGCATGCAGATGGTATCTGGGGAGGGTGAAAGTTGGGTGAATGCTTCATGTTTAACCCTTTATTTTAAATTTTGGGTACAGTACTAGATCGTTCAGGCAGGCCTTCTGACCAACCTACTTCCACAGCTAGTAAACCTCTCAGTTCTTCTGGGGTCACCACCCTGATTTCTAATTCAGTCTGCCAACCCCTTTGGCATGCTCTACCTCCCTGCACCAACTCTAACTACCCCCACAGCCCCAACTCTACCACAACCCCAACTCTATCCATTGCCCCTGACCGACAACTGGACCTGTGCATAGCCAATTGTCAAGGTTGTGTCGGGAATCCTTTCAACTTGGGGAGGTAAGGTCAGGGCTCAATTTAAGTTACTTGGATATTAACCTCACCATTCAGTAGCTCTCTGAAATTGGGAGCTGGAATGAGACTTTCATACACTGACATCTTCAGTTGGTAATGAGCTACAAGTTATTCTGTGTGATTTAAAAGTTTGAAAAACAGAAAACAATTTTAAATAATTGTGCTTAATATCACAGACTGACACTGACATGGTCGAGGTAACTAGGACAGCATGAAGCAGACCCCAATGTCAGAGCAGGATTAGTTATTCCAGCTGAGGGGTTATGATAGACAACCTATCCCTTCCTGTATGGGGATGCACGGTCATGCTTGTTATGGACTAGGCCAGACCACTCAAAACATTCTTCAGCAGGGAACCCAGACCATAACTTTGCAATTTGTTTCGGTAAGTGTACAGTGAAAATTGGTTGGAGTAAGTTAGCGAGGTTGACTACCAGGTTTAAATCAGACAAAACTTTATTCACAAAATTACACAATGAAACACAAAAAAAACAGAATAAAGAACCCCTACAGAACTCAGTCTATCCAAACTAGATGTAATTATGCTGTTCCGAATTTACACAACAGCCCTAATAAGCAAACCCCTTAAACACAGTAAAAATAAAACAAAGGTTTACAGGTCAAAGTTAGAAGGGTAAAAGGAGAAAGAGTCTGTGTGGGCTGTTTCCACACAGCCCACAACTCAACTCCTTAACTAGTTCTGGATTGAACTTCTCAGCTGGAGAGTTGGCCACTCCCCTTTGACTATTACAGGTTACTTCTAAAGACGTAAAAGCTTTGGCCTAAAGTCTCATCTGTTTATGTATAAACAAAAAGGCCTTTTGTCTCTGTACCAAACCCAGCCGTTTCGGAGCCCCCGGCCTGTTTATGACCCCTCTGAAAAAATCAAGAACACCATATCCTTGAGGAAAGGAACAGCTTTCAGAAAAAAGGGCCAGCTTTGTGACACACTACAGTCCAGAACAGAGAGAACAAACAGGTTGGACAAAGCTCATATCGCTTTCAATGCTGCAATTCAGAAATCCGAAAACTGGCAGTGTGAGCATCTGAATGCAGTTAGATCATAGAAATAAAACTCTGCAAAGAATTGGACTGAAAATTAAATAGATCTAATAATTTTAGGCCATTTGTATTGAAATACATTGAATAAATGTAACACATATTCCAAAAATTGGTCTTCAAACCTTAGCTAATTTAAATAAATATCAGTTAAAATGCAGCTTGAAGGTGCTTTATGAAATATAATTGTGACTCAAATATTTAGCATTCACAAAAAATTCAAGAATGATGGCCTATTCAATCTTTCAAAAACTCACTGAAGTCACAGGTATCAATATGCAACATGTTGAACAGTCAAGCACAGGAATTTTTGGAGAAGGGATGATGACAGAGAGAATAAGAATGCCTGAATTCCATTGTCATGTGTACCTCAGTGTCAGTTTGTTTATCCTCACAACAAATTATAATCCTTTCCCGGAATCGTAACAATTTTCTCCCTATGGGACTGTGTAAAAGTCTAAATCCCTCTTGAGATTCCGGTCTTCAACTTCAAAAGTCAAATTTGCACCTGGTATCTGGTTGATTATTGAATAACTATGAATCATAACTGAACATAAAAATGTTGGTATGCAGATCACAGACCCCTTCCATCCTGACATCCCCTTGTCATTAGATTGTCAGACGTTCTAGTTAACCCAATAAATGCTATATTTCTTTCTACTGTGGAGTTGGTTCAGCATTGGAACCTCCTTGTTGGCAGTGGAAGATGGAGACTTAAATACCTGACAGCAACTATCAATGTGCGGGGTGCCCAACTAGCATCATATTGAGTGCTCAATCCTCAATCAGTCAAGGTAACTTTCCTGAGTCGTGGCAACTTCACATGGGCAGAAAATGGGGGTTAATCATCTCTCAGCCACATTGTAAAAGGGGTGTGTTCTAAACAGTAAATGTTTGTCATGAAAAGTTATTTCAGCTTTCTGAAAAAGATGTTGCTGAATACACGATCAAACCTTACCTCCTTTAGTCTGTGCTCCTTTTCTGCAACAATATGCTGAATCATCATGGCCACTGAATACACCCATGATATAACCATGCAGAGGGGCATCATGTGCTCAATCACAAACAGAAAGCTGGACAAAAAAAGGCAAGGAAGATAATTTTATTAATGCATTCTTTCTTTAAATAGTGATTTATTCTCAATATCCAGTAGTACAGATCAACCTTCAACTAATCGTTTGTTACCTTGTTCCTATCGATATGTAGGAACAATGAGAGACACCCTAACGTGTGTCATGAACACCGAGCTCCACATGAAGCTAATTTTTCAAAATAGCCCTTTTGGCCAAAAGATAGGTGGAAAGGGCACATCTAATTCCCAGCAAGCACCTCATTTCTAAGAATTGCTCAAAGTTTCTAAAATCACACGACATCGGGTTATAATTAAACAAGTTTATTTGAAACGGAAAGCTCCTTCCCAGGCAGCTAGTGAGAGAGACTACATTGGACGGAGAATTTATAAGTAAAAGATTAAAGGGTCATACAATTTATGCGAATGTATTACTAATAAAAATTATGTGTCTGATGTAATCTTTCTCACAAGCTGCTGAGGAAGGAGCAGGGGCTTCAAAAGCTTCTGGTTTCAAATAAACCTGTTGGACTATAATCCTGTGATTTTTTGACTTTGTCCACCCTAGTCCAACACCGGCACCTCCACGTCAGATTGCTGTGCTGATGAGAGTTGAGAAGGGAAAAGACAAACAGGCACATCACCAGGAATCAGGGTACGACTAGTGGTTTTGGTCAGGATCACAAAAACTCCAACGGCCCAAGTGAAACTCTCCTGGAACGGGGACTGTTCCGTGTAGTAGAGAAGAGGATGGGAAGAAAGACCAAATCACTTTGTGGAAAAGGCAGTTTTACCCCAACTACCTAACGAGTACTTTGCATCAGTATTCACCAAGAACAACGTGGATGATGGCAAGCTTGGAGCGGGGTAGCTTGATACACTGGGGCATATCGATATTAAAAAGGAGGTGATGTTGGGTATCTTATATAACATTAAGATTGACAAGTCCACAGGGTCCAAGGGATCCACCCCAGGATACTGAAGGAGGCAAAGGGAGGAGAACACTGGGGCCTTAGCAGAGATCTTTGTATCTGCTTTAGCCATAGCCGAGGTCCCAGACGACTGAAGAATAGACAATGGCATGCCTTTGTTTAAGAAGGGCAACAGGGCTAATTGTGGAACGTATTGTCTAGTGAGCAGGGAAATTAGGTGGAGAAGATTTTAAGGAACAGGATTTACTTGGACCTGGAGAAGGGTGAATTTATTACAGATCGTGCGGATTGCTTTATGCAGGGAGGTCTTGTCTCTCAAACCTGGTTGAGTTTTTTGAGGAATTGACAAAATTGATTGATGCGGATTGAGCGGTGGATGTCGACTGATGAGGGTCAGGCAGTGGATGTCAACTGATGAGGGTAGGGCGGTAGATATCGATTGATGAGGGTCGGGCAGTGGATGTGGATTAGGCAGTGGATGTCGACTGATGAGGGTCGGGCAGTGGATGTCGATTGATGAGGGTCGGGCAGTGGATGTCGATGGATGAGGGTCGGGCTGTGGATGTCGATTGATGAGGGTCGGGCAGTGGATGTCGACTGATGAGGGTCGGGCAGTGGAAGTCGACAGATGAGGGTCGGGCAGTGGATGTCGATTGATGAGGGTCAGGCAGTGGATGTCGATTGATGAGGATCGGGCGGTGGATGTCGATTGATGAGGTTCAGGCAGTGGATGTCGACTGATGAGGGTCCAGCGGTGGATGTCGACTGATGAGGGTCGGGCAGTGGATGTCGATTGATGAGGGTAGGCCGGTGGATGTCGACTGATGAGGGTCGGGCAGTGGATGTCGACTGATGAGGGTCGGGCGGTGGATGTCGACTGATGAGGGTCGGGCGGTGGATGTCGATTGATGAGGGTCGGGCGGTGGATGTCGACTGATGAGGGTCGGGCGGTGGATGTCGATTGATGAGGGTCAGGCGGTCGATGTCGATTGATGAGGGTCAGATGGTGGATGTCGATTGATGAGGGTCAGGCGGTGGATGTCGATTGATGAGGGTCGGGCAGTGGATGTCGACTGATGAGGGTAGGGTGGTGGATGTCGACTGATGAGGGTCAGGCAGTGGATGTGGATTGATGAGGGTCGGGCGGTGGATGTCGATTAATGAGGGTCAGGCGGTGGATGTCGACTGATGAGGGTAGGGTGGTGGATATCGACTGATGAGGGTCGGGCGGTGGATGTCGACTGATTAGGGTCGGGCTGTGGATGTCGACTGATGAGGGTCAGGCAGTGGATGTCGATTGATGAGGGTAGGGCGGTGGATGTCGACTGATGAGGGTCAGGCAGTGGATGTCGATTGATGAGGGTCAGACAGTGGATGTCGACTGATGAGGGTCAGGCAGTGGATGTGGATTGATGAGGGTTGGGCGGTGGATGTCGATTGATGAGGGTCAGGCAGTGGATGTCGATTGATGAGGGTCGGGCGGTGGATGTCGATTGATGAGGGTAGGGCGGTGGATGTCGATTGATGAGGGTCGGGCGGTGGATGTCGACTGATGAGGGTCAGGCGGTGGATGTCGATTGATGAGGGTCGGGCGGTGGATGTCGATTGATGAGGGTAGGGTGGTGGATGTCGACTGATGAGGGTCGGGAGGTGGATGTCGACTGATGAGGGTAGGGCGGTGGATGTCGACTGATGAGGGTCAGGCAGTGGATGTCGACTGATGAGGGTCGGGCAGTGGATGTCGACTGATGAGGGTCGGGCAGTGGATGTCGATTGATGAGGGTCAGGCAGTGAATGTCGACTGATGAGGGTTGGGCGGTGGATGTCGACTGATGAGGGTCAGGCAGTGGATGTCGATTGATGAGGGTAGGGCGGTGGAAGTTGACAAATGAGGTTAGGGCGGTGGATGTCGATTGACGAGGGTAGGGCGGTGGATGTCGATTGATGAGGGTCGGGCGGTGGATGTCGACTGATGAGGGTCAGGCAGTGGATGTCGATTGATGAGGGTCAGGCAGTGGATGTCGACTGATGAGGGTCAGGCAGTGGATGTGGATTGATGAGGGTCAGGCAGTGGATGTGGATTGATGAGGGTCGGGCGGTGGATGTCGATTGATGAGGGTCAGGCAGTGGATGTCGATTGATGAGGGTCGGACGGTGGATGTCGATTGATGAGGGTCGGGCGGTGGATGTCGATTGATGAGGGTCAGGCAGTGAATGTCGACTGATGAGGGTCAGGCAGTGGATGTCGACTGATGAGGGTCAGGCAGTGGATGTCGATTGATGAGGGTCGGGCGGTGGATGTCGATTGATGAGGGTAGGGCGGTGGGTGTCGACTGATATGGGTCGGGCGGTGGGTGTCGACTGATGAGGGTCGGGCAGTGGATGTGGATTGATGAGGTTCGGGCGGTGGATGTCGACTGATGAGGGTAGGGTGGTGGATGTCGACTGATGAGGGTCAGGCAGTGGATGTCGATTGATGAGGGTCATGCAGTGGATGTCGATTGATGAGGGTCGGGCGGTGGATGTCGATTGATGAGGGTGTGGCAGTGGATGTCGACTGATGAGGGTCCAGCGGTGGATGTCGATTGATGAGGGTCGGGCAGTGGAAGGCGATTGATGAGGGTCGGGCGGTGGATGTCGATTGATGAGGGTCAGGCAGTGGATGTCAATTGATGAGGGTCGGGCAGTGGATGTCAATTGATGAGGGTCGGGCGGTGGATGTGGATTGGTGAGGGTCGGGCGGTGGATGTCGACTGGTGAGGGTCAGGCAGTGGATGTCGATTGGTGAGGATGCTGAATGATGTGGGTCGGGCAGTGGATGTTTTCTGCATGGGCTTTATGAAAACATTTGACAAGGTTCCTCATGGTTGGCTAGTATATAAGATTAACCAGTCCAGTCGCATGGAAGCGGAGTTGGCTAGTTGGATACAAAATTGGCTTGGTCATTGAGACAGAGGATAGTCGTGAAGAGTGCTTTTCTGATTGGAGGTCTGTGACCAGTTGTCCTCTGCAAGGATCAGTGCTGTTTGTATAAATATCTTGGATGAAAATGTAGGTGGTCTGATTCTGAAGTTGGTAGATGTCATGCAAGTTAGTAGAGTTGTGGATTGTGAGAAAGGTCATCAAGGATATAGATCAGTTGGAAGGATGGGTAGGGAAATGGCAGATGGGGTTTATCTGAACAAATGTGAGGTGATGCATTTTGGGAGGTCAAATGCAAGAGGAAAGCATACAGTAAATGGTAGGACCCTGAGGAGCATTGAAATGCATGGGATCATGGGGTGTAAGTCAAGAACAACACACATGGATAAGGTGGTATTGGAGGCAAATGGCATGCTTGCCTTCATCAGCTGGGGCACTGAGTATAAAGATGGCAAATCATGTTTTAGATTAGATTAGATTAGATTACTTACAGTGTGGAAACAGGCCCTTCGGCCCAACAAGTCCACACCAACCCGCCGAAGCGCAACCCACCCATTCCCCTACATTTACCCCTTTTATCTAACACTACGGGCAATTTAGCATGGCCAATTCACCTGACCTGCACATCTTTGGACTGTGGGAGGAAACCGGAGCACCCGGAGGAAACCCATGCAGACACGGGGAGAACGTGCAAATTCCACAGTCAGTCGCATGAGTGGGGAATTGAACCTGGGTCTCTGGCGCTGTGAGGCAGCAGTGCTAACCACTGTGCCACCGTGCCGCCCACAATGTTGCAGCTGTATAAAACTTTGGTTTGGACACATTTGGAGTAATGTGTGCAGTTTTGGTTGCCACTATCAGAATGATATGGAAGTTTATGACAGGGTACAAAAAGAGCATTAGATATTGTACTACTTTTCCAGTGCCACACCTTTTGATTTTTTTGTCCTATTATGCCGCAGTTGGGCAGCATGGTGGCTCAGTGGTTAGCACTGCTGCCTCTCAGCACCAGGGACCCAGGTTCGATTCCAGCCTAGGGTGACGGTCTGTGTGGAGTTTGCACATTTTCCCAGCGTCTAAGTGGGTTTCCTCTGGTATCCTCCCACAGTCCAAAGATGTGCAGGTCAGGGGAATTGGCCATGGTATATTGCCCAAAGTGTTAGGTGTATTAGTCAGAGGGAAATAGGTCCGGGTGGGTTACTCTTCAGAGGGTCGGTGTGGACTGGTTGGGGCGAAGGACCTGTTTCCACACTGTAGGTAATCTAATCTCATAGAGTCATAGAGTCAAAGAGATGTACAACATGGAAACAGACCCTTCGGTCCAACTTGTCCATGCTGACCAGATATCCCAACCCAATCTAGTCCCACCTGCCAGCACCTGGCCCATATCCCTCCAAACTCTTCCTATTCATATACCTATCCAAATGCCTCTTAAATGTTGCAACTGTACCAGCCTCCACCACTTCCTCTGGCAGCTCATTCCATACACGTACCACCTTCTGCATGAAAAAGTTGCCCTGTAGGTCTCTTTCATATCCTTCCCCTCTCACCCTAAACCTATGCCCTCTAGTTCTGCACTCCCCGACCCCAGGGAAAAGATTTTGTCTATTTATCCTATTCATGCCCCTCATAATTTTGTAAACCTCTATAAGGTCACCCCTCAGCCTCCGAAGTTCCAGGGAAAACTGCCCCAGCCTGTTCAGCCTCTCCCTGTAGCTCAGATCCTCCAACCCTGCCAACATCCTTGTAAATCTTTTCTGAACCCTTTCAAGTTTCACAACATCTTTCCGATGGGAAGGAGACCACAAATGCACACAATATTCCAACAGTGGCCTAACCAATGTCCCGCATAGCCACAACATGACCTCCCAACTCCTGTGCTCAATATTCTGGCCAATAAAGGAAAGTATACCAAACGCCTTCTTCACTATCCTATCTACTTGCGACTCCATTTTCAAGGAGCTATGAACCTGCACTCCAAGGTCTCTTTGTTCAGCAACACTCCCTACGACCTTACCATTAAGTGTATAAGTCCTGCTAAGATTTGCTTTCCCAAAATACAGCACCTCACATTTATCTGAATTAAACTGCATCTGCCACTTCTCAGCCCATTGGCCCATCTGGTCCAGATCCTGTTGTAATCTGAGGTAACCCTCTTCGCTGTCCACTACACCTCTAATTTTGGTGTCATCTGCAAACTTACTAATGTACCTCTTATGCTTGCATCCAAATCATTTATGTAAATGTCAAAAAGTAGAGGGCCCAGCAACGATCCTTGTGGCACTCCACTGGTCACAGGTCGCCAGTCTGAAAAACAACCCTCCTCCAGAACCCTCTGTCTTCTACCTTTGAGCCAGTTTTGTATCCAAATGGCTAGGTCTCCCTGTATTCCATGAGATCTAACCTTGCTAATCAGTCTCCCATGGGGAACCTTGTTGAACACCTTTCTGAAGTCCATATAGATCACATCTACTGCTCTGCTTTCATCAATCTTCTTTGTTACTTCTTCAAAAAAATTCAATCAAGTTTGTGAGACATGATTTCCCACGCACAAAGCCATGTTGACTATCCTGAATCAGTCCTTGCCTTTCCAAATACATCTACATCCTGTCCCTCAGGATTCCCTCCAACAACTTGTCCACCACTGAGGTCAGGCTCACCGGTCTATAGTTCCCTGGCTTGTCTTTACCGCCCTTCTTAAACCGTGGCACCACGTTTGCCAACCTCTAGTCTTCCGGCACCTCACCTGTGACTATCGATGATACAAATATCTCAGCAAGAGGCCCAGCAATCTCTTCTCTAGCTTCCCACAACGTTCTTGGGTACACCTGATCAGGTCCTAGGGATTTATCCACCTTTAACTGTTTCAAGACATCCAGCACTTCCTCCTCTGTAATCTGGACATTTTGCAAGATGTCACCATCTATATCCTTACAGTCTATATCTTACATATCCTTTTCCACAGTAAATACTGATGCAAAATATTCATTTACTATCTCCCCCATTTTCTGTGGCTCCACACAAAGGCCGCCTTGCTGATCTTTGAGGTGCCCTATTCTCTCCCTAGTTTCCCTTTTGTCCTTAATATATTTGTAAAAATCGTTTGGATTCTCCTTAATTCTATTTGCCAAAGCTATCTCATGTTCCCGAATTGCCCTCCTGAGTTCCCTCTTAAGTATACTCCTACTTTTTTATACTCTTCTAAGGATTCACTCGATCTATCCTGTCTATACATGACATATGCTTCCTTCTTTTTCTTAACCAAACCCTCAATTTCTTTCGGCATCTAGCATTCCCTATACCTACCAGCCTTCCCTTTCACCCTGACAGGAATATACTTTCTCTGGATTCTCATTACCTCATTTCTGAAGGCTTCCCATTTTCCAGCCGTCCCTTTACCTGCGAACATCTGCCTCCAATCAGCTTTTGAAAGTTCTTGCCTAATACCATCAAAATTGGCCTTTCTCCAATTTAGAAGTTCAACTTTTAGATCTGGTCTATCCTTTTCCATCACTATTTTAAAACGAATAGAATTACGGTCGCTGGCCCCAAAGTGCTCCCCACTGACACCTCAGTCGCCTGCCCTGCCTTATTTCCCAAGAGTAGGTCAAGTTTTGCACCTTCTCTAGTAGGTACATCCACATACTGAATCAGAAAATTGTCTTGTACACACTTGAGCATCTCCAGCATCTGCAGTCCTCCCTTTCTCCTTATAGCAGGATTGTGTCTCCAGAGTAATGCAGGCAGTGGAGGTTAGTCACAGAATGCACATTATGTGCAAATTCTAAAGTTACTCACGTTGCTTGCAATGTGAGAGGCTTTACTTAGATTAGATTTAGATTACTTACAGTGGAAACAGGCCCTTCGGCCCAACAAGTCCACACTTTAGATGTGGTTGATCATCTCAGCCCCAGTAGGTTCATGCCCCGCTGACCTCTTGCAGCCTGTGGTAAAGGGTTTGGGTGTGGGAGGGCACAGGGAAATGACAGAGGCTGGAAGAAACCACCCTTGGGTCAGCTCCATAAACTATGCTCACCACTAGGGAGCTCTGCTGGGGGCAGTGGAGAATGAATTCTAGCTGCCCACTCTGCAAAGGTTAGTAACCAGTTAAGGTGAACAAGGTTCACACCACATCATAGAATCATAAATCTACAGTGTGTAAGCAAGCCATTCGACACATTGAATCCACACTGGCCCTCCTAAGAGCATCCCACCCAGAAAACACCCCTATCTTATCCCTGTAATCTTGAATTGCCCATGGCTAGTCCATCTAGTCTGCACATCACTAACACTGTGGGCAATTTAGAGTGGCCAACTCACTGAACCTGCACATCTATGGACTGTTGGGAGGTAACCAGAGCACCCAGAGGAAACCCACACAGACAGTCGCTTGAGGCTGGAATCGAAATTGGGTCCCTGACGCTGAGAGACTGCAGCGCCAACCACTGAGGACATGTTTGAATGAAGGTTGGTTGTGTGGCCTCACCAGAAATCTGTCACTATGGAATGACTTCTCTGTCCTTCCTCCAAAGCTCCTACCCAAAGCAAGGCTGCAATCTCAATGGGTTGAGCTTTCTTGCAGCAGATTGGGGAGCCAGGATGGGAGGCTTCACAGCCCAGGGATGTGTCTGAGGCATGAAAGGCCTCAAAGTACGTCATCATTCCTTTACTGTTGCTGGGTCAAATCCCGGAACTCCCCACCCCGCCCTATTAGCATTGAGGGTCTACCTGCAGCACTGAGACTGTAGTGGCCAAGAAGGCAGCTCACCACCACCTTCTCTAGGACAACTAGGGACAGGCAATAAATGCAGGCCCAGCCAGTGATGCCCATGAGTGAACAACGTTTAAAAATCTCACGATGGAGACGTGCCTCTTATCACTCACTGTCCTTTGGTCAATGAGGAAGACTGTTCCAACAGGTGCTCTGCGAGTAAGCGCAGACCCAGGATCTCAATTTGATCCTGACACTGGATCCTGAAATTCATTGGAAAATCCGACCTGTGGAGCCAGTACATGCTTCTATTTGTTGAAGGTTTATCAGCAGGTAATGAATCAAATTACTTTTCATGACTGCAGTTTTGTTTTTGTTGAGACAAGAGAACATGACAATATTGCCTCGTCTTTCCCCAAAGATCATTCTTAAATGAAAGCTCTTCTATGCTACGCAACGCTGCACGATGTGAACAATGCTGTATTTTTAGATTAGACGACCACTCGGGAAGAGCAAAGGCTGTCCTGTCCCCTTGTCTCAATGAAGACAGAGTTCTCGTTATCAGAAGCTGTTGGACTCATTGCAAGTGGGCCAAATTGTGCCAGCATGCTGTCAGGATTGTATTATCAAGTGACTACACAACAGATGGAACTGCAAAAAGAGAACGCTATGCGTGCGCTCATTTGATTCAGGCCATCAGTCACAGAATCCCTATAGTAGAAGCAGACCATTCAGCCCTTGGAGTCCATACTGACCCTCCGAACAGCATCTTACCCAGCAACATCCTGAACTCTCTCCGGCTTAATAATAATGATCAGTATTATTGATTATCATTAGTAATAAATATAATAATAATGATTCTATCGCTGGGTGACCAGAAATGGGCTCTGAACTCCAGAAACAAAATCTTCAACAGGAGCAGGTGGAGGCCAAATGGAAGAAGCATAAAAATATCTGAACACCTTCTTAAACATGACTTGTCCCCGATGGCTAGGTGTGTGGATCCTGCATTACCCCAGAGTAGGACCTTGTCACCCTCAGTTCAGAGGGCCTGCTGAGAAAGGGCGACATAATGGTAAGGCAACAGAGCAGTCAGCTCTGAGCTGTAGAAGGTAGAACACGGTCACATGATATCTGAAGTTACAGTGACATAGGTGCATGAGAAAACCAGCAAACATTTTAAAACTGGCCGAGTATAAGTTACAGAGCTATAAATTAGCAATTCAAGTAATCTTTCCTTCCATTGATTAAAAATTGTGTTGACAAGTAAAAGAAAATTGTAATGTTAAAAAGCTATTCACTGAATTAGATCGTCAGGCAACTTTACATAATTCACTGGCTTAAACAAATGTTCACATTTGTAACAACTTCAGGAATAGTTGATTTCCAGTGCACTACCCTAGTGAGAGGCAGGTATCGGTGTGGATAAAAACATTTTAAATGTACCAGATATGCCCCGAGCTGCAAATCACAAATTGCTAGACATACAATTGCACTGCTCCACTTTGCAAATAGACAAAGCAATCTAACAAGGATTTGTTACATTTGAGCTGCAAACATGAATTAAAGCCACTCCAGAAAGTAGCAAATTGATTTATGGTACTGTCACATTACTTAAGGTTGGCTGCTCAGAAAAGGGACAATTGAAACATGGCATTTCATTCCTCAAGATGATGAACTTTTCCTAAATAGATTTATTTTCTTTGCTTACCTTTTATTATTTTCATTCTCCCTTAATCCTACTTTTATCCCCCACTCCTTGTTGGCTCTCCTGGACCTGGTGTTAATCTAATTGACTTAATTTCTTTCTCTATCATTCCTGCGTCTTTTTCTATCCTTAAATCTGTGATTAATGAGAGTGATTGATCATTCTGCTATTCACTGTTATCAGCTAACAATTCCAGCAATTTTCAGCATTAGTTACTTAGAATAATTGAATCCCTACAGTGTGGAAGCAGGCCATTCAGCCCATCGAGTCCACACTGACCCTTCTAAGAACTTCCCACCCAGATCCACCCCCCACTACCCTCTCCCTACTACCTTTTCCACAGCCAATCTACCTAACCTGAACATCGTTGGACTGTGGGGAGTAAACTGGAGCACCCAATGGAAACCTACACAGACACGGGGAGAATGTGTCAACTCCATACAGAACCTCACCTGAGGGTAGAATCAAACCTAAATCGCCCACAGTGTACAGGGATGTGCAAACTATGTGGAATAGCCACAGGAAATGCAGAGTTGCAGGGATAGGGAGGGGGCGGGTGTGCTTGCGATGCTCTTTGGAAGGTTGGTGTGGACTCGATGGGCTGAATGGCCTCTGCCACACTGTAGGGTTTCTATGAAATTAGTTCACATTGGTGTTTACTGTCCCCATGAGCAAGTAGTTCTCATCACACTTGCCTACCATGTCCCCACATTACCTTAGCTATTCACCCTTCACCCTGCAGTACAATTCAACCTTGAATGCTTAAGACACAAGAACAAAAGAACTGAAGTGGGAGTAGATCATTTGGGTTCTCAAGACAGTTCTGACACACAGTAGAATAATGGCTGATCCAATTATGGCTCCAACTCCATTTTGACTGTGACCTGACACCACTTCCCTCCCCACAAGTATAATTTCATAACCCCTTCATTGACATAACCCCAACCACATCTTGGAGAAAAATAATTTCATAGACTAACAGCACTCAAGAGATAATATTTATGTACATCTCTGTCATACGTGGGAACCTGTTAATTTTTAAACCATATTCTTTAATTCTCAATGCCTTCACAAACATTTAAGAGGCATTTGGATGAGTAGATGAATAGGAAGGGTTTGGAGGGATATGGGCTGGGTGCTGGCAGGTGGGACTAGATTGGGTTGGGATACCTGGTCAGCATGGACGGGTTGGACCGAAGGGCCTGTTTCTGTGCTGTACATCTCTATGACTCAATAATGTTTCTTTCAAGCCTTCGTGATTCAATTAAATCATCTCATTCTTCTCAACTCCAAATGGAAATGGGGCCAACCTGCCTAATCTTTGTTCAAAAGAAAACGCCTTCATCCCAGGAATCAGTGAAGTGAACCAGTGCAATTATATCCTTTCTGAAGGGACGGACATGGTCCTGCATGGTACCAGTCTGAGCCAATTACCAATGCCACCTGCCTGCCCCTGGCCCATATCGCTCCAAACCTTTTCTATTCATGTACCATTCCAAATGGCTTTCAAATGTTGTAATTGTACCCACATCCATCACTTTCTTGGCCAATACTCACTCGTCCCTGGTGTAGCAGGGGTAGGGAAACATCTGGACATAGTTCCCAGGTTCCACCACATCGTGTCCCACAAATGTATTGATAATGGCCCGTTCCATCATATCTAGAGGAAGAGACAGACAAAACGATCACAGGACATTAAATCCAAGGAAGGCTGTAAATAACTACAGAGATTTAACTCCCACCCACATTAAAACATCAAAGTGTCTGCAGGCCAGAATCCTCCAAGATTGGCGATCACCCCTGGATTGTTACTCTTCCTCCTCCTTTCTCACCTGGTGATGGTGCTCTGTATTTCTCCAAGCCTCTTAAGAAACACCGAGTGTATCTTCTTTTGGAATCCTTCCTCCTACAGCATTAATGTTGGAGAAGCCTCAGCCATGCTCCCTTTGTACTGCACTCATTGCTATTATCTGGTAAATTCACTGACTTACTGAAATGCCCGCATGACATTTAATTATGGTTTTCAGCATCGTACTGAATGAGTGTGGGTGAAATGACTGGTTAAGCTGGCAGGGTGGGCAGGACACCAGCTGGGTAGGGTAGGGTGGCAGCTGGTGAGTTGGGTTGGGTTAGGGAAGGGTGGAGGGAGATGATTTGAGAGGAATCATGAAGTTTGGAAAGCCAGGGATATTGAGGGCAGAGGGGAGGGGGTAGACAGGAAGGTGGGGGAATGGGACGGTGGATTGCAAAGAGTAGTTGTAAGGGGAAGGAGTGAAGCGGTCAGGGTATACATTTGGGAGGTCATCGCAAAGTGGACCAGTCCTTTTAAAACATCTTGAGAGGTGTGGACATTAATATAGTTACCCAGACATTAGCAGAGGCATGAATTCCCTCATATTTCCTCAGTTGTTACCCAAGTATGTTAGTCAGTACTGTCCAAAATCTCAGCTGGAGACATTTCGGAGAGTTCCAGATACTAGGTAATTGCTGACCGGAATACAAATATCCAGAGCAAGTCCCACATAGTCAACACATCATCACTTCAGAAAAGCTCTGATAAGCATCTTTTGGGATACATCTGAGCTCTGACTCTGCAGAAATGGAATTTCTGGGCCAGAGAATTTGGAGTGTGAGCATCGGTGGGAGGGTCAGTTTATTTTGTAACCACATTCCCAAATCATTGCAATTGGGAGGGAAGTAAGCTCAATTTCCAAACAAATTAGCAATTTAAAATTAAGCAGTTGATCCCTGAAGCATTAACTTTGCCACTCCCCAGAGATACTGCCTCAACTGCTGATTATTTCCAGGTCCTTTTGTTTAATTTAAGTCAGACACACTGCAATCTCTCAATGGCTAAATCTACCATTTCCGTTTGAAATTTTTACCAGTAGAGATAAGAAGGGCAAGAGGCTGCTTGTGGTTGTGGTCAGAAAAAGGACTGCTAAACTAGTCACAGGGCACAGTGAAGAGCAAGGGGATGGACAATGGGGCAAAAGTGGACCTTGCACAGGACCTAAATAGACTATCACTCATGTCAATGCGTCCCTTTCTGAAATGTTGGCAGTCCTTTCTCATAGGTTCAAACCTAACAGCACCATCAAATCGGCATGTAAGGTGATGCTGTTTGTCCAGTGTACTGACCTCTATCCAGCAAAAGGCTGATGCCAACTCCCCAGCACTTCCTCCCATCTCCACATGGACTGTGAACCCATTGCCAAGCATCTGACCATTGATGCTTGGCATGGTGGCTCAGTGGTTAGCACTGCTGCCTCACAGTGCCAGGGACCCATGTTCGATTTCCACCTCAGGCGACTCTGTGTGGACTTACGCACTCTCCCCGTGTCTGCATGAGTTTCCTTCGGGTGCTCCGGTTTCCTCCCAGAATCCAAAGGTGTGCAGGTTAGGTGAACTGGACACGCTAAGATTGCCCATTGTGTTCAGGGATGTGTACGTTAGGTGCATTAGTTAGGGGTAAATGTAGAGTAACTCTTCGCAGGGTCAGTGTGGCCTTGTAGGGCCGAATGGCCTATATCCACATTGCAGGGATTCTATATTTGTACCTCAAGATGTCACTGACTCAGCTTATCTGGAGAGCTTCTCTTCACTGCCCTCAACTCAAACACCCTTCTCCTCCCTCCTTCCCAAGATCCATCAAAATTCTGACCTGGTCGATGTGTTGATTCAGCCTGTTCTTGCCCCACTGAACTTATTTCTTCCTATCAAAATTCTATTTTTTTTTCTACCTTTTCCTAGCATCTCCCTTCCTCTCTCTGTGAGGTTTCTAATGGTTTGCAGCATGTCAATGGCCTCGCAGCTTGAGCTGCCTCTGCTTCACCATGGATTCTAATTCCTCTATACCTTTATAGGACAGTCGGAGAGCTCTTCACTTCTTCCTTGCTTCAGAGGACCAACCAGTCCTCTATCCACCACCACCCTCTCCTGTCTGGTTAGACTCATTCTCATATTGAACAACCTCTCCTTCAAAACTACTCACTTCCTCCACATATAAGATGTCACTATGAATGCCAGCCATGCCTGAGCTATCTGAAACATTCCCTCATCCAGCCCAACCCAGCACCTCCTCCCAGCAGTTATGACCATTTGGGTGGCACAATGGCTCAGTGGCTCACTCTGCTGCCTCACAGCGCCAGGTATGTGGATTCGATTCCAGCCTTGAGTGACCGTCTGTGTGGAATTTGCAAGTTCTCCCTGTGTCTGTGTAGGCGTCATCTGAGTACTCCGATTTCCTCCCACAGTCCAAAGCTGTGCAGGTTAGGACAAATGGCCTTGCTAAATTGTTCGTACTGTCCAGGAATGTGCAGGGTAGGTGAAGTAGCTGTGGTAAATGTAGGATTATGGGGTTAGGGTAGGGGCTGGATTCTCTTCAGAGGGTCAGTGTGGACTCGATGGGCTGAACGGCCTCTTTCTGTACTATAGGGATTCTATGATAATGATGCCACTTCCTGCTCCAGTCATGAATTTGACTATTTCGTTGACTTTGTTTCCCATTTCCTCTGTGTCTCTCATCTTCATCTGATCTACCTTGGACACTCATGTTCCCTTCCCCTGCTTATCTAGCTATCAACAGTTATTCATTACAAGCCTATGGACTGCCACAGCTCCCTTGGTAATGCTTCCTCATATCTTTACTCCTGTCAGCAGTCAATTGCATTTCCCCAGTTTCTCGGTCATAATCGTTTAGATGATGCATCCTTGCACCCTAGCATTTCCAATACACCTGCCTTTACCCTCAGCCAAGGGTTCTCCCTCAATGTGCTTGGTAGGGCCTTCCACCACGTTCAGGTCTCTAGCACCCACTCTGTTTTTCAATGCTCAAGATCGTACAATTGGATCTGATATAGCATGATAGTTCCATTCTCGTGCGATCGCGCGTCTTATGCAAATCCTGCAATAGCCACGTCTTTTAAACTAATGGGGCCGGAATCATGTTGCAGCCAATTCAGATAAGGAAAGTTCACGCTCTACAAATAATGGTCTAAAATCTTTAATTGCATTCGCGTTGAAGAAACAGAACTGACTATATGTGAAGAATCAAGAGCGTGGTGCTGGAAAAGCACAGCAGGTCAGGCAGCATCCGAGGAGCAGGAGAATCGACATTTCGGGCAAGAGCCATGTTGAATCTCCTGCTCCTCGGATGCTGCCTGACCTGTTGAGATTTTCCAGAGCCACACTCTCGATTCTGATCTCCAATATCTGCAGTCCTCACTTTCGCCTGTATGTAAAGAGGACGGCCAAGATATGGTCAGACTGAAATGCAGACAGATGAAACATGATGTGAAAAACAAGTTATTAAACATAGAGCTGTTGATGGTCAATGCAGAACCAGGGTCATGACCCACCTTGTATCCAGACAAATCCATAAAGAAAATAGAATCTCCCTCCAGTGTTAGGCCCTGGTCTCCAGTAGGCCCTTCGAATTTCATTGGTTTTCTCAGTAAAGCTCGAGTTCTGACGGATCTTCAACATGACATGGGGGGGCAGTGTGCCATCCTCCTTAGTCTGAAATATCACACCTTGGGGATGAAATTAATATGCGCGCTCAGAAAATTTCAAATAATCGTATTTCAAAATCAAAACAAAATAATTGTCATTTTTGCTGAATGAAACTGCAAATTGATCCACAGAGGAAAGATTATATATATTTTTTAAAATGTCAGAAAAACGACATGCAATTTTCTGGATGGTCAATTTATTGACTTCTCCCTGGCTGTGATTTTAAACTGATGTCCTGAAGTTAATCGCTGCTCAAAGCTGCAACCTATTGCGATTATGACAACTGATTTAACAACCCATGGCTGATGAGAAAGAGATCTTGGTACTCACTTTAATTGTTCTGAAATGCAAACTATGGCATCTGTGTACAAATGTTTAGTAATGTTATTATGCGGCACCAATGTCTTCATCATTCGTTAAAAATTTATTTGGAGCTGGTGAATGCGAGAAGCTGCACTAACATCAGAACAACAAACAACAAATATAAATGAAAAAGAACTTTATTCAGGAGATACTCTGTTCCAGGCCATTTGGCAATTCCTTTACATATACAACCTGTGGACAGCACTCATCGCAGTAATGCCATCCTCCATCTCAAGCTTACTTTGAAGACATGGTTTGAAAATCATGGAGAATTTCCATTTTACAACACAATAAAATACATAAAAATAGCCTGTTAAAAAAGTTGTATCTGCATTAAAAGAAAATGTTTGTCTAAGATGAATGTGAAAACGGAGTCAGGAGAATATATAATGGTGACCAGGAAAATGGCAAAGAAGCTGAGTGATTACTTTGCGGATGCTTCCACTGAGGAAGTTACAAAAAGATCTCTTAGAATTAGAGATACAGGGGGCATGAAGAGTTGGAGGAGACGTTACTGGAGAAATTAATGGGTCTGAAAGTCAACAAGTCCCTGGGACCCGATCATCCACATCCCTATTATGGCTTACGCTCAACAAAGACTGCTGAACTTTTAACTTTATTTTTCTAGTTTATACTAAGAAGGATTTAATGTTAATACTACCTTTTTTTTAATTTTTCTAATGGTCCATAATGCTTAACCCTTTATCTTTGTTTCTC
This sequence comes from Chiloscyllium plagiosum, assembly GCF_037043375.1. Classification (NCBI taxonomy): domain Eukaryota; kingdom Metazoa; phylum Chordata; class Chondrichthyes; order Orectolobiformes; family Hemiscylliidae; genus Chiloscyllium; species Chiloscyllium plagiosum. Next base: position 45,024,407 of record NW_028270159.1, read on the forward strand.
TCTTTTACTATGTTTTTTGTACATGGGTACTTGGTACCTAAGATGGCGCCGGGTGTGGTACACTTTGCACTGCAGTGCTGTATTTCTGTGCTTGAGTACACACGACAATAAAATCTAAATCAAAGTGTTGAGGAGGTGGGTATAGAGATATCTGATTCATTCGCAATCATCTTCCACAATATCATAGATTATGAAATAATTCCTGCAGATTTGGGGCTTGCACTATTTCAAAAAGGAACAAAGGAAAGAATAGGGAACTACAGACCATTCAGCTTTATATCAGTAGTTTAGAAAATGCTAGAATCTATCAGAAAGAATGCAACAAATAGGGAACTTGGAGAAAAAGGATCAGATTTGGTGTAGTCAGCATTGATTTGTGAATGGAAAATCACACTTAACAAACTGGTTAGAGTTTTTTTAGGGTACTATCAACAAAATTGATGAATGGATGTAGCATGTTTCGATTTTTAAAAACCTTCTGATAAGGTCCCCCCACAAAAGGTTGTTTAGCAAAACTAAAGTACATGGTACATTAGGGAATGGACAGTCATAGATTAAGGATTAGCTAACAGACAGAATGAGAGAGAGCAGGAATAAATGGGTCATTTGCAGATAGGTAGCCTGTGACTTGGGGGGTGGGGGCTGGGGGTGGAGCAGAACCACAAGGATCAGTACTTAGGCCCTAGCTATATAGATCAATGATTTGGAGCTGATGACTGAATGCAATATTTCCAAATTTGGCAGGTCATACAAAGCTAAATAGGAATGTGTTCTGTGAGGAAGATGCTTTCAGGAGGACTTGGACAGACTTAGTGAATGGACAAGAATGTGGTAAAATGGAATATCGTAAAGAAAAATGTGAGGCTTCTCATTTTTTTGAAAGAACAGATGTGCAGAGCATTTCATAAATGAGATGAGAGGTTTGAAAGGGTGGACATGTAAAAGGAGACCTTGTCGAAAGTCACTGAAGGCTAACATGCTGGTGCAGCTAAGTACAAGGAATGCCAGCCTTTATTGCAAGAGGATTTGAGTACAGGAGTAGTGATTGTACAGGAACTTGGCAAGACCACAGTTAGAGTACTGTATGCCGTTATGGACTGCTTATGTCAGGAAAGATATTATTACCACAAAGTGAAGGTTCAACTGGACTGTTTCTGGGATGGCAGGACTGTCCTAGGAAGAGAGATTGGACAGTTTTGAAGAATGAGAGGTGATCTCAGAGAAACCTACAAAGTATTTAAAGGGATTAACAGGGGTAGATGCAGATAAGAAGTTTCTCCTGGTTGAGGAGTCCAGAGTCTGTGACACAACTTAAAAATAAGGGGGATGCCATTCAGGACTGAGAAGAGGAGAAGTATTTTTCCCCTCAGAGGTTTGTGGAACTTTGGAATTATGTGACCAAGCACGGGGGGAAGCTCAGTCTTGAGTATCTCTAAAGTAAAGGTTAATAAACTTCTGATGATCAATGGAATATAGGATGATGGGAGTAGTGAGGGTAAAAGGCATCCAAGTTTGTATTAAATAGTGGAGCAGTGTTGAAAGGCTGAACTGCCTCCTGCTCCTATGTTTCATTTGTTCAATTTATAAAGGTGATATGTAATTCTTTTCTCTTCTTTAACAGGCTTCACACACTCCATTGTCCACCCAAAGACCAAACTCTTGAGATTTGTTGTATATTTACATAATTAATGTGGATTATCACATTGAGAGTTGAATCATGTGATGTGATGGTAATACCATCGGCTTTTTTGGGGCAGGAAACAGTTCAGTCTAACCTTACTGCCTGTAGAGTGAACATCTCCATCATAAAGTTCCTGCTGTTTAACACTTCGGCCGCTTGGCCCTTCTTGGAATTTAACAAGATTATACTCATGTTGAAGCCAGGACAATCAAGATCACCCAACAATCCAATGTCCCAAAAGACCCTGTAAGGCCTATGTTGAATAAAAGCTGTGTAACCACAGCCAAAGTTATGCTTAATCAATGCTCTCAAATATTTTTTCAGAACCTCAGATTACAACAGGATCTGGACCAGATGGGTCAATGGGCTGAGAAGTGGTAGATGGAGTTTAATTCAGATAAATGCAACACTCCTAGGGAGTGTTGCTGAACAAAGAGACCTTGGAGTGCAGGTTCATACCTCCTTGAAAGTGGAGTTGCAGGTAGATAGGATAGTGAAGAAGGCGTTTGGTATGCTTTCTTTTGTTGGTCAGACTACTGAGTACTGGAGTTGGGAGGTCATTTTGCGGCTGTACAGGACATTGGTTAGGCCACTGCTGGAATTTTGCGTGCAATTCTGGTCTCCTTCCCATCGGAAAGATGTTGTGAAACTTGAAAGGGTTCAGAAAAGATTTACAAGGATGCTGCCAGGGTTTGAGAATCTGAGCTACAGGGAGAGGCTGAACAGGCTGGGGCTGTTTTCCCTGGAGCGTCAGAGGCTGAGGGGTGACCTTATAGAGGTTTACAAAATTATGAGGGGCATGGATGGATAAATCGACAAAGTCTTTTCCCTGGGGTCGGGGAGTGCAGAACGACAGGGCATAGGTTTAGGGTGAGAGGGGAAAGATATAAAAGAGATCTAAGGGGCAAACTTTTTCCACACAGAGGGTGGTACATGTATGGAATGAGCTGCCAGAGGAAGTGGTAGAGGCTGGTACAATTGAAACATTTCAGAGGCATTTGGATGGGTATATGAATAGGAAGGGTTTGGAGGGATATGGGCCGGGTGCTGGCAGATGGGACTAGATTGGGTTGGGATATCTGGTCGGCATGGATGGGTTGGATCGAAGGGTCTGTTTCCATGCTCTGACTCTAAAACAAATGACAATTCCTTGCTTGCCTCACCTTAAAGCAGATGTTGGAGAGTCAACTGCATCACTGTCATCATTATCCAGCCAAGATCAGTCCACTCAGCACTAACAAGAAATTAGACCCTTACTGGTCAGTGTTACATTGGGCAATGACACTCGTGACATTTGATCTTCAAGGCTGTTACCTACAGGATCTCTACGTAGACTAAGCATTAATTAATACAACTGCAGGGTTTGAAGTGTCTTACAATGCCTATTATGTTCCTACTTCAGATCTCCATTCATGACCATGTCAATACTGGGAAGTCCTTAGTATTAGGTTGGGATATCCTGACAGGAAGGGAATGAGGAAACATCAGGCAGAAACTAGGCCCCATACTGCCCTCCAGAGATTGTAATTAGAACAACATTTGAGGAAACCTATCAGCAGAAACTTTGACACTACAGAGCAAAGTTACACCGTAGTGCAGAAGAGTGAGATATAGATCATCATAAAGCAACAAATCAGAGAACTCTTTTCAATCCTCCATTAGCTCAGGAATATATAATTACTATCTTCAGCTCTGCACCAAAGAGCGTATGTCGAACTACAAGCCCATATGGATGGCACCAAAAATCTGCGAACACCTAAATGTTAGGCACAAACCGATACATACAAGCTTCCTGTGACAACATTCAGTGATGTATTTACATTACAGCAGTGTGCTATCAAAAGCAAGAAAACTGCTCAGGCATCAATTTAAAAATGTTATGTAAATCCATTTATAATTATTAAGATATTGAGCTTGTGCTAATCTGAGCACAGACTGATCGATATTCCAGTTGGTAATGTAAAGATTCCTGGCTATGTTGAACTCAGGACACAAAGGACATTGCAGCCTTCAATCAGGCAAGTGAGCAAATGTATAACAATGTATAATGAATAAGTATTAACGCTGAGGTTACATGTGCTGAGTCAGCTAAAGGAAACAGTTATTATTCATCTGTTGCGCTTTCTCCCTCATGTCTACCCTCACTTCAAAGAGCTCTCAGGTGACACTGCTGAATGAATAATTCTGCAGCTTTCTCTTTCTCACTGCCCGAACGGAGAGGAACAGCTTCATCAGAAAACATGAAAGCAACATCAAAGCAGAGATATGTTCACCTGTCAGATCAAAAAGTAGTCCCATCAATCTGATCGATATGATTTACAATTCCACTACCCCTTCAGAGGACGAATATCGGGATTATATTTGCAATTCATAAGATTGTGTTTTCATAGCCAGCCTGTCTGATCATATAAGGCAAACCCTTAAGACATATCCTCCAGTATTTCCTTGAAGCTGGAGTCACAGGTAGACAGGGTAATGAAGGCGGCATTTTGTATGTTTGCCTTTATATCTTTATTGTTCAGCGACTCGAGTCTGGGAGTTGGGAGGTCATGTTGTGGCAGTACAGGACATTGCTTAGGCTACTTTTGGAAATATTCTGGTCAAATCTGGACTCCTTGCTCCAGGAGAAATGATGTTAAACTTGAAAGGATTCAGAAAAGATTGCCAAGAATGTTGCCAGGGTTGAGGGTTTCAGCAATAGGGAGAGGCTGAATAGGCTGGGACTATTTTCCCTGGAGCGTAAGAGGCTGAAGGGTGATTTTATAAAATCATGAGGGGCATGGATAGGGTAAATAGTCAAAGTCTTTTTCCCACGGTAGGGGAATCTAACATGAGAGGGCAGAGGTTTAAGCTGAGAGGGGAAAGATTCAAAAGGGACCTAAGGGGTAACTTTTTCCTGCAGTGGGTGGGTGCGTGTATGAATGAGGAAGTGGTGGAGGCTGGTACAATTAAAACATTTAAAACGAATGAGGATGAGCATACAAATAGGAAGGGTTTAGAGGGGCCAATGGCTGGCAAATGGGACTAGATTAGATTAGAATATCTGGTCGGCGTGGATGAGTTGAGCCGAAGGGTCTGTTTCCGTGCTGTATATCTCTACCAGTCTATTATTTCTCGAGTCGACTGAATCTGAGCCAACACTGAGCACACAGTGCTCAGCTGGCTGGATGGCTGCTTTGTGATGCACAGTGACACCAACTAGCGCGAGTTCAATTCCCAAACCAGCTGAGCTCACCGTGAAGATCCCGCCTTCTCAAATTCATGCCCATCCCCCACTGCCTGAAGCAGGATGACCCTGAAGTGAAATCACAAAATTAATCTCTCACGCCTGCAAAAATCTCCCTCTTCAAGCATTTATCCAATTCCCTTTTGAGACTGACCATTGACTCTGCTTACACCACCCTTTCACGCAATGCAGTTCAGATCCAAACAAACATTTCTCCTCTGGTTCTCCTGCCAGTTAAATCAGTCAAATCTGTGTCCTCCAACTTGTCTGCCAGTCAAAACAGTTTTTTCATATCATGAGTGTTTCCCTTGTCCTGAGTAACTCAATTGACAAGTCTCAGGAGATCTCTTGATTATAAATTCACAATACAGGCAGCTATGCCCATTTACCTCTATTTCGAATGTAATTCTACAGGTTACCGCAATGAAGGGCATCATATTTTGATACGTGGTCTAAAAAATGTTTTGTTTTGACTGGGCAGCATCAAAGATGTGCTAAAGATTTATATATTAAACCATAGCCGAGAGATGGTAGCCTTCAGATCCTGTAGGAGTTCTTCTGGTCTCCCTTCACCGTTACAGCAGAGACCAAGAGAATTTGCTTTTTTACAGCCAAGGAACTACAACCAATTAACGTGTGCCCCCCCCGTGGATTGAAAATGGGCTTCATTGCATCCTCTGCCCTGGATTACTACCTCACCATAATAGCCCTGTTACAAAGATACACAACAAACAATCACAATTTATAGCTGAACATGTCTGCATTTATTCCGTAACATGGAAAAGAAGTAAAATGTTGCCCCCTGTCAGTATCCTAACAGCAATACAATTGAGATCACTCTTCCAAGGTGTGTGCAATACTTCAGTACAATCATCCAAACTAGCCTCTACTGGGTACGCTGGTCTAGGATCAGCACCATTAAATAAACAGAAACATGTTATGTTCTGGATTTTGGGAAGTGTGGGATGTCTCTTTGGAGAAACTCTTAGTCGTGTGTCCCTTATTGTTGCCATTAATTTAGACAGTGACAACAATCCCATCCTTCCATCCATCTAAGATGGGCAGACTGTGGCAGAATGGTAGTGTCACTTGACTAATAAATCTAGGGATTGCTCGGAGATCAAGAGATCAAATATTACGGGAGCAGTTGATGGAATTTGAACTTTATTAATTAAGAATGCATGCATCACAGATAAAGTCTTCATAATGACGCCTGTGAAATATCATTATTGTAAAAACCTGTCTGGTTCAATAATGCCCTTCAGAGAAGGAAATCTACCTTTCTTGTCTGGTTTCTCGTACATGAAACGCCAGAAACCCCAGCAACGTGACTAACTCTTGAACTGCCCTCTGAGATGACCTAACAAGCCACTTAGTTCAAGGGCAATTTGGGACAGGCAAAACAAGCTAACCTTGCCAACAATGCTGGAATCCTGTGAAAGAATGACGAAACTAAAATGTAGGGACAAATTACTACGGATGTTGGAATCTGTACTGAAGACAGCAAATTCTGGAAATCACAGCAAGTCAAACAGCATCCGTGGAGAGGGAGCAAGCTAACGTTTCAAGACTAGATGACACTTTGTGAGAGCTGAAATATAGTGTGGTGGGGAAAGCATTTATGCTATAGTTTGGGGGGGTCAGGGGTGTGGTGGGCTGGGGGTGATGCTATAGTCATGGACAAAAGGTAAAATAAGTCCACGAGGGCCGGTATCCTGTCACCAAGTCACCTTTTATTTACACATGACCCAGTTAGCAGAGTCAGCTCCGAAAGTGAACAGGATCTCTGGCACTCCTGTTTGTATCTGTCAGCCAGGGCTCCCTGTCTGGACCAGGCTAACAGCCCCAGTCAGGCAACACATATTCTAGAATATCCATCTGGCTGACCTCATTCCAAACAGTACAAAAGGGGGATTGCCTTACTAGGAATGTAAATATCAACATGATACCATACGATGGGGAGGAGAGAAATACTTACTTGTAATAAGCATTTTTGAAACAAATTCCAGAACAATAAAAATCAGCAACAAGTATAAAACACTTACTGGCAAATACTGTGACATTGTCCTGATATGCCTGGCTTAAGGTGTAGTTCACTATGCTCTCCTCATTGGGGAAGCCTTTAAAAATGTCCACACTCACCTGTAGAAAAATCAAAGTTATCAAAATTACCAACAATAGTGGCAACAAATCAAAACCAACATTAAATACCAGTCTCAACTTCAACTAAACCTTAATAGCCTTCAAACTTTTCATATGTCTTGGACAAAGAGTTATACAGGTGTAAATAGTCTATTTCTGAGAGAAAATGGAAATTGAAAAGACTAATCCTATCTTCGAGAAAATCACAGAACAATGGGCTGAGGACAGGGGCTCTCTACAAAGAGGTGTGGGAGGAAGGACTTATAAAGCCTTCTTTGAACATATTTGTGTGTTGACCAGCTGATTACATTGATAACAGCCTGGAAGTAGGTACACATTCTGCCATCTTGAGTGGGAGTTTAATATGTGATCAGAGATGCAAGATAACTTATCTGTCAAAACTAAATTAATATAGAAGGGTAGCTAAGAAAACTCAGCATTTAAAAAGACCATATCACCCAGTGGACATCTCTAGTCAGCTATTATGTTTTAAATAGCCTTGAGTTTCTACTTGGAAGTAACTTTTATTATGAACCTTTTCAATAAAATATTCACAGATATGTCGAGACAAATTGTCTTTTTTTTTAAACTAGTTTCCATCAATGTCCTCTGGTTCTAATCACTGACACACATTGAAGCAATAAATTGATTATCTTTTTCTAGGTGAGTTAAAACAACACATGGCCTTTGTAACTGCGCAGACTACTGCGCCATGTCCATCACCAAGACTGAATCCACGTGGATGATTCCAGGAAACAAGATTGTCAGCAAGGTTCTGTACACTGGGTCTGTGAGTTTAAGCCACTTCTGGTATTCTAACCTTGGACATGAACTGGATCCAGCCACAGGCTGCATTGTCAATGGTGTCCAGCTGTTGGAGCAGTGTGCTGGAGTTTGGCATGGAGAAGTTGCTGTTGAGAAAGTTCCTGATGACGTCACTATCGGAGGCATTCAGTACTTCCGGATGCTTTTTCAAATCAGAGGTAAACTGCAAAGCAAAAGACAGAGCAAAAAGGTTTGGTGTGTGCACCTCACTGATCTCACACAGCTTCTGTGGTTCTGCTCTCCATTTAACTGATATAATTTACAAAGTGCATTTCTAAATAAGGAACATAAAAACAGGCTAATTGGTTTGTCAGAGTAATCACTGGATGCATACTTTTCCAACCCAGATTAATTATGGATGACAAACAGGTCATTCTCAAGTAATCATACAGTGACTACTGGGGGCCACAACGATCAGTTAATGGGCCCCAGTTATTCATAATCTACCTCAATGAATTCAATATAGGGACTAAAGAGCTCTTGTGGTGCAGTGTCCCTACCTTTGAGCCAAAAGCCCTTGGTTCAAGTCCCACCTGCACCAGAGGTGTGTCATAACATCTCTGAACAGGCTGATTAGAAATTACATGACAATTGAGTAGAATTGAATCCCAAGGTGGAACTTTTATTCAAGAGAAAAAAATTTGAAAAATGGAGACAAAGGAGCTCTTGTGGTACAGTGATAATGTCCCTAGCTCTGAGCCAGGAGGACTGGGTTCAAGTCTTACCTGCTCCAGAGCTTAATAATAACAAGTGGATTAGAAAATATCTAGATGTGAAGATCAAATGTAATATTTCCAAGTTTGTAAATGATGCAAAATTAGGTGTGAATACACGTTCGGAGATACAAAGAAGGGTCAAGGGAATTTAGATAGATTGGGTGAGTGGCCACGAACCTAGCAGATGAAATATAATGTGGGAAATCTCAGAAATGTGTATTTGTTTAAGTGAGGAGAGATTGGGAAGTGTTGATGTCCAAAAGGACATGGGAACCCTTGCTCCTAAGTCAGTGAAAGCTAACAGGCAGGTGCAGCAGGCAATTAGGGAGGGAACTGGCATGTTAGCCATTCTTGAAAGAGAATTTGAGAACAGCGGTAAAGAAACCTTGCTGCATTTATATAGAGCCTTGTTGAAACTGCACTTAGATTAAAAGCAAATTGCTGGAAATTTGAAATAAAAACTGCAAGTGCTAGAGAAACTCAGCAGGTTTCTGTGGAGGGAGAAAGAGTTGAGTTCTGAAGAAGTCATATTGGATTTGAAACATTAACTCTATTTTTATTTATGCACTTAAGATGATATTATACTAGTTTTGTTTAACTGATCTAAGGAAGAATATACTTACCATGGAGAGAGAACAGTCACAGACTAATGTCCATGATTGTGGCATTGTCCTGTGTCGAAGGATTAAGAGGTCAACAGGGTAGATGCAGGAAGAATGTGTCCTTGATTGTGGTGAGTGGTGGGTTTATAAGGAAAGGCCATTTAAGGACTGACATGAGGAGGAATTTCTTACAATCATAGAATCCCTACAGTATGGAAACAGATTATTCGGCCCATTGTGTCCACACCTGCCCTCCAAAGAGCATCCCACCCAGGCCCACCCCTACCCGATCTCTGTACCCTGCATTTCCCATGGCTAATCTACCCAACTGACACATCCCTGGACACTATGGGCAACAATTTGGCACGGACAATCCTCCTAACCTGCACATCTTGGGATTGTGGGAGGAAATCGGAGCACCCGGAAAAAATCCACACAGACATGAGGGAGAATGTGCAAACTTCACACAGACAGCCAACAGAAGGTGGGATCGACCCCAAATCCCTGGCACTGTGAGGCTGCAGTTCTAACTACTGAACCTCTGTGCTGTCCCTTCACACAGAGGATAGGAAATTTTGGAATTCTCTATCCCAGAGGGTTGTGGTGACACAGTTACTGAGTAAGTTCAAGATAGATATTCCTGTATTTTAAAGGTATCAAGGAATGGTACGAGAAACAACGATCTTGCTGAATGATGGAGCAGGGTCAAGGGTTACATGGTCTACTCCAGCTCCTACTCCTCTGGTTCTATTAAAGCTCACATTCAATTTGCTCTCTTCAATCCACTATTGGCCCAGTTTATATTTATGTCAGACTGCATTACACCCATCTTTACCTCTTTGTACCCGAGTGTGCAACATGAAGTATATGAAAAAGGGATGTCTAACTTGCTTTGAAAGCTTCAGTTTTCCCTCACTGGGAGACACTTCTATGGCATTCCAATTTGGTAACCAATATCTTACTCGCTTGTCTGAATTTCCCAGTAGACTTAGGGAACATCAGAATACAACTTTGTGACAGATGAAATCAAACAGAATTTTGTCAGTTATTAACAAAAACAACTACTCAGTGAAAAATCCACTGGCACTCAACCAAATCGCAGCAGATTTACTGAAGTAGGGGGTGACATGGTGGTTCAGTGGTTAGCACTGCTGCCTCACAGCACCAGGGTCCCCAGGTTCGATTCCAGCCTCGGGCGACTGTCTGTGTGGAGTTTGCACATTCTCCCTGTGTCTGCATGCCTTCTAGTCCAAAGACGTGCAGGTTAGGTGAATTGGCCATGCTAAATTGCCCATCATGTCCAGGGATGTGTAGGTTAGGTGCATTAGTCAGGGGAAATCTCGAGTAATGGGGTAGGGGGCATGAGTCTGGGTGGGTTACTCTTCAGAGGGTCGGTGTGGACTTGTGGGGCCGAAGGGCCTGTTTCCACACTGTAGGGATTCTATGATTTCAACCCTCTGTTTTAGGTTTTAATTAGGACTATGATTAGACCAGAAACGAAGAAGAACATCTGACAACATGTGAACTACATTAATGCCTGCACAGATGGCATCCTGGAATGGTTCAGCGCATTGCATTCCACTCTGTTTATGTGAAACAAATTCACATAATGATTTGATCATGACCGCTTTTGTTTGTGGTAAAGCCCCAATGCTCCTGTCACTTACAGCAACCAACAACACAAAGGGCGTGAACTCCAACTTTGCAATAGGATCCGAGACCCATGGTATTCCCACCCCCCCAGTACCTGTCGTTTCCAGCTGGCTCCCATTCTCATGTTTGTCAGCTGCAGCCCAGCGGGTAGCCATCTTGTCTCTAAGCCAGAGGGTTGGGCACTTAAATCCCACTCCAGCAACCTCAGCACTAAATCTAGGCTAACAATCTGGTACAGGTCTAAGGGAATACTACACTCTTGTGCAAGAACTTAAAGCCCCATCTCCTCTTTCAGGTGGGTGCAAAACATCTCATAACATTATTTCAAAGAGCAGCAGGGGCGTTCTCCCTGTCTCCATGCCAATCTTTACCTCCTCACTACCATCTCTTAAAGAGATTAACTAATCATTACCATACTGTTGAATATGCCAGCTTGTTACGTGCAAAGTGGATGTGATCATTAACATTTATAAAGTACCTTTGACGATATCCAAAGGCACTTTTGATATTTAGTCACCGCTGTAATACAGGAAAATGCAGCAACCAGTTTGAATACGGTAACGTCCCACAAACTGAAATGTGATAATAATAAGCTCTTCTGATGATGTGGAATGAGAGGTCAGTATTGGCCCAACACCACTCCCTTAATTTTCTTCAAAATGGGATCTCCTCCATACACCTGAGAGTGCATACCTAGCCTCAGTTTAATCTAAAAGACATCACCTCTAAGAATGCAACAGTGCAGCATCATTTTAGGTTTTTGTGTTCGACTCTCGGGAATTGGAACTAAATTCAAAAACTCTTGACTCAGAGATAACTGTGAGCAACCAACATGTGTGTCCTAGATTACAAATGACTAAACTTCTTTCATTTGTTTTCATTTTCCTTACATTTCCTATTCCAGATACTTGCTTAACTCCATCGTGTACATGTTCTGAATGAACTTGGTTATCTGGACTGTCTGCCTTTGAGTAAAGGCATTTCTGTTTGCTATTCTAAACTTAGAAACCCATTTCACTACAACACAATTCGAGTTGTTAATTAGTGTTTACTTTCTATAAATGATTCAATATTTTATACAATTTAATGAGTTCAGCTCAACACTGCTCATTCCAGAATGTTTCAAATCAGTCACACTGTGTCCTTGAAGAATTACAAAAAAAACATTTTCAGTCACAGTGAGTTCAAGAGCCAAATATTTAATGCACTTCACAAGAATTATTATTTCAACAACACTACAGGGGCTAGTGGTCTGAATTATTTGACCAAACACGGGATGGAGTCCTTTCTTAAATCCTAAACATACAGCCTCCCTTTCACATGATTTGATGTGGAAATGCTGCAATTTGTAGACAGTCAGTGATTCTCAGCTGTCTCCCAGTTCCCACTGTAAAACAAGATTCTTTGAGGCAAATTCAATCATTATTCACACTTAGAGTCCCGAAGAACAATCGGTTGGATTGTAGTTTCATGGAAATATTGAGAAACATGCCATTACTTATTATTCTGTGTACCTCAGCATCTTTTTAAAGGAACGCTATATTCTTGCTGGTTTGGACAATCTTTATTCAGCATTCAGTGTCATTTAAAATAAAACTGTCGAGAATTTACTGATTTGGGGATGCTGGTGTTGGACTGGGGTGTACAAACTTACAAATCACACAACACCAGGTTATAGTCCAACATATAGTGCTTCCAATTAAACCTGTTGGACTATAACCTGGTGTTGTGTGATTTGTAACTAAGAATTTATTGAATCGAGGTGCATACGTAGGTCGTATAATACTAACAAAAAGGTTTGAGGAGAGATCTAGCACCTTTCTTTACGATTCCATCTATATTTCATGGCTGGCAGATTTGCATCAAGGTCTTAACTACACTCTTTAGCCAGATTCTGGAACAGCTTCACTGTCTGAACATCCCTCCTATCATTTGCTTGTAGTTCATTCCTTTTTACTCATCTGGAAATATCCAGTGAACGTGAGCAAATTATAATTACAAGGCTGAGCAGCTGGCAGTTTCCATCTCTCAGCACGGAAGACCCTGGGCATTCAAAAAACAAAACTCTCTGCCGTTTTCCTTCTGTGTACGATAGACTTAGACAGCCACGTTGCTCTCCACATGGTATTGCTGTCACTTCAATACACAAATTCATTGGCTTTAAGACTGTAAACCGCAGATCCTGGAGATAGCTGTGTGTTGGCCACACGAACAAAATGGAATGAAGGGACTGCATTTATAGAGAGCTTTACTACTACAGGATGAACCAAGGACTTCATGGACAATGAATTATAGTTCCGTTATTAGAAAGACATTGTAGGGGTAGAGCACGAACAGCAATGCACAATGACATGGTTTCTGTGGTGTTGGTTGAGGGAGAAATGTTGGTGAAGAGTGGACACAAGGGAAAATAAAACCTTGCCCTTTTTTTAAATCATACTTTGGGAACCTTTAAATTTATCCTCAACCTCAGTTTAACATTTCACGGTGCCTTTCTTCGCATTTCTTGAGTACCTCAGGGGAGGTAAAGCATCATTCGATCTCTTAGTAATAAATGAATTCTGGTTGCTTTTTCACACCAGGGTTTAACCTGCCTTCAAATTCTCCATTTATGCTACTGTTTAATGGAGGTTTTGTCAGCTTCGCAGCATGCAGTACATATGACAGGAAAAGGAAGTGTATTATTAGCTTCTACCAGTATATTAATTACAGTAGTCACTATACTTCAGGAACACTTCATTTACTGTAAACTACTTTGGGGTAACTTGGTAAGCACTAGAAGGCTGGTCTTTCTTTTGCTGCTTCGTTCTTGTCCTCCTTATTTTTATTTATCTTCTTTCCTTTGTCTGTCCTTCCATCCCTTCCTTCTTTCCCTCTCATGTAATCAGTGCTTTATTTTTAAAATCCCTTACAGAAAGACTATATGGCTATCTTTTTAGCCTTATTTCTTTTCCTAACTTATAGCATAATTACCGATAATGGTAACCTTTTTACTTTATTTTCTCTTTTTTCTCTATCTAAGATTTTTTGTATCTAGGTACTTTGTTACCTAAAATGGTGCTGTGTATTGGCGACATTGGATACTTTTCACTATATTCCTGTTCTTTTGTAGCATTGAATACATGTGACAATAAACTTAAATCTAATTCTGAAATCCTTATCATACTTTAAAAATCCCTCTATTGTCTCACTACGTTTAGTGGAATGTCAGCTGAGATTATACCTTTCTGTTTCAGAGAAGGGCTTGAAACCAGGGCATTGTGATCTCTGACTGTTAATCCTGAACGAGGGAGGGGGTGGACTGTTTGTTTTGGGTAATACTTTTTGGAAGTTATGACAGGGACTCCCTGAGAGTATATTTGTATTTATTGGGAGTATGTTAGTATTGGTGAGAATTCTCTGGTGGCAATCGGGGATGCCGACAGTTGTAAAGGACACTTGCAAGTGCAGCAATATGTAAAAGGGATAAGGATTTGGAAAAGCAATGAAGATATGTCATTGTTGTGATAGGTTTCGGCACAATATCTCCAGCATATGAGGAGTTCACTCATTCTCAAGCTCAAGGTAGGTTCAAGTACTGGACTCAGTTGCTGGAACCTTTTAACTTGTTCACTCCCAAGATGTTCCCAGTCCTTGGAATGAAACGGGAAGTCAAAGCAAGAAATTACATAAAATACCTCTTAAAATTTAAGATCATGCAGCAGTTATTATAACAGCCTTTGGCTTTAAGATCCTCTCCTCACTCTAAAGCAATCTAGTGAAACACAAGAGAAATCAGCGTGCTTTCAAATTTGCACTTAGACTGATGTAAATTTTGTTGTGATTATTTTCTCTGTACTGATTTACATTTTTAAGACAACCAAACCTGAAATATGCAATGCTTATGCTCATGCTAACGGATAACAGAATTCCACTTCTCCCAAATAGATTTGTGTTGGTGAAAGGATTCATTTATTCTCAATGCAGCCCGATGAGTTGCAGTGAATTCAAGCACTGGGGCAAGTGATCTGTGCTGGTATGTTAAATTAATGCCTTTCAAGTCATTATATAAACAGATGTCAACTCAAGTCCCTAGCGAACAACTCACTGAACGAATTATAATGATTGCTTTTCAGTCAACATTTGACAGAAATGTGGAGAAAAATCAATGGATTCTCTCTGCCTTTGCGGTTTCATAGACCTTGCCGTGTTCCAAAGCGATTCAGGACACAGCCATACCCACCTGCTGCAGCCAGCTGATGCGGTTCTGTAGCCTGCCCTCTTCCAGGAATGTGCGGATTTCTGAGGAAATGTTCAGCCAGACTCTGGCATAGTGTGTAACATTCCCAACAAAGGCAAACGTTTCATTAGCCTGCAAGAAAAGAAAATAAACCATCAGATGTGCAAAACACTTATTCATCAGCGTTTCCAAAAACAAAATTCTCACGTCTGTTTCCAAATGGCTAATTTCAACAGGAGCTTTTGTGACTTGGTTCCCCTGCAGCTTTGGAGTATTAGCAGTGGAGGCACAGCGAGTGAAGAACAGTCACTTTGCCCATTACAAAGAGGAAAAAAGTACAGGCAGAAATGACATTGGGGTGTTCTGATGCATCATCATGCACTGATTGCACACAGCAAATCTGCCCACTCAACCAAGCAAGTAACAAATGCAAAACAGATACAGTCATAAGCAAGTTAATTATCCCATCACAAACAAGGCATGAGATTTCCTGCATTGTGGCATTCCACAACAAACAGTATAATTCAACAGACAGTGCAGTTCCCACTGTCAGTTCCGTCGTTCATCATTGACAGTATGGTCCCCAGCGTAAGGGTTTTATATTTCCCTGTGTGCCTAACAGTGACAGAGTTACCAATTGGTCATTTAGTAACTATGCATTCTAACTGATGAATGTCATTTAGAACTAGGGTCTGAACTGAAGCCTGGCAAGCAAAGCAGACAAGATCACAAGGAAGGCTATTATTGTACAAACTGGCAATTTTCTTCACCGTCAGGCTGGTGGAGAGAAGCAGATGACTTGCACTTTGAAACACTTGCTTCGTATTCCCGAAATCTTATGTCTGTATTTCCTGTCAACAAAGCTTTACTTCCTATTGTCAAATTTTCTCTGTTTTATCGTTCACATTTCTGAAACGTGGAGTTTTATAAACACAGGAAGCTGTAGAAAAGATTTTAACAGTTTGCCTGTCATGCCCTTGATAAACTAAAGGAAGGAAACACTTTCATTGAAATAGCACTTTCACAATTGCAGGTCATCTTGAATGCTTTACAGAATCATACAATCCCCATAGAATGGAAGCAGGTCATTTGGCCCATTGAGTCCACACTGACCCTCTGAAGAGCATCATCCAAACGCATCTCCCATCCCATCCCTATAACCCTGCTTGCCCATGGCTAACCTAGCACATCCCTGAAAACTATGGGCAATTTAGCATGGCCACTCCACCTAACCTGCACATCTTTGGATTGTGGGAGGAAACCAGGGCACCTGAAGGCACCCACACAGAGACAGAGAGAATGTGCAGACTCCACACAGACAGTCGACCGAGACTGGAATCAAACTCAGGTCTCTGGCGTTGCAAGTCAGCAGTGCTAACCAATGAGTCATCGTGCTGTCAAGCACATCTGAAGCGTAGTCACTGGGAAAATACAGGAAAAGTGGCAGCTAATGAGAAAGTGGGGACTGCAGATGCTAGAGATCAGAATCGAAGAGTGTGGTGCTGGGAAAGCACAGCTGGTCAGGCAGCATCCGAGGAGCAGGAATGTCGACGTTTCGGGCAAAACCCCTTCATCAGAAATGTGAGAAGGCGGCTGAGAGATAAATAGGGGGATGGGGGGAGGGGGGAGCGGGGAGCAAAGGTAGATGGGATCTACCTAACGCCTTCCCAGCTACCTTCCCCGCACACCTGTCCCCACCCTCGTATTTATCTCTCAGCCCCTTCTCCCCCACATTCCTGAGGAAGGGCTCATGCCCGAAACATCGATTTTCCTGCTCCTCGGATGCTGCCTGACTTGCTGTGCTTTTCCAGTACCACACTCTTCGGATGTGGCAGCTAATGTGTGGTCAGGAAACTCCTAATAAAAACAACAAAGTGATAATGAATGGATCGTATATTTTTTGTGAAGTTGATTAAGGGTGAATGAGAACATTGGCATCTAAAATTCTCTTTTCCAGTACTTTCACACAAAAGTATAAGGTTACAAGTTTTAATTGGTGGACAACAGCAGAGATCTAACTACTGCTTAGCTTCCTCCTCAATTGTCCAAGAGACGCTCACTGAGGCACGTTTTTGTCCAAGTGTTTGAGCCTTTGACAACAAGTTGATATTCTACAATCAGTGTTACTTAAAATGAAGCTTGCACAAAAGGTCTCTTTTTCCATTAAATTCTGGCAAGTAAATAAAATCTTTACAGCCTGGTGAGTGTGTTTCTGTGAAGGAGGGTAAGACGTTGAAAGCTGTGGTGCACTCTCAGTTTTGCACTTCAGAATTTGATGTGGTCGCCAAAGCCCAGATTGTTGAGAAAGTTAAAGAAAAAATCCTGCGTAAGAAACATGATGCTGTGAAAATTCAACAAAATGAAGAGCTTTTTGTATATAAATTCAATTCACCCTTATTGCAGAACAGGATTGTCTTTTTGACCTCCATTGTCACTATCTGAAGCACAAAACTATTAGTACACTGCCAGTAGCTGAATTAAATATTCATTATCTTTTCTTTCGCTGTTGCAAAATTGCAAGGCAAAGCACTCGATCAGCTGATATTAAGTTTTAACAAGCTCCTGTTGAACACATCTCGCTTAATTCTATTTATGCTAATAAGCTCCCAACTATACTCCATTCATTCCATCATCTCTTCCAAGCAAAACCAGACAAGACTGGGGGAGATGGGAGCACTGGATTCTGCTTGCCACTCTGGAGTGAGATGAAGCATGATTAATTTAATTTTTAAATAACTAATATTTTCAAAATAAATAACAAACTTGGGATCCAACAACTGGCGAATATCACAAGATAATGTTGAACATGCTCATCGCTTCTATTTCTTTGCACACTGAATGTCGACAGGCATTAATCCACTTAGTGATTTGCTGAATCAGAGCAGTTGCCCCTCCTGTTCAGCTCTGCAATGCACTTTTACT
The DNA here is from genome assembly GCF_037043375.1 of Chiloscyllium plagiosum. Taxonomy (NCBI): domain Eukaryota; kingdom Metazoa; phylum Chordata; class Chondrichthyes; order Orectolobiformes; family Hemiscylliidae; genus Chiloscyllium; species Chiloscyllium plagiosum. The sequence continues at coordinate 45,042,393 of NW_028270159.1, forward strand.
CTCAACAAGTTACCCAAGACCACCAGTCCAAGGTGCTGCTGTTCACTAGCTTTCGTTCCTGAGCCAACATTGCCCAACCAAGCAGTATTCAAGGGTGACTCCATGAATAGGAAAGATTTGGAGGGATGTGGGCCAAGTGCGGGCAGGTGGGACTGCTTTAGTTTGGGATAATGGTCGGCATGAACTGGTTGGACTGAAGATCTGATTCCATGCTGTATGAAGATTAGATTAGATTACTTACAGCATGGAAACAGGCCCTTCGGCCCAATAAGTCCACACAGACCCGCCGAAGCGCAACCCACCCATTACCCTACATTTACCCCTTTACCTAACATTACGGGCAATTTAGCATGGCCAATTCACCTGACCTGCACATCTTTGGAGTGTGGGAGGAAACCGGAGCACCCGGAGGAAGCCCACGCAGACACGGGGAGAATGTGCAAACTCCACACAGTCAGTTGCCTGAGTCGGGAATTGAACCCGGGTCTCTGGCGCTGTGAGGCAGCAGTGCTAACCACTGTGCCACCGAAGTTATGATTAAAAGAACTTGCATTTACAAAATGACTGCCACAACCTCAGCATTGCACAAGTCCGCGATGTCCTCTCAAAGTCCAGTCACTGATCTAAACTCAGAAATCTGGCAGCCAAATTTGCCCTCAAGACCTCCTCACAAATTAAATGTAGTAAAGACCAAATAGATTTGATTCTGGATGTTAGTTCAGGAACAAATTCGCCAGGACATCAAGGAGAACTATTTTGCTCTTCTTCAAGATGCTCATGTGGGATAATCTTCATCAGCCTGGGAGTTCAGACAACTCTTCAGAAAGATGATGCTCCATCAGTAAAGGACTGGTGCGCTTACAGATTGATGAAGTTAAGTTGGTAACACCAATTATAAATACAGTCATAAGAATTGATAATGAAAGTATGAAACTTAGAACAAAAGGAATCATTATTATGGGGACCAAACTACATCAGTATTCCCTGATATGACTATCCTCAATCTCAAACTCTATCTGAAGACCTGAAATAATGACTGCACATATTCAAGTCCACAAAAGCCCAATTAGCAACGTTAGAATGTTGTTCAGGTAAAGTGTGTGCAGAAAGACAGTTTAAGGATGCAGGGTAGACAACTTAAAACAGAGAGGAGGAGAGACATCTTCACTCAGGCAGTGATGAGCTTATTAAATTCTCTGCCAGAGAAAACAGTTGAAGCCAAAACATTGGCAGCTTTCAAGAGGGAATTAGTTTATAGTTTATAGATCTTAGGACTAAAGGGATCAAAGAGTATGAGGAAAAAGCAGGAATATGGTACTGAGTTGGATGATTAGCCATGATCATATTGAATGGCAGAGCAGTCTCAATTTTTTTTTATTTCAAAAATATACTTTATTCATAAAATACTTTGATGGTCTGTACAGTTGGACATGCCATACATATGTAAACATTCCATTTGTTTGCATACCGAAAACAGAGTAATCATTCTTATTTACAGGTCTATACGATTACATTTTTAGCTGAGACGTCAGCAGAGCCCAAATGACTGCCCCTGTTCTTCTTAGACAGGCAGATGTTACACAGTGGTCTTTCCCCACCGCGCCTTGGCGGCAGCTGCCCCAAGCTTCAGCGCGTCCCTCAACACGTAGTCCTGGACCTTGGAATGTCCCGTCTGCAACACTCAGTCGGGGTCAACTCCTTCAGCTGGAAGATCAACAGGTTTCGGACCGCCCAGAGAGTGTCCTTCACCGAGTTGATGATCCTCCAGGCACAGTTGATGTTCGTCTCAGCGTGTGTCCCGGGGAACAGGCCGTAGAGCACGGAGTCCCGCGTCACGGCGCTGCTCGGGACGAACCTCGACAAACACCACTGCATTCCTCTCCAGACTTCTTCTGAACAGCACATTCCAGAAGGAGGTGTGAGACAGTCTCCTCCCCCCCCCGTAGCCGCTTCGAGGGCAGCGTGCGGTGCGGCTGAGAGTCCGGGCGTGAATAAAGGATCTCACAGGCAGAGTCCTTCTCACCACCAGCCAAGCCATGCCTTGGTGCTTGTTGGAAAGTTCTGGCGAAGAGGCATTCTGCCAAATGGCTTTGACAGTCTGCTCAGGGAACCGCTCGATAGGATCCGCCCTCTCCTTTACCTGAAGGGTCTCGAGGACACTATGTGCTGACCACTTCCTGATGGACTTGTGGTCAAAGGTGCTTTTCTTCATAAACTTCTCCACGAAGGACAGGTGATACAGAACGGTCCAACTACTCGGAGCGTTCCACGGCAGCGAGGCCAGGCCCATCCTTTGCAACACCGGGGACAGGTAGAACCTCAGTACGTAGTGACACTTGGTGTTTGCGTACCGGGGATCCACGCACAGCTTGGTGCAGCCACACACAAAGGTGGCCATCAGGGTGAGGGTGGCATTGGGTGTATTTTTTTCCCCCGTTGCCCAGATCTTTGTACAGCGAGTCCCTTCGGACCCAGTCCATCTTTGAACTCCATAAAAACTGGAAGATGGCCTGGGTGACTGCGGCGGCACAGGTTCTGGGAATAGGCCAGACCTGTGCCACGTATAACAGCAATGACAGTGCCTCACACCTGATGACCAGGTTTTTTCCCACGATGGAGAGCGACCGTAGCTTCCATCTGCTCACTTTCTGCCTCACTTTGCTGATACGCTCCTCCCAAGACTTGGCGCACGCCCCAGTCCCCCCGAACCAAACACCCAGCACCTTCAGGTGATCGGTCCTGACGGGGAAGGGGATCGAGGATTGGTCGGCCCAGTTCTCAAAGAGCATGGCCTCGCTCTTGCTCCGATTTACCTTGGCCCCTGAGGCCCGTTCGAACTGGTCACATATGTACGTGAGTCTGCGCACGGACAGCGGATCCGAGCAGAAAACGGCGACGTCATCCATGTACAGGGAGGCCTTAACCTGCAGGTCCCCACTGCCAGGAATAGTCACCCCTCTCAGGCTCGCATCCTTCCTGATGGACTCGGCAAATAGCTCTATGCAGCACACAAACAAGGCAGGAGAGAGAGGACAGCCCTGCCTGACTCCAGATCTGACTGGGAAGCTATCTGATTCCCATCCATTGATTGAGACTGCACTGACAATGTTGGTTTAGAGCAGTCTGATCCAATTGCAGATTCTCTCCCCAAAGCCCATTTTGGAGAGAACATCTCTCAAATACCTGTGTGATATCCTGTCAAAGGCTTTCTCCTGGTCCAGGCTGATCAGGCAGGTGTCCAATCCTCTGTCCTGCACGTAGGCGATCGCATCCCTGAGGAGTGCGAGACTCTCAGCGATCTTCCTGCCCGGCAAAGCACAGGTTTGGTCAGGGTGAATCACTGACCCCAGAGCAGACCTGACCCGGTTGGCGATTACCTTTGACAGAATTTTGTAATCTGCATTCAACAGTGAGATTGGTCTCCAAATTTTGAGTTCATCCCTCTCCCCCTTCCGCTTGTAGACGATGGTGATGATGCCTTTCCTCATGGATTCACTCATGGTACCTGCCGGAAGCATACTGACATACACCTCCAGCAGGTCCTGGCCAATCAAGTCCCACAGAGCGGAATAGAGCTCGACTGGTAAGCCGTCGCTTCCGGGAGTTTTATTCTTTTCAAAGGACACGAGGGCCTTGGTCAGCTCGTCCAGAGATAGCGGCTGGTCCAGTCTTTCCCGTGTTCTGTCGTCTAAGACCTCCGTGATAGAGGACAGGAACGACTGGGAGGCTGTGCTGTCGGTCGGCTTCGCGTCATACAGACTGGCATAGAAGAATTTACTGATCCTCATGATGTCAGCCTGAGATGACGTTATCGAGCCATCTTCTTCCTTTAGGCCGCTGAGCACAGAGGTCTCTTTGTGCACCTTCTGGAAGAAGAAACGTGAGCACGTCTCGTCCTGCTCCACCGAGCGGACCCTGGACCGGAAGATTATCTCGGAGGCCTCCGAGGCAAAGCGCGAGGCTTGCTGGCCCTTCACCTCCTTGAGGTCCTCCATGACATCGACCCCCATCGTCTGCAGCAGGAGCAGGTTCTGCATACTTTCCTGGAGTTGGGACAGTTTTTCCCGCCTCTCTCTCGCCTCCTGAACACCTTTTGAGGATGAAGAACCTCTTGATGTTTCCTTTTACTGTTTCCCACCAGTCCGCTGGGGACTCAAAGAGAGGTTTCACGGTTCTCCAACCTGCGTAGTCCCTCTTGAGCTCCTCAATGTTTCCCGGGGTCAACAGCTTTGTGTTCAGCTTCCACATTCCCTTACCAGCCCGCCACTCGTCCTGTAGGTGACAGTCGGCCAGCAGGAGGCAGTGGTCAGAGAAGAACACCGTCTTGACGTCGGTGGATCTGACCGAGAGCGTTCAGGACACAAACAGATAATCTATCCTTGAGCGGATAGACCCGTCTGCCCGTGACCAGGTTTATCTACGCTGCGCTCCGTCTGCAGGGGTGCTGAAGACGTCGTGCAGCTTGGCATCTTTTACCGTGTCCATCAGGGCTCTAGACGTGGCGTCCAGTTTACTGCCCCCCCCCCCGCCGGATCATCCATCTGCATCAATGATACAGAATGACCGGCCTGAATGTAGCCAGCAACAGTGGAAGCTGCTGCAGGACGGCCAACCGTTCACTCTTACCCACTGGGGCGTACACATTAATCAGTCTCAGCGGAGCATTCCTGTACATGACGTCGGCGATGAGGAGGTGCCCGCCCACCACCTCCTTAACCTTGGAGACGGTGAAGTTGCCTCCTCGCAACAGGCTATCGTTGCCCCCCGATCAAACTGACGGCCCATGGGCCCACAAGCTCGACCATCTCCTGTAGCGGTATCCCACACTCCTGCAGAAACAGGACGTCGGCTTTAACATTGGCCAGGAAGGCCATCGTAGAAACACATCACGTAGCCGATTTGATGCTATGCACATTGATGCTGGTAATTTTTAACCCCATTTTAACAGTTTACGAGGTTAACACTGTCCATTTGCTGCTGGTCTTGCCCCTCTGGGGTAGCTCTGTGCATCCCTGTGGTGACAGCAAACTGCTGGACCTTCCCAGGGCTGAGGTAGCTGTCCGGCTCCACGCTGAAGCCACTTCCCCGCTCTGGTGTCTTCGGGTCGGGCCCAAGGTCCGCATAGTCCAGTTCTCCATCTGACAGCGGGACTGTCACAGGACCGCTGCTCCCAGTTACCTGGAGCTGTGGGCTGGTGGGTACCTCTTGGTTCTCACCAGGTGGGGAGAGGTCTTTACCCATCCCCTCAGAGGGATCGTCTATCCTTGCTTGGGCGGTGCTGCCCTCCTTTTTCCCCACGGCGCTCTGTCTCTTCCTCTGGTGACGACCCTCCTTGCGCCCGTCCTCACCGCCGGAAGAGCTGCCTGTATCCTCGTCGTGTAGGTGTCGCTTCCCCCTTCGCTGGGTGGCTTTGGGAGGTTTCCTCTTCCTGCTTTTGACAGTAATCCAATCCTCTGCCTCCTTTGATCCCTCCTCTTCCATTTCCTCCGTCTGTCTTGAAGGAGCTTGGATCGGCTGCTGCATCTCCTCGCTGTCTGCCGTCTGCTCCGCTACAGCCTGCCCTTCCTTCTGGGTGCCTCCAGACACCGTTCCCGTGCTGTTTTGTGGTACCTTGCTGGTCTTAGGCGGTCCACGGCTCGTGTTGCCACCTCCAGCCATCTGTGCGTAGATGGCGGCCCTCGTCTTGGGCAGGCCTTGTACATGTGGCCCGCCTCTCCGCACAGACTACAGTTCTTGGCCTCCTTACATTCCTTGGTCGGGTGGCCTTCCTGCTAGCAGTTTCGGCAGACGGTCACCTGACAATCCGCCGCCATGTGGCCTGACCTCCGGCAGGTTCGGCACACTTTCGACTGCCTTGCGTATGTCAGGTAACCTCTGCTTCCTCCGATGGCAAAGCTGGAGGGTGGGTGGAGGATGTTCCTACTGGCATCGACCCTCAGGGTTACCCTGACCTGTCGTTTGCTGGTCCAGATCCCGAAAGGATCGATCACATCGGTACTCTATCCCCCGACCTGGATGTACCTTCTCAGGAAGGTCAGGACACCTGCTGCTGGGACGTGAGGGTTGTACATCTGGATTGTTACAACCCGACTCCTCTGCGCAGGAAGCACACACAACGGGACCGCCGACAAGACGGAGAACAGAGGTTCCCCTTCCTTCTCCTTGAAGACCTTCAGGAGCTGCTCGCAATTCTTCACACTCCTGAAGGTCACGTCGAAATAGCCTGCCGCAGGGAAATCCTGCAGGCAGTACACGTCCGCTGCTTCGAACCCGCAGCACTCCAGCAAAATCTTCTTCACGAGCACCGTCTCAAAGGGCCAAATGGCCTGCTGATATTTTTATATTTCTGTGAATCTGTGCTGCATTACACAAGGTCAGATTTCTGGATATCATTCTCAGTGATGATGGTTTAACCTCCTTTGAACATTATATTGTGCAGCATGATTCATGCACTCACATTAATTTTCTGTTCATTGATTGTAACCTTTAATTCATTTACTATAAAGCAGTTAATGAAGACATTAAAAGCATGCAAATAGGATCTTAGTACAGCCACTAATCAAAACGCAGATGAAGTTAAACCCCAAGTCCAGTAAAGATCAGATAGTGTCTTTAAATGGAAACATGCAAAATTTCAAGAGTGTAACCTACAGATTTGGAAAGATTCAACAGTTTTGTTTTTAATATAAACATGTCAAATACATTCCGTTCATTAATTTACTAAAATGTGAAGACTCTGCAACCAGTCCACCCTCTCACCACTTAACAACACATGACAACACATCATAGGCTCCATCAGAGGAGTTAGTAAACCTCTGCTGCTTCTCGGCCTTTTGGTTCGGAATATGTGTAGTTCCTGAGGACCAGAGGAAGAGATTCTGCTAGAGTGCTGTCGGTTCGACGCAGCGGACGTGTGCTGACGGGGGAGAAACCACGGGGATCGTGTTGCGAGCCGTCGGAGCTGCTGGAGACCATCGCTGGATCGTGATTGGACGTTGGAGGATCGTTTGGTTGTGCTGACCTGCTCTTGGTGGATCTTTATGCTGGCTTCGGCCTAACGCCAATTCAGGTACCAGCCAACCTCAGAGCTATGGCCTCAGCAGCCGCTCGCAGCCCTGGCCAGGGCATTCGCAACACAGTCAGGGTGACTGTGAAGAAGGTGGAGGAGCACACACCAGTCGATCGGACGGTGCTCGTGAAGAAGATTTTGCTGGAGTGCTGCGGGTTTGAAGCCGCGGACGTGTACTGCCTGCAGGATTTCCCTGCAGCAGGCTATTTCGATGAGACCTTCAGGAGCGTGAAGAATTGCGAGCAGCTCCTGAAAGTCTTCAAGGAGAAGGAAGGGGAACCTCTGTTCTCCGTCTTGTCGGTGGTCCCGTTGTGTGTGCTTCCTGCGCAGAGGAGTCGGGTTGTAACAATCCAGATGTACAACCCTCACGTCCCAGCAGCAGATGTCCTGACCTTCCTGAGAAGGTACATCCAGGTCGAGGGAGAGAGTACCGATGTGGTCGATCCTTTCGGGATCTGGACCAGCAAACGACAGGTCAGGGTAACCCTGAGGGTCGATGCCAGTAGGAACACCCTCCACCCACCCTCCAGCTTTGCCATCGGAGGAAGCAGAGGTTACCTGACATACGCAGGGCAGTCGAAAGTGTGCCGAACCTGCGGGAGGTCAGGCCACATGGCGGCGGATTGTCAGGTGACCGTCTGCCGAAACTGGAAGCAGGAAGGCCACCCGACCAAGGAATGTAAGGAGGCCAAGAACTATAGTCTGTGCGGAGAGGCGGGCCACATGTACAAGGCCTGCCCAAGACGAGGGCCGCCATCTACGCACAGATGGCCGGAGGTGGCAACATGAGCCATGGACCGCCTAAGACCAGCAAGGTACCACAAAACAGCACGGGAACGGTGTCTGGGGGCACCCAGAAGGAAGGGCGGGCTGTAGAGGAGCAGACGGCAGACAGCGAGGAAATGCAGCAGCCGATCCAAGCTCCTTCAAGACAGACAGAGGAAATGGAAGAGGAGGGATCAAAGGAGGCAGAGGCAGGAAGAAGAAGCAGGAAGCAGTCAAAAGCAGGAAGAAGAAACCTCCCAAAGCCACCCAGCGAAGGGGGAAGCGACACCTACATGACGAGGATACAGGCAAGGAGGGTCGTCACCAGAGGAAGAGACAGAGCGCCGTGGGGAAAAAGGAGGGGAGCACCGCCCAAGCAGGAAAAGACGATCCCTCTGAGGGGATGGGTAAAGGCCTCCCCCCACCCGTGAGAACCAAGAAGTGCCCACAGCTCCAGGTAACTGGGAGCAGCGGTCCTGTGACAGCCCCGCTGTCAGATGGAGAACTGGACTATGCGGACCCTGGGCCCGACCCGAAGACACCAGAACAGGGAAATGGCCCCAGCGTGGAGCCGGACAGCTACCTCAGCCCTGGGAAGGTCCAGCAGTTTGCCGTCACCACGGGGATGCACACAGCTACCTCAGAGGGGCAAGACCAGAAGCAAATGGACACTCTGTTAACCTCGTAAACTGTTAAAATGGGGTTAAAAATTGCCAGCATCAATGTGCGTAGCATTAAATCGGCTACGCGATGTGTATCTACGATGGCCTTCCTGGCCAATGTTAAAGCCGACGTCCTGTTTCTGCAGGAGTGTGGGATACCGCACCTCAGCAGCTACAGGAGATGGTCGAGCTTGTGGGCCCATGGGCCGTCCGTTTGGTCGAGGGGCAACGATAGCCGGCCTGGGTATCCTGTTGCGAGGAGGCAACTTCACCATCTCCGAGGTTAAGGAGGTGGTGGGCGGGCGCCTCCTCGTCGCCGACGTCATGTACAGGAATGCTCCCCTGAGACTGATTAATGTGTACGCCCCAGTGGGTAAGAGTGAACAGTTGGCCGTCCTGCAGCAGCTTCCACTGTTGCTGGCTACGTCCAGGACGGTCATTCTGGCCGGAGACTTCAACTGAATCATTGATGCAGATGGACGATCCGGCGGGGGGGGAACAGTAAACTGGACGCCACGTCTAGAGCCCTGATGGACACGGTAAAAGATGCCAAGCTGCACGACGTCTTCAGCACCCCTGCAGACGGTGCGCAGCGTAGATAAACCTGGTCACGGGCAGACGGGTCTATCCGCTCAAGGATAGATTACCTGTTTGTGTCCCGAACGCTCTCGGTCAGATCCACCGATGTCAAGCTGGTGTTCTTCTCTGACCACTGCCTCCTGCTGGCCGACTGTCACCTACAGGACGAGTGGCGGGCTGGTAAGGGAACGTGGAAGCTGAACACAAAGCTGTTGACCCCGGGAAACATTGAGGAGCTCAAGAGGGACTATGCAGGTTGGAGAACAGTGAAGCCCCTCTTTGAGTCCCCAGCGGACTGGTGGGAAACAGTAAAAGGGAACATCAAGAGGTTCTTAATCCTCGAAGGTGTTCAGGAGGCGAGAGAGAGGCGGGGAAAACTGTCCCAGCTCCAGGAAAGTATGCAGAACCTGCTCCTGCTGCAGATGATGGGGGTCAATGTCACGGAGGACCTCAAGGAGGTGAAGGGCTAGCAAGCCTCGCTCTTTGCCTCGGAGGCCTCCAAGATAATCTTCCGGTCCAGGGTCCGCTCGGTGGAGCAGGACGAGACGTGCTCACGTTTCTTCTTCCAGAAGGTGCACAAAGAGAGCTCTGTGCTCAGCAGCCTGAAGGAAGAAGATGGCTCGCTAACGTCATCTCAGGCTGACGTCATGAGGATCAGTAAATCCTTCTATGCCAGTCTGTATGACGCGAAGCCGACAGACAGCGCGGCCTCCCAGTCGTTCCTGTCCTCTATCACGGAGGTCTTAGACGACAGAACACGGGAAAGACTGGACCAGCCGCTATCTCTGAACGAGCTGATCAAGGCCCTCGAGTCCTTCGAAAAGAATAAAACTCCCGGAAGCGACGGCTTACCAGTCGAGCTCTATTCCGCTCTGTGGGACTTGATTGGCCAGGACCTGCTGGAGGTGTATGTCAGTATGCTTCCGGCAGGTACCATGAGTGAATCCATGAGGAAAGGCATCATCACCATCATCTACAAGCGGAAGGGGGAGAGGGAGGAACTCAAAAATTGGTGACCAATCTCACTGTTGAATGCGGATTACAAAATTTTGTCAAAGGTAATCGCCAACCGGGTCAGGTCTGCTCTGGGGTCAGTGATTCACCCTGACCAAACCTTTGCTGTACTGGGCAGGAAGATCGCTGAGAGTCTCGCACTCCTCAGGGATGCGATCGCCTACGTGCAGGACAGAGGGTTGGACACCTGCCTGATCAGCCTGGACCAGGAGAAAGCCTTTGACAGGATATCACACACGTATATGAGAGATGTTCTCTCTAAAATGGGCTTTGGGGAGGGAATCTGCAATTGGATCAGACTGCTCTAAACCAACATTGTCAGTGCAGTCTCAATCAATGGGTGGGAATCAGATAGCTTCAGGCAGGAGTCAGGCAGGGCCATCCTCTCTCTCCTGCCTTGTTTGTGTGCTGCATAGAGCCATTTGCCGAGTCCATCAGGAAGGATGCAAGCCTGAGAGGGGTGACTATACCTGGCAGCAGGGGCCTGCAGATTAAGGGCTCCCTGTACATGGATGACATCGCCGTTTTCTGCTCAGATCCGCTGTCCGTGCACAGACTCATGTGAATATTTGACCAGTTCGAACGGGCCTCGGGGCCCAAGGTAAATCGAGGCAAGAGCAAGGCCATGCTCTTTGGGAACTGGGCTGACCAATCCTCGATCCCCTTCACCGTCAGGACCGACCACCTGAAGGTGCTGGGTATTTCGTTCTGCGGTGGCTGGAGCATGCGCCAAGTCTTGGGAGGAGCGTATCAGCAAAGTGAAGCAGAAACTGGGCAGTTGGAAGCTACGGTTGCTCTCTATCGCGGGAAAAAACCTGGTCATCAGGTGTGAGTTACTGTCATTGCTATTATACGTGGCACAGGTCTGGCCTATTCCCAGAACCTGTGCCGCTGCAGTCACCTGGGCCATCTTCCAGTTTATATGGAGGTCAAAGATGGACCGGGTCCGAAGGACTCTCTGTACAAAGATCTGGGCAACGGGGGGAAAAAACACACCCAATGCCACCCTCACCCTGATGGCCACCTTTGTGTGTGGCTGCATCAAGCTGTGCGTGGATCCCCGGTACGCAAACACCAAGTGTCACTACGTGCTGAGGTTCTACCTGTCCCCGGTGTTGCGAAGGATGGGCCTGGCCTCGCTGCCGCGGAACGCTCCGAGTAGTTGGACCGTTCCATATCACCTGTCCTTCGTGGAGAAGTTTATGAAGAAAAACACCTTTGACCACAAGTCCATCAGGAAGTGGTCAGCACGTAGTGTCCTTGAGACCCTTTGGGAAAAGGAGAGGGCGGATCCTATCGAGCGGTTCCCTGAGCAGACTGTCAAAGCCATTTGGCAGAATGCCTCTTCGCCAGAACTTTCCAACAAGCACCAAGACATGGCTTGGCTGGTGGTGAGAAGGGCTCTGCCTGTGAGATCCTTTATGCACGCCCGGACTCTCAGCCGCACCGCATGCTGCCCTCGAAGCGGCTGCGGGGGGGACGAGACTGTCACACACCTCCTTCTGGAATGTGCTGTGCAGAAGAAACCTGGAGAGGAATGCAGTGGTGTTTGTCGAGGTTCGTCCCGAGCAGCGCCGTGACGCGGGACTCCGTGCTCTACGGCCTGTTCCCCGGGACACACACTGAGACGAACATCAACTGTGCCTGGAGGATCATCAACTCGGTGAAGGACGCTCTCTGGGCGGTCCGAAACCTGTTGATCTTCCAGCTGAAGGAGTTGACCCCGACTGAGTGTTGCAGACTGGCACATTCCAAGGTCCAGGACTACGTGTTAAGGGACGCGCTGAAGCTTGGGGCAGCTGCCGCCAAGGCTTGTTGGGGAAGACCACCGTGTAACTTCTGCCTGTCTAAGAAGAACAGGGGGCCCACGTAGTCATTTGGGCTCTGCTGACCCTCAGCTAAAAATGTAATCGTACAGACCTGTAAATAAGAATGATTACTCTGTTTCGGTATGCAAACAAATGGAATGTTTACATATGTATGGCATGTCCAACTGTACAGACCATCAAAGTCTTTTATAAATAAAGTATATTTTTGAAATAAAAAAAAACCTCTGCTGGGAGGGAGGTGGCTGGGGGTAGAGAGAGAGAGAGAGAGAGAGAGACACACACACACAAAAAAAAGAGTAGGACTCATGCCTGGGATTCCCACTCCAGATCACTATTCAATGAGTGTTAATAGACACGTACGCATGGACCTTGCGCAAGGAAAGGATCAGTCTCCAATTGATTATCTTGCTGCAGCTCGCTGTCAAAATATTTAGAGAGAGGAAAAAAAGTGCTTTTGGAAAGCTGGTACATTCCAAGTAAGCAGGGCATCAATGATTTCAGGATGAGGAGAGAAAGGACAGCGGGGACAAGCATAAAAATTATGTTCACCGAAATTAACTGCGACGAACTGCAATGGGGCAACAAGGAGCAGGCTAAATGCCCTGCCCGTAGACACAGTCACTGCAAGATCTTCCATCAGTCATTGAAGGCTGCTTTGTAAAAAGGAGATCTCCGCAACAGTTTTATATCTTTAACAAGATTTTAAAGTAATTCCAGAACAAAAAGGCCATAATGAGATGGGGATTTAGACATCTTAGATTATGACCTTCAAGAGAAGAGTAGGTTGCCATGTTGTATTTCTCCATAAAGTTGAACTGAATTGTTTTGGATTCAGTTTGTCAAGACAAGAACTGGTGGGAGACAAGTGCTGCTTTTGAGGGTGAGGCCCAAGTGGACGTCAGGTACTAAACTGACCAGGGACAGACCTTTCTTGGGATTCACTATCCTGAAGGCAGAAATCCAGCTGCCAGGGTAAGGAGAGGGTCAGCAGCTTACCATTACAGCTAGCAGCCAATAAGGTTTCCTGGGCAGACGTTGAGAGGCAGGGGAAAGCTGTCTCACTTCAATCTGAATTATTTTCAGTCAACATGACGTGTTGTGACACACCTCCGGGTAAGAAGTGAACCCAGAGAAAACCTGGCCCAGAGGTGGCGACATTACCACAAGAACCTCTAAACTCTGAGCTAACATTAAATTTGAGTGGAATCAGGAGTAAGCAGTGTCAGTTAGCTTAACAATGAGTCCAAAGGTTACTCAGTTGAGTAAGCGAATTTGCAAGTGCATAAATTATGACTATGGCTGGGTGGGGGGGGGGGTGGGGATGGGACTGGCACAGAGATAGTGTCCCTACCCCTGACCTGGGAGGCCCTGATTCAATCCAATCTACCTGAGAGGTGTGTAATAGCATCTCTGAACAAGTAGATTAGGAAAAATAGGTCAAATATTTTTTTAAAAAGTGACTATACGTGTAACCTGAGCTACCTCTTGGGTATGTGTGGTGTGCCTTTCCACCTTGCAAAGAGGCGGTTTTTGGTAAGGCTGCAGCTGCACACCATTCACCTTGACTCTATATCCGCCACCCACTCATGCCTTGGCATGCTTACCCGCTGCTGGGCAGCAGGGATCCCCAGTGGAAGGCTCTCCACACAGAAGTCCTGCCTCAGGGCTGGAGGGTGTTGCACGCAGCAGTCCCTTATATCTGCACATTGCAACTGTTCATGGACTGCCAGCCCAACTGTTTATTTTGTGGCACTCGTAGAGTCTGTGGACCACGTACATATTGGTTATGGGTGATTGCACTCCCTTTTTGCTTGAAAAATCTTTTGTTGTGCTTTTGGTTGTACGTTAGTCTCACGCTCCTGGATCTTTGGGTATCCAATGGGGAGGGGTGTTGGCAGATCAGAGGGCCTCTTTGTGGGTCTGCTCCTGGGCCTGACCAGGCATCTATAAACAGGCCCAGGCAATAAGCCACAGAGGGGATCATCTGTGCTGACTGCCTGCCTCTCTTTTGCGGCTGGGTATCCTTGGGGAGGGAGCACGCATTGTCCAATAGCCTGTCCACAAAGCAGGAGTGTGATGGATACTCCCCACTTTGCCTAGAATCTTGCAGCTCTAACAACACTCAAGCTTGACACCATCCTGGACAAAGCAGCCAATCTGACTGGCACCACACTCACAAATACCCATTCTCTCCACCACTGACACTACAAGATGCACTGCAGAAATTTACCAAAAATCCTCAGACAGCACCCTCCAAACCCACGGCCACTTCCCTCTAGAAAGACAAGGGCAGCAGAGATGTAAGGATACCACCATCTGCAAGTTCCCCTCCAAGTCACTCGCCATCATGATTTGGAGAAATATTGGCATTACTTCATTGTGGCTAGGTCAAAATCCCCTCTTTAATGGTATTGTGAGTCTACCCACAGCAGGGGTTCAAGAAGACACTTCACCACCACCTTCACAAGAGCAACTAGAGACAGGCAATAAATGCTCAGCCAGGCAGCAATACCCATGTCCCACAAGTGAGTAAAAAACAAAGGTTGATTGGAAAATATCTAGAATGTGATTGCAATGACAATTTTTAATTTTCAACTTTCAGGAAGCAGTCAAACTCGTCTGGGGCGTCTAATCAGGCATTAATGGCTTTAGTTAGGACACCATCAGTCTAAATCTCTCTCCATGTCCACCTGGTAGATCTACGCTGAGAGGCAGCTGATGATGCAAATGTGATTGAACATTGAGTGCCAGCATAAATGAAGCTAATAGAACGGTGAGACAAGAAGGAAAGTTCAGAAGGGGAGGAAATAAGAATCACTTATAAAGCACCACTAAAATATCCCGGGGCACAGGAATGTTCTAAAGCAATTGTGACGTTGAGAAACAGACACTGGACGAATTAGGATAGGTCAAGTAAGCAGAAAAGATCATCTTCATAGAGGGACAAGAGGTAGAGAAACATTGAGGTGAAGGATGGAAATTTCAGAGCGTGGAGCCCAAGCTGTTGAAAGCACATCCACCAGCGGTTAAGTGATGACAATTGTATTTGCTCAAGAGGCCAGAATTTGAGGAGCAAATGGTTTGTGGGGCTGGTGGAGATTACAGACATAGCAAGGTCACAGAGGGAGTCAAAGTATCCTGAGTTCAAGGGTGGACGGAGTCCTACTCTGAGACCTATGGGTATAATCTCAGCTGATATTCCACTAAACATAGCAAGGCCATAGAGGGACTCAAACAAGGATAAAGGATCTTAAAAGTAAGGCACTGAATACTTGAGATGGAAAGGAAGGAAGGGAGAGAGGAAGGACAGACTCGATAAATAAAAATAAGGAGAACCCGAAAGAAGCACCAAAGAAAGACTGAGCTAGCCTTGGTTTATAACAGTGCTTTATCAAGACACCCCAAAGTAGTTTACAGTAAATGAAGTGTTCCTGAAGTATAGTGACTACTGTAATTAATATACTGGTAGAAGCTAATAATACACTTCCTTTTCCTGTCATATGTACTGCAAGATGTGAAGCTGAAAAAAAATCCATTAAATAGTAGCAAAGAATGGAGAATTTGAAGGCAGGTTAAACCCCAGGGGTGACAAAGCAGTCAGTATTCGTTTATCACTAAGAGATTGGTTGGTGCATAAGCTCAGCACAAATAACAAGAGAGCTCCCAAAGATTTGTGATATACTGCTACAATTGTCAACTTGTACATCATCTCAACTGTTGCTACTGAATCAGGTAAAAACTATTCAACTGAAGTGGCTTCTTTTTCTGAGAAACAGTACATTGATAAAGACACAGGAACAGCATCATTAATTATAAATTTATGTACAGTACTTAATATTACACAGAGTAACAAAAGATACGGGCTGAAGATGATTAGAAAAGTGTGTTCATTCCTACTCGAGGGGCAATAGCTGAGTGGTATCATTGCTGACTGCCGATCCAGACACCCCGTTACTAATCTAGGGATTTGGGTTCAAGTCTCGTCATGGTTAGAATCTGGATTCAGTAGAAATCTGAAAATAAGAGTCCAAGCATGAGTTTGATTCGAGTGTTGGAAAATCCCATCTGGTTCACCAATCCTGTTTAGGGAAGGAAACTGCTGCCCTTACCTGGTCTGGCCTATATGGGGCTCTAGACCCACAGCAATTGGTTTACTCTCAACTGCTCTCTAGTTAATTAGGGACGGGCAATAATTGCTTACCTAGCCAGTGACACCTTCATCCCATGAATGAATTTTTAAAAATCAATCAAGGTCTTCTGTCAGTTTATCTCATTGTTATCTGGTTTGTGACAGAAACAAGTATTTTTGGCAGCTCAACTGAGTGAGGATCAATTAGGTGGTGAGTACTCACCTGCAGACACGAGGGACACACTAGCCAGAGCACAAAGGGGATGTCTGAGGAACCCTGTGTATTGGGCCTCGAACCTCAACAGACTAAAGATGGTGTTGCAGGAGAAGGCAATGCCTGACCAGGCCACTGCTACACAACTGGTGGCAGGGGTTGTGATCATAATCTTGCAGAGGTAAAAGTCATGGGAGCCTCAACACAGTGAAAAGGTGAGAATTTGGGGTCCTGTTGTGGGACCAGTATGACCAGGAAGCAAGGACAGAAGGAACGAATATTGGGAGTTGGGGGCTCTCAAGTTGAGGTTTAGGGAATGTGAGGGGAATGGGAGTGAGGGAGGGAGAAGGGCAACAGGATTCTGGGGTAGGGGTATGGGTGGGTTACGCTTCGGCGGGTTGGTGTGGACTTGTTGGGCTGAAGGGCCTGTTTCCACACTGTAAGTAATCTAATCTAATCTAAATTCTGATCTGGGTACCTGGAGGAAAGAGGTCGAAGAGTGTGTTTGGATGAGGGTGTGGGAAGTAATGACCTTGTGTGTTGTGCAGGTGATGTTAAGAGCTGATGTTTATCAATGAAGTCAGCTGTTAAGCCTCTTATTTATATGGCAGTGTTTGTTAACACTGCAACAACAGGGCATCTGCGCTTGTGTGCTCACCCAGAAATGCACATGCACATGGGATCAAACTATTGGCGAACATGGGATGGGGGATTGGGCGAGTCAAGGGGGAGATCGAAGGGGTCTCTCATATTCTTCCCCACAAGCTTTCGCTCCCTTCTCCCCCACCTCTTACAATTCTCTCCACTGCCTGATGCTGACCCTCCTAACTTCCCAGGTCCGTGTCTATCCCTTTGTCCTCACACTTTCCCTCCCCTGCCCCACTTCCTAATCCCACCCCAACCACCTCTCCTTCATCTTGATCTCCCTCCCCTCCCTTGTCCTGGGATTCCAGACCTCCCTTGACCACACTGTTAATACTGAATGGACTGGTAATATTGGGCAGAGTCAACACTGGTTTACTTCCTCAGTTTCTCCTCGTTTTCTAAGAACACTAACTGTAGCACTGATAAAGGACAGCCAGAGGAGGTAGTGTCCTTGGATTTTCAAAAGGACTTTAATAAGGTCCCACACAGGAGGAAAGTAAATAAAATTAGAGCACATTGAATTGGTGGGAATACATTGATATGAATTGGGAATAATTCACAGACAAAAGAAACAAAGTATGGATAATGGATCACTCTCAGGATGGCAGGTTGTTACAATTGAGATTCCCTAAGGCACACAACCCTTTATCATCTTTATACATGTTTGGATGCAGACAGCAATTGTAATATTTCCAACATTTTGCAAATATTTTCAAACATAATGTTTCCATTTTTTTTTAATGGCTCAAAACTATGTGGGAGTGGAAATTGCGAAGAGGATTCAAGAAGGGATGAAGGGGGCTTGGACAGACTATAGGAACGGGCTGCAACATGCCAGGTGGATTACATTGCGAATTAAGTGTGAGGTTATCCATTTTGGTAGGAAAAAAACAGAATGGCAGAATATTTCTTAAAAGGTGAGAGGTTCTGATGACCAGAGAGATTTGGGAGTCCCTGTTCATGAATCACAAGACCTAGTATTGCAGGTGCAGCATGCAATTAGGAAGCTAAGTGGTATCCTGATTTTCACTGTAAGGGGGTTTGGGTACTGGAGCAACGATGCATTGTTGCAGCTGTATAGAGTCTTACTGAGATAGCACCTGGTGTTTGGTGTACACTTTTGATCTCCTTATGTAAGGAAGGATATGCTTGTCATAGAGAGAGTGCCAAAGTGGTCTGCCAGACTAACCCTTGGGGTAAAAACAATGACTGCAGATGCTGGAAACCAGATTCTGGATCAGTGGTGCTGGAAGAGCACAGCAATTCAGGGTTGAGTTTGTTTTATCAGGAGAAATTGAGGAAACTGGTCTGTATTCTCTATAGCTTTAGAAAGAAGAAAGATGATCTTTTTGAAACTTACAAAATTCGCACAGGACATGACCTGGTTGGAGAAGATAAGGTACTCCATGTGACTCTAAAACCAGGGAATATAATCTTGAAGGAAGAGTTGTGTCATCTAAGAGGCTGTGGTAGATCAAGACTAGAAGTCAGTGGGTTTCAAGGGAAATGGTGATATTATGGAAAAGTGAATTTGAGATGGATTGTCAACAATGATCTAACTAAATGATGGAGCAGCCTCAATGGATTTACTGACCTACTCTCATTTCTGTGTTCCTAACACTGTCCATGAATATATTTCCTTCAATCTTAATACCATGCAGTCCCACAAGTTAATAATTCTAATGACAAGAGATTTGATTTTCAGTATCCTTGACTGGATCATTTAGAAAGTGTTTGAGCAACAGATGTGTCAAACATGCCCGGCTGATCACAGCTATCCAATTAACATTAATATCATTGATTGTAACCGTTTATTTCCAATTAACTGCAGAAATTACACTTTCAGAATGAGTATCATGGGCCACATCATTAATGAATCTAACAAGTCAAACTATAAGGCAGCTGTTGCAGATTTGTTCCATGCCTGAAACCACCTATACATATTTCCCACACATGACGACTTTCACATATCCCAAAACAGACTTAAAAATGCCTTCATTCGGTTTTGCAGGCTAATATTGTTCCACCTGTAAAACATTATTTTGCAATTTATACGTCTTTGCAATTCTCAGGATCTTTAATACAAGCTTCCCTCCCCAACATCTCGCTTCCCCCAGATCTCCTTAGGTAATTGCAAAAGATCACATGGTACTATTTAAAAGGTGAACAATAATTAATCCTCCACACAAAGACTAACAATTAATTTCACATTACTGTTTCGGAGAGCTTCCTGTGAGTCAATTGGCAACCTCATCTTCTATACTACAATAGTGACTATATTCCAATACTTTGTTGACAATGAAGCACTTTGCGGTGTTTGTAAGTCATGAAAAGCACAATGTCAATGTAAGTTCTTTATTCTCTATGCAGTCACTTGCTGGTATTTTTGCTGGAGTCAGTGTTTGTTTAGCTCAGTTGGCTGGATGGCTGGTTTGTGATGCAGAGTGACGCCAATAGTAAGAGTTAAATCCCTGCACTGGCTGAGGTTTCCAAGAAGGACTCTCCTTTCTCTGCCTCTCCCCTCACCTGAGGTGTGGGGACCCTCCGGTTAAACTGCCATCAGCCATATCGCTAATGAGAGAGCAGCCCTATTGTCCTGTAAGACTATAACAACATTACCTTTACTTCGGTAAGTGAGTAAGCCTTTATTCCCTCTGGAATAAAATGCGTGTTTACTTGCCTCAAATGGTCAATAACTGTGGAATACTTCAGTATTAAATAAAAATGCTTAATACATGCTGTCACATTATTTCCATTATTTTTGGTTGCCAGGGATAAACATACAATCTAACGGAGGCCAAGGTTATACGTTACTAATTTGTCAAACTGTAAAAACACAAATGCTATTGAGAACCAAAGACAAACAAATTTTCTACTCAACCCAACTCCTTAAGATAAAAGAAACCATTGAAAGTTATTTGGCCCAGTCTAACCCTCAATGAGAAACTAGATCTGAATCAAGTTCTGGAATCAATCCTACATGGTTATCTGCTACTGACCTAGCAACAAAATCTATGCTCTTCCACCATGTCTGCGATTCCTGAAAAGATGGAAATTTAGAGCAAATCAGCCAAAGTATCATTCAGAGTGCTGTGAAGCTGGATTTAAACACAGCAAATTAAAAATATCTCTCAAAGTCAAGTAGAGTTGCCAAACGTGCATTTTATAAAGATCGACATATGTGACTTAAATGGTTGTGCTTCCTTCCTCTGATAGAATCAGCGCCAAAACGCTTCACACATATTATGAGATATTGCCTCATTTAAGTATAGTGGCAACAATAAACACTCAAATATCAAGGCCTCCTTCAAGAACAATTCAACTCAGTGGATCAGTAGTTAGCACTGCTGCCTCACAGTGTCAGGGAACTGGGTTCGATTCCAGCCTCAGGCAACTGTCTGTGTGGAGTTTGCACATTCTCCCAGTGTTTATGTGGGGTTTCCTCCAGGTGCTCCAGTTTCCTCCCACAATCCAAAGATGTGCAGGTTAGATGAATTGGCTATGCTAAATTGCCCATAGTGCTCAGGGATGTGTAGGTTAGGCGTATTAGTCAGGGGTAAATGTAGAGGAATGGGGAATGGGTCTGGGTGGGATACCCTTCGGAGGGTCAGTGTGGACTTGTCAGGCCTAGGGGCCTGTTTCCACACTCTAGGGATTCTCTGTATATCAGCCAGAATAGGCCATTACTGAACCTGGACTATCAACCCTAGAATTAGTCTAATAATGAAAGAAAGAGCAACAGCAGAACATATCTTAGAGTCTTTTTTTTCATATTTGAATCCAACTCTTATTTTTGAATTGAATAATTACAGAGTAATTACAGAGTCTTTTTCCAGCACCTGACAAGCATCAGAAAGTTCTGTCATGATTTTGTACGTTTGTGGTGCCCTGCCTCAAGTAGACACAATGTTGCATTCATGTTCAGAATAATATTCCAGCAAAAGCAACTCCATCATACAAGTCAAATCTTCATTAAGCAGTAGCCATGTCAAACACTGCCCTTATCTTGACACGCTTCCTTTCCACCCATCATGCCAATGGTGTGAACTGACAAGAAAACATTTGAATTACCGAGTGTCTCTGTCTGTACATTACTGGACCACCCTCTGGAGAAGCAAAGTACAGCCAATTCCAATGTCATTTAAATTGGACTTCATGCCTTTGAATATTCCAATGCCTAAGATTTTGCCACAAGGTGGTCTTGTGACAAGATAGGTAATGTCTCTGAGACAGAGAATCAGGAATTCAGGGTCTGCCCCAGGACTCAGTGGCTATGAACATGTTGTTTGACAACCTGCAAATCTTTCTGAGACACTTAAGTCTAGCAGTAAGGGCAGGAGAGTCTCTTGGTCAGCTGGAACGGAGTGGTAGCAACAACAGCAAGCCCATGTTAAAAGACTCCTTGTGCCAGCTCTTGCTGCAGGCAGCAGATTTAATGGGAACACCACCTACAAGTTCCCCTTCAAGCCTCTCATCATCCTGACTTGCAAATATATCGCCGTTCCTTCACGGTTGCTGTGTCAAAATCCTGGAATTCCCTCCCTAACAATGTAGTGGGTCTCCTTACAGCACATGGACTGCAGTGGTTCAAGAGGCAACTCACTATCACCTTCTCAAGGGGCAGGTAACAAATGCTGTCCAGCCAGCCATGCCCATATCCAACATGTGAATGAGAGGAAGGCTCAATGGCAAGCTGTCTCCATGCTTCACGGATCTGCACAACACAGGGGTTTTCCCACGCGGAGTACAACAGGTGATTCCAGCACAAAATTGCATCCAACATTTCCAAAGTTTCGAAAACTGATACCTGTCCACCCAATCTCACAAGTTTCCATTCAAACTCACTTGAACATTGCTCAATAGAAATTACACCCAAGTGTTGTAAAAATTTTATGATTTTGTTTTTTTTATATAAAAAAACACTTCACATATTTTAGACAGTCACCTAACTGATGAATATGTTGTGTACTCGATTAGATTACTTACAATGTGGAAACAGGCCCTTCGGGAAACAAGTCCACACTGACCACAGAAGCGCAACCCACCCAGACCCATTCCCCTACATTTACCCCTGCCCCTAACACTACGGGCAGTTTAGCATGGCCAATTCACCTGCACATTTTTGGACTGTGGGAGGAAACCAGAGCAACAGGAGGAAACCCACACAGACACTGGAAGAACGTGCAAACTCCACACAGTCAGTCGCCTGAGGTGGGAATTGAACCCGGGTCTCTGGCGCTGTGAGGCAGCAGTGCTAACCACTGTGCCACCGTGCCGCCCATTGTGGTTGAAAAATCAATGGATGGTGGAAAATCTAATGATGGCATGCTTGGAGTACCATTGGAGGAACAATGTGCTACTAGGTACCTCCAATGTTGCCTACTTAGCACTGGATCACTCAGAGCTTAACACAATGTACCAAACTGGGTACATTCCATTTCACCTTGCTGCTTTAAAAATACTCAATAAAGATAGAGTTTCCCACTGCAAGCATAACCAGTCATTCTGGTATAAAATGCCACCTATTTGGAAGGTGTTTTGCAATACTGTTGACTCTTAACTGCCTCCCAGGTAATTAGGCATGTGGAGTAAGTGCTGACCTAATCAATGATGTCCACATCCTATGAAGAATGAAAAAAAGTCCCCCCAGCTTAAAATATTCTCTTACTTACATGAACATTGCTGAATACAAAATCTACCAAGAAACAGCAAACGTTAAAACATTTTTCAAAAAGTAATAGTTTAAAAAATATTCTATGACATACTACAGAGTGATAACTGAAGTTCTTAGGATAGAAACAGTCTTATTTTCAGCCAAAGATATGTAGAATTAGAACTGTCAGAGCTGTTGAAGACTTTATCATCATCTCCTCCTGGCACACTCCCTCTGCTGGTGCATATTTTTATGGTAACCTAAAGTGACAAAATGCACAATGCAATTTTCACCACAATCCAAATTTCAATTCCATTAATACAGCTGCAAATGGATTTATCACTTATAATCTCAATATCCATTTCACTAGCTGAGAAACCAGAACTTGAATTACTGAAAGGAACTTTCAAAGTACATATAAAGCCATTTGCTGGTTGGATTGGGCTAGTCAGTTTCTGAATGAATTTTAAAAGACACATTCCAATCAAAGCTTCTAAAGTTTTCTTCATGTTCCTTATCCTCAAAATAACCAGCTTAATTTCCAGAGCCTTTCTGAAGTTCTGCAAACTACAGCAATTAGCAGAAAACTTACAATGGTGATTAATGTACCTGGGAGTCCTTAATATTTTGTGATTGCTGGTGTTAGTTACATTAGTTTTGTGTGAATTTTGGGAAAAGTAATCCAGTCGAACTGCACGAAATCTCCACAGCCCAATATATAGCTCTTCTAATAGAGTTCTATATCCATGAAACTGAGAAGGGGCGAGTGGGAAGAGGTAGTGTGGTGGTAATGTTACTGGACTATAATCTGGAGCTCCAGGCTAATGTTCTGAAAGCATGGACTTCAATTCCACTATGCTAGATGGTGAAATCTGAATTCAATTAAAAAAAACAATCTGGATGAAATGGTAGCCTAATGGTGATTGGGTCACCACTGTTGATTGTTATGAAAAGCCATTTGGTTCACTAATACACTTTAGGAAAGATAAATGCTGTCCTTACTTGCTCTAGCCTGCATGACACACTGCAGTTTTGTAAGAGTCATTCGGCACGGACACAGACTCTTTGGTCCAACCAGACCAGAGAGGTGAGGGAAGAGAGAGAGAGAGAGAGAGAGAGAGAGAGAGAGAGAGAGAGAGAGAGAGAGTGTGAGAGAGTGAGAGAGTGAGCGAGTGTGAGAGTGTGTGAGAGTGTGTGAGAGTGTGTGAGAGTGTGTGAGAGTGTGTGAGAGTGTGTGAGAGTGTGTGAGAGTGTGTGAGAGCGTGTGAGAGCGTGTGAGAGCGTGTGAGAGCGTGTGAGAGCGTGTGAGAGCGTGTGAGAGCGTGTGAGAGCATGTGAGAGCGTGTGAGAGCGTGTGAGAGCGTGTGAGAGAGTGTGAGAGAGTGTGAGAGTGTGAGAGTGTGAGAGTGTGAGAGAGTGTGAGAGTGTGAGAGAGTGTGAGAGAGTGAGAGAGTGAGAGAGTGAGAGTGTGAGAGTGTGAGAGTGTGAGAGAGTGTGAGAGTGTGAGAGTGTGAGAGTGTGAGAGTGTGAGAGTGTGAGAGTGTGAGAGAGTGTGAGAGAGTGTGAGAGTGTGAGAGTGTGAGAGTGTGAGAGTGTGAGAGAGTGAGAGAGTGAGAGAGTGAGAGAGAGAGAGAGAGAGAGAGTGAGAGAGTGAGAGAGTGAGAGAGTGAGAGAGTGAGAGTGAGCGAGTGAGCGAGTGAGCGAGTGTGAGAGTGTGAGAGTGTGAGAGTGTGAGAGTGTGAGAGTGTGAGAGTGTGAGAGTGAGAGAGTGTGAGAGTGTGAGAGTGTGAGAGAGTGTGAGAGTGTGAGAGTGTGAGAGTGTGAGAGAGTGAGAGAGTGAGAGTGTGAGAGTGTGAGAGTGTGAGAGTGAGAGAGTGAGTGAGTGAGTGAGTGAGTGAGTGGGTGAGTGAGTGGGTGGGTGAGTGAGTGAGTGGGTGAGTGGGTGGGTGGGTGAGTGAGTGGGTGGGTGGGTGGGTGGGTGAGTGGGTGGGTGAGTGGGTGGGTGGGTGAGTGGGTGGGTGGGTGAGTGGGTGGGTGAGTGGGTGAGTGGGTGGGTGAGTGGGTGAGTGGGTGGGTGGGTGGGTGGGTGAGTGGGTGGGTGGGTGAGTGGGTGGGTGGGTGGGTGGGTGGGTGGGTGGGTGGGTGGGTGGGTGGGTGGGTGAGTGAGTGGGTGGGTGAGTGAGTGGGTGGGTGAGTGAGTGGGTGGGTGGGTGAGTGGGTGGGTGGGTGAGTGGGTGGGTGGGTGGGTGGGTGAGTGGGTGGGTGGGTGAGTGGGTGGGTGGGTGGGTGGGTGGGTGAGTGGGTGGGTGGGTGGGTGGGTGGGTGAGTGGGTGGGTGGGTGGGTGGGTGGGTGGGTGAGTGGGTGGGTGAGTGAGTGAGTGGGTGAGTGAGTGAGTGAGTGAGTGAGTGAGTGAGTGAGTGAGTGGGTGAGTGAGTGAGTGAGTGAGTGAGTGGGTGAGTGAGTGAGTGAGTGAGTGAGTGAGTGGGTGAGTGAGTGAGTGAGTGGGTGGGTGGGTGAGTGGGTGAGTGGGTGAGTGGGTGAGTGGGTGGGTGGGTGAGTGGGTGGGTGAGTGGGTGAGTGGGTGAGTGGGTGAGTGAGTGGGTGGGTGGGTGAGTGGGTGAGTGGGTGGGTGGGTGAGTGGGTGGGTGGGTGGGTGGGTGAGTGAGAGTCATAGAGCACAGAAACAGACCCTTCGGTCCAACCAATCCACGTCGAACATAATCTCAAATGAAATTAGTCCCACCTGCCTGTTCCTGGTCCATATCCCTCAAACATTTCCTAATCATGTAGTTATCAAAGTATCTTTTAATACTGCAATTGTACCCATTCTGCAACATACTGCAGTATATTTTTAAACAACATACTGCTCTCAACGTGTACCTTTTTATGGAATTTTTATGAAGCGAATACTAATGTTTGCAGAAACAGCTTGCTCATTTTCCTCCTAATTTCACCCACTTGACGTCCAACACATCCTGCATTTTAAAATTGTCAGGTATCTCAAATGTACCGTTAACACACTGGAAGGGAAAACAGCCTCCACTACACAACTGATGCATTTACTTCTCCATTTTATACACAGGAGTTGGTGAAACAAGGACTCAGAGTCGCCATCAATCACATCCTGAAACAACCCCATCACTACAGCCACATTGCCACACTTCATCAACTCTGATCCTCCAGCATCTGCAGTTCTCATTTTCTCCGAGAAACAAGGACTCAGCCTCTGAAACACTAAATGTAATCACAGACTCAACTCTCTTCAGTGAATATGAACTGACCCATCTCTCTGCTGCTTTGTGGTGCACAGTGATTCCATCTCTCCCTCTGCTGCCAATCAACGTCACTGACAGATACATAACATGAAAGGCCTTATTTTGTTATTCATGTCATTGAAACCACCTCCCTAGGAAAGCAGGGGTAATGGTTTTTGCTACAGCACAAAATAACATTTCAGACAGCAAACCGAATTGAAATTTCAGGGAGTAGCCTGTAATGTTGAAATTCCCTCTGTTGGATGGTGAGGACCGCGTGGCCACTAACTCTGGATCAGAAGATCCTGGATCAAATCCCACCTCCTCGGGAGATGTGTCATAACACAGCTGATGAAGGGCTTTTGCCTGAAATCTTCAGATGATGCCTGACCTGTGGTGCTTTTCCAGCACCACACACTCAACTCTGCGTCACAACACAGCCAAACAGATCGATTTTTAAAAGATACAAATTATAACATAAAGGTTATATAAATCTGTGAAAAAACATTATTGCGTCACCTAGAATCAGATTAATGATTATTGATTCTAGCCTCTGACAATGTCCTATGCATAATTCTGGGCAAACTCAAACTATTTTAATAATTCTAGCATTCCTATATTAATACCTTCAGTAATACAGTAGCGCCTCGACTTACGAACTTAATCCGTTCCGGGACCCGGGTCACAAACCGAAAAGTTCACGAACTGAATCAACTTTTCCCATTGTTCGGATAGTGTAAGAATGCTTGGATGTAGCAACGAACGCTGTTCACAGCGCACGCGCCAAAGATGAAATGAATGAGATCACACGGGGCCCGAGAGCTTTTGCGTTCAACAAGCGCGTAGCAAAGCAGAACAATGAAACCACGTGGTCTCACACGGGCTTTTTGCGTTCGTACCTTGAATTTCATACGTACGTTGAAGCAAAATGTTACGTACAATCCTGTTCGTAAACCGATTTGTTCGTGAACGGGGTCATTTGTATGTCGAGGTGCTACTGTACATCATTGAGGAGTATGATGAGGGATGGCCTAAGGTCACTGATACTGAAAAATGGCACATTACTGGAAATCCTTTCACACGCTTCTCTTCAACTTTGACAAAGTGATGTGAAGGTGTGAAATTTCCAATGGGATTGATGTAGGCTACCGAATTTATCTGCTCCACCTTCCCCTCCGACCTATCACCTTTACCCCCACCTTCATCCACCTACCGTACACTCAGCTACCTTCCCCCCAGCCCCACCCATGTTCGATTTATCTCTCCACCCAGAGGCTCCTAGCCTCATTCCTGATGAAGGGCTTTTGCCTGAAACGTCGATTTTCCTGCTCCTCAGATGCTGGCTGACCTGCTGTGCTTTTTCAGCACCGCACTCTTGACTGTAGGCTACCGAACGCAAAAGAGACTACGTGGACTCCAGCACCACATGGAGTACAAAACAGGAAAATGATTGTGGTATGGGCCACTGGACCCAAAATGTTACATCTTATTTCTCTCTACAAATGCTGCCAGATCTGCTGAGCTTTTCTGACAATTTCAGTTCTTGTTTCTGAATTCCAGCAACCACAGTCCTTTCGATTGAGGAATTCTGTTCATGATCACTGCTCAGTGCTACAGTGGAAACACTTTGTGGGGACTTTTTCCCCCCAACCCCCCGCCAAGCCTTTTAGGAGTAAGTCCAGGAATGTTCTCTCAGTGAACCGATGTATTTTTTGAGATTGGAGCTGCAGTATGTCATTGTCTGGGTGGCTAATGGGGAAAGGATGAAGACTGCCAGATGTTATAAATCAGAACGCCAGGCAGTGAGTGAACAGCATAATTGGAGACAAGGCTTCAAAGAGCGAACACTGCAGCTTCCAGAAACACATTACATACTGTGCGCCAACAGCCTAGTGAGCATAGTCTCTGTGTGCTCCTGTGCATATGAGCAGACAGGACCACCTGAATCCATTGAAATGCCCTCATAATACAAAACACATTCTTCTGGAACAGGAGTTGCCAAATGAATCCAAGATGATGCAAAGCTGGTGTGTTTCAAATTCTACAAACTCTGCTCCTATTTTGAAAACTCCTGAAAGCTGTTTTGTGTAACTGGACAGCACAGTAATTCATATTAGACTTACTATTTCTTTTGTGTACACCTGGGCACAAATCTGCATAAAATCTATTCAGGCCTATAGGACCAGAGGTAACAGCATCTCTTCTCTACCCCCCACCCCCCCACCCCCTCTTTTCCAGAGTAATCATATGCAGGGGCCCTGTTCCTCTACACGCAGACAGAGCGCGTCCAGGCACTGTGGCAACTTGAATAAAGTAACTGTTCTCTGGCAAATTCTTCCTGGCAATGCCTCAACCATTCAGAATTGACTTGTCAACCAATCGCACCTGTTTCCAATGCAGTAAAAAGTTTTCCTTTCATTGAAATTTTGAGAAATATATTCACCCGTGGGATATGGGTATTGCTGGCTGGGTCAGCATTTATTGCCCCTCAACTTAGAGTCATAGAGATGTACAGAACGGAAACAGACCCTTCAGTCCAACTCGTCCATGCCGACCAGATATCCCAACCTAATCTAGTCCCATTTTGCAGCACTTTGCCCATATCCCTCCAAACCCTTCCTATTCATATACCCATCCAGTTGCCTTTTAAATGTTCCAATTGTACCAGCCTCCACCACTTCCTCTGGCAGCTCATGCCATACACATACCACCCTCTGTGTGAAAAAGTTGCCCCTTAGGTCTCTTTTATATCTTTACCCTCTCACCATAAACCTATGCCCTCTAATTCTGGACTCCCCCACCCCAGGGAAAAGACCTATCTATTTATCCTATCTATGCCCCTCTTAATTTTGCAAACCTCTATAAGATCACCCCTCAGCCTCCGACACTCCAGGGAAAACAGCCCCAGACTGTTCAGCCTCTCCCTGTAGCTCAAATCCTCCAACCCTGGCAACATCCTTGAAAATCTTTTCTGAACCCTTTCAAGTTTCACAACGTCCTTCCAATAAAAATGAGACCAAAATTGCATGTAATTTTCCAAAAGTGACCTAACCAACATCCTGTACAGCCACAACATGACCTCCCAACTCCTATACTCAATATTTGTATCTTTGGGATAGAAGAAAATATAATGCTGCTACCTAGCTCAATGGTCTTGTATTAAGACATATTGTTAGCACAGAATAGAAAAAGTCAATAGAAATAGAAGCAGTTTGGATAATGCACAATTTCCAATCAGAAGGCTCCGGGTTCAAAAACCTTTCCAGAACTGGAGTACATTATCAAAACTGACACTTCAGTGTCTTGTGAAAGTCTTCAGTCCTTCAAACAGAACAGTGAAACAATGCTGCTCCTGCCTGTTCAAACGAACATTGAAGACCATCATGGAGCTCCTTCTGTACAAACGTTCCTGGGAATTTCAGAGATACAAGGTACAATAATAATGCAGCTGATTCTGTACAACCACGAGCAGTTGGTGCCCTTGAGGTGGTGCTGGTGGGCTGCCTTCTTGAATCGCCACAGTCCACCTGCTGTAGGTAGACACATAACCCCATTAGGGAGGACGTTCACAGG
Source organism: Chiloscyllium plagiosum (assembly GCF_037043375.1). Lineage (NCBI taxonomy): Eukaryota > Metazoa > Chordata > Chondrichthyes > Orectolobiformes > Hemiscylliidae > Chiloscyllium > Chiloscyllium plagiosum. The sequence continues at coordinate 45,071,780 of NW_028270159.1, forward strand.
TCTTGACTCTGCGACACAGAAGGAACAGCAATATATGTTGAAGTCAGGATGATGAGTGGCTTGGTGGTATTCCCATGTCCTTTAAGATGCAAAAGGGTCGTGGGTTTGAAAGATGCTTTCTGAGGATATTTGGTGAATTTCTGCAGTGCATCTGTAGCTGGTACACACTATTGTTACTGAACATGAGTGGTGGAAGGACTGGATGTTTGTGGATGTGATGTTAGTCAAGTGGGCAGAAGTGAGGACTGCAGATGCTGGAAACCAGAGTTTCGATCAGAGTGGTGCTGGAAAAGCACAGCAGGTCAGGCAGCATCCGAGGAGCAAGAAAATCTACGTTTCGGGCAGAAATCCTTCATCAGGAATGAAGGCAAGTGGGCCACTTTGATGTGGGCGATGGCTAGTTTCCTGAGTGTTGTTGGAGCTGCACCCATTCAGGCAAGTGGTGAGGATTCTATCATACTACTGACTTGTGCAGTATAGGTGATGGACACGTTTTGGTGATACAGGAGGTGAGTATCTTGCTGCTTCTAGCCTCTGACCTGATTGTGTAGTCCAGTTAATCTTCTGATCAATGGCAATCCTTAGGATGTTAATAGTAGGGGATTTCGTGATGGTTAATGCCATTGACTGTCAAAGAGTGATGCTTCAATTCTCTATCTTGTTGGCGTCGATCAGTACCTGGCACTTGTGTGGTACAAATGCTACTTGTCACTTGTCGGGCCAAACCTGGATATTGTTCAGGTCTTGCTGTACTTGAACATAGACTAATGAGTATCTCAGGAGTCATGAATGGTGCTGAACATTGTGCAATTATCAGCACCACTTCTGACCTTATGAAGGTGGGAGGCATCACTGATGAAGCAATTGAAGATGGCTGGGTGTAGGGCAATATCCTGAAGAAATCCCTGCAGAGATATCTGAATTCCAACAACTACAACCAGCTACCATAATGGCACACATCAACTCCAACCTCCCAGATTGTCTTGATCCACTACAATTCACCTACCATCGCAACAGGGCCATGGCTATGCTATCGCCCTTGCCCTGCACTCATCTCTGGAACATCTGGATAACAAAAGCACTAGACTCCTATTTATTGACTTTAGCTCCACCTTCAACACTAATTCCAACTAAACTCATCTCCAAATTCTGAGACCTCAGACTCTGCTCTCCGCTCCGCAAAGGATCCTCAACTTGCTGACCCACAGACCGTAATCAGTAAGATAAGTGACAACAACTCCTCCACGATAATCCTCAACACATATGTCCCTGATCCTCTATCGCAATCTCTCACAATGAAGGCCAACATATCATTTGCCTTATTTGGCAGCCTGCATGCTTATTTCATTGACTGGTGGACCAGGACCCAGGTCTGATCGCATCTTCCCCTTTTCCTATTTATCACAATTCAGCTAATAATCTGCCTGCCTGTTTCTGCTACCAAAGTGGACATTTATCCACATTATACTTCATCTGCCACCAGAACTAGAGGGCATAGGTTTAGGGTGAGAGGGGAAAGATATGAAAGGGACCTAAGAGGCAACATTTTAAGCTGAGGGTGTTGCGCGTATGGAATGAACTGCCAGAGAAAGTGGAGGAGACTGGTACACTTGCAACATTTAAAAGGCATCTGGATGCATACATGAACGGAAGTGTTTAGAGGGATATGAGCCAAATGATGGCAAATGAGATTAGATTGATTTACGATATCTGATCGACATGGATGAGTTGGATGAATGGGTCTGTTTCTGTGCTGTACATCCTTATGACTCTACTCTCTTTCCTAAGATAAGGGGAGTCCCCTGTTTCCTGATTTGAGATTTCCTTTATGATAGATGTGTTAATTATTTCATTAACAACTGAGGACAATTTCTGTTCAGGTGCAAGATTTTAACTGAAAAAATGTAACAGAACAAAATTTACATGCTTTTGCCAAATTCAAGAAACATACTGAGTAGAACATTATTCAGTTATTAATATACTTCTGCTTGAGAACAATTTAGTAACACTTTTGATTGCTCGGAGTTTATTCAGAAAACAGCTTTGTCACATAGAATGAGGGTCCAGGATGAACCTCCAATCGAATCTGGTAAATGGACTTTGTCAGAGCAGTAAATAAAGGGACTGCAGGCTCAGTACTTCCTGGTTAGGAAGAACAATTGGCTAAAGTGTCCATTCATGATCAGTGGATAACGTGTGGACAAAACTGGACTTTACTGTGAAGAACACACCCTTCCCAAGCTCAGGGTCAGGGTAAGGCACTGGAGTGCAATTGCTACATGGCGAGAATTTTTTTTTCAGAATATTAGATAAAAAACAAAGATCGACACTGAGGAAAAGATGTAGATTATTACATACAAACAGTGTCAGTCAGTTCTTTGATCACAGGCAGCTGTTGGACCATAGGACACTTCGCATCCAGTCAGAGACATCCCTGGTCCCAGGCTGACACACGCACCGACACATGCACAAAGCGAGTGGCCATTTCCCCTTCTACTCTAACACTGACTGCAACCTTCTTCTGCAGGCTAACAATCAAGGATATGGGATTGAATGTTGCCATCATGCAGGGGTATCTTCATTTTGTCAGCCTGGGTTGTATTTGAACAAAGATCTTACAAGTGAAATAATACTTTTGTTTTGCACTGCACATTCCATGCCTATTCAATTAAATAGTTTGCAAATTCAAAAATTAAATCCATTTCAAGTGCTTCTTTATATAAAGTATAGGTTATTTTTGATAAAAGATTAATTTATGTCTTGCTTTCCATTTCTGAAATATAATGCAATACTTGTAAGGTAAAATTAATAGAAATAGTGAGTTTATTACTGTTCAATAATTACAAAATGAACAAAACAAGCAGTGGCCTATGTGATATCGATTTTCATTTTGTACGGCAATAACCTACATAGCTCATTTTGCCTGCACATGTTTGACTCTCCACCTCTTAACCTTTTAGTCAATATCCCAGCTGTCACCATCTATGATTAGCATTTCATGCTCAGCAGCCTTTGTTTATTTATGGAGAATAATTTTCTGCCCAATTTAAATTATCTGCAGCTTAAAGCAACCTTTACAATAATTTTACCACTTTCTCCAGTTCCAGGCAAAGCATTGCTGCACCAAGGTGCCCCATTCGTAGGAAGAATCTGTTGAGCATTACAAGTTGCTTGCTACCTATCCCCAGTCTAACAAGAGCTTCTCCCTTCCTTCAGGAATAAAACAGAGTCAGGCACTAATTCCGAAGAACTGAGGTTACCGGACCTGAGACGTGGACTCTGATTTCTTTTCACAGATGCTGCCAGATCCGCTGAGCTTTTCCAGCAACCTCTGCTTTGGAATCAGACAACTGCCAGGTTCCTGGTTTTGTTTACAAATACAGTTGATTGAGCAGTACATGTTAACCAGGCCACCAGGGAGGTGGTCTTGGATTTGATTTAAGCTTTACTGTCACATGTACTCAAGTACAGAATTAGAGTGAAAAGTGTACTTTCTCTCTGCTTTTACTTGAAATAGTGCCATGTGATCTTTTAAGTGCGTGTGAGATGGACCTGGATTTAACACCTCTTCCAAATTACTGCATCTCGGAGTATGTGACCTGCAGTGCTAGGTTAGATTGCATCCTACCTCTGAAATCAGACATAAACCCATGTTAATCTGAGTTCAATCTTCCAGCTCCATTCTAAAGCCACTGCCTTTTTGCGGGCTCCAATTACTTCTTAACTGCTTCTAGGATATTTGCCTCTAACACTGTACTTTCTGAGCGTTGGGACTATGAAAATGTTCAGGTCTGTTAACATTTCAGCATTGGATAGTTCACACACTCTCATTCTCCATTTTTCATTCCTCACTACAGGGCAGTACGGTGGCTCAGTGGTTAGCGCTACTGCCTCAACGCCAGGAACCCAGGTTCAATTCCAGCCTCGGGCGACTGCCCTTGTGGAGTTTTCACATTTTCCTCGTGTCTGTGTGGGTTTCCTCCGGGTGCTCCGGTTTCCTCTCACAGTCCAGGGTGGGTTAAGTGGATTGTCCATGGAAACGCAGGGATACGGGGATGGGATGGGGATGGGATGGGCCTGGGTGGTATGCTCTTCGGAAGACTGGTTTGGACTCGATGGGCTGAATGGCCTGCTTCCATACTGTAGGGATTCTATGATTCTACAAAGCAGCATTCTGACCATTGCAACCATTATCACTGCAAAGTAGTGTCAGCACCTGCAAGAAGTAATCCTCCAAAACCTACAGCTTTCACTTACCACGGGTCTGTATGTCTTTGGGATAGGCAGATGTACAGAGTGCTGAATGGCAGTGCTTAAATAACTAAATCACTGATGGCCTTCCCAATTATGTTCCACACATCTGCCATGAAATTGTTAACCAGTAGGTGACCTCAGGAAAGCAAACTGATACCACTTGCAGAATAGGTTTGAAAAGTGCCGTTAAAAAGCTGCAGTTACCGTCAGTTCGCTTCAGGAGTGATACTGAATCAGCGTCATACTTGGCTCTTCATGTGACTGAATCGGTCGATTCACAACCCGTGGGATCTTTAGGCAGCCTGACCCCTGGACACGCATTGAGGTCCAGAGGGTGAGGTTTGCTTCCCCTTCTTTCCCTCTCTGTCACCACTCGGCCTCATCATTAAGGAGTTTGCCCTCAATGAGCGACGCAGCTTGATGGGCAAGTTGCAAACATTTTGGACTGACTGGGTAGAAACCGCCTTCCAGTCAATAAAATCAATGCAGCCAGACAGGATTTTGAATGATCACAGGGCCAAATTCAAAATATCATTCGCATTATAAATCGGAGCAAAGCAGAAAGGTTGGAATTTTGCACATGCCATTCTCCGTCTGGATTACTGCAATGTCTACAGCGTACGTCAATCTCACAATCCAAAGGTTCATCATCAAAACAATCGCGTGAAGAAATTACGTTGGTCAGGATGGTAGCAAGGTCATAAACCAGACTGAATAACTCTGGCAGAAGAACTGGAGGGGTGAACTATTTCCATGTGGTGAGCGTTACTAACTGGAATGCACTGCCTAAAAGGGATGTGAAAGCAGATTCAACAGAAAAGGGAATTAGAGAAATACTCGAGAGGTAAATCATCACACAGATGTGAGGGAAAAAGCATGTCTGTGGGACCAACTGAATGGCTCTTTCACAGAGCCATTGGATTGAATGGTTGCGTTCTCTGCTGACCAACTCCAAAACATAAATAACTGTGAACGGTGTTCCTCAGCACAGTCCACATTACACCTGAGTACACAGCCTTGAACAGTTCTTTCTGCCAAGTGAGAGAAGTTACAATAGGTGCAAGGTATGAGATTCCAGGCTTCCTTAACCTGGAGTTGATACTTTGCTGATGTCTTACCTTTTCTATTACTTTGTCCACTTCTGTACCAACAGGTGAGTAAAGGATCTTGGGATTAGTGGTCATGAGGTGCACCAGTAAGCCAAGGTTGCGTTGTTCCTTGCTGGTGAAGCCGAGAGAGCTCATGTTCCCCTGTTTCAAGGCCTCAGGTTCTATTGTTCTGAATAAGAGGAAACATAAATGAAATGATTTGAAGCGGCCATGAGAAGGAAGCAGCACAACAATAAACAATATTATTATTGCAATACCTATCCAGTCATTGGCTCTGGGAAAATTCTGACAAACTTCAAATTTGTCTTAAAGCCACCAGCTAGAACAGAATGTGATTGTTTCTAACCAGGAGGCATTTGCTGATCATTGGAAAGAATCTCAGGATAGCTCTTACTTAAGAGAAAACAAACAGATGCAAACTCCAGCAAAAAGGTATCCTAAAGGGGATCACATTCCCAAGCCATCAATCTGTATTCACTGGCAGAAAAAATTATATTTAGCACGCAGGGTGGAAAGCTATTTCACGGAGACTAGTCAATAGGCAATGTCTGATTATTCAGAGAAACACTTTGCTGTTGACAAACCCTTTCGATCTAGACTGACCTGTGAGAAAAGCTTTTAAAAATGAGAGCACAAATGTCAATACTGGTCCATCAAGCAACAGCAGATTGCACAGCTATCTGTCTATCCAAGGCAACACGACAGGGTGCAGGCCAGGTCGGACCCATTAGCCGAGCAAGACAGTGTGTTCAAGTGCTTTCTGTGATTGCATCGTTTCTTTTGCTGTCTCGCTCATTAAGCATTTCTCATCAAACTCTGTTTTGCATTTTGCAATATGAAGCAAAGCCAAACCAAATCTATTCTCCCCTTGTGTCAGTCGTAGGAATGACTAAAGGAGGTGGGTGTGCGTAAAACATGAAGATGCATTCACAAGCAAAATGGTGTTCCATTATTACACTCTTGGACAGGTTACCACGGAAGTAAACATTGGGGAGTTAGTGAGAGGGAAGGGTTCAAATCCCATGAAATGCGGGCTTTTTAAAGGAGCAGGATATATCTCTTCAGATATCAACAGCAGACTTCAATTCATGGCAGGATGTAATTCCACAATTAATTTTAAGAAAGTAAAAACCATCAGAAATTTCAATGGGCAGTAAAACATTAAGAAAGGCACAAATAAATTTACAGTTTCAAGTTTCTTGACTTCGGTTGGTATGGTATTATCACTGAAGAATAAGCAGTTCCAGAGGAAGTCCCAGTGTTTAACTGGCATGGAAGGTGACTTTTTAAAAATTCATTCATGGCATGTGGGCATCGCTGGCTGGACCCGCATTTATTGTCCGTCCCTAGCTGCCCTGAGAAGGTGGTGGTGAGCTGCCTTCTTGAACAGCTGCAGTCTATGAGCTCTAAGTAGACCCAGAAAGCCATGAGGGAGGGACTTTTGACCCGGTGACACTGAAGGTACAGCGATACATTTCCAAGTAAGGATGGTGAGTGATTTGGAGGGGAACTTGCAGTTGGTGGGGTTCCCATCTTTCTGTTGCTCTTGTCCTTCTAAATGGTAGTTATTGAGAGTTTGGAAGGTGCTGCCTAAGGAGTCTCGGTGAATTTCTGCAGTGCGTCTTGTAGATGGTACACATTGCTGCTACTGAGCATCAATGGTGTAGGGAGTGGGTATTCTGATGGAGGGCTTGTGCCCAAAATGCTGATTCTCCTGCTCCTTGGATGCTGCCTGACCTGCTGTGCTTTTCCAGCACCACACATTTCAAATCTGATCTCCAGCATCTGCAGTCCTCCCTTTCTCTTTTTGTGAATGTTGTGCCAGTCAAGAGGACTTCTTGGTCCTGGATGGATTCAAGCTTCTTGAATGAACTGAAGTGAACATCTGCGATGTTTGGAATGTTAAAGGAGACTGAGAAGGATCATCTACTTGGCAGTTCTGCCTGAAGGCCAGTTGCAAACGCTTCTGCCTTATCTTTTGCACTGATGTGCCGGGCTCCCTGTTGTGGAGGAAGAGGATATTTGTGGAGCCTCCTCCTCCTCCAGTGAATTGTTTAATTGCCCACCACCACTCACAACTGAATGTGACAAGATTGTGGAGCTTAGCTCTGATCCATTGGTGGCGAAATCATTTAGCCCCGTATTGTAGCTTCCTCAGGTTAGCACCTCATTTTTAGGAGCAGGTGAGGACCGCAGATGCTGGAGATCAGAGTCGAGAGTGTAGTGTTGGAAATGCACAGCAGGTCAGGCAGCATCCAAGGAGCAGGAGAATTGATGTTTCGGCATAAGCCTGTCATCAGGACAAAGTTAAAAATCACACAACAGGTTACAATCCAACAGGTGACTATATGCTGGGCCATGAAGTTATGGATTATGCTGGAGCACAATTCTGCTGCTGATGCCACCTGATGAAGAGACAGCGCTTTGAAAGTTAGTGCTTCCAAATAAACCTGTTGGACTATAAACTGGATGTTGAGAGATTTTTAACTTTGTCCACGCCAGTCCAACACTGGCACCTCTAAGTCATCAGGATACTCATGTTCAGATATGCCTGATGCTGCTCTTGACACGTCCTCCTTCACACTTCACTGAGTTGGGGCTGATCCCCCTGGCTTGAGTGAGGGATAGGCTGAGAAGCAGGAAAATCAACTTCATCAGGGCATTCCTGATTTCTAATTCTCCTGCTCTTCGGATGCTGCCTGCCCTGCTGTGCTTTTCCAGCACCACACTCTTGACTCTAATCTCCAGCATCTGCAGACCTCACTTTCACCGGGGGGATATGCTGGGCCATGAGGTTACGGATTATGCTGGAGTACAGTTCTGCTGCTTATGGTCCACAATCCCTTATAGATGCTCAATGTTAACTGTTAAATGTGTTTGAAATTAAAATGGTGGAGGTGATAAACAACGCAATGGAGGGCATTCTCAATGTGAGGATTATCACAAGATCAATGCAGCGTTCAATCATAACAATACTGTCAAGGACAGATGTGGTTATCACAAGTAGATTGGGAGGAAGGAGGTTAAGTCTGTTTTTCCCCTTTGTTGGTTCCCTCACCACCTGCCACTGACCTTCCCAGCACCTATGCTCTTTCGGGTTTGATTAGGTTGATAGTCGTGATAATGGAAACTGAAGTTCCAGATTACATTCAGAAACCTCGACAACTTCTGTTCTTCTCTGAAGTGATGTTCAACATGAAGGAGCTGAGGTAGGGAGGGAGAGATGCTGGTAATGATAAGATAATGCTCTGCATGTGTCTAAACACTTGCAATGAGACTTCACGGATCCAGAGGCAATGCTAAGGAATCCCAGGGCAATTTCTTTCTGATTGTTTACCACAATTGTGCATTTAAACCCCTATAGTAAAATGGCATTTTACACTAACCACAAGGTAATGTAGTGATCCAGTGAAACACGGTCCTATGCTCGTCAGAGAGAGCACACTTTCCTGGGAGGTTCAGAAAGGGAAGATGGGTTGGGGTGCAGGATGCACTGGAAGGCTTTCCCAAGGGGAGGAGCGTGGATGTGGCATGATGAACCCAAGCCCTAACAAACGGTCTAAGAATAACAATCATTTACAAGTGGGACTGAGTGTGTTTGCTTTTGATGCAATGCATTTGTAGTTCATTTGCTGGGGAGCTGGCAAGTATATCGTGTGTGCACTTCGGTGGAGGGGGAAAGTGAGCCCAAACTCATGGAGCAGCCCATTCTTCAGTGCTACTGTCAGAAAACAGGCTCCAGAGTCTACTGAAATAGTCACCCCAAGGGAGCAAGTGAGTTAATAGGGAAATTAAAATAAAAAAAATCAGCGGCTCAAACTTCTATCATCCCACAGCTGAAAACACATTTGTTTCTAATATTATGTGCTGATTATTTCTTAGAATAATCATTTTTTTACAAAGTATAATATTGAAAATAATAGATTTTAGCTAACGTCAGAAAACAGAACAAAGTGTCTTAAGCATAGTACTGAATGCAAGAAAGGAAATGGGAATTTGCTTCAGGTCAATGCTGACGTGCAAGTTAATCAACAATGTCTCTGTGATGAGATGAATTGAAGCCAATTCAGTGATGATGACTTATGAGGAACAATGGGACATGTAATTTGGTCCACAAATGATTGATAAAATCAAAATTTGGCTGTGAAAGTCTTTCTGACATCCATGATTCCCCACGGAGCTGCAGAACGTTATTAGCTTGTAATGGTACCTGTTATTCCCACACAGGATTGGCTGAAGGCCAGCCCAGAGCTGAACAAAAGCCGAAAACTGAGTGTGAGGATTCTCCTTCTTGGGCTCCTCATCCTCTTCTGAGGTGGCATTGGTGGCCGTGAAATTGCTGTTCCAGCTGGTACTATTGGCAGCAGTGGGTGGGCTTTTGCCAGTGCAGGCCCCCTTTGGGAGCAGTCTGGCAAGTCCCGATAAGGCATCAACATCCTTTAAGATTTTTTCCACCTCGATGAGGTCTTCGAGTAAGGCCTGAAGGTGATGCTGAACGGCTGTGCTGTTCACCTCATTCAATTTGAGCTGCACACAGGAAAGAAAGGAACAGCAGAAGATTACAATCAGCACAGTGGTCACTCACTATGCACAAGACAACAGTCACAAGTTTACATGAAGGGTCAATGTGAATTGGTGTTTCAGGTTTGATATTTGAGGTTGAGGCATTTTAAAACAAACCAATGCCAGGTGCTTATTAAAATGCCACAAAGTAGGCTACTTCCTAGGGCTTGACTGAATTATGAACTATTGTCTGTTGAACCAGGTACACTAGCAGAATGTACACCAACTGAAAGTAAAACCTGAACATCCTGCCATAGCTCTTTTCTACCAGGTTACTCATGAACATTGAATTATATGAAAACTATTGATTCCAATTATTCTCTCTAACATGTCCCCTTCAACAAGACAGATATTTTAATCAAAGGTTTGCATCTAAAATCAGACAAAGATCAATATAAGCATGAGAAACATTAAATGGCTTCCAACTCACTATTTAAGTCAGTCTGGTGTTTAGGTGTTTACAATTTTTCTTCCTCACCTAATTCCGCATTCAAGGAGTTTTGGCTTCATAGTCGCATCTCATGTGGAGCCTGCTCACAGGCCAATCCACAACATTTACCAGTAATACAAAGCTCAGGAAAATCAAAGTTGACCAGCAAAGAAGTGCTGTCATGGTGGGGAGTTTGTGGGGACAATGAGTGCTAAAATACAAACTGTTAAAACTGCACTTTGCCCATCATTCCTAAAGCCATGGTGTCAAGTGGGTGGGTTGGAGTATTCTCTGGTTAACTGCATGAACACCTCAACAAGATAAAACTGAAATGTGAAAGTAGTTATGAAGAGTCCTGATCGCAAGGCCAACATTTAAGTGATAATCACAGGCAACACATTGTACATTATGAGTAAGTCTAAGGGATGCTGACATCTATAATGTGCAGACAAAGGGATAACTGGGATAAGTTACAAGCATGTGGTGTGGTGGTAGTGTCCCCATCTCTGAGCCAGGAGGTCCAGGTACATGTCCCGTCTGCTCCAGAGGTGTGCAATACAGTCCCTGAACACGTTGATTAAAAATATCTATAAAGTGCGTTTGTATTCTAATAGATGCAACACCAGCTTCACTTGTCTAACACACTGAATCAAAATAACTGAGAGCCCATAGACTCAGAGCACGTAGCCCCTTGCCATGATGGTTTTATTTACATGTCACCTTATTCCCTTTCGTGCCATGAAATGGCCTAGAAAATATGACTGTAACTTGCAAATTCTGATGTGAGTTTCATCTTTTTAATTGTGGAATATGGGTCATTTATTGCTTATCCTTAACTGTTATTGCGGTCTTGGTGCTGTGCTGCCTTCTTGAACCGCTGCAGTCCATATGGTGTAGGCATATCCCCGGTGTTATAGAGTCATAGAGATGTACAGCATGGAAACCGACCCTTTGGTCTAACCTGTCCATGCCAACCAGATATCCCAACCCAATCTAGTCCCACCTGCCAGCACCCGGCCCATATCCCTCCAAACCCTTCCTATTCATACACCCATCCAAATGCCTTTTAAATGTTGCAATTGTACCAGCCTCCACCACTTCCTCTGGCACCTCATTCCATACACGTACCACCCTGTGTGTGAAAACATTGCCCCTTAGGTCTCTTTTCTATTTTTCCCCTCTTGCCCTAAACCTATGCCCTCTAGTTCTGGACTCCCCCACCCCAGGGAAAAGACTTTGCCTATTTACCTATCCATGCCCCTCATAATTTTGTAAACCTCTATAAGGTCACCCCTCAGCCTCCGATGCTCCAGGGAAAACAGCCCCAACCTATTCAGTCTCTCCCTATAGCTCAAATCCTCCAACCTTGGCAACATCCTTGTAAACCTTTTTTGAACCATTACAAGTTTCACAACATCTTTTCAATAGGAAGGAGACCAGAATTGTACGCAATATTCCAACAGTGGCCTAACCAATGTCCAGTATAGCCGCAACATAACCTCCCAACTCCTGTCCTCAATACTCTGACCAATAAAGGAAAGCAGACCAAACGCCTTCTTCACTATCCTATCTACCTGCGACTCCACTTTCAAGGAGTTATGAACCTGCACTCCAAGATCTCTTTGTTCAGCAACACTCCCAACGACCTTACCATTAAGTGTATAAGTCCTGCTAAGATTTGATTTCCCAAAATGCAGCACCTCGCATTTATCTGAATTAAACTCCATCTGCTACTTCTCAGCCCACTGGCCCATCTGGTCAAGACCCAATTGTAATCTTAGGTAACCTTCTTTGCTGTCCACTATGCCTCCAATTTTGGTGTCATCTGCAAACTTACTAACTGTACCTCTTATGCTCGCATCCAAATCATTTATGTAAATGACAAAAAAGTAGAGGACCCAGCACCGATCCCTGTGGCACTCCACTGGTCACAGGCCTCCAGTCTGAAAAACAGCCCTCCACCACCACCCTCTGTCTTCTACCTTTCAGCCAGTTCTGTATCCAAATGGCTAGTTCTCCCTGTATTCCACGAGATCTAACCTTACTCACCTGTCTCCCATGCGAAACTTGTCGAACGCCTTACTGAACTCCAAATAGATCACATCTACTGCTCTGCCCTCATCAATCCTCTTTGTTACTTCTTCAAAAAACTCAATCAAGTTTGTGAGACATGATTTCCCACGCACAAAGCCATGCTGACTATCCCTAATCAGTTTTGATTGCCTTTTCAAATACATGTACATCCTGTCCCTCAGGATTCCCTCCAACAACTTGCCCACCGCCAACGTCAGGCTCACTGTACTATAGTTCCCTGGTTTGTCCTTACCACCCTTCTTAAACAGTGGCACCACGTTAGCCAACCTCCAGTCTTCCAGCACCTCACCTGTGACTATCAATGATACAAATATCTCAGCAAGAGGCCCAGCAATCACTTCTCTAGCTTCCTACAGAGTTCTCGGGTACACCTGATCAGGTCCTGGGGATTTATCCACCTTTACACGTCTCAAGACATCCAGCACTTCCTCCTCTGTAATATGGACATTTTGCAAGATGTCACCATCTATTTCCCGACAGTCTATATCTTCCATATCGTTTTCCACAGTAAATACTGATGTAAAATACTCATTTAGTATCTCCCCCATTTTCTGCAGCTCCACACAATGGCTGCCTTACGAATCTTTGAGGAGCCCTATTCTCTTCCTAGTTACCCTTTTGTCCTTAACGTATTTGTGAAAACTCTTTGGATTCTCCTTAATTTTTGTTGCCAAAGCTACCTCATGTCCCCTTTTCACCCTCCTGATTTCCCTGTTAAGTATACTCCTACATCCTTTATACTCTTCTAAGGATTCACTCGATCTATCCTGTCGATATCTTACATATGCTTCCTCCTTTTTCTTAATCAAACCCTCAATTTCTTTAGTCATCCGGCATTCCATATACCTACCAGCCTTTCCTTTCACCCTGACAGGAATATACGTTCTCTGGATTCTTGTTATCTCATTTCTGAAGGCTTCCCATTTTCCAGCCGTCCCTCTACCTGCAAACATCTGCTCCCAATCAGCTTTCAAAAGTTCTTGCCTAATACCGTCAAAATTGACCTTTCTCCAATTTAGAACTTCAACTTTTAGATCTGGTCTATCCTTTTCCATCATTATTTTAAATCTAATTGAATTATGGTCGCTGGCCCCAAAGTGCTTCCCCACTGACTTCTAGGTCACCTGCCCTTGTTAAAGATAGTTTCAGAGCGTTGATCCAGCAACAGAAAAAGATTGCCTTTGATGTCAAGGGCAGTCACTCTCACTGCATCTCTTGGGTGAAACTCTAATGCCCACATTTAGACCAATGTGTAGATTATAACCATATATCATAAAGAGCAATGATAGTTATTGGATTTGATTCAGCCCCAGAAAGTCTGAAGAGACTGTAATACAAACCAATCTTTTTCAGTACTGGACCCATCCTTACAACAATTCAAGGCAGCATCTGTGTTCTGACTGTTAATAGACAGCAGTCCAAAACCAACTTCCAATTTGTTTCCCCCATTGTAAGAAAAAATGGTAGAAGGTTATAAGTCAGGGGCAGGGTATAGAGATGATTCACTGCAAAGTTAATCCAGTTTTCACGTTCAGTTGAAAACAAACACTCCAAATCCACTCTAACGATTTATGACATTCTCCAAATCCCTCAAGATGTCATTGTAACTGCTCCCATGCACAGGATATGGCACATGATTTTTTTTTTAAAAACAATATAACGGGCAGCCATTTTTCTTTTTAAGTTCAAAGCACCCAGGTCACCAGGCAATATAGCATCAACACAAGAACCTCCCTAAAAGCAATGGTGAGACAAGATTTCTGCAAGGGAAGTCCCACATAGCAAGTTCTTGGTGGTAACTTAATTTTCAATGAGGTAAAAACAGTAGAACATAATGCGCAATTTCAGGGTTGAAGTCTTCAGCAAATCAAGGTATGTCTTTACCTCCAGTTGGCTTTAATGTGAGATTGTTTCACCACAAGGGAGTGTATTTGACATATGAAAATATCCCAGAAGAGATAAAACAGCAAAACCGGTAAATGGCATATAGTGGTCTGACTCATCTTGTCGATTTCAAAATGGAACTGCAGTATGACAAGTATATTACTGCCATATATTACTGGCTTTTTACTTTCTGGGATGCTTCTTTCCTCAGCGTATTGTAATATATGCAAGGTTTTATAATATGCTTATGTTTTAATGGGTCTATTTAGTTTGCCATAAATGTAATAATGGAAAGGAACACACAACTTACTACTGGTTCAACCTGTGAGACCTTGTGTGACCAAAGGGATTAAGGGCCCAGGGTAAGTGTTGTGGAAATTCGTGCCTCAGGTTTAACAATGGAAAGCACAGGATAAAGTTATGGCTTTGCCATGGTTAGACGGACAGCCTTTTGGACAGCCCAATTAAGACCCTAATCACAAAGGGAGAGAGGGATGGACAAAGGGAAAAAAACATATTCCCTATTAGCAATGAAGCAGAGCGTTGGTGAGAGCTTATCCCCTGATGAAGATGATGGAACCTGTGGAAGCAACACCCTGACAAGGCCAAGAGAAGGAAACAAAAGAGTGGGCCTTCACCACTGGGTGTTGGTCTAAAGAAATTTTCAGAAAACTGGAAATAAATTTGGATGCTATGGCTCAATGAAATCAGAGAGGTGACTTTGTTGGTAGCTGGTAGTAACTTTGAATTTACTCCTTTAAAAATATAATTCTACAAAGAGAGCAATATAGTTGGCTATCAGCAATATTAAGACATTAAAATAGGTTATGTCTTTTTTCATTTTGAACATTAGTTGCCAACAAAATAATGTAATTAGTCATGTTGATTTCAGTTTTTGCTTTGCGGATACAAATATTAAAACCTTGGGCAATGCTTTTAGATTTGTCACCGGGAATTCAAACCTTTCAAAACTTATCAGTTAAGAGAATCATAACAGCATCTTTTCAAAAGGTTGCATTAGATCCGAACAGAATGAGCCAACACAAGTGGTTTAATTGACTTTAATGCTATCCTTATTCCCACTGCATAAGTGATTATTATAAAGTGCTTTATTAGAATGGTCCCAGGGATGAGAGATTACAGTTACCTGGACAAACTGAAGTGATTAAATGTATTAATTAAAGTGAAGTGTATACAGTTGGCAGGAGGACTCATTGTATAATTACTTAAACACATAAAGAGACACTTAGGAACACAAGTCATAGAGTCAAAGAGATGTATAGCATCGGTCCAATCCGTCCATGCCGACTAGATATCCCAACCCAATCTAGTCCCACCTGCCAGCACCTGGCCCATATCCCTCCAAACCCTTCCTATTCATATACCCATCCAAATGCCTCTTAAATGTTGCAATTGTACCAGCCTCTACCACATCCTCCAGCAGCTCATTCCAGACACGAAACACCCTCTGCGTGAAAAAGTTGCCCAGTAGGTCTCTTTTATACCTTCCCCCTCTCATCCTAAACCTATGCCCTCTAGTTCTGGACTCCATGACCCCAGGGAAAAGACTTTGTCGATTTATCCTATCCATGCCCCTCATAATTTTGTAAACCTCTGTAAGGTCACCCCTCAGCCTCCGACGCTCCAGGGAAAACAGCCACAGCCTGTTCAGCCTCTCCCTGTAGCTCAGATCCTCCAACCCTTGCAACATCCTTGTAAATCTTTTCTGAACCCTTTCAAGTTTCACAACATCTTTCCGATAGGAAGGAGACCAGAATTGCACGCAATATTCCAACAGTGGCCTAACCAATGTCCTGTACAGCCACAACATGACCTCCCAACTCCTGTACTCAATACTCTGACCAATAAAGGAAAGCATACCAAACGCCTTCTTCACTATCCTATCTACCTGCGACTCCACTTTCAAGCAACGATGAACTTGCATTCCAAGGTTTCTTTGTTCAGCAACACTCCCTACGACCTTACCATTAAGTGTATAAGTCCTGCTAAGATTTGCTTTCCCAAAATGCAGCACCTTGTATTTATCTGAATTAAACTCCATCTGTCACTTCTCAGCCCATTGGCCCATCTGGTCCAGATCCTGTTGTAATCTGAGATAACCCTCTTCGCTGTCCACTACACCTCCAATTTTGGTGTCATCTACAAACTTACTAACTGTACCTCTTATGCTCACATCCAAATCATTTATATAAATGACAAAGTAGAGGACTCAGCTCTGATCCTTGTGGCACTCCACTGGTCACAGGCCTCCAATCTGAAAAACAACCCTCCACCACCACCCTCTGTCTTCTACCTTTGAGCCAGTTCTGTATCCAAATGGCTAGTTTTCCCTGTATTCAATGAGATATCACCTTGCTAATCAGTCTCCCATGGGGAACCTTGTCGAATGCTTTACTCAAGTCCACATAGATCACATCTAATGCTCTATCCTCATCAATCCTCTTTGTTACTTCTTCAAAAAACTCAATCAAGTTTATGAGACATGATTTACCACGCACAAAGCCATGCTGACTATGCTTAATCAGTCCTTGCCTTTCCAAATACATCTACATCCTGTCCCTCAGGATTCCCTCCAACAACTTACCCACCACCACCGTTAGGCTCACAGGTCTATAGTTCCCTGGCTTGTCTTTACCGCCCTTCTTAAACAGTGGCACCACGTTTGCCAACCTCCAGTCTTCCAGCACCTCACCTGTGACTATCAATGATACAAATATCTCAGCAAGAGGCCCAGCAATCACTTCTCTAGCTTCCCACAGAGTTCTCGGGTACACCTGATCAGGTCCTGGGGATTTATCCACCTTTACCCATTTCAAGACATCCAGCACTTCCTCCTCTGTAATCTGGACATTTTGCAAGACGTCACCATCTAATTCCCTACAGTCTATATCTTCCATATCCTTTTCCAGAGTAAATACTGATGCAAAATATTCATTTAGTATCTCCCCCATTTTCTGCGGTTCCACACAAAGGCCGCCTTGCTGATCTTTGAGGGGCCCTATTCTCTCCCTAGTTACCCTTTTGTCCTTAATGTATTTGTAAAACCTCTATGGATTCTCCTTAATTCTATTTGCCAAAGCTAGCTCATGTCCCTTTTTGCCCTCCTGATTTTCCTCTTAAGTATACTTCTACTGCCTTTATACTCTTCTAAAGATTCACTCGATCTATCCTGTCTATACCCGACATATGCTTCCTTCTTTTTCTTAACCAAACCCTCAATTTCTTTCGGCATCCAGCATTCCCGATACCTACCAGCCTTCCCTTTCACCCTGACAGGAATATACTTTCTCTGGATTCTCGTATCGCATTTCTGAGTAGTGGTGGGATGTAGAGTTAGGAACTATGTATTTATACAGTCATAGAAATGTACAGCATGGTAACAGAACCTTCGGTCCAACCCCTCCATGCCGATCAGATATCCCAACCCAATCTAATCCCATCTGCCAGCACCCGGCCCATATCCCTCCAAACCCTTCCTATTCAGATACCCATCCAAATGCCTCTTAAATGTTGCAATTGTACCAGCCTCTACCACATCCTCTGGCAGCTCATTCCATACACATACCACCCTCTGCGTGAAAAAGTTGCCCAGTAGGTCTCTTTTATATCTTTCCCCTCTCACCCTAAACCTATGCCCTCTAGTTCTGGACTCCCCCATCCCAGGGAAAAAACTTTGTCTATTTATCCTATCCACGCCCCTCATAATTTTGTAAACCTCGAAAAGGTCACCCCTCAGGCTCCGATGCTCCAGGGAAAACAGCCCCAGCCTGTTCAGCCTCTCCCTGTAGCTCAGATTCTCCAACCCTGGCAACATCCTTGAAAAGGTTCAGAAAAGATTTACAAGTTTCACAACATCCTTCCGATAGGAAGGAGACCAGAATTGCATGCAATATTCCAACAGTGGCCTAACCAATGTCCTGTACAGCTACAACATCATCTCCCAACTCCTGTACTCAATATTCTGAACAATAAATTTGAAATGGTCCACTTTATAAATAAATCTAAAATGGAGTAAAGGATGGTTTCTTAACATGGGTTGTCCTCCCTAGGGGAGGGAATACTCAGAGGAAATTTGGAAGAGATTTTTGACATTGTAAGGGGAATAGGCAGTAGGAAATGATGGGAAACTAATTCAGTTAGCATCAGGAACAATGACGAGCAGATACACTAAACAGTGAATGACAACAGAACCAGCAATGACAGGTGGGGGGGGGGGGGGGGGACTATATGACTTGCTAGGATTTGAACGCATTGTCTGATAAGATGGTCACTACTGATTCATGACCATATGAGCCCTCAAAAGGAAATTTAATGAAGGAGAAAAAACATTGCAGGGTGTGTGGAGTTAAAGTGGGGAAAAGGAACTAACTACATTGCCCTTCGCAGGAGCTGTCTTGGACTGAATGTGCTGAGTCACCACCTTCTGTGTTGTTCTGTTCCGTGGGCAGTATTTCATTGAGATGACAGAGGTCTCTCCCACTAGCTACACCTCCTTTGGTTCTGCCTGATTATGTGCCAGCTGGGCACCAAAGTGATCAGCAGTGGGTTTTCTCTGAAATCAAGGACTCTCAGGGCAGAAATCCCACCTTCCAAAAGCAGCTTACCCAAGGAGAAACTGGCAGCTGGTCATTGCTGCTTGTGCCCCCAAAGTGGTGGCAGCTGCTTCCGGAGGAAGTCTGGGATCCCAGGCCACAGGCGAATGAGGATCAAGATTAGATTAGATTAGATTAGATTACTTACAGTGTGGAAACAGGCCCTTCGGCCCAACAAGTCCACACCGACCCGCCGAAGAGCAACCCACCCAGACCCATTCCCCTACATTTACCACTTCACCTAACACTACGGGCAATTTAGCATGGCCAATTCACCTGACCTGCACATTTTTGGACTGTGGGAGGAAACCCACGCAGACACGGGGAGAACGTGCAAACTCCACATAGACAGTTGCCTGAGGCGGGAAATGAACCCGGGTCCCTGGCGCTTGAGGCAGCAGTGCTAACCACTGTGCCACCGTGCCGTCAAGTTGTGATCACGGGCAAGGGCCTTGGAAGGGGAGTGAGGAAGTGGTGCTGGAAGCAAGGGCAGGTGCAGTTTCTAGATGCAACTCCTTCCTGATGCCGGCTGCCTTGATCAGACAATGTGGTACCCAGCCTCCATACTCATAAATGCCAGATGTATTTACCTTACAGGTGACTGTCATGCCTGACACTGATTGAGTACCTGTACTGGTAGGATAAGGGTGAGTGAGAGTGCGAACTACTCGACCAATTAATTCCCTCAATTGGTGGCAAGGTTTACAGACTTTCCTGGTTGGCCTGTTGTGGCACAGTGGTAATGTCCCTCTCCTAGAGCTAGCAGACCTCAGTTCAAATCCCACCTGCTCCAGAGCTGTGTAGTAATATCTCCAAACAGGTTGATTCGAAAATATGTAGAGACACTTTTAGATCTCTCGATTAACAGTTTAGCGATAAAGCTACAAGACCATCGCCAACCCTCTACATGCAAGAGGTTTGGGTTTGAGCTCCTCCTGCTCAGAGGAGAGGCAACGATCTAATGGTATTATCGCTAGACTATTAATCTACAGACCCGATAATGTTCTGGGGGGCCCAGGTTTAAATCCCACCAAGGCGGATTAAAAAAATGATAATGAGCTGGAATTAAGAGTCCGGTGTCGGCCATCAAACCATTGTTGATTAACGGGTAAACCCCATCTGGGTCCCTCATGTGCTTTCGGGAAGGAAACTGCCATCCTTACCTGGTCTGGCCTACATGTGACTCCAAACCCACAGCAATGTGATCGACTCTCAATAGCCCTCTGAATAATTAGGGACAGGTAATAAATGGCAATGGGAATAGCTGGCAATGCCCAAATCCCTTAAATGAACAAAAAATAAAACTGAACAGGCTGATTTAAAATATTAACATCTATAAAGGTCTCTCTGCCCAGTCAGAGGCAAGAAAGTGGTGTCATCCCCACTGTCCTGCTCAATCTCATACTCTCCCTGCCTCTGAAGCCATCTTTTCGCAGGGTGTTAATTCCACCTGAAGATTCAGCAGTGCCCCATGCAACGCTCCAAGCTCACCTCTGCACCTGCTCTCTGGAGAAAGTGAGGTCTGCAGATGCTGGAGATCAGAGCTTAAAAATGTGTTGCTGGAAAAGCGCAGCAGGTCAGGCAGCATCCAAGGAGAAGGAGAATCGATGTTTCGGGCATAAGCCCTTCTTCAGGAATGAGGAGGGTGTGCCAAGCGGGCTAAGATAAAAGGTAGGGAGGAGTGACTTGGGGGAGGTGCATTGGGAATGCGATAGGTGGAAGGAAGTTAAGGTGAGGGTGATAGGCCGGAGAAGGGGTGGGGGCGGAGAGGTCGGGAAGAAAATTGCAGGTCAAGGAGGCGGTGCTGAGTCTGAGGGCTGGGACTAAGAAAAGGTGGGGGGAGGGGAAATGAGGAAGCTGGAGAAATCCGCATTCATCCCTTGTGGTTGGAGGGTTCCTAGGCGGAAGATGAGGCGCTCTTCCTCCAGGCGTCGTGTTGCCATGGTCTGGCGATGGAGGAGGCCAAGGACCTGCATGTCCTTGGCAGAGTGGGAGGGGGAGTTAAAGTGTTGAGCCACGGGGTGGTTGGGTTGGTTGGTGCAGGTGTCCCAGAGGTGTTCTCTGAAACATTCCGCAAGTAGGCGGCCTGTCTCCCCAATGTAGAGGAGGCCACATCGGGTGCAGCGGATGCAGTAAATGATGTGTGTGGAGGTGCAGGTGAATTTCTGATGGATATTGAAGGATCCCTTGGGGCCTTGGAGGGAAGTGAGGGGGAAGGTGTGGGCGCAAGTTTTGCATTTTTTGCAGTTGCAGGGGAAGGTGCCGGGCGTGGAGGTTGGGTTGGTGGGGAGTGTGGATCTGACAAGGGAGTCGCGGAGGGAGTGGTCTTTCCGGAACGCTGATAGGGGTGGGGAGAGAAAAATATCCTTGATGGTGGGGTCTGTTTGGAGGTGGCAGAAATGACGAAGGATGATCCGATGTATCTGGAGGTTGGTGGGGTGGTAGCTGAAGACTAGTGGGGTTGTGTCCTGGTGGCGATTAGAGGGGCGGGGTTCAAGGGTGGAGGAGCGGGAAGTGGAGGAGATGCGGTGGAGAGCATCGTCATGGAGGAGGTGGAGGGCGTGGGTGGTGTCTCGAACATAGGTGGGGAGTTCTTGGACTAAGGATCTCCCAACCACCGCCTCCAACCTCATATTCCCACAACCCCGCACCGCCCGTTTCTACCTCCTGCCCAAAATCCACGAACCTGACTGCCCCGGCCGACCCATTGTCTCAGCCTGCTCCTGCCCCACCGAACTCATCTCTGCATACCTTGACACGGTCCTGTCCCCCTTAGTCCAAGAACTCCCCACCTACGTTCGGGACACCGTGATTTGCGCTTCCCCGGTCCCCAATGCCTTATCTTCACCATGGACATCCAGTCCCTGTACACCTCCATCCTCCATCACAAAGGCCTCAAAGCCCTCCGCTTCTTCCTTTCCCGCCGTACCAACCAGTACCCTTCCACTGACACCCTCCTTCGACTGACTGAACTGGTCCTCACTCTTAACAACTTCTCCTTCCAATCCTCCCACTTCCTCCAAATCAAAGGAGTAGCCATGGGCACCCGCATGGGCCCTAGCTATGCCTGCCTCTTCGTTGGATATGTGGAACAGTCCATCTTCCGCAGCTACACTGGCACCACCCCCCACCTTTTCCTCCGCTACATTGATGACTGTATCAGCGCTGCCTCGTACTCCCACGAGGAGGATGAACTGTTCATCCACTTTACTAACACCTTCCACTCCGACCTCAAATTTACCTAGATCGTCTCAGACTCCTCCCTCGCCTTCTTAGACCTCTCCATCTCTATCTCAGACAACCGACTCAAAACGGACGTATACTCTAAAGCGACTGATTCCCACAGCTACCTAGATTACACCTCCCCCCACCCTGCACCCTATAAAAACGCCATCCCATATTCCCAATTCCTTCACCTTCGCCGCATCTGCTCCCAGGAGGACCAGTTCCAATACCGAACAACCCAGATGGCCTCCTTCTTCAAAGACCGCAATTTCCCCTCAGACGTGGTTGACGATGCTCTCCACCGCATCTCCTCCACTACCCGCTCCTCCGCCCTTGAACCCTGCCCCTCTAATCGCCACCAGGACAGAACCCCACTCGTCCTCAGCTACCACCCCACCAACCTCCAGATAAATCGATCATCCTTCATCATTTCTGCCACCTCCAAACGGACCCCACCACCAGGGATATATTTCCCTCCCCTCCCCTATCAGCGTTCCGGAAAGACCACTCCCTCCGCGACTCCCTTGTCAGGTCCACACCCCCCACCAACCCAACCTCCACTCCCAGCACCTTCCCCTGCAACCGCAAGAAATGCAAAACTTGCGCCCACACCTCCCCCCTCACCTCCCTCCAAGGCCCCAAGGGATCCTTCAATATCCATCAGAAATTCACCTGCACCTCCACACACATCATTTACTGCATCCGCTGCACCCGATGTGGCCTCCTATACATTGGGGAGACAGGCCACCTACTTGCGGAACGTTTCAGGAACACCTCTGGGACACCTGCACCAACCAACCCAACCACCCCGTGGCTGAACACTAACTCCCCCTCCCACTCTGCCAAGGACATGCAGGTCCTTGGCCTCCTCCATCGCCAGACCATAGCAACACGACGCCTGGAGGAAGAGCGCCTCATCTTCCGCCTAGGAACCCTCCAGCCACAGGGGATGAATGCAGATTTCTCCAGCTTCCTCATTTCCCCTCCCCCCAACCTTTTCTCAGTCCCAGCCCTCAGACTCAGCACCGCCTTCTTGACCTGCTATCTTCTACCCGACCTCTCCGCCCCCACCCCCTCTCCGGCCTATCACCCTCACCTTAACTTCCTTCCACCTATCTCATTCCCAACGCCCCTCTCCCAAGTCTCTCCTCCCTACCTTTTATCTTAGCCTGCTTGGCACACCTTCCTCATTCCTGAAGAAGGGCTTATGCCCGAAACGTCGATTCTCCTTCTCTTTGGATGCTGCCTAACCTGCTGCGCTTTTCTAGCAACACATTTTTAAGACCTGCTCTCTGGACTCAGGAGGACATCAGGCATCGTGGTAAATGAGGAGAATAAAATCTCAAAGAGGTAGAAGTTTCCTTCCCAACAAAAAACAATAGCTCATGAGACAAAAGAAATATGTGCATTTATACAGCACCTTGTGTGACCTCAGAACATCCCAAACTTGCAAGATATCAAGTGGCACAACTTCCTTTTCATCGACATAGAATAAATGGCTGATACAAATACTATCAAATCACATCTGTGATTAAGCTTAATTTATTAAAGCAAATAATTCAACATGAGGCCACTTTTTAGAAAGAAGACACTAACTGTAACAACCACAAATTCTCCACACCAGTGAGTAATTAATAGTGCCAGAGGACATCCTGCTGAGATTTTCTACACCAGCTTCCTACTCATTTTCAGAGGACGGCCTTCCCTCTGCTCTGTAATGACAACAGTCGTGACCTGCCACGTGTGGGAAATTATAGCTCTGAGGGTTGTCTTTTATCCCTGTACATATATCATACCACACAAAAGAGGCCTTTCAGCACATTATCTCTCTGCTGGCTCATTGAAACAGGAATCTAAAATGCTCCTTTCTCCATATTTTATCCCATTATTCCACAATTTCTACAAGCCCGAATTTATTTCTGAAAACTGTCCCCGTCATTTCCACTTATGCATGCCACATCCTAAGAACTCACTGCATCAAATGTCTGATCGAGACTCTGGTTCAGTTGACAATGAACTCTAAACCTGTGTCGTCGGATTACTGTCACCCCCTCCAATCCCCAAAAGATTTTCTCTGCAACAGCTCCATCAAAATCCTTCAAGTGTTTGAACGCTTGCATTAAATCTCACTTTAACCTTCTCCGCTCTACGTACTATACATGTTTCTTCAGGCCCACTGCATTACCGAAATCCCTCATCTCTGGCACCTTCTGGTATGTCTCTTCACAGTAGACTAATTAGTAAAGTTAAATCACATGGGATTCAGGGTGAGCTTGCCAATTGGTTACAAGATTGGCTTAATGGCAGGAGGCGGAGTTGTGGTGGAGGGTTGGTTCTTGGACTGGACGCCGGTGACCAGTGGTGTTCCACAGGAATCGGTAATGGGTCCACTTTTGTTTATCATTATAGAAATGATTTAGGTGAAAATATAGAAGGCATGGTTAGTAAACTTGCGGATGTTACCAAGATTGGTGATACAGTGGGCAGTGAAGGAGGTTATCTAAGATTAAGTCAGATGCCACGTGACACCAGGTTATAGTCAAGAAGTGAGGTGCTGGAAAAGCACAGCCGGTCAGGCAGCATCCGAGGAGCAGGAGAATCGACGTTTCCGGCATAAGCCCTTCATCAGGAGCCTGATGAAGAGCTCATGCACGGAACGTCGATTCTCCTGCTCCTCGGATGCTGCCTGACCGGCTGTGCTTTTCCAGCACCGCACTCTTCAACTCTGATCTCCAGCATCTGCAGTCCTCACTTTTTCCTAGTTGATGACACCAGGTTATAATCCAACATGTTTGTTCAAAATCACAAGCTTTCAGAGCACTATTCCTTTATCAGCTGAAGTGACTTCACCTGACGAAGGAGCAGCACTCCAAAAGCTCGTGATTTCAAATAAACCTGGTGGACTATAACCTGGTGTCGTGTGACTTCTGACTGTGTCTACCCAAGTCCAACAGCAGCACCTCCACATGATATCTGAGATTACAAAGAGATATTGATCAATTAGGACAATGGGCTGAGGAATGTCAGATAGAGTTTAATTTGGATAAATGTGAGATATTACATTTTGGTAAAACAATGGTAGGACTTATACAATTAAAAGTACGGCCTTGGTTAGTGTTGTAGAACAGAGAGACCTAGGGGTTCAAGGACATAATTCATTTAATTTTGCATCATATTTAGATAGGGTGTTTTTTAAGCCATTTAGCATACTTGCCTTCACTGCTCAGATCTTTGAGTCTAGGAGTTCAGACGTTATGTTGAGGTTGTACAGGAGGCCTCTTCTGGAGCAGTGTGTCCACTTCTGTTCTCCCTCTTATAGGAAGGATATTATTAAGCTGGAGAGGGTTCAGATGTGAGTTACTAGGATGTTGCCGGGAATGGAGAGTTTAACTTATGGGCAGAGGCTGGATAAGCTGGGACTTTTTTTCATTGGGGCAAAAGTTAGAGGTGACCTTGTAGAGGCTTATAAAATCATGAGGGGTAATGGCAGGTGTCTCTCCCATAGGATGGGGGATTTCAAGACTAGTGTGTATATTGTTAAGCTGAGAGAAGAAAGATTTTAAAAAGATATGAGGAGCAGCGTCTTATAGACAAAGAGTGGTACGTGTGTGGAATGAACTTCCAGAGGAAGTGGTGGATGTGGGGACAGTTATAACCTTTAACAAACATTTGGATAAGTACATGAATAGGAAAAGTTTGGGCCAGGAGCAAGCAGGTTGGACCCAAAGCGCCTGTTTACATGCTGCATGAGTTTATGACTCTGAACCCTTTCCAAAGCCTTGACATCTTCTCTAAAGTGTCCATAATTCAACAGGATACTGTCTAACCAGCAACAAGCATTTCCCAAGAACTGCTGAATGAGCCTTTTTACTGGTGGTGCAAACTTGGAACATTAGTTCACCTCTCTCATGTGCTATAGTGCACTAAGTTCTGGAGAAAGGTTATTAGGAACATTCTAGTCCTCAGTAACTTCATCACAAGACCAAGCCAGTACACCA
Source organism: Chiloscyllium plagiosum (assembly GCF_037043375.1). Lineage (NCBI taxonomy): Eukaryota > Metazoa > Chordata > Chondrichthyes > Orectolobiformes > Hemiscylliidae > Chiloscyllium > Chiloscyllium plagiosum. Next base: position 45,097,950 of record NW_028270159.1, read on the forward strand.
GAGCTCAATGATCCTTTCAGGTGGAGCTAGCGACCTTGGATGGACACTCAAATGCAGCTTTTATTGATTGTGCCATTTTGTCTAGTTTAGATACTGCACAAAGAAAGACTCATGTTAAGATGAGAACAACTAACGTGGGAAAAGTTAAGGTAGGAGTGAGGACACCCAGATTGCCTACATTGAGAAACGACAGGACATTGAACAAGAAGGAAGATTCAAAATGAAAGAGTCAAAGCTTTTGGTCTCTGAAAATAAGATCTAAATTTGACTCACTTTGTCCACAATTTTCTGGACGTCCACTTGGCTTTGAAGTTTATTGGCGAGTTCCTGGAAATGCTCCTTGCGCAGTTTGGCGGTGGTGTTGCACACAGCTGCCCGGTAACTGCTCAGCCGAACCTTCTGAGAGGCAGGGATCGCGAGGATCTTCTGCAGATCGTCCTGTTCATCGTTACAAGTCAGGTACTCCAATACCTTGGGGGCGAACAATATATTCTAGAAACGAGAATCAAAATTTTCATCAGGTGTGGAAGAGAAAGTCAGAAATAATACGCCAACTTGCTGCAGAAACAGAGCACAAAGCCAGGCCACAATACATCTGATTTATCAACTGGGGGAGACTCTAGAAAATACACCTTCCCGTTATGTTAGTGGGAGCCTAGATCAATGGATGAAAATAATGTTTTAACATTTCATGATCTTTGACCTTGAAGATGCGCAACAGTGTTCATTTCTCAACTTGGAGGAAGGGCCAGTGGATGCTACAGTGGATGTTTTTGCCTTATGTTCCCAGTTCCACTCAGTGTTAGAGAGGGTCATTCTTCTAGTTCCTCAGGCAAAACACCAAGGTGGTCAACCACAGTATGGTGCGGCATGGTGGCTCAGTTGTTAACACTGCAGCCTCACAGCACCAGGGACCCGGGTTCGATTCCAGCCTCGGGCGATTGTCTGTATGGAGCTTGCACGTTCTCCCTGTGTTTGGGTGGGTTTCCTCAGGGTGCTCCAGTTTCCTCCCACAATCCAAAGATGTGCACGTTAGGTGGATTGGCCAGGCTAAATTGCCCGTAATGTTAGGTGCATTAGTCAGGGGAAATGTAGAGAAATAAGAATGGGTCAGGGTGGGTTACTCCTTGGAGGGTCGGTGTGGACTTGCTGGGCCGAAGGGCCTGTTTCCACACTGTAGGGATTCTAACTTCTAAGTATGTGGGATTTAAAACTACATGCTAACAGCTGGGACAGTATCATGGGGATGTCAAGTCACTCAGAATGAAGGGCGCTTGTACTGCAATGGTAATGCCCTTACCTCTGAGCCTAGAGATACTCCGAAAGCTAGTGCTTCCAAATATACCTGTTGGACTATAACCTGGTGTTGCATGATTTTTTAAACCTAGTCTACCCCAGTCCAACACCAGCACCTCCATATCATTGCTTATTCTGTTCAACTTTGCAGTCTGACATCTTCATTAGCTCCTTATCTATAAATTTAAAGCATTTGTTTTTGTGTCTCCAGGTAGTTTTGAACAAATTACAATAATGACTTCCATTTCACAGAATCGCTACAGTGCGGAAGTAGGCCATTTGGCCCACTTAGTTATGTTGACTGTCCAAAGAGCATCCCACTCCCTTATCCAATCCCTGTAACCTTGCATTTGCCGTGGTTAATCCACCTAGCCTGCACATCCCTGAACGCTATGGGCAATTTAGCATGGCCAATCCAACTAAACTGCACATCGTTGGACTGTGGGAGGAAACTAGAGCACCCAGAGGAAAAGGTGCAGACTCCACGCTGACAGTCGCCCACGGCTGGAATCGAACCTGGACCCTAGTGCTGTGAGGCAGCAGTGCTAACCACTGAGCCAATGTGCTGCCCTTCCACAAGGATGCTCTCAGATAAAATCTGGCATCAAGCCGCATAAAGAAAGATGAGGTAAAGTGACTAGAAGTGCTCAGAAGGTTTAGCTTTTAAGGAACATCTTTGTGTATGGAGGTGGGGGGGGGCGCGAAAAGGGAGAGTTTGTGTAGCTAGTTGTGGAGGGAATGTCAACTTTAGCTGTCAATGGTGGAGTCAGTGATGAAAATGAGAGATGAAGCAAGAGCTCATCATTCGAGAAGTGCGGGATCTCGGAGTTTGTAGGTCGGCCAGAGGTTATTAAGATAAAGAAGGGTGAAGTCATCAGAGGGATTGAAAACCAGGATGAGAATTTTAAATTGCTCGCGTTGTCAGTCTGTGAAGTAATGTAGGTCACTGAGCACAGAGCTGATGGGGAAATGCAAAAGAACCCTTTCCAGTTGAAAGAGGTCCTCAGCAATAATCTCATAGGTGATAAGGTCTGCATTTGTATGAATACTAATACATTGCCTCATCAATATCCGCAGCAAACTCTTCACCTTGGTGTTGTTACGAAATTGAAAATGTAAATTTGAAACCTGACAAAAATATCTTGAAATGAAGTATATGGATCTGAATATTATCTGAAATTTTAACCCCCTCCCCCGCGGGAATGATGCCACTGGAACTGCAACCAAAAAATGCACTTCCTCTCAAACTGGAGACCAAGTTCCTGCTGAAACATTATGCCTGCCATTATAATGTTTTATCCGTGCAACACCTCCAATGGCATCAGTCTCACCTGGGGTATTGGGAGGGTTAAAACGTGAAATATTATTCACATCTGTATGCTTCATTTCAAACTATTTTTGCCAGGTTTTGAGTTTGCATTTTCAAATTATAAAACAAAACTTTCCAATTTGAATTGTTAAAGATAGATGGCTGGTAGACATATTCTTAAAACTGTGCGTCAGATCCATTGACTCAAACAACACTGCAACACCCATTCAGCCCATTATAACCACGCTGACTCTTTGAAAGATCTATCCAAGTTGCTCCAATCCACTGCTCTTTCCCCCTCTCGCCCTGCAAATGTCTCCTTTCTTAAGTATACAGAGGAACCTCAATTATCTGGCATCCAGTTAACTGAATTTGAGATTATCCAAACAAGATCACAAAGTCCTGATGCTTGGCTGACTATGTTAGCTGGCATTCAACTAACCGAACAAAAATACTCCACGTCCATATCGTTCAGATAATCGAGGTTCCTCTGTATATCCATTTCCCTTCTGAAGATTCCTGTTCATTCTGTATTTTAATCAGGCAGAGTTTTCAGCTCATAACTCATCAGGTACAGGCTCAAGCCACACTTCAGTGATATAAGCGAACAATCAAGGCTGCCATTCCAGTGCAGTACCGAGGGTGTGCTACACTGTCAACAGTGCGAATGAGACATTAAACTTCTTGGGAATATTAATTCATGCACAACAAAGACTGCAGGGGATTGCTGGCTGAGAGTGTGCATGGGTACAGATGGATGTTAGTGTAATCCAAAGGAACCACAGCTGCAGCAAATATCAGCAGATCAAGCAGCTTCAGATCAAAGTCACTGATAGCTGAAGACCGTGCGGCAGACACTTTGGTGCATCGTGGACTAGGGACAAGTTAGCTGCATGTGCTGTGCAAGGAGGCAGTCATACATTATGGATAAGTTCATCTGATTTGGTCCTGTGTCAGGGACAGTGAGGTGTAACTGCACTGAGGCAGATAGAGGACTAAGAGGTGGTAGTGGAGGAGTCTTTGCTGGCGACCATCAGGTTTGAGGATACTGCAGTTTGCATAAATGACTACAGAGATGCAAAGTGACCAGGAAAACCGACAGTTTTAAGTTGTAATAAAATTTGGCCATTTTAGTGGCGAGTTAGGAGTTTAATTAGTGGTGGTGGGGGCGAGTTAGGAGTTTAATTGATTAAAATGAGCCATGAGCAGATCGGCATGGATACATGTGATTAAAGAGATAAACAAACAATTGGATTTGCAACTTGCCGTAGGAGAAATGTATTTCACTTCACAGGATCTGCGCAGCGGGACTGGAAATGGGGAAGCTATACCATTCTTCATCTGAGCTGTGCCGGGATATGTCTCCTGGTGAATCATGTAACTTTAGGGAGGCAATGGCCTGGTGGCATTATTGCTGGTGTTGTTATATAGATACCCAGGTCTGGGAACCTGGGTTTGAATCCCACCATGGCAGATGGTGGAATTAAGAGTCTAATGATGACCATTGTGATGGTCAGGAAACACCCAGCTGGTTCACTAATGTCCTTTAGGGAAGGAACCTGCCATCCTTACCTGGTCTGACCTATATGTGACTCCAAACCCACAGCAATGTGGCTAATTCTTAACTGCCCTCTGGGAAATTAAGGATGGGCAATAAATGCTGTCATAGTCAGCAATGCCCTCATCCTGTGAATGAAATAAGAATAAAAAAAAAGGAGCTTTAAACTAAATAGTGAGGTAAAGAGATCAAACGAGGGGAGATATGATAAATCAAAGGGAAATTAAAGGATAATGCAGCAGGGTAGCAATTTGACCAGAGCGTGGCAGAAAAGGACAGAAAATATAAAACCCAAAATGTATACAGCATTCATAACAAAATGGATCAATCCTTAGCACAGACAGAAATAAAAATGCTACACTAAATGCTTCACTACAAAGTCATGGTTGCAAAGTAACCAAGGCCAGGACTGGAATATTAAAGTTTTGAAAATACAGGAGGCTAGGAAAGGCTGGCGAGGTGGCTCTGTCAATAAACAAAGTAACTAGTACAGCGGAGAGTGTTATAGACCAGACCAGACCAGACCCCTCAAAATATATTAAGAAGATAGTCTAGACCCCAGTATTCTCTTATTTTAAAAAGGTAACTATAAGGTGCTGCATTCCAGATCCAATTCAATTGGACAAATTACTAGATTTGAAGCAAAACACACTTTATTCATACACTCTATTTAAAATACAACAAAAGAAAGAATAAAAGGAAAGAATCGGCTTAGCTGCAACCCAAACGGAAAACTTAACAGCATAACAGATTAAGTAGCTGCGAAACAGTGACTGTTCCATAAAGACACCCTTGGTAAAAGGCAAATTCAGAAAACACATTGCCTCCAATGCAACTCCAGCAGCAGGGAAGAAACCCCCCAGCTTTTATCTGTAATTGAGACAGGAGAGTGTAGCAGGGAGAGATGTACTGCAACTTCCAAACCCTACTGGCACTCCAACATCAACTGCTGAAAGCTAAACTAAAGGTCCTGGTTCTGTGGGAATTTGACCACACCCCTTCAGGCTGCTTTTATTGTTCTAACTTCAAAAAAATTCAAAGCCTCACAAATGGTTTACTTTATGAGCCTTAAGTACATCTCTGCACCTCTGTCTTAAAACTTTTCTTTCAAAAGAAACCAGGATAAAATAGACCTTTAAAGCCATAGTATATCACGAGAGATTCTCTCGAAAGACCAGGAAGTACAATCAGTTTAAGTAAAAATAAGAAATAGGAAAGATAAGGGCTCGTTTGTGCACACTGCTTATAGCCTCCCAAGCAGTCATGCTGTAGGATTGAGTATACAGGAAGAAATAAACGGAATTGACGCGATAATTATGCATACATGTGGATTGGTTAAATCGGATTGTCAAAGATACGCTGGAAAGTGAGCTAAGAGAACTGATTTTGGACAAGTTTTTCGACCCATTATTCTGTAGCTAATCAAGGAGCAGGCTATTCTACATGTGGCAAGTATCAATGAGACAGAATTAATCAATAATCAAGAGCCTCTAGGTGACAGCAAACATAACATGATACAATTCCTTGTTCAGTCTGAGAGAGAGATATTCAGGTCTTAGACTAGTGTTTTAAAAATATTATAAAGATATCCATAAAGATATGGATTTATGGCTCAAGTGAAGTAGAAAATTAGGTTTAGAAGGTAGGACAGTAGAGATATTGTGGAAAACTTTCTAGGAATTGTTAGATAACCCAACAAAAATATACCCCATTGAGAAAGAAGGATTCTTTGAGAAAGATGCATCATCTGTAACTAAGCAAGCAAATTAAAGATTATATCAAATTGTAAGAAACGTTATACAAATCTACAAGGACTAATGTTGGATCACGAAATGTGTCAGATTTTGAGACCCAGGAACTGTAGAAATTTTCCCAAAGATAAGTGGAAATCATGGATTGTTAGGCAGGAATGAATATAGTGCAATTAAAATCACCAAAGACAAGGAAGAGCTGGGAAAGTTATTAGACCTAATGGCTGACAAACTGTGATGACCTGAATTCTCAGGTCTTTAAAAAAGTGGCTGCAAAGATAGTAATCGGTCATAATCTCCCAAAATTTATTAAATTCTCGAAAGGTCCAAAAGGCATAGAAAATGCCTGAAGTTATTCAGATAAAGGTTAGAGACAAAAGGTAGGAAGTTAGAAGCCATTTTGCCTAGCATCGGTCATAGGGAAATTGCTAGAATGCATTATTAAGCAGGATATCTGATCAGGCAGAGCCAACTTGACTTTATAATGGTGAAATGGTATGGAAGAAATGTCGGAGAGATTCTTGAGGAAGTAACAAGCAGGCTGATAAAAGGGAACCAGTGGATGTGGTGTACTTGGATTTCCAAAGGAACATTTAATAAATTGTATCAAGAAAAGAGTGGTAGCAGAGGTGTTAAAATGGTGCATAGTGGCACACGAGGTCAGAGGTGTGGCACTAAATTCTTGGGATGCAACACAATTGGCACGAACTTCTGATACTGTGCATGTGCGGAGATTTGGCGCAGCTTACACGCAGAGATTGGGCGCAGTGTACGTATGGAGATTTGGCACGGTGCACTTGCAGAGATTTGGCACGGCATACACGTAGAGATTTGGCACAGCGTGTGCACGGAGATTTTGTATGGCATAGGTGTGGAGATGCGGCACAGCGTACGTGCGGAGATTCAGCACAGCGTGCATACGGAGATTCGGCAAGACACACGTGTAGAAGTGGGGGGTTGGGGGGGGGGGGGGGGTGAGCTGCTCATTACGCAGCTTGCTTGCACATGCAAAGGAGAAACATTTGGTCTGAGCGTGTACAATGACCGAAGACTACATCTCCAGGTTGAGAACAAACTGAGCAAGTGTGGTCAAGGGACATGCAATGTTTCTGACCAGCTGTCCAACGGGCCTCCCTGCCTGGACATGTTTCCACATTAATGCAGGCATTAAGGTGAATATTTTTAGATTTTTTTTTAACAGTTAAGCCACTGATCTAAATCTAAGAGTAGATTCTGTGAGAAAATAGACAGGTTTCGTATCAAAAGCGGCAATTCATTTGCTAATTTTGTGGACGAAACTCTGAACTCAAAGATTAGAAGATAAGAACTGTTCAGTGACAGTATAATGAAGGTTATCTGGACTTTGGATTTTTATGATCAGGAAACACCACTTGCCCTTATCTGAATTTCTCTTCTGTAGAGAGAAGTTGGCAAACACTGATGGTACCAAGTAGGTTCACAGAATCCCTATAGTGCAGATAGAAGCCATCGAGTCTGCACTGACCCTTTGAAAAGCACTCCCCTCCAAAATCACACATTTCCCATGGCTAATCCACCTGGCCTACACATCCCTGGACACTATGTGCAAGTTAGCATTCCCAATCCACTTTACCGATATATCTTTGGAATGTGGGAAGAACATGGGGCATCTGAAGGAAACCCATGCAGAAGACGACATTTACAAACAAAACCTCCATGTCTTGCGATCAGCACACTCAAGAGGTTGACAGAACAAAATATCGAGCAGACCAAACTTCAGATGGAATATACATGGGTAGGAGATAACGCTCAAGAGACTAGTTACCTTTTGGCTGAGCTGGGAGCAAAATCAAAGAAGGCACATGCTATCGCCAAAACCTTAATCAAGCAAGTCTGTACATGAAAACATCGTAGGTGCAATGTCAGTTGAATTGAGCAGATTTTGAAAACGTGTCAGTCCTCACAAAGACAGTGCATTGTTGCCGGTAGATTTGAAACATTCATGCTTTTGATTCTTCTTTAGCTTGTTGCGTGCACCATGTTGCCCATCCTAAGGCCATAGTGTTGTAAATGCAAGTGAATATAATGTTAGTCTGCAATCAATTCAGTTGAGAAGTGTTGATATGTTGTGGAAATGTTTGTTTCTTTGAAACGTGCCTTAATACTAAAAAGGTTGTGAAGCCCGGGGATACAGGATTGTTAGGTAACAGGAAGTGGAGAGTAGGGATAAATAGGAACTTTTTGTGTGTAGGCTGTAACTTGGAGTGACACAGGGCTCAAAGTGACGGAGTCTCAATCTGTATCCACAGCTTTGATGAAGAGACCGAATGTAAGGTAGCAATATTGACCAATGACACCAAGATAGTTAAGAAATTAAGTTGCTGGGAGGAAGTAAAGACTCTGCAAAGGAATATAGATAGTGATCTAAAGGCACAAAGAGAAAGAAGCAAGAATGACTGAAATGTAACACACTATTTAAATGGAGAGAGAGTGCTGAACATCCGTGATATCAAAGGATCGAGGTGCCCTGGTGCATGTACTACAAAACTTCAGTGTGCAAATACAACATGAGTACACAATTTAAGAATAATACGTCTCCCTTTTAAAATAGAGGAAAGATTTTCTTCTCTCCCAGATGGTCATTAGTGTGGAATTCTCTTGCCCAGATAGCAGTGGAGGCTGGGGTCTTTGCATTATTCAGGGTTGAGTTATATTTTTGATAGACAAGTGAGGTAAGGGTTATGGCAGGCAGGCAGGCAACAATGAGTTTCTTGAAGGTTGGAATAAGTAGAGGAGAGTAGCTTTTATTTGTCATTTCTACAATTTACAACTGATACAGTAAAAACAAGACAGTGTTCGTCCAGGACAGAGGGTGCTCCGTGGACAGCACAAACTATATAATCATCCACGGCATGAAGTGCATAAAAAGTGCAAAACATGCAAGTTAGAGTGTAACAGAAAAATGTTGAATGGTAGACATTTTTCTGGCAGTAATACAAAAGATTTTCAGATGGGAATAAAACAAGGTACAGCAGGCACTGAAGATCTAAAACATAAACAGAAATTGCTGGAGATGCTCAGCAGGTGCGGTAGCATATGTTGACTCTAATGATTTGTTCTTAGAACCATCATACTCCCTTTAAAGATAAGTAAATCAATGTAGATGTTGCAATTCAACTGACGTCATTAGAAAGTAGCCACTGATAAACTACCTGAAGGAGTGTGGCTGTCCTATAATCCCCAACAACCTTTGAACAGTAAGTGGGAACTCAGTCTCCTGCTCTTACTTCATCAGCTCCACACCCCCACCTTCACATCACAGAATCTGTTAGATATTGGGTAACTGCTATTACTGGATAAAGGCAGCTCAGAAATATTATGCAAGGCAGGGGATTTATGTAGGTTAATAACGGCTGAGAGACTTCCAGTTTAACCATGAAAATGGGTGACCTCAAAAAAAAATAAAGCTGACTTATGTGAAATGACTCACTAATTACATTTTCTAATGTTTATCAGGTAACAGAGGCAAACGATCAAAATATGTTGCACAAAACAAATCGAAGGTGCTCAAAGGTCAAAACTTCTGACAAAAACTTTTTTTATGACTTGACCATTTTACCTCTGGGGTGACAATATCGATATGAATTGCAATTATCTGTCATTTGACTATTCCGGAGGGAGTGATGTCCTTGACCAACCTTTCAACGAGACTGGCACAGCCGGTCCCCAGGAACCGATCACCAGGTGGTCGTCTTTTCCATCTCACACACGCAGCTTACAAAAAACTAACAGTAATTCACCTCTATCGTGGCAATGACTAAAGATAAAGAACCACAACCCCTTTATAAACTCCAAGAGGAGCCTGGCAAAGTGATTTCTTTTTTGTGATGGTTTTATTCTCCTGGCTCCGTGCACTGGATTTAGCTACAGATTGAATGAATTTCAGTGTTCTTCAGTCTCAGGAGAAAAATACTGTATAATGGCAACTTTTAAGTTACCACAAGTTATTTGCACACACTTTCAAACGCTAAAATATAAGCCTTACAGATGAAATCTATGTTTACATTTGACAGTAAATCACATCCAAAATGCATACCTTTTACATGGCCATTCTGTCATTGTCTCCAGTTCAAAATGAGGACATTGCCAAATTAATATGAACATGAAATACAGGGGCTTCACCCCGATTCAAGGAAGTAGCTTTTCAAGGACAAGAATCTCTCTCTTCATGGCCAGCAGTGCCCATACTCCGAGCATCACTGTTCGAGAAAAGCAGTTGGATAGGGTTACCTTAATTGCACATTCCTCCTCTACTACTGAGATGGTAATTACAGCATTCCTAGAAACTAAGTTTCTCCCAAGTCACCACCCCTGATTTGGATAAAGATCACCATACACCATAAGGGGTAGGCCATATAGGACAGAGATGAGGAGAAACTTCTTCACCCAGAGAGTGGTGGGTGTGTGGAATGCTCTGCCCCAGAAGGCAGTGGAGGCCCAGTCTCTGGACTCGTATAAGAAAGAGTTGGATAGAGCTCTCAAGGATAGTGGAATCAAGGATAGCCATGATCATAATGAATGGTGGTGCAGGCTCGAAGGGCAGAATGCTCCTGCGCCTACTGTCTACATTTTTCCTCACTGGTTCAAGATCCTGAAATTGCCAATGTACACAAATGAAGAAACATCATCATTCCATGGACTACACTTTCTCAGGGTGACTCGGGAAATAACTGTGGCTTAGCAAGTCTCACCAAAATCCCAAGAACAAATCTAACACAAAAAAATTGGAGTCTACCTAGTAAAATAATGTATTCTAAAGTAAAGAGATAGTGAGCAATTTATCCCAGGATCTCAAAAAAATGCAACTCCTGACTTTCCTTAGTCTTTACTTCCTGGACCACTTTAAATGTAATCAAGATGAAAGTTGGGTTTTGCGAGACACTTTGAACTTATCATGTTTACTCTTTGATTCATAGCTTCTTCCAACATTCTCATGATATATAAAAAAGCAGTCATAGAGTCACAGAGCTGTAAGCACAGAAACGGACCTTTCAGTCCAACTCATCCATACCGACTAGATATCCTAAATTAATCTACTCCCATATCCCTCTAAACCCTTCCAGATGCCTTTTAAATGTTGCAATCGTACCAGCCTCCACCACTTCCTCTGGCAGCTCATTCCATACACACACCACCATCTGTGTGAAAATATTGCCCCTTAGGTCCCTTTTAAATCTTTCCCCTCTCACCTTAAACCTATGCCCTTTAGTTCTGGACTCCCCTACCCTGGGGGAAAAGACCTTGGCTATTCACACTATCCATGCCCCTCTTGATTTTATAAATCTTTGTAAGGTCACCCTCAGCCTCCGACGCTCCAGGGAAAACAGACCCAGCCTATTCAGCCTCTCCCTATAGCTCAAATCCTTCAAGCCTGACAACATCCTTGTAAATCTTTTCTGAACCTTTTCAAGTTTCACAACATCCTTCCTATAGAAGGGAGACCCCAGGATTGAACGCAGTATTCCAAAAGTGGCCTAACCAATGTCCTGTACAGCCACAACACAATGCCCCAACTCCTATACTCAATGTACTGACCAATAAATGAAAGCATACCAAACGTCGTCTTCACTATCCTATCTACCTGCCACTCCACTTTCAAGGAACTATGAACCTGCACTCCAAGGTCTCCTTGTTCAGTCTGAAAAGCAACCCACACTACCACCCACTGTCGCTTAGCTTAAAGCCACTTTTGTAGCCAATTGTGTCACTCCCCCTGGATTCCATGTAATCTAACCTTGCTAACCAGGCTATCATGTAGAACCTTATCGAACACCTTGCTGGACATCGGAAAATACATAAAGTTGGATAAATCCCTCAGACTTAATCAGGTGTATTCCAGAATTCCGTGGTAAGCTAGGGAAGAAATTGCTGGGCCCCTTGAGGACATTGATAACCATGGGTGAGGTGATGGAAGACTGCAGGTTGGCTAATGTGGTGTAATTATTTAAGAAAGGTGATAAGGCAAAACCAGGGAGCTATAAACTGATGTCAGTGGTGGGTAGATGGTCTAAGGGACAGGATTTACATGTATTTGGAAAGGCAAGGACTGATTAGGGATAGTCAGCATGGCTTTGTGCATGGGAAATAGTGTCTCACAAACTTGAATTTGTGACAAAGGAGACTGAAGGCAGTGGAGAAGACAAAGACTGTGTGATTTTGAGATTAAGCCAATGTAATTTTAATAAGTGTCTTATTGGAACAGCATTTTTTTTATATAGAGTTGGAGTCAGATATAAGCAGCTAAGAAAAAGGGGGGGCTTAGATTTGTAAATGGTTTTGTTTTGTTTAATGTTCACTTTTAGAATCAGAAAATAAATTGATGTTATTTTCTTTAAATAGTAGGAGTTCTCAGTCACTCATATTTTAACAGACGACGAGGCACGGCGAGGTTTTCTGGGTATTTGGTTTAATTAACAGAAAAGATCCGTCTCCATGTCGTAACAGTATGCACATAAAGATATCTTTATGTACAAAGTATATTTTTAGAAATAAAAACACTATCCATGTCTGACAGTTCCCACCCCATTAAAAGTAAAAATCCACCCTGAATGTGAGCAAACTCTCTATTCCCATCTGACCTGATGTCTATTGGGACTTGCAGCCATGCTGTTACACAGGGATTGACTGACGGTAACCAGCAGCAGTCGAGTTTCACAATTTCTCCTGTTTCCTACCCAGGAGTGCCACAGTTAATTTTACGAGAGCTCTTGACTCTCGCCTTCACCGAAATGGTCTGGTTCAACACGTACTGGGATCAGAGTAAAGTCCCTCATTCAACCGGTGACTTTACAAACCAGGTTCCTTGACAAATTGCAATCCACAAAAGGAACTTTCCACATCCAGCAATGTAATTTATTGTAATCGTTGCTCCTGATGCGGTCTCCTCTACATTGGGGAGACTGGACGCCTCCTAGCAGAGCGCTTCAGGGAATACCTCGGGACACCTGCACCAATCAACCACACCACCCTGTGGCCCAACATTTCAACTCCCCCTCCCACTCTGCTGAGGACATGTACGTCCTGGGCCTCCTCCATCGCCGCTCCCTCACCACCTGACGCCTGGAGGAAGAACGCCTCATCTTCCGCCTTGGAACACTTCAACCCCAGGGCATCAATGTGGACTTCACCAGTTTCCTCATTTCCTCTCCCCCCACCTTACCCCAGTTCCAACCTTCCAGCTCAGCACTGTCCCCATGACCTGTCCTATCTGCCAATCTCCCTTCCCACTTATCCACTCCACCCTCTCCTCTGACCTATCACCTCCAGCCCCACCCCCATTCACCTATTGTACTCTTTGCTACCTTCTCCCCAGCCCCACCCCCCATTTATCTCTCCACCCTGGAGGCTTCCTGCCTCTGTTCCTGATGAAGGGCTTTTGCCCGAAATGTCGATTTTCCTGCTCCTCGGATGCTGCCTGACCCGCTGAGCTTTTCCAGCACCACCCTGATCTAAACTCTGGTTTCCAGCATCTGCAGTCCTCACTTTTGCCAAGATTTCCATAGTCTAGTGGCCATAGTGTAGTGTAGTCAACCAGGATCATCAAAACAGATTATATGCTCATTACCATGTTAATGTGTGCAAATTGTCTGTCAGAGATGGCTACTTTACAAAAATACTGAGTTTGTTGCAAAGCATTTTGAGACTGTGCAAGATACCACATAAAAGCAACTATGCCCCCTGGCTGTGGTGCTGTTAGCTGGCCTACAGTGAGCTGCTCTATCACTTTAAGCCATATGGTTTGAGTTGATTCAACTTGAGCAGTATCTTTCTGACAGGGCGGCACAGTGGCTCAATGGTTAGCACTGCCACCTCACAGTGCCAGGGATTCAGCTTGGATTCTACCCTCAGGCAACTGTCTGTGTGAAGTGTGCATGCTCTTCCTGTGACTGCATGGATTCCCGCAGTCCAAAGGTGTTCAGGTTAGGTGGACTAGCCATGCCTATAGTGTCCTGGATTAGACATGGGAACTCTGGGGTTACAGGGATGGGAGAGGGTGGGGTGGGTCTTGATGGGATGCTCTTTGGAAGGACGGTGTCGACTTGAAGGGCTGAATGGCCTGTGGTAGGGATTCTATGAGTCAAATTTAAGGCTCTGTCTAAATGACATTTACACTATCTGGAGAGCCACAGTGAAGGATTTTTTTAATAACTTGCTTTACATGGATTTGAGTTGGTTAATTTGAAGACAGGTAAGCAAGGTGAACAATGACTGTACCTGTCAGATACCAGGTTTCATTTCTATTGAATTGTCATATGACTTCCAGAAATGAACAGTTTATGGACAACATGAGCTACAATTCCAGGTGACAAATTGAAACCGTTTGAGCGTGCAACTGTCTGGATGAAAATATGACTAAAAGAGAGCTAAAGTTAAAATTACACATGATGTGTTTTCTCACACCACTCTGGTACAGAGATAGCATATAGAGTCATACAGCATAGAAACAGGCCCTTCAGCCCACCCTGTCGATGCCAACCCTCAAACATCAAACTACACTACTCCCATTCACCTGCCATGGGGAAGAGATTGTCATGACCTACTCTGTCTTTGCCTCAATCAGATGCCCCTTCAGCCTCAACTGCTCCATGCATAACAAACCCAGCCTATCCAGTCTCCCCTCATAACTGAGTCTTTTCTTCCCAGAAAACATCCTGGTGAATCTCCTCTCCAATGTAATACATCCTTCCGATATTGTGGTGGCCAGAACCGCATACAGTATTTCATCTCTGGCCTCAGCAACATTTTACACAGTTGTAACAAGACTTCCTTGTTCCTACATTCTACGCCCAAGCTCAAAAAAGCAAACATCCCATTTGCCTTCTTCATCACCCTAACTATCTGTGCTGAATCCTTCAGGGACCTATGGATTTATACACTAAGGTCCTTTTGTTCCTCAGTGCTCTTTAGGGACCTACTGATAATTATATCTTTCCTTCCCTTATTTGACCTCCCAAAATTGATCACCTCATAAATATTAGGTTTAAATTCTATCTGCTACTGTTCTGCTCGGTTTACGAGCTGATCAATATCAGACTGTAGCCTCAGACAATACACCAATTGTGAATATGTGGAGTTTGAATGTGCTCTCCACGTCTGCGTGGAATTCCTCCGGGTGCTCCGGTTTCCTCCCACAGTCCAAAGACGTGCAGGTTAAGTGGATTGGCCATGCTAAATTGCCCAGACTGTCCAGGGAGTTGTGGATTAGCCATGCACGGGAAATGCAGGGTTACTGGGATTGGGGAAGGGGAACTGCTTTGGATGCTCTTTAGAGGGTTGGCGTGGACTCGATGGGATTCTATTAAACTTATCAATTAAACCCTCTATATTCACATCCAAACCATTAATGCACATAACAAACAGCAAGGAACCCAGTACTGATCCCTGTAGTACACAGAGTGGTCACAAGTTTCCAATCACAGAAACAACCCTCTACCATTACTCCTTGTTTCTAACTTGGAAGTCGGTTTTGGACCCAGTTTGTTATTTGCCTTGGATCCCATGGCTGTTACTTTTTTCCATGTGGAACCTTGTTAAAGGCTTTACTGAAGTTCATGCAAACTACATCAACTACACAACTCCACAACCCTCATCAAAATATTTAGTCACCTTTTCAAATAACTCAATTACTTAATCAGACAAGATCTCCCTTCAACAAATCCATGCTGACTATCGCTCATCAATCCTTGCCTTTCCAAGTATCGGCTAATTTTGTCCTTCAGAATTTTTTCCAATAATTTCCCTACTACAAATTGGTCTGTAATTACCTGGACTATCCTTGCTGCCCTTCTTGAACCAAGGAACAACATTAGTTATCCTCCAGTCATCTGGCACTTTGCATGTGGCCAGTGAAGTATTAGATATCTCCACCAGGGCCCCAGCAATCTCTGCCTTTTCCTCCCATGGGACACATCTCATCAGCTCTGGGGATTCATGCACCTTTATGCCAATGAACATCTGATACCTCCTCCTAATTAATATCAGTATGTTTTAGAATGTCAGCATCCCAAATGAAATCTCCAGCTACAATGTTTCTCATCTGCATTCACACAGGAGAAAGTCATTCATTTAAGACCCCACTGGGGTTCACGTATGGATTTACCCTTTGGTCTCTAATAGGCTCCACTCTTTCCCTGGTGATCTTCTCCCCGTTTTTAATGTAGTGTGCCTGACATATGCTTCCTTCTTCTTCTTTATCAAACTTTCGATATCCCTTGACATCCAGGGTCCTCTGGTAATGGTGACCTTGTCCTTCACTCTTAGAGAAACATGCTGGCCCTGAATTTTTACTATGCTACTTTTAAAAGACTTCCACTTTCCAAATGTAGACTTACTAGCAAGTAGCTGCTCCCAGTCTATATTTGCCAGATTCTATCTAAGAATATTGAAATTGGCCTTCCCCAAACTTAGACACTTCGCTTTTTCACTACCTGTATCCCTTTCCATAGTGACATTGAAACTTAAGAGTTATGGTCACTATCCCAAACATGTTCACCCATTACACTGCAATCACTTTACCAACCTCATTGCCCAGCATTAAGTCTAGCATTGCCCTGTCTCTAGCAAGACTATCTACGTACAGACAAAAAAGCTCTCCTGGATGTACTTCAAAAATTCCATCCTGTCTTTTTTTTTGTAAATATATTTATTGGAAAGAAAAAACGTTTTTGAGGCTTCTTTTACAAAATTAATACAAAATAGTGTAACCACTTTACAGTATAATTACAGCATTAATATACAATTTAAAAAAAAACTAATCTACTCCGCAAACTACCAAAACATGAAATAAGATATAAGAAAGAAAACTCTATATCTTAAAAAAAGACCACAATATAGTACATAACAACAAAAAAAGAGAAAAAAGGTAAATAAATCAATTAATAAGCATTCAAATTAAAATTATATCAAGTCATAACAAACCCCGTATTTGTATGAGATTCTTCCTGCCAGAGGCTCCCGAACCAACAAACATCATCCTCACGGCTAGACAAAGGCCCTAGACAGTATGGCTGATACATCTGCATCGGTGTAGTTCAAAAAAGGCCGCCATGTTCTATAAAATAATTCTGTTTTTTGGTGCACCATATTCGTAAGGAAGCCCAGGGGAATATGTTCCATAACTATCCTATGCCAATTCGAAAGTCCTGGGGCACTTTATGATACCCAACTTATTAAGAAGTTTTTCCTCGCACAAAAGGAGAGTAAATAGTTTCCTCCCGTATGCATCTAGAGAAGGAAGATTTGAAAAGCCCAAAAGGAGAGACACTGGGTCCAACCCAATCTCTGTTCCCAGAATCTTTGTCAAGACATTCGCTACACTGTCCCAATATCTACGAATCTTATGGCATGTCCACAAACAATGAGTGAGTGGACCAATTCTATTTTATATTTAGGGCACATTGGGGACACTCCTGCCTTAAACTTTGCAAGCCGCTCTGGTGCTACATGAGCCCTATGAAATATTTTCAATTGAATAGCTCGAGTCCTATTAATTCTATCCTGTCTAATCCGTTCACTCTAAGGTGATCTCAGTACATATTTGCAATCACTACACATACAATTGGATTCTCTGACAGAGAATCACTATGAAACATCCACAGAAATAAGTTAAGAATCCCATAATCATGCCCAGCCTGCCTCAGTGAAAGGCTGATCCACAATTGCTTGAAAACCTTCACATATCTTGACCACTACAGGTCCACAATTGTTTTCAAAGCCATCAGCAACTCTTCAAATTGCTCTTAAGACAATTTCATGTTGTTAACTTCAACCAGGCAATGCACTTTAGTATAAGGAAGCCCAGCTCCCTTGCTGTGCTGGTACAATGGACTCCATAAATGGGATAAGGGCTCTTTGATCATGTGGAGGCCGCACAATGTAGGTTGGCTGGACGCATTGGTCAGGATCTCCTCTCTCACCCCATTCCCCCACTCACTGAGTGTAGAAGTGAATGAGCCAGTGCTATGCAGTTACATACAAAGAAGAATGTCAAAAAGTCACACAGTGGAAGTCCTTCAATTGCTCAACTTTATCTAAACTTGGGTGCATAATGAACAGTTGTGAGGAAAATAATCATTTCACCTTAGAGCAGCCGTCAATATTGGTGCAACAGTGAACATTGACAAGCTGTGAACACTAAAGCTTTTCTTTGGAAACCACAAAGAGAAAAGTGATGTCTAGTCCCACTCTTCTTTTTGGCCCCTGACATTATCAGGACCCTCAAACAGACATGATATAATCTCATCAAATGATAGTCAGGCTCCCTCTAGACTGTGACACTGAATTAATAAAGAGCAGTTCCAAATGATGGTGATGAGAGAATCATTCGCTTCCCTGGGTAAATCTGCCAACACTCCAGGTCTGGTCTGGAGTCTTCAAGAATCTTCAGTGCATTACCCCAAATAAGCCCACATACAAATTATAAAAACATAAAATATATATTTCTTCTAATGTTTGAATTACTGTTTATTAGATATAAAATAGTGAACTTGGTGAATGAAGGTTTATTTTCACCCAAGAGTCAATATCATTCAATCAAATAACCAGGAATATGTTTGTTTTCCCAATGAAATGACAAATATGGATCTGCTGGATGCCCAAAGACAGAAACCTGGGTTAATATTGTGAATGTTCCAGCAACCTGTGCAAAGACAGCTGACAAACCTCTCTGTGGGCCTACATAAAGGAATGACTGGCAAATCGATTAAAGCTTCCTCTGAAACCCAATACAAAGTTATTCACAACAATAAAAATGGTTCCCATCTCCTGCTTCAGATGTGCCCTCGGGGGACCCACTGCAAAACCTGCAGCAGGGAGCCAATTTCAAAAAGATAATCCTCTTAGACCCACATACTGCTATTATAGGAGAGATAATCTGCTTTGGCTTTCCTGTTCTGAAGCAAGTCCTGCTGCAAATCAAAGTGATTCCAGCCTCTGAATTGGGACAAATACACACCTCCATCTTCACTGTGTAGAACACAAAGGGGAAAAAAAAAACTATGGGGATTGGGAAGGTGAGAAGGAATAATGATTCAAAAGAAGGAGGAATGCTGACAGTGCAATGGTGGGGAGGAGGAGAGATGAAAATAAGAGAGATTTTGGAAGAGGCAATGTTGGAGAGAAGCATGTGAACGGTATTAAAGGCAAAAGGGAAGGTTTGAAATGCAACAAAGCAAAGGAAAAGATTAAGGGATGTGGGGTAAGAAGGAGGAGAAGTGTGAAATCTGGGAGCATCACTTTCGGGCAGGGGTTAAGATCAGCACTAAGAGGAGGAGGGAAATTCAGTGGAAATGTGGACACCTTGAACTGAAGGTGGTGGACGATGCGAGCAATGCAGAAATGAAGGGGGACATTTGAATGGGGCGGTATTTGCAGAGTACAATCTCAAACTGGGATGGAGGGAGAGATTAGTGCAAGATTCCAACACTTCAAAGGTGGGGAGATAGGTGGGAAATGTTTCCATGAGAGGATGGGAGAGTGTATGAAATATAGCGTCTATGTTAACTCATGTTCCTTTGAATTGTAAGCAGAGCTGGCAAGGCCAGCATTTTTTTAAATCAATCCCCAATTTCCTTTAAGAAGCTGGTAGACAACCATCTCCTTGAACTACTATTGTCAATTCCGGGAGTTCCAGGATTCACTGAAGAAGCGACGGTATTGTTCCCAAGTTGAAAAGATGCAGTGGGAGGGGAATTTGCTGTTGCTCCTGCAAGTACCTGCTGCCTTGCAAAACGCTTGCAACTCATTCTGCAAACAGAAACTGATGCTCATTTCAAGACTGAGAGTGCAGTGCACTGTCGGAAAACCTGGGTGCTTGCATCAACAATTGCTCATCACACTTTTCCACATCAGATTCACATGAAGTATGACCTACGCATCTAAACCTGCCACAACACAACTGACCTTGAACAGATGCGAGCTAGCTTTTAATTAGCACAAACTCATAACGACATTGGTCTTCCATTTATGTCTGAAGCCAATGAAGAACAAGGGAAATACTGGCTGCACAAGAAATCATTAAGAGCAGGCAGTACAAAATTGGCACATTGGCTGGATTAAATTCAAAGGGCTAAGAGCAATTATATATTGTAATTCCCAACGGCCGTTTGGTGGTGGAATAACCATAATCACCAGGCTTTTGGGATTACCATGTCTATCTACATTGGTATCAACTAATAGCAATCACAATGACATTGCTAGTTTGATGAATAGAACCAATCAAGTTAATACATTGGGGAAGGATTGCCCTTCAATATTGTACCATGATTATTGTACTTGTGGCTATCCATGCAAAAATTTACCTTTGAAGCCTCAAACATTCCTCGCAAAAAGGGCCAAATTACATGTCATTTATAAAAATGAATCTCAAGTTTGGGTGTGGGTGATCACCATTCTGAAATACCACTGGCATCTGACACAGTGAGTGAATGTGTATGGAATTCCTGAACCTTTGTAACACAGCCCGGATTGTGTACCTGATCCCTTGTGCCAACTTATAAGGTAAGTAAAATATGTATCTATATAGTGAAAACCTGAGGGTGTTGACTAACGTGAGTACAGAAAGCCATGACTGAAAGGAGTCAAGTTATACACCAAACAAATGACTTTTGGTATCAGCAAAAAAAGTGTCCTTTTATATACGCCAAGATGATTCACGTTGCATTTTATAGTATGTAAATCTTATCCACAAAATCAGAGAAAAATGTGTTTTCTCTGCCAAGCAAAGAATCCTGCTCAAGAGTCAGTGAGATCACAACTGAAGGAAATACCCTAAGATCCACACACCTTTGACAATAGGAAGAAAACAGGTTCATCTTGGAGAAACTGTCATCAAAGTTCAGAACATAATAAGCAATTAATCCCATTTCCATAAAAAAACTCAGAAAAGTAATATAATGGTTCCAGTATTCACTGCTCTAACTCTAATCCTGATCCCAATCAGAACATGTTACCAAACTTCACTATGTTGCTACTAATTATTGCTGTTGGACAATTGTTTTCATAGACTTAATCCACAAGGTGGCAGGCAATTCTGATCACCTTTCTTCTCAGTGTTAGCCATCACTTGGTACCTCATGTCCTGGTCAATATTTACAAATACACTAATACAAAAGATTATTTGATTGTCAATGTTGTTGGTGGGCTCTGCTCTCTGCCAATTGACTGCCAGGTTACCCACATTTTACTTGCCTCTACATATTGACAAGTATTCAACTGTTGTAAAAGTACAGGTAAACTTCTCCATAGTCCTAGCTGACCGCAGGGTTGCTCTCTCATTAAAGCACCACAACTGATAGCGCTTCAGCCAGAGGGTCACCAAGCCTCAGGCACTGGAAGAAGTTGAGACGGAGAGTCTTTTATGGTAACCTCAGCCAGTGTGGGAATTGAACCCATACTGTTGGCATGAAACTGCATTACAAATGAACTTGGAAACATGTTAAAGTTGTATAAATTGATAATACAAATGTAGGTCTTTATCTGCAATGAATTGTCTACACTACAATACAAAATCAGTAAAATGTTGAAAGCTGATGTATTCTAGACCCTTAGAAATGGGTCGCTTGGAGATCTGTCTCCCCTTGACCTTTAATGTGTTGCGATGTAGTTAGATTTGGTTAAAAGAAATAATTCCTAGGAATACTGTAAGTACTAACTCGCGATACAGCAATTTACAGGAATGGTGTTTCTCACACACGAGATGTCACATAGTGGTAATCCTCCACTCAGACCTCCTCAAGGTAGTTACATCTGTAAGGTTAAGTTCAGGGAGCACATCAGCTGATCAAACAATGCTGTGGCCCAAGCACATGGGTTGAAGGACTGAAGGTGGAGTAATTAATTCCTCCTTTGAGGAAATGGTTGTGATTGGTGAGTTACAGAGCCATAAAGATGTACATCACGGAAACAGACCCTTTGGTCCAACTTGTCCATGCTGATCAGATATCCTAACCTAATCTAGCCCCATTTGCCAACATTTGGCCCATATCTCTCTAAACCTCTCTCATTCATATGCCCATCTAGATGCCTTTTAAATGTTGTAATTGTACCAGCCTCCACCACTTCCTCATGCCATACATGCACCACCCTCTGCATGAAAAAGTTGCCTCTTAGGTCCCTTGTATATCTTTCCCCTCTCGCCCTAAACAAATAACTTGTATTTAAATAGTGCCTGACAATGGAGTTAAAATTTCCCATGACTCTTACAAGGATGTTGACAGGACAATGTAATCTTAAGTTATGTAATGAAATATAAGTGCAAACACTTATAAGCTTGGTCAAAAAGGTTTTAAAAACCATCTCAAAGGAGAAAGGGTAATTACAGAAATGGAGAGGTTTTAGAAAGAAATTTCAAAGCTTAGGATAAAAGGCACTAGTCAGGTAATAGCTGGAGTACTGTGAACAGTTTTTGTCTCTATCCTATACAAAGATACAGTGGCATTGGAGGCAGTCCACAGAAGACTGATACCAGATATAGAGGACAGACTTATGAGGAAGGTTTGAGCAGATGTGGCATATACTCATTAGAGTTTAGAAGAATGAGAGACCACCTGAAACATACAAGATTCTTAGAGACTCGAGAGGGTAGTTGGAAAAGCTTGTTAACCCTTGTGGGAGAATCTCAGGTGAGGGATCATAATCTCAGAATAAGGATCCCACATGTAAGACAGAGATGATGAGGAATTTCTCTTCTCAGCAGTTTGTGAATCTGCGGAATTATTTACCGCAGAGGGCTGGTAAGGTTGGATCACTGAGTGCATTCAACGCTGGAGATAAACAGATTTTTAAATGGTAATGGAATCAAGGGCTGTGGGGGAAAGATAGAGCAGACGCGATGGGCTGAAAGGCCAGTTTCCGCTTCCCATATCTTATATTGCTGAAGATATGTCCACCAATGGCGTACAAAATGAAACCATGAATTGATAGAATTGGGAGAGAACTGGGAGAGTACAGTTTTCTCAGAAGGTTGTGGGACTAGTGATAGGGAAAGACCATGAAAGAATTCAAAATGATCAATGAAACTTTTTCAATTGAGGTGGTGCATAACTGAGTGGTAATGAAGGTCAGCAGAGATGATGGATGAAGGGAGGAATTTAGGAAGTTAGGATGAGTTAGCGGGGAGTCAGTGCATAGTGATAATGTCACTGGATTAATAATTCAAAGGCTCAGGCTAAGGTTCTGGGAGTAGACAGATGATGAAATTTGAATTCAATAGAAATCTGGAATGGTGATTAAATAACCACCATCAATTATGATAAAAACCCATCTGGATCACTGAAGCCCTTTAGGGAAGGAAATCTGCCATCATTACCTGGTGTGGCCTGCATATGACTCCAGACCCATAGCAATGTGGGTGAATCTTAACTGCCATCTGGATAATTAGGGACAGGCAATAAATGTTGGCCCAAATAATAAGGTCCACGTTCCATGAGCTAATACAAAATGGCAGAAAAGTTTTGAATGACCTCAATTTTAAGGCCAGTTGGAAATGGGATGCCAGCAAGGAATGCCAGAGTAATCAAGTCTAGAAGAAACAAAGTAGTGGAGGTTTCAGCAGCGAAGACGCTGAGATATATCTGTCACAAAAGGTGAAAATAAGTAGTATTAGTTGTGGCAGGAATGTAAGCTCATCTTGCAGTCATAAACAACATTAAACTTCTACCTACAACACGTGGAGACTGCAGCAGTTCAAAAAGGCAGCAGTGTTGGCCAGCAGTGATGCCGATGCTTCATGGGTGAAGAAAAAAAGTTGCAAACAAGCCAGTTCAGTCTCAGATAATTGCTAGTTAGAGGAACAGAGTTCATGATGAGGGAACAGACTTGTGACCAGGCATGAGACACAGGTCTTCAGGCTACCCAGTACTCAATCAGAAGAAATATCTGCTCATCGAGTACTGACTTTGGAGAAAAAGTGTGACAACTTTAAGTCATGAGCACTTTTATAGCTTTTGGAAAGATAAAAGGTCTATGTGTCTGAACAATTCCACAGAATTTGATGAAATGGGGCCTCACTTCCAAAGCTAGCATCCTTCAGGAACAAAGTTAATACAGGTGGCTATTTTTAATATTGCAAGGAGTGAAAGATCATCACTACTCCCTGAAAAATTGGTCTTATATTCATCAATGCATAATAATGTGATGGCTCACAATTCGCCTCTTGAAAGTAGAGTACTTATTTGGACTGCTCATGGGGCCATGCAAGATCACAGTACCCAGTACATACAATGAAGAGTCTTAGTGATTATAATAATTGAGCACAATTGGATATTTTGTAGTAAAGGAGTACGCCTGACGCTTGTAAACAACCCAAGACACTTAAGTCATTGAGCCCAGATGAAAATGGAGGAATTCATTCAAAACATGAGCAAGCTAGTGTTTCAATCTCTCAATTGATTTGCAGGATCTTTCTAAGACAGCGTTGATGATATTGTGGTAGGATTTTCATATTCATCAACAAGTTGACAATATTCCCACAACAGAAAAGTATCAGGAGAGCACTACTTTTCTTTATTCATCAATGGTGAGGTTAATATTTGTTGCTCATCACTGTTGATGTCAGGGTCCTGAACCAGTGGTGTGCTTTGGGGATTTGAATCCTTGTATGAACCCTTAGCCATCAAAACTCCCTCTGTTCCTGTGAGCAGACAAATTGGGAGCAGACATAGGCCATTCAGCCCTTCAAGCATCCTCCACCCTTCAATAAGATCATGGATGAACTGTTTGTATTTTCAATTGCACATTCCCAGCTGTCCCCAATAACTTTGCATTCCTTTGCCTGAGAAAAGTCTACCTGCCTGTCTTAACAATACTCAAATACCCTGCTTTAAAATAGTCAAAAACTCTGCCTCCACCACTTTCTGAGGTAGACAGTTCCAAAGTTGCACAACCCTCAAAGAAAATAATTTCTCTTTATCTCTATATTAAAAGGGCAATCCCTAATTTGTAAGCACTGTTCCTAACTCTGGACCCTCCCATTAAGAGAAAAACTCATTTCCACATCTACCTTGTACAGTTCAATGATGTCACCTCAGCCCTCTAAACTCTAGTGGAAACAGGGTCACTCTGTCCAACCATTCTTTACTCACCCCATCTGACACTTTTGATCATCTGCAGGGACTTATTATTCAGCCTTCTGACACTCCACTCACACCATTTGTATGATCTTTTGATCTCGCTGCCTATAAATTCTATGCCTGTGTGCTTCGCTTCACTTCACCTGAAGGAGCAGCAGGTGATTTCAAATAAACCTGCTCGACTATAATCTGGTGTCGTGTGTTTCTGACCTTGTCCACCCCAGTCTAACACTGGTACCTCCACACCATGGCAACCACTCTTCAATAGACAACCAGGTTAAAGTTTAGTAAACCTCCTCTGAACTATCACCAATGTATTTACATCCTTCCTGAAATGAGGCGACCAAAACTGCATTCAGAATTCAAGGTGTGGTTCTACCAATATAATTAAAGCATAGCATGCTCACTTTTATGTTCAATTCCTTTTATAATAAAGGCTGGCATTCCATTAGCCTTAATTAGTTGCTGTATCCGTGTAACATTTGTGACTCATGCACTCACCTAGGTGCCTCTGCACATCAGAGTTCTCTATTTAATTAACACTTTTTTTTTCATTCTTCAAACCTAAGTGAACAGCTTCACATTTATCCATATGAATCTCCATCTGGGAAATTGTTATCCAATCACAGAATCTACTTAAATCCACCTGCATTCTCCTCAGGTCCTCTGCACAACATAACTTTCTTCCTAACTTAATGCCACCTGCAAGCATCACTGCTCAGCCATCCCTCATCTCATTTGAGTCATTAAAATCAATTGTAAATAGCTGAGACCCCAGCACAGACTTTTGTGGAACTCCATTTATGATATCCTGCCAACAGAAAAGCAATCATTTATGCCTACACACGGTTTTCTGCCATCCAGTCTATCTCCTACTCATGCCTGTATGCGAGCTAACTACACCTGAGTGAGCTCATATTTGCATAATAACCCTTTAGGTGGCAACTTTTCAAATGTCTTCTGGAAATCCAAGTACAGTGTGACTACAGGCTCCCCTTTACACACAGTGCATGTTACTCTCTCAAGGAATCCCATTAAATTGGTGAAACGTGATTTCATTTTGACAAAAGCATTGTTTCCATGTTACATAAATACAATAAATCAGACAGGAAAGAGGTTTCTTACTGAAACAAGGACAAACACACACACTGCATTCTGAGGTAATGAAGGGTTGGGGTTGCCGAGGGGAGGGGTAGGGAGGAAATACTCAGTACTCCCAAAGCGAAGCAAACCTCAATAATCTCTCAGTGGTACTGATCAACAGGATGAAGTATTCAGTCATCAAAAAAACCACCTGGCTTACGGAAAGTGGTTGATGAATGGCTTTGTAATTACAGCAATAACTTGTTGCATTACATGATTTATCATTGAGCTGATCCCGGCACTTTTACTGTCTCCCGAGCTTTCTATAATCATGAGATACACACTGCAGAGGCTAAGTGTGGGAGAAGTTGTGATGTCACAAGTCACTTACTTCCCATCTATAACCAATGTACAAAAAAGACAAAAGACCTCCTCCCCCCCCCAACCCCGCACCCCCGCTTTCAGAGAGTTGTAACCCAAAACAAGCTTTCAGTACAGCTCCCAATAACAGCCTCAGAAAGGACAATTCCATTTGTAAGTTAACTCTGAAAAGTAATCGTTGACTTTCAACACACAAAAACGTAAACATTGAGCCATTTTTCTGTTAGTTTACCTCCATTTCTCTAACCAGTGCCTCTGGGTTATAGCCATCTGTGGAGTTACTGGATCCTGCCAGGCCAAGTGCCTGGGCCAACAACTGGACCAGTGTCTGTCTGTGTGCCACTCTCTCTGGGTCACTCAGCGCCTTATGAATCAGTCCTCCTTCAAGCTTCCTCCAGCCTCCGAGGAGATGCTCCTGAAACACAAACCTTTGTCTCAATAAATTCAGCACGCATCCTTTTGGGTCTCATTTCCTCAACAACATATTCTGCACATTTTGGAAATAAAGCAAACTTTGAGAAAAACTGCCGAATACTCAGCATTATTCATCATTCTGACTCCTGGATGGGAACACATTTTATCAGTGCAACAGATGCCGAACACATGCACCATTTGGACCAGAGGTATCCTTTCTACACTTAGGAGATAGAAGTAGAGTCTTCAACATTAGGAGTTAAACCAGTGCAAATATGAATGGCCAAATAGTCACTTTCTTTGCAACACAGTGGCACCAAGATCAGGAAAATGTTAAATATCAAGGTTAAACTCTCCCCTCTATATCAAGAGGGTGCCTTCATCACTTTCTCTTCATTGACATTTTTTTAATGTTTATGAAACAATTGCATGAATATCTTTCCATTACCTACACTGACCACTCCTGTGTTCTCTCTGAAGAAAAATATCACTCATCATTACTTAGTGTTGATTTATTGTAAGTACATTTCTGATCCTACATTCTACGAAGACAGGTACTTTCTCAGAGGGCTCAAGAGGACATTTGCCCCTCCAAAGTAGCTGTTTAAGTATGTGTTTGATCGTCCTTGCACAGCTATTACTAAGGGAGCAAGAAAGGCAAAAGCAATGTTAAATTCTGTAAATCCTTTCCAGCCTTCTCTATTATTTCAATATGGTTCCACACTCTATAAACAGACAATGTCTTAGCTGCAACATATATCAGAATGAAGCTGATGGTGTGAAACCAGTAAATTGCAAATGACAGAAAAACAATCCTCAAGAAATCATCAATATACAAGTCATTGGAATGTTGATCTGCTATGTTTACATTATGCTAATTTCTCATTTGTCAGTTAAGCTTCATCAGCAACAGTGACACTAATTATACAAAATCAATAACACGTTTCTTGATGACTGGTTTAAACATAGTGAATAGAACAGAGATTCAAAAGCTGAGACTGGAAGTTTCAGTCTGGAAAACATGTTGAGCAATTACAATCCAGACAAACTCTGCCTCACTGTAATCAGGCAACATTCCAACATTGCTCTATTCCTGATGAAGGGCTTTTGCCCGAAACGTCGATTTTCCTGCTCCTCGGATGCTGCCTGACCTGCTGTGCTTTTCCAGCACCACTCTAATGTACAACATTCTGGCAGCCATGTTGGATTCTTGCAAAATAATTCATTCTTTATGAGCCCGATAACAACATGCACACAGAAAGAAAGCAGTTACATCACCATGGACATCCAGTTATAATGTTAATGTTAACCTCCATTAGAAAATGAGTGAGTTTGGATTTAGTAGGAAATAAGCATGGAAGAAAAGTGAAACAGACAAGAATGAGGGGCTGGAGGGGTGCAGGGTGGAGATCAATCTGATAGATAACTGATTAAACTTTTTAACGAGGCTGTCTGCCTTCATTTTAACATGGAATCTCTGGTCAACCCATGTTAGCCAGATTCCCTCTCACCAACTTGAGAAACCTGTCGGTTAAAAGCCACAAGAAAGGCTATCCCCTTCGGATAAATATCTTTAAGGCACTGCTCAAGATCAGGAGAACAGTGAGTGCTTCCTCTAAGTCCAGGAAACTAATCCTATAATGAGACCACAGCCCCACATCCTCACCTCCTGTATCCCTCTGCACTGTTCCCACCCATTCCCAGAATGACCAGGCACTCCCCTTCATTATCTATTTGCACTCAGTCCCAATCTACCCTACAATCTCCAGCTCTCCCCTGACCATTTGCCACATTGTCTGAACCCATTAAATACCCGGCCTGACCACCTCCCCCAAAAATCCAATAAACCTACCCACAGCTACGTTCGAGTCCTTTTCCCAAGCCTTCCTCACCCAAAGGACGGACTGACTGGACTGCAAGCTGCCAATCCTACTTTAGAAAATTGGCACAAACATCTTGAGAGGGGAAAGGGGCAACTTTTTCATGCAGAGGGTGGTACAGGTATGGAATGAGCTGCCAGAAGAAGTGGTGGAGGCTGGTACAATTCAGGGAAACCCTCTATAACCTTCCTAACTACCATCACCACCACTCCTCTGACATATCAGGCCAAATGTTTTCATATAAAAGGTAAATAATGCCCAAATCAAAAATAATGCAAAAAAAAAACCACAATACAGTGTATGGCACAATTTGAAAACAATAACATAAAATGCTATAAATACTTTATAGGTGTATCCATGGAGAGGGAAATAGAGTTAATGTTTCACGTTTACAAACTTTCAGCAGAACAGGAAGATTACAAGTTCACAGCAGCGAGTACACCAATAGGAAGCCTCACCTCGAATAACTGCACACACATCCTCCTCTGTCTCCCAATCTCTATACTTGCTTCAATGTCAATCATCGCTGACATCTTCCAATTCTACTGAAAGGCCATTGACTGGAAACATCAACTGTGTTTTTCACAATGCAAGTAAAATAACTCACCTTCTTACGTCTGGGGATTAAGTTTGAAAAGGCCGATAGTAACTCATCAGACAGGAGTTGTCATGAGAATTAAGCAGAACTTACAAAGACCTGACAGAATCACAACGTGCGATATGACCTCCATCTATACTACACGGTGTGACATAGATTGAAGCCAGTCATAGATTCATCGAGATGTACAGCATGGAAACAGACCCTTCGGCCCAACCCGTCTATGCCAACCAGATATCCCAAACTAATCTCGTCCCACCTGCCAGCACCCAGCCCATATCCCTCCAAATCCTTCCTATTCATATACCCATCCAAATGCCTCTTAAATGTTGTAATTGTACCAGCCTCCACCACTTCCTCTGGCAGCTCATTCCATACCTGTACTACCCTCTGCATGAAAAAGTTGCCCCTTGGGTCTCTTTTATATCTTTCCCCTCTCACCCTAAACCTATGCCCTCTAGTTCTGGACTCCATGACCCCAGGGAAAAAACTTTGCCTATTTATCCTATCCATGCCCCTCAATTTTGTAAACCTCTATAAGGTCACCTCTCAGCCTCCAATGCTCCAGGTAAAACAGCCCCAGCCTGTTCAGCCTCTCCCTATAGTTCAAATCCTCCAACCCTGGAAACATCTTTGTAAATCTTTTCTGAACCCTTTCACGTTTCACAACATCTTTCCTATAGGAAGGAGGCCAGAATTGCATGCAATATTCCAACAGTGGCCTAACCAATGCCTAACATGATCTCCCAACTCCTGTACTCAATACTCTGACCAATAAAGGAAAGCATACCAAACGCCTTCTTCACTATCCTATCTACCTGTGACTCCACTTTCAAGGACCTATGAACCTGTACTCCAAGGTCTCTTTGTTCAGCAACACTCCCTAGGACCTTACCATTTAGTGTATAAGTCCTGCTAAGATTTGCTTTCCCAAAATGCAGCACCTTGCATTTATCTGAATTAAACTCCATCTGCCACTTCTCAGCCCATTGGCCCATCTGGTCCAGATTCTGTTGTAATCTGAGGCTGAGCCCAATATTAACATAACTTATAGCATACAATAATTCTACAGTGAAAAACAACTTTTCTGCTCATGGAGCTATAAATCCCCCACTGTCTCCAACTCAATAGCTTGTGTAGTTGTGCTGATATTTCATTAATACAATGGTCAATCTATACTTTAACCTTCTGTCATCTGGGAAAGTACTTGGCTTCCATTTGGTTTTTACTTGGCACAATTGAGATGACACATTGGTATGGGGAAAGTGGAGTTGAAGCCCGAGATCAGCCATGATCATGTTAGATGGCAGAGCAGGCCTGGTGGGCCTGACATTCGATTCCCTGAGACACCAAAAACAATCCATCTCTGTCTTAAACATATTTAACAGTGAAGCATTAATAACGCTCTGGGGGAAGTGGCATGGTGGCTCAGTGGTTCGCAGTGCGGCCTCATAGCCAAGGACCCAGGTTCGATTCCAGCCTCGGGTAACTGTCTGTGTGGAGTTTGCACATTCTCCCCACATCTGTGTGGGTTTCCTCTGGGTGCTCAGATTCCCTTCCACATTCCAAAGATGGATTGGTGAGGTCGATTGGCTATGCTAAACTTCCCCATTGTGTCTAGGGACGTGCAAGTCAGGTGGATTAGCCATGGGGAATGCAGGGTTACAGGGACAGCATAAGGACTGGGTCTGAGTGGGATGTTCTTTAGATTAGATTAGATTACTTACAGTGTGGAAACAGGCCCTTCGGCCCAACAAGTCCACACCGCCCTGCCGAAGCGCAACCCACCCATACCCCTATATTTACCCCTTACCTAACACTACGGGCAATTTAGCATGGCCAATTCACCTGACCTGCACATTTTTGGACTTGTGGGAGGAAACCGGAGCACCCGGAGGAAACCCACGCAGACATGGGGAGAACGTGCAAACTCCACACAGTCAGTCGCCTGAGGTGGGAATTGACCCGGGTCTCTGACGCCGCGAGGCAGCAGTGCTAACCACTGTACCACCGTGCCGCCCTCGAAGGAGGCGCCCTGGCTATGAGGCCGCACTGCGAACCACTGAGCCACCATGCCGCCATGCCACTTCGGAGGAGCAGTATGTACTCGATGGGCTGAATGGCCTTCTACCACATTGTAGGGATTCAATGAGAGAATTACAAAGATTCACAACTCTTTGTGAAGCAATTTCTTCTTATCTCAACCTGGATTGATCAGTCCCTGATCCTGAAACTCTGTCCCTGTGCTTTAGATTCCATGACCTGCAGAAACAATCTCTCAGTGTCGGCCTTTCAAGCCTGAATCCTGTATGACTCAATGAGATCATCTGTCATTTTACTGAACTGCAGAGAATGTCAGCCCAATTTACTCAACCTCTTGTTATCGGACAACGCCTTCACCTCAGATAGGATCTTTATGTACAGACATGGAACAGGATTTCTCCATTTCTTGAAGACTAATCCACATTCAAGCTTGAAAGAGTACAGTAGTGATTGATTTACACCTTCAGTTAGTGCTCCTATCACACTGTCATGAATATCATTATTGGAGGAACTGGTTATACCAGACCCTCAATTAAAATCATGGAAGGATATTTTAACCATGGCTATTTTAGATGCAATATAATTTTGAACCACATACATCAAGGTTTGTTTTAATATGAAATCCCGGGTCCTTAAATAATTCTCTCATTTTTCCCTCTGTTCTCATCAAAAAAACAGATTAAGACTCAGTAAAGGTCAAGTGGCTAATTTCTTGTTAATCGTAATTTATTTTCATGAATACTTGAAATGTGATATTAACTTAACACTGCCTATAAATTTGAAATAAGCAGTGACATATTATGCTTAAGTGCTTGTGTCACTTGCCTCTGAACAGTGACATGTTGAACTGCCTTGCCACTGATAATGTAATTAATGATGAAGGTGAAGTGTAACACAATCTGCCGTTGCTGCTGCCACTCTGATGCCATGATTTTCTGTGTGGTTAGCCCAAACTGCTTATGGTGCAGTCATATTGTCCCTATCCCAGAGCATGGAGACCTAGCTTCAAATCTCACTTGCTCCATAACATATGTAATAACATCTCTGAACAGGCTAACCTGAAATAATCCATTTTCTATTAACATCAAGCCTGATCAAAACTGTTGTACATCTGATCTTAATGTGATAATTGGTAAATGATCAAAACAAATTCACAAAGTAGCAGTCAGGTCAATCAAACTTAATGGCTTTCTTTGAGGGAGTGTCTCTGGAGACTTATCAGGATATGGCAATAAATGTACTATACTATGAAACTTGACTTTTCCGATGTTCTGACCTCTTCCCTGAATTATTTGAATGATACAGATTCCAAACCAATAGTCCTGTACCTTTCAGACAGTTATATGATGTCACAACATGTGATATGTTGATATAAAAGTGCCTATCACACCTTCACTTTCTATGTAATGAACTCAGTGTAGAGTCCTCAGTCAGTCAGAGTCATGGAGATGTACAGCATGGAAACAGACCCTTAAGTCCAACTTGTCCATGCCAATCAGATATCCCAACCTAATCTAGTCCTGTTTGCCAGCACCTGGCCCATATCCCTCCAAACCCTTCCTATTCACATACCCACCCAGATGCCTTTTAAATGTTGTAATTGTAACAGCCTCCACCACTTCCTCCGGCAACTCATTCCATACACATACCACCCTCCGTGTGAAAAAGTTGTCCCTTATATTTCCCCTCTCAGCCTAAACCCATGCCTTCTAATTCTGGTTTCTCCCACTCCAGGGAAAAGACTTTGTCTATTTATCCTATCCATGCCCCTCATGATTTTATAAACCGCTATAAGGTCACCCCTCAACCTTTGATGGTCCAGGGAAAACAGCCTTAGCCTATTCAACCTCTCCCTATAGCTCAAATCCTCCAACCTTGGCAACATTCCTCTAAATCTTTTCTGAAGCCTTTCAGGTTTTACAACATCCTTCCAAGGAAACCAGAATTGCACGCATATTCCAAAAGTGGCCTCACCAATGTCTTGTATAGCCGCAACTCCTGTACTCAATGCTCTGACCAATAATGGAAAGCATACCAAACATCATCTTCACTATCCTAGCTTCCTGCGACTCTACTTTTAAGGAGCTATGACCCTGCACTCCAAGGTCTCTTTGTTCAGCAAAACTCTCTCGGACCTTACCATTAAATGTAGAAATCCTGCTAGGATTTGCTTTCCCAAAATGCAGCACCTCGCATTTATCTAAATTAAACTCCATCTGCCACTCCTCAGCCCATTGGCCCATCGGATCAAGATCCCATTGTAATATGAGGTAACCTTCTTCACTGTCTGCTACACCTCCAATTTTGGTGTCATCTACAAACTTACTAACTATACCTCCTATGTTCCTATCCAAATCATTTATATAAATGACAAAAAAATGTGGACCCCTTGTGCATTCCACTGGTCACAAGCCTCCAGTCTGAAAAACAACCGTCCACCACCATCCTCTGTCTTATACCTTTGAGCCAGTTCTGTACCCAAATGGCTAGTTCTCCTTGTATTCCATGAGATCTAACCTTGCTAACGAGCCTCTCAAGAAGAAACTTGTCTTACTGAAGTCCATTTCAATCAAAAAGAAATTGGAAAGGCAGTTGAGGGCAATAAACTTGCACACTATTGGGACAGAGTAGTTGAATGGGACTGACAGGATTCCTTTACAGAAAGTAACATGTAGTTGACAGACTACATAGCCGTTCGGTACAGCTGCGATTGTGTAACAATAACATCGGTAAGTACAGAAAACAGACTGTGGGCAAGACTGTGATATTATAGCTGTGTAAACAGTGCTCTTAATGCATTTCAAAACATCTGTCTCAACAAGACCCTGACTCTCTGTGTTATATGCTATACAGCTTTATGTATGGGAAATCATCTATAGATGAGGAGAAATGTTTTCTCGTAGAGGGAAGTGAATCTGTGGAATTCTTTATCACAGAGGGCTTTAACAATTGGGTCATTAAATATATACAAGGCTGAGGGATAGACTTTTAATCAGTAAGGGAATCAAGCGTCATGGAGAAAAGGCAGGAAAGTGAAGGTGAGGATTGCTAGATTAGCCATGACCTCATACAACTCCATCTGCTCCTATATCTTACATCAGGAGATGGTCATTATCCAGTACCTGTAGGGTGTGAATGTTGCTTGTATTATTATCCCAAGCCGAAATGTTGTCGAGGTTTTGCTGGGTGAGGATATGAAAAGCTACAGTGAGTGGGAAGTTACAAATCGTATCAAACACTGTGCAAGGATCAGCAAAAATTCTTACTTTTGATTTTAGAGAGAAGGTAATTGAAGATGTTTGTAGCTAGGACACGATCATGGAGGAACTCCTGCAGAGATGTCCTGGAGCTAAGATGACTGACCTCCAACAACCACAACCACTTTCCTATGTGCCAGGTATGACTCCAACCAGATTAGACCTTTCCTCCTGATACTCATTGACTCCAATTTTGCTAGGGTTCCTTAATGCCACACTCGGTCAAATGTGGCCTTGATGTCAGGGACTGTCCCTCTCACCTCCCTTCTCGAATTCAGTTCTTTTGTCCATGTTTGAACCAAGGCTGTAATGAGCTCTGGAGCCAAGTGGACCTGGCAGGGGCCAGGCAGAGAGTCAGTGAGCAGACTATAGATTAATTAGTGTCAGTTAACGATACTTTCGGCAACACAGTCAGTTACTTTGCCTTTGAATAAAAGCAGGTAGATGGGACAGAAATTGGCTGGACTGGATTTGTCCTGCATTTCCAACACCTCCACATCACTGCTTTCCTTGAGCATAGTTGGGTAATTTTCCACATTGTTCAGTGGACATCAGGGTTATACTGGAGCAATCTGGCCAGAGATGCAGCCAGTTCTGAAAGACAAGCCCTCAATATCACAGTCATGCTGTCGTCAAGGCACACAACCTTTGCTGTATGGAGCAAACACAGCTATTTCTTGATATCACGTGGAGTTAATTGACCTGACTGAAGACTAGCAGCTGTGATGCTGAAAACCTCAAGAGAGTCTGAAATGCATCATCCACTCAGCACTTCCGGCTGAAGGTAGCTGCAATCAATTCAGCCTTGGTTTTCGAACTCTCTATTGTTCATGCTTTGTTTTTTAAATACTCATTAACAGGATATGGGTGCGGATCGCTGAACCAGCATTTATTGCCCATTCCTAATTGGCCAGAACTTGCTCCTTCCTTTAGTTGTTTGATTCTCCACCATCATTATCAGGGAGGCGATGGTCTAGTGGTATTATCGCTGGACTATTTTTCCAGAAGTTCAGCTCATGTTCGGAGGACCTCGGTTCAAATCTTGCCATGGGAGATGGTCAAATTTGCATTCTGCCATCCTCACCTGGTCAGGCCTGCGTGGGACTCCAGACCCACAATAATGTGGTTGACTCTTGATAGCCTAACCAGCCACTCAGTTTCAGGGCAGCTATGGAGAGGGATTAAATACTAATCATGCCCCACTAGGTGAATAATAATAAAAAATTAACGACTGAATGTGGCAGGACTTAAAAGCTTACATCTGATCTGTTGGCTGTGGGATCGTTTAGCTTCATCTTCAGCATGTTGCTTCTGCTGCTTAGTGCACAGTTATGTCCCATGTTGTAGGAGAAAGCGAGGACTGCAGATACTGGAGAGTCAGAGTCAAAAATGTGGTGCTCGAAAAGCACAGCAGGCCAGGCAGCATCCGAGAAGCAGGATGAAGGGCTCATGTCCAAAATGCCGACTCACCTGCTCCTCGGATGCTGCCTGACATTCTGTGCTCTTGCCCAACATAGTGTTTGCTACAGTTCTTGCAAGGTATTTTGTAAATGACATTAGTTTCGCTTGTTGTCTGTACAGGGTCTTTCAAGTTCATTAACTCCTGTTTTAGTGTGTTAGTGGGTTTGTGGGCTACCACAATATGTAAACTCCACACAGACAGCTGCCTAAGGCTGGAATGCCCTGATGAAACACTTACGCCTGAAATGCCGTCTCTCCTGCTCCTCAGATGCTGCCTGACATCCTGTGCTTTTCTAGCGCCACACTGTCCCATTTTGTAGCTTTGCCAGGTTAGTACCACAGTCATCATAGAATCATAGAATCCCTACAGTGTAGATTTTAGATTAGATTACAGTGTGGAAACAGGCCCTTCGGCCCAACAAGTCCACACCGACCCGCCGAAGCGAAACCCACCCATACCCCTACATTTACCCCTTATCTAACACTACGGGCAATTTAGTATGGCCAATTCACCTGACCCTGCACATCTTTGGACTGTGGGAGGAAACCGGAGCACCCGGAGGAAACCCACGCAGACACGGGGAGAACGTGCAAACTCCACACAGTCAGTCGCCTGAGTCGGGAATTGAACCCGGGTCTCTGGCGCTGCGAGGCAGCAGTGCTAACCACTGTGCCACCGTGCCGCCCACAAACAGGCCCTTCGGCCCAACAGGTACATACCGACCCTGCAAAGAATATTCCCCCCCAAACCCATTCCCCTACCCAATTACTCTACATTTAGATCTAACTAACACATCTCTGAACACTACGGGCAATTTAGCATGGCCAATTCACCTAACCTGCACATTTTTGGATTGTGGGAGGAAACTGGAGCACCCGGAGGAAACCCACGCAGACACGGGGAGAATGTACAAACAGGCTGTAAGTTTGCTCGCTGAGCTGGAAGGTTCGTTTTCAGACATTTCATCACCATACTAGGTAACATCATCAGTGAGTCTCTGGATGAAGCACTGGTGGCATGGCCCGCTTTCTACTTGTGTGTTTAAGTTTCCTTGCATTGATGTCTTGGGTGGTAAATGGGATCCAAGTTAATGTGTTTGTTGAGAGTTCCAGTTGGAATGTCATGCTTCTAGGAATTCTCACATGTGTCTCTGTTTGGCTCGTCCTAGGATGGATGTGTTGTCCCAGTCGAAGTGGTGCCCTTCCTCATCTCTATGTGAGGATACTAGTGAGACAGGATCATGTCTCTCTGTGGCTAGTTGATTTTCATGTATCCTGGTGGCTAGTTTTCTGCCTGTTTGTCCAACACAGTGTTTGCTACAGTTCTTGCAAGGTATTTTGTAAATGACATTAGTTTCGCTTGTTGTCTGTATAGGGTCTTTCAAGTTCATTAACTGCTGTTTTAGTGTGTTGGTGGGTTTGTGGGCTACCACGATATTTGCCTGAGGCTGGAATCGAACCCGGGTCCCTGGCGCTGTGAGGCAGCAGTGCTAATTGCAGAGCCATCGTGCTGCCTGACCCTCGGTGCATACACATGATGCGGTTCTCGGAATGTTTTCCTATCGATCTCAAAGAGCCAAGGTTGGTCCCCTCGGCTTGACTG
Source organism: Chiloscyllium plagiosum (assembly GCF_037043375.1). Taxonomy (NCBI): domain Eukaryota; kingdom Metazoa; phylum Chordata; class Chondrichthyes; order Orectolobiformes; family Hemiscylliidae; genus Chiloscyllium; species Chiloscyllium plagiosum. Next base: position 45,135,690 of record NW_028270159.1, read on the forward strand.
AGACATATCTGGACCACGAGTACAGACTGTGAAGGTTTGTGGGATGCAAGATCTGATCTGAATCTGTCCATTTAATACAATGCTAATGACATACAACATACTGGAAGCCCTTAGGGTGAAGATGGAGCATGGAGTTTTACTTGTCAGCAACCCAATGTCCCCTCAGGTCAAGGATCAAACGTGCTGTTCTGTGTAGCTCACTGGGTGGCACGTTTACACCGTTTCACTCAGACACAAACATCTTGTGTCCAAAGCAGCAACTTTTGAGCATTTAGAGGCAGCTCACTGAAATCATCCCGCCCTGACATAGCCAAGGGCAAGGAATTGTCGTCACCACTGCAACAAAAATACATCCTAGTCCAATGAACCTGTAAGGATGGCCATCAGAACAGAACTGGGTTCATTCTAGCATGACCACCAAACCTGCAGAGAAGCCACAAGCTGGTCAGTCACAGAGACGAAGATGTTCTAACTGTCCAAATCACTTATAATATCAACAGTGTTCAAAATAAATATCACATTAAAATATGCTTCGGATCAATTTTTCTAACCCATTTTCATGGAATGTCTAAAAATGATGCAAAGAAATGCTTCATTGGTAATGATACCCTTCACCACGGGAGAATTGATCTGGCTGGCTAATGGCTGACAGTGTCATACAGCCAAATTAAGACATGAAGAAAAGCACACGCTGCCAAAGTACTTGAAGGGATTAGATCATTCCCGCTGTAATTCATTTTCTTCATATGCTACAAGTCAGTACTGCAGCACTGCTTCAAATGATGATAAATTTGTAACAGTGCCAATGACATGAAATCTGTACTAATTTATACTGAAAGCAAGATTCTACAATGCTGGAAGAAACATAGCCATTCCACATGGAGCTGTTTGTAGATAATGGAAAAGATCTAAAAGGCCCGCGATGGCCCATCCTCAGACTGCAACGGTGCTGCTGCTCCCATGTTCCTATTCCCCATCCAATCCTCTGCTGCTGCTATCCTCACTTATTCCAAGTCTTACATCAGCCCTGTGCTCATTGACCTACTTTCACTCCAGGTCCATGGATGCCTCAGGTTTGAGGTTCACATCCCTCTGTCTCTTTGAACCTCTCCTTCCTCTGTAACATCCTCTCAACCTCAAGTCCATCCTCCAATGCTGGCTTCTTGTGTCTCCATGACTTCCTTCACCCTTACAATGGCATCCATGTCTAAATCTGACTCGAGCTATGGAATGTCTTTGTCCTCTCTCCTCCCTTACCATTACTCTACTGTTTGGCCAAGGCTTTGGTCACTAGTGCTAACATGTCCCCCTTTCATTCAGTGGTGTCCATTTCTGTTTCATTACATACCTTAGGATATTTTACTATACTGAATGATGGTCGTGGTAATGTCTCTGTTGTAGAATTAGAAGCTCTGGGTCATGGGTTCCATTCCTACTACAGCAACCAGTGGAAATTGAATTCAATTAATAAATTTAGAATTGGAAGATCGTCTCAATGATAGATGGTGCCACACCTACCATCTGGCTCACTCATGCCCTTTAGGGAAGGAAATCTGTAGTCCTTTTTAGGTTTCACTTATACGAGACTCCAGACCCGCAGTAATGTCGCTAACTCTGAACCAGCCTCTGAAATGGCCGAGCTCGTGAACAGAGTGGTTTGCTATCAGGGTCAGACAACAATCTCACCAGCATCACCCACATCCCATGAAAGATTATTGTCACGGCGATTAAAAAAGGTCACTGCATCAAATGTGAACAAGAGATTTGACAGCACGGTCAGCCCAACGATCAGGAGGAAGGATTCTTTATTCCACTTGTATCTTTTTGTTACAAATGCGAAGGGATATTAAGATTAAACAAGACTCATAATATTTACTTGGACCAACCTGTGTTTTACATCTGACTGTCTGTTTGATCCTTCTCTCCTTAAGAAGTCTCCTTCCTCCAAAGACACCTTTCCCTCCTGACCATACACCTTCTCTAGCCACCTTGCTCAATTGCCTCCCTGACCATCGCCATCTGATGATGGAGGTTCTGTTACAATCATTTTGCATCTGGGCCTCTGGATACAGTCTCAATGCTTTCTTCACCTATAGCGCAGCTGCTGTAGCCAGGGCTGGTGCCAGGAATGTTTAATGAAATGGTAAAAGCTCCTTCACATTTGGTGCCAACATGTGTAGTAACATTCCACTCTCCAGTGCTAAATGTGAGATGCATGCAGTAATGTACAAATGTCTTAGAGTAAGATAAAAGGCATCGAGGGCTGGAATGCCTGTACAGTGCTGTACTGTTCAATGTTCTAATATGCACAGCAAGTTTATTTCACCTATGAAGACTTGTCTTACATGACTTTTATTTGAATCTTTAACAAAAAGGAAGTAAATATATGCAGAAAACTCAGCATTTTATAAATTGCTCCTGAATTACTGAGCAGCAGAGAACATGGATATGTTTTACTTACAGGAGTTCTAAGACCTATTGCCAAAGATCCCTGCACCTTCCCTTGCCACCGCAAGAGGTGTAAAACATGCACCCACACATTCCTCCTCACCTCTGTCCAACGCCCCAAAGTATCCTTCTGCATCCGGCAGAGATTTTCCTGCACTTCCAAATACCTCACTTAATGTGTCTGTTGCCTTCTCCTCTACATCGTGGAGATAGGATGCCAACTTGCGGAACGTTTTAGAGAATACCTCTGGGACACAGACACCAAACAACCCCACCGCCCCGAGGCCAAATTCTTCAACTCCTACTCGCACTCAGCCAAGAACATGTGACGAAGTTGAAGGAGTGTACTGTACCTTCAAGAGAGAGTGAAAGCTGTTTTGCACGGAGAGTTTGCAGGCACCTGTCATGTGACTGACTAGCAGTCTCAGAGTGTACTAGAAAGTTGAAAATATGTAAAATTTGGCTGTGAAACAAATACCTGAGCTTTGGTTGCTGTTTTGACAACTATTCAAATTGAACTGGTCAGTTTAAATTATGCCCCAGGATACTAAAAAACAATTGATTTTGACTTCATTGTTTTGCCAAAATCGAACCAATGAGATAATCCAATGCTGGGGGTATAAAGAAGCTGACATTTTGACAGTTAGAGACAGAGGCCAGAGTAACTGTCAGCAATACATTCTCTATCAAAGGTACCTTTTTCATACGAAACACCTTTGCAACAAAAGACAGTTGACCCAGGGAGATATACAGCCAGAGGAAGACAGACACCAACGACGACAGCCACTGTAGAGTTTTGAAATTAACTTGATATACTTTTAATATGGGTTTTTATCAAAACAGTATATTGTTATAGAGTGGGAGGTAGATAACAAGCAGTTAGGAGAAAGGAAGCTTCGAGTTTAAATAGTTGTTGTTTAATGTTCAGTTTTAGAGTTAAAGAAAATAATATCAATTTATTCTTTAAATAGTAGAATTTGGGAGTTCTCTGTCACTCATACTTTAACAGATTAAGAGGCGAGGTGAGCTTTTCTGTGTGTGTGGTTTAATTAGCAGAAGGGCTCACCGCTGTGTCATAACACATGGAAGTCCTGGGCCGCCTCCTTTACCAAATCCTAGCCACCCAACGCCTGGAGGAAGAGCACCTCAACATCTGCCTTGGGCCCCTCCATCCACATGGAATCAATGTTAATTTCACCAGTTTCCTCATCTCCCCTCCCCCTACCTTACCCCAAATCCAACCTTCCAATTTAGCATTGCCCTCTTGAATGGTCCTACCTGTCCATCTTCCTTCCCACCTTTCCGACCTATCACCATCACCATCCACCTTCATCTACCTATTGCATTCCTAGCACCCTTCCCTCCCTAGCCTCATTCCTTCCTATATATCTCTCAGCCCCCTTGGGCCTCTCACATTCCTGATGAAGAGCTTATACTGAAAGTGTGGACTTTCCTGCTCCTCGGTTGCTGCCTGACCGACTGTACTTTTCCAGCAGCACACTTGTAGACGCTGATCTCGAGCAGCTTTCTCCTATTGCCAAAGACGACCAGCAAAACAAAGGAACAAACTCTAAAGTCTCATTTCTCGTGTGCACGGCTTTAGATTGGATTAGATTACATTACAGTGTGGAAACAGGCCCTTCGGCCCAACAAGTCCACACCGACCCGCCGAAGCGCAACCCACCCATACCCCTACATTTACCCCTTACCTAGCACTACGGGCAATTTAGCATGGCCAATTCACCTGACGTGGACATCTTTGGACTGTGGGAGGAAACCAGAGCACCCGGAGGAAACACAAGCAGACACGGGGAGAAAGTGCAAACCCCACACAGTCAGTCGCCTGAGCCCGGAAAAGAACACTTCCTTCAAATCAGTAAATAATTCTCTACAAACAGATTCTCGATTTCACTGCCAACACTAAACTGGCAGTCAGCAAACTAACAGCAGATAAAAATAGTCCCCCTTTATGAAATGGACCAGAATTTGATGTTCATTTAATGCTAAGGCCAACAACACTTACTGTATTTTATGTGCAAAGAGTCCAACAAGTTCAGGAAAATGGAGGAGGAGTTGAATGACTAAAAATGAAATTGTAACATTTCCTCATTCCATTATTAGTTCTTTACAACAGCATAATGCGGATAGTTTGCAAATAAATTTCCTTTTCTTACTGATGACTTGGTTCCTAAACATGCTGCAAAAGATTAAGTCTTGTCATCACTAGTGCAAGCACACTCTCAGCAATGGGACAAATATTAATGACTGCCAATCAGCCTCTCGCACATCAAAAATTACCTATCAGACTAGATTCTCATGTCTTCTACAGATATCTTAAATGTTACACAGTGATTTTTCTCAGATTAAATCTATCAATATCCCATGAATCCAGACTCTAATATAATTGAAGACAATCTGTTCCTACTCACCCTGCACAAACCTTTCTTCCTAACTTTAAAGCAATTCTATATAACACCCAATTATTTTCTTAGGCTTTCCGTTGCTTTGAATTTGTATCCCACACATGAAGGAGGATGGTGTTGGAGCAATTCACGGTGCACCAACGTTAGTTTACAAATATGACAGTTTGCTGCTACATTACACTATTCAACTAAACCCAGTGGGCAATCCAGTGACAGGACTCAGTTGGCGAAACAGCCAGGGTGTGATGCTGAACAATGCGGTTCAATCCTCTCACCAAATGATTGGAGCCTGACTTCTCAATGAGTCCAATAATGATGCACAGCCCAAATCATGACCAGCAGCCCTCAGTCAAGGAGATAAAAGCAAGATACTACAGAAAGTGGTGGAAATACTCAGCTGGTTTGGCAACATCTGTGGAGAAAGAAATAAGAGGTTTAATCAGAGGTTTATAAAATCATGAGGGGTATAGATAAGATGAATGATAGGTGTCCTATCCCTAGGGTGGGGGATTTCAAGACTAGGAGGCATATTTTTTAACAGGTCAGGAGAGAAAGTTAAACAAGACACGAGGAGCAATTTTTTTTTGTAAACACAGGAAGTGGTTCATGTGCAAACTTCCAGAAGAGGTGATGGATTCAGATACAGCCACAGTGTTAAAAAGACATCAGTACAGTACACAAATAAGGAATCTTTGGAAGGATACCAACCAAGCGCAGGCAGGTGGCACTAGTTTAGGTTGGGATTACGGTTGGTATGGACTGGTTCGACTGAAGGGTCTGTTCCATGCTATATTGTTCTATGACCCTTCTTCAGAGCTGAATGTATATGGAAATGCAATGGATTTTATATATGGAAAGGAAAGAAGAACATTATTCAATCTCTCCTGCACTCTGCCCTATCCCAGACCTTTACTTTTGTTATTTTTCAACAGCACACAGTCCATGACATTTATACTGGTCTTCACTCCCATAGCAGACTCAAATCACTACCTCTGTTGCTCTCTTCATAGATGCCACCAGACCAGTTGAATATTTATTGCATTTTCTCTCCATATCTCAAATAATGAGGATGCTACATAAAGAGGTGGAGACAGTTTACTTATATCACAACTTCTTGAGTGCTGCAAATTAATATAATCCAAAATTGGGCATTTCAGCTTCTAACTTCACACGTTCAGGCTTGGTTATCCTACAAGTGGCACAGTTTGATAACCTCCTTTCTGCTAACCCTCCTACAGTACAGCTCTCATTTCAAACACCTCACCTGAATGTACTGCACAACTCACGACCTCAAATATCATTCACAAATGCCATGTCACTGACTGTTGGCCACAGTTGTGATATGGGAAGTTGTGATAATTACATCAAGCAGTATGTAAATCCTCAAGAAGCAGGGCGGACTTGGCTTCAACAATTGTTGTTTCATCGTCTGCAGAATCTCTAATACCTGCAACTTCAAACAGGGGGAGGAATTTGCCTTCATTCTCCCACTAATATGCCCTTGAATGCAAACTGAAGTTCCCCTTACCTCGATCTGTAATAGTTTCTCTCCAGCATTGAATGCATCCCAGCTTTCAATATCCAGCCCACTATCCACCGCAGAAGGATATGATCCAAAGCAAAGGCGGAAAACCTGGAAAACAAGACGGCAACTGAATTAACTATTTGACAAAATTATTCACCAGTCTTCAATGGATTTTCACAATGCTCATCATTATTAGTCTTAGTTCTATGCATAGTTAATACAGTCAGTCACACATTGAGCACAATGCATTCTTGTGATTTATTCGGTGGATTCACAATCTGTGCAGGAAAAACAACTTAGTAATCCCAATTGGTTGATTGTCATCACATGTACCGAGGTATAGTGAAAAGTGGTGTTTTTCCCATGTGTTATACAGGCAGATCATATCATACAAGGTGTATCAGGGTCACAGAACAGAGTGCAGAATACAGTGTTACAGCTGCAGAGAAGGTGCAGAGAGAGGCTGTGACCAAGAGAGCGAGCGAGCTAGAGAGATTAGAGTTAACATTTGAGAGGTCAGTTCTGATAACAGCGAGGAAGAAGTTGTTCTTGAATCTTTTCATATGTGTACACAAAGGTAATACCAGTGACATAAGGAAATTCTATGCAGCACTAAAATCTGTCTATGGATCTCAAATTCAGAACCATTAGAGTGCTGATGGCAAGACCCAATACACCAATGAGAAGTCGGTCCTGAAGTACCAGTTGGAACATTTTGAAACACTCATGAGCACCAGATCAGTGTGCACAATACTACCATCAACCACATCCAACATCTGTCTGTTAACGAAGAATTCAGTGAGAACACAATTCTAGAGGAGACATCAACTAGATGAAGAGCTTAAGTCTCAAGGTGGTTATTAGAATTTTACCTGAAGCCTTGAAGCACAGTCAACCCTGCTGTGTACAGAGTGGGAGTGCTGCACTGTCAGACATGCCCCTGCGAGATGAGATGATAAATCTAGACTCTACTGAACCTCTCAGGTGGTTACAAAAACTCCCAGAGCATAAGTGCAAAAGATGAGTTGGGCAATTTCTCGGAATCCAGGCCAATCATTTAATCTTTCATCAACACCACACCAGACCGCTTGGTTATCATCACACTGCAGTATTTTGAGAGCATTTTGCTACTATGTTTCCTAAAATACCACAGTGATTGACCTACAGAAGTGCAGCCCTGAGATTGAGAAAGGCACTTTCTAAATGCAAGTCATATGTTGAGGGAGCTTACATCATTCTGACTTGTCTACATTCTAAAAGGTGCTTCAGAAACAGCAGTTACTATCGGCTACATCTAGCAATAAAACAAACACCTTCATCAACTACAAAAACAGAAATTGCTGTGAAAATTCAACAGATCTGGCAGCATCTGTGGAAAGAAAGCAGAGTTAATGTTTCAGGCCCAGCGACCCTTGTTCAGAACTGATTGTAGCAAAAACAAATATTGCTGGGAAAACACAGCAACAAACACCTTGCCCTGTCAAACCTAATGCAGGGACTTCTAGCCTTGCTGCATGCTGGGACAATCGGACTTCTGATGTAAATGGTTTCAGCCAAAATCCCATTCTACAGGGATGGAAGAACGGGATTTGTGTTGATGGTTCCTAACGTAACTCAATATCGAGACTGCACTCATGAAAGACACTGACCTTTATTCCATTGCCAAAAAGATGGGAAAGAATTAGCAGTTGGTGGGGGGGTGGGGTGGTGAGCCACTGTAAGCCAATTCTACATATTTACAAATTTGCTTTCAACTTAGCATTGAAAACCTTGGTGCAGTTATAGAGTTACAGACACGTCTAGCAACAAAACAGACCCTTTGGTCCAACTTGTCCATGCTGACCAGATATCCGAAATTAATCTAGTCCCATTTGCCAGCATTTGGCCCATATCCCCCTCAGTCCTTCCTATTCATGTACCCATCCAGACGCTTTTTAAATATCATAGTTGTCCCCACTCCCACCACTTCCAGAGGTAGCTCATTCCACACACGCACCATTCTCTGCATGAAAAGGTTATTCTTTAAGTCCCCTTTAAATCTTTGCCCTCTCACCTTAAACCAAGGCGCTCTAGTTTTGCGCTCTCCTACCCTGGGAAAAGACCTTGGCTATTCACCCTATCCATGCTCCTCAGAATTTTTATAAAACTCTGTAAGATCACCCATCAGTCTCCAACATTCCAGAGAAAATAGTCCCAGCCTATTCAGTCTCTCCCTATTGCTCAAATCCTCCAACACCAGCAACATCCTTGAAAAACCTTTTCTGAACCCTTTCAAGTTTCACATTTTTCCTATAGCAGGGAGACCAAAATTGAATGCAGTATTCAAAATTGGCTTAACCAATATCTTGTACAGCTGCAACATGATGTTCCAAATCCTATACTCAATCACAGACCAATTGAGGCAAGCATATCAACTTCTACCTGTTCTCTCACATTAAGAAACAGTACTGAGAGAGAAGTGAAGATGGAGAGAAATAGGTGGCTATCAGGCTACAGTTTCATCTTTGGTACTTTAAAGAGTTAATTACTTCAAACCAAATCTTTAATGCAGTCCGAATTGCTTGCATTAGTGATATCAACTGGAGTTTTGTTTAAACTTTATGTTGAATACAAAAATCAGAGTATGCACTGCTGGAATTCTTGAGCCCCTGGAACCAGCTCCATGATTCAGTAAGATCATGGCTGATCTGGACCGAGCAAAAATTCTCGCTGGCTCATTCTTGAAAGCTCCATTTGTTCCTGAATCCACAGCCTTTTGCAGGATAGAGTTCCATATTTCAATTACCCTTCAACAGACTATTCAGTGACCCTCAGCGAGGAATGTAAATGAGATGCACTGACAGGATTGTGAAAGGATGAAGGACCGAAGGGCACAATTTTAAAATGTTCAGAAGCCAATGCAAAGTGAGGAAAAGATGCAGTTAGGGGATAGAATGCACAGTCTGGAAATGAGCTGAAGGCAGCAATGTTTCTCAATGACCATCAATATACATGGCTATGGGGAAAAAGCAGAAGTTTGATTCTGGCCAAAACGTTCGAAACAGCAGAGGAGTCACGATAGGTCAAACGGCCTCAGACAGTACTGTGACTGTTTTCCGATTCGGAGAGGATTGGGCTGGGATTTTGAAGCCCAATACTCAGGCAGCTGCTGACCTCTACCATGTGGGCTCTTAAATGAGGAACATGGGAAGTAACAGTGACAGATTATCATTGGAGGTACCATCATGGTCAACTGTGTATTACCAGCAGAAGAAAAAGGGGAAATTCAATATCAAAACTATGGTGCAATTAATTTCTGCCAGATTTGGAGCATCTAGCCCATCTCTGTGAATTATAAGTTTTTTGTTTCATAACGTTTTTGTGTGAAGCAACTTGGAATGTTTATCCATTTAAAGAAGCTATACAAATGTGAATTTCTGTTGTTGTATAAGCTAAAGCATCCAAATGTGTTTTACGTTCAGCAATGATCTGATCGTGCAGGAGTGACATAAAAGGCTCCCCTGACCCTAATGATATATTTTTGGGTGAAATTGAAATGACCCAGCAGTCAGGAGAGGAGTAGGAGTGCTGGGTGGTGAATAGGGTTAACAATAAAGTCTAGGGCAAGGTAACCTCATCCTACTGCTGAAGCAGCTACCTCGGTTTTGTGGCTGTGTGCCATGCAAATTTCAGGGTCCCACTCTAGAGTGACGCATCACCTCACTGTAAGAAGGAAATCATGTCAAACAGATTTGAGTTTTTCCAAGGAGTGACTAGGTGTGTAGATTAGGTTCGTGCAGTTGATGTGGTCAATTTGGACTTCACTCAGTCTTTGACAAGGTCTTACATCATAGACTACCGAGGAAGCTAAGATCACATGGGATCTGGGCAACTGGAATCCAAAATTGGCTAAGCGGCAGAAAGCAGAGGCTGATGTTATTGCGTACTGAACTGCTGCATCCAGAGGCGTACCACAATACTCGGTGTTGGGTCTCTTGCTGCTTGTTGCATATATTAATGATCAAGACACGAGTGTAAGAGGTATGATCGTTAGGTACACAGCTAACAGTAAAAGTGGTGGTGGGGCAAATAGTGAGAATGAAAACCTTAGAGCACAGGGCGATACAGACAGGCTGATCCGATGGGCGAGACAGCGCAAATAGAATTTAATGCTAAAAAGTGTGAGGTGATTCATTTTGGGAGGACTAAGACGGCAAGGGAGTACAGGATGAATGGAGGAACCTTCGGAAGTACAGAAGATCAGAGGTATTTATGTCCAATGATCCGTGAAGACAGTAGGACAGCGAGATAAGGTGGCGAAGACGACAGATGGGAAGCTTGCTTTTAATAGTCAAGACATTGACTACAAAAGCAAGGAGCTCATGATGGAACTGTACATTACTTAGGCCACAGTTGGAGTAGTTTGTGCAATATAGATCACCACACTATCAGAAGAATAGGGTTAGAGAGAGGGGTACAAAAGAGATTCACCAGGATATTGCTTGGGCTTGAGCAATTTGACTATGGAGAGAGATCAGAGAGACTGTAGTTGTTTCTCTTAGAGTAGAGAAAGATGGCAGGGTTTGGGGTGCGCAGTAGTGACAGGGGAGATAAGGAGAAATGTTTCCCCTTAGTACAGGGGTCAATAACAATAACAGTTTTAAGATAAGGAACATGAATTGAGGAAACATATTTTCACACAGAGTGGCGGGTATCTGGAACTCACTGCCTAAAATGGGTGGTAGAGGTGGAATCCTCAAGACTTTTTAAGAGCTATTTAGGTGAATATTTGAAATGCCATAGCATTCAAGGCTATGGGCCAAGTGCTAGAAAACTCCCTAAGGGACACGCAAGTCCTGGGTCTCCTCCACCTCCAAATCAAAGCCATCCACATTCTGACCTCAGGACCCTTGACCCACACAGCATCAACACAGACTTCACCAGTTTCCTCGTCTCCCCTTCTCCCCCTTATCCCAGATCCAATCCTCCAACTCAGCACCGCCCTCTTGAGCAGTCTTACCTGTCCATCTTCCTTCCCACCTATCTGCCCCAACCTCTCTAATGACCTATCACAATCACCCCCCCACCTGCCTTTCCCCGTAACCCCACTCCCCTATTTATCTCTCAGCCGCCTTCCCCCGGCCCCCACATTCCTGATGAAGGTTTCACAGTTGAAATGTTGACTCTCCTGCTCCTGGGATGCTGCCTGACCTGCTGTGCTTTTTCCAATACCACGATTTTTGACTCCGGAAAATGGAATTAGAGGAGATAGATGTTTGATGACCAGCAGAGAAACAATGGGCTGAAGGGTCTCTTTCTGTGCCGTAAAACCTCTAAGACCCTTCTGTACTATTTAAAGCAGGCTGCCGCTGTGCAATTGGGAGCAGGATTTGAAGTTGACAGCTGACTGGAGATTTCCAAGGGCTTGCAAAATCCTGAAGCTAAATGGAGATATCAGCTGCTGGGTGAAATAGCCCAGTGCACGTGAATCACAAGCAGCAGGTGAGCTTCTCTCTACACACTACCCTCTTAAGCAAACGGTCTGCTCTCCACATGCCTCATACCTTCTCACTCAATTGCTGGTCCAGGACCATCCACCCTCTTTCTGCCCACAGGTAGTGTGAGAGGCCATAATTAAGGATGAAATGGCAGGATACTTAACAACTCTTAATACAATCAAGTTATTCCCTGACTGTACAAATAAAATCAGTGACCACACAATGTTCAACATTTAGTTAGAAGGTTACATTTGAGGCTTTCAAATAAATAACAGTTCATTGTTCAGTTTCATTGTACTTCAGTAATCAAACACAAAGTTCCATGTTATTCCCTATGAATCACACACTTATAATAATTATGGAGCAATGCAATTACCAAGCAAGTTTTGCGTGCCAGTGCCCACTCTAGCCTCACACTAAAGAGTTCAGTTGGACCTTGATCTCTGCATATTTACCAGGAGAGACTAAATTGGCCAGAATTGTGAAGAAACAGCTCACTGTATGGGAATAGTTAGCATTGGCGTGTTGACAGCAGGGTGATAGCACTGTACTACCAGTTGAATAAAGACATTTTCTCCCCCCTGAGAAGTAAGGTTTCATTTTTTAATACAAGCACTTTTCATTATTTAAAAGGTATAGGTGTCAGATCATTTAAAACAAGTAAAAATAGTGTGAGGAATGTACACGTAATATGGAGAAACAATAATAAACAACAGCAAGTCCGAGTGCTCATACAAGACTTGAATTACAACATTTTCAATGGCATTGCTGAGTGTTTCAGAAATTTTGCAGCTAAGAGGAGGCTGAGTGTAGAATTAGAAGGTTTTGAGCAGAATTAGCAAGTGTTGATCCCCTCAGAGTATTATGTTTTTTCTTGGTTTATTGTCTAGATATCAACCTTTCCAAATAGAGAGTAAATAAATTCAAGTCCCTTACAGGAATAAAGCAATGTCTGCATGCAATATAGTTTAAGAGTGTAGGTTGAGATGAAATTGCCTAAAAAAAAACTAACAAGATTAATCTACTTTACTTCTCCCTTCATGGCCAAAACCCAAACCAATCTTATTGGGAATTAGTTAAAGACATTGGTTAAATAAAAATGTACAATTCTAATCTTTATTAGGAACTTCCCTTCATATTTAAATAATACAGAATGTAGACTGTGAGCATTAAAGGCATTTTTGTTCATTGCTTTCGTGTTCTGAGGGCATTTTAAACAAAATAATTACAACTCTTAGAATGCATTACACAATGTAAAAATCAAAACCATTTTAAATTGCAATTATTGATTTGAACAACATGCCACACTGTAGTTAAATAAACAATAACGTGATCTGCTTTTATTTCCTCATTAGGTTATTTAAAATGGAGTTAAATTATTTTATTGTAACCCAGTTACTTTCACTGTCTGCCGACTGGTCTTTCTGACTTCGACCTGAGTGACTTCCACTTGTAAGGATGGGTAGAGAATGAGGAAGTGGGATGTTAAAAACAAGACATTTGTCACCATTACTAATAATCAGTCAATTACATAAAAGATTCTTTGGAGTTGTGAGTACACCGTAGGGAGCTATAATCCTGCCACTGCACTGCACGTACTCAGTGAACAGTGACAGGACTGGGAAGCCCCATTCACAGGAGGCGCAGGTCCCAGAGGGATGTGCAAACCTGTGACAGAAAATCTCATCTGGACACAGAAATTGTTTCATCCTGGCAGTTATTTGTATTTTTTGTGCATTTTAGACTTCATTACGCTACATACAGGTAGTTCTTCTATAACGTGATGAGGTTACATTCTTGTTCAACCTCACTTTATAGAAAAATCATGCTTTAGAAACAGCGCTTCAAGTGTTGGCGATGTAATCGCATTACAGCCAACACACGTTTTAAAAGTTCGCGCTTTAGAAACAGCGTCTCCAATTGGTCGATTGCGTTACAGCTAATTCGCGTTAACAAAAAAACCCATTATTGCAGAACAACCTGGATTCCAGTTGTAAGCAGAAACTAACTTAGCAACTAAAGCATTTAAGAAGGGAAGTCCGCAGGAATGACCCTAACCTCTCAGTTGGTTCCCACTTGCTCCAACATTTCTGTGGTGGGCCTGCTGCAGTGTTCCAATGAAGCACAACACAAGCTCAAGGAACAACACCTCGATTTCTGCCGAGGGACCTTTACAACCTAATGGTCTCAACATTGAACTCCCTATCTTCAGAAACTGACCGCATTCTCTCTTTCCCATCTTCCCCACATCCTTGTCTTGTTTGTCAATGAATGCTGGAAAGCAGAAACAAAAACAGAAATTGCTGGAAAAACTCAGCAGGTCTGGACAGCATCTGTGGAAATCAGAATTAACAAAACTGAGAGTGACCCTTCTTCAGAACAGTGTTGAGAAGCAGAATTAATAAATGTCCACAGGCACAAAAGATTCACTTTGCTTCTCGCTCTATAGATGCTGCCAGACCTGCTGAGTTTCTCCAGCATTATATGCGTTTGCATCATAAAAATACCCATTTTCTCACAGGTTTCAATCCCAAAGAGTTATACCGAAACATTAACTCTGTTTCTCCCTCCACAAATGTTGTCAGACCTGCTGAGTTTCTCCAGTACTCTCTTGTGTTTGGTTTTAAAAAGGGAATTGCGACAATGTGAGCTTTTCACTTCTTTGTTTTGTTAGGTGTTCCTGATTTTTCGTGCTCGGTGTATTGTTATGTCTTTGGCATTTCCTCATTTCTAACTTTATCATCTAGTCATGGTGAATTGGTCGTATCCACTCCTCGTGAATTCAGTTGGGCACTTACTTCACGTCAGAACTGCAATGTCAGCAAATCATTGGCAAGTATATAACGGAAACCCAACTAATTTCAACTTTGACAAAATGAGTTCAATATGCAGGACCATTTTTTTTAAATGCAGGGGCTACACAATTTGCCAGGACTTCATTCATGCCGCATCAAGTATGATCTAATTATATGAATTTACAGCATGAAAGGAGGCCATTCCACCCATTTTGTCTGTGCTAGCAAGTAAGTAGCCAACCGGCTTCCACTTTCCAACTCTTGCTCCATGCACTTCAAATGAGCACATTCAAGGACCCTCCAAAATGTTATCAGAGTTTCTGCCTTTACCACCATTTCAGGCCATGGGTAAAGTTAAGATTATTTTCCCCCTTGAGCTCCATGCTCAGCCTTTTACTGTTAATTATTTTTATTAATTTTTGACAGTATTTTAGAATTAACAGAGATAAAATGAACACTTCTACAACAGTTCAAAACAAGAAGACCAGTCCTAGCTAATTTGATAAGTTCAAGAATGAGCTCATAAAACAGCCAATTAATATTGAGAAGTGCTCTGCTTATATTCACAGGATTGGGCAATTCAATTCTACTCACTCTACCCAATCAAAGTAACAAAACAAATAAGGGATTCATGGTCAGAAGTTACAAGAAACAGAAGTGTGGAAGCAATAGGAGAAGGTCACAATGGAAATAAGCAGATTCAAAGTATTATTCAATTAAACATGGCAAATTAAAAACTATAACTGGATTTATTTCACTTGCTGAGCTGTTGGTAATGAGTTTTGCTTCTTACATTTGTGAATGGATATGAGCACAACAGAGCTACGACCTTCTGAGCTCTAAATCTAAATTTAAATCTACATCTCCTGGTTATTAGGATCAGCTTAGCAACAAAATAAGTACTATTTATTTTGAAGAGACTTGAAACTCTCACTGAGCTGGAAGGTTAGGTTTCAGACGTTTTGTCACTATACTATGTAACATAGTCAGTGAGAGTTTCCGGTGAAGTGCTGTTGGTATGGCCGCCTCTCTAAGGTCTTGGTTTCTTAAGGTGGATGATGTCATTTCCAGTCCTTTTTTTTTTCCAAAAGGGAAGGTAGATATGATCTAAATCGATGTGTTTACTGATGGAGTTCTGGTTAGAATGCCATGCCCCTTAGAATTCTCATGCATGTCTTTGTTTTGCCTGTCCTAGGATGAGTGTGTTGTCCCAGTCAAAGTGGTGCTCTTCTTTGTCTGAATGTACAGAAACTAGTGATAATGAGTTGTGTCTTCTGGTGGCCAGTTGGTGTTCTTAGAGGCATGGCATTCTAACCAGAACTCCATCAATACACACATCGATTTAGATCCTGTCTACCTTCCCTTGGAAAAAAAAAGAACCAGAAATTACATCACCCACCTTAAGAAACTAAGACCTATAAATAGAGAGGTGGGACATAGCACCAGCACTTCACCAGAGACTCTCACTAATGATGTTACCTAGTACGGTGATGAAACGTCTGAAAATTAACCTTCAAGCTCAGTGAGCTAACTTGCATACTGGTCATCAACCTGAACTACAAATCTTCTCAAAAATCACTAAGACTTGAAACTCAGTAAAATACCAAAAAGATGTATTTGAAATGAAACGTGAATGTTCAATGGTAGATTCTGGGTTGAGTGCTGTTGAATTTTCAAAATCGGAAAGGCACAAATGTTTGTAAAACATTCAACCAAAGAGTCTGGTTGGAGGCCAGGAATTGAGACACAGTGCCAGCAACATTCACATAAATTCTGGCTGTACATCCTTTGATAACTGGGGGCAGAATTAATGAGTTGGCAGCATGTTACTGCAATCATGTCAGCTTCCATACATAAAAGGTAACAACTCCCTCATGTGTTGGCGCAGCCTTGGTGGGCCGAAGGGCCTGTTCCTGTGCTGCACTTTGGTGGAAAAAGATCTAAAAAAGGTCCATAATCAGTCAGCCAGTCAGATCTGGAACAAACAAGATCTCTATACAAACAAAAGCTGACACATTCAAAAGTAAATTCAAAGGTCAGGTTGCTACCTCTGGATGAGCATATCCAAAGGTTGCATCACATGATCTGTCTCCAAACAGACTTCACAATGCATCTTTTTCTCATCTTCAATGTTTTTCATTGTTAATAACTAGAAGCATGCAATGAAATTGAAAATAAATAGTCCTGTAAATGCTTCCATTACTTTCCTGCTTATTTCGCTTCCAGCTGCGCCCACAGGATTGAGTTTACCAGACTGCCTTGCGAAATAGGAGAAAGCTCCCTTGTGTTTCCAGAACATGTTCAAAAATGTTCTTTTCTGCTTCTTGGTTATCTCTTCAAAGGTGAGCAGGACTGGTATTGTGAAGGGGTCTTGGTAGGTGGTATCACACCATCCAGTGGAGTGGATGTTCATTGATGAGACTGTTTTCTCTCCCCTTCTTCTCATGTACATTTGCAACACATATTATCATATTAATTGTGCCATCAAGCTGGTACATATGCTGGAGATAGCAGAAAGGTGTGAAAAGAGTGATTCTCAAACCAGGGTCTGCAGACACTTTGGAGTTCAAAGAGGGCTTACACTTCTTCAGAAGTGTCATGCCAGACTCAACGCATTGTCTTGGTTTGTCTCTCCACAGATGCTGCCAGATCGGAGTTTCTCCAGATTTCAGGTTTTCAGTATCTGCAGTATTTTGCTTTTAGTTGAGACTTTACATGGGCATGGGCCAGAGATAGTCTGACAGGTGAACAACTGGCTGGAGCACCACGGTCAAGCAAAGCAGCAATGCTTTCTCTCTGCTCCCTAAACCTGACCATCCTCCCTCCACTGTATTATGCTCCTCCTCTTCCCGCACTCCCACTAATCTATCCATGCTATACTCCACCTTCTCCATTACCATATACTGTTCTCCCAATGCCATGCTCTGCTTCCTTCAGACTCCTGCCAAAGACGGACAGGTTCTACAGTGAGAAGCAGTCACACATCTTATTGATGTCCATAATCATAGAATCATAGTGTAAAAAGGGGTCATTCATCCCATCGAGTCTCCACTGACCTTCCAAAGAGCATCCCACTCAGACACACTCCCCTACCCTTTCTGTGTAACCCTGCAATTCCCATTTCTAGCCCAACTAGTCTGCACATCCCTGGACACTGAGCAACTTAGCATAGCAATCTACCTAACCTGCACACCTTTGGACAATGGAGTACCCGGAGGTAACCCACGCAGACACAGGGAGAATGTGCAAACTCCGCACAGACAGTTCCCGAGGCTGGAATCGAACTGTGAGTCAGCAGTGCTAACCACTGAGCCACCATACTGCTCATAAGTAAATGCTCGTTTGCTTAATACCATTATTTAAACTCTTTCCCATGCTCACTTATTACGATCACAACATTATATTATAACATAGAAGGCTGAACATCATCATTGATCCATCTGAAATGGGATGCTTTGAATGTTGGAACCATGGATCTGGATAGACTATGCAACTGTTCTATATATGACATCACTGAAACAAAGTTAACACATGCTTGTGTGTACGGGCCTAAGTATATGCATTTGTCTGTGCGTGCCTGTGTGAATCGGAGTGTTGCGTGTATGTATTTGTGTGTGCGCAGGTGTATGTATTTGTGCCTGTGTGCACACATGAGGGAGAGAAACATCAAAGAACTATAATTGAGTTGTGCTGATGACCTTGTCAATTGGAGACAGTAATAATCCCTGCTGCTGTAGATGAAGTAGCATCAGATCGTGCTGGGGATATGGATAAGAACTAATCATGGCTTTCTCCTGCCAAGTGGCAGCTGGTGTATCTGAGCAGTAAGTGCTGGAAAAGCTCAATAAACCTGCACTTCCGAAATTGGTTCGTTTGCATTCAACCCCCTTCGGCAGTCATCATTTGTTCTGTTAGAATCACCAGTGAAGACCAAGAGTGAAAACAATTTTTTAGGTAACCATTCTGCACTGAAGTTATTTCTGTTCAATGCAAGTACTGAAAAGTACCAATGCAAGGTCATGAAAACTTAAATGGTTTCAGTACAATTATTTGGTAAGTTAAGCAAATTCTTAAATCTGAAAGCATAGTTTTGTATAATCAACCACAGTTCCAACTCCTGGGAAATAAACAAATAAATTGTGTCTCAACCCAGCAATTACTTCAAGTAAGATGAAGGGGATTTTGAACATGTCCCTCACCATTCATTGGAACAAAACATTATTATCTTCATACCTGTGTTATCACTGGTGGGATTATCACTAATGTCTATTACCACTAATGGATAAAGAGCTATATCACTTGATTCAGTCTAATTCCCATCCCCAATAAAAGCTGTGTTTGCATTATGCACAACAGTAGAATATCTAAAGTAGTTTCAGATATTTCCAGCTCTTGAATAAATACCATTTACATTAGAATACTTTAGCTTCCTTTTTAACAACACTGAATATCGCAAAAGGAGCAGAGAATAATGAAATACATCAAAGACCCCAACTACACTACAACCTGCAATTCAGGAAACAATCTGAACCCTTGCAAACCCTGTCACATACTGAAAGGCATGTTAGCTTGTTTGACATTGAGGTCCAAATAGTGATCCTCCAACAGGGTGGCCGAAAGGAACAAAGGAAGAAGCTAACTTGGCAGATCAATCGTAAGGGGAATAGATACGCATTTCTGCGGCGGCAAAAAAGAATCCAGGATGGTGCATTGCCTCCTTGCTGTTAGGATTTGGACTCGGAGCAGTTACAGGACATTTTGGAATGGAAGATTGAACAGCCAGTGGTCGTGGTACACGCTGGTACTAACGAGAAAGGTTAAGGAAAGGGGTTGAGGTCCTAAAAGCAGAATATAGGGAACTAGGAAGAACGTTGAAATGTAGGACCTCAAAAGTAGCTATCTCAGGATAACTATTCGTGCCACGAGCTAGTCAGAGTAGATTCAGCAAGATATATAGGATGAACACATGGCTGCAAAGATGGTGTGAGATGGAGAGTTTCAGATTCATGATTCACTGGGGCCAGTTCTGGCGGAGATGGGACCTGTACCAAAAGGACCTGGGACTGATGTCCTTGGCCGGGTACCTGATAGACTGGTTAGGGAGGGTTTAAGCTGGTGTGGCAGGGGGTATGGAAACCCCTATAGGGTACGGCAGTCATGCAGAAACTGGGGGAGAAGTAGAAACCAGGACAAACATGACTAAGAACAAACAGTGAACTGCTGTTGAAAAGAGCAGGGGAGGTGGTCTGAAATAGATGTGTTTCAATGCAAGAAGTATAATTGGCGAGGTAGATGAACTCAGAGCACTGGTTAGTACTTGGAACTAAGACATTATTGCAATTACAGAGACTTCGCTGAAAGAGGGACCAGACCGGCAGCTAAATGTCGCACGATTTTGAGGTTTCAGGTGTGATGAAAAGGGAGGCTAAAGGGGTGCAGGAGCTGCATTACTGGGAAAGGAGTATCTCACTGCTGTCCTGAGGGAGGATATATTAGAGAAATGCGTATCTATTCCCCTTACGATTGATCTGCCAAGTTAGCGAAGCAATATGGGTAGAACTCAGGAATAGGTGAGGTGAAATCACAATGCTAGGGATATACTACAGGCCTCCCAACAGCCAGTGGGAAATAGAGGACAGAATATGTAGACAGATTTTAGAAAGATGTAAAAACAACAGGATTGTTGTGGTGGGTGATTTTAGCTTCCCCAGTATTGACTAGGACTCACTTCATGCTACGGGCTTGGATGGAGCAGAATTTGTAAGGACCATTCAGGAGGGTTTCTTGACACAGTATGTAATCAATCCAACCAGGAAAGGGGTTATACTGGACCTGGTTTTAGGAAATGAGAGCGGCCAGGTGAGTGAAATTTCAGCGGGGAAGCGTTACGGGAGTAGTGACCATAATACTGGAGTTTTAAATTGCTCATGGTTAGGGACAACAGCAGTCCTCGGGGGAAGGTGTTAAACTAGGGAAAGACAAACTACAACTCTATTATGCAGGAAGTGAAGAGTGTTGATTGGAGGCGGCTGTTGGAGGGTAAATCCACATTGGACGTGTGGGAATATTTCAAAAGGCAGATGATAAGAGTTCAGGAGAGGCACATTCCCGCAAGAATGAAGGATGGGTATGGCAAATTACGTGAAGCTTGGATGACCAGGGATGACCTTGATCAAAAAGAGAAAGGAAGCATATGTAAGATCTAGAAGGATGGGAACTGACAAAGCCCTTGAAGTATATAGGCATGGTCGAACAGAACTTTAGCAAGAAATTAGAAGGGTTAAAACGGATCATGAAAAGTCGTTAACAAACAGGATTAACGAGAATCCCAATGCATTTTACACATATATAAAAATCAAGAGGGTAACCAGGGAAAGGGTGATTCCAATCAAGAACAAAGGAGGTCATGTTTCTGTGGACTTAGAAGTGGTAGGTGAGATCTTAAACAAATACTTTGTATCGGTATTCACCAAAGAGGAGGAATTGATGGAGACTGATTTCAGGGAAGGGAGTGTGGAATTTCTAAGCCAAGTTGCTATTAAAAAGGAAAAGGTGCTGAGTGTCTTAAAAAGTATTAGGATAGGTAAGTCCCCAGGTCCTGATGGGATCTATCCCAGAATATTGATAACAAATTGCTGGAGCACTGACAGACATCTTTGTGTACTCTTTGGCCACAGGTGAGATCCCAGAGGACTGGAGAATAGCCAATGTTGTCCCATTGTTTAAGAAGGGCAGCAGGGATAATCCTGGAAATTACAGGACTGGGAACCTCACATTGGTGGTAGAGAAATTAATAGAAAAGATTCTCAGGGACTAGATCTCAAAGCATTTTGAAGTAAATGGATGTTTTAGCGATAGACAGCATGGTTTCGTGCAGGGGAGGTCGTGCCTCACTCACTTGATTGAGTTTTACTGAGGAGGTGACGAAGATGACTGATGAGGGAAAAGCAGTTGATGTTGTCTACATGAACTTCAGTAAAGTCTGTGACAAGGTTCCTCATGGCAGACTGGTACAAAAGGTGAAGTCATATGGTATCAGGAATGAGCTGGCAAGATGGAGACAGAACTGGCTTAGTCATAGCAGACAGAGGGATGCTTTTCTGGAAAGGAGGATTGTGACGTGTATCGGTGCTGGGACCTATGTTTGTGGTCTACGTAAATGATTCGGAGGAAGACGTAGCTGGTCTAATTAGTAGGTTTGTTGATGATACAAAGAGTGGTGGAGCTCTGGATAGTGAGGAGGATTATCAGAGGATACAATAGGATATAGATCAGTTGGAGACAATGGCAGAACAACAGCAGATGGAGTTTAATCCGGACAAATGTGAGGTGATGCATTCTGGAAGGTCAAGTACAGGGGGAAGTTATACAGTGAATAGCAGAACCCTTATGAGTATTCATATAAGAGCATAAGAACTAGGAGCAGGAGTAGGCCATCTGGCCCTTCGAGCCTCCTCCACCATTCAATAAGATCATGGCTGATGTTTTTGTGGCCATTGCTCCACTTACCCACTCACTCACCATAATCCTTAATTCTTTCACTGTTCAAAAATTCTCTTAGCTTTAAAGACATTTGCTGAGGACACCTCAACTACTTCACTGGGCAGGAAATTCCATAGATTCAGAATCCCCTGGTGAAGGCCTTCCTCCTGAATTCAGTCCTAAGTCTGTTCCCTATTAATTTGGAGGCTGTGCCCTGTTGCACCTGTCAGTGGAAACATCCTCTCTACTTCTATCTTATCTATTCCCTTCATAATTTTTATATGTTTCTATAAGATCCCCCTCATTCTTCTAAATTCCAATGAATATAATCCCAGTCTATTCAGTCTCTCCTCAGAAGCCAACCCCTCAACCTCAGAATCAACCAAGTGAACCTATGCAGAGGGACCTGGGTGTACAGGCCCACAGATCACTGAAGGTGGCAGTGCAGGTAGATAAGGGAGTAAAAAAGGCTTACGGCATGCTTGCCTTCATTGGAAGGGGCATTGAGTATAAGGATAGACAAGTTATGCTGCAGCTTTATAAAACTTTAGTTAGGCTGCACTTGGAAAATTGCACACAGTTCTGGTCACCACACTACCAGAAGGATGTGGATGCTTTCAAGAGGGTAAGGAAAGGTTGATCAGGATTTTGCCTGGCATCGGGGATTTTAACAATGAAGAAAGGTTGGATAGACTGGATTTGTTTTTACTCGAACACAGGAGGTTGAAGGGCAACCTGATAGAGGTTTATAAGATTGTGAATGGCATGGAGTGGAAAGTATGAGGCTTATTCCCAGGGTGGAGGGGTCAATTACTAGAGAAACAGGTTCAAGGTGCAGGAGGAAGTTTAAAAGAGATATGCGAGTTATGTGTTTCACACAAAGATTGGTGCGTGCTGGGAACGCGCTTCCAGAGGAGGTGTTGGAAGCAGACACAACAGCAGCAATCAAGAAGCACCTGGATAAATACATGGATAGGAAGGGAATAGAGGGATATGGATCCTGTAAGCGACAACGGTTTTAGTCTGGAAGGGCAAAATGTGTCGGCACAGGCTTGGAGGGCCGAAGGGCCTGTCCTGCGCTGTACTGTTGTTTGTGCTTTGGGTCCAGAAGCCTGGTTGAACAGCAAGGTTTTGAAAAAAGGTGTGAGCAGAACAACGATGTAGTTGCTAAATTTTAATACTGAGTGTGAAAGAGGAATCGAGTACATCAGTTGGTAGCAGACTGGCCTCTGATTCACAAAGTTCTGGATTCATATCCCACTCCAGGGCTTGGGAACGGAAAAACAACAAGACTGACAGTGTGATGCAGCACTGAGGGAGTAATGCTCTGTCAGAGGTCATGTCTTTCAGAGAAGACTTTCAACTGAGGCTCCCTCTACCTGCACAGGTAAATGCAAAATATTTTCTCACACTTTTTAAGGGGAGCAGGTGAGTTACCCCAGATGTCCCAGCGAATAGTTATCCCTCAATCAATGACACAAAATACAGATTAGCAGGTGATCGCTTCACCATCATATCTGGCAGTTTACCAAATGCAGGCTCACTGCTGCTTTCCCATCATTACAACAGTTGTGACATAACATGCCTTTAAGAGGGATTTGTTCTGTTGAAGAGAGGTGTTTGCATCTGGTTCCAAGGTGTTTGCTCCATGGAAAGCAGAGTAAATACCTTTGGGGTTTTGTTTTTAAACAAAAGTAATCAAGAGAAGCATGGGTTGATAATGTTCGGTTCACACTGACCCAGGGTTTTCAGTTGTTGAAGTTGGGGCGTTGGAGCTGAAGCTGCTGGACACAGCTGTCTCTCTGATGCTGCAAAAAGCTGGAGTTGTCGCTCTGTTGCTAGATTCATGCTTTCAGTTTTCCTTTCTCCTAGATAGCTGATAGCACATGAGCCAATCTGTTTTGCTGAATTTACCTTTGGTCAAGTATGTATTTAGGGGATGCTGCTTTTTGGAACAATTGATGAGTAGTATTTAAATAATATACTGTTGTGTTAAGTATGTTGATAGAGTTAACGTTAAGCAAACTCTTTTCTTCATTTGCATTTTAACTGTGGTGTAAAAATAAAGTGTGTTTTATTTACAACCTTTTAGTTTGACCAATCGAACTGCATCTGGAATGCAACACCTTACACTTGCCTTTAAATAAGATAAAAGTTAAAGTCTATCCTATCTCCTGATAAGTTTTGAGGGGGTTTGGTCTGATCCACAACACAGTAACTTTAAAAAAGTCCAAAAGTGTTGTGCTGGAAAAGCACAGCAGGTCAGACAGTATCCGAGGAGCAGGCGAATCAATGTTTCGGGCGTAAGACATTTCTGATGAAGGGCTTATGCCCAAAACGTCGATTCACCTGCTCCTCGGATGCTGCCTGACCTGCTGTGCTTTTCCAGCACCACACTTTTCGACTCTGAGCTCCAGCATCTGCAGTCCTCACTTTCTCCTAACTTCAAAAAAGTACTTGGCTGCCTATAAAGCATTTTCATACACCCAAAAATCATGGAAGGCATTACAGGAATGCAAGTCTTATTTTACTTTCAGACAGTGTATTCAGGGATCTAAAATAGGTACAGATTACTAAGATGGTCTGGATGGAGGTACTAAAAGGATCTGAAAGCAATGGGAAGAATTTCAAAGTTAATTCCGGGGCTACATGGCGTTTGGACAGCATGAAGCTAATGAGGGGTATAAGTGATGATGCTTGGTGCAATATTTTGAATGAGTTGAAACATAAATGACGAGAATCATATTAAAATAAATCAAAGGGCTGGATTTTCAGTGCTGTGGGGATTGAGTTGAGAGATTTCACAACTTGGCAGATATAAAGGGCTACAGTACACATAGCCTTTGCTTGGGGGAGGCAGGGACAGAATGATGTGGAGCCAATTGATCCCAGAAGCAGTGTGGAGGTGGCCCCAGGAGTGAGCGGGTACCGAGGAACGCTGTTTGGAAAGCCCACTACTTTTCTGGGACTGAGCTGCTTTCGGGGCTGTTGGAACATCCATTGCTCACATACCTTAACTCCTGTGCCACCCCATCCTCCCATCATCTCATACACCCATACCACCTCCATTGACACTCACCCAGTATCTGCTACACACAGAGCTCATGAGCCATGTGGAGATCAAAAAATTTAAATGTGTAACCATCAAATAGAGTCCTTATGCACAAAATTGATATGCGTCAGGATTGCAGGGAGGTAGGGGGGAAACACTCATTCATACAACCCATTTAAAGATTGTACATTGCAAATGGTCAGTTAGGAAAAACAAATTTCTATTCGGCAACCACAAAGACAGGTAATCCTTTAATTACCTCTTAAAACTGTCAGTCAAATGGGAAATAACTGTTTTTGTCCTTTTGAAACTCAGTCAAGAATCGGTAATTACCTCTGCTTTAAGAAATTGTTGGAAAATGTCAACAATAAATTCTACTGAAACTTCAGGAAAAGATGACCATGGTTATTTTGCCAAGATACACCAGATGGACTGCCAATCAAAGCAATCCAGCAGCGTGTGCATTCTATTCCTCTAACCATAATGGAAGCACTTGTCCTTATTTTTGAACAGCAGAGGATTCAAATAACGTTAAATCATGACATGCAAACTGATCTAATCTACTCGTTAAGTGCATTTATATTGTATCTATACATGTGATACCCACCTGACTGCAAAAGTGGTGTCTGTCTAAATTCAGCACTATTTCCAAATGGCCTGGCTGAGATGAAATTTCCTGGCTGTGTGAAACACCTTGGTCCCCTTGTTCCTACTGGCAAAGATCATATCAGCCAGAAGCAATACCTCCGTAACCATGTCTTACCACCATGTCTCCAGACTAGAATACTCCAGAGTTCAGGTGAGGTATGGATTAAGGTTTCTGTGATAATAACAGTGGAGGTGTCAGCGGTGGGTAGGGGGACGGGGTGGGCAGAGAATGAAGTAGAGCCAGAAAAGTAGCACAATGCCAATTGTCTGCATATTATTCAGAACATAGGCAATTTCCTGTTAAGTGGTAGCATCCTGTTTATGTTAATACCGTCCATCATGGAAAAGGTAACATACAATTAGAATCAGAACTTTACATTTGCTGGAGTTTTCTTTTTCTACTCACAGAATGCTAATTATATCTCTTCACAGAAATTCATTAGGACATGTTATCATCCTGTTTCACTGCCAATCGTAAGGAGCTTGTAGCTACTCTCTGTTATTATGGGTCGCTATGCAGAAAACAAGTCAAAGGAAAAGGATTGAAAATTGCTTACTAAATAATGGTGCATTTTTATTGCTGTAAACTGCTACTGCAGCGATCCAACCTCCTTTGACATTATAGACTTTAGTTGGCCGCAAGAAACAATTGCATTTATACAGCGTATTCCACAACCTGAGAATTGCGCTGAAAGCACTTTCATAGCCAATGAAATGCTCTTTGAATTGTAGCAGCTGTCAAAAATGAAGATGTTCCAGTCTATTACACACTGATGCGTTAATGAATAAATTGCGTATTTCCGTGAAGTTGAGAGAAAGGTTTTGGTCATACACCATGGGTCCTACTGACTCATCCTTTCCCTGCAGCCCTCCAGTGTTCCTTTCAGATAATTACTATCTAATCAGGACTAAATGTGCCTCCACCACACTCTCGGATTCTTATAGCACAAGAGATCACCATTGTTCATAGAATCAGAGAATCCCTACAGTGTAGGAGCAGACTATTCAGCCCCTCCAAGTCCATACCGACCCTCCAAAGACCATCCCAGCCAGACCCAATCACCTACCCTATCCTTGTTACCCTGCATTTCCAATGGCTAATCCACCTAACCTGCACATCCCTGAACAATGTGGACAACTTAGCATTCTGTTGCCATTTTGTTATCAATCGTCATACCTTAAGCTGCTTCCTTAAATGACTCGGGTCATCACACACAGATACAGCTGCCATCATTATTCTAAATGGAGCGATGCAGCCAACTATCACCTGACAAGCACAGTACAAAAGAACCTCAATCCAGGTGATCAAATTAACAAAAGTGACAACGATACAGGAAGCTACCCATAATATGAACCTGTCCCTGACAGCACCATAACCAGATATCAGTGAATTCTATTTCATGGTTCTCCTGCATCCTTTCATAGTGTACTTTCTCCACGAACCCATCAATTCTTCTCTGTGAAAGTCTCTATTCCAACTCAGTTTATAAAGTAGTCCACCTCTTAAAAAGCCTTTTGGTGAAAAAGGAAATCTTCGAATCTCCCTTTCTTTTCTTCTGATAATAAATCTGAATTGCACCACATGACAAAGTTACAGAAACAAAGCATTTACCTCTATCCTTTCACCCCGCTCAAGTTAGCTAATGTTCACTAATTCACATTCTGCAATCAAACCTTCGTTTTCATAAGTGTCACCTCTTGGTCCTGAAATAAGACAACCTTTAGACAACCAAACTGGGCATCAAATTCTTAAATTTTACTCAGTTCAGGAACTCTATATTTGGAATCCACCAACTATCAGTGACAGTCTGCTGCAGTAATCATCTTCTGCAAGCAGTCCACTGGTCACCTCCCTGAACAATCTGTGGCACCTTGTCAATAAATTAAATGGGTTCAACTCTTTGACTGAAACACATATTGAGTGTAATGGCTTTTGTAGTCACATCAAGCAATTGACCACTGTCTGATGGATGAGGTCATCAACTTACTTTATTAGCATAATTTAGCAGAAGCAAAAGTGATTATATTCGTCTGTAAACAAGGTCACACATTGCTTCATCTGTCAGTCCCAGAATAATGCAATTAACACGTGCTCCAAGCTCACTTAGATAGCGATCAGCAGCTTTTATAGAGCAACCATCTGTTTTTGTTTTCTTAACTACACCATATAGCAGTGTCTGTTAGCCCAAGGATAATTGCCCTGGGAATTTCAATGTTCAAATCTAAAATAAAATCAAGTATCACATCAAGTCACAGAATACAAGGCCACGTAGAGACTAGCACAGCTGCACTCTATTTCCACCAGATAACCTGCTATTCAAAACATAGCCACAGAATCGTAGAATTCCTACAGTGTGGCAACAGGCCTATAGAGTCCATAATGATCCTCCAAACATCATCCCACCCAGACCCACCCTATCCTTGTAACCCTGCATTTACCATGGCTAACTACCTAGACTGCGTTCCCCTCCACACCATGGGTAATTTAGCATGGCCAATCCACCTAATCTGCACATCTTTGGGGCGGCACAGTGGTTTGTGTGGTTAGCTCTGCTGCCTCACAGCACCAGGGAACTGGGTTCGATTCCAGCCTTGAGTGACTGTCTGAGTGGAGTTTGCACATTCTCCCCACCTTTGTGTTGGTTTCCTCCAGGTGCTCCAGCTTCCTCCCACTGTCCAAAAATGTGCAGGTTAGATGAATTGGCCCTGCTAAATTGCCCATAATATTCAGGGATGTGTAGGTTAAATGCATTCGTTAGGAGAAATGTAGACTAATAGGGTCAGAGAATGGGTCTGGGTAGGTTACTCTTCAGAGGGTCAATGTGGACTTGTTGGGCCAAATGGCCTGTTTCCACCCTGTGGGGATTCTATGTGGGAGGAAACTGGAGCACAGAGGGGAAATCCACACAGACACGTAGCAAATGTGCAAACTTCACAAAGACAGTACCTGAGGGTAGAATCAAACCAGGGGCCCTGTCTAGTACCCAACTAAACACTGGAAGATTGAAGCCATGGAGTTTGGATCCTGATCTATTCCCCCACACTGGCAACAGTCTGAAATTGAACTAGTTTGTTCACAATCTTGGTGGTATATTTGATCCTGGGATGCACTGCCCAACCTCCTGGGTAACACATTTCTATCTCTCTAACATGGACCTCATCCCTCTCAGCTCATTTGCTGCTGAAACAACCCCATTCATAGTTTTGTTATCTCTAGACTCAACTACTCCAACACACAGGTGGCTGGTTTCCTACATTTTATCCTGTGAATTTGAAGTCATCCAAAACCCTGCTGTAGATGTCTTGACTCACAGCAAGCCCCATGCCCCTTTCACTCCTGTGCCAGTGGAATGATAATGGCTCTTGGTCACAGAATCATTATTTTCACAGGAGGCCACTCAGCCCATTGTGCCTGCACCAGCCCTTCCAACGAGCATCGTTATCTAGTGACAACCTCCCAATTTTTTTCTGCACCCTTGCACACTATTTTGATCCAAATAATCATCTTGAATGCCTCAAGTGATCAAGCAAAGCCTTGATTTTAAATTCATATTCATTTGCCGCAACTCTCTGGGGTATCTGCAATCTCTGATTGTGACCTCTTGTGTACTCCCAACTACTCCAGCACTGGGGGATGCGCTTCCAGTTGCCGAGGTTCTAAGCTCTGGCTTTCCTTCCTCTAACTCCCCTTTCTCCTTCAAGGCAACCATTAAAACCTATCTCTTCGACAAAGCCTTTCATTACCTTTACTTAATACTTCCTTAACCAAAAAAAAAGCAAAAGAACTGCAGATGCTGGAAATTGTAAACAAAACAAACTACAGGAACCCTCCTTCACTGAATCGTTTCAGTTCAACCTTTGACTTGGGTAACGAATATACAGAGACTGAAGTCCAGGGTGTGTTGCTGCAGCCTAGGTATTCTGGGCAATCACCCAAAGGGTATACTCAAGTTGTGGTTACCACTTGTAAATGATTACAAGTTTATCCAGGGGCTAATAGTGAGGTGTTGTATTCTAATTTTATAACAGAATCTCTGTTGCGAGCACTGTATTGTAAGGCTGGGAATTGAGCTGTTAGATAAACCTCGTGAATGACTAACCAGAATATTTTGGGTTTTTAAGTAGTTGTTTGCCTGTTCTAGGATCCATTTCTAGGATTGAATTTAAGAGAAAGAGCGATACCTATACTGGACAGTTTTAAATCTTAAATGTTAGACTTACACAGCACAAACGTTCAGATTCATTGTGCTGCCTCTGCTTAAATAAACGTTGTTCGGAATGAACCATGTTCCTAACTCCATCTTGTTTCTATCCCCATCACTAATAGGCTTTCTGCAAATAGATTTCAATATTCCTGGGGACTTGTGATGAGTCCAACAATAAGACACATTGTTGGTAATGAGTCAATGTGAGATACATATGCTTGCCGACAAAATATATTTATATAGGACCTTTAAATGTACGAAGATGTCCCAAATATTTCACTGGGGTTTTATAAGGTAAACTGACACTGGGTCACGTAAAGTGATAATTGGGCAGGTGACCAAAAGCAGAGTCGAGAGAGGTAGGTTTCAAGAAATGACTTGAATGACTCAACATACCCGACAAAAATGCTAGAATTCTTTGAGGAGGTAACAAGCAGGATAGGTAAAAGGGGAAGCAACGCATGTAATGCGTTTGGATTTTCAGAACTTCTTTGATAAGAATGACACATTTGGCTACTGAGTAAAATAGAAGCCCATGTTCGAGGTAACATATTAACTTCAAGAGAATTAGCTAACTAATACAGGACAAAGTTGGGATGAGGAGGGACATTTTCAAAATGCCAAATCATGGTGCCACACAGATCAGTGCTGGGGCCCACAATCATTTACAATATATATTTATGACTCAGGTGGGGAAAGTGAATGTGCTACAGCCAAGTTTTTGGATGACAAAACTAGATGGGAATGCAAGTGGTGAGGATGACACAAGAGTTTGCAGGAAGACGTAGGCAAGTTAAGTGAGTTTGCAAACACTTGGCAGATAGAATATAATGGAGAAATGTGAAGTTATACATTTTGACAGGCAGAAGGAAAAAGGTGAATATGATTGAAATGGAGAAAGACTGCAGAAAGCTACAGAACAGGGGTATTTGGGATCCCTCGTCCATCAATCACAAAAAGCTAGCATCCAAGTTCAGCAGGTAATAGGGAAGACAAATGGGATGTTGGCCTTTATTTCAAAGTGAATGGAGTATAAAAGTAGGAAGGTGTTGCTAAAACGGTACAAGGCTTTCGTCTACCACAGCTAGAATAATGCGAGCAGTTTTGTGCTGAAGGAAAGATATACTGGAGGTACACAAGACTGATGCCAGGTATGGAGGGTCTGTTTTATTAGAATTCTCATTAGAATTCAGAAGCACAAGAGCTGACCTTATTGAAACATACAAGATTCTTATAGGACTTAATAGAGTAGATATGGAAAGATTATTTCCTCTTGTGGGAGTGTCTTGGAACCTTTAGACCTGAGAGGGCATAATCTCAGAACAAAGGGTCACACTGTGGTTTCATGGTCACATTAGCCTCTGAGTTCCAGATTTTTATTAAATTTGACCCCGAGTCCCTGGTACATTACTGGAGTCTCTGGCTTAACAATCCAACAATAATACCACTCGGCCATCGTCTCCCCAGTACTGAGGAAGGGCCGAGTGGAGATTCTTCCATTGGGGAAACCAGCCTGACATGGCTCATGACTCTAATCCTGCTCCACCTCACTGCTCGCCTCCCAGAGACCAAGTAAATACAGCCCCACACTCCTGTGCTGTATTTAAACTTCCAGATCAACTACTCAGCAGCTGTATCCTAAAATAAACTCACCAAAACTTCATGCTATCCAGTAGGTATTCAGCATTGTGTCACAGAATATTCAACAATCCTCTTGGAGCCACTGACCCCACGAAGGGAAAAAGAAATCACTGGACAAGTTTTAACTTTTTATATCTTTCACTCAATATTCACATGAACCCAGGCTTCATCACATATCAACTCATTTGAGAAATAGACAGGAAAACAGAAATACACTCAAACTACACTGTGTTAGCATTACAATATTGCCAGAAAGAAGCTGGTTAAATAACACAGCAGCTTTCCGTCAGAATGTAATTGAGGGCACATTTCTTACTGTGGCGTTAGACCATGAAATACAGTTTTTAAAATCAGTTTCACCTGGCTTCATTCATCGATATTAATGGCACAAATGCCTCCATGATCTTGCCTGATCTTTGTCATTTTTCCCCAGCCCCACTTCAAATGAAAAGCACGGAATGATTATTTATACTGCAATGAACATACAGCACATGACTCCTGTTGATGTGGGCTTCACAGCAGTCTGAGAAACCCTTACACGGGCTGCTACAAACCTGAATCACTGGGACTGGGAACAGGAAGCAGAACAGGGAAGTGATGCGCTAATATTTCAGCCCTGCAGTCATTCCCTTGGGATTTGTTTATCGAGTTTTGCAAATACTAATTTGTAATATCACATGTTGTATGTAAAACATGTTAAGCTTCCACTCTGGGAACTATAGACCCATGAAAAAAAAGTAACTTCTGGCTTGCAACATGGAAATCACACACAGCGAGGCCTGGTCTACTTCACGACATGCAGCAACCACCTGTGTTCAGGAAATGAATGGGATCCAGCCGATTAAGCCTGCTCTGCTATTAATAAAGTTCACAGCTGATCAAATACTTCAGTGCCATTTACACACACTATCCCCAAGACCCTTTACATCAGAAATTATAGAGTCATAGAAATATACAGCACAGAAATAGATCCTCCAGTCCAACTCGTCCCCACCAACCATACATCCCAATCTGACCTAGTCCCACTGTTAACACCTGGCCCACATCCCTCTAAATTCTTCCTATTCATATACCCATCCAGATGCCTTTTAAATGTTGTAATTGTACCAGCCTCCACCACTTCCTCTGGCAGCCCATTTCACATACGTACCACCCTCCGCGTGAAAAGGTTGCCCCTCAGGTTCCTTTTAAATCTTTCCTCTCTCACCATAAACCTACGCCCTCTAGTTTTGGACTCCACTACCCTGGGAAAAAGACCTTGAGTATTCACCATGATTTTACAAACCTCTATAAGGTCACCCCTCAGCCTCCAACGCTCGAAGAAAAACAGCCCCAGCCGATTCAATCTCTCCCAAAAGCTCAGACCCCTCAACCCTGGCAACATCCTTGTAAATCTTTTCTGAACCCTTTCAAGTTTAACAATATCTGGCATGGAGACCAGAACTGAATGCAGGATTCCAAAAGTGACTGAACCAATATGCTGTTAAGTTGCAACATGACCTCCCAACTCCTATACTCAACACACTGACTAATGGAGGCAAGTGTGCCAAATGCCTTCTTCACCTCCACTTTCAAGGAACTATGCACTCCAATCTCTCTTTGTTTGGCAACATTCCCCAGGGCCCTCCCATTTACATGTAAGGCCTACCCTGATTTGTCTTACTAAAATGCAACACCTCACATTCATCTAACTAAAATTCCATCTGCCACCCCTCAGCCTATCAGCCCATCTGATCAATTTCTCCCTGAAACATATGTGAAGACTGAGCTTCCAGCATCATCAGAAGTAGGAAATTTCAAAGGTTCAGGACCCTCTGATTAACAAAATTTCTCATCTTGGTGCTAAATGGCAGCCCCTTTAATTTTTAAATAACACCCTCTGATTCTAAACCCCCAAAATCTTACCTGCATCTACACTGGCCATCCCTTGGAAGCATTTTGTCTGTTTCAGTGAGATTACCTCTCACCTTTGCCAAATCTCTCCTCACCAGACGGTCCCACATCACAGGGACAGGTCTGATGAACCTTCATTGCACATTAATGGGCAGGGAGCAAAGGAATACAGACCCTTAGAAAATAGGCGGCAGGTTTACACAGAGGATCTGGATTGACGCAGGCTTGGAGGGCCAAAGGGCCTGATCCTGTGCTGTAATTTTCTTTGTTCCTTTATAGCAATAACATCTTTCCTGAAGTAAGGAGACCTAAACTGCACACTATAATCCAAGTACCATTCTACCCAACCTCCTACACAATAGCAAGACCACGCTACTCCAGTACTTAGATCCCCTTGTGGTAAAAGGTCAACATACTATGATTATTTACAGTACAAAGATGTGAATTTCAATATCAAAGCACTGCTGAACCAGGAGTCAATCTAAGTCAGGAAGTACATGAGCAACATGAATGGAATTTGACAAGAGTTGGGATACGGGCAAGGTTTTGGCTAAGTTCAGGAATACAGAGGGTGAAAGGTAGGTGTGTCAGCCAGAG
Source organism: Chiloscyllium plagiosum (assembly GCF_037043375.1). Classification (NCBI taxonomy): domain Eukaryota; kingdom Metazoa; phylum Chordata; class Chondrichthyes; order Orectolobiformes; family Hemiscylliidae; genus Chiloscyllium; species Chiloscyllium plagiosum. The sequence continues at coordinate 45,169,876 of NW_028270159.1, forward strand.
GCAAGAAGTGACCATGGAAATATAAATCCATAGCTCACTCTAATGGGGATACAATGGACATGCCTTTACTCAGCTTTGTGAAAGTAAATGTTAAAAGCTCTGACATTAAGGACTTTGATGATAGTCACAACAGTGGCAAAACATTAAATTTACTGGCACATTATTTAATAGGATGTTGCTACCAGTGTCCATTTTAAATCTATATTAGGCACGTGAGGTGAGAGAGATTCCAAAATTTGGTTAACAAAGCCCAGTAGCCTGAGCCTGCAACTACCCAGTGACGATTTGCAAAAATAGAATGGAAAATAACAAAAGAAAGAAATACCAAAAAATCCTGCAAGTGGCAAATAAAGGCCCCGCGGTTTACATTTAAATATAAACCGAGCTGTTCTGGCCATCAGGCTAGAGGAAGGATGTGACTGCAGAGGAGACTCACCAAGGTGCTGCCTGGGATGGAGCATTTCAGCTCTGAAGAGAGACTAGATAGGCTGAGGTTATTTTCCTTCGAGCAGAGAAGGTTGAGGGGGGGGACCTGATTGGAGTGTATATGATTATAAAGGGTGTACTGAAAGTACCTGCTTCCCCTTAGTTGAAGAGTCAATCACAAGGGGGCAGAATTTTAATGTGAAGGGCAGCAAGTTGAGAACGGATTTGGGGAAAACCTTTCTTTAAACCCAGGAAGTGGCAGGAATCTGGATGAGCACTTGAAATGTCATAACATTCAAGTCCATTGGTCAAATGCTCGGAAGTGTGGTTAGTGTGGATAGGTTGGTGCAGACTTGATGCTGTCTGACTCTGACTCACGACGAGACAAAGCCGTCAAAAACAACATTTTTGCGCGTCTCACCTGATAAAGTCTACAAGAAACTTTTTCTGATCTGTGCTGAATCGCTGATCTCAGATCAGACTCTTGTATTTAAAGAGCCGTCAGTGTTATGCTCCACGAATCAAAAAAAGTGACACTAAAATCTTAAATTCAAGCAAATCAAGTTAAATTTCGGTCATCTCAACTATTTAAATGGAAAAAATGACAGATTGAGTAATTACAGGTGAGTCAGCATATACTCAGTGATAGTAATTATTGGAAAATTTCTGAGGGACTGTATAAACCTTCATTCAGAAAGACATGGATTAATCAAGGAGAGTGAGCACGGATTTATTCACGGAAGGTCATGTCTGACATTCTTTATTGAAAGGAATTAACAAGGAACAGCAATGAAGGCAATGTGTTTGATACAGCTTAAATGTATTTTAGCAAGGCCCCACATTCAAAGGTGGTCAGAAAAATAACAAGGGACCATGGCAAATTGGATCCAAAAGTGTTTCAGTGATAGGAAGCAAAGGACAATAACGGTTTCGACTGTTTCCAATGGGGTTCGACAGAGTTCAGCAGCATGCCCCTAGTTTGTGGTGTATTATATATTGGCTCCGTCACAGTATCACACAGTCAAGATCTACCTCAAGTGCTCATTCGGGGCTCCAAGAACAAATGAAATTGTGACAGGAGCGAACATAGTGAGCAGGAAATACCAGGTTGAAAGTGAACAGATTTACTTTATCACTGCAGGAGGACTGCAAAACTGAAAATCAACAATAAAAAGAACACCAACCACATTATAAATGAGGCTCAAAATACTTAATTTCATCAAATGGGCAGCATTTGAAGGTTTGCTACAACACCTCTGTCTAAGAGCAGCCAAATAAGTACTGTGCATCAGCTACCAATGTTTCCCTCTAAGGAGAAACATTGAAATTCAGAGTAGGAGCACGCCAAGAAATAATTTGCTTGCAGCCTGCTATAGAAATAGCAAAAGACCGTTATCTCAATATACTGACATTTTTAAATTCCAATCAGCAGCAGTTTTAATGCAATTAATTAACAAGTGGCATGAACAAAGGAGTTATAGAATTAGAGACTTTTGTAAGCACACTACTCTGTTGTAAGTCACCTAACCATATAACAATGCCACACATTGTTGGACAGTACATTTGGATTGGTTCAGGCTTGGAAAGCCAAAGGGCCTGTTCCTGGGCTGTAAATTTTTCTTTGTTTTCCTCTTTGCTACATGGAATACAGAGAGACATAGCCAGAAATGTAGACATTCTTACTCAGGGGCTAACCAAGTTCCTAGCTGACTCATTATGGGAGTGTAAATTAGATAAGAAGTGGAACAAAAACTAGGTACAACATGTAGGAGAGGAACTCTCTCCAAAATGCTGAAAACCTACACAGAACAGGACTTTTTTGTCTTGCTTAGGTCACTCGGTAACAGTGGCCATTTTGGTTTGTCAGCCAAGAACAATTTTAAAAAAACCAGTCGACTAGACCAAGAAACAGACGCCATCTCAGAAGACAACTCCTCTCCAGAGAGATAATGGGTGGGGGGGGGTGGGGAGAGAAAGAGAAAGAGAGAAAAAGAGAGAGGAAAAAAAAGAGAAAGAGAAAAAGAGAAAGAGAGATCTTAAAACTAGTAGTTTATTGTAAGGTAAACGGATACCCAAAATGCCATACTTAGAGCCAGAAACCTGGAACCATCTTTCCCTCCCAAAATCTTTTGACTTTATCAATTTACATTAACTTGAGATTTTACATTTAACTTTTTAAACTTTAGATTTTGATTTTATTGCCATGAGTACTCAAGCACAGAAGTACAGGAAGTACAGCAGAAAGTGTCTAATGTCACCACACGATGTGCCATCTTAGGTACCAATGTACAAAAAAAAACTTAGGTACAAAGTATTCAGAGAAACAGAGTTAAGATGATAAGCATTACTTTAGGGAATAAATATAAAAATAAAGTAGTAAGATAAGAGTTAACATTAAAGTCTTTTTTTAAATACAAAATCTTGGCTGCTGGTCACTTTAACTTGAGTCTTTACAAACAAAAAGGAGCCAACACGAGCTACAGTTCACAGACCACGTAGCGAGATACACATGGTAGTTGTGACTCTGGCCTTAACTGCAAAAATACTTTCCAACTCTAAATCTTCCCATGCAGTGAATGAATAATTTCGCACAGATCAATACCATAACCAATGTAAAATAAATCCTCGCCCATAATGGGTTTGCAGAAGAGTTCCTGTATTCTCTTACTGCAAGAATACCCACATATAAAAAGGGAGAAATTCTTGTCTCAGTCAAAATGGATTGCTCAGCCTTATTAGTAAAATGGGACAATTCAAATACAAACAGGAAGACACTCTGATGTACTTATGTAAGGTATTATTTGTCTGGTAGCATGCAAAACAATACTCATCACTGTATCTCTGTACATGTAACAATAATAAATCAAATCAGAAAGGAGACCAGTGCTGTGATTGAAACGTAGACACTCCTATTTTGTTTCCGACAGGTGTATACTCTATGTAAGCAACATACTTTTGTTCATACATCTGCATCATCCCAGTACTCCCAAACAGGTACTGGTTGCTGGAACTAATTTGGTCAACTGGACATTTCATTCTTATTTCCCTTACCTCCTTCAAGTTAATATTTGATCCCAGCAAGAGTCCAGCTGTTTCATTGGACATTGTCAAGTTGTGCATCAAGAAGTTTTGAAGTTCATCCTGGTCCTTTACAACTGATCCAAGAGTGAACCCTAATAAAATACAACAGCACAGGCAAAAATAATTAAATTCAAGGCATTCAGCTCTGGAAGTTGCTGTATATTTAGAACAAATTCAGAATTCAATTTAGAACTGTCACAAAGCTAGTCCCTGTTTTTTCTGAAAGCTGTTCCTTGGCTCAAGCGTCCTTGATTTTTTTTTAAGAGGGGTAATAAACCAGGCCATGCTCCAATCAGTCTGGTTTGGTACAGAGGTGCAAAGACTTTTGAGAGGCGTTTTGTTTATGTGTAAACAGATGAGACTTCAGGCCAAAGTGGTCATGTTTTGGAAGTGACCTGTATAATGAAAAGGGTGCAGTCAGCTGTCTAGCTGAGCAGTTTAGTTCAGTCCTGAACTGATTGGGAGTTCAACAGGGAGCTGTGTAGAAACACACTCTCTCTCTCTCTCTCCGCCCTTCAACTTCAACCTGTAAGCATGTGTTCCATTTATACTGACTTTTAAAGAGAGTTTGCTTATTGGGACTGTTGTGTATATTCGGAACAGCATAGTTAAGTCTGGTTTGGATAGACTGAGTTCTGTAGGGATTCTTTATTCTGTTCTTGGTGTTTCATTGTGTAATTTTGTGAATACATTTTTGTCTGTTTTAAAATCTAGTAGTCAACCTCGTTAACTTACTCTGGGTAATTTTCACTGTACACTTACCGAAACAAATCGCAAAGTTATGGTCTGGGCTGCCTGCTGAAGAATGTTTGAGTGGTCTGGCCTAGTCCATAACAGAACTTTCTTCAGGATGCAGAGGAGAGACATCTTCAGTTCTACTGCATTAATTCTCACATCTCAATTAGCTGTACAACAGTTTTCAAGCCTTGAGAGTGACTACTGATATCAGGGAGTTTCAAAAGCCCTGTATACAAAGGTAGGCATCTCAGCTGAAGGCAAAAAGGGACCAAGGAAACATGAAAATCCCAACAACTGAAAATATCAGCACTTGAGAGAACTTGCTTTTTTAGAAGCCCTATTTTTTCTCAAATTCATTCATGAGATGAGGGTCTCACTGGTCAGCATTTATTTCCCATCCCAGACGGTAGTTTAGAGTCAACCACATGTTGCTATGGGTCTGGAGTCATATGTAGACCAGAGCAGGTAAGGATGTCAGTTTCCTTCCCTAAAGGACATCAGTGAACCCGATGGGTTTTTCTGACAATTGATAATGGTTTCATGATCATTATTAGACTCTTAATTCTGCCATTGTAGGTTATGGACCTGGGTCTCCAATATATCATCTGGGTCTCTGGATTAACAATTCAGCGATAATATCACTAGGCCGTTACCTTCTCTTCCAATCATGGTATACAAAGGATGTGATTGTAGTAGAGAGGATGATAGGAGATTTAGCTGGATCTGTATGGGATGGAGGGTCCGAGATAAGCTGAAACATTGGTTAGTCTCAGTTTATTTTTATTACATCAGCTAAGATTGAGAGGGGATGTGATAGAGTTGCACAAGATTACGAGGGACACAGATAGGGGGGTAGGAAAGTAATTTTTCCATTAATAGAGGCATTAATAACCAGGGGATCATAGAGTTAAATTAAGAGACGGCACATCAAATGGTGTATGGAGGAGAATCTTTTTTCACTCGGAGACTGATGGGAGTCTGGAAACTCACCGTTTGAAAAAAAAAAAGGGATTGAGTCAGAAATTCTTGAAATATTTAAGCAATATTTAGATTTTCACTTCATTGTCATAACCTCCGGGGCTACGGGCCAAGAGCTGGAAATTAAGATCAGTGCATTCAGATCTTTCTTGACAAGGACAGACACAATAGGATGAATAGCCTATGAAGGGAGATCACAGAGTTAACAGTGATCACAGAGTTAACAGTGATCACAGAGTTAACAGTGATCACATAATTATTTTCAAATTAATCACAGATACAGAACAAATCAAAAGTAACCATGAGCAAGTGCTGAAGAGCTGACCCCAATGATTTCAGAAGGGATCTTATATAGGCAGATCAGAAAACATGATTCCAAAGTAAAGCAGTTATTGGACACGGGAACTCAGAGCAGTAATAGGCAACTCAACCTATTTTGCCACTTAATACTGATCTCATCTCGGCCTCAATCCCACTGTGCTGCGAGCTCCCTCGAACCCTTTAACTCCATTGCTGGAGACCAGAACAGATTTCATGTAGTGCTACTGTAACGGCAAATTCCCATGGAACAAGTTACATTGAAGACCATTGAAACAGATACCATTAACAAGCTGCAGGTAGGTTTAAAGACTGGAGAGGGCACAAAACAAAAACAAAGAACTACAGATGCTGTAAGTCAGAAACCAAATCAGAAATTACTGGAAAAGCTCAGCAGGTCTGGCAGCATCGATGGAGAGAATGCAGTATCAACATTTCTGGTCCAATGATCCATTTTAATTATCTACAATCACTTTATAAAAATTAAAATAGTTGGGGCCCTCTTGTGACACAGTGGTAGTGTCCCTACCCCTGCTTGGGTTCAGGTCAGGTCTGCTCTAAAGGTGCGTAATTAAAATCACTGAACAGGTTGATTAGAAAACTAAGTTAAATAATAAATAAAAATAATTTCGATGATGTAATTGCCTTTTTCTGTCTCAAATAAAATCTCAGTATTATCCAGTAGCCTCAGGTTTCCTTTTCTCTCAGTCAGAGTGTGAGAAGAGCAGGAGGGACTTCCCCTCAGTGGCAAGTTGGGGTTTCCTGTGATCATATTATTCTCAGTTCATTACATATTCTTGCATGGGTAAAATGTCAAGCTTATTGGGTAGGAGGTTCAGAAGCCCTTCGGGATCTTCCAGGCACCAACATCTAGGCGCCATATTGAAAAAACACCTGGACACAGAATGGCATTCTATAACCTCTACTCATTACCCCACCCACCTCCAGAGATGTCAGAGACCCAACCCAAATCAATGCCATGATTTAGCGACATCTCTTTTGCACCCTCCTCCACCCACTTGAAGGCTGTCCAGGGGAGAAGGGAAGTTCATTTTCCTGTGGATGGAAATAAAGAGGTCACTGCATCTGATAAAGGTGAACTGATCAGGGGTGGCTATGGAAATCAGCACCCAAAGGTGGCTCTGGAAGTTAGCACCCAAGGAGTGGCTCAAAAGAATCTTCTCTAGTGTCGCAAGAGAGTGACCAATCTGTCACAATCTGGCAGGGTAGGTATCATGGCCTACTCATGTGTGACAATCTGATGATGGAAACTCTCACACCAGAGGACTGTCACACACAAAATTGGGAGCCAGGCACTGTCAAATAACTTGTTTGAAATCAATGTCGGTCATTTCATTGCAGCTGTCAATGTACTCCTGCTGGTGTTAGTGTGTTACTGGCTACACACCAGCCAGGGTTCACATTCAAAACATCAAAGGAGCTACAACACACCGCAGCTCACATGCTATCAGCCCACTGACGATTCCTCAAAACCGGAGACAGCAAACATTGGATAGCTTTTCACAAAGGCTTCCACGGGATAAGAACATAAAAAGAATGGCCTTTTGTGTTCCAATTCTCTTGCCTACTCCATTCAGGTTTCTGGTGTGCACTGTCTTGCTTGGATAGGTTTGTTGACCTGGTCAGACCCTAACACAAACACCAAACACCTCAAACGAAGCATTTAGAAACAAGAAGCTAGACTGCACATGATTGAGACATCCCAATCAGCATGGAGAGGCTTCAGCCTGAACAGGAAATGCTCACACAGAGAAAAGCCTTGGTTTGGGAAGGAAGCAGCTAACTGAAAAAATATATACACAGCAAAACTTAGAATAAAAGTCTGTCCTTCTAAAAAGGCAAAGTTTGTGAGAAGATTTGTAGCTCGGGTGCTCATTGTTGTGGTTCTGTTTGCCGAGCTGGGAATTTGTGTTGCAGACGTTTCGTCCCCTGTCTCGGTGACATCCTCAGTGCTTGGGAGCCTCCCGCAAAGCGCTTCTGTGATGTTTCCTCCGGCATTTACAGTGGTTTGAATCTGCCGCTTCCGGTTGTCAGTTCCAGCTGTCTCATCCACAGATTCAATCAATAAGTACATCGACCTGGACCCAATATACCGACAACTGCAACAGACAGCTGGAACTTACAACCGGAAGCGGCAGATTCAAACCACTGTAAATGCCGGAGGAAACATCACAGAAGCGCTTCACAGGAGGCTCCCAAGCACTGAGGATGTCACCTATACAGGGGACGAAACGTCTGCAACACAAATTCTAAAAAGGCATTCCAGCCCTTGTATGTAGTGCTGTAATATCAGCCAATTGCAAGTGCATAGTAGGAAACAGTTATACATCAGCTCAGTTTCAGATAACATCAATATTTACTCAGTGTCTGCACATTCCTACATATTATCTTGCATATAGCTCAATCCCTGATATTTGGCCTCAAAATCCTTCAGTTTCCCATTACCTTGCGCTAGTTCTGGGAATGAGGTATTGTGTTAATTTAAACATCATAAATATTGGTGGATAGCTTGGGAAAGCCGTTCTTGCTGAATTCAGGAACGTGGCCAGACTCACCATGAGCAATCCAAAAGACCTTTGGATTTTAACTCGCTGGAGCACGGCTCAGATTAAAAACAAAAATCAACTCCTTACCTTTTGCCAAAAGACATTTGCTCTCAAAAACTGAACTTTCACATGGATATATACAGTATCCTCATGCAAAAATGAGAATATAGAATTTGTGACAAAATGGATGCAAGGTTAAGGATGATGATTCATCAGAGAGGCATTTGTCTATTTCACATTGCATTTTGTGAACACATTTCTTTTGAGTTTTTCTCCAAGGGCCATAAATCAATGCAATCCCACAATTACTTGAAGTATGTGACTTTGCACCTTTGTTTGCCTTTTCTCCCCTGCTATAGCTCTCACATTTTACATCTCAGTGAGGGTCTCCATTAGATAAGTGCTGGGTTTTTTTTATTTTTACCTTTACTGTTGTTAAAGTGGTTCTCCACTGAGCTCGGATCATTATTCATTGATTCCAGGTGACGACGTAGAGACTCCAGCTCTTCTTCAAGACCTCGACGATCAGGATCAAACAAATTACTCTCTTCCACAACCTCATTGATTCGCTCAAGGAGTTGGGTGACCCTTTGGAGAAAAAAAGTAGCAATCAAGGTGAAAATTCACAAACTAATAGTGGGCACAAACTCCGACTCAGTGAAATATTCACACCAACTTTCCTGCCTTGAAGACAAACGCCTCAGAAACTTTTTCCTTATTCTTTCATGGAATAAAAGCTGATACAGACAAATTCCAGCTTTGTTCTCCATCTCGAATTTCTCTATCTCTCTAACCCATTTCAGAGAACATTTACGAGTTGAGTGAGTTTGCTGTGAGTTTGAAGTCACTTGTCATTTTGCAGGAGAGTTTGGCATATTCCATTCATTGAAAGGATATTAGAGAACAGATAGGTTTCTCATTAACATCAATTCCAGGTTCGTTAACTGAACTTAAATTTCACAGGCTGCCTTGGTCGGATTAGAATCCATGTCATCAAAGACCCATCCCAATTCTAATCTCTGCCAATCTCTCCCATCAGGCAGAAGACACAAAAGCTTAAACACAATCACCAACAGGGTCAAGAACAGCTTCTTCCCCGCTGTTATTAAACTGCTGAGTGGACCTCTCAAATTTCAAATCTAATGTTGATCTTGCTTTGTGCACCTCCTGTGCAGCCATAACCTTGTATGCCTCACATTGTTCAATCACCCTGTGATCTGTATGTCCTTGTCTGTTATGATCTGCCTGTACTGCGCGCAAAACAAAACTTTTCACTGTACTTAGGTACATGTCCCACCAATAAATCTAATTATCCTCAATAACTTAGGCCAGGTCTCTGGATTACTTATCCAATGATATTACATGTCTCCCCTTTAAAGTTGTTCAAATCTCCAATTCTGTTAATCACCAGAAAAGAATTTTCATTTCATGTTCCATCGCATATTTAACTTAAACTTCAGGCCATTAATCAAGTTTTACAAGTTATGAATGTTTCAGGAAAACAAAAGATGGTTTAAACAGCAGGAAGTTCAAAGAATGGACAGAAAGAACAAATTCTGCTGTATCTGTAACAGGAGATAGTGAATAATTGGCAGCCTGAATAATTCAAGCTTGGAATGGGTGCTTCTATCCTGCAATCTTCCAATCAATTCTGCAGCTAGCTTTCCGTAATCATCGTTTAAATCCTTGGATCACCGTGTTTTCAGAATTGCTGAAGTGAAACCAGACCTACAGCTAATCTGTTCAAAATCTAAAAGCACTGATGCACAGAATTTCAAAAATAAAATGGGAACCACTATGGTTTATTGTGAACATATTTTATGTGAAATTAAAATGATAACCTGAGGATGATAATCACCTGGCGAAGCAAACAAATTCAATACAATGCAGTTTAAAATTAAAGAGGGAGTCATTTTCAATCCATATATAAAAGAAGAACTTTTATTATTGTATTAATGATGGCATTATAACTAGCTGTCACTGCAGACAATTAGAACAGGGACAGCGTTTTATTGAATTGGTGATCGTGGCTGCTGAACATTTTAAGAGCTGACAGTACACTTTCAACTCATAAACCATCAACTCTAAAGGTCGGATGAAGCATCCTTTAGATGAAGGGGCAGAGATATTACCCAGAGAAGAATCTGTCAAGCAGAACATGAAGCGGTTTTTGAATGAAGAAGTTTTCCATCCTGGCAGATGCTGTTTCAATCTGAGCCTTGTCAAGATGGTCAGACTGCTACACCTTTCTGATATTCCTAAAATGTAACCATTAACAAGGTGTCCATTGACAATGCTCACTGGTATGCAGAACAATGAAATTGATGAGCATGAGACAGACCTTATCAAAACAGCTGGTCATTTTTGTTACAGAGCTGAATTATAAGGGCAATTAAGAAAGAAAGCTTACAGTTCTAATTTCTAAGGAAACTAAGACTGAAAACTAAGATTGAAAATTTAAGTATCAGATGAGGCCAAAACTGGTGAAACCCATAAAAGAGGACACATAAAAGGCCATCTGAGATCACATGATGACCCTAGTGGTGCAGTATAAGCAGGTGGAAGAAGGTAGATGCTGGAGCTGGGAATAGGACAAGATACATTTGCTACAGTTGTCTCTGTTACGTGAAACTAACATTGAAGAATTCTTGAAGGCTGTTGGAATCGGAGTCAATAAGGTTCTGCAAGCCATTTAGTAAAGATCGCTGCAGGAGGACTTGGGTTGGTTGTGCACTGCCCTCACCTACTGAGCAAGTTAAATCCCAGAAGAGGAGGTACTAAAATTATGTGTGAAGGAGGACCTTTGAAGGATTTTGTGACCAAGATTGGTGATATAAATGCTGGATGCACTGCCAAATCAATTCACAACTATCATGTTGTATCTGCCATGATGAATAATATATAGTTAAGAATCAATCAGAGTAAGCTGAAAAATCTGACCAAGCAAGACTTTGCCTGAGAGAGATAAAATGAGCATCTGGGAATTTAGATCACATTCAAATTTTTGGGCAGAAGGGGCAAGAGGTGCTTTTATTAAAGTTAATTACAATAAAAAAAAATCTCCAGAACAGGAAGTGAGTAGGAGTGTGTTAAGGAGGTGTAGGTGTGTACTATACCTTTAAGAGAGACTGGAAGCTGGCACGGACTTAGAGGCACAGAGAGTACTGAAATAAGATAAAATATAACATTTGACTATGAAAACAATAGTGCGGTTATGTTGCCATGATAAAAAAAAATTCAAATTCAGCCAATCGGTTTAAATTATGCCCCAAGATACCAAATTCCAATCAAACGTGAATTTAGAATTTTGAGAATGTTAAAACCAATGAAAAATCCGATGTTTTGGGGTATAAAACCAGACATTTTGAACAGTTAAGGGGAGAACTGCCAAGCCATCAATAAGTACAGATTGCAAACAGAACAGCTCCCTGAAAGGTACCTGTCTATAAGAAGTTTGCGCAGCAGAACATCAAAAAAACAACAGAGGAAAATCTGCAGATGAAGATACAAAGAGAAGATTTGACAGCTGTTTGGTTTTGAAAGTTGAATTTTGTTTGTGAATCTTAACCGGGATTTTTTAAATGGCCTAGTATTGTAGAGTGGGAGGTAAAGGACAGGTGTAAGAGAAAGGAGTTATAAATAGTTGTTGGTTTTAGTATTCTCTGTTGGACTTGAGGATAAAGTTGTTAATTTTTACTTTAAATAGTGACGTCTGGGACTGTTCTTTGCCGCTCGAATTTTAACAGATTACAGCGCGGGTGAATCTTTTCTGTGTTGCTGGTTTAAATTAGCAGAGGGGTTTACCCAGTGTTGCAACAAAAGGAAACAGAGAAAGCAGCTTGTTGGTGAGTACAATTGGTTGGGCGCTTCTAATCTTGAAAGTGAAAGCTCAGTACCTACCATATATACTTAAGTAATAGTCGATCTCATGTAAAGGTCAACCCCCTATTTTTAGCCAAATGGCCTGGAATTTACCATATATCTCGTGTAAAAGTCAACCCTAGTTCTTCACAGAAAAGAGATCAACGTTTATGAGTCAGTGTGCTGGCCATCACATCCCGCTCCAGTTTTCCAGTCTGCCGGTTGTTTTGCTACACTCCCGGTTTTCAAAATTACCATAAATTCGTTTTTTTTATTCGTTTAGAGATCAATTGGGCTTCTGCTAATGATATGGTATGAATATTGATGGGCATGAATCTCAGCCCCTCAAAAATAGTATCTATGTAATATTGACCCCATGAATTTAACTTTAGATAGAAGTTAAAGATTTTGACTATTACTCGAGTATGTACGGCAGTTTGTGTTTAATATAGTCATTTATTTTCCTAATGTGAAATAATTAATACGTTTTCATACCAGGTTCATTCAGAGGAGAACATATCATTTCGAGGAACAAAAACAGAAATTGCTGGAAATGTTCAGCAGGTCTGGCAGCATCTGTACAGAGAAATCAAAGTTAAGGTTTTGAATTCATTGACCCATCTTCAGAACTGATGGTAGCTAGGAAAATGTTGGTTTTTTTGCAGAGGATAGGGTGAGGGGAGGGGGGTAAGAAGTAAATGATAAGTGGAAACAGAGCCCAAAGAGAGAGAAAAACAATTGGACAGACAAAGGAGTGGCTAACAGTCATCCTAGGAAAATGAATGGCTGCTAATCGAGAGAATTAGTGGATAACTATGGGTTGTGTGTAATAGTAGACCATGTAATAACAAGTGTGGGCGTTAGGGTAAGGACATAGAAGGTGACTCAAGCCCTCAAATTCTTGAACTCTATATAGAGTCCAGAAGGCTGTAGAATTCCCAAGCGGAAAATGAAGTTATTCCAGCTTGCGCTGGGTTTTGCTGGAGCACTGCAGTGAGCCTGAGACATAGATATTGGCCGGGTAACACGGTGGTGTGCAAGTGGTATTTCTGGGCGTTGTTCATTTGAAGAGTTACAGGATGGTAGGTGAGGATGGCCAAACAGAGTGTACATCTTGTGGTATGTGTGAAATCATTGACATACCATATGTTCCAGGTAGACATAGCCCTTTACACCCAAACGTCGCCGATTGCACAAGTTTCAACTCTGGGCTTGGCAACATCTGGAGTCTCTGTTGTGCATTCTTGAGTAGAGGGCTACGTAAATAACATGTATAGGGAGGTACTTACACCACAAATTACAAGCATACTGATAGAGAATAAATGGGTGACTAGCAAGTCCAAGAAACCAGGCAGGTAGTGCAGAAGTCTATTTTGTTTGTTATTCTGTATTCCACTTTTACAAAGTGGTGACAGTAAAGATTCCACAGGATCAGGGCCAAGCTCAGAATACCACGCGTGACTCAGCTGGAAGAGGGACAAGGAGGAAGAATGGAAGAGCAACATTCATAGGGGATTTCACAATCACAGGATCACATCAGCATTTCTGCGGCATGAAACACAACTCAAGGATCAAGATGGCTTTGAGGAGAAAGTGAGGTCTGCAGATGCTGGAGATCAGAGCTGAAAATGTGTTGCTGGAAAAGCGCAGCAGGTCAGGCAGCATCCAGGGAACAGGAGAATCGACGTTTCGGGCATAAGCCCTTCTTCATTCCTGAAACGTCGATTCTCCTGTTCCCTGGATGCTGCCTGACCTGCTGCGCTTTTCCAGCAACACATTTTCAGATCAAGATGGCTTGTCTACCTGATGTCAGGGTCAAGGACATCACAGATCGACTGCAGGACATCCCTCTGCAGGAGCGAGATCAGGCAGAAGTTGTGGTTCACACTGGTAGCAATGACAAGGACAGGAAGATGGATGAGGTCCAAAAGGCAGATTTCATTGTGTTATTAAGGTTATTAAAAAGCAGAATCTCAAAAGCACAAACTGCAAGATTATTCCAAGTGTTACATAGCAGTGAGCATAAAAACATGATGTGGAGAAAGGGAATCAGAGATTGAGGAATTGGGACCAGTTCTTGGGCACAGTGGACCTGTACAAGGCTGGGATTGACAGCTCTGGGTGGATATTTGCTCACCCTGTTGTGGAGGGTTTAATTGTTGTAAATGATAAGAGACTACAATATGGCAGAATTTTACATCATGTCAAGTTGTTGGAGGGAATCCTGAGGGACAGGATGTACATGTATTTGGAAAGGCAAGGGCTGATTAGGGACAGTCAACATGTCTTTATGCATGGGAAATCATGTCTCACAAACTTGATTAAGTCTTTTGAAGAAGTAACAAAGAGGATTGATGAGGGCAGAGCGGTAGATATGATCTATATGGGCTTCAGTAAGGCATTCGACAAGGTTCCCCATGGTAGACTAATTAGCAAGGTTAGATCTCACGGAATACAGGGAGAACTAGCCATTTGGATACAGAACTGGCTCAAAGGTAGAAGACAGAGGGTGGTGGTGGTGGATTGTTTTTCAGACTGGAGGCCTGTGACCAGTGAAGCACCAGAAGGATTTGGATGTGAGCACAAGAGGTATAGTTAGTAAGTTTGCTGATGACACCAAAATTGGAGGTGTAGTGGACAGCAAAGAAGATTACCTCAGATTCCAAAGGGATCTTGATCAGATGAGCCAATGGGCTGAGGAGTGGCAGATGGAGTTTAATTTAGATAAATGAGAGGTGTTGCATTTTGGCAGGACTCATACACTAAATGATAAGGTCCTAGGGAATGTTGCTGAACAAAGAGACCTCGCAGTGCAGGCTCATAGCTCCTTGAAAGTGGAGTCGCAAGTAGATAGGATAGTGAAGAAGGCGTTTAGTATGTTTTCTTTTATTGGTCAGAATACTGAGTATAGGAATTGGGAGGTCATGTTGTGGCTGTGCAGGACATACCAATGAAAGGGTTGAGAAAAGGTTTACAAGGATGTTGCCAGGGTTGGAGGATTTGAGCTATAGGGAGAGGCTAAGGCGGTTTTCCCTGGAGTGTCAGAGACTGAGGGGTGACCTTATAGAGATTTATTAAATCATGAGGGGCATGGATAGGGTAACTAGACAAGGTTTTTTCCCTGGGGTGGGGATGTTCAGAACTAGAGGGCATAGGTTTAGGGCAAGAGGGGAAAGATATAAAAGAGACCGAAGGAGAAACCTTTTCACACAGAGGGTGGTACGTGTATGGAATGAGCTGCCAGAGGAAGTGGTGGAGGCTGGTACAATTGCAACATTTAAAAGGTATTTGGATGGGTATATGAATAGTGAGGGTTTGGAGGGATATAGGCCAAGTGGGACTAGATTGGGTTGGAATATCTGGTCGGCATGGACGGGTTAGACCGAAGGGCCTGTTTCTGTGCTGTACATCTCGAAGACTCTCTGACTCTATGTGAAATGAAAATGAGGAAACTCAATCTGAAGTAAGAGTATTCAATTTGAATAAGGAAATTATGAAGGCATGAGGCACAAATTAGCTGAAGTGATTTGGGAAAAACATATTAAAAAGGTATGACCGTAACTAGGCAATGGATAGTCTTTTTAAAGAAAACTATTACATGACTTATAGTAACTAGACATTTCTCAAAGGTGTAAAGACTTGAGAAAACTCAGTCAACCAAGACAATAAAATGCAGTTCAACTGCTTATAACATTAAAATTGCTAGAAATGGTAGTAAATCTGAGGGTTGTAAAGTTCTAGAATGTAGTAAACAAGAAACTGATAAGGAAAGAAAAAGAATAGAATATGATTACAACTTAGCAAACACACAATAATGGACTGTAAGAATTTCTGTAAATATGCAACAAGGAAATGCTTGGCTAAAAATAATGTGGGTCCATTACAGACAGTCAGGAGAACTGATAATGGGTAATAGCGAAATGGCAGAGAAGCTAAATTATTACTTTGCAATCCAAGTCACAAGGGAGAATAAGAAGTTAAAAGAAATTAGTATTGGTAAGAATATTGTAGTGGATAAGTTAATAGAGCTGGATGTTGAAAATCTCCAGGGACCTGATGGTCAACATCCCAGAGTATTAAAGATGCATTGGTGATTATATTCAAACATTTTATAGATTCTGGAATGATCCCGAAGGATTGGCAAGTAACTTCCAATGCAAATTCTGAACTCTTCGTTTGAAAACTCCAGTTACAGGTCTTGACGGAGATTGTAACAAGGGTTACAAGGATTGAGGAATAAACTGTTTCATGGAACATAGACTCATGGGCCAAATGGCCTTCTTCTGTGCCATAAATTACTTCTGTGGTCTGAATTTTCATATAATCAAGGAGATCTGTGGAGGGGTGAAAATGGGAAACGGGAGGTCGGTTTCTGGGCTCACAAGCACATTCCCAGACTCTCCAATTTTCTCCTGAACCTTTGAGGGTGCAGGTTAGTTCAGGTTATGAACCTGTAACCTTTTCTCTCAGTCTGACTGGCATCGTTACAAAGTTAAGCACTTCCTAGCTGAAATAACTCCACAGAGGCCAGTATCCCAACACCAAGTCACCCTTTATTTACTTATGGAGAGTCCCTGATACTGACCCAGCTCCCTCAAAGCCAGCTCTCAAGATGTCTGACACTCCTGCTTATATCCATCAGCCAGGGCTCCCTGATAGCCTGAGATTAACAGCCACAATTCAGGGAACACATTCTATGAGGTCCACCTGGCTGGCCTCATTACAATCATTACACGAGCCCTCCGCAATTTTCAATGCTAGACCACCTTTTGCAAGGGTCAGGGTGCACAATCCTTCAGAAGAATTGTGAACCATAGTCTGAACGAAAGACCCCTTTGAATAAAAGCTGGAAGGTTCCCCTTCCTGGTCCCAAGTCAAGCAATGCCCTCTTGCCCACATCCCTCGGAGTTAACGAGGCTGAATCCATGCTTCCAGTAAGACTGCTGAAATAGCTGAGCAATAGGGAAAATATTTCATGATTAACAGCTTTTGCTCCCTGATCTCTGCTGTCAATTTCACAATCTTTATTTACACAAAAGAGACAGAGTTCAAGTGTTTATGGTATGTGCTATTGATTGTTTGAAGGGTCCAGACAATTGGCACTTACATTGATCTGGAATAATTTTTTTTAAAGAAAGTGGGAAGATATCAATAAATTACTGTGTTTTTTTGTTTCGCTTTTACATTCATAGAATATGGGCATTGCTGGCTCAGCCAGCTTTTATTGTCGACTCCTAATTGTCCTGAAGGTGACAGCTGCCTTTTTAAACCACTGCTGTCCCTGGGCTAGCGGTACACCCACAGCGCCGTTAGGAACGGAATTCCAGGATTTCGATCTAGTGACGGTGAAGGAACGGCTTTATAAGTCCAAGTCAGGATGGTTCGCTGCTTGGGCGGCACGGTGGCTCAGTGGTTAGCACTGCTGCCTCACATCACCAGAGACCCGGGTTCAATTCCCGCCTCAGGCAACTGTGCGTGTGGAGTTTGCACATTCTCCCCAAGACTGCGTGGGTTTCCTCTGGGTGTTCCGGTTTCCTCCCACAATCCAAAGATGTGCAGGTCAGGTGAATTGGCCACACTAAAATGCCGTAGTGTTAGGTGCATCAGTCAGGGGTAAATGTAGGGGAATGGGTCTGGGTGGGTTGCTCTTCGGAGGGTCAGTGTGGACTTGTTGGGCCAAAGGGCCCGTTTCCACACTGTAGGAATCTAATCTAATCTAATCGTGGGGGGACTACTTGCGGTAAATATTCCAATGTATCTACTGTCCTTCTCCTTCCAGGAGGAGCTGTTGATCTGATCCTATCAGACAGCCCTGGCTGACAGATAAAAAGAGGAGTGTTGGACACTTTGAGAGCTGGCTCTGAGGGAGTTGGACCAGTGTCACGGACTTACCTCATGTAAATAAAGGGTGACTTGGTGATGGGATACCAGCCTCTGAGAAAGTCACCAGTTTAGAAGGTGCAGTCAGAGAAGCTCCGATTGAACACTGTAGCTGATTTTATTTACTTCATTCTATGGCCGCTATAGGGCTCACTGATTAAATTAAAGCACCATAGCTTGGCACACAGGACCATGAGTTGGATGCAGGGAGATGAGGTGGCATGGTTAAGGTCACGAGAAGGGCGAGGTCAATTTCCCACAGTACTGATTCAGGGCTTAATCATAAACAGTATGTACATGGAAACCACTGTAGCTACCCCTGAAGTCTTTCCCGAGTTGGCTATCTGACTGCACCCAACTGCCTTGTCAACGACAGAGTATTTGGACTGAGGTTCAGGTTAAAGTCATACCGAGAATTGTTTAATCTGAACAAGTTACTGAGCAAGAACGGTTGGAAATTGGGTAGCTTTAAACAGGGAGCAAAGCTGAAGTTGAGATGGTAGAGACTTTTGTACATCAGGGATGTGATATCCATGAATCAATTAGACAGCAGGATGGTGGTTCAGGAGTCAGCATGGAGGTGAGGGCTGAAGTTGGTTTTATTGTCACACAGACAAGAAAACCCATGGATGGTTTATAAGCAATGAGAACTAGTCACATCATGGAGAACAGATTGAGCTTTGGCGCACACATAACATGGCTATAAGAAGCCATTGTAGGGTACGTGTTATGTTGGAACTTGTACGAGTGAACATACTTGACAGTATGCCGCAGAGCTAGATGACAAAAGACAGATGGAGGGGAAGGAAGGAAGGACAGATGGAGGGGAAGGAAGGAAGGACAGATGGAGGGGAAGGAAGGACGGACAGATGGAGGGGAAGGAAGGACGGACAGATGGAGGGGAAGGAAGGACGGACAGATGGAGGGGAAGGAAGGACGGTCCAGATGGAGGGGAAGGATGGACACTCCAGATGGAGGGAAGGAAGAACAGTCCAGGTGGAGGGGAAGGAAGGATGGTCCAGGTGGAGGGGAAGGAAGGACAGACAGATAAAAGGGAAGGACGGACAGTCCAGATGGAGGGAAGAAAGAACAGTCCAGGTGGAGGGGAAGGAAGGACAGACAGATAAAGAGGAAGGACAGAGCGATTGAATGTGTCAAGCATCACAAGTTAAATGCCTACCACATGCCTGATAAATGGCACTGGCCAAATGAGACTCGACAGCAAGAGAACCATCAAAATGTAAAACTGGAGTGAAAAATATCCCATAAAAAGTGTGCAAGCCATCAAACAAAAAGTATTGCTTTAGTTGTTGTGCAGCCTCATCCCGCCACTCTCACCCAATCTGATATTACTTTCAATCGAAGGCAGTGAGAGGCATAGTGGCTCAGTGGACTCGGGTTCAATTCCAGCCTTGGCTACCTGTCCGTGTGGAGTTCACATGTTTTCCCCTCTGTCTGTGCTGGTGCTTCAGTTTCCTCCCACAGTTTAAAGATGTGCAGATTAGGCGGATTGGCTGCGCTAAGTTTCCCCGTAGTGAACAAGGATGTGCAGGCGAGGTGAGTTAGGTGGGAAATGGAGATAGGGTCAGGGATCTGGATCTGGGTGGAACACTCATTGGAACGTTGATGCAGATTCAATGGACTGAACAGCCTCTTTCCACACTGCAGGGATTCTATGATGTTACATCAACATTCCATGCTATTCCAGATCACAGGAACAGAAAAGGCTGCAGATGTTTTAGCTACAGCATCTGTCTGCAATTCTTGAATACACTTCAACAATATTCCTCAGAAAACACTTCCCTCCAGCTACTGAAAGCTTCAACTTGCTGCCTTATTATTGATTGGCAGCTCAGTTATTTTCGAGCACCATTCCCCTGACTCCAGTACCCAGCACACAACTTGCAAACAAGTGCTGGTCTTAATACTATGGCAAAGCAGCAAGCACTTCAGAGAGAATTGTGTAATGGCTTAATCTCTAAATTATTCCAATGACAAATTACTTCCCCAGCTCACAAGACAATGCAGCTGCATGAAGTGAGAAACAGCAAAAACAAATTAATGGAAAAAGAGGGTAATTCTGAAATATACTCCATCTGGTAACAAACAGCTGCTGTCTGATGCATACAAATTGCTATGACTTTATTTAGTGTTGTTTTAATGACTGGTATGCACTTAACAGAAGGTTTAAAAGATGGCACCACTTAACATTGCCTTTCTGTTCAACTGTACTATTCGATTAACTATCTTTCTTCAATGAATACTTCTGTTTGACTCTGGAAGCACAGAGGGCACCTCAAACACAAATGTAATAACGCTGCACCTATGATGTAAATCAAGTACATTCTCAGAACTGCTCTAATATCTATTGCTGTGAAGTCACAACAAACAGGTCTTTAGTTAGGCTCTTGATTAACAGGTTTAAAAGTGAGGCAGACATGAAGTCGTCTTCATTTCCTGTCAACAAAATTAATTAGTCTCTGATTCTCCTTTGCCAAGGAATGAAAACAACAACGATATGTTGAGTTCATTTTGAAACGTGTGTCTTGTGGAAGGAGGTTATGCTGAAGTTGTATAAGACACCAGTTAGACCTTTGCTGGAATACTGCGTACAGTTCTGGGTGCCACACTTTAGAAAGATGTGAACATAGTAGGGACAATGCAAAAGAGGTTTCAGAGAATGAGAAACTTCATTTATGGGGAAAGATTGGAGACATTAGGGCTCTTCTCCTTGGACAGGAGAAGACTAAGAGGAAATTTGATTGAAGTATCCAAAATCATAATGGGGCTGGACAGAATAGGCAGGGAGAAACTGCCTCCTCTCATAATTTGCAGAAGAAGCTAATGTGCTGTGAGAAAAAAGTCCCTTCATCCAACAGATTGTTCAGGTCTGCCTACAAGTGTGCCGGAGGCAGATTCAATTGAGGCGCTTGAGAGGATAATAGATATTTATTTAAATAGAAATAATCCTCACAATTTATGTCATTATACTCAGACAGTCAGTGTAGACAAGGTGGGCCAAACAGTCTCATTAACAATTCGGAGATTAAACATCCTTGTAAAAATGGAGTTAGCCTACCTGAATACCCCTTGATAGTTAGCATAGGGAGCTTCACATTTGTATTACGTCCAATGTACATTACAATCAGAGGTGGGATAATCTCCCTTGACCATCCCTCCTCAGACCGCAACGTGAATTAGACCAAGTACAAAGCAGAAGCTCTGTGTGGCACGTTCTTCCTGACCATCCATGGGACACTCTGGGTCCAGGGCCTTGGGTCAAAATCATGGAACTCCCTCCCCAGCAGCATGTGTATGTACCTACACCATGTGGACTAGAACAGTTCAGAAAGGCAGCTTAATGTCACTTTCACAGGGGCAATTAGGGATAGACACCACATGCTGGTTCAGCCAGCAGCACCCTTTCTCCCCAGCATTCTACGCCCCCAGCACTGCATAGGTGCTGTCCCCTTTACACTTTACATCAGCTCTAATGAAGAGTCATTAGACTCAAAACATTATTTTGCTTTCCCTCCACGGATGCTGCTTGACTTGCAATGATTTCCAGCATTTTGCGCTTCAGTACAGATCCCAGCATCTGCAGCAATTTGCTCCTACACCCACTTCCGATGAAAGAAGAGAGTTTCCGATGGAGCACTGTCAGAACAATCAGAAAAGGGCAGAACAAACAGGAGTGAAGATTGGGGCTGACCCAATAGAAGTCTTTAAAATTATAAAAGAATCTGAAGGAAAGCCTAATACTATGGGCTGTAAATACAAGATGTTTACCAATAAATCCGATAAAAACTTCAAAATAAACCTTTTAACCGAGAGACTGGTTCAGATCCAAAATTTGCTGTCACTTGGAAGAGTCAAGGTGACTAGATATTTTTAAGGGTCAGCAAGGTGAAGGCTGAAGAAATTGGTGGATATGCTAATAAGGTTGAATTAATTAAGATAGGTCTTGTATAACCTTGAAAATGGAGCAAGCCAAAGTGATAGGAGGTCTTCAGTTCTAGTGCTGGACTTAGACCATAAGAAATAGGAACATGACTGGGCCATTCACCCCCTTTACTCGCTCCACCATTCAAACAGGATCATGGGTGAGCCAACATTCCTCACATCCACTCTCCTAAGTTTTCCCTATATTCCTTGATTCCCCTATCGATCAAGAACCTAGCTGTCTCAGCCTTAAATATACACAAGTACTCTGCCCTCGCATCTCTCCACGGCAAGGGGTTCCAAAGACACTGAACCCTCAGAAGAAATTCTTCCTCATCTCAGTCTTAAATTGGCACCTCTTTATTCTGTGACCATGCCCTCTTCCTCAAGAATTTGCCATGAGGTGAAACATCCTCTCAGCATTTACCCTGTCAAGCCCTTTAGGAATCCTATATGCTTCAATCCCATATATCTTGCCCTGCTCAAAATGTTTTTTTCTCACATCATGTTTGCTGCTTCTGCAAATTATGAGGGGAGGCAGTTTCTCCCCACCTACTCTATCCAGCCCCATTATGGTTTTGGACACTTCAATCAAATCTCCTCCTGGTCTTCTCCTCTCCAAGGAGAACAGCCCTAACATCTCCAGTCTTTCCTCAAAATCCCTCCATTCCAAGGATCATCCTCGTGAAGCTTCTCTGAACAACCTCCATTGAAAAAATATCTTTCCTTAAATAAAGGGTCCAAAAACTGCTCACTGTACTTCAGATATGGTCTCACCAGCACCTCGTACAGTTGCAGTAAAGACTTCACTATGATTGTACTCCAACCCACTTGAAATAAGGGCCAACATTCCATTAGCCTTCCTGATTACCTGCTGCCCCTGTGTGCTACCTTTCTGCGTGTTTTGCAAAAGTACCACCAAGTCCCTTTGCGTTGCAGCTTTCTGCAGTTTTTCTCCATTTAAGTAACATTCTTTTGGCTTCCCTAGCAAAATGAACAGCTTTACATTTCCCCAGAATGTACTCCAATTGCCAACCTTTTCCCGACTTAATTAACCTATCAATATCTCCCTCTCCCTGTCTGTATCCCTCTCGCAACCTGCCTTTTCACCTACCTTCGCGTCCTGTGACTTGTGCTCATTCCTGATGATAGGGAGAAAAGGCTCAACCACAGAACAGGCCTGAGATAACAAAGCTGAGAAAATTACTATGAACAGAAATAAAAATGGAAAGGCTGATGACTTTTGACCTTCTGTCGATCTAAACTGATTGCCCAAAAGCTTTTGTTATAGAATTTGAATAATTCAGCAAACTCTGCTGGCAATGTCATGAGGTGATTTAACATTTACATGGCTGAAATGAAAATCCTGTTGAAGAATGTTGGGTTTTTTTTGCACCTTAACCATTCGCAGTTCCTCTCCACTGTAGCGAACCTTGCACATGAATAGTTAGCAGCAGAAAAATAAGAACCAAGAAATCAGATCCTGGGATGGAAAGGACTGAAGTCGGAATAAAGACTGAATCAACTGGACTCCTACTCATTAGAATTCAGAAGAATGAAGGAGGGATCTGATAGAAACATATAAAATCCTGATGGGACTGGACAGACGAGGTACAGGAAGAAAATTCCCGATGTCGGGGGAGTCCAGAACTAGGGGTCACTGTCTAAGAATAAGGGGGAAGCCATACAGGACTGAGACAAGGAAGAATTTCTTCCCTCAAGAGTTGGGACTGTGCAGTTCTCTCCCACAGGAAAGTGTTGGGGCTAGATCAATAGATATATTCATGAGGGAGCTGGAGGTGGCCCTTGAGGCTAAAGGGCTCAAGGGGTATGGAGGTAAAGCGGGAATGGAATACTGAGATTGCAGGATCAGTCATGATCACATTGAATAGTGGTGCAGGCTTGAAGGACCAAGTAGCCTACCCCTGCGCCTAGTTTCTCTGTTGCTATGTAACCAGCTCCCAGGGTGATGGAGAAGTTGCTTTACTAGTCAGAAACGATAGGGTAGTACGATATAGTTGAAGCAATGGCAAGGAGGTGTTGTACGTTCAGGCTCCAGAATGGATCCTTACTACCAAGGCCCTTTATTAAACTATATGAATAATATTTACAAGGTATGAATAAAACAGCATTCTGGGGAGCCTAGTGTTCAGGTCCCAGCTCTGTATGCACTGTCAGTAGGCCTCACTGACAGTATGTCCTATTCATAGAGTCATAGAGATGTACAGGATGGAAACAGACCCTTCGGTCCAACCTGTCCATGCCGATCAGATATCCCAACCCAATCTTGTCCCACCTGCCAGCACCTGGCCCATATCCCTCCAAACCTTCCTATTCATATACCTATCCAAATGCCCCTTAAATGTTGCAATTGTACAAGCCTCCACCACATCCTCTGGCAGCTCATTCCATACACATACCACCCTCTGCGTGAAAATGTTGCCCCTTAGGTCTCTTTTATATCTTTTCCCCTCACCTTAAACCTATGCCCTCTAGTTCTGGACTCCCCCACCCCGGAAAAAAAAAAACTTTGCATATTTACCCTATCCATGCCCCTCATAATTTTGTAAACCTCTAAGGTCACCCCTCCACTTCCGACGTTCCAGGGAAAACAGCCCCAGTCTGTTCAGCCTCTCCCTATAGCTCAAATCCTCCAACCCTGGCAACATCCTTGTAGATCTTTTCTGAACCCTTTCAAGTTTCACAACATCTTTCCAACAGGAAGGAGACCAGAATTGCATGCAATATTCCAGCAGTGGCCTAACCAAAGTCCTGTACAGCCGCATCATGACCTTCCAACTCCTGTACTCAATACTCTGACTAATAAAGGAAAGCATACTCATTAGCATAATCGGATGTAACCATCACTCTCCATTGGATGAAGCTAGGATGCTGATCAATCTTGAACAAACTCAAGGGGGTGAATAGCCAATTGCTGCTCTTATGTTCCAAAACTAAGTGATGATGAATGTGGCACACATTGCAAATGCTAAGCTGAGAGTTGTTCAGACAGAGAGGTAAGATCCCATGATTTAATTTTCAGGCATTTCAACATCATACTGATTGAATGGATGCACATGGGGCAACTAAAGAGAGGGCTGTGAACACAAACTAACTTACTGAAGGAAGTTAGACCCGATTTTCTCACATGACAGGTGAAACAATGTACCAGAGCTTTGAATACATACTACAGGAGAAAAAGTATGTGTGATTTGAAAGGAAAGCTTATCAAAAGCTTGACAAAAAAATACTTCACAAAACATGAGAAAACGTTTAAGGTGAACCGATGATTTCATGAGTGATAATGGAAAATTTCCAGGAGACAGAAGAGAAGTTGAGGGGTAGAATGCATTCTTCCAATCCGATTCACCTCTAATCCTCCAGGAAAATAGGAATTCTTGACCCTGACCCTGAATGTCAAATTGTGGCTCAACACATGAGAAGAGCTCTCAAACCTACAGCTGGTTTACTACATCCCTTTCTCTTGACTCACACAAAGATTTTCTCTGGATTTATTCCCTTTGTTATACTGGAAAGGATTTCACTGGGGCCATATTCCAAGCCTACCTCTTTTGGCTCTTTTTGGAGGAGAACTGAATTAACATCTACTCATGTTATCCACTGTTCACTAACTTGACACACAATATCATAGTGTTGTTACTTTACACATCTTTGTGCATTGCCCCTGACATTACATCATAATGAAAACTTCAAGTGATCTCTCCAATACTTTATCTAGTTTTGTCATCACCTAAACCTGCATTCTACAGGTCTACCTCCAAATTTGAGGAGACAATATCGTGTGTTAGTCAAGAGTTCCAAGTCCAGCATTTGCAGTTTATTCCATCTCTGGAAGAGATCCAGATGTGGCAAATATTTAAGTGTCACGTCAGTTAATAGATGAAAGTTGGCCCGATTTGACATACTAATAAAAACAAAACACAGTGGATGCTGTAAATCTCAAACATACCCAGAGAATGCTGGAGAAACTCAGCCGGTCTGGCAGATTCTGAGGAGAGAGAAAATGCTTTGAGTCAAGAAGAAGAGCAATATTGAACTCTAAACGTTAACTGTTTCTGTCCCCACTCGGGACTGAAATGAGGAAGAATTTCTTCAGACAGAGTCATAAGCCTGTGGAGTTCTCTACCACAGAAAGCTATTGGGGCCTGTTCGTTAGATATGTTCAAGAGGGAGCTGGACGTGGCCCTTGCGGTTAAAGGTATTAAGGGGTATGGCGAGAATGGTGGGGTGGGATGCTGAAATTACAAGATCAGCCATGATCATATGGAGTGGTGCTGCAGGCTTGAAGGGCTTACTGCTGCACCTATTTTCTGTACTTCCACATAACCAGTTCTAAGGGTGAGGACCGATCTTAAATGACTGAAGGAAGGAGTCGCTTTACTAGTCAGGAACGATAGGGCAGAATGAAGCAAGTATAAACGATGGATACAACACACAACAAAGGCAAGTAGGTGTTGCAAGTTCAGACTCCAGATATAGCCAGTAGAGATTCTCCAGCATTCTCTGTACTAGTTTCACATCTGACATAACCATTATGTTGAATTAGCAAAGGGTGCTGAAGATGTCCAGTAATAAAACATTGCTACAGCAGCTCCCATTGACTTATTAACTGCAGAATATATCCCAACAATGGACACAGATAATAAATATGCAGCAGGCCTGTCCATCGGTGGATTGTGTTGAGAGACAGCCCCAGCTCCTGCCTGTTGAACAAACATACTAATGCCAGTTCAGAGCTCGAGGTTCAATACAGCAGCACATTGGCTCTGTTACAAGAAATCCAGATGCCTCATGATCTCTACACAGCAGCTGAGATACTTAAATTCATCTTAATTAGATCATATCGGAATTAAAAAGTTAGCGTCAGCAATGATGTCCATGAAACTTTCAGATTGTCATAAAAACCCATCTGGCTCAGTAATGTCTTACAGGGGAAGGCAATCTGTCTTTCTTCCCTCAAGTAGTCTGTTATGAGACTCCAGAATGCACAGAAACATCATCGATTCTTAACTGCCCTCTGAAATGGGTAGCAAACCCCTCTGTTGCCGTTAAGACAGCAACTCACCACCAGCTTCTCGTGGGAAATCACCCTCGACAGCAACATGGACTTTCCCACCAAATAAAAAGAACATTGGCTGGGGTGCCATTCCCTTACTTGGCACAGGGAAGTGATGAATTTTGCCTCACTCTCACCGCGCCCCCCCATCCAACCACCATCCTCACCAGAAATGATAGAGCAGCAAGACAAATACAGCACTATGGAGTCCACATGACATGGAGATTTTAACACAATCTAATTTTCATTAAAACATCGACACAGAGATGCCCTGAAGTCACTATTATGATTCAGTCCAGATACACATCTCAATGCAGCCTGACAAACTTTACTAAAGGAAGGTTGGCCTCCAATAAAACAAGCATTAATTCTCATCCTTGTGCATTTGCAAAAACATCCTGCCTTTAGGTCACAGGATGAATGGAAAAGCAGAGTTTGCCACCTTCGGCAGAGAATACAGGAGGGAAACAAAATGGCTTGCGTGAAATGAGTAAGAGAATGGAATACAACTTAGTAGCACAGAATCGATGGCCACAGAAACAAAACATATTCTGAACAACAAGTCATAATCGGATTATACTTTGTATTTGACTGGGGGCAAGAAGCCCTGAAGAAATCATGAATGCAAAATAAACATCTTTCAGTGTTAATGAAACTACACCCACACTTCTTCTGGATGGTGCCCTAAACCGGCATGCAACACCAACTTCCTTTACTTGAGGCCAACGCTACTTTGTAAAATTTCAGCAACGTTATGCAGATTGCATGAACAGTCCGACTGATTTGGGAATTCCAAATCAATGCAGCACAGAGCAACACATAACTTTGCAGATTGCAGGGTTAAGCAAAACTAATTCCACCTCAACCTGCTGTAAAGCTTCACTGAATACATTTTACACAAAAATCATTAACACTGCAGGGACACAAGTGTATCCGCGTCCCTTCAGACATTGGCATAATTTTGATTTCTACCCATTCCATCCCAGGCACTGCTGCGCAATGAATATCTCGTATGCTGAGTCAACAGGTTTTTTTTTAAATTAACTTACTTTTCTAACCAACCTGTTCAGAGATGCTATTACACACCTCTAGTGGGATTTGAACCTGGCCTCCCTGGTCCAGAGTAGGGACGCTACCACTGTGCCATGAGAGAACCCTGTTTTTTTTTAAATTAATCAATGTTTCTAATCAACTTGTTCAGAGATGTTATTACACATCTCTGGACCAGTTTTCTGGTAATCGATATTGGCGTAGGTCACAAAATCCTAACCAGGAATGTTTCCATTAAAGAAAAAGGGCATTTGCTTTGCGTTCATGTAAAGTCATTGGTAATCAAGCTGCAGATCTGTGCTAACCTTGCAGCGGACAAGTAACTTTCGACTTACGTGGAGTTGGAATACTGCAGGAATCCAAATTCATCTCTCTGGCCTTCTGGACATAGTGACTGCATCACAGGGAGTATCCCAGCAGAGGTCAGTGGTGCGGCTGTATAGAATGCTAAAGGGGGACAGCAATGAGAGAGACGGGAGCAAGGGGAGGAGGAAAAGGGTATAGTTCAAACAGCAGTTAAAGCGACAGCAGAGTAAGGTCACCTCCTTCATGCAATTAATAAAACCCACTAAAGGTCAGAGAGTACAGGTCTGAGGTCAAAGGTCCTAGTGGCATTTGGCAGCATACTATTTACATTTTGTTTGTTTTAATTAGTTAAATATCATAAGGAATTTAGTCAATAGATCTCAAGAACTTACAAATTTATGAATTCCCACCCCCCCGGGGGCCCTGACAGCAAATGGTATATTAGTTTTGCCCAGTGTTACTCATGTTCGTGATTTGCTGAGGCAGTTCTTGTTCAGAACATAACTGGAATGTAATACTCCACAAGTTCACACAACATCCATGGAATAAAGACAAGAGTAAACTTACATGAGGTGACACAGCTTTGCCTGATGAAGTCAGCAAAACTGGGCACCTTTTTCCGATCTAAGTGGGTTTTAGGTACAAAGTGAATCAAGATAGAACTAATATTAGAATCCCTCTCGATTTTCAATGGTGAATCGGGGTCTAGAGTAAAATGTTCTCACCTGCATAGAATGCATGCTTAAAATGGTTCCAGGTGACCAGCAGGTCAAGAGTCTGTGCAATGCAGGATCAAAGTTACGACAAAACTGGAGATGATGTCAACTTTAACAAACAGTTTAGAAACCGATAAAACGTCAAAGAAATGGGGAAATTGGACAGAAACTAATAATCAGGTGGAAGATGAATAGCCAAATGGACTGACAGTCTAAACAAAGTTTATGCATTGTAATTTCCCTGTAATTCTATGCAGTTGAGCATGTGTGCCAAAAGGTCTGAACATATTCTGATGTGGAGAGAGCTTACGGTGCCTTCTTCCAGTAATGTCCCACTCTGCTTCCTTCTTGATGTCATCCAGGCTGCTGCAGAGGGATTCACGCTGAGGTTGTACTGTAACAACAGTGTCAATGTAAAGACTGCCCATTTCACAGTGATGCTACAGTTGGGAGTGTGAATGCACCTTAAGGGTGGCAAGATTGGGAAGATGTCATCTGGTTGAGAAACTTAAAGTTGTTGAAGAGGTGAGAAAAAGTTTCCAAATTTGATGTCAAAAAGGGGGAAAGGGGGATTACAAAAGAGTAAAACAACAAAAGTGATATAGCTGGGATGCCGCAGGGTTCGGTCCTGGGACCCCAGCTATTTACAATCTACATTAACGACGTGGATACAGGGATGGAAGGCTCTACAGCCAAATTTGCGGACGGCATAAAAATAGGTGAGAGGATAAATTTCAATGAGGAACTAAGAACCTTAGGGTTAGGAAATTGGGCCAAAATGTGGCAGATGGAGTTTAATGTGGATAAGTGCAAGGTCATGCATTTGGATAAAAAAAAAATGCGAAGGCGACCTATTAACTTAATGGGCAGAAACTTCAGGGTGCTCCGGTACAGATGGATCCAGGTGTACTCGTTCAGGAGTTGCAGAAAACTAGCATGCAGGTACAGCAGACAATGAAACGAATGGAATGGTAGTTTTTATAGCGAAGGGAATAGAATATAAGGATAAAGATAGAATTTAAAAGATAAAGTTGTATTGTTGCAACTATACAACGCATTGGTGAGACCGCACCTGGAATACTGTGCACGATTTTGGACCCCTTATTTGAGAAAAAATGTAGTGACATTGGAGGCAATTCAGAGGAGGTTCACTAGATTGATCACAGTGATGAGAGGTTTATTGTATGAAGAGAGATTAAACAGTTTAGGCCTATACTCTCTGGAATTTAGAAGTATGAGGGGAAATCAAATTGAGGTATTCAAGATGATAAAACTTATGGATAAAATAGACTTGGAGTGGCTGCTTCCTCTTGTGGGGCAGCCTAGGAAGAGAGGATAGTCTTAGAATAAGGGGTAGCAAATTGAGAACAGAGTTGAGGAGGAACTATTTCTTCCGAAGGGTTGTGAATCTGTGGAATTAGCTACCCCAAAGTGCGATGGACATTGGGACAGTTAGTAAATTTGAGGAGGAGTTAGACAGATTTTAATTGGTAATGGGTTGAAGGGATAGAGGAAGGTGGCAGGAAAATGGGAGTAAGGAACATATCAGCCAAGTTCGAATGGTGGAGCAGACTCAATGGGACGAATGGCCGAATTCTGTTCCTATAACTTATAAATTATCTCCAACGAGCTATTAAGTAGTGAGATCAACATTGATTGTATAACAAATGATCTTCTTGTGAAAGTTAATCCTGAAGGATGATTTCAGATCTAGGAAATCAACAAATCTTTGATTTTTTTAAAATTGTTTTCATGTGGTTATTAATTTCACCAGATGATGCTTTGACCTCATACCTGGAAAGATTTGAAACAATGTCTACACAATTCCATTCAAATTCCCAAATCCATTAGTAGGAGCATTTTGTTCACCACTCATTCTTCATTTTAGAGAATAGAGAATTAAATGGAAAAGTTATCAACTGAATATTAGTGCAGATGCAAACAATAGATTATCAATCGCTCAAACCCACTACGGTACACCCCACCACTCTTGAAGCAGACAAAAAATTCTGCCCCAGCGACATAAATTAAGAAAAGCAACTATGATCATAATGGAAGAAGAAATTACAGGAGTAAGAAATTCTTACACATCTCTTGCATTCAAAACTGCTATCTTACCATTAACAATTATTGCAATATATTCAGCCATTAGGGAGCTTTTCCAGCAAAAGCAAGATAATTGGAGTCTCCATGACCAGTTAGGGATATAATCAGAATTATTTTTAACAGAATTGCACAACTCTTTTGTTTCGAGGTGAGATTGCACCTTTGATCACAAGATGCAGTTCGTTGTCTATATTAATTTCTTTGATTAAACTGGGAGCGCTGTCCTCTTACAGCAGGAAAATTATCTTGGTTTGACTGGGAAATTTAACCAGTCAGAATTCTTTGAACAGTCTGGAAGAAAACCCTGGTAATTGGTGACAAGTCACTTATGCAGAACTTCTGTCATGCCAGGAGTTTTCTCTTGGCCTCGGAAGGAACAGAAACTCTCTCTCTGTTCCTTTCAATTCTAAGGATGAAGATGAGCCGAGTCTCAGGATGACTGCTCCATGCCATGGAATTGCCTGTCCATTTGTTTCTGTGGAATCTGGTGTGTCATAAAGCAAGGCACAGTGGGGAGGGGGGGGCAGTGCTGGGCTGGGGCATGGAGCCATTAACCAGAAAAATATCCAGGATCTTCCAGGAATTTTAGGGTGGCATGGTGACTCAGTGGTTAGCACTGCTGCCTCACAGCACCGGGGACCTGGGTTTGATTTCACCCATGGGAAACTGTTGAGTTTGCGCATTCTCCCCATGTCTAGGTGGCTATCCTCCAGGTGGTCCGGTTTCCTCCCACAGTCTAAAGATGTGCGGGTTAGGTGGACTGGCCATTCTAAATTGCCCATGGAATCCAGGGATGTATAGGCTAGTTGTATTAGCCATGGGAAAATGCAGGGTTACAGGGAAAGGTAAGGGGTTGGGTGCTTTTCAGAGGAATGTGTGTACGGACTCAAATGACCTGTTTCACACTGTAGGGATTCAATGTACTATTCTATGCGATTCGATGAACTCTGAGTTCCGAGGTGACAAAGCATCTATATGGCATAGAAGGAACCTATCACCTGGAATGGGGTCAGGTTTGAGAAAGTGTACAAAGACGCTCCTGTTTTTTATTCATTCATTCATTAGATGTGAGCATCCCTGGCTAGGCCAGCATTTATTGCCCACCTCTAATTGCCCAGAGGGCAGTTAAGAGTCAACCACATCGCTGTGGGTCTGGAGTCACAAGCAGGCCAGACCAGGTAAGGATGGCAGCTTCTCTCTCTAAAAGGACGTTCAGTGATGTCTTTTTTCAACAATTGACAATAGTTTCATGGTCATTGGTAACTTCTTAATTCCAGACTTTTTTCTTTTGTTGTAATTGTGCCCACTGATGCTAATGAGGTACCCTGTCAAATGACCCTGCAAACTGGGAATGATCCTTAAATTTCAGAGTTGTGAATTGCCCCTGCATTCTGTTGGGAATCAGAAGCTGACTGGAATATCTTGGATGAAACTACAACATTCTAAAGCAATTTTTCTCACTCCACTGGCCATTCGTTGTGCTTAAAATAAATCAACATTCTGCTGACCCATAATGGATGCAAAATAAACCTAATAAGATGTACAATTTAAGTTGGGGTCATGGATTGCATCTTCTGATCTCAATGAGGAAACAAGAGACACAAAGACAGAACCACGATGAGAAGCAAAGTGTGGACTTCCAGCAGTAACCCCAAGGTGAAGACCAATTACAGCTCGCTTACTTTGGAGGTGCTTGGTCAAAGAAGTTATCCACTCTGGTCAAAGCAGAACTGATGTGGAAATGACATTCACACCCAAGGAATACACTCCCAATGGCTGAATACATTAACATAATCATTGGGTTAGATTATGAAGGTTAGGATGCTTGAGGGCTGATGAAAACTCTCACACATCTGTATAAATTTACTGCTTCAGTGGCTAACGCAGCAAGAACTGACCAAGTTTGATGATCAGGTGTCATATTTTTGTAAAATAATGAGAAAACATAATCACCCACAAACAAAGTAGCG
The DNA here is from genome assembly GCF_037043375.1 of Chiloscyllium plagiosum. NCBI lineage: Eukaryota > Metazoa > Chordata > Chondrichthyes > Orectolobiformes > Hemiscylliidae > Chiloscyllium > Chiloscyllium plagiosum. The sequence goes on from NW_028270159.1 coordinate 45,202,892, forward strand.
CTAACTGGCGATGAGGTCAAACAGTGCCTCTATTGGTCATATAAGTCTTTGTAACCAACTCTTGCATGCTGGCTAGTGTGAGTTGGGGTTCACACCTTTGCTATTTGTGATGATCAGTGGTTAGGGCAAGAACTCAGAGTTTCAAGCCGGCGTAATAACCATTGTAGTGTCCTTCAATAACATCAGCTTTTAAAAAAAAACATTTCAGCACTAATTGCACTGTAACCTATTTAGCTAGGATAAATCTGAACAGCTACTCTGTCAAAGAGAAAAAGTTGCTTTTTTTTTGCATGTTTTACAATTGTACTGTTCTACACACTTTGGGACTGCAGCCATTCGAAAAGTGCCTGCTTTCAGGACCTTCAGCTTTTAAACCTGATTGCTATTTTGTCATTCCCTTTTCTGAAAAAAAACACCGACATGCTTGCTAAATTAAATTTCGATATTTCTGTCCAATCCACGTGAAGCTTTCATTACCGTTAAGTTAACTGCCCTGCAGTGGGACAGGGTTTCAGTCTGACTGTGAGGCTAGGGCCCTACCTGTTCTTTCTCAATGGGTTTAACCTTGAGTTAGAGTTTTTGGAAAGCAATTTTAGTTTAGGAGGACAAAACAAAAAATATATTGCAGATTCTGAGGTTCTGGAAGCGCTGGGAAATGTGGGACGGGATTGAGTTGAATTCATAAAACTGAAAAATCGACTATTTCTCTTTCCGCAGATGATGCCTGACCTGTCAGTGGATACAAGTCCCACACCATCCTGATCTAAAACTAAATTGCTGTTCATTCACTGCTGCTGGTCACCATTTTGGAACACCCTTTCTGTAGCTACACCACACGGACTGCAGCAGTTCAAGAAGGGGGCTCACTATCATCTTCTTTAGGGCGACTCGGGGTAGGTAACAAATGCTGGTTTAGCCAGCAGCACCCACATCTTAAGAAAGCAAAGATCTTCCTAAGTAAAACTGTTATAATTATTAGAAAAGGGACGAATGAATGGGAGCACTATTCTCGAGAAACTGGAATGTTAAAGAGTGACCTAATGCTACCGTCCCCAGGGCAATTATAGATGGGCAATAAGTGCTGGCCCAACCAGTGAAATAAAACTTCCAGTATGGTTTGTGCTGGGTGTGTTCAAACACAGTTCAAGTGAGTTGTCCTGTGTTGGTAAAAGGATCCCAAACTTTAGTAAATAGAATGAGATTCTCCAACCTGTTCCAGCACTTCAATAAATCATGATGTGGACGTGTCTGTGTTGGACTGGCGTACACAACTACTGTAAGCTGGTGCTGTGTGACTTTTAACACAATCAATCATGGCTGTTGTGTGCTTGAAGCCCATTTCCCAAGTCTCTTGTTATGGCTAACAGCAGCAGCAGCAGCAGCATGCACAGGTTTACTTTCTGTGCAGTGATTTATAAATACGGAGCACTGACGTTTTCCCTACCAATATCCTCAGTCACTTCCCCCCTGCAAAAAGGGCTGGCTACTCTGACAGAAGCAAGGTACTCCAAAGGGTGAAACCTGAAAGAGTCAGGTTTATTAAACAAATCCTCACTCTGACTACATCACGGACAGCAGGGTAAGTACTGGAAGACTTTGTCCTGTCAGCTTCACTTTATCCTAATGGGTAATATTAAGGAAGTTCCTTACATTAATAGTAGACCCTGAAACACAACTTTGAACCCCTAGAGGAAAAATACTTGCTGCCAACTGGCTACAAAGGTAGGCCTCTTATGAGTGTTCCTCCTTGTTACGACCCCCTCCTTCATGAGTCAAGGTATAAGCTAGCTTTCGTTAAAAGAAAAACCAGATCAAACGGTGCTACACGAGTGAGTGTTGCAGACACAATCTCTCATGGGAGCAAGACAGCACTTCCCATTATTGGCCAAGGAACACCAGTGCTGTTTCAATTGTTTCCTGGTCATTCAGGCTCTGCTTGATGTAAAAGCTCCACTTCAGGTTGAACAAATCAGTTGTTGGATGGGTCTATGGTGTAGACATTCGAAGTGTGGTGCTGGAAAAGCGTAGCCAGTCAGGCAGCATCCGAGGAGCAGAAGAATTGATGTTTCAGGCATACGTCCTTCATCAAGAATGAGGCTTGTGAGCCGAGGGGACTGAGAGATAAATGGGAGGGGGGTGGGGTTGGGGAGGGGTGAGTAGGTAGCTGAGAATGCAATAGGTAGATGAAGGTGGGGGAGGAGGTGATAGGTCGGCGAGGAGGGTGGAGCGGATAGATGGGAAAGGTGATGGACAGGTCAAGTGGGCGATGCTGAGTTGGAGGCTTGGGAATGGAATAATGTGGGGGGAGGGGAAATGAGGAAACTGGTGAAATCCACATTGATCCGTGTGGTTGCAGGGCATCCAAGGCGGAAGATGAGACTCCAGGCATCGAATGGTTAGGGCTTGGCGATGGTGGAGGCCCAGGACCTGTATGTCCTTGGAAAAGTGGGAGGGCTTGTTGAAGTGTTCAGCCATGGGACGGTGGGGTTGGTTGGTGCGAGTATCCCAGAGATATTCTCTGAAATGATCCACAAGTTGATGTCCTGTCACCCCGGTGTAGAGGAGACCACATCAGATGCAACAGATACAGTAGATGACATTGGTGGAGGGACAGGTAAGTGCACCCGATGTGATCTCCTCTACATGGGGGAAGCAAGCCACCAACTTGCGGATCGTTTCAGAGAACACCCGCACCAACCAACCCCGACGCCCCGTGGCTGAACATTTAATTCCCCCTCCCACTCTGCCAAGGACATGCAGATCCTGGGCCTCTTCCATCGCCACTCCCTTACCAACAGAAACCTGAAGAAAGAATGCCTCATCTTCCATCTTGGAATTCTGCAACCACACGGGATTTCACCAGTTTCCTCATTTCCCCTCCCCCACCTTATCCCAGTCTCAAACCTCCGACTCGGCACCACTCCTTTGACCGTCCATTGCCTTTCCCATCTATCTGCTCCACCCTCCTCTCTGACCTATCACCCTTCTCCCATCTTCATCTACCTATTGCATTCTCAGCCACCATCCCCCCAACCCCACCCCCTTCCCATTTATCTCTCAGCTCCCCACCCACAAACCTCATTCCTGATGAAGGACTTATGCCCGAATGGTCAATTCTCCTGCTCCTTGGTTGCTGCTTGACCTGTTGTGCTTTTCCAGCACCACACTCTCAATTCTGACCTCAAGCATCCGCAGTTCCCACTTTCTCCTATGGTGTAGGCAGCGACATTAACCACTGCATCAGGATGCCCAATAACCACTGAAAGTCACTTTTAATGTTCAGTTGCAATGAAGTGAAAACAGGTTCATTGGCAGAAGCACCCCAGCTATATCTATTTCAATCCCAGAGAACAGCACGCGTTGTACCATAAGGGCAATGCCCTTCTTAAACTGAAGCAGAATGTGTTGCAAAATGTGTGACATTGTTCATCAGTCCTCAGGTCTGGTCTAATTTGAACATGTTAATAGTTAAAGGAGACATATTATCATTCAGTCATGACTCAAAGCAATACAGAAAGTTGAACTGTTTTTCCTCGCTGCTTTGATTTACAAAAAAAAATCCAAACCAGCAACTTACAGACTGGACAGCATGCAGCATGGCAGCAAGTCAAGCAGGTGGACAGGTGAAAAGAAAAGGATGTTACACAGAAAGAAAACACACAACGAGAAAAGAAAACAAAAATCAACATTAAAATGAATTCAGAACTTGGAAAATTCACCACAAAACGTTAAATATCAAACCGCAGAGAGTGTGAACATGAGTGTGGGTAAGTAGGTGCTCCCAGTCATAAACCATGTGAGACCTTCTGCTGTCCGTGTGACGTGGAGCCAACTAAAACCACATGCCCAAGCAATTGTTCTTCAGTTTGGTGTGTGTATACACACACACCCACACACACACCACACACACCACAGTGCTTCTTGTGGCATTACTGATGAGTTCCATCATCCTTCTATTCTCAGGGCATTTCCAGGGTGGGAGAGAAGTAAAAGGAACTACCTGGTTATTTCAGGCACATAGATTTTCTTCTGTCTGTTTTTTTTTGTTTTGTTAGTTTTAATCGACATCATTGGTCAGAACATTGAGTGGTGGAGTTGGAATGACGTTGCAGCTGACAAGGACATTGATTAGATCACGGTGCACAAATCTGGTCTCCCTGCCACAGGATTTTGTTAAACTTGAGAGAATGCAGAAACGATTTACAAAGATGTTGCCAGGATTTGAGGACTGAAGCTATAGGGAGAGGCCGAATAGCCTGGGGCTATTTTCCCTGGAGATTTATAGACTTCAATGAAATCACGAAAGGTATGGATAGGGTGAGTTGCCAAGACCTTTCTCCCAGTGTGGGGGAGTCCAGACTAGAGGGCATAGGTTTAAAGTGAGAGGATAAGATTTAAAAGGGACCTGAGGGGCAACATTTTCATGCAGAGGGTGGTGCACGCATGGAATGAGCTACCAGAGGAATTGGTGGAGGCTGGTGCAATTACAACATTTAAAAGGCACCTGGATGGGTATGTGAATAGGAAGGGTTTAAAGGGATATAGGCAAATGGCTTAGGTCAGATGGGGGTGTCTGGGCAATGTGGAAGAAGTGGATTGAAGGGTCTGTTTCTGTACTTAATGACTCAAAACAGCCTCAAGATGGTGAAAATGGCAGGATCATCCCAGGAAATGAACAGAATGGGGATGTCCGATAGGCAAAAACATCAGCTCTGTATCAAGATAACTAAGGAGGGAAAACAAGATGTGGGACAAAATATTTCATGTTCTTCTTGGAAATTAGGGCAGGGTAAGGGTCACCTGTGATGCAACTATACCCTTCTCCTCCCCTGTTGTAGTAAACACTCTATTACACCTCAACTAAGATGTCAGCATTTCCATTTGGACTTGGTACCAAAATATCTGATACTCTGGAACCAGGCTTCAAGAGTCGGTGCCATAATATTTCCACTGGAAAATCAAAACATGGCAGCAAATAAATGCCAAGCAAAAGAGACGGGAAACCGCAGCATATAGGCATGGCATTTTACAAGATTTGTCTTTATTACTAACAATGGATACCTTGGTGATGGGAGAAAATTATATTTGAATGCCTCGCTTAAACTTCTTGCGATGAGCATGTCACATATAGATCTGTCCTTGAAGCGGAGAGACTGAAATCATATCCATTCTAAATCCCCAGAACCAACCATGGACCCTTCCACACTGTAGAGGTCCAATCTGCTTGGCAGGATGTTGGATATGTTTCACCGAGGAAGCCACTGGGTGGAGCAGCTGATGATATTAATAGGTTTAAATCTATATTCTGAACAACTCTTCACTATGTGTCATGGGCTTAAATATTTGGGGTGAAAGACAGAACAGAGGAATAATATCTTGGGTTTACAAGGGAATCGGAGTCGAAGAGGTGTGGCGCTGGAAAAGCACAGCTGGTCAGGGGAGCATCCAAGGAGGAGGAGAATCGACGTTTTGAGCATAAGTCCTTCATTAGGAATGAGGCTTCTCCAAGATGAAGGGCTTATGCTCAAAACGTCGATTCTCCTATTCCTCGGATTATGCTTGACTGGCTGTGCTTTTCCAGCACCACACTCTTCGACGCTGATCTCCAACATCTGCAGTACTCACTTTCTCCTACTTTACAAGAGAACCCTACAATTAAGAAGGGAGTTTATGGGTAAATTATCTTTGAAATGTGTATGCTAATTGACTTATGTTTGTGTGGCCTGGGATCATTCTGTTGAATTATTTAGCTCCATCTCACTTTTCATTTATGAAAAAAGTTATACCAAATCTATATTTATATATTTATTATACAACTGCATTATTTTTAAACATACAGGTGTGTGCATGGATATGAGCCTGCACAGACTGAACCAGCACAAATCACAGAGACAGCAAATAGGGAATTGAAGACAATTAAACTCAAACAAAAACACAACACCTCTTTAGGTATTTATTGCATGCAATCAGTCCACATAACCAGCAAAGTTATTGGAAGCATTAACATGTAAGAAATCAGTTAAAATCCCCCTTAGGAAAAAAAAAACACTTCTTCATTATAACATATCTTTAATAATTCCCACATGGACAATATTTGTAAAACATTGGATGATTTTTGCTGAATCGTTTATTCCTTATTCAAAAGATAATTTACAACCTACCTTTCAGCATTTGGTAGCTGTAATTAAAATTGGCACTCAAGGATAGAAATGAGTGAGTTAAATTACATAATAAACTTTGCTCTGTAGTGTCCATCAGCTAGGTTTTCATAAAAAAAAACATTTTGAGCAACCAAGCATAACCCAGGCCAATGAGAAATCATTGGAGTGTTGAACCCTGTCCTATTTGAGACTCAGTTGCATAATGGCCTATATTGTGAGCAAAAACCTAGCAAGAATGTGTGGGAGAAGGAAGCACTGCTGACCGACATCAGACAACAACGGAGGATATTACCTCTTATCTAATCCCTTCTTTAATTGTTTTGGCTTCATTCCTCTCAATTTTGTTCCTTGAAAGGGCAGCAGTCTAAACCTGTGGCTTACATTGAAAAAAAACAATTTGGATAACTTCAGTTCCTAAGAAGAGTCAAATGGGCCTTGAGATGTTTAACTCTATTTCTCTCTACACTGACGCTACTCAACCTGCTGAGTTTCTCCAGTGCTGTGTTTCTACTGCTCATGTCTAGCCTGACTGACAATAGCAATTATGAACTGTTTCAGGCCTTGCAATCAATACGCTGTACTCTGGAGCATCTGAGAGGCAGCAGGATCAAGCCCAACTTTGACTTTACATCAAAAATTAAGGTTTGTAAATCACTTTAGAAGCACAGGAACAGAACAGCGTGATCCACCATTCAATTAGATCACAGTCAATCTACACCTCAACACCATTCACCTCAATTGGCTCAATAAAATATATCCTTTTAAAAAAAGATATATTTATCCCAGTTCTCTTCCAATTGAACTCACATCAGGTGACTGAATGTAACTAAACCAAACCAGTCACAACCATTTCCTCAGTCATCTTCACCACTGCTACCAGCAGTAGCTTCCATCTGTGACATGTCCAAATAACAAATAGTTGTGCCAGTGATCAGGCAAGGTCAGAAGGAATACCCAAGAACGAACTAAACTGGGAGAGGGGTGATGGATTTATTCATGAATGGTTAATTGGGCAGATAAAAGTGGGGAGTATGTAATCAGAGTTGCTCTAGTTTATGATACATGAACTAAAAATAAAAGTCTGACCAAAGGAGTATATAATTGTCAACAGGCAGTTTAACCTTAGGTTTTTAACATCTTTTTGTAAGGCAGCACGAAATATGACTTCACCTCCCATAAAAACAGAGACTATTACAATTCCTCTGGAAATATAATGCTTTCCCATTTTGAACACAGGCCCAAATCTTGCGATTTGGGTCAGATTCACTAGTTCCAATCCATATCAGATTACAATTCAGCTGTTCAGTGGAAGGGTGCTCTAGTAGGTATTAATCCCTCTACTCTTTCCCAACTAACTTTTTTTTTATTTCAAAAATATACTTTATTCATAAAATACTTTGATGGTCTGTACAGTTGGACATGCCATACATATGTAAACATTAACTAACTATTAAGGTCAGTAATATAGAGTTTTCTGAAGTCTCCCACTTTAACTCAGAACTGGGGACTTATTTAGAGGGCTCCACATTTCATATACTTGGTAATCGGACAATTCAACTTCCCAGGTAAATACCACACAGTCCCTGTAGTCTTTGACTATCCAGAGATGGGAAGATCTGAGCCCAAAACACTTAACAATCTTTGACTTAGAATAATCAGGTATAGCATAAAGCTTCCTCCAATCAGCCTTCATCTCTAAAGATAAATTGGGCTGAGACTAACGATCAATTTTAATGCTACCAATCAGGACTGGAGTTTAAATTTAAGTTGTACAGACAAAAAGATAATGTCACTGCCACTCAATTCATTTACTGGATCAATCTGCCTTGCTCATGTTACCTTAAATTGTCTAACAGTAAAGGCAGTGAGAGAGGAGACTCACTGTTCAACAGAAATCATTGAGCTAGATATGGACACAACACTGCCACCTAGGTGTCACTGGAAGAAAGGAACATAGACAACAGCAAAACCCATATTTAACCACCTGATGAAGGAGCGGTGCTCCGAAAGCTAGTGTACTTCCAATTAAACCTGTTTTTTTTTACATTACAGTGTGGAAACAGGCCCTTCGGCCCAACAAGTCCACAATGACCCGCCGAAGCGTAACCCACCCATACCCATACCCCTACATTTACATTTACCCCTTACCTAACGCTACGGGCAATTTAGCATGGCCAATTCACCTGACCTGCACATCTTTGGACTGTGGGAGGAAACCGGAGCACCCGGAGGAAACCCACGCAGACACGGGGAGAATGTGCAAACTCCACACAGTCAGTTGCCTGAGGCGGGAATTGGACTATAATCTGGTGTAGTGTGATTTTTAACTTTGTACACCCCAGTCCAACACCGGCATCTCCAAATCATAACAATAATTTGGTTCACTTGAAAAGGAAGTGATAGGTCCAGGCACCACTTTTAGTGAAAACTAACTTGCAACTTGGAGTTATCTAAAAGAGAGTTAAATGGTGGCTCGGGTTTTCTGGATTAATGCGGTTTGATAGCCAAAACTCAATCTTATTTATGTATTGCAAAAAAAAACTTGGGGCCATAAAGTTATGATAATCACCGGTAACCCATGTAAGAAATTTCAGGAGCAGCTTAATTACTCAGTGATTTGACTGTGTAATTTGATACCTTAAAAAACTGTCAAGGAAAGTCATGATTTGGAGATGCTGGTGTTGGACTGGGGTGTACAAAGTTAAAAATCACACAACACCAGGTTATAGTCCAACAGGTTTAATTGGAAGCACACTAGCTTTCGGAGCGATGCTCCTTCATCAGGTGATTGTGGAGGGCTCGATCGTAACACAGAATTTATAGCAAAATTTTGCAGTGCTATGTAACTGAAATTATACTTGAAGAATTGATTGTCTGTTAAGCCTTTCATCTGTTAGAATACAGTGATAGTTTCACTTCTTTCATGTGTAAATCACAAAACCCTTTTTTTAAAAAGTTGCATTCTCGGGTTAGCTGTTAACAATGGTGATAGCTAGACAATATGTTGAAGGTGTTAGCCCCCTGTGTTCTCTGTCTATGACCTGGTGTTTAGATTGTTATTTCACTTTTTAGATTGGAATCAGAGTTTTACATAAATTCATGCAGTTTTTGAGCTCAGAGTTCGACATGAATCTATGTGGTTTTTGAGCAAAGTGCAATGTAACTCTGAAAGTACCAAAAAAATTCACCACACACAAAATATATGTGTGCATGTGGGTCTTTGTCTGTCTGCGTGTGTGTGTCTGTCTGGGATGGGGGTTGTGAGTGTGAGAAAGTGAGTGTGAGTGTGAGTGTGTGTGTCCGCGCGCGCACACACAGAGTGTCTTATGTTTGTGAGGGGGTGCATGTGTGGGAGTCTGTGTGTCTATAAGGGTGTTTGTGGGTGTCTGTGTGCGCGTCTGTGTGTATCTGTGTCCGTGTGCATGTGAGAGAGTGTGTGTGTGTGTGTGTGTGTGTGTGTGTGTGTGTGTCTCTGTCTGTCTGTGTAGTGCAATGGTGATCACCTGTAATGTGACATGACACATTACAGGTGATCACCATTGCACTACACACACACACACACACACACACACACACACACACAGATATTCCTACACACACACACACACTCACATGCACACGGACACAGATACACACAGACGCACACACAGACATCCACACACACCCTTATAGACACACAGACTCCCACACATGCACCCCCTCACAGACTTAAGACACTCTGCACTCACTATGTACACACACACACACACACACACTTTCTCACACTCACAACCCCCAACCCCAGACAGACACACACACACACACACACACACACACACACAGACAGACAAAGACCCACATGCACACATATATATTGTGTGTGAATTTTTTTGGTACTTTCAGAGTTACATTGCACTTTGCTCAAAAACCACATAGATTCATGTCGAACTCTGAGCTCAAAAACTGCATGAATTTATGTAAAACTCTATTTCACTTTTTAGATTGGAATCAATCTAAACATCAGGTCATAGACAGAGAACACAGGGGGCTAACACCTTCAACATATTGTCTAGCTATCACCATTGTTAACAGCTAACCCGAGAATGCAACTTTAAAAAAAAGGGTTTTGTGATTTACACATGAAAGAAGTGAAACTATCACTGTATTCTAACAGATGAAAGGCTTAACAGACAATCAATTCTTCAATGTATAATTTCAGTTACATCACACTGCAAATTTGTGCTATAAATTCTGTGTTACGATCGAGCCCTCCACAATCACCTGATGAAGGAGCATCGCTCCGAAAGCTAGTGTGCTTCCAATTAAACCTGTTGGACTATAACCTGGTGTTGTGTGATTTTTAGTCAAGGAAAGTGGCATAGTTGCATTTACTGGAGTACATATGTAGGGTTGGAGGAGAATTTAAGTGAAGTGTAATTGTTAGCATCGTTCAGTTGGGTCAAATGGCCTGTCTGCCTCCTGTAAATTACATATACCTTTGCAAGAATAACACTTTATCTGCACCAATTAATCTATTGAGGGCTGCAAGGGTCAGAACACATTAATGTATGGGTAGGACCATACACTGGATTTAACTCATTACTTCAAACAAAATTCATCCATGTAGGACCATTATGATGTGAGGAACAATAAAGATAGAGACAAGAGGAAGTGAGCTGAAAGCATCTATGGCAATAAAGTCTACTCGGGACATAACAAGGTTTCAGCTCTAGTGAGTCACAGAATGGGCAAAGGGCAACTATTTCAATATATTTCCCATTTTTCTTCCTCTTCACTTGACCTGTGCTCAGAATTGCTTTCACTGACTTCAGTGAGCCATCACTACATTTGTCAAATATCTATTCATGTGTGGGCCTAAAGAGTAGCTGCTAACACATTGTTTAACTTTAAAAAGCCTCATGGCGGATAATGGTCACCTAAACAGTTGATATCCTTATGAAAGCACGCAGCAATCAGGAGAAGCATCACAGCTGATAATTCTTTTATCTGGGGGCTGTTGAAGGTGTGGGATTTGGGAGGGGTCAGTAAGTTTCTATATTGGCAGCTACAGAGGTGGGTTAAGCAGCAGGTTGTCAGGGACCCTCACTGCTTTCCCAGATGAGATTAGTTCAGGGAAATCCTTCACACTGTCCATCAATGTTTCCAATAAGCTGACTGTTACTGACTGATATTTACTCACCACTGTAATTTAACACAGCACCAAAACTTAATTGAGCACATTAATGGATTCATTTCATTTCTTTTAAACCTAGAATGTTTCTGTTGATCAGACTGAATAAGACTTACATTAGAAACAGAATGTTTTCTGTAGTAGGCACCTTCTATACTGACAGCAAGCCCCTGCAGCTGATTGCAAGGAATAATCCCTCTGTCCTGACCCAACACACTATCTCCACATAACCTCAGCAAAATACCTCAACTACATGCTGTTTTACCATTTCTTTCATCAGTCATAGAGTCACTGAGCCATACAGCACAGAAACAGATGCTACGGTCTGCTGGTCCACGCTGACCATGTTCCCAAACTAAATTAGTCTCACTTGCCTGTGTTTGGCCCACATCTCTCCAAACCTTTCTTATTCATGTATTTACCTAAACGTTTTTTAAATGTTGCAACTGCATCCACCACTTCCTCTCAGTCAAAGACTCATAATGCACAGAAATAGAGCCTTCGGACCAACTCATCCAGACCTATCTGACCTCATCCCATTTGCCAACATTTGTCCCGATATCCCTATTCATGTACCCATCCAGTCATTATGTAATCTCACTGATTGGGATTTGGTCAATGACCCAGGACTAATTAAATATATTTCTCAACAGAAATGAAACCGGACCTTCGAGACCGATTACACTTCTCACTTGAAGTATGAAGACAAGATTGATATAGACAATCTCCTCTATGACTTCTCCTGAATACCCATTCCTGCCCAGTTTTGGAAGGATGGCAGGTGGATTGTAAGTCACATTGGCTGAGACACAATGGACTATTCACAATTATTTTGTTGGCTAGCAATGATTCAAGTAAGAGTTTTTGATTCAGGAGCAGTGAGATTCAGAATGGTGATTCAACTTCTAATATTAAGTAGCAAGGAAATTCCTCACCCTCTCAGCTGAATCTTACCAACAAACTCCTCACTGCACCTGGCTCAATTTCCTACATATTTCAGTTTTGTTTTTGGCAAGTCACAACTGCACAAGAAGTTGTTCAGCATAATTCTTCATTTTCCATTGCAGTTTGCTGTCTAATATACAGGAGTGTGCTCGGTAGCCAAAATGCTTCAATAGAATGACATGGAAGGGAATGTAAATACTGGACTTTCATTTGGCAGAAAAATAAAATCAGATACTTGGCATCCAGACTACATCTTCAAAATTTCCAACAAACCCACTCCAAAACCAGGGAAATTAAAACCTTAAAATGGTTGTGTATTGGAATAAGGCAGGGTTACCAAAAGAATCCTACCTCTGCAACATTGGTCAGGTGTGCTGAGGAAACTGTCAGCTTTTCAACTAAAAAAATTGGCACTGATGGCTCAGTGGTTAGCACTGTTGCCTCGCCACACCAAGGACCCAGGTTTGATTCCACCTTCAGGTGACTGTGTGAAATTTGCACATTCTCCCCATGTATGGGTTTCCTCTGGATGCTCCAGTTTTCTCCCACAATCCAAAGATGTGCAGGTTAGGTAGACTGGCCAAGCTAAATTGTACAAAGTGTCCAGGGATGTGTAGGTTACGTGGATTAGATTCCCTACAGTGTGAAAACAGGCCCTTCAGCCCAACCAATCCATACCAACCCTCCAAAGAGTAACCCACCCAGACCCATTTCCCCTCCAACTAATGCACCTAATACTACGGGCAATGTAACATGGCTAATTCACCTGACCTGCACGTGTTTGTGATTTTGGATTGTGGGAGTAAACCAGAGCACCTCGAGGAAACCCACGCAGACACGGGGAAAATGTGCAAACTCCACACAGACAGTCGCCCCAGGCTGGAATCGAACCTGGGACCCTGGTGCTGTGAGGCAGCAGTGCTAACCACTGAGCCACCATGCCACCCAAATTCACACTAACAGACACCCAAAGCTGGAATCGAATCCACGTCCCTGGCACTGTGAGACAGCAGTGCTAACCACTGAGCCACTTTACCATCTCGATTAGCCATGGAAAATTGAGGGTTGCAGGATACGAGGGTGGGTTTGGGTTGGGGTGCTCTTCGGAGGGTTGGTGTGGACTCAATGGGCCGAATGGTCTGCTCCCACACTGCAGAGATTCTATAATTCTATGATCTATCTCTTCCTTCACACTGTACTTCATCCCACTCCGCCACCTCTGTATGTCCCATTCTCTCCTCTCCAATCTGACTTCCACATGTGGGTAAAGCCACTGCTTACTGCTAATGGGTATGCTATTAATTCCCTAATTGGTTCCTTCTGATTAGTGTGTTATTTTCCTACAGTATTAAGCGCTTCCAAACTGTCTGGGGCAGATCATTACTGAAGCAGTGAACCGACTAATAGCTTCTGACTGGAGCTGTCCAACTCAAAAAGGATCAGCACTCGAATGGCTCTTTCAGCTCCAGCCCGAAGCCTGTCAGACAATTAAAGTCACTCACATGCTGTCACTGCTACATCACTGCATTTCTGTCATTAGTATGGAAAGAAAGAGAAGACAAAAAGAGGAGAAAAGGCAGAGCCACCTCATTCAATTATCAAAATAGAGCAATGCTTGAATAATGACAGCACAGTGGCTCAGTGGTTAGCACAGCTGTCTCACAGTGCCTGCGACCCCAGTTCAATTCCAACCTCAGGTGACTGTCTGTGTGGAGTTTGCACATTCTCCCCGTGTCTGTGTGGGTTTCCTACGGGTACACCAGTTTCCTCCCACAATCCAAAGGTGTGCAAGTTAGGTGAGTTGGCCATGCTAAATTGCACACAGTGTTCAGGAATGTATAGGTTAGGTGCATTAGTCAGGGGAAATTAGAATAATAGGACAGTAGGTGAACGGATCTGGGTGGGATATCTTTGGAGGTCGGTGTGGAGTTGTTGGTCAAATGGCCTGTTTCCACACTGTAGGGATTCTATGTTCTATGGCTATGTTAGACACAGCGATATCTGTTTTTGACTGAGGTGGAGATTGTACCATATTGAAGCTAAATGGTTTAACAGTTAAAGTGTGTACTGCCTGTGTGAGTTTCTGGGTTGGTTCTTATCACCTGAGCAGATCAGAGAGAATTTTTCCAGAGTTTTTTCTTCCCATTGATTGGCCGTAAATTTTGATCTTCCAGAACATTGCACAGGATCGGAAATGTCAAGTCTTAAAACTCCAGACATTATGGTTGTGGAGCAGGTTTGGTGGGGCGGGGGGGCTACTGGTCTTTCTCTGCCCACTAATTTCCCAGGGTCCTTTGTGGATAAGCCAGCCTTGAGAATACAAAATATTACCAAACCTTATCAGACAATGATATCTGCCATTGTCTGGAGAAAAAAAGACTGCAGAAAGCCTGTCTACATCTTTTAGAGAACAACAGGCCTAGAACAGCTTGATTCAATAATCCCTCGTCTTATTAATATTGTACATAACCATGAGGACATGGAACTCTACTTTAAACCAGATGAGAACTAGTCCCTGAATTTCAGTTCACACCCTGAACGTAGACTTCAAGAAGTACAGGGAAAGGTCATAATGACTTCAGACAGGTGGCAGACGGCCAAATGTGAAAGGGGGCAGGTAAAGCCAAGAGGTACCACAAATATCAGCTATCTAGGACTTCAGCTGAGGACAACATCAAAATCCACCTACTTTCACCATGGTTAGGAGCTTCACTATCTACACAACAAGCTCTCACATGAGAACATGTGATGTGTCACAGGTGTGCCGATAAAACCATAACCTAATGAGGTACCACTTTCAACAAAGGAATGGAGGAAATTCAGAGAGGTAAAAGGACACCTCAGGGCACCTGATTAAACAATGAGCAAAACGACGGTATGTCTATCGTGTAATTGCTGACGGTGCCTAGTGTCACTGCATAAACTGGCACATGGCAGCTTCAGTTATCCCACCATCTCGGGTAACCATGTTCTTATCATTCAAGGATAATATGTGAAGTCTAACTTTGGGATTCTCCACTTCCTTAAGAAAATGAACCACCCATTAACATCTGAACTTCCTGCTCTACTTGAAGCGCACAGCCCTGTTTGATAGTCCTAAATTCTGATGTCTCAATTCCACCCAAATTGATTTCTATATAAATGAGAGGATTCTGGACATCATTATCCAACAAGACATTTCTGCTGCAATTCCATCAGCATTCAGATTATCAGATGCTCTAAATACTGTACCTTCTTTGACAGGAATGGTCGGTTTCTTCTGACGAAGTCCCAGCAAGATGAAAAAGAGAACCAATGGTATAAAAATCTCAAATGCCAGTACCCACTGTGAACAAATAAAGAGAAAAGAAAACTTTAATACAGGAAGAGCTATTCATAGCAGTCATCAACCTCAAATTGTCAAGCTTTCTGTGTCTGGCCTCATATCGTCTCTCCCATTTGCCTCCCTCCTCCACAGCTGAACACCAAACACAAGGTTGAGAACTCTCTGAATGCATTCCAATTCAAAGTTTTATCTCTTCCCCCACAGAAAGATTTAAAGGAATGCATTTGTTAATTGGATTTGGAAACACTGTAGCTACAAGGGACATACTTTCCGCCCATTTGTGCTTGCAGGATATAGCCCACAAATACACTATTATTAATCGCCTAACAGCTTTCCCCATTCCCATTACTTTTACATATTCCTCATTAACCTACATTCCACCATGCATAATAGTATGCTTCAGACTTGTTAGTACATATTCCATTATATTCTTAAACCTCATAAACCTACAGTCAACAATATCCATTTCATATTATTTTCCCTGGTAAGAAACGATAATCCATTATTTAATGACATACTTGAGAGTTTATTGTACTGCACTTAATTAGTCTGTACAAATAGATTAAATCTTGCATCTGATCATTACTCAGTAATAAACGGTACAGAGCCACGTCCATCAAGAGCCATTAAAGAGAAACATCTGATTATGTATAGCTTGAGGGAAACAACTCCACACTTGGAGAGGAAGATGAGGAAGCATGCCTTCATGAACTACCACAGCTGGTATAGGGATTGAACACATGCTGTTGGCTCTATCATATAATAGAAACACTAACAAGCTTGGACCCCCGCCCCGCCCCCCCCCCCATCCAGATCCTCCCCTAATGGGTGGCACAGCGGCCCAATGGTTAGCACTGCTGCCTCACAGCACCAGGGACCCAGGATCGATTCTAGCCTCAGGCTGTTTGCACATTCTCCTCATGTCTGCGTGGGTTTCCTCTGCTTGCTCTTGCTTCCTCTCACTGTCCAAAGATGGGCACGTTAGGTGGATTGGCCATGGTAAATTGCCTGTACTATCCAGGAATGTGCTGATTAGGTGGGTTAGCTATGGGAAAGGTGGGGTTATCGGGAAAGGGTGGGGTGGGGGGGGGGGGGGGGGAAGGGGTGTTGGGTCTGGGTGGGATGCTCATCACAGATGGGGTAGACTTGATGGGCTGAATGGCCTGCTTCCATACTGTACGGATTCTATTATTCAACACTAAGACCATGCACACACACACACACACACACACACACACACACACACACACACATATATATATATATATATATATATATAAAAATCAACTCGAGAAAAATTGTATTGTGCAAAGGCAATCAGAAAATAGTGTTATGACTATCTGCAGGCTGCTCTCCAGCTCCCAGTTCCTTTGGAGACAGAGGTTGGGAGTTCAAGTTCCGTTCTACAGTCCCAAGCACATCATTCAGCCAGCTCAGAACAGTACTGGGGGAACATTGCACTGTGGGATGTCCTATCTTACACATTAGATTAGATTACTTTACAGTGTGGAAACAGGCCCTTCGGCCCAACAAGTCCACACCGACCCGCCAAAGCGCAACCCACCCAGACCCATTCCCCTTCATTTACCCCTTCACCGAACACTATGGGCAATTTAGCATGGCAAATTCACCTAACCTGCACATTTTTGGACTGTGGGAGGAAACCAGAGCACTTGGAGGAAACCCACGCAGACACGGAGAGAATGTGCAAACTCCACACAGTCAGTCGCCAGAGGCAGGAATTGAACCTGGGTCTCTGGCGCTGTGAGGCAGCAGTGCTAACCACTGTGCCACCGTGCTGCCCACTGGTATGGTAAATCACTGCACCATGGCAATATCCATGGTAGGTAGTTCTGGTCCAAAGTTCATCTGTTGACCAATATCAAAATTTTCAGCTACGGTTCAGTTGGTCACACTCCTGAACTCTGAATCTCAGATTCAAGTGCTGCCCCAAGGTCTGAGTACATAAACTAAGGCTAACACTCCCAGTGCATTATGGAGGATGTCACCAATGAAGGAAATATCCCATCCACGTCCACCCTGTCATACTGTGTAAGAACTTTTAAAATCTCAATGCAATCACATCATATTCCTCAAAACTATGGAAAATACGCACCCAGTTCCCTCAATCTCTCTTCATTAAAACAATTTCAGGGATTAATCTGCTGAATATCTTGCATGCCCTCTATGACAAGTATATCCTTCCTGAGATAAGGGGACCCAAAAATATACAAAATACCATCGGTGAGTCTCACTAAGGCATTCTACAGCATAAAATGCATTGAGACTTTGAATGGCTGCACTATATAGAGTTAGAGAGTCATAGAGATGTACAGCATGGAAACAGACCCTTCTGTCCAACTCGCCCATGCCGACCAGATATCCTAAATTTATCTAGTCCCATTTGCCAGCATTTGGACCATATCCCTCTAAACCCTTCCTATTAACATACTCACCAAGCTGTTTTTTAAATGTTGTAATTGTACCAGCCTCCATCACTTTCTCTGGCAGCTTAGTCCATACTCTCACTGCACTCTGCATGAAACAATTGTCCCTCAGGTCCCTTTTAAATCTTTCCCCTCTCACCTTAAACCTATGCCCTCTAGTTTTGGGCTCTCCTACCCTGGAAGAAAGACTTTGGCTATTTACCCTATTCATGTCCCTCATGATTTTTTAAAGCTACATAAGGTCAACCCTCAGCCTCCAATGCATCAGAGAAAATAGGCCCCACCTATTCAGCCTCTCCTTATAGCTCAAACCATCCAAACCTGGCAAAATCTTTGTAAATGTTTTCTGATCCCTTTCAAGTTTAACATCTTTACTGCAAGCTTTACATGCTTTTAACACGGATATCTTTTATTTCAAAGGCATTTGTTGTAATTGGCTATGAGCAAGTTGTCTTCATCTGCTGCAATTCACAGCAAAACTGGCTGCATTTCAGAAGTAGTTAATTGGCTACATATGCTTTGTGATACCCTGAGGACAAGGCAGGTACTTTCTCATTGCAATTTCTCACTTCCACAAAGATATGTACAACAGGTGAAGTCAAATGGGTCTTGAAGGATGTTGTTTTGAAAAGACCTCAGGCTGTACTTGAGTCACTAATATTATGAGTCTGTAATCGCCTGCTCCTTAGATGACAATAACCTCAGTCTATACCATTGTGCTATTAGAATGCTCTTTCAATCAATTAATATCCTGTTCTATGTGAGAACCTGACAGATTAATTCTCCGGAGAGAGGACATGGCTAAGTGCTGAAGACGCAGGTACAAGGAAAGGAAATAATGAACAAAGTACAATAAAACTACAGGAGAACTTAAACAAAGAGAGGGTGGGAGTAAAACAGCCCTTTTTATCTTCTCATGGAATGTTGCACAGCCCAAATTGGCCTTAAACAGAGTTGCTTGCCAATCCAGTCGAGGGAAGTTAAGAGTCACATGTAGGCCATGGGTAATGCTGGCAGATTTCCTTCCCTAAAGGACATTACCAAAGCAGATGGCTTTCACCACAACCAACGATAGTTGCATGGTCACTATCACGGAGACTGGATTTCAATTCCTGATTTATTCATCACATTTCCCACATCCTATGGTGACATATGAACCAGTGTCCCCTGAACCTCCTGTGCCTCTAAGTTACTGGTTCAATGGCATTATCATGACACCACCATTTCTTCACATTGACCGGAAGTATAAGGAAGACAAACTGATGAGTTTGCTGATCTCTTCAGCAAGTGTTTCTATGTCTGGTAGTAGTTTCAAGTCTCTCTCCTTCAAGATTAAATGAATAGGAATTAATTTCTTTCCACACTGATCCCACTATTACCGGCACTGCTGCTTAACCTGTTATGTCAGATGTGAGGACTAAACACCCCTTCCCCCCATCTCAGCGAGGTCAGTTTTTACCAAAGCCAGCAAACTCAACAAGAACCCCTGAAGTTGGCCCTGGATGTTTACTCCACTCAGGGACATGAATGGGTGGAATAGAATGTGAAGCAATTTAAAGCATTTGCTTCTCCCTAATTTCAGATTTTCGACGTCCACAGTATTTTGCTACTGAGTGTCTTATTCATTCTCACTTCTGTTCCAAGACTGTCAACTTCCAAACGGCTCTGCTCTCCATCCAACAATATTCGTTTGCTCAGGTCCCTAGGATCTTCCAGCTCTGGTGGAAGCCTAACCTTAAACTATATCTCTCTCTCACCACAGATACTGATTGACCGACAGAATGTATCCAGGCACATTTCAGGGTGCCTGTATACCCAGAATGGCCACTCTCAGCCAGCAGTACCTGGTGCGAATGTCTAGTTTCAATGGAGCCATGCATTTCTACAGGGCTGAGCTGCTGTTCAATTTGAAACGTATAGGAGTGGGGACATCATGTTGCAGCTGAACAAGACATTAGTGAGGCCACTTTTACTATACCGCATACAATTTTAGATTAGATTAGATTACTTACAGTGTGGAAACAGGCCTTTCGGCCCAACAAGTCCATACCGACCCGCCGAAGCGCAACCCACCCAGACCCATTCCCCTACATTTACCCTTTCACCTAACACTACAGGCAATTTAGCGTGGCCAATTCACCTAATCAGCACATTTTTGGAGTGTGGGAGGAAACCGGAGCACCCAGAGGAAACCCACGCAGACAGAATGTGCAAACTCCACACAGTCAATCGCCTGAGGTGGGAATTGAACCCGGGTCTCTGTCGCTGTGAGGCAGCAGTACTAACCACTGTGCCACCGTGCCGCCCATTTTGGTCACACTGCTATAGGAAGGATGTTGTTAAACTGCAAAGAGTGCAAAAAAGATTTTCAAGGATGTTGCCGGGACCCGATGGTTGGAATTAGAGGGAGAGGCTGAGGCCTTTTCTCTGGAGAATCGGAGGCTGAGGGGTGACCTTATATAGAGGGTTATAAAATCATGAAGGGCATAGATAGGGCAAACAGCCAAGGTCTTTGTCCCAGGGTAGGGGAGTCCAAAACTAGAGGGCATAGGTTTAAGGTGGAAGGGAAAAGATTTAAAAGGGACCTGAGGGGCAACTTTATCTCACAGAGGGTGGTGAGTGTATGGAATGAGTTGCCAAGGAAGTGGTAGAGGTGGGTACATTTACAACTTAGAAAAGGAATCTGGACAGCTACATGAATAGGAAAGGTTTTGAGGAATATGGGCCAAATGCAGGAAAATGAGATTAGTTCAGTTTAGGAAACCTGGACAGCATGGACGAGTTGGACCAAAGGGTCTGTTTCTGTGCTGTACGACTATGTGGGAGGAAGAATTCAGAAAGCCCTCAATAAGTCTAAGGGAGTACCAATGTATTTTACAAATGTAAAATATTTTATTCATTCATGGGATGAGGGCATTGCTGGTTAGGTCAGCATTTAATGGCCATGCCTAATTCCACTTAGACAGTTAAGAGTCAACCACATTGCTGTTGGTCTGGAGTCACCTGTAGGCCAGACCAGGTAAGGATGGCAGTTTCTTTCCCTAAAGGACATGAGTAAACCAGATGAGTTTTTCCTGTTAATCAGCAATGGATACAATTGACAACAGATACCATTTAAATACTATGCTGTCCATTTCTTTTATTTCTTCTTTCGCTTATTTAACCAAGTCAAAGGGAATGTTGTAAGTTTGCTGTGACTTTTTTTTGTGCTGTCCAAAAACATTCAACACTCTGAAACATAGCATTTGAATAGCGCAAGGAGCCCCACCTGTTGGATGTAGTTCGCATCAGGTCACAGTAATGAACTCCAGTTAGTAATCGGGCAAGGTATCACGGGCCTCAGTGATGATCCTGGCCCAGGCTCCTATCCCTTTCCTGAGTTCAACAGACCGCACTCCCCTACCCCAAGACCTTGGACCCCACTTACAGGGCCATGACTGACCCACCCTGTCTCAAGCCCTGAGAGGAACACTGCTGCATGTTTCCTGCTGTTATACCCACACTGTCTTATTTATCACTGGGCCTTTAAAGACTGTGAGCAATGAAGATAAACAGACTTGCATTAAAATCTGTCTGGAGATGATGAGAGACAGGGAAATGCTGCCAAGCGGGATGCCAATTGGAGGACCATCTCCTTCGCAGCTCAGGGGTAACAAGCTCCAAGTGAACACAATCCTGGATTTACAACATTCCCGCCCTGTTCCTCGTGTAACAACCAGAATCTTCCACTGCGGTAATCATTAACCATGCTGCATTTTCATCCGTCACTCTCTATCTCAGTCACGAGCTGTGCCATTGTCTTGTTGAGACAGTAAAAACAAAGTGCAGATGTTACACCCAGCCTTCTGGAAGTCACATGGGTTGGAAAAATTCCCAAACCACCGTGCTGTCCTACCTCTCACATCTTTCGGAGAATACTCATGGGAGGATGGGGAGGGAGGCGGTGGGTGGGGGTCAGATGAGACAGACCCTGCCATTTACCTGTATGACCAGCTTTAGACACAGGAAATTCCCCTCCCCCATATTAAAGGAATATCACCATCGCTGAAAATGTATGGGGAAGCTAGATTAGCACACAAGCTAAAAGAGATATGCTGATGGGATGAGATAAAAGAGGGAGACTGTGCAACATTAACAATTGCACAGACCATAATGGTCTAATGCAACATTCCGCCAGAGTTTTGGCTGCTCACTGACCTCAGAGGGTCATGTGTGGCAGCAGTCTGTGCAAGAGGAAGCCACTCAATGGCACATTGGTCCAGGGGCCTATTTCTATGCTGGGCATTCTCTACAACACACCACTTGGACATAGCTTTGCTGCCACCATCCTGTTTTAGTGTAGGAATCTACAGGGTATGCTCGAGGCCCAGAATTGCCACCTGCTCATCGAAAGAAAGGGGCTCTGGTCATAAACAAGATGTAATTTATTGCACATTAGTGATTCAGTGCAGGTTGCACAATCTTATAGACCACTGTTTTCCAAAGTGTTTCCCTTCCCTGTGGCCCCAATCCAAGCCTTGACAATTGCTGCAATCCCTCAGTAAGAACTGATGGGGTGGAGGGAGTGTGTGCATATGTATATATGTGTGTATATGTTATATACATATAGGATATAATATTATATATTTTATATCTATTTGGGTGCGTAGGTAGAAAATCCCTGAGATAGCCCCTGTTACAAAGACCTCCCATTAGGTAGGCCCAGACAGCTGCTCATAAGGTTTCCAGCTCCAAAGACATTCTCCCACCAAGCCCATAAGGCATCATCATAGTGGGTGGTGCTTTAGGCACTCCTCAATGTTAACCCTTTCAGGGCCTTAGAGAATAAATGGATCAGATCCACACTGACAGACTGAGACTAGTGGGGTAGATATTTTCTAATCAACTCTTCCAGGGATTGCAACAGTCGACAAGTCTAGGATTGGGATCACAGTGGAGGGAAATAGATTGGGAAGCAATGGTCTGTCGTATCGTGCAAGCTGGACTCAGTTGTTAACATACAATAAATTACATCTTGTTGCTACCCTCCTTTACAGCAGGTGGGGCTTGAAGCTGGGCCTCCTGGCTCAGAAATGAGGACATTACCACTGTACTACAAGCTGCAAAAGCTTGGTCCCCAGTTGGTCATCAATAATATGGAGGTGGGAGGAACAGATGTGCTCACTATGTCTTAAATGGTAAGAGTTCAGACAGTGTGGATACAGAAAGGGATCTAGGTCAATAAGTCACTGAAGGTGAATACGCTGGCACAGTAAGCTATTAGAAAGACTAATGGAGCATAAGACTATATTGCAAGAGGTTTTGAGTACAGGAGTGGTGAGGTCTTGCTGAATTATACAGAAGCTTGGGTCAGACCGCCCAGAATACTGTGAGAGACTTTGGTCTCCTTACCTCAGAAAAGATAACACTGCCATGAAGGAAGTACAACAAAGGCTCATCAAACTCACTCCTGGGATGGTGCGCTGTCCTATGGGGAGAGACTGAGCAAAATCTGGCCTGTACTTCCTTGAGTTTAGAAATACAAAAGATGATCTAATTGAAATCTGAAAAATATTTAATGGAACAGGCAGTTAAGATGGTTCCTTTTGACGAGGAGTTTAGAACCAGGGAAATGTCAACTAAGAGGAAAATAAGGAGTTTTTTTTTAACTCAAAGGATTGGAATTTGCTGTGGAAGCTTAATTTTTCAGTTTGCTTAAAGTAGAGATTTCTGACTGTCTGTGGCGTAAAAGGTTATGGGCATATTGTGGGCAAAAGGCATCAAAGTGTTTGATCAGCCATGATCATGTTAAATGATGGAACAGGATCAACGGGCTGAATGGCCTACTCCTGCTTCTATGTTCCTTACAGTGATACAACAGTGTCGCTCCTTCATTGCGAGCAGTCACAATTCTTTCACAAAAACTAAAAAGCTTTGACTTTAATATTTTCAGCTCAAATTCTTATTTTAAGAATTTAGAAGCCTTGATCATCATCTTTCTAAAAATACATTATCTAGATATCTTGAGTATAAAATGAGTAACAGGACTCATCTGTGCTGGCAACACTTTTTCTGAACTCAGCTGATGGAAGTGCTTGTGGGGAGAAGACAGAACAATGACAATATGTGGTACACTATACTGTACACTGAACTGTTAGGGACGAGGCACCAACTAGGAACAGTAACAGGAGCATCTTTGTGACATTACACATAGTGTCTAGATACAGTTATAATCCTTGCAATTCTTTTGCCCCAGTGAAAAATTGTGGTCAATTTTTTTATAAGGGGAATGTGATTTATGAGATCAATTCCAATCAGAAATTGGATTAGAAACCACACTGGACCGACCAGATGAATACTGTGACTATAAAAGCAGATCACAGGCTGGGAAGTCTGCAGTTTGTAACTCACTTCCTGACTCCTCAAACTGCGTCCACTGTCTATAAGGCACCAGTCAGGAGTATGATGGAAGACCCTCCAGTTGGGTGCGACTCCAACAACACTCAAGAAGCTCAACACCATCAAGGAGAGGGCCACCCGTTTGATTGGCACCACATCTGCCAACTTTTAATGCCTTCACCACTTACACACATCACCATTTATAATATGTCCTGCAGTAACTCATCCAGGTGGCTCTGACAGCACCCTCCAAGCCTGTGACCCAGAAGGACAAAGACAGCAGATGCAATGGGAAGTTCCCTTTCAAGCCAGTTATGCTGGGTCAAAATCCTGGAACTCCCTTTCTAACAGCGATGTGGGTGGCTGCAGTGATTCAAGAAGGGACCCACCATTACTCCCTTGAGTGTGATTAGAGATGGACAATAGATACTGGCCAAGCCAGTAAGTTTGACATTCAATGAATGAAAATAAAAATTCTGTTGCAAATGTGAAATTACACACTAATAAATTTCTCAATAATGGATTTATTCAGAGAATATAGCCTGACTCATATTTGCCTCCTTATCAATATAGTGTCCAGCAGTCTCTCTTTCTAAGTAATTAATCTCTCAAAGCTCCTCATATCCGCATCTTAATGACTTATGAACTGTGACACATGTTGCAACACAGAGGTTGAATTCCTCTGCTAATTCAAACTAAAACACCCAGATAAGCTCGCCTTGCCTCATAATCTGTTAAAAGTGTGACTGAGTGAAACAAAGTCCCGATTTCCACTGTTTAAAGAAAACAGTTTATTTTCCTATCTCTAACAGTGAACACTAAACCAAAACCATTAACAAACTCCAGATTCCTTCTTCTTAACTAATTACTATCTAACATCAACTCTATAAAAATGCTGCTCCAATGACACAATTGCTAAACATTAAATTGACTTAATCTATCAAAATCCACACAGTCTCTTACAATGTGTTCCTTCTGAATCTGCAGTTTCCTTCCACCCTTCTGATTCTGCTGCCTTCTCTCTCAGCCATCTTCTATGATTTTTTTTTTACTGTGAGTATCTTTGTATAAAATTTCTCAGTACCTTTAATAGATGGTGCCTTCAGAGAGATTTCTTGGAGTCCGTTGAGAGCCCTTTCAGATGACAGCTGCTCTCATGTTCGATGGGCAGTTAGCTCGGAGTAATTTTCAAAATACCCTTCCGTTTTATATTCCCAAGACTCGTACCCTCTCATTGGTCTGATGTTGTCAATGCAATCAAATTCAAATTGTTTTTTAGTATCCTGGACATAATTTAAATTAATTGGTTAAATTCAAATCCTGTTGCCTTAACATCAAAACAACCCCAGGCTGATTGTTACACATGATCAATTCTCAGCACTCCCTGCACCTCAGCTATTCACATACACATGTGCTATCACAATCTCTCAGCTCAGAAAAGCACTTTCTCTCTCAAAGTGACCATACACTCTTTCAATTCACTATTATTCTACCCAGCTTCGTAACACAGGGATATTTTAGCTTGCCAGATTTTTGTGTGTCCACAATGGAAATTAAGTGCACAGAAGGCTGAAGAGAGATTTGGTGGACGTGTTCAAACTGAGAGTGCGCTTTGGTGCAGGGGACAGGGGCCCAGTTGCTTCGATTGGCAGAAGGGTCTGTGACCAAGGGATCCCAAACCTGTCAGGTGGGCCAGAGTGGAGCTGAGGAGAGAGTTATTTTGCACAGTGAGTCGTCATGCCCTGACATTCACTGCCAACCTAAGGGTGGCAGTGGCGGATACAGATTTAACGGTGGGGAGTTTTGGATGTATTCTTCATTGACTGGGTATGGAGGAGAAATCTGGGGAGGCAAGAGAGCACAGGCATGGTGCTGACCGGATGACACCTTTCCAGAAGGTCAACAAAGGTACCGGGGGTCAAATGGCCTCATTCGGCGCTCAGTTTATAAATTCTAGTTTCACTTTGCAACTTGCAATGAAAGAAATCACAGGAAGCCATAAGCTCAGACTGAAGTGACATCAAATCTTCAATTACTTTCAGCTTCATCATCAGCATCAAGTTGTAGATACAAACTGATGGCTTAACCCTGGGCTATGTTCATTTTCAGTGTGATCCTGTAGTCCCCACATAGAATGCAAAAAAGGCCACATCTTTGCAGCTGTATCTCTGACCCACATTGTCTCAAGAGTTGGTTCAAAACTAGGAGGGCATGTCAACCTTTTAACTCTCCTTTGTGGTTGTGAGAGATTTGATCCGAACGTTCAACTCTCTCAATAAAAACATAATTAATTTCCTTGATGCAAGTGACAAGTATTCAGAGTGTTCAATTCAAAGATTCTCGGGTCATTGTCACATTGTGGGACATCTGTACAAATTCACTACTCTGTAACAATGACTGTACTTCCAAAATACCAAACTAACTATGTAAGGTGTGATATCCTAAGCTTGTAAAGATGTTGATGTTTCAGGGAGTTGATGCGTTTCAATGTGCAATGTGGGATCCTGGCTCGAATGAAGTTGTTGCTTGGGATGATATTGCTCCTAACAACTAGTGTCTGTTGTGATCAGCACAGTGATTCAATCCAGACCCTGTAAGTACTGAAACCACACATTTACATAGGGGAGGGACTGTAGGTTTATTCATCCTCTCTCTTTCAATCACTCAGCTTTGTGGATGATTAATCGCCTTTTGCGCACTGATGGGAGCTGCATGCACTGAGGATGCCACATCTTACCCAGGAGCAATTGTGCTTTTTCTGGTTATCAACAGGAGATGATCAATCAAATGTGACTAATCACACCCTTCCAAAACATCTATACTTTTGCACCAATCCTAAACGCTGCTGCTCTTCCCTAACCTGAACAGCATCAGTCTGAGATGTTCAGCCTTTTCTGTGACACTCTGCTGCTTGCAGCAAAAACCAAAAGGATGCTGGGAACTGCCGCGTCCATCTCCCCAGCAACACGAACAGAACAGGGGCTGCTGGTGTCTGCATCGCAGCTGTTGACACAGGTTCAACCTTTCCGTCCACTTGCTGCATCACTGTCTCCCATGGGGTCACAAAGTGACAGATTGCAATAGCTCAGCCTCTTTGCCCATTCAGCCAGAAACACAGGGAAAGATTTGGTGAGACTGCAGCATCCACTTTTCTCTTTCCCTTAACCTAGGCCTGAGGAAACTCCAGAGTGCGGGAGAAACGAAGGGTATGAACACAGCAGATAGAAAGCAGATGGTCAAGGTACACATTACAGCCATGGCTGGACTGCAGAAGCCCAGTGGGCCAGATAAATTGCGTTTGTGTGACAATAAGAAAGAAAGAACACAGAAACATAGAAGTTAGGAGCAGGATTAGGCCATTAGAGCCCTCAAGTCTGTTCCGCCATTCATTATGATTGTAGCTGATCAGGGAGCTCAATACTCTAATCCCACCTCCTCCCCGCCATATCCCTCGATCCCTTTGACCAGCGGAGCTCCATCTACCTCCTTCTTGAAAACACAATGTTTTTACCTCAACCACTTTCTGTGGTCATGAATTCCAAAGGTCCATCACGAAATGAGCTCCAGTAGGTCGCTCGACAAGGTTCCCCATGGGAGACTGATTAGCAAGGTTAGATCACATGGAATACAGGGGGAACTAGCCATTTGGATACAGAATTGGCTCAAAGGTAGAAGACAGAGGGTGGTGGTGGAGGGTGGTTTTCAGACTGGAGGCCTGTGACCAGCGGAGTGCCACAAGGATCAGTGCTATGTCCACTACTTTTCATCATTTACATATGTGATTTGGATGTGAACATAAGAGATATAGGTAGTAAGTTCGTAGATGACACCAAAATTAGAGGAGCAGTTGATAGTGAAGATGGTTACCTCAGATTACAACGGGGATCTTGAGCAGATGGGCCAATGGGCTGAGGAGTGGCAGATGGAGTTTAATTTAGATAAATGTGAGGTGCTGCATTTTGGAAAAGCAAATCAAAGCAGGACTTATACAAACTTAGTAGTAAGGTCCTGGGGAGTGTTGCTGAACAAGCAGACCTAGGAGTGCAGGTTCATAGATCCTTGAAAGTGGAGTCGCAGGTAGATAGGATAGTGAAGAAGGCGTTTGGTATGCTTTCCTTTAATTGGTCAGAGTATTGAGTATAGGATTTGGGAGGTCATGTGCAGCTGTACAGGACATTGGTTAGGCCACTGCTGGAATACTGCGTGCAATTCTGGTCTCCCTTCTATCGGAAGGATGTTGTGAAATTGAAAGGGTTCAGAAAAGATTTACAAGGATGTTGCCAGGGTTGAAGGATTTGAGCTATTGGGAGAGGCTGAATAGGCTGAGCTGTTTCCCTGGAGCGTCGGAGGCTGAGGGGTAACCTTATAGAAGTTTATAAAATCATGAGGGGCATGGATAGGGTAAATAGACAAAATCTTTTCCATGGAGTGGGAGAGTCTAAAACTAGGGTTTAAGGTGAAAGGGAAGATATAAAAAAGACCTAACGGGCAACTTTTTCACGCAGAGGGTGGTGTGTGTATGGAAAGAACTTGCAAAGGCAGTGGTGGAGGCTGGCATAGGTACAACATTTAAAAGGCATCTGGGATGGGTATATGGATAGGAAGGGTTAGAGGGATATGGGCCAAGTGCTGGCAAATGGAACTAGAGGTTAGCATATCTGGTCAGCATGGACAAGTTGGACCGAAGGGTCTGTTTCCGTGCTAGACAGCTCGATGACTCTCTGAATCTAGGTGAAAAAAAAACTTATCCTCAATTTCTGTCCCTTATCGTTAATCTATGATTCCTTCACCATCATTCCTACATCAAACCCGTCTGGTCCAGTATGAATATTATAGGTTTCTATATCCCCCCCCAACTCTTCTAAACTCCAGTGAATACAATCCTAACTAACTAACTCTCTCATCATAGATCTGTCTTGCCATCACAGGAATCAAGTGGATGATCTTCATTGTAAGAGCATCCTTCCACAGATAAGGGTCAAAGCTGCACACAATGTACCATGGGTGGCCTCACCAAGGCCCTGTACAATTGCATCAGGTCATTCATGTTCCTGTACTTGAATCCTCTTACTCTGAAGGCCAACATCGAGTTTGCCCTCTTTGCCGCCCGCTGGACCTGCAAGCTTCCTTTCAGTGACTGGTGTTCAAGGGCACTCAGGTCTGGTTGAACATCCCCTTCTCTCAATTTACAGCCAAATAATAATCTGCCTTCCGACTTCTGCTACCAATGCGGATAATCTCGCATCCCACTCAGCCAAATCAAACTGCAACATCTCTGCATCCTCTGAAAGATTCACCCCTCCACACAGATTTGTGTCGTCCACAAACTTTGAGACAACACATTTCGTTCGCCCATCTAAATCATTAACATATATTGTGAACAAATTGCACACGTAAACGTGAAACAGAGATGAATGTTTGACAACAAATCAATCAATTGATGAAACAGAAATCTACGAAATTAGTTAAACAATCCATCCAATAAAAAGTAAAGCAAACTAATACATAAGCCAAGATTAGTGGCTACAAGAGCAAGTCAGAGGCTAGGAATACTGCAGCGAGTAACTCACCTCCTGACTCCCCAAAGCCTGTCCACCATCCTCAAGTCCCAAGTCAGGAGTGTGATGGAATACTCCCAACTTGGATGGATGGAAGCAGCTCCAACAACACTCAAGAAGCTTGACACCATCCAGGACACAGTAGCCCACTTGAGTAGCACCACATCCACAACATCCACTCCCTTCACCACTGATGCTCAGGAGCAGCAATACGTACTATCCACATGATGCACTGCAGAAATTCACCAAAGATCCTCAGACAGCACCTTCCAAACTTATGACCACTTCCATCTAGAAGGACAAGAGCAGCAGATATATGAGAACACCACCACCTTCAAGTTCCCTTCCAAGCCACTCACCATCCTGACTTGGAAATATATCACCACTCCTTCACTGTCACTGGGTCAAAATTCTGGAATGCCCTCCCTAATGGCATGATGGGTCAGCCCACAGTAGGTGAACTGCAGCATTTCAAGAAGACAGCTCACCACCACCTCCTCAAGGGCAAGTAGATATGGGCAGTAAATACTGGCCCAGCCAGCGACACCCACGTCCCACAAATGACCAAATACATTTCTTGCACTGGAATTCTCCAGGGATTGGAGAGTAAGAGGGAAAAAATATGAGTGTGAATGACTGCAATGTGTTTGAGAGACAGAGAGAAGGATAAACTTCTCAAAGTTAATTTCCATTCTCATTTGCAATAGGAATAGGCCCTCTTTATGCCTGAAACCGCCTCCTCCAGCACTTGGATGCAGCTGTGTCTTCAAGCACCTGGGCTCTAAACTCAGGAATTCTCCATTCAAATCCCTCTGCCTCTCTTCATGTTTTAAGAGGTTCTTTGAAATGTGCCTCTTTGGCAAAGCTTTTGTTCACTGACTTCACCTCTCCTCCTTTTGACACTGCAATGATTGTCTGATTACGTTGCTGTGAAACTTTCTTAACCACTTTAAAGGCTGTATATAAATGAAAAGGTATTGCTGAGAGAGAGCAAGACAAAGAATAATAACTCGAGAAAGAGCTTCTGCCAATCTCAAAAATTCTCTTCAAAATCAAAGACTGACTGTTGCCAGTGATGCCAGCCCACTGAGGTCAAATGATTCATTGAGGAGAGTGTGGAATCATGTCTCACTCCAGAGACTGAACACAATTTATACTGACAAACAAAAAGAAAATTGGTTACAGTGAGGTAAATGGGTGGAGAGGCGGGGGTGGGGCTGTACACCAAAGTTTGAAACCTCAGCAACTGAAGACACAGTCACGAGTGGTAGATGATTAGATTAGATTCTCTACAGTGTGGAAACAGGCCCTTCGGCCCAACAAGTCCATAATGCCCCTCCGAAGAGAAACCCACCCAAACCCATTCCCCTACCCTATATTTACCCCTGACTAACACACCTAATACCGTGGGTAATTTAGCATGGCCAATTCACCTTGCCTGCACACCTTTGGATTGTGGGAGGAAACCGGAGCACCCAGAGGAAACCCACACAGACACTGGGAGAACGTGCAAACTCCACACGGACAGTCAGGAATCGAACCCAGGACCCTGGTGCTGTGAGGCAGCAGTGCTAACCACTGAGCCTGGTAAACCAATTAAAATTGGGGATGCACAAGAGGAAAGATTCAGAGATGAATAGAGAAATGAGGGGCTTGGAGGAGATTACAAAGGTTTGAGACCATGGAAGGATTTGAAAATAAGGCCAAGAAGTCTAAAGTCATGACACTGATTGATCAGGAGTCACAATATGTCAGTGAGCATGGTGGTGAGGAGGGGAAAGGAACTGATGAGAGTTAAGGTAGGGGCAGCATTTTGGTTGACCTCAAATTTATGGAGAGTAAAATGTGGGAAAGCAATCAAGGGCACATTGGATGAGTTAAGAATCAGGGTAATAAAGATAGGAGTGAGGTTTCCTGCAGTAGAGACCAAAGCGAGGGCAGGTGGTGTGACTGAGGTGAAAACGGGAAGGTGTCCTGACGGTACAAATCGGCGGCCAGAGGCTCAGCTCAGGGTAAACAGGACAGCAGGGCTGTGAAGGGACTGGCTTAATCTCAGCCGGTTGGTGGGGAGAAGCATAGAATTGGCAACGAGGGAACAGAGTCTCATTAATGTCAGGCCTGTAACTGCCAATAACATAAAGCTAATGTTAGAGAGCTTAAAATGCAACACCCACAGTGTCATGGGCAGAATCTATAATTGGTTATCCATCACAGTCCAAGAGGACACTGAACAGATAGTTCATATTCCATCACCAACTCACTGAAATCCCAATGCCAGCACAGTGACAACAAGCTAACCCCACTGTCTATTACTTTTCATATATTAAACTGACATCTGGGACCATTTTTGTCTCTGAGCAGAATGGCCACAGGACTTAAGGGATTAGTTAATTGGATCACGGATATAGCGAGGCCATTATTTTCAGTTTAAGGATGATTTAATTTTACATCAGTCTCTGAGGTAAATCATGCCTTCATGAACATAAGTTTACTTGTGTGTGTGTGGATGGGATGTGAAATTCACTTCTCTTTCCAATCCACAAAAAGTACAATACACACACAGAATCTGCTCTGTTTCACTGGCAAACGCTTTATCCTCAATTGTGTTCAGCTGAAGAGGGAAGAATGTCACTCTGGAGCAATGCTTTGTACAACAATGTACATGCAGCAACGCCAAGCTCTTAATCCAGATCAAACCATCACTGCCCAGAATTATTAATTTTTTTTTAAAACGCTAAGTGATCAAACTGGAAAATTAATTATCAATGTGTGCACGGAGCTCACTCTTACAGTAGTAGCCTTTACAAATGTTAAGCATAATAAAATTCCGAATTGGATGGAATGGGAAAAAGAGGCAGAGAAAGAGAGAGAGATTGAGCGAGAGAGAGAAAGAGAGCAAAAGGGATCCGAGAAAAGGGATCCGAGAAAAGGGATCCGAGAAAAGGGATCCGAGAAAAGGGATCCGAGAAAAGGGATCCGAGAAAAGGGATCCGAGAGCAAGGAAGAACGAGAGCGAGTGAACAAGAGGGAGCAAAACAGAGAGCGCGCGAAACAGAGAGCGCGCCATACTGATAGATGTACACTGAGCGTGGAAATGAAGAGCTGAAAATAACTGATGTGAGAGTTAAGTGCTGTCAAGTCAGCAAGATCTTCAATCAGGTGAAGTCTGTAGTTGGTATTTCCAATTTACCACCAAGTCCTGTGCATAACAATTGCTCAAAGCACAAAATACCAACAAATTAGAAAAAGATTTTCCATTATTTCAAGACATTATTTCTTGCCTCAGTTATGAAATTTGCACTTTCCAAAGCAACACATTTAACAGTGATCTGTAAGTCTACACTCCACAAAAAAAAATTGAGCTCAAATGTTCTGCTTACTTCAAAAGATCCCGAAAGGATTACGGATCACAAGCCCACTTAGGTCGACCTACAACACAGACTACGCAGAGAGACTTTGCCACCGCCCCTCTCGTAAACTTCTCAATCATCTCGTGCACCAACTCTACAGCAGGCGCCACTACCTTGAAATTCAGATGGAGTCCACACCCACAGCCCGCACACAGGATACATCAGTACAACTACGTGACATTGCCAAACAGACAAGGGGACAAAACTACACCACGTACATGCACGCCAAGAACAAAAAACTGGAGAAGCTTGGCATTCTCACCAGTAATAGCAAAGCCCGCCCTGGAACCACAGTAGACAACATTATCACTGCGGGGAAGTCTATTGTCAACTTATTGGACCACACCCTTCGACCGGAAGAGATTGAAGTCCTGAGTAGGGGTCTCAACTTCTGCCCTGCCACCAAAATGGACCCGTTGGTTTTGGCAGCAGACACAGAGGAGCTCATCAGACGAATGAGACTCCGGGAATTCTTTCGAGGTGCCGGCAGTGATCCCACTGAGCCCACTGATGAACTAGAATAGTCATCACAGGGATCTGTAGAAGAGCGACCAAAGAAGGTGTCAACATGGACCCCACCGGAGGGCCGCTGCCCTGGGCTTGACATGTATGCTCAATCCGCCAGGATTCATCAGCCGTGCCCACAAGGTGGAGCAAAATATCACCCGTTCCCAACGCAATGCCATCCAGGCTCTCAAAACCAATCACAACATTGTCATCAAACCAGCAGATAAAGGAGGAGCCACTGTCATTCAGAATAGAACAGATTACTGCAAGGAAGTGTACCGACAACTGAACAACCAGGAACACTACAGGCAACTACCAGCTGATCCGACCAAAGAACATACCCGAGAATTAAACACACTGATCAGAACTTTGGATCCAGTCCTTCAGAGTTCCCTACGCACCCTCATCCCACGTACTTCTCGTGTAGGCGACTTCTACTGCCTTCCAAACGTACACAAAGCCAACACACCGGGACGTCCCATTGTGTCGGGCAATGGGACCCTATGTGAGAATCTCTCCGGCTATGTTGAAGGCATCTTGAAACCTATTGTACAGGGGATCTCCAGCTTCTGTCGCGACACTACGGATTTCTTACAGAAACTCACCACCAACGGACCAGTCGAACCGGGAACATTCCTCGTCACAATGGATGTTTCTGCACTCTACACCAGCATCCCCCACAAGGATGGCATCGCGGCAACAGCCTCAGTACTCAACACCTCCCACCTTGTACATGGCAGGTACTCATATGACTCAGCCAATGTGGTCTATCTTATACGTTGCAGGCAAGGATGCTCGGAGGCATGGTACATTGGGGAAACCGAGCAAAGGCTACGACAACGGATGAATGGGCACCGCACAACAATCAATAGACAGGAGGGTTCCCTCCCAGTTGGGGAACACTTCAGCAGTTCAGGACATTCGACCTCCAACCTTCGGGTGACCATCCTCCAAGGTGGACTTCGGGAGAGGCAGCAGCGAAAAGTGGCCGAGCAGAGGCTGATAGCTAAGTTCGGTACCCATAGGGAGGGCTTCAACCGGGACCTTGGGTTCATGTCACATTACAGGTGATCACCATTACACTACACACACAGATATTCCTACATACACACACACACACACACTCTCACATACACACGGACACAGGTACACACAGACGCGCACACAGACACCCACACACACCGTTATAGACACACACACTCCCACACATGCACCCCCTCACAGACTTAAGACACTCTGCACTCACTACACACACACATACACACTTTCTCTCACTTATAACCCCCACCCCAGACAGACAGACAGACAGACACACACACACACGCAAACATATATTTTGTGTGGGGAATTTGTACTTGCAGAGTTACATTGCACTTTGCTCAAAAACTGCATACATTCATGCAGAACTCTGAGCTCAAAAATTGCATGAATTTATGTAAAACTCTGTTATCTCACTTTTAAATTAGAATCAATCTAAACATCATGGCATAGACAGAGAACACAGGGGGCTAACACCTTCAACATATTGTCTAGCTATCACTATCGTTAACAGCTAACCCGAGAATGCAACTTTTAAAAAAAAGTTTTGTGATTTACACATGAAAGAAGTGAAACTATCACTGTATTCTAACAGATGAAAGGCTTAACAGACAATCAATTCTTCAATGTATAATTTCAATTACATCACACTGCAAATTTTTGCTATAAATTCTGTGTTACGATCGAGCCCTCCACAATCACCTGATGAAGGAGCGTCGCTCCGAAAGCTAGTGTGCTTCCAATTAAACCTGTTGGACTATAACCTGGTGTTGTGTGATTTTTAACTTTGTACACCCCAGTCCAACAACGGCATCCCCAATTCAAGCAAGTAGACTTCCTGAGACAGATCACCCAGACAAAGATGTGTCAAACACTATACTTTGTAACTTGATGGATCACACTGGTGCAACAAAGTATTTTATTATTTTAAAGAAAGCCAAGTTGATTCGCACTGATTTCCCTTCATTTTGAGAAAGAACCATGGGTTAACCACATCAGCCCATTTACAGCAAAATTATTACCAAGCAGACTGGAATCAAATTGGACAAGAAAAGACACTGCAGTAACAACAGTAATTGGTAAAATCTATTAAGATATACTCCCACAACAGACCATTTGGCCAGAAATAGTCCAATTAAAGCAGCAATTGCGGAGAAGAAAATAAAGGTCTGGATTATTTTACATCAATTTGTACAAAACAGGAACATGTTATCACCAGTGAAAGCAAGTGACTGCTGAGGAAATCGGTGTTGCAGTAATGGTCACTGCCGCAGGCCTGGCAACTGGATTCAATTCAAATCTTTTCCAACACATCAAAACAGCAACTAAGCCGATAGGAAAGCTCGCACGCAATCAGGTTTCAGAGAAGTATCTGCCAGAACCCCAGCAAGTGCAATACAGCACTTCGATACAGCAAGGGAGACAGGAGGACAAACCACTTCACACAGTGCGTGGTCACAAATCAGCAACGTGCTGCCTGAGATCGTGGTGGAGGCTGGACTAATTCAGGTGTTAACTGTATCATTTTCTGAAAAGGAGGAATGTGCAAGGTGACAATGAGAAGATAGAGGAACAGTGTCCTTTATCTCACAGACACAACACACGCAATGATCTGCTTCTATATTGCAAGTAATGTATGACTCTACAAACCAGAGCAAACCATTGAGTGAAAGTTTACAGTCTAAAACACAACACCCAACATATGGAGAGTACAGATTCTGTCAGTTATGACTACTACTCTTCTATTGAGGAAAAACATTTAAAATGAGTTATTTATGAAAACATAATCTCATTAATTTGTTTTAAATACACAAATAAATCTTTGAACAATTTCCACCCGTAGCAGGGTGGAAGAGTTTAATCATTTGACAGAGAATGATTCAGCTGAAGTTTGAGAGAATAAACAGCTGGGAATCATGAACAATGTTGGAGTGCACAGAGTCATGAACAGAACACTAATTAAAGTCAGAGCAGAGACCCCCAAGTTGCATGTTTGTGTCAGTGCAGGTTTGGAGACTGTTGTGTCACTGTCAAAGCGGCCCTGTTCCAGGCAACATGACTTATGTTGAACATACATACAAACATTACAGCAAGTCAGTATTTCAGTTCACAGGCAGAGTGATGCAGCCACAGGTAGGAGGAGCTGGGAACCAAGAATGGATGTAGAGGTGAGTGCACCCAACATCAACATTTAAGGATTAATACTGGCAAGGAAACCGGGTCAATTGCCCTATTGTCTGAAACAGTCCCATAGGATTTTTTACATATACCTAAAAAAAAGATAGAATATCACTTTAATTTCTTGTTTGAAAGATTGCACTGTGTCATCAGTACTGCACAGCACTCTAATTGGAGAACACTGAAGTGCCTGACCAGAGTGAGGGTATAAGACTCCTGTGTAGGACATGAACACACTACCAAACTCAGAGGCAGGAGTGCTCACCAATTATATCACAAAACTCCTCACTACCTTGTTGCCTGAGAAAATGGAATGTGACTATCAGCAGCTGGACTTTGGAACTATTGTCCTAACTTTGATCCAACAAAAACCTGAGTTAAAGAGATATTAGGTTCTAAAGGAAGGTATCTCGGCATCACACAACTTGGCAGAACACAGATTAGCAGGACTCAAATGTTGGAGGATCTCAGAATAGAGTCCATTAAAGATGATTGGGTCCATTGGGTGGTTAGGAATACATGAAATTCTCTCAGAAGGTTTGGCTAATTTCAAAATTCATTGCAACTAGAGAGTCATAGACCCTTCAGTCCAAGTCGTCCTTGCCGACGTTTGCCAGCGTTTGACCCATATCCCTCTAAACCCTTCCTATTCATATACCTTCTAGGTGCCTTTTAAGTGTTGTAATTGAACCAGCCTCCACCTGGCAGTGCATTCCATACACGTACCACCTTCTGCGTGAAAACATTGCTCCTTAAACCCTTTTTAAATCTTTCCCCTCTCACCTTAAACCTATGCCCTCTGGTTTTTGACTCCTCTATCCTGGGAAAAAGACCTTATTTATTCACCCTATCTATGCCAACCCCCAGCCTCAGACACCCTAAGAGAAAAGCCCTAGCCTATGAGGACTCATAGATTTAAGACGGATGTCAGAGGCAGGTTCTTTACTCAGAGTGATAAGGGCGTGGAATGCCCTACCTGCCAATGTAGTTAACTCAACAACATTAGGGAGATTTAAACAATCCTTAGATAAGCACATGGATGATGATGGGATAGTGTAGAGGTATGGGCTTAGATTAGTTCACAGGTTGGTGCAACATTGAGGGCCGAAGGGCCTGTTCTGCGCTGTATTGTTCTATGTTCCATTCAGCTTCTCCCTATTGCTTAAACACTCCAGTCCCAGCAACATCCTTGGAAACTTTTTCTGCACCCTCTCAAATTTAACAACCTTTGGGTATAGGACTTGGGACATCATGTTGAGGTTGTTCAGGACACTGGTGAGACCTCTTCTGGAGTACTGTGTCCAGTTTTGGTCCGCCTTTTAAACGAAGGATATTATTAAACTGGAGAAGGTTCAGAAAAGATTTACCAGGATGTTGGCAGAAATGGAGAGTTTGAGGCTTGGTAGGCTGGGACTTTTTTCACTGCAGCATGAAAGGCTGAAGGGTGACCTTTTGAGATGCATAAAAAATGAGGGGCACAGATAGGGTGAATGGCAAAACTTTTCACTGAAGTGGAAGAGTTGAAAACTAGGTGAGATGAGAAAGATTTAAAAAGGACGGAGAGGCAATTTTTTTTAAACACGGAGTGGTTAGTGTGTGGAATGAACTACCAGAAGTGATGGACGCAGGTGCAGTTGCAACTTTTAAAACTCATTTGGATAAGTTCATGAATAGGTAAGGTTTACAGATGTGGGCCAAACACAGGCAGGTGGAACTTGTTTGGGAACACTGTCGGCATGGACTGGTTGGACCGAAAGGTCTGTTTCTGTGCTGTATGAAGTTAAAAATCACAACACTACATTATAGTCCAACAGGTTCATTTGGAAGTACAAGCTTTCAGAGCCCTGGCTACCTGACGAAGGAGCAGTGCTCCAAAAACTTGTATCTCCCAGTATACCTGTTGGACTATAACCTGGGATTGCATGATTTTTAAACTTTGCCCACCCCAGTCCAACACCGGCATCTCCAAATCTGAGCTATACGATTCTGACTCTATAACATCCTTCCTATAGAAGGGCAATCGGAATTGCATGCAGTATTCTAAACTCCAATTCTTAACTCCTATACTTCATGTACTGACCAATCACTGAACAGAATACCCAAGTCAAAGGAAATGTGCAGATACAAATTCAATGATAACCTCTGAGCATTAAAACCCTAAGAAGGGGCAGTTATGGGCTGCAATAGCAGTGAAGCCCACTTTTCTCTCCCCCACACTTCTCCACTGAAATGCCTTTAGATACACAGATCCAATTACAGTCCATTCTGG
Organism: Chiloscyllium plagiosum; assembly: GCF_037043375.1. Classification (NCBI taxonomy): domain Eukaryota; kingdom Metazoa; phylum Chordata; class Chondrichthyes; order Orectolobiformes; family Hemiscylliidae; genus Chiloscyllium; species Chiloscyllium plagiosum. The sequence goes on from NW_028270159.1 coordinate 45,242,278, forward strand.
TCTAGTTCAATCTCAGAATAAATGCTCTCGAATAGTGACAGGATTACAAGAGTAGCGGCAAATAACACTTGGTGATGCAGTGTATCAGCAGGCTGGTCATTCATCTCTGGGCACTGAGTTCAAATACGTTTCAGACTGAGGAATTGAAAACCTTACCTTCATTGTGAAGACGTCAAGCTGAGAGAACACTCCACAACCACCTGATGAAGGAGCAGCGCTCCGAAAGCTAGTGCGTCCAATTAAACCTGTTGGGCTATAACCTGGTGTTGTGTGATTTTTAAACTTTGTACACCCCAGTCCAACACCGGCATCTCCAAATCATGAGAGAATCTGGACAGTCTGAGTGCTCTTCACAAAAACCCTATTCCAAAGATGGCCCCACAGTAGCGATCTGACTTGGAGACGGCGGGGCAGCCGATGTAAGAAACATTGTATATCAGACAGGCAGTATAGCAGATGTCCCTGTGGCATTCATGCTGAGAAATCAGGTGCTGTGGTGAACTCTTGCAAAAGTAAAATTGAATTCTTTTGTTTTTGAAAGAACATATGGGAACTGTGAAATCTCGTCAGGCAATAAACTTACAAACGGTCACAGTCACCTGCTCAATGGTGCCATCACTGCAGATTAAAGACTGCAGTATATTGCCAGGATTCAGAGAACCAGCACAAACTGAGCACCTCATTCTCAAGCTGGTGGTTGTTCAAAACCTTGTTAAATTTCTTTTCTGCCTTGTGACTGACTTGTTTTATTTGACAGTAATCACCAAGATTTAGCATAAAGTGTAAGGAATAGCTTTCAAATGCCTTCAGCACATGTATGTTGAAAAACGTGATCTACTACAATGGACACAGAATGATGACGCGGGGAAACATATTTTGCATTACTCCAGGAAAGGTGGTCCAGGACCTTCATTCGAGAGGACAGAGGAGACCCCCACCTTAACCCAGATCCAACCTTCCAACTCGGCACTGCCCTCTTGAACGGTCCTACCTGTCCATTTTCCTCCCCACCTATCCGCTCCACCCTCCTCTCCAACCCATCACCTTCATCCCCACCTCCATCCACCTATCACAATTCCAGCTACCTTCCCCCCCCCCTCCAGCCCCACCACCCTCAGGCCACCCCCATTCACGATGAAGAGCTTATGTTCAAAACGTTGACTCTCCTGCTCCTCAGATGCTGCCTGAGCTGCTGTGCTTTTCCTGCGCCACACTCTGATTCTGATATCCAGCACCTTATACTTGTGTGCGCGCGTTCATGAGAGCGCGAGAGAGAGAGAGCGAGAGCGAGAGCGAGAGCTTGTGAGAGAGAGTGTGAGAGAGAGAGCACACAATCTGCAGGCAGTCAATCCATGGGATATTTCACAAATTCCTACTTTGGAAATAGAATAGAATTAAGATTTGAACACAGACAGTCTCTAACCTCACACCGTTAATGCACTGTCTAAGCTTTTATTGTGAAACTGTAAGTTATCTCAAGAAGGTGACTTAAAACAAGTTCTGGGATTTACATATTAATGAACCGAAACCTGCAACCCATTCTAAAAGGTGAAAGACTTCACAGCAATCTAGGTTTGCTCAATATATCATTTTAATTGCATGGCACTGTGACCTTTTGCTATAAATTCTGTGTCTTATGATCCTGCTTCACAGCTACCTGATGAAGGGGCGGTGCTCCAAAAGCTAGTGCTTCCAAATAAACCTGTCGGACTATAACCTGGTATTGTGTGATTTTTAACTTTGTCCACCCCAGTCCAACACAGTCTCCTCCACATCACATTTACTGATAACAACCACAAGTTGTTCAGGTATCAGAGAACCAATCACAGAAGGCTTTTACCAACAATAACTGGTCAAAAAAATCCACAGGTCAAACAGCTACTGAGCTCTATTTACTTTTGGCTCCAGTTCATCTGCAGCCACACTTTAACCAAGGATCCAACAAGCAGCAGCATCAACAGGACTTACAATCAGTGACAATTTGCTTGCTTTCAGAGCTATCCTCCAGCAATCCTTTGTTCTTTTCACATCTCAGTCCACAATTAGAAATACAGGAAAATTAACAAGATACAGTCCTTATGCAAGGCCACCCCTCCTGATCTTTTCCAATGACAGTAGTACTGTCACAAAAACCTCTACAGCATGGGAGTTCGCACGTCAATCGAGATAATACTGTGTTGACCGGTCACTTCAGAAACAACAGCAGCAACTTGCATTCGTACAGCACCTTTAAGACCATTCATGAGAACATTACCCGAGCAAAGTCTGACACCAAGCCATGAGGTCAGATGACAATAAAAACTTGGACAGACAGCCAAAGCCCCAGTTACCAATGATGAAGCAATTATAACATGGAGGCATGCAGGGGCACAGAGGGCTGTAGGGCCAGAGGAAGTTACATGAATGTGGAGAGGAAATACTATGAAGGGTTTTGAACACAGGAGGAGAATTTTAAAAACAAGGGACAGCGTGTCCAGGAACCAATGTAAATCAAATTGGACAGGCATGATGGGTGATCTGGACTTGATCAGACTTCAAATATAGGCAGCAATTTTGGAGAAGTTCAATTCTACAGAGGGTGGGAGATGGGAAGCAGCCAGGAGGATATTGGAGGGGTTCGTGTAGAGGTAACAAAGGCACGGCTTCAGCAGCAAAGAACAAGTTGAGGAAGGGACAGAATGGATAGTCCTGCAAAGGTGACAACGTGGATGTGGCCACAAACTCATCTCAGGATCAATCGAGAAGCCAAAGTAGCTCCCTCACTAATGTGTCTCTGATTTCATAAATAGCTGGAGAGCAGAGATAACAGAATGATTTACAGTACACTGTTAAGGTTAATGCTCATACAAAGTACATTTAGCTGAGCACTGATGTTAACCATGTGTTGAGTACATCACGTCCAAACTGACTCTTAAAGTACGTGTCACTCGGAGATCAGGTTTGGTTCCGACTATATTATTGAAACTTGATTGAAAGCTGCTGAGACCAAGAGTCACCTAGACTCGAAACATGAGCTTGCTTCCTCTCCACGGATGCTGCCTGACCCGCTGGGCTCTCCAGATTCCAGCATCTGCAGTAATTTGCTCCTACTCTGTCAGGAGAGATCTGGTTCACATATCATCAAGACACATCTACGGGTCTCAGATGTTAAAAGGCAAGATTCATGGACTTGGGAAAAAAAAGGTCTTCTGATCTATTGAGGTTAACTGGCTGTTTTCAAATGACTCCACTGACGCAGTTTGTGGGGGAGAAGATGATCCAGTGTCAGGAATACATCTGCCAATTTGAATGACTCTCAGGCATCAAATCGAGATGTGGCTGTGTATTCACTGCAACACTGAATGACGATATTCAGCCATCAGTACAAAAATAATTCACTGATTACAATATACAGCAATGGGACCTGGAGCAACATGTTGCTTTCAGTATTCACGCGCGGATTTGTGATAAATACTGCAGTTACACATTAATAAACATGCAATTGCATTTTTATTCATTGGATGGAATTGTTCCATTACCAAAAAGGGAACAGCAATGCTCATTAATATTACATTTTGTCACACAATTAATGGAGCTGAAGATTTTTAAATGTTCTTTTAATATTACAAAGCTGGTAGTATTCTGGTCATGTTTATAATGCCTTGCTGTACACCCCTACACTGATTTTTTTTTAATCCAAGCCTTAACTCAGCCCGAGATCGGCAGGGGAAAGATCCACCGTTAAAGCTGTCCCAACCAACTCATTCCTTGCATTTTCAAGGAAACATTCCGCAAATAGCAGGAAAATACTGATCAAACTCAACTGCAGAAACCTAGATCCTGGAAAGAAAATTGGTGGATGAGAAAAAGCCTTCATGCGAAAGGTATATATCTTCATAATGATATAAAAGATAGGTATTTTTAATCAATTTGTTTAGACATAGAATTTCTACTGCATAGAAAGAGACCAGTCTGCCCATCGAGCCTGCACCAAGCCTCCAACCAGCATCCCACCCAAACCCAGTCCCCCACACCACACTTCCGAGGGTGGTATGGACTTGATAGGTTAAACTGTCTGCTTCCACACTGTAGGGATTCTAACAGGAGGAAAAATAAGGGCAGAAAATAATGGGGTCTTTTCCCCATTCAGTCGTCTTTCACAGCAGCTGAAGCTCTGTTGAGTTTGTTGCTTCACCTTGACACTCCCTCACGGGTTAACAATCCAACTATCAGAGCAGAACCTAACACTGATTAATGAAGAGGCAAAGCAGTGACACTAGCAAGTGAGACAAACATACTGCAATTTTAAAGAGAAAACTCTCACTGCGACCCAAATCATAGCTGGGTGCCTCGAGGTCAACAGTGCCACTTCCGGCAATCCAATTTCACAGTTGAACGATCCCTGCTTTCAGATAAAGATTTTTTGTTAAAAAACACACATTCACTACATGATGGTATCCAGAGGAGACAATAATGAGTTTCTCCACCTTTCGTGTGCCCAAGCTTGTGTTGACAGTAAATGCCACAGTTCCACCAATAGAGAAACCCAGGTCTGTAAGAAGTGCATAGCTATGGAAATCCAGGTCTGTAAGAGGTGTAGAGCTATGGAAATCCAGGTCTGTAAGAGGTGTGTAGCTATAGAAATCCAGTAGCACCCCATTCTAATAGCAAATCGCCAGGTGCATTCCTGGATAAAGCTATGGGTGTGGCTCAGTCTCTCTGTAGCAGCGAGCACCATCTACACAAAGTTATAAAAGGAGTTAGTGATTCGGGACAGCACCAGCAGCACAAGATCTGATTGAGGTTCAGGTGGCCTTTTTGTCTGCCTCATCGCCCTAATCCCATCGACAAATCATGACAAAAGCTCACAGTTTAGTGACTTGCAAATAATCAAGGAACCTAAACTGGAGAAGACAAAAAATGTGATCAAAGAGTAATTTTTTGGTCAGCCATTTCTTAGGGTCAAAAATTTGAGAACATGTACCATTTTATAAAGCTCATCGCCATTCTCCAGGAGCACGTCCAAATGGCTAAAGCTGCAGATGTGGATGCCCATCCAGAGTCTCCTCTGAAAGGCTTCGGTAGTCCCCAATGTATCACAACTCTCAACTCCTACACTGTACTTAGCTGAAAACAACTTATTCAATCACATGTCTCATACAGGCACACTCCTGCTCTCCCTCACAACCTGTACTTATGCAAGAACCACCTAATAACTGTCACAAAAATGTCACCAATGGTTTACTTAATTCAGACTGACACAAAACCTAAACACAAGCTCAACTCCACTTCTTAATTAACAATGGTGTTCACACCACTCTATATTCTCAACTTTCCAACTAGGTCTCTGAAGTTTAAAAAACAGCTTTTATCCACAGAAAATTCATTTCTTGAACTCATCATCCACAAATGCTCCATGACAAATTCCATTATCAAAATAAATGAACCAACTTCATTCTTGCATCTCACTCTGTGACCACTGCACATGAAAGGTTCACAGTGCAGGAACAAGTATCTCTGGAAAGAGTCACACTTGTACAACCTGGAGGAGTTAGTTTTGTGTTGCATCAGAAAAACACAAGAGGGACAGACATGGCACTGATTGCTCTGTTCACACCCCTCCTGTACAATTGTTTATTGATCTTGTTTCAGTATCTCTGACAGTTAAATCAAAAGACTGTTCTACAGGAGGGGCGTGAATAGTACAAATCAAAAGTTGGAGGGGGTGGGAAGAACATTGCAGTGTTATTTAGCTCATTAATGTTCCTGATGTCCACATTGATTTTGTATTGTTTAGTTGCTGCGCTGCTTCCTTTTCGTATATGGAATTAACGCGGCCAATCCAGTACCTGGTTCATGACTGGGCTAATTCATAGGAACAGCAAACCTATGTTAAAAATGTCAGGATGCACAGAATCTCACAGACACAGGCTCACACAAAGTTTGTCACTAGCCATCAGCTCTGGGACTCACTTAATGGGGCAGCGTTAAAGACAAAAAGGTTCCATCTGATACAGGGATTTATTCTGCGGAAGATGGAGAACAACCAGCCAAGACCATGGTTGAAAAGGGACCCCTTTTGTCAGGAGTTCAAACTGGACTTAAAGAAGTCTCACCTCAGTTGCACAGATAGGGTATTAGTGACCAGAGAGTGGTGCTGGAAAAGCACAGCTGGTCAGGCAGCATCTGAGAAGCAGCAGAATTGACGCTCTGAGAATAAGCCCTTCATCAGGAATTCCTGATGAAGGGATCTTGCCTGAAAGGTCGATTCTCCTGCTCCTTGGATACTGCCTGACCAGCTGTGCTTTTCCAGCAACACATTCTTGACTCTGATCTCCAACATCTGCAGTCCTCACTTTCTCTTCTGGCATTAGTGAGACCATGTCTGGAATATTATACAGAGTTTTGGTGCCCATATTCAAGGATAAACTTGCATCAAAGATGGGTCAAAGTTTCACTCCATTGACCCTGCGGATGAGAGAATGATTCCACAATGACAGGTTGAATAAATTGATTTGATATCCCCTGGAGAAAAGAAAAATGAGAGACGAACTAATTGCAACATCCAAAATTCTGAAGGAGCTCAATAACTGCTGAGAAGTTGTTTCCAGTGGTTGGAGATCCTAAATGGCAGCACAGTGGCTCAGTGGTTAGCATTGCTGCCTCACAGTACCAGGGACTCTGGTTCGGTTCCGGCCTCGGGCGACTCTCTGTGGAGTTTGCACATTCCCCCAGTATCTGTGTGGGTTTCCTCCAGGTGCTCCGGTTTCCTTCCACAATCCAAAGATATGCAGGTCAGGTGAGTTGGCCATGCTATATTGCCCACAGCGTTAGGTGCACTAGTTAGGGGTAAATATAGGATAGGGTTGGTGTGGACTTGTTGGGCCAAATGGCCTGTTTTCATGCTGTAGATAATCTAATCTAAATGACAAGGGCACAGTCTCAGGATAAGGGGCCAATCATTTAGGGCTGAAATGATGAGAAGTAATTTTACTCCAAACTTTACGAATCATTGGAATTCTCTAGAAAGTTCCAGATGCACCAAGTAAAATGCCAACAGGACAAAGTAGTATTTTACTTGTTTTTTGTTAAAATTAGTTTTCATTATTTTATCATTTCTTTGTTAGATATGTTCTCCTATTAAGATGTGACATTGGTAACACCTCCCAGTGTGGGAACCTCTGACAAAGCAGAATAAGGAAAACAGGTTTCCATATGAAATTTACTCTACTCAAAAGCCAAGCAGTTGGTAAATGTTATAAAAATAAAATAAAACATATGTTTTTCAATTCACTGATCATGCATTCCTGCCTGGGAGCCAGGCGTAAACAAAGCATGCCCCATAGACTAGGATTCTTGAGCTCACGTCCCATGAGGTCAGTGAATTATCCACACTCTGTAGACTAACCTGCAAAATATGGTGATGACACTCTCATTAATAGATCTTCTGCAGAAGTTAAGATACTGATGGAACATAATCCTAATGAGGCCTAATGAGTGACCGTACTAACAAACAAGTTAATACATGTTCCCTAAGAATCTGTTCTATAACCCATGAATGCTACCTGCACAAGATGATTTAACACATTGCTTTTGGCTTTTTAAAATATCAATAGTTAGCTCCCCGAGTTAGATCCAAGTCAATGCTGTCAAACTAACCAGAAGCCTTACAGACAAACAGAATCCTTAGTGTGGAAACAGGGCCTTCAGCCCAAAACATCCATACTAACGCTCCGAAGAGTAACCCCCCCAGACCCATTCCCCCTATCCTATATTTACCCCTGACAAATGCACCTAACCTTCACACCCCTGAACACTTTGAGCAATTTAGCAAGGCCAATCCACCTAACCTGCACATCTTTGGATTGTGGGAGGAAACCCTCTCAGACATGGGGAGAATGTGCAATCTCCACACAGACAGACAGTCGCTTGAGGGTGGAATTGAACCCGGGTCCCTGGCACTATGAGGCAGTAGTGTTAACCACTGAGCCACTATGTCGCCCCATGTTTGTCACCATAATGGAGAGTTTCGAGTCAGGATTATAAATATAATCAATACAGATACACAGGGCTTGCTATGGACCTTACATCATCTGTCATGTATTGCACATTCCAGAAAACCAAAAAGGTGCAAACTGACCACAGTGAGACTTCAAAACGTGCCATTGCTGGTTCACTAATTAGAATCAAACCAGTGACATTAAAGCATTGCTAGAAAAACTCAGCAGGTCTGGCAGCATCTGTGGAGAGAGAAACAGAGTTACTGTTGAGTCCACTGACCCGAAATATTAACTCTGCTTTCTCTCCACAGATGCTATCAGACCTGCAGAGTTTCTCCAGCAATTTCTGTTTTTATTTACTCCACATCTCCAGCAACTGTAATTTTTTTGATTTACATGATTACATTCCCACATTACAACAGTGACCACACTACAGGAATACTCTATTGGTTTCATGGCATTTTAGGGCATTGCAACATCAGAGAACTCCCAATGTAATCGTCAGGATCACTGAAAGGAGGATCAACAGGGTCCGATCTGTAAACAATAAGGTGGAATCCTGCCTTTGTAATGATAACATTTAAAGAATTAACGGATCAGATTTCAGAAAGTCCAAGTGTTGTACATCTATTTGGAAAGGCAAGGACTGATTAGGGATAGTCAACATGGCTTTGTGCCTGGGAAATCAAGCCTCACAAACTTGGTTGAGTTTTTTGAAGAAGTAACAAAGAGGATTGATGAGGGCAGAGCAGTAGATGTGATCTACATGGACTTCAGTAAGGCGTTCGACAAGGTTCCCCATGGGAGACTGATTAGCAAGGTGAGATCTCATGGAACACAGGGAGAAGTAGCCATTTGGATACAGAACTGGCTCAAAGGTAGAAGACAGAGGGTGGTGGTGGAGGGTTGATTTTCAGACTGGAGGCCTGTGACCAGTGGAGTGCCACAAGGATCGGTGCTGAGCCCTCTATCTTTTCATCATTTACATAAATGATTTGGAAGCGAGCATAAGAGGTACAGTTAGTAAATTTGCAGATGACACCAAAATTAGAGGTGTAGTGGACAGCGAAGAGGGTTACCTCAGATTACAACAGGATCTTGACCAGATGGGCCAATGGGCTGAGAAGTAGCAGATGGAGTTTAATTCAGATAAATGCGAGGTGCTGCATTTTGGGAAAGCAAATCTTAGCAGGACTTATACACTAAATGGTAAGGTCCTAGGGTGTGTTGCTGAACAAAGAGACCTTGGAGTGCAGGTTCATAGCTCCTTGAAAGTGGAGTCGCAAGTAGATAGGATAGCGAAGGCGGCATTTGGTATGCTTTCCTTTATTGGTCAGAGTATTGAGTACAGGAGTTGGGAGGTCATGTTGTGGCTGTACAGGACATTGGTTAGGCCACTGTTGGAATATTGTGTGCAATTCTGGTCGCCTTCCTATTGAAAAGATGTTGTGAAACTTGAAAGGGTTCAGAAAAGATTTACAAGGATGTTGCCAGGGTTGGAGGATTTGAGCTATAGGGAGAGGCTGAACAGGCTGGGGCTGTTTTCCCTGGAGCGCCGGAGGCTGAGGGGTGACCTTATAGAGGTTTACAAAATTATGAGGGGCATGGATGGGATAAATAGACAAAGTCTTTTCCCTGGGGGTCAGGGAGTCCAGAACTAGAGGGCATAGGTTTAGGTTGAGAGGGGAAAAGATATAAAAGAGACCTAAGGGGCAACTTTTTCACACAGAGAGTGGTACGTGTATGGAATGAGCTGCGAGAGGATGTGGTGGAGGCTGGTACAATTGCAACATTTAAGAGGCATTTGGATGGGTATATGAATAGGAAGGGTTTGGAGGGATATGGGCCGGGTGCTGGCAGGTGGGACTAGATTGGGTTGGGATATCTGGTCGGCATGGATGAGTTGGACCGAAAGGGTTTGTTCCATGCTGTACATCTCTATGACTCTATATACTCCTGAAGCTCCAATTTTACTAAAAAAAAAGGACAATTCTGCAGCAATTTGGTCTCTTCCCCTTTTCACATCCTCAGTGTGAATCAAGAGATTTGTGATAATGTGAAGTCTGTGTGTTCCCCATATGAGACAGGGCAACGTAACTTCAAGATTCTAAACTAGCCAGCTGTGAACACTGAGTTACCACACTCCCGAAATCAACCCTTGGGGTATGATGAAATGTGGTAAAATCAAACAATGACTACCCTTCCAAGCATTAATTATTGGTTATCTATAATCTAGCTAACTTTAAAGTTGAATTTTCAACTTCTCTCGTAATTTAACAGTTTCCGTCTGCCAGTAGCCTCCTATGAATACAACAAATACTGTATTTTCTAAAAGTGAAAATGTATCACATCTATTCGCCTCGTTACATTCTCAAGAAATCCCCTGCATAAATTTTAGATTCAGAAGCTTCCTCTCTTCATTTTTTTTTTTAAATTGTTTCCCCAACATTGACACCAACAGTTTCTTTTTCCCTGGATACAAAGTTGGCATATTTCAAACCTCGTTTTTGATGCTCATGAAATCTAAGTGTGGTATCTTCCAAGCATGGCTGTTGTTATCCCAGATTCAACAAACAAGCTTTTCCACAATAAAACCCTCATATACCTCAGATTTCTTAAACAGGCCTCTTTATCCCCTATGTTTGGAGTTAATTACCTAGCGCTATTGTTTCTGAAAAAAGTAAAGAAGGGTATTTTGTTTTACTCATTCATAGGATGAGGGCATCTCTGGCTAGGCCACCATTTGCCCAGAGGGCAGCTCAGAGTCAACCACATTGCTGTGGGTCTGGAGTCACATGTAGGGCCAGACCAGGTAAGGATGGCAGTTTCCTTCGCTAAGAGGCATTAGTGAACCAGATGGGTCTTTCTGACAAATCGACAATAGATTCATGGTCATCATTAGCTCTAAATTCAGATACTTATTGAATTTAAATTCCACCATGTGCCGTGGCAGGATTGGAACCCAGGTCCTTAGAACATTATCTGGGCTCTGAACTACAGTACAACCATAATACCATTAGGCCATCACCTCCCCTATTATACAGCGCATTTATACAGCACCTTTCAAGTCCACCACAATCTTCAATGATAACAGCAGGTACTGAAATACTTTGTTTTCTTTGAAGTCACTGTTATAATGTAGGAAATGCATTGGGAAAATATATTGGAAACATATTGGTGATAAGAGGAACAAAATGAGTATTCTTCCATCTAAGACACTGCTGGGGAAATAAATATTCACAACTGATGCCATAATCTGCTCCTCCAATGTTTCATTTCTTCATCATTTACATTTTTAAAAAAATTATTAATTATAAATACAACAAAAAGTGTTCCAACTGGCTCTTTTCCCGAACAATGTGTCTTGGTGACACAAAGCCAAGATATTTTAGGAGAGATGTTTATAGGTTGATAAATAACCAATGTCCTAAATATATTGGATTATCAGTTTGTGCATGCCCAGAGCATTGGTATTTGCCCCAGAAGCCTATTTGATACTGGATTTTCTGATTGAACACATGCAGCTAAGAATATAAATAATTGGATTCCTCTATTACTCACAGTGACAATAAAGAAACATGACTCCCAACATTCAGGAAAGTCATTTAACTCGCACCTTTTACATCCCAAAATGTTTCCCAGCCAATCAACTTCAACAAATTGCAGTCAATATGGTTATATAGGACAAGCATGGCAGCCTATTTGCAAACAGCAAGATCCCACAAAGAACAAATAAGATAAATGACCAGGTCAGGCTTCAACTGACTTTTTGCGGCACTCAATTCACCATGATCCTGACATGCACGAGTCCAGTATTTATCACTTTATCTTTGTCCTTCATTTCAGTGCAATATAAACGACGCAACAATACCAGTGGCTACCAGAATGCAGGCTTTTAGAAAGTCTTGCAAGAAAAACTGAATATAAAGGTAAGCGCAAGTAATAAGCGCAAGTAATAACACACAAAGGTGCAATTAATTTGCTCATATACTCCCTTTGCTTTGTGACGGCCAATTAACACTATCTTCTTTCCAGTCTAGCTCCTGACAAAACTATCTCTTCAAGTGGACCAGTTGGGTCATATCCCTTGGAATTGGATTTCACAACAGGAGAAAAGTTTCCTGACATAATGCAAAATCAAAATGCCCTACGTTACCGGAGATGGACAAGGTTTGCATCATTAAAATAAGCCTCATGTTCTTCAGAAGAAAGTCTCCCATTGTTGAGCTAGCAGATGTGAAGACTCCACGAATATTAACTGGGACCATCAATAAGGATTCCTCCGCAGAATTATTGTGTGTAAATGAGTGCTACTCAACCCTGGAGCACATAATAACCAGAGATTTTCATTTCTATGTTGCGCTAATACAGTAAGGCTCATTTCACTTTCTTGACAGATCTATCCTTCTGGCCCAACATACATTATTAATATTGTTTAACTAATACATGCATCCAGGCCCCATCTGAGGTTCTAATGTGTTGTGTCCTTTTCAATCATTTGTCTTAAAACAAACAAACAAACAAAGTCACTCATATTGTTTTGAAGCATCCGCCATGTGCGCTCTGCTGCAATATCACCAATAACATCAAAATGCTTTAACAGTGTAACTCAGTGTTAACTCTTCAGTTGTCATTTCGAGTGCTAGAGATGCACAGCATGAAAACAGAACCTTCAGTCCCACTTGCCTATGCTGGCTAGATATCCTAAATAAATCTCTTCACATTTGTCAGCGTTTGGTCCATATCCCTCTAAACCCTTCCTATTCATACATCCATCCAGGTGCCTTTTAAATGTTGTAATTGTACCAGCCTCCACCACTTCCTCTGGCAGCTCATTCATACTTTTCCAGCTCATGGAGAGACAGATCCACCTTTTGCTCCAAGTGTTACGCAAATCAAAATACTCTTGGGCTCATAACGATGGTGCTCATCGTTAACACAGCCAATGTGGAACTAGCACACAGCCAGTTCCACACTTCCTTCAATCCCAGTGATCTAGATTGAGCCAAGTGGCAGATGGTTGGGGGGGGTGTAGGGGGGGGTGTAGGGGGGGGGTGTTGGGGGGGGTGTAGGGGGGGTGTGGGGGGGGGTGTTGGGGGGGGTGTAGGGGGGGTGTAGGGGGGGCGGGGTGTAGGGGGGGTGTTGGGGGGGTGTGGGGGGGTGTAGGGGGGCGGGGTGTGAGGGGGGGTGTAGGGGGGGGGTGTTGGGGGGGGTGTAGGGGGGGGTGTAGGGGGGGGGGTGTTGGGGGGGGGTGTTGGGGGGGGGTGTTGGGGGGGGGTGTTGGGGGGGGGTGTTGGGGGGGTGTTGGGGGGGGTGTAGGGGGGGGGTGTTGGGGGGGGGTTGGGGGGGTGTTGGGGGGGTGTTGGGGGGGGTGTTGGGGGGTGTGTTTGGGGGGGGGGGGGGGTGTAGGGGGGGGGTGTAGGGGGGGGTGTAGGGGGGGGGTGTAGGGGGGGGGGTGTAGGGGGGGGGGGTGTTGGGGGGGGTGTAGTGTAGGGGGGGCGGGGTGTAGGGGGGGTGTTGGGGGGGTGTGGGGGGGTGTAGGGGGGCGGGGTGTGGGGGGGGGTGTAGGGGGGGGTGTTGGGGGGGGTGTAGGGGGGGGTGTAGGGGGGGGTGTTGGGGGGGGGTGTTGGGGGGGGTGGGGGGGGTGTTGGGGGGGTGTAGGGGGGGGTGTTGGGGGGGGGTGTTGGGGGGGGTGTTGGGGGGGGTGTTGGGGGGGGTGTTGGGGGGGTGTTGGGGGGGTGTTGGGGGGGGGTGTGGGGGGGGGTGTTGGGGGGGGGTGTGGGGGGGGGTGTGGGGGGGGGTGTGGGGGGGGGGGTGTGGGGGGGGGTGTGGGGGGGGGGTGTGGGGGGGGGTGTGGGGGGGGGGTGTGGGGGGGGTGTGGGGGGGGGTGTGGGGGGGGTGTGGGGGGGGGTGTGGGGGGGGGTGGGGGGGGTGTGGGGGGGGTGTGGGGGGGGTGTGGGGGGGGGTGTAGGGGGGGGTGTAGGGGGGGGTGTTGAGGGGGGGTGTAGGGGGGGTGTAGGGGGGGTGTGGGGGGGGGTGTAGGGGGGGATGTAGGGGGGGTGTAGGGGGGGGTGTAGGGGGGGGTGTAGGGGGGGTGTAGGGGGGGTGTGGGGGGGGTGTGGGGGGGGTGTTGGGGGGGGGGGGGGAGTTGGGGGGGGGGCGTTGGGGGGGTGTGTTGGGGGGGGCGTTGGGGGGGGGCGTTGGGGGGGGGCGTTGGGGGGGGGCGTTGGGGGGGGGAGTGGGGGGGGTGTTGGGGGGGGAGTTGGGGGAGGGGGTGGTGGGGGAGGGGGTGGTGGGGAGGGGGTGTTGGGGAGGGGGTGTTGGGGAGGGGGTGTTGGGGAGGGGGTGTTGGGGAGGGGGTGTTGGGGAGGGGGTGTTGGGGAGGGGGTGTTGGGGAGGGGGTGTTGGGGAGGGGGTGTTGGGGAGGGGGTGTTGGGGAGGGGGTGTTGGGGAGGGGGTGTTGGGGAGGGGGTGTTGGGGAGGGGGTGTTGGGGAGGGGGTGTTGGGGAGGGGGTGTTGGGGAGGGGTGTTGGGGAGGGGGTGTTGGGGGGGGGTGCTGAGGGGGGGTGCTGAGGGGGGGTGCTGAGGGGGGGTGCTGAGGGGGGGTGCTGAGGGGGGGTGTTGAGGGGGGGTGTTGAGGGGGGGTGTTGAGGCGGGGTGTTGAGGCGGGGTGTTGAGGGGGGGGTTGGGGGGGTTGAGGGGGGGTTGGGGGGGTTGAGGGGGGGGTTGGGGGGGTGTAAGGAGGGCTGGGGGGTGTTGAGGGGGGGAGTTGAGGGGGGGGTGTTGAGGGGGGGTGTTGGGGGGGGGTGTTGAGGGGGAGGTGTTGAGGGGGAGGTGTTGAGGGGGAGTGTTGAGGGGGGGTGTTGAGGGGGTGTTGGGGGGTGCGGTGTGTGGGGGGGGTGTGGGGGGGGTGTGGGGGAGGGGTGTGGGGTGTGTGTGTTGGGGGTGTGTGTGGGGTGTGTGTGTCGGGGGGGGTGTGCGTGTCGGGGGGGGGTGTGGGTGTCGGGGGGGTGTGTCGGGGGCTGTGGGGAGGGGTGTGTGTAGGGGGTGTGTGGAGGTGTGGGGGGGGGGGTGTGTGGAGGTGTGGGGGGGGTGTGTGGAGGTGTGGGGGGGGTGTGGGGGGTGGGTGTGTGGAGGTGTGGGGGGGGTGGGGGGGTGGGTGGGGGGGGATGGTGTGGGGGTGTGGGTGGGGTGTGTGTGCACGGGGGGGGTGTGCACGGGGGGGGGTGTGCACGGGGGGGGGTGTGCACGGGGGGGGGTGTTGAGGGGGGGTGTTGAGGGGGGGTGTTGAGGGGGGGTGTTGAGGGGGGGTGTTGAGGGGGGGTGTTGAGGGGGGGTGTTGAGGGGGGGGTGTTGAGGGGGGTGTTGAGGGGGGGTGTTGAGGGGGGGTGTTGAGGCGGGGTGTTGAGGCGGGGTGTTGAGGCGGGGTGTTGAGGCGGGGTGTTGAGGCGGGGTGTTGAGGCGGGGTGTTGAGGCGGGGTGTTGAGGCGGGGTGTTGAGGCGGGGTGTTGAGGCGGGGTGTTGAGGGGGGGTGTTGAGGGGGGGTGTTGAGGGGGGGTGTTGAGGGGGGGTGTTGAGGGGGGGTGTTGAGGGGGGGTGTTGAGGGGGGGTGTTGAGGGGGGGTGTTGAGGGGGGGTGTTGAGGGGGGGTGTTGAGGGGGGGTGTTGAGGGGGGGTGTTGAGGGGGGGTGTTGAGGGGGGGTGTTGAGGGGGGGTGTTGAGGGGGGGTGTTGAGGGGGGGTGTTGAGGGGGGGTGTTGAGGGGGGGTGTTGAGGGGGGGTGTTGAGGGGGGGTGTTGAGGGGGGGTGTTGAGGGGGGGTGTTGAGGGGGGGTGTTGAGGGGGGGTGTTGAGGGGGGGTGTTGAGGGGGGGTGTTGAGGGGGGGTGTTGAGGCGGGGTGTTGAGGGGGGGTGTTGAGGCGGGGTGTTGAGGCGGGGTGTTGAGGCGGGGTGTTGAGGGGGGGTGTTGAGGCGGGGTGTTGAGGCGGGGTGTTGAGGCGGGGTGTTGAGGTGGGGTGTTGAGGTGGGGTGTTGAGGCGGGGTGTTGAGGCGGGGTGTTGGGGGGGTTGGGGGGTGTTGAGGGGGGGAGTTGAGGGGGGGTGTTGAGGGGGAAGTGTTGAGGGGGAGGTGTTGAGGGGGAGGTGTTGAGGGGGAGGTGTTGAGGGGAGGTGTTGAGGGGGAGGTGTTGAGGGGGGGGTGTTGAGGGGGAGTGTTGAGGGGGGGGTGTTGAGGGGGGGTGTTGAGGGGGTGTTGAGGGGGGCGGTGTGAGGGGGGGTGTGGGGGGGTGTGGGGGAGGTGTGGGGTGTGTGTGGGGGAGGTGTGGGGGAGGTGTGGGGGGGGGGTGTGGGGTGTGTGTGTTGGGGGGGTGTGTGGGGTGTGTGTGTGTCGGGGGGGGGTGTGTCGGGGGGGTGTGGGTGTCGGGGGGGGTGTGTCGGGGGCTGTGGGGAGGGGTGTGTGTGGGGGGGGGTGTGGAGGTGTGGGGGGGGTGGGGGGGGATGTGGGGGGGGTGGTGTGGGGGTGTGGGTGGGGTGTGTGGGGGGGGTGGTGTGGGGGTATGGGTGGGGTGTGTGGGGGGGTGTGTGTGGGGTGTGTGCGGGGGGGTGTGTGCACGGGGAGGGTGTGCACGGGGGGGGTGCGCGCGGGGGGTGTGCACGGGGGAGTGCGCGGGGGATGTGTGCGCGGGTGGGGTGTGCGGGGGGGGTGCGGGCGGGTGGGGTGTGCGGGCGGGGGGGGTGTGCGCGGGCGGGGGGGTGTGCGCGGGGGGGCGGGGGGGTGCGCGGGGGGGTGCGTGCGGGGGGGGGGGTGTGCGGGTGTGTGTGTGTGTGTGTGTGTGTGCATGGGGTGCCTGTGGGGTGTCTGTGTGGTGTGCGTGTGTGTGGTGCATGTGTGTTTGTGTGCGTACATGGGGTGTCTGTGTGGTGCGTGTGTGGTGTGCAAGCTTACTTCCAGAACCTCAACCTGAGCTACAAATCTTCTCAAAATTCGCTAATATCGAATTCCTTTTTGAAAGCAGTCAATGTTTCAGCTTTAACTGCTTTCTGAGCGAGTGAGCCTGTGGAAATCACCGCTCTCTGGGTGAAGTCGTTTCTCCTCATCCCAGCCACTGATACCACTGCTCAAGGAAATCTGACACCAACTGGACAGCGGGGGTTTGTTTTTGTGTTACTTCTTACAGAGTTAGATAGACACATTTCAATTGCAAACACCTATACAATCGCTTTGATTCTGCCTTGGGGAGAATGAGGACTGATGAAGGGATCTTGCCTGAAACGTTGACTCTCCTGCTCCTGGGATGCTGCCTGACCTGCTGTGCTTTTCCAGCACCACACTCTTGACTCTGCCTTGTCAGCCCACAGCATTGTCAGGTTGACCACTGTGATGGAAGGAGCTGTAAGGTCTAGCATTATTTGCTCCCATGCGCTTCCCAACTTAAGTACCAATGGGAGAGGTCTCAGCAACAGACTACACTCCTCCTG
The DNA here is from genome assembly GCF_037043375.1 of Chiloscyllium plagiosum. Lineage (NCBI taxonomy): Eukaryota > Metazoa > Chordata > Chondrichthyes > Orectolobiformes > Hemiscylliidae > Chiloscyllium > Chiloscyllium plagiosum. Next base: position 45,259,730 of record NW_028270159.1, read on the forward strand.
AGGGAACAGTGTGTGACAGCGATAGAATGAGCGAGTATGTGGCTAATCTGCAAATGAAACGGGGTCTGTTTGACGACAAAAGTTTTTAAGAACAGAGTAAGATAATCAGATATAATGGATGCTTATGAAGACAATTATTTTTTAAAAATTCAGGAGATATGGCATTTCTTGTCTGTGCCAGCCAGGCTTGCTCATCGTTTGCTGTCTCTGGCGTGAGACCTCACTTCAGCCTGTGTACTGAGGGAACCGCAAAGCATAATCGAAATTCGGGTGACGTGAGAGAGCTTGGGGTCATGCTATTCCCACGTGCTTACTATCCACACGTGCTTACTATCCACATCCACCTGGGGTTTATGGGATTGATAGGTGTTGTCAAAGAAGCCATGACAATTTGCTGCAATGCAGCCTGTAGACAGAACACACTGCAGTCATGGAGCGCCAGGCGACGTGGCTTCATTTGGTGGATGGACAGCCTCAGCAGATCTCCTGTACCCCAAATGTACAGTTCCATTAAAGGAGGAGATGGCTGCCCATGTAACGTAAAGTTAAGTTGAAGTTAAAGGCCATCAGAACAACAGAATTTAGCAGCACTTCCACTCTGTCATCATATGAAACTCAAATGGTAGAAATGCAAGAAGGTCTGAATTCTGCTGTGGTCAGTTTCTACACAAAAGCCAACAAACAACAATTGAATACATGAGCTTCATTTCTACTGGCGTTGACTGAAGGAGAAAAGTTTGGCCAAGCCTTTGAGGTTTAGGCCAAGCCTAAGCTCTTCTGCACATGATGCCAAGGAATCGCTAGTTCTGTTAGATCATTTACCATCACTTAGAAGAACAGGTTTAATTATTCATCCTTGGAACCTCATTTCCCTTAGTACCACAGTGAAGCATCAGTCTGGACTACACCTGCTTAAGTCTCTGGTGTGAGACTTGAATTGGGAACGTTTTGACAAAGAGCAAATAGTGTTGCTCTTAATAGAGTGGTAGTGATTAGATTTAGTATTTAACACAATGAGGATTGTGTGGCACTGCAATGATTTCATATCACACTGTCCTCTGGGTCTCAGTTTGTTTGTTTTTATTCTCCCATCCAACTGCAACTAAACTTCCAAATTCATTAAAGTAATAAACGGTTAGTAAATTATTAAATTTGTTTGTGCAAAAGTTTCTCAGAAGATGAACAGAGAACAGGTTTACAAAGTACAACTGTTGCAAACCCAAACCACTGCTGATGAACACACTAATAGCTTTCATTTGACCCACCTACAAATGAAGTTATTAATAAACACAACATTACACAGTATCATATATTAATCCATACAGTAACAGGTTAATACAGGCATCAGATTATTTTGTTTCATTTTATTTTGCACGTGAATACTTTGGTTAAAAACGTGGTAAATTGAACACTCAGCAAACAAGATTCTGATCACCTCAAAAGGTTAAAGTCAGGATGAATTTCTGGTGGCGACCACAGCTGCAATTTCAATTCAAGCACCAATCCAAATGTGAATTATTGCAGTAAAATTATTTTGTTTAACGCAGTTACTAGCACTTACCATTCCCAGGTCAGACATTTGGTGAATATTCCAAGTCCTGAGTGAATGATTTAAGTTAACGCAATACAGAGATAGGTACACATTTTACAAAAAAATGCTTAAAAATCTTCCCTGCAAGTTCCGGTGAATATTGAATCTTTAGTATTTTAAAATAAAACCCTGCCTCTAGTTACTGGATAGTAATCTAGACTGTGGATCTCAAGTTCCCTCCTCTGCAACTTATGGACAGAGAGACATCAGACACAGGTCCTTCATGATCCAACATAAAGAGGAGGTTTTGCATTTATGTAGCATCCTTCATGACCTTCAAGATATTGGTCAGACTACATGTGGAGTACTGTGTACAATTCTGGTTGCCCTGCTATAGGATGGACGTTTTTAAGTTGGGAAGGGTGCAAAAAGGATTGACAAGGATATTACCAAGACTGAAGAGGTTTGCGCCATAGGGAGAGGCTGGATAGCCTGGGACTTTTTTCACTAGAGCTTAGGAGGCTGAGAGGTGACCTTATTGAGGTTTATAAAACCATGAGGAAACAGATAAGATGAATAGCCAAGGTCTTTTTCTCAGGGTAGGGAAAAGGATAGAGGGCATTAGTTTAAAGTGAGAGTGGAAAGGTTTAAAAAGGGACCCGAGAGGCACCTTTGTCAGAGAGGTGTTGCATATAAGGAACGAGCTGCCAAAGGAGGAGAATGGAATTACAACATTTCAAAGACATTTGGACAGGTGTATGAATAGGGCAGGTCTGGGCCAAATGCAGGTAAATGGGATTACTTCGGTTCAGGAAACCTGGTCAGCAGGGGGGAGTTGGGCTGAAGGGCCTGTTTCTGTGCTGTACAGTATCAATCCATGACCACTGGCCATCCAAAAGTGCTTTGCAAGATGCCTTGCAGTCTGTGTGGTTTAATGATGCACTGGGAGATTGATATTCATGGATTCTCTTGAAGTACACACCCACCATTTCTGGGTCAAAACGTGTGGTGCTGGAAAAGCACAGCAGGTCAGACAGCATCCGAGGAGCAGGAGAATCAACATTCCGGGCACAAGCTCTCCATTCCCAACGTCAACTCTCTGCTCCTCGGATGCTGCCTGACCTGCTGTGCTTTTCCAGCACCACACTTTGAATGAGTTGCCAGTGTCAAGTCATTACACAGAGCAGCTCATGACTCAAGCTATGTTCATCTCACAGGATGGAGTGTAATGGGAGGTTAGGAAAGGGTTTTAATTGGAGCACTGGCTCCCCTGTTTGCCACTGAGGGGTTATATTCATGCACCAGCTAAGTATTGGCCAGCACAGATAGCCCAGCTCCCAACTGGGAAACTTCACTCCACATCTCTGCGGCATGCTCAGTCCGTCCTTTCCCCGTCTGCCCACTGTTCATAGGCAGACAGTCAACACCATCCCCACTCTATCCCCAATCATCCACTCCTAAAACAGCCAAAGTCGGGAACACGTTGCAAACTAACATGGTACTGCACCAAGCCCTCAAAACACCCGTCCTGGCTACAAAGTATATCAGGAGAATCGACGTTTCGGGCATTAGCCCTTCCTCAGGAATGCCCGAACGTCGATTCTCCTGTTCCCTAGATGCTGCCTGACCTGCTGCGCTTTTCCAGCAACACATTTCCATCTCTGATCTCTGATCTCCAGCATCTGCAGACCTCACTTTCTCCTACAAAGTATATCAGGAAATTCTGCCTGAGAATCAGAGAATCTCTACACTGTAGCAACAGGCATTTAGCCCATCAAGTCTGGGTAGAGCATCCTACCCAGACCAACCGTGTAACCCTAAACCTGTAACCTTGCATTTCCGACGGCCAATCCAGGTAACCAGCACATCTTTGGACTGTGGCAGGTAACTGGAGCACCCGGAGGAAACCCAAGCAAACACGGGGAGAATACGCATACGCCACACTCGTCCAAGGGTGGAATCGAACCTGGGTCCCTGACGGTGTGAGGCAGTAGTGCTAACCACTGAGCCACCGTGCTGCCCCAATTTGACACTAATTACAACAAGCAAGGACTTGGAGTTTGGAACACCAGGTGATGGACGGGGCACCATAATAAGTAAAGGTACAATATCAAGTTTGTTCATTGCACATGGTGCATTACCTTCCACACCATCCCATTTCCGACTGACTATCCTGGAGTCTCTCATTCTCGGCCTTTTGCTAACAATTTTCAGATGTTAAAAATCACACAACACCAGGTTATAGTCCAACAGGTTTAATTGGAAGCACACTAGCTTTCGGAGTGACGCTCCTTCATCAGGTGAACAATTTTCAGATGCACCTTTCTCACCAGAGTACACGACGGAATTCCAACTTAGCTCAGTCATCATCATCATTAAGTTTAGTGCTCTGCCCTAAGACAGGTCCTTGACTGCTCCTGCTTTCATCTTACATCAGGAGGTGGAGAAGGGAACATTTCAGGGACAAGCAGGAGGCAGTTTTTTTTTGTTTCTTCTCTGACTTGGTTGGATGTAAAAGATCCCTTGGCAGTATTTCAAAGAACACTAGCGCCCTTACCAATATTCAACCCGCATCACAAGCGCAGATTATTTCCATTATCATACTGCATTTGAAGGAGCTTGCCTTGCACAATTCAGCAAGCACGCTTCCTACTTTACATCAGGCTCTGCACTTTAAAAGTACTTAATTCGCTGTAAATCACTGACAACCACCTGATGAAGGAGCAGTGCTCCGAAAGCTAGTGCCTTCAAATAAACCTACTGGACTATAACCTAGCCTAGTGTGATTTTTAATTTTATCCACCCCAGTCCAACACCGGCATCTCCAAATCATGACTGAGATATCTGGTGGCGTGAAACATGCTATGTAAATGTAAGTCTTCCTTTGTTGAATGGTTGGTCAGACTTGCAAGAGTTACGAATAAAAAGGAATTTGCTTCTCTCAACCCTGCCAAAGCAATACTAAATTAATAACAGAGCTCGGCAGCTGTACTTCAGTAACCAGCGAGTGATTTTCCGTATTTGCATTCCCTGTGAGACAGTGTCAGTCAGTGATGATGATGATTCACTTGCTGAACAAATGCAGAAGAGAAAATAATGTGAAGCTTGCAGTGATGGAAACGCCTCCAAGTTCGTGGTTCCCATGGTAACTGGAGTTTCATAAAAGCTGTAGCACAGGGGCGGTAATGTGAACAACATGGACCAAATCATTAGACTCATGCTCTCTGGCAACTTCCAATACAGATTGAGCAGCAGCTCCAAGTAGCCTCTTGACAGTGTAGATCATTGTGAAATCCATCAGTTACCAAGCAAGCTGCTTTGTCAGAGATGGTGCCAGCAACTTTGCATAGAAACCTAGTGAACTAACAACCCAAATGGACCCTGATGAAAATCTGCTCACTTCTTCATTGTCCAGAGATTATTTCTTTCTCATGAATGTTTAAGAGTTTAAAGGATGTTTTCCTCAAACACTCAGGCAAATCCAGTTGAAATATTACAGTACAGAACTGTAGGCAGATTACTGATGTCCCCTAAGCTCCAGAGAAAAGATTAGATTAGACTAGAATCCTTACAGTGTGGAAACAGACCCTTCTGCCTAGCAAGTCCACACCAACCCTCTGAAGAGTAGCCCACCCAGTCCCATTCTACTCTGACTAATGCACCTAACACTACGGGCAATTTAGCATGGCCAATTCACCTAAGCTGCACATCTTTGGACTGTGGGAGGAAACCGGAGCACTCAGAGGAAACCCACACAGACACGGGGGGAAAGTGCAAACTCCACACAGACAGTTGCCCGAGGCTGGAATTGAACCCAGGCCCCAGGAGTGGGTGGAAGAGGGAGGCTGCTTTGATAAAGAGGACATGCAAAAGGGGCCAAGTTTTCTGAAGAAGAGTCACTGTTCCTGAAACATTAACTCTATTTCTCTCTCCACTGATGGTGCCAGATCTGCTGAGTTTCTCCAGCATTCGCTGTTTTTGTTTGGTCCAAGTTTCTAAAATCAGGTTGTCAAAACACACAGGACCCATCCCACCAGATACATAAATGAAAGACAAGATCCTGGGAACTAGTTGGGTGGGGTGTTTAAATCACCAGACACGTCCACTAGCTCAGCAGAAATCAGTGGACAGCTAACCTGAAAGTAGTTATGATCCCTTTAAGTAGATATGCTGGAATTAAGGCGGGTGGGGGTGGGGGTGGGGGTGGGAGAGGTGGTGGGTGGGGAGGTGTCCTTCCTACCCCAAGTACGTGCTCAGTTGTAGAAAGTTAACAGAATGCATCACCTGGAGTTGGGCTCAAACGGACATAGAATACTGCCTACTCTGCACACTTCCAAACCACATTTATGACTTCCCCAAAAACAGCATGACCTACACAAGAAGTACACAGACATGTGGTAGAGCCAGCACTGTGGACTCAAATTGCTCCCCACAGCTCTGAAAATGAGGGAGTCACACATCTAAAGTTTTACAACTTTACTACTTACAAAGGGAGGCAGATACTATCTGATGCTTTGATGGAACTATCTTCAGGTAACAACGTGTGAAGTCTGCCGATAACTGCTTGCCCAAGAGCTACATCAAATCTCTGTGGACATTATTAGTGGAGACAGGCAGACTTGCTCTAACTCCTGACGCTGAAACAGAGACAGCAATCATTTTACCCATATCTCTGAATAAATCATCGGCTCAGAGCTAAATTGAAGAGGGGGTCAGTGATGAAGTTGTGGCCGTAGCAAAATTTTCAGACGAAATTCACTTTGCAAAATGCTAACAAAACTCTGGAAATAACACATCACCATGTCGATACTGATATTTTGCTTTAAACCAGGACAAAAGAATATCACAGCTCAATCATCACTAAATAAATGGACTGTGGGTTGTGTGACTGACCAACAAAACGTGGACCATAAAGTCAAAGGTCTGATTGCCAGTCTGTGCTGCATTAGCCAATGTCTCCTGGAGCTGTTGAGTTCAACGCCTATAAATTGTGAACATTTCTTCACATTCTTTTAGCTTATCATATCCTCCCCTCCCTCTAACCTAATTACTAGGCCAAAGTGAGGGCTTTTGCCCGAAACGTTGATCTTACTGCTCCTCGGGTGCTGCCCGAACTGCTGTGCTTTTCCAGCATTACTAATCCAGAATCTGGTTTCCAGCATCTGCAGTCATTGTTTTTACCAAAGACTGTAGATGCTGGAGATTAGAGTCGAGAGTGCGGCGCTGGAAAAACACAGCAGGTCAGGCAGCATCTGAGGAGCAGGAGAATCGATGTTTCGGGCATAAGTCCTTTATCAGGAATGAGGGCTGTTGTGCTTTACCAGCACCACCCTCTCCATCCTAATTACTGTCCTTTCAAGTGTGGCAGGAGACACCGCATTGTTCTGCTATTCTCACATTCCAATCGCTTTATCTGAATCATGTCCAACACCGGCACCTCCAAAATCTGAATCATCAGCATCTTTTCATCACTGTCACCCTACACTCACAAACCATCCTCCCCCAGAGAGACTGACGAATCAAGGAACATTTTGAGCACAAATACACACAGTGAACTCGGAGAAAGAACAGGGCAGAGCTGTAGCTGTAATTCCAGCACAGTGGCTTAGTGGTTAGCACTGCTACCTCACACGGTCAGGGACCCGGGGTTCAATTCCACCCTCAGGTGACTGTCTGTGTGGAGTTTGCACATTCTCCCCGTGTCTGCGTGGGTTTTCTTCGGTTTCTTCCCACAGTCCAAAGATGTGCAGGTTAGGTGCATTGGCCATGCTAAATTGCCCATTGTGTTCAGGGATTTTTTTTAAGATTAGATTCCCTATAGTGTGGAAACAGGCCCTTCGGCCCAACCCAGTCCACACCGACCCTCCGAAGAGTAACCCACCCAGACCCATTTCCCTCTGACTAATTGACCTAACACTATGGGGCAATTTAACATATGTAGGTTAGGTGCATTAGTCAGGGGTAAATGTAGGGTAACAGGATAGGAGAATGGGTCTGGGATGGTTACTTTTCAGAGGGTCAGTGTGGACTTGATGGACCGAAGGGCCTGTTTCCACACTTTAAGGATTCCATGATTACACCAGGAAATGAGCCAACTCCCCTATTGCAGTTCTTATTCTGTGTGCACTTGCCCGACTTTTAACAAGCAGTTACATTACCGCACAGGTGATGACATCACAAGCTCCTGTAATAAGACATTTCAGGCTGTTAATTAATTTAATTCTGTTTCACTATCATCTGGGGTAGATTTTGACTGTGTATTGCGACAGGGAACAAAAGATCATTGTTCTGATGTCTCTCCACACAAGAGTAGAAATCGCTTGTACTTTGAAAGCTAACAAATGAAAGGGAAGATTTGAATTAATGCAGGCCTCTGACACTCTCGACATGTCCCAAAGTGGTTTATTAAGTACTTGTTAAAGTCCTAGTCACTGTTGTTATGCAGAAAATGTGGTAACCTTGTGTACACAGCATAGCCCCACAGACAGCACTGTCACAAATATCAAGATATGCTTTTCAATATCAATAAAGTGCTGGTTGAGGGATAAGCACTGGTCTGAACACTAGAGATAACTCCTCTGCTCTTTTTGTTTGAAATTGTGCAATCTTGCACATCCACATGTGATGCTAAAAAATTGGCAGATTAGCATTTTATCCTGCACACCACCTTCTCCAACTAGAATATTCTCCACATCACGTTCACGAGTATTTGACGTGAAAGCCCACCAAGCTTTCTGACTCAGAGATTACGACCGCTACCAAAACCCTTGGTACTGGAGGAACACTGTCTAGTTTTTACTGTATCAGTTGAATGTGATAGAAATGAGAAATAAAACCTACTCGACTCTAAAATGCCATACACACACAGGAATGGTACTGGCTTCATCAGCAGCCAAGTCACCCTGCAGGATCTCAGTTATATTATTTTGAATAAAGTTAAAAATCACAACACCAGGTTAGAGTCCAACAGGTTTATTTGGAAGCACTAGCTTCCAGAGCACTGCTCCTTCATCAGGTAGCTACGCTGTCAGAAGTGCTCCTGTTGGACTCTAACCTGGTGTTGAGAGATTTTTAACTTTGTACACCCCAGTCCAACCCCAGCTCCTCCAAATCATATTTTGAATAATACAGCTTTTAAAAAAGCGAGTTTTGAGAAGATTTGTAGCTCTAGTTGAGGTGTTGGCTTCGTCCGGAGGCTCACTGAAGATGTTACCTAGTATGGTGACAAAACATCTGAAAACTAACCTTCCAGCCCAGTGAGCAAACCTACATCCAGTGTTTTAAAAAAAGAAGAAATGAGTCCTTGCTATTTGAATATATCTGTACAATCATTGACCAAGCAGAATGGTGAGGGGAAATGAACAAATCTTGAATTTGTATAGAGTCACACAGTCATAGAATACAGAAGAGGCCCTTTGGCCCATTAAGTGTGCACCAACGAAACAAACACTAAATCTGCAATCATCCCACTTTCCAGCACTAGGCCCAAAGCCTTGAATATTATGACACTGAGTGTTCATCCAAGTACTTTTTAAAGCTTGAGCTCAACTACTCTCACATGCAATGCACTCCAGATTCCCACCACCCTTTGAGTGAAAAAGGTTTGTCAACAAACCTCCTTTAAACTTCCTGCCTTTCGCCTTACAATTATGCCCTCTCATGATTACTCTTTAATAAAGGGGAACTGCTGCTTTCTATCCACTCTGTTTATGCCCCTCATAATCTCATATATATCCTTTGTCTCCCTTAGGATATCTTAATGGCTTCATAGCCAAATACCAAAATGCAGTTCATTTTGTAAACATGGCAGCCGTTTTACACACTGATAGATCACAAAGCAGAAATGCGACATTTATTTTTAAAGAATTAATATCAGTGTTGACACCAAAACTGCCTTGCTCATCTTTGGAATAATGCCACGCGACCTTGTATTCATTATAGTTGGCAGACAATAATTCTTATTTCATCTGAAGCAAGCAAGCACTCAGTATTCTCCTTTGTCCCTCCTATGCCAGGTTCGGTGATCTCAATCATTTGGGTCCACCCCATCTCCTGTGTCCTGAGGCAAGGGGGTGACCAAGAGAGAAATATCAGCGTAAGTGCCCCGCCTTTACTCAGTGGCCTCCCAGATATGGTGAGATGAAAGAGAGGTTCAGGAAAGCCCAGTCAGTCAGCGATACACTTCACAGATACACAGCCTTCCAGGCTTCACAGGCAAAGTTCACCTACAACAAAGAAAAAGTCACTGGAGGAGGCTAATACAACCTGTGCCTATGTGAAGTCCACTGAAAATCAGTTTCAGTGCACTTAAGACGTGGAGAAAGAACAAGGGAAAAGACAGTGACAGCATGGAGGGAAAGTTGTTCTGTAGCATTCATGTATCACAAAACAAAGTGAATAGATAGTGCTATTATCCTGGATGAGTCCACCTTTTCTTCCCTCCACAGTGTGTTCATTTGTTTCCTAGCAAAGAGTCACTTCAAGAACCTAACAAAGCCCAATTTTTCTTAGGCACAGTAGGACGATTGTTTGAGGGAACAATGAGCATCTGAAAGGGAATAAAACAAAACAGACAAAAGAAATCCCAAAAGCTTGCAAACACATTCTACTGTTGGGTGGGGCAGGATGACAGAAGAGAACAGGAGAGCAGAAGAACTTTTGGGGGTGTTTTAACCACCAGAGGACAGTACAGCCCCATTGGCACTAGTGCAGGCATCACTGTAGAGAAGAAAGATCAAAGTTCGATTCCACAAGACAAATGTTCCTTCATCTCACCGGAGATTTTAGGGAAGGAGGAGGATGTTTGTGGATAGATGATACCTTGGTTAAAATGTAAACCAGTCAACATTTTTACAAAATCCAATGTCCTAAATTGACCATAGCATACAGGGATGTGTAGGTTAGGTGCATTAGTCAGGGGACATGTAGACAATTAGGGTAAGGGAATAGGTCTGGGTGGGTTACACTTCAGAGGGTCGGTGTAGACCTGTTGGGCCAAATGGCCCTGTAAGGATTCTATGATTCTACGAAATTGTGCTTATAAAACAGAACCATAGGATCCCTACAGTGTGGAAATAGGCTATTTGGCCCCACTGAATTGGCAAAGACCCTTTGAAGAGTATTCCATTCAAACAGAGCCCCAACCTATCTTCATAACCGCACACTTCCCATGGCTAACCTACCTAACCTGCACACCCTTGAACTGTGGAAGGAAACAGAAGATACCTATGCAGGCATGGGGAGAACATTCAAACTCCACACAGAATGGTCGCCTGAGGCTGGAATCGAACTTGTGTCCTTGGCGCTGTGAGGCAGCACGGAGTCACCACGCCTCCCTTTTTCTTGACTAACTATGCTCCAGTTTGCCTCACTGCAGTCTTCAACGGCAAATCAGATCAAAGCGCCCCAAATACTTTTCAGATTTCTGATGCCTTTGAATTTCCCTTTTCACTGTACGCAGGTGAAATATGCAATGTCAATGTGCAATACTACATGTCACTGATGAATACCACCTACACATCTCACGAGTTTGCTGTTCACAAGTTGGATAGGCTGTTGCTCACCCCAGACTATAAATAGGCATTAGGCAGCTACCAGCTTTCAGTGAAGTTTGCTTACAAATCTCTTCATGGCCTTGCCTATCCCTATCACTATAATCATCTCCATCCCCCACAATGCCTCAAGATCTCTGTGCTCCTCTCATTCGGGTTTCTCGAATATTGCCAATTATATCTGCTCCGCTACTGGTACTCATGCCTTCAGCTGTCTGGTGGCTATAAGCTCTGCAATTACCTCCCAAAAGCTTGGTCCACCTCACCTTCCTCCTTTTTGCCAGCTTTTAAAATTGACACCTTTGGCCAAACATTTTTGGTCATCTGACTGAACGTCACCTTATGTGGCCAGGTATCATTTTGGTTTGTGATGCCTGGTTGACATTTAATCAGATGAAAGGGGTTCTATACAAAAGCAGGCTGTTATTGTTGTGCTGGTTCAAGCATTGATCTTTGTAACCAGAGAGCCTTTGTTTACACTGCGGTTGAGAGCTTTCTGGAACATGCTATCAGGCACAACCTCCAATGAGATGTTGCTGCTGGCTGCAGAGTGTTATTTCGCCTTGAGCTATTATCACTTGGATTTTCACAGCAGTGAAACATCCTTCCTGTGGGGAATGAATGATGCTACACGCACATTAGTTTTTTTAAAAAAAACTGAAACCTACAATGGGTGGTAGTAAAAAGCTTTGAAGTGTATACACTGAGAACGCAGAACAATCCCAAAAGAGCATATGCAATACTGACAAGGATCAATACAGAACTGTTCCCCCATCTGTATTATCTCTTACACCAGGTTCACTCCATTTTTGCTTGAATTCAATAATCTTAGTCTGTTGCCTTTAACTTCTAAACCTATCTGTGATTTTCCTTGTGGGGTTCCAGAGAAAATCTCCTCCCTTCCACTCAGCTGCTTCCTAGCAACGTTCACCAAGAAACATTTGGCTCAAAATAGGAGTATCCATTGCAATCATAACCTCTACTGGCCATTGCAAGAAGGTGCTTCATCTATTATATTGACTTGTTAGACTTTACTGTTATGTGATGTACCATTTCTATACAAATGTATTAACGTGTTTTATGAATAAAGTACAGTGCTAAAAAAAAATCATGGCTAGTAAGATCTGACAATGAGGCAGTATAATGATGAGAGCCGGAGACGAGAAAGCAAAATTGCACGTGACAGGACATCGCCAGGGTCTTAGTCTCTGAACTGGGATGTCAAAGCACGGCAAGAAATAATGATTATATAATGGAGCTTCTGGGATGTACTGCCTGGGAAAGATGGTGGAGCCATGTTCAAATGAAACATTCAAAAGGCAATTGGACTGTTGCCTGAAAAGGAACAATGGTGCGGGGGTTACTGGGAGAGGAAATGACACCGAGTGAGCTGCTCACTTGAAGACATTGGTGTTGTGACTAAGGGCCAAATGGCCTCCTTTTTTAGTATAACAACTCTACACTCTGAATAAAAAGCTGAAAGCAGGGAGGAAAAGAGCCAAGAATGAGGGGGCATTTAGAATGCAGCACCTTCCAAATATGGGAATAGATCTGAGATCTTAAACAGGCTTGTTCTGTGTGAAGTTGTTTCTGAGAAAACAGTGCTGTGGTATCGTGGAGAAAACAGGTACTTATGGTGATATCCTTGGCAACGGGGGAGATGGAAGTTTAAGTAGATGTCAGGCAGACTGAGGCTAAGAATGTTAATAGGTGAATGACTCAAGGTGCAACTAAAGATACAAGGCAGCAATTGCTCAGTCAATTGGCAAAAATTAAAGTTGTGTCTTTGAAGAATTGAAGGAAACAAGGTTTTCACTGGCCCATTAAAGAAAATTGAGATTTGAATATAATGATGTCAGCATTTGCACTTAAGATAACTGAAAATCGTGCTGTGATCAGATGAAAACTGACAAGTGGAAAGTGGAATCATTTGGAAAATAGTGGGTGCGCTTGGAGAATGAATCAAGGTGCTGGAGAGGAAGAAGACACTGGTAGAGATGACCAAATGTGGAACACTCCAAAGATATGCTGGTAGACATGGAAGCCCAACAGGAGATGAATAACCAACTCATTTGCTTGTGATGGAGTTGGACAGGTGGTCAGTTTTGGCCCAGACAGCAGGCAAACATCCTGAGTTTCAAAAACGGTGGAATAGTTTACATCCTGGAGCATGCACAGAGCTCAGTTTTAAGACCCCATCTGAAAGACACCACCTCTGACAACGTGGCACTCACAATGTGGCATCAACTGCACTAGGGTCCTGGTTTAAATACAATTTAGATGTTTACAGGAGCATGTTGTCAACTATGTCAAGTTTTGCATGTTTCTGCATAATAAAAGTCTATGAAATATCTATATATTGTATATTTATAATATATCCAACACAGTTTTTTCATAAAATCCACAAGAACTGAAGATACTAGAAATGTGAAAACGAAATTGCTGGAAAATCTCAGCAGGTCTGGCAGGATCTGTGAAGAGAAATAAGTGTTTCAGATCCGGTGACCCTTCCTCAGAATGTACATGTGTACTTACATGTATATTGGTAACCAATGACCATGACAAGTCCCAGCTTCCTCAAACTTTAGCACTGATGGTGGATTGTGTGGATGAGTTCAGGATTTCATTTTGCCCACGACATTCAGGGTAAGGGAACAGACTAATAAGGGTGCAACATCATTACATGTTGGCAGGATACAATGACCCGACGTGGTGGTGACAGCTTTCTGTCTTGTGAGATGGTGATTCATACTGTGATGGTCAAATGTATTAACCATCACCCGGTTTGGCACAGCAGTGTCCACCACAGCACAAGATGACATTGGGCTGAGAAGATGCCTTATTCACTGGCCTTGGTCCCTCTTCCTGGCCAACTGAGCTTTTCAATTCCATTCACCACATCCAATGTCTTGTTCAAACAAACAGTCAGCCTTCAGGGGTCACGACCATCAGTGACTGTAACCCACCATCAGTGTTAACAGTGTCCCATCTTTAGCTCCCAGTTGTCATGGTAGAAGGAGATCAATTCACCACACAGAATGATGCCTGCATAAATCGACAAACGTGGACGAATTCTGCAGGCATCATTGGCTAAACACTGAATGCATGTTGGTGAAACTTGAAGACTCCAGGCCCTCTGAAAAAGTGGCCATGTTCCACCAAGACATGCTATGGAAGGGTCTGAATCAGCAAGGATGGAAACTGCCCAGACATCACTCCTGCCCAGCATCTCCTCTCCAAGTCCCATCATCAAGACATACAGGCACAGTTGACCCATAGTTTGGTGTTTTCAGTTCCAATGCCGTTATCCAACATTCAGTCCAACATGTGAAAGCTTGTGGAGCCTTGGTATGTAATGCCATCGTCAGCCTCCAACATCACTGTCATCCATGCTGAAAAATGGCGACCTGGCAACAATCTGGACCATGCCATTTTTCTTCCTGATGCTAATGGCCAAACTAAACTCTTTTACGGAGCATCTGGCCATATGTCACTGAAGAGCTTCCTCGATATGGAATGCTAATGCAGCACCACCATCGTACAGCAACTCTCTGAAGAGAACTTGGACTATTTTTTTCTCTTGGATCTCAGGCACGCAACACTGAATAGCTTCCCTTCAGTTCTGCTATCGAAGTAGACACCTTGTGTAAATGACCTAAAGGCATATGATAGCAAAGAGAATAATATGTCAAAGAGTATCAGTGCCAGAACATAACCCTGTTTGATCTAATTGTGGATCTCAAATGATTCAAAACGGATCTTATCCATCAGGCTGTCATGAGCAGAAGAGATCTCACTGAGCTGCTTCAGTGGGCAGCCAATTTTCTCCCACTTAGAGAAACCACCTCCACTCTCAGACCTCTCCAGTTTACCTTGTATTGTGGGTCCTCAAGGGTCTGATTGAACTCCAAACATTAACGGTTTCTCTTTCCACAACTTTTGCCAAACCTGCTGAGTTTCTCTTGCATTATGTTTGCTTCAGATTTCCAGCATCCGGAGTATTTTGCTTTTATTATTGAACGATGTTCCGTTTTGAAAGAAACTGTTGATTCCTCAAAGTCCGGGTAAATAGTACGTAAACTGAATGTCTGTTCATTCTTGTTGATCTTCCTCAGGCCATGGTGCCCAAAGGCTGAGCAAGGGGGAAGCTGTGCCTCTCAGTAGAGACCCATAGTTTGAGCTGAAATCCCCCATGGGATAAAGATGTTTTATATTACAGATTCTATCGATTCCAATTCCTCCTAAAACTGTTTTTCTTTGACCTGTGTAGCACATTGAAACACAGACACTCATGATGCTAACTGGCCCCAATTCAGTTGAAAGAGAGTTGGAGGGAACATATTGTGAACCATTTGTGGGGGGTTCTTTCATCAAGAACAGAGAGCTCCTGATGGTGAAGTCTAGACTGTGCTCATTCAATTCCTCCCCTGCCACAAGATTGGTTTTCTTTTAGTGATCCACCCTCTATAAGCTTGATCTCGCCCAGTGTTCAGACAGGCGGGCTCCATGCGGATCACAGCTACCAAGCACACAGTATGGATCAGCGACATGTAGTACTTCAGTCTTGTGCACGTTCCAGATGGCCAATTAAAAAGTTGGTTTCTTCTCTCTTTTCGCTTGTTTTGCTGGTTTACCCAGTGTGATGGATGCCATTGCATGTACTGAGCAGAGACTCTGAGCTCCAGGTAGCCATCAAAGCAGATGACAGTTGAGCACTTGACAAGTTGGGGTTGGCCGAATTTGAGGTGCGCAATGGCTGGCCAATAGGACACAATAATTTTGCACCATTTGTGCTCTTGGTCCTAATGCATCTCTAATGTCATTACATCTGCTAACACTCAAAATCATTCCGGGAACATAATGTGTGCCAATTCCATGAGATGATAGGGATGATGGCGCTGTGGTGGTAATGCCATTGGACTAGTATTCCAGAACCTCAGGGTAATTCGCTGGGTACATAGGTACAAACCCTACCATGGCAGATGGTGAAATTTAAATTTAAAAAAAGTTAGTCACTGTCTATTGTTGTAAAAACATGCCAGCATCATTAATACTCTTTAGGGAAGCAAACCTTACCCAGTCTGGCCTACATGTGACTTCCACCCCACAACAATGTGATCGACTCTTAATGGTCCTCTGAAAAGACAGAGAGTCAATCAATTTAAGGACAGTCAGGGGTAGGCAAACCATGTCAGCCTTACCATCTTATACACACCCATAAGCTAGCAGGGAGTTATGCCAACCTCAGGAAAAGGAAGGCATAAAATCGGTGAGAGCAAGATTTTTAGGAAGCAAAGAACAAAAGATTTTGTTCAGTTAAATACCCAGGGTTCAGTCATCTGTACTAAAAGTTAATTATTTACTTGATTCTTATCTGGAAAATATATTTGGAGATTTAATATAACAAATGTGTATCTGCAAAATTTGTACGGGAGAAACCTGGCATGTTCACAACCCTGGTACATTCACTAAACAGCTTGGCAATTCCACAACAAACCAACTCAATTGTTACCAATTACAGTCCACGTGACAATAATTAAAAACTACTATTTCCTTCCCGCACTCATTAACCTGTTTGGAAAACAGAGTGGCTACAAACAGGAAGTTTTAAAAAACATGGAGCATTTTCGGCCTATTTCCTTTAACCCAATAATGAACAAGGTCAATCCAATTCAAATTCTAACTCAGTCCTCAATATGGCTCTAGATTGGCTGACAGAATGAAGATTCTGATGAAGGGTTTCTGCCCGAAACGTCGATTCATTTGCTCTTCGGATGCTGCCTGACCTGCTGTGCTTTTTCAGTAGTACACTTGCCGACTCTGATCTCCAGCATCTGCAATCTTCACTTTCTCCCTGACAGAATCAAGGCACAAGTTCCTGTTGTTCCAAATCTGACGCTATTTCTTTCTCTTCTTCTGGGTCAACAATAAATATATTGCACAGCACCAACTGATTTACAAACTAATTTACTGGCTTTAACATCCCGGAACTACACACAGGATAACTGACAAGTCAGCAACAAAGCACCAACTATTACGATGCATTGCAGAGTCCAGCTTTACTTGTTTGTGAGCCTAATTATGTAAGTATGCTACGCATTGTATAAACAGAATACATTATGAGGACCTCAAGAGACAGTTAACAGGTCAAGCAACCCATAGGGTATCGATCTCATTCCACTGTCTAGGCTAACTATACCAGCACTTCCTTTTCATCAGCTTTACTTCATACACTATGTAATTTGGTTTTTGCCTGGTTTACATGGGGAGGTTAGAAAATAACATCTCTAAAAGCATTTCACAGTGGCGGTATTTAACAGTGGAGATAACAATGCTATGGAATTAATCATGTTGAATTTCTGCATGCCATGTTTAGCCAGGAACAGTTCAGGCTGACAGCGTGCCTAAATGAGTAAATGTTACATCTGCTCACAAAAATACCCTCTCCCCACTGAATATAAACAGTTACATGAAGACAATGCTGGTGAATGCATGTACTTGAAATAAAATTCTCACACTAAAGTTGACATATACATGAACTTGGAAAACATATGAAACAATTTCAAAGCAAATTAATAGCCAAAAACTCATATTGGTTCAGAGAATATCAGTCTCTCAAATCGCCACTTTCCAGTCGGAAACAAGAGTCAGCGTTCTGAAGAGGAAAATATTAGAATTGAAACATTAACTCTTGTTTCTCTGCCAAAGATGCAGCAAAACCCGCTGAGTTTCTCCAGGGTTGTGTGTTTTAATTTCATCAGAGTCTGCCGACACAGTGTCACTTGCAAATGCTTATGCACACAAATCAGGAAATGGGCCCTGCCAGTAGCAAATCGGTGTGTGTGCCGCAAGGACCTAACATTACCACATCACACACTAAGGTACATAATGCAGAAAAGCAGCTTAATACTGAAACACAAATTCAACAGGGGGAGGTGGGGAGAGGAGCGAGTATGGGGCGGAAGGGGGAGGAGGTAGGGGAAAGGGGAGAATGATGAGGAGTGGTCAGGTAATGATGATGAGGTATTTTTTGAGGGGGTAGGAGTGAAAAATGAGGTGTTGGAGGTTGTGAGGATGAAGGGTGGGCAGAAAGGGCCAGGACAGTGGCAAAGTCAAAGTGCAAGCTCTTGCTTCGGTGGTAGAACTCGATTATGAAAATACAAACATACAAATGGGGAGCTGGAATAGATTATTCAGCCTGCTGCAACATTTGATGAAATTATGGCAGATTTGATTGGTATCTCTACCTGTTTTCCTCTCCATCTACTGTACCCAGACGTGTTTAAGGTGCGTCTGGACAAATGCATGAATAGGTGGGGAGCAGAGGCATACAGATGCTTAGGAATTGGGCGATAGGTTGAGACAGTGGATTTGGATTGGCTCAGGCTTGGAGGGTTGAAGGACCTGTTCCTGGGCTGTAAATTTTCTTTGTTCTTTGTTCCCATGTTAACCAAGAATCAATGTACCTCTGCCTTAAATATATTCAATGTTCCTGCTTCTACTGCTCTCTCAGGAAGACAGCTCCACAGATTCACAACCCTCATGAAATAAAAAATATTCTCCAGACTTCTGCCGACAATGGAAAAACCCTACTTTTAAACTAAACCGGTAGTTCTAGATGGTCCCACAAGGAGAGACATCCTTTGAGCATTTGGCCTGAAAAGTGTCCTCACTATCTGATAGGTTTTAATATGTTCACCTCTCAAATTTTATAAATACCAGTGGATACAGGCCCAACTTGCCCAGCACAAACCAATCCCTTCATCTCCGGCAAAGTGTATAGATTCAAGTCTCACTGCAGATGCTTGGGCTTTACACAATTGGAAGAGCTGTCAACATAAAGCTCAGCACGCCTTCTCAGACAGATTCAAAAGGTCTCTCGTCCCAGCCAAAGCAAAAATTGCAAGACTCATCTGGTCATTAGCACATTGCCACTGCATGTATACCTTGCCTTGAAGAGAATTTACCTTTCACGACTCCACCCACGGTGTGTATACAATGTTGCAACTCTGCCTGGCAGTTTGTCTATTAAGCTATACATACATAAACACACAAACACTAATGATTTGATCGCCATAATGTCTGCCTCATGATGTTATGTGTTTGTCTGTTTTAAATAAACTAACCCATGCAGCTAATCAATTCCTGATAAGCAACCGGTTATTGGACTGTTATCGGGCATCATTACCACACAGCTATTTGCAAAGAGGAAGTTGGTTCCTGCATTTCATACACTAAAGTAATAGCTACACTTCAAAATTACACCTCATTGGCTGTAATGCTGTTGGGACATCCTGGGATCAAAAAGGTGCTATATAAATGCACACATTTTCTTTCTTAAGCTCAAAGTACGCAAAACAGATGCCTCTTTAACATAGACAGTTACTGAAGGACAGACTTTGCTAACCAATCATTATAATGGTACACAAACATTTATATTCCATTAGTAATTACCATATGAATAATTACTGCAGCAATGCACCAAGTTTTATGTCATCTTAATTGCTGAAAGCCTTCAAATAATCTGATCAATGGATAAAATTAGCCGGCCCCAGGAGGATACTCAGTAACACTGCTCTCTAATCAAGTGGATGTTCTGAGTCAACCTCCGTGACAAATGAATCTCCGGGCTGAAAGAGATTGAGAGGGCTAGTCAGAATACGATACAGTCTTTATTAAAATGAGAAGAGTGAGCGAGCAGCCAAAAAAACGGTGAGAAGATTTTCTTTTAACCAAAGATAACTTCTAGGAACATTTATTTTTCCGAATAGTTCTAGGTTACTCCAGTATCACTGAAAAAGCAATCTTCAAATCCTGCTGCTGCTGCAACCCAACAATAATCACAATGAGCATCCCACATACTGAATGAAAAGGAAAACAAACTTTACTCTGCTCAAGGCTCAGTCAACGCAACAGCTTTCTGAAATATATACAGCAAGGAGTACAACATAGAAAGACCTGCGTGTACAATGTACTTTTCACAGCCATGGGGTATCTCCAAGTTCTTTACAGTCTATGGAGAAGTTTGCGAATAAATCTGCTGTAGGAATGTAGGAAATATTCAGGGTTTTTAGATCATAAGAAAGAGGAACAGCAGTAAAACAAAAGATTCTGGATATCAAACAAAAACAAATTGCTGGAGAAACTCAGCAGGTCTGGGTGCATCTGCGGAGAGAAAGCAGAGTTAATATTTCAAGTTTGGTGACTCTTTATCAGAACTGTTAGCAACTAGGAATAAAATGGTATTTACACTGGGGCTGGCAGGATGCCCCATGGGGAATGGTCCCTGCGGAATTCTGACAAGACCGGGGAGTGGAAGATATGTCCAGCAGCATCCCAATGGAGGTGATGGAAATGGAGGCTAATGATCCTTTGGATGTGGAGGCTGGTGGGGCAATATGTGAGGAGCAGGGGAACCCTATCATTGTTGCAAGAGAGAAGAGAAGGGTGAGGGCAGAAGTGCAGGAGATGAATCACTCACGACTGAGAACCTGGCCAATCACGGTAACGGGGAATCCTCAGTTGAGGAAAACAGTGGTCACTTCCAAGGCCTCCCCTGCAGAAAGTGGCATCATTAGAACAGATATGATGGAGACTGGGAAATTGGGAGAATGGGATGGAATCTTTACAGGGAGTAAGGTGTGAGATATAAACAGGTAACTGTAGGAATCAGTGGGTTTGCAACAGATATGAGTGTCCAGCTTATCCCCAAAAATGGAAACAGAGATGTCAAGGAAGGGGATTGGGGGGGGGGGGGGTGAAGGAGTCAGAGATGGATCAGGTTTCAGAAAGAGGAGCAGGCCATTCAGCCCCTCCAGCCTCTCTGCTATTCAACAGGATCATCGCTGACCCAACATTCCTCATGCCCACTCTCTTGCTTTCCTCCCATTACCATAGATTCTTGATCAGTCATAGAGTCATACAGCATTGAAACAGACCCTTCAGTCCGCCCAATCTAATGTGACCATGTTCCCGAACAAGACTAGTCTCACCTGCCTGCATTCATAGAAATATAGAAAACAGATGCAGGAGTCGGCCATTCCGCCCTTCAATCCTGTATTGCAAGCCTCAAAGAAATTCCTCCTTGTCTTCATTTTAAATTGACACCCCTTAATTCTTACTTTATCCCTCTTCTTCCAGCCACATTCTAACACCCTTAACAGAGCTGACAAGCTGCAAAAGCAAGAACTACAATTTGGTTTAAAGATTATTACACAAAGGGTTACAAACTCAACTTGCGGCCAAGAACCAAGTCTGACCAAGCAGAATACAGCCTGAGTGAAGCAGTGACTGAGTTTACACTCAGCTCCCTGTGCGCTCTGCACTGGGAGATTTCAAGTAGCTTTCTTTTGATGGAGACTTGCTGCACACAATTACTGCTCAAATCTGAAATTTAATTTCAAACTACATTTTAAGCAAATATTTTATTTTTCACTCCAAGGCGGAGCTGAGATATTCACAATTTATTGCCCCAGTTGTGCCAAGTAACAGAATTTAGCCAGGCTGAAGGATGTGCAATTCTGCAACAATTAGATTTGCTCAGCAATTTAGTGACTTTGGATGACAAAACAAAATGTTTGTTTATGTTGCTATAATTCCCATCGGCACAGTAAAGCAAGGCTAGTTTCCATTACTGTTCCGCATGATAGCAGTTTGACAGATGTACTAGCCCACCCTGTTTCACAATAAGTAGCTTGGGTTTGTTCAACTGACTTGCAGGTCTCTGGACACAGCATTGATGGACACACCTTGTACTTAGTGCTTGATGTGGTGCGGTACTTCTGGAGCGCTGATGCCAATTGTGCACAGCAAGCTCCCATAATCAACACTGTCATATTGAGGGGGTGACCTCATAGAGGCTTATAAAATCATGAGGGGCATGCATAAGGTGGAGAGTGATTAGTATGTGGAATGAACTGCTAGAAATGGTGGATGCAGGCATAATTACAAAATTTAAAAGACATTTGGATAAGTACATGAATAGGAAAGGTTTGGAGAGATATAGGCCAAACACAACAGGCAGGCAGGACTACTTCAGCTTGGCATGGACTAGTTAGACAGAAAGATCTGTTTCCATGCTGTATGACTCTATAAGTAGTTAAGGACAAAACATTGAACTTTTTCAAGAAGTGGAGGTGCCAGTGTTGGACTGGGGTGTACAAAGTTAAAAATCACACAGCACCAGGTTATAATCCAACAGGTTTACTTGGAATCACCAGCTTTCGAAGTGGTGCTCCTTCATCGGGTAGCTGATAAAGGAACTGTGCTCTGAAAGCTAGTGCTTCCAAATAAACCTGTTGGATTATAACTTGGTGTTGTGTGATTTTTAACTCTTCATGAGGGAACAAGTTATTGTTCTAAGGGTTAAAGGGGTCAAAGGGTACACAGAGAAATCAGGTACAGGGTACGGAGTTGAATAATCAGCCTCAATAACATTCGATGATAGAACAGGCTCGAAAGGCTGAATAGCCTCGGTCCTATTTCCTATGTTTTTCATGACTATATTATTTGTTTTAGTTACGATGATCAAGGGATAAACATTAACTAGGACATAGGGTCCTCTCTTGTTTATATGCCAGAAGATTGTCCGTTTTGAATGAAAAGATGCCATGACAACAGAACTTTGAATTAATGTCCCACCTAAAAAGTAACTTTTCATGAACCACAAGCTAACAGAAAATTGGAATGAACCCATCAATGCCATTGGGTGGCACACTGGCTCAGTGGTTAGCACTACTGCCTCACAGCACCAGGGACTAGAGTTCAATTCCAGCCTCGAGCAACATCTGTGTGGAGTTTGTACATTCTCCCCATGTCTATGTGGGTTTCCTCCAGGTGCTCCAGTTTCCTCCCACAGTCCAAAGACATGCAGGCTAGGTGGATTGGCCATGCTAAACCCCTATCTTTTCAACCTTCAACATACCATGCCTTAAAGGCAGTATGAAGACAAGGATTCTGTTGTGCTGTGCAGAAAGGAGGACAACCTTTGAATTTCTTGGTTCAGTTAATTTTTTATTAATTGGGTTGGCTCCCAAATCCTCTGCCACAAAATTTGAACTGAATTGATTTAAGCTTTATTAGCATCTTGAGAATCAAACAGATGATTCAGATTGCATATCAGCAAAACTGATAATAGTTTCTCAATGCTGATTAAGACATATTTGGCCTAAGTTCTGACAATACACTGGCAAAAGGAAAATCTCAGGATAGCCCATACCTTCAGGTCACATCTCAAATTATGACTCCCCATGCACTCTCAGTTTCCTGAACAGTTGTCCATGGTGATGACTGGAACTCTTTTTCTTGGAAAAAAAATAACAGGAAAAGAGCAACAGAATCCAGGGCCTAGCTACCTGCTTACATGCTATGTCTGCATCCAAAATCTACAAACACTAAATTCAGAATTGTACTCAAGAATCACCAGCTACAAAGCATTAACTTTGATTTCTGTCAGACCTGCTGCATTTCACCAGCAATTGCTGTTTTTACTTCAGAATTGTGCTGCGAGGCTTTATTTTCACTGGTCCAGTTGCAAGTAACAAACCAAGTTAACCCATCCTGAGATGTTCTGAAATCCCTATGGATGAGCAATTGTCTATTCATGGCTGTGGATATAAACCAGTAGGCTGGATAACACCCAAGGGGGCAATTTTCTTTTTAAAATATAGAGTAGTGAATGTGTGGGATGAACTTCCAGCGGAAGTGGAGGATGTGGGTACAGTTACAATGTTCAAAAGACATTTAGATAAGTACGTGAATCAGAAATGTTTGGAGGGATCTGGGCCAAATGCAGACAAGTGGGACTAGTTTAGTTTGGGACTATCGTCACACTAGTCCATGCCAACCAAAGAGTCTGTTTCCATGGTGTATGATTCTAACAGGTATGGAGATAGCAATGTCTGATTATCTCATTAACTGCAATGCAGTAATGCTCACTTCACATTCACATCTCCAAGGATTTTTCCCATGTTCAAGCAGCACCTAGATATCTCTAACTAACCTGCTCAGATATGAGCTATGTCTTCTGACTTAAAAAGATAGGGGTCAAATGTCAAGAGCTGCCCAACCAGCACTTACTGCGCTGTCACTTGACTGGACGTATCAGCATCAGTAGTGGCCAGCATTGAAAGCTATGTGACACCATTTAAATCAAGCCTGACCTCCTTTAAGGGGAGGTGCACTATAGCTGGACTAGGTGTAGGAGGCCATGCAGAAAGTCACACGATAGAGAGAGACAGAGAGAGGGCCCGCTGTATTTTAGAAACTGCAGGAGAGCGCAAGGAGCTGAATCTACAAGACTTTTATGAAATACATTCAAAAGACAATGGGGAGGGGGATGACTGGAGAGGTCAATGCCTGCAGTGAAGCCCAACAAACCGAATGCAGTGGGATGAGAAGGTTCGTGACCTTTCAAGAGTGGTCAAGGTCAGTGAGTGTATCCTCCCAACTGCAACACAACACTCCTGACACAGCTCTATTCACCACCCTCACTCATTCCCCGACAATCTCTCGCAGTTAAGGTAAATCTCTGACAAGTCAGGATTGCAGTCCTGTAAGATTTACCACGAAAGTAGAAGCATTCTATATCTCAAGATACCATTTTGAAGCTCTGAGGACATTCATAAATCCCACAACAGACAGAAACAATCCCACTTTCTTTCTCCAGAACTGAATGATTGAACGGTCTGACAAAAGTATAATATGTCTCATTAGCCTGGTCACAACACAGACATTGGCAAGAACAACTAACATTCCCTGTTTTTATTCTGGAAACCAGCTGTTGCTCTGTTGATAGCATCCTTGCCTTAGAGATACAAGGTTCCAGGCTGGAGTCCCAAAAATCTATCTGGTTGCTCCAATTGGAGTACTGGGGGAGTCCCGCACTGTCTGAGGTGCTGTTTTGTTGGTGAAATGTTGAAATGAAATGCATCTGTTTGCGCAGACAGGCACAAAAGATTCCACAGCCCTATTTCAAAGCAGGGGAGCTACCCCAGTGTACTGGCCAATTACTACCGCAGCTATCTAGTCTTCAGGGTTGACACCATATAAATACAATTAGATTCCAGCATGCAATTTCACCCCCTCCCACCTCCTGAAGTTTAATCACCTTGTGAAAGCAGTGAGAAATTCAGAATGGCTTCATTTTATCTTGTAGTTAGCTGCTAATCTTCTACCATCAGAAGGTGTTCTCAGCAAGAAGACCAACAGTAACAATTAAAGACTACGTCCTGACATAAAGATCTCACTTGTTGAAAGAAAAAGTGATAAAGAAACAGAAGAACAGGAACATCTGATGTTGGTTGTGAAATTATATTACTGACAATTAACTTTAACTACTCCTGCCCCCAAAACCAAATACAAAATAGGTTATGGATCAGCTATTTATGTTAATCAAAAGACGACCAAATAAAACCTCTACCTGTAAAAATGTTGCTAATTTTGGCACTCTCTTCCCAGGAAATTCTATTTTGAACTAGTTTCTCTCTCCCACCTTGACTGGGAGGGCAGAAACTCCATTTATTTTTATTCATTCTTTCCTGGGATATGGGCATCATGGCAAGGACACTACTTTTTGCCCAGCCCCAAACAAAAGTCCCAAATCTGTCCGTGTCTCTTTGGCAACTTGATGCCTGAACCTTTCCAGTCAGATTGCCATTCTTCCCTCAACCCTGAGACCACCCTTAACAAAAGCAGAAATGACAACCTATCAATCTGTAGTCACGACACCATCCTCCTCCCCATCCTTTTCAACCGGTCTGCAACCTTTGGTATGATCACCCACATCCTCCTCCACTGCCTCTCCTCTTGGTGTTCAGTTGATTGAGACTTTCTTCATTTGGTTTTATTCTCTGCCCAGACGCAGCTAGAATCTCCTATCATGATTTCTCATCGTGTTCAGGCACCTCTGGATTCCCCCAAAGACCAACTCTTAGATCCCTTCCATTCATATCCTTAGCATTAGCAGATCAGGTTCTGCTGTCCACGGTGATGGCAAGAAGGTCCACCTCAGCCCCTAACTGATCTGCCCCTAACTTGTCATGTAGTAGCTGCAGTATCCAATATCAGGTGAGCAAACACGTCCAACAATTGCATTTTGGGAAACCCCAAACTATTCTCTTCAGTCCCTAGCCAAAGCTCCATTCCTCAATTCTGTCCCACTAAGCCACTCCATCCCAACCCTTGGTTGCTGTCTGAGTTTGAAACAGAATGGTTACAATCTCAATGTCCAATCTGATACCATGCAGCGCCTACATCATATTCTAACACAAAGGCTGTTTATTCCACATCCCTAATAACTACACAGACTTGACCCTCCCCATCTCTATAATCGTCAAGAACTTAGATCTCTTCATTTCAGGCATGGCGTGCACTCGAGTTGATTTAGGCCACCAGTGGTGACTGCTTTCAGCTACCCAAGCCATAGACTCTGGAATTTCATCTTTCAAATCCCCCAACTCCTTCACGCCTCTTCTCCTTCAAGAGATTTCTTACATCATCTGTCTTTCACCAAGTTTTTGGTCATCTGTCCTAATACCACGGTGTCCAAATTTGTTTCATACACACCTGTGAAGCACAATGAATATTCTGTCACAATAAAAGGCTCAAACATATTTAAAGTGTTAGGTCAGTGTTTGCGAGGAAGCTGCATCAATATTAATGAGGAGAGAAGACAGGGTGACGTTTGAAATGTTATGTTAGCCTTCAGAATTGAAACTGAAAGTGAGCTCTCTGCTTAAAAGATTAATTTCAATGTAAATACGCACATTTATGAACAGATCAATATCTGAAATCATCACTGTTCTGGAAAGGAAGAATGGTGCTCTTCAGAGATGGTACTAAAGGCCATTCACACAACTGTAACTGGTCCTTTGATATTGTAAGATACTTCCCTCCACTCCGGTGTCTTTCAGTCTCATCGTCAAAGTGGTTCAGTAGAAAGACAAACATTGCTAGTTACTGGATGCGAACCTTTAAATCTATTTTTCACTCCACAGACCCTGCCAGATATGCAGAGTCTCTCCAGTGCTTGTTTCTGTCTCAGAAATTGCCTCCTGGCCTCCTTCCAATACTAACCCTGAAGAAGGGTTATACCTGAAATGCTGACTTCTCCACCTCTTGATGCTGCCTGGCTGGCTGTATTCTTCCAGGCTCCTACGTGTCTACCAATACTGTTCTGCCATTTCCTAAAGGCTTTGAATGCAGAGGCAGCGCTGGGATCAGAACTAAGAGTTAATTTTTAAATCCTTACATAACATCTTTTCAAATAATGTAACCCTTCGTTCTGCAAAATCAAACAGAAACATTTTAAGAGGCAATCCATAATTTATAATCACAACATGATTGAACAGATTACGTGTGTGTGTGTGTGTGTCTCTGTATCAGTGTGTGCGCATGTCTGTCTGTGTCTGGGGGTGGGCGGAAAGAGCATGGAGAAGGAAGTGCTCCTCAGTACAGATCAACAAATATAACCACAAGTAGAGTTGGAATGTGAAGATGAACAGTACATGCTCATTGTGCTGGGGATTAGGAACAATGTACCACAACATCAGCACTTTTCATTATGTCCCTAGCTAAAGATTTCTAAATTGTGAATCAAGGCAGTTTCTATTTGCGAACAGCTGCTTATCTATCTCAAATATTTCATAATGCTACGAAAAATCTATCATTTACACTTGTTATATATGGGTCATAGAGATGCTCAGCATGGAAACGGTCCCTGCGGTCCAGCTCTTCCGTGCTGACCAGATATCCTCACTTAATCTACTCCCGTTTGCCAGCACATGGCCCATAATCCCTCCAAACCCTTCCTAGTCATATACCCATCCAGATGTACCAGCTTCCACCACTTCCTCTGGCAGCTCATCCCATACACGCACCACCCTCTGCGGGAACAAGTTGCCCCTTAGGTCCTTTTTAAATCTTTCCCCTCTCACCTTAAACCAATGCACTCTAGTTTTGGACTCCCCTACCCTGTGAAAAAGACCTTGGCTATTCACTTTATCCATGCCCCTTGTGATTTTATAAACTTCTATAAAGGTCACCCCTCAGCCTCCGAGGCTCCCGGGGAAAATAGCTTCTCCCTTTAGTTCAAACCCTCCAACATCCTTGGAAATCTTTTTTGAATCCTTTCAGGTTTAACATCTTTCCTCGAGCAGGCAGACCAGAACTGAAAACAATATTTCAAAAGTGGCCTCACCAATGTCTCATTGAGACAATTTCAAACCAAACAGTTGGGAGTTGACTAACGTCAGCATTTTTTTCAAGTTGCTAAAGCCACCCTCTCCTATTGAGTCACTGCATAAGTATCAGCTAATCAGAAAGATTTTAAATCAAAGACTGTTATTGTTAACTCCACCACTCCAAAACTAGCACAAAAAGGGTTTTTTAAAAATCATTCTGTGCAGACAGGAGGAGCCGAGTAGTGACCTTTCGATGGGTAGGTTGGCATCAGGATAAGTCTGAGTAGAGGAGTAAGTAGAAGAGGTTTAGATTTTTAGGCAAAGTCGGGGGCTGACTCATACACAATTATAGGCGTGTTTACGGTATTAAAGCCGGCTTCCATGGGAGGGAGATACAGAATTAAAAACATTATTGTTTACTGCAGAACAGTTGCCCAATTCACAGTGGATACAATGAGGGAATTGTTCTGCAGATCTAAAGCAGAACTTTAAGATTCCAAAGATTCATGAAAGATCATTTACATTTTTGTTAAAAAAAAAATCACACAACACCTGATTTTAGTCCAACAGGTTTATATGGAAGCACTAGCTTTCGGAGCATTGCTCCTGCATCGGGTGGTTGTGGAGTATAAGGTCGTAAGACACAGAATTTACAGCAAGCATTTACAGTGTGATGTAACTGAAATAATATATTGAAAAAGACAATTTCAATATACAATCCAGATCTTTTTCAATATATCATTTCAGTTACATCACACTGTAAACTTTTGCTATAAATTCTGTGTCTTACAATCTTATTCTCCACAATGACCTGATGAAGGAGCGGTGCTCCGAAAGCTAGTGCTTCCAAATAAACCTGTTGGAGTATAATCTGGTGTTGTGTGATTTTTAGCTTTGTCCACCCCAGTCCAACACCAGCACCTCCAAATCATTATCTTTTTTGTCCCTGCCATGTTCCATCTCATCAAGATTTGGGAGGTTTGCCCAATCCAAAGTGAAAGAAGTTTGCAAATCGAATACAGTTTCATTGTCTCTTAACAAATGAAATGGTGAACAAGGAAATTATCAGTTTCATTTCCATGTTTGACTTCCCAATTGAGAAGGTTCAGCGGGAGAAGAAAATTATGAAAGAAAATGTACCTGTTATTTAATCTTTTTCTAAAATGCAACAGAAAAGCTGGATGTGTTACAAAGTCAGTATATACTAATCACTTCTGTCAAACGGGATTTGTAAATCAGAGCTAATAAGCAATTTCTTTCAAATTTCTGGATTGTTCTAACTCTTTCCAGTCAGGTTACTACACTTTACTCGGAAGGGAACAATGACTGATGAACTGGGTAAAATCTTGCAGAAAAGCTTATGCAATAATGAACATGTATGTGTCAGTACAGTCTTGGCAAATGAATGGTTGAAAATGTGGACGGAAGGTTAGACGCATCAGTCATGGTCACCTTAACAAAACGACTCATGCACACTCCATCAGAGGTGTTCAGTCACACTGTGAAATAAAATATATAGCCATCTTAGTGTTGTCACCAGGCTTGGTACCAGGTTACTATGAGCAAAAGGGTGCTCAGGGCGATATGTTTTAATGTTTTCTGTTGCTTTTAATTGATCATCTCAACTGAACCACTACCTCCACAAATGACAGACCATCAATTCACCCAAATGTTGGCCAGTTCTCAATCTGACACAACTTGACGCTTAGCAGGACAACCACCTTACATTTCTATGGTGCCTTAACATAACACAGCATCCTAAGGTAGTACTATAAAAACAAATGTTGGCACTGACCCACAGGAGGAGCTATCAGGTCAGTTAAACAAAGACTTAGAGCTGAAAATGTGTTGCTGGAAAAGCGCAGCAGGTCAGGCAGCATCCAAGGAACAGGGGAATCGACGTTTCGGGCATAAGCCCTTCTTCAGGAATGAGGAAAGTGTGTCCAGCAGGCTAAGATAAAAGGTAGGGAGGAGGGACTTGGGGGTGGGGTGTTGGAAATGCGATAGGTGGAGGGAGGTCAAGGTGAGGGTGATAGGCCGGACTGGGGTGGGGGCAGAGAGGTCAGGAAGAAGATTGCAGGTTAGGAAGGCGGTGCTGAGTTCGAGGGATTTGACTGAGACAAGGTGGGGGGAGGGGAAATGAGGAAACTGGAGAAATCTGGAGTTCATCCCTTGTGGTTGGAGGGTTCCCAGGCAGAAGATGAGGTGCTCTTCCTCCAACTATCGTGTTGCCATGGTCTGGCAATGGAGGAGTCCAAGGACCTGCATGTCCTTGGTGGAGTGGGAGGGGGAGTTAAAGTGTTGGGCTACGGGGTGGTTGGGTTGATTGGTGCGGATGTCCCAGAGGTGTTCTCTGAAACGCTCCGCAAGTAGGCGGCCTGTCTCCCCAATATAGAGGAGACCACATCGGGTGCAGAGGATGCATTAGATGATGTGTGTGGAGGTGCAAGTGAATTTGTGGCGGATATGGAAGTATCCCTTGGGGCCTTGGAGGGAAGTGAGGGGGGAGGTGTGAAGCTCTGAAAACAATGGGCTTTGTTAGTAGCAATGTAATTCAATCTGCTCGAGCACTGCATCAGTAAATACACCTTGCCTTTTGTGCACCAACATTTGTTTCTGATCACAAAGTACACTGTGCTGCATTTTGATATTTCCAATTATCTTCCCAGATTCAGCAACTGCACAAGATTACATTACAGCACACAACCACACAAAATACTTAGCACCCAAATGGAATATGCCAAACCACTTCTAATTACCATCATTATGCACAAGCCATATTGACCAAAACCTTTGCAATACATTTCCACAAAAGAGGACTTTAACTTGCTAACTCATTCAACTTCACGTGCACAGTCAAATTCCTGACCAAAATCCATTCCTATTCATTTTCCAAGAATAAGATTTCAATGAACAAATCCCCCCATGCTTGCTCTAACGTATTGTATCCCAATAGAATCATTTTGATTCCATTCACTTTTATTGCGTAGGTTCCAATGGACAGAACATTGTGGGTTCCAGTCTCATTGAACTCTTCAACATATAATCTGGCCTGATACGTTCAAGTGGTTAAACCAAGATCTCAGCTCCCCTTCAGGCAGACTGAGGAACTGCAGCATTGTTGGAGGATTTCATGATTCCAACACAACATTGACCAAGACAATAAAATAAGAAGAACTTCAGATATTGGGAATCGGAAACAAGCAGCAGGAGTTGCTGCAAAAACTCAGCAGGTCTGGCAGCATTTGTAGACAGAAAGCAGAGTTAATGTTTCGACTTCAGTGACCCTCGCTTGTTCAGATGAACATAAGAACTAGGAGGAGTAGGCCACCTGACCCGAAGAGCCTGCTCCACCATTCAATAAGATCATGGCTGATCTTTTCAGGGACCCAGCGCCACTTAGCTGCCTGCTCACAATAACCCTGAATTCCTTTACTGTTCAAAAACCTCTCTTTCTTTGCCTTAAAAACATTCAAGATAAGATTGTGAAGCTGTTCCTAGGGCACTAATCAAAAGAGAGCAGGGTATTCTCTTACAACACAAGCCAACACTGCTCCCTCAGCTGACAACACTAAAATTAATGGATCATTCTTTTAACATTTGTTGGATCTTCAGCTCATTATATAGATTTTCAATGGGCCTGACCCAGTGATCAATGTGAATTCCAGTAGAAAAAACAATGTTACATTCCTTATATTTTCCAAAATATTTTTACAAATATGTCATATGTTCTAATCCAATGTCTTTCATACTTTTCCACTTCAAAATCCAACTAACATTAGTGGGCGGCACGGTGGCACAGTGGCTAGCACTGCTGCCTCGCAGTGCCAGAGACCCGGGTTCAATTCCCGCCTCAGGCGACTCTCTGTGTGGTGTTTGCATATTCTCCCCGCGTGGGTTTCCTCCGGGTTCTCCAGTTTCCTCCCACAATCCAAAAAAAAATGTGCAGGTTAGGTGAACTGGCCGTGCTAAATTGCCTGTAGTGTTAGGTGAAGGGGTAAATGTAGGAGAATGGGTCTGGTTGGGTTACGCTTCGGTGGGTCGGTGTGGACTGGTTGGGCCGAAGGGCCTGTTTCCACAATGTAGGGAATCTAATCTAAATTGTGTATCCATCAAATTGAATTGGATTTACTGAATTCATGGAGACATGAGCTGGGATTGTAAATATTCCTGACTGACCAACATTTCAATTTTCCAGCATTCAACAGACAAAAATGACAGAACAGGTGAGTTGAGAGAATAGGCCACCAAGTGATAGCATTACACAGACTGTGAATAAGGATAAACATCAAGTAGATCTTGAACTCAGCAGCTTTGTGATTCAGAGGTGATTGTGAGGGACAGCAAAGAAAAGGATGATTTAATACAAAATTTCCATTATCAAGGCAGCTTGTAAATCCTGGTATATGTTCAGATTGAAAATTATTGCAAGCATTTCAAGAACTAAATTATTGCATAAGAATTGAAGTCAATAATTCATGGTCTTTTACACTAGAATCCCCTCCACTTTCCATGAATTGGAAGGTATGCAAGTGAAATGTATCAATGAAATAAATCCCAAATGCCATGCTTTGTGCATCTGAAATAGAACTGGACAACAATCCTGGTTAATGATTTGTACACTGTGGCTTTCTCTCCTGAGAGTTTGAAACAACTACATCAACACAAGAAGGTTAAGAAGTAATTTAGTAGAGGTTAGCAAGGCTAAGTGTAAAAACAGAAACAATCGTTTCGTCTATGGATAGAGTCAACAGTGCACGTCATGGATGCAAATTCTTTGGTACAGATCTAGAGGGAAGACACAAACGCTGTGCACTCCGAGTTGTCAGGATCTGGAACACAGTCTTGAAAAGCTGCCGAGAGCTGAATTCAGAAATAATTTTAATAGGGAGTGGGTCAAGTACCTGAGGATGCGAAACTTACGAGGGTTGCAGAGAAAATGCAGGTATATAAGTCAATGTGTGATTCTTTTCTAAAAAGGCAGAATTAGCTCGTTCTAAGCTCTTAATTTCTATGATTCCAGTGACCTCTGGCCTTTTTCCACATTAGGTTTTGACAGTAAATGAAATAATGTTTCTGCATAGGAACTGCAAAAACGAGAGAGATTTATATTTATAAAGTGACTCATTAAAACTTTTCAAAACATCTCAAAAGCATGTCATGTACAATAAACTGAAGTAACAAGGCAGACATTTTGTGGTTGGTGGTGAGAGGAATTGTAGGTTAATCTATTACATTTGCACATGGCTTTCTTTGGATTTAGAAATGGTGCTTAGAACAGAATCAAGTTTATTCTGGTGTTGAAGGAGACCATGCAATCCCATTGGGTCTGCAGCGTCTCATTAAATGAGCAGCATTACCTATTGCCAATCTCCTGCTTTTCAACGATGCATTTTTCATCCTAATACTCATCCAATGTCCTGTTGGAATGCCTCAAATGAACAAGCCTCCTCCACACTCTCAGGCAAATCCATTTCATACCCTAAGGACCAGGATGGAACTATTTGCTCAGCATGTAGTTGCTAATTGGAAGCACAAAAAGATGGAAGATTACTACAAAGTTCTTTCTTTGTCTATTCCCCCTCCCCACCCCATCGTATTAAACAGGAACCTTGCCAAAGCAGTGAAAGGAATGTTTGAAAGAGCCTAGTACACCTCGACGTCTTACGTATAGTGTCAAGTAAAAAGACTTTGCACCGTCTGAGTCCGGTGGCAGGGTTGGGTCCTACATGTTTTAATTGTAATAAATCATAAAGTATCAAGCAACAGTCACTTCCTGATGACCTATTACAGAAGTTCAACTTCTTTCAGGTCAAATCTACAAAACTGAAAATCAAAAAAATTAAATTGCTTGCAGATGCAATTTGTACTGTTAAACGTGGCATCTATAAAATGTCACAGAAACGCGGTGATCTTTGGGTGGGACAAAATTGCTTTATGTTTGTTTGCAGTTCAAAGTTGTCTCTCTTTTGTGGCTATATTTTTTTTTCCCCAAGATACCACATTCAAAGGTCAGAGTGATACAGCACAGAAACAGACTCTTTGGTCCAACCACTCCATTCCAACATAATCCAAAACTAAACTAGTCCCACCTGCCTGCACTTGGTCCATATTCATCCAAACATTTCTTATTCATGTACTTATCTAAATGTCTTTTAAACATTGTAACTGTACCGTATTCACTACTTCCTCTGGAAGTTCATCCCACACACGAAAAAAAAATTGCCAGTGTCTTTTTTCATAAAAATATGCTCTCTCGTCTTGAAATCCCTCACCCTAGGGAAAATTCTCCTGCAATTCACCTCAGCTGTCCCTCATGATTTTATAAACCTCAATAAGAAAGTCACACCTCTACCTACTGCGCTCCAGTGAAAAAAGTCCTGAGAACTCAAGTCCTCCTCAAACCCCAACGACCTGGTAAATGTTTCTGAAAGCTCTTCAGCTTAATAATATCTTTGCTGTCACAGGGTGATCAGAACTGTACAAGTACTTCAGAAAAGGCCTCACGGATGTCTTGCATAACATCGACATGACATCTCAACTCCTATATTAAAGGCAAAAGTGAGGACTGCAGATGCTGGAAACCAGAGTCTAGGTTAGAGTGGAGCTGGAAAAGCACAGCAGGTCAGGCAGCATCTGAGGAGCAGGAAAATCGACATTTCAGGCAAAAGCCCTTCCTGATGAAGGGCTAGACTCCTATATTAAAGGTCTGAGCAATGAAAGAAAACATGCTAAACACCTTCTTAATCACTCTGTACATGGCAAAATCTTGTATTATGTATCTGAACCCGTAAGTCTCTCTGTTCGACAGCACTACCCAAGGCCCAACTTTGAATTCTGAAAAATCCTGCTCGTTTGTTTTACTAAAATGCAATACCCCCCCGTTTATCCAAATTCAAATGAAGTTGTTTGGGATTTATCACTGACTTTCTTTCTCCTGTTCCGAAAGTGTCAAACTACACTGGAGAATTATTTGTTCAGTTCCCAAGATAATCACTTCTGGGTGCTCGATCTTGAGAGGTAAACAGCAAGTGTTGTCAGCTAATTTGATGCAAGTAGCACACAGTCATAGTTCATGCAGTCACCCAAAAGACGAGAGAGCAACCCATTCCTTCCTCCCTAGGCCAGGATTGTCAAAGCTGTTTTTGCCCTACTATCCTGATCGCAGAAACAGTGAATATCTTCTTGGGAAGGTTGAAGGAGGGGAGACACAACTAGACGGAAGAATAAGAGGCCCCTAGATAGATGTGGAGATGGGGGCGGGGGGGGGGGGGGGGGGGAATGAAAGCAAGGTACATAAAGAAGTGGAAAGGATGAAGGAAATGCAAAAGGGAAGGAGAGTGAAAGGGACAGAAACATTGAGGGAAGAAAAAAAACAGAAGATAAACTATGAAGAGTAAAAGGGGAAGAAGAAGAAAAACCAACCCAAGTCACCATGACCCCAGCAGTCAGCTTCAGAGGTCTGCAGAAGATAAGGGGAAGAACAGAAATGAACATTTTTTTCCAAATAAGAGATGTAATTTTAATATGCGACTGTGTAAGTGCTCCATATATTTACATCAAATATACATATCTCATACATCTCAATGAAGTTTACAAACCTCAACACAACAAATAGCTTCTCACCACCCCATTATTCTGCCCTAGGGGAAATTGAATCTTGGCAGGAAATCTTCAAAATTGGTGTATCTCCCTTCAAACACTCAGCAAAGTAGAAATAGCTGCACTTTCCCAGCTCGGCTTTGTTAAAAGTCTTCCATTAATCTCATTGAAAATCAAGTATTCCACTGCAGCAATTTGTATCTGGTAATGGTGGCTCAGTGGTTAGCACTGTTGCACCGTTACCTCACAGCACCAGGGTCCCGGGTTCGATTCCAACCTCAGGTGACTGTCTGTATGGAGTTTGCACATTCTCCCCGTATCTGCGTGGGTTTCCTCCGGGTGCTCCGGTTTCCTCCCACAGTCCAAAGATGTGCAGGTTAGGGGAATTGGCCATGCTTAAATTGTCAATTAGATGCATTAGTCAAAGAGAAAAGGGGTTTGGGTAGGTGACTCTTCGGAGGGTCAGTGTGCATCTGTTGGGCCGAAGGGCCTGTTTCCAAACTGTAGGGAATCTACACAACTAGCAGTTGACTGTTAGTTTTTTTTTGCTATTTTCCATTGATTTGGGTAGCTTGCATGGTTAATTTTTCTCAGTTAGTCTTCAAAGGAAACCAGAGCATATTCCTTAGAACATGACCGCCCTGACACAGCGTTTGGATCTCTGAAATTTGAAAACATGACTTACTTGATGCTCCTTTAATTTATTTGTATCTAATTACCTGTCCAAGTGATAGATTCATGCACAGCGGATCAGAAGTATAATATGGCTATTTGTAAACTTCAGGACTTTCACTCAAAACAAAAATGTAAAATACAGAATTGCTCACAAATCTGGATTGTAACGTGGTTCTGATAAGTCATTGTCCAAATATGATTATAATCAAGAAACTCTGAACAGATACGTTGTCTTACAGACATACGTTCTCCATAGGTCTGTCAATATTGGGATAACTGAGTCATAGACACCTAACCAAAACTAAAATTCCACAACTTGTTGAACTAAGGCAGATTATCTAGGCATCACCTTTTGTTGGGACCTTGTAATGTGTAGACACATTGCTGGTGTTTCCAACTTTGCAATGGTGACTACACTTCAAATGCATTTCATTGGTTTTGAAGGACTCTGGGACTTCCAGAGGTCATAGAGCATCAGAATACTGATAGTTCTTTCGTATCCTTCATCACTTTCCTAATGCCAGCAATGACTTACACAGCTGCAGTGAATGTAACATGGTCATAGAATAGGAATACCCTGTTTGGACCAGGTTAATAGCCCCAGTCAGACAACCCTGAGTGACAGGGGTTCTGTTTACTCTGAGGAAGCCAGGCTAGAGTCAGGTATGATGCACGTGTAAAGGTGACTGGATACCAACCTCTGGAGTTCAGATTAGATTGCTTACGGTGTGGAAACAGGCCCTTCGGCCCAACAAGTCCACACCGACCCGCCGAAGAGCAACCCACCCAGACCCGTTCCCCTACACCTAACACTACGGGCAATTTAGCACGGCCAATTCACCTAACCTGTACATTTTTGGACTGTGGGAGGAAACCGGAGCACCCGGAGGAAACCCACGCAGACACGGGGAGAATGTGCAAACTCCACACAGACAGTTGCCTGAGGCGGGAATTGAGCCTGGGTCTCTGACGCTGTGAGGTAGCAGTGCTAACCACTGTGCTGCCCTACACACCAGTCACACCAGCAATGTGTCTACACATTACAAGGTCCCAACAAAAGGTGATGCCCAGATAATCTGCCTTAGTTATTTCAACAATATTCTGAGAAATTAGTTTATTTGAGTTTATCAAGTTTTATTGGTCTGCAAGCATGTTATTTATTAGCTTTATTCTGGTAACAAGTATTTTCTGCAACGAGAAGGGGAGGGGGGGGAGGAGTGGGGGTGGGGGTGGGAGAGCGCGAGAGAGAGCACGAGGGAAAGCGAGAGAGATTGCTGTGGGATGCTCAGCAGCATACCAATATTTCTAGGTGTTGTCCATGCATAGAGGATCACTGCTTTAACTGTGCAACATTTAAAATGATTTGGATAATCCATTACGCAACAGAACAACAGGAGTCTGTCACCAAAGCTATAACCAGTTAACAACATTAACCGAGGACTGCCGATCATTTCTTTCACCCTCTTTCCACACCGTCCACATTTCCCCTTCAAAAGAGGTAAACATGCTCAGCCAGAAAATAAGATTTCTTTCTGACATCCTGAAATGGTTCCATTTGTCTTACCAGCCATGGTTTGGTCCTGTAATCAAACAGAACCTTTTTAAAGGGTACATTAAAGTCTGTCAGGTAAGATCGTACTTCTCAGCTTCAGGGTACAGAGGGCTATAGAAGCTCAATCATTAAGCATTTTCAAATTGATAGATGATTTTGATTTGACTTATTATTGTCACATGCACCGGAGTACAATGAAAAATGTGGTTTTATGTGCAGTACAGGCAGATCACGTCGAACAAAAGTGCTCCAGGGAATAGAACAGAGCAAAGTATAGAATGTTACTGCTTCAGAGAGGGTACACAGAGTGAGATCAACAGTAAATTTGAGATGTCTATTCAGAAGTCTAATAACAGCAGGGAAGAAGCTGTTCCTGAATCTGTTGGTACGGGTGTTTAAGCTGTTGTATCTTCTGCCCGATAGTAAAATCAGAGTCACATAGCACAGAATAGACCCTTCGGTCCAACTCGTCCATGCCAAACGTGATCCCAGGCTAAACTAGTCCCACCTGCCTGCTCCTGGCCTCCAACCCTTTCCTATTCATGTACTAATTTCATTTTAAATGATGTAATTGAGCCTACATCCACCACTTCCTCAGGAAGTTCATTCCACACACCACTCTGTGTGAAAAAGATTTTACCCCCATTAAATTCTCCCTCCTCTCACCTAAACAATGTGCCCCCTCATCTTGAAATCCCCCATCCTAGGGAGAAGACACCCACCATTAACGCCAAAATGTGCCCCTCATGATTTCTTTGAAAATTCTATAAGGCCACTTCTCAACCTCCTCTGCTCCAGCAGAAAAAGTCCCAGCCTTTCCTTATAACACAAACCTTCCATACCTGGCAACATCCTGGTAAATCTCATCGAACCCAGAGACTGGAAGAGATTGTGACCAGGGTGGGAGGGTTCTTTGATTAAGTTGGCTGCCTCCCAGAGGCACCAAGAAGTGTGGATGGAGTCAATGCTAATTGTTTAAATGCTAATGAAACCAAGCAATGCGGAGAATGTATAGGAAAGTATTGAAGTAAATGATCAGTCATTATCTAAATGAGTGGTGAGGCAGGATTGATGGGCTGATTGGCTCCTGCTCCTACTAACTCATCGCTGCAGTTATACTGCAGGACCAGGGTGTACAAACATTAAAAACAAACTCTTCATGCTGAACACACCAGACTCCTTTTGAGACAATGATAGTTTCAATAAAACAAATACACAGGCTAGGGTCGACTGAGTACATCAGCTGAATGTGATTCAGCTGTGCTCACAATTCCAGAGAGATACCATTGTAAGAAAAACATGAACAAAATGAAAATGTATAGCATTTTTTACACTGACTAATAACTCTCAACTGCTTGAGAAATAAGAAGGGAAAAATGAACAGAGGTCAAGGAGAACGACTTGGCCCAGTGAAGGTAATCAGAGAGAAAAAAAAAGACATTATATAAATGCAAAGTTAAAAATCACACAACACCAGGCTATAGTCCAACAGATTTAATTGGAAGCACTGGCTTTCGGAGCGACCCTCCTTCAACTACCCGATGAAGGAGCAGTGCTCCGAAAGCTAGTGCTTCCAATTAAATCTGTTGGACTATAGCCTGGTGTTGTGTGATTTTTAACTTTGCATTTATATAGTGTCTTTAATGTAGCAAAGTGGTCTAAGGCATTGCACGGAAACACAAAAACAAACTTTGATACTGGGCCTCATGAAGTGACACCAGGAGAGGTGAATTTGGCCAGAGAGAAAGATCTTGATGGGGGAGAGAGAGGTAGTAAGGTTTAGGGAGGGTGCCTAATGGCATAGTCACCAAATAAATCAGGAACATGTAAGAGACCAGAGCTGGAGCAACAGTGTTATCAGTGGGTTGTAGAGTACAATAATGAAATATCTGTTAACTTTCCAATTGGCATAAGACAGTGTGATATAACGGCGAGCCAACGGTAGGAATGTGGAGGTGAGCCACATTCATACAACCAAATATACAAGGATACCTCCAACCAGAGATGGCAACATGAGCTTTACCACACACATCACCCAGAGATGGTCATCTGGTCAATGAGGAAATTACATAGCACATTTTTTGCGTTAAGTTTTAAAAAAAGAACTTGTTTACTCAGCAGACGGAACTATCTGGCAGTGATGTATCAGCTACTAGTTTGGACAGAGTGTAGTTAAAAGGGAGAGGAAGGGGAAAGCAGATTCTACAGAAAGGCCCCATCAAAACAAGTGTCTTACTGCATTCAAGTTGAAGTGGGATCCAAGTTTCCAATGGTTCAAACTTGCATCCAAATGGCAGTCAGTAAGGGGAGCAACTTATTTCGGCATTCTTCCACTACTTCAACCCTTCTGCTTCAGCAGTTCACACAAATTATTCAGGGCACCCAAGACATGTATAGCTGTAAATGGCTTCATTTCATTTGTCACTTGAAACGTCCCTAAACTTAGGATTAATATGAGATCTGATACGAGTTACCAGTTGAACATAAAAGAATATCAATCATGCCTGATTACACAGCCACCCATAGTTCCTCCACCATAGTAAAAAGGTCTCAGATGAATGGTTCTATCAAGTAGACTCGTCATCACTGAACACATTTTGTAATTTTCAGGTTTGGATTTTCATTAAAAGATGCATAGCCTGTCTTATGCTCACCTCCCTGCCTCCCACAAAGGCACAACATCTGAAATAAAACTACTGAGTTTTTAAAGACATGAAGCTCAGTTATATTCTCTGTCCTCACACAATATTTATGGGCCTGTGTGTGAATGATGCATTGCAGGTACCATAAATCAGAGCTAAGCGGACAGAGTGAATACCACAAAACAGTTCTCTTTGAATCACTGCACTCCAATGCTGACATGATCAAACTGTTTTAAAGACGAAAGCGACCTCAAGGTAATGAAAATGTATTGTACACCCTGCACTCTTGGCAAGATAGGAGGCAGAAGCCAAATATGTTCCCCGGGAGTTGAAGTCACCACTGCATGCAGCAGCAATATTTTTGTGTTTTCTACTGTCAGCTCTTTACTGCGATTTGCTGGGAGGCGTAACGTCTAAAGTCTCAGTAATGCTTACACATTCTCTTCAAGTGTGCTCAGACGCCTTCTACAGTGGGGCTGCCTAGTGGACTTGCACACCCCAGATAAGTTCACAAGATGGGATTTTGAGGTTACCAACGATGGTTGCCATGAAGCTTCTCGTAAGGCCCTTGAAATTGTTGTGCAATTTTCATGGTGGCTGCGACTTAACTGAACAATCTTTGAGGCCCAGGCCCAGCTCCCAAAAAAGCTAGCGAATAGGTAGATTGTTAAAAACGGTTTCATATTAAACACTTTGCCTCCCCACCACCAGCCTCTCAAACTTCCCCAAGCCAATTCCAAATTCACAATATAGGGCCTTGGCAATTTTCAAGCCTTGAATTGGAGTTGCAGAAGCACTGAACTACACTGACTTCTTTCTACTGATGTAACCAAAGAATCACAGTGGATTGGCTAGATGCCGCTGACAGAGATACACTAGCCTCTTAGACCAATGTCATTTGAGTCTAGATCTACAGCAATCAGCAGGTCAGATCTTTACCCTACGGTCCTAACCAGTCTCGTGGACAATTTAACAACTAACAAGAGGAGGAAGCTCAACAAATATCCCCCTCTTTCAATACAGAAAAGCAGAGCACATCAGTACAAAGGGCAAGTCTAAAGAATTTGCAAGCATCTTGTGCCAGAGTTACTGAGTGGACAATTCATCTTGGCCTCCTCTTCAGTCCCCAGCATCATGAGTACTCACCCAATTTAATTCCCTTCATGCGATGTCAAGAAATAGCTGGATATCAATATTTGGCTACTGCAAAGTCAGCGGGTCCTGGAAACATTCTGACAATTGTACAAAAGGCATGTGTTCAGCAAGACTGGAGTCAACAGGAATCATGGCAGGGAAGGAAAGAGTAGGGGGAGAAACTGTCCACAAGCTGGAGTCATATCTGGCACAAAAGAAAGATAATTGTGGTCGTTGGAGGTCAATCTTCTCAGCTTCGCATACCAAGGCAGACAACTTCTAATCAACCTGTTCAGGAACAGGTGGGACTAGAGCCCAGGCTTCCTAGCTCAGAGGTATGGACACTTCCACTGCACGACAACAGCCCGAAATCACTACAGGGTAAAGTCACCATAGTGCCACACTCAAAAAAAAGAACTGACTGGTGACCGTTTAACCTGAGGGTCGCCACAAGCAAGGTGTGGGGAGACGTTGAGGTCCCTCGTGGTACCTTCAGCCAGTGTGGGAATTAGAGTCATAGAGATGTACAGCACAGCACCTTCAGTCCAACATGTCCATGCCAACCAGATATCCCAATCCAATCTAGTCCCACCTGCCAGCATCCAGCACGTGTCTCCCTTCCTATTCATATACCCATCCAAATGCCTCTTAAATGTTGCAATTGTACAAGCCTCCACCACTTCCTCTGGCAGCTCATTCCATACACGTACCACCCTCTGTGTGAAAAAATGCCCCTCAGATCTCTTTCATATCTTTCCCCTCTCACCCTAAACCTATGCCCTCTAGTTCTGGACTCCCCACCCCAGGGAAAAGATTTTGTCTATTTATCCTATCCATGCCCCTCAAGATTTTATAAACTTCTATAAGGTCACCCCTCAGCCTCCATTGCTCCAAGGAAAACAGCCCCAGCGTGTTCAACCTCTCCCTATAGCTCAAATCCTCCAACCCTGGCAACATCCTTGTAAATCTTTTCTGAACCCTTTCAAGTTTCACAACATCTTTCCGATAGGAAGACCAGAATTTACACGCAATATTCCAACAGTGGCCTAACCAATGTCCTGTACAGCCACAACATGACCTCCCAACTCCTATACTCAATACTCTGACCAAT
The DNA here is from genome assembly GCF_037043375.1 of Chiloscyllium plagiosum. Lineage (NCBI taxonomy): Eukaryota > Metazoa > Chordata > Chondrichthyes > Orectolobiformes > Hemiscylliidae > Chiloscyllium > Chiloscyllium plagiosum. Next base: position 45,302,708 of record NW_028270159.1, read on the forward strand.
AAAGGAAAGCATACCAAACGCCTTCTTCACTATCCTGTCTACCTGCGACTCCACTTTCAAGGAACTATGAACCTGCACTCCAAGGTTTCTTTGTTCAGCAACACTCTCTAGGACCTTACCATTTAGTCTATAAGTCCTGCTAAGATTTGCTTTCCCAAAATGCAGCACCTCGCACTTATCTGAATTAAACTCCATCCGCCACTTCTCAGCCCATTGGCCCATCTGGTCAAGACCCAATTGTAATCTTAGGTAACCTTCTTCACTGTCCACTATGCCTCCAATTTTGGTGTCATCTACAAACTTACTAACTATACCTCTTATGCTCACATCCAAATCATTTATATAAATGATGAAAAGTAGTGGACCCAGCACCAATCAAATTGTTGGCATCATCAAGACAACAGCATTAATCGACTGATTAAAGCATAAATGGGTTAGCACTTTGCTTTAGTGCTCACACACTATTATCCTATCGCATTAATTTAATAACGTAGTCTGCATTGACTATGAGCACTGCTGCTGGCTCAATGTCACAATGTCAGTACCATTAAATAATCACTGACAAACATATTTCAGCTTGCACCCAGATGGTCGTGTTAGAGCTCATGTCTAATCTTTCTGCAGTTCATGTTGCAAGTCTTTCAGCTTTGTAAAGATGGTAAAACCGTTTGCTGACATTATACCAAGCAACCTACCAGTCGTCCTTGCTCTACGTTATCCTCCTTCAGGAAGATGCACCATATGTAACCCTGCCTCAGATAAATACATTGCTTAAATTGTTTATGAACCAAGACAGACATGTTTACAACTTGCTTTCGACTGGAACTGACTATCCTTCATTCTAAATGCCAGAACAATGCTGTGTCATTATCTTACAGAAGCCCAAGGCAAATGAATGATCTCTGCCCACAATTCTGAGCCAACTGATGAAGTGGCCTCATTTTAGTGATTGAATTCTTGGACTAAAAACAAATCACAAATAAGTGTCTGACTCAGTGAATTGAAGGAGATGGTGTGAAGGATGACAGCAATATGCCTTCTACATTTTTTCTGCCCTGGAGTACTGTGGACAGTTTTTGGTCTCCTTAATTGAGAAAGGATGCACTGACACTAGAGAGGGTGCAGAGGAGGTTCACTAGGTGGAATCCAAAGTTGAGGGGGTTGGCCAATGTGGAGAGATTCAGTAGACTAGGACTATACCCAGTCTAGAATTTAGAAGGATGAGGGGTAGAAACAATCAAAATTCAGAAGGGAAGAGATAAAGTAGAAGCAGGGAGCTTGTTCCAGTTGGAGGTGAAACTAGAACTAGGGGGCATAGCCTCAAAATAGCAGGAAGCAAATTTAGTACTGAGTTGAGCAGGAACTTCTTTACCCGAAGGGTTGTGAATCTATGGAAGTCCTTGCCCAGTGAAACAGTTGAAGCCACCTCGCTAGAGGTTTTTTAAGGCAAAGATAGATTTTTGACCAGGGAAGGAATAGAGGGTTATGGTGACCGGACAGGAGCAGGAAGTGGAGCTGAGGCCATGTTAACGATCAGCCATGATCTTATTGAATGGGTCGATGGGCCAGATAGCCTATTCCTATTTCTGTGTTCCTATACTTGCATGGAAAGGGAATTGCTGGGCAAAAAAAACAGCGGAGGTTCATCTAAAATAATACAAAGAGCTGTAGGTGCCGAAGATCTGAAAGAAAAGCAGAACATCGGTGGAGTGAAAGCAGTATTAATGTTTTGAGTCCAGTGAATTTCTTGGTGGCCATATGATATTAACTCAACTACAATCCACCATTGAGCAAGTACTATCAAGCATCTTTTTAAAGGGGTCAGCATGGAGAGTCACTCAAGTAATAATTGGACTTCCATGGAGATAGTCTTGTGGTTTTACAGGAGTTGATTAGCAGTATTGGCTGGTAGCCAAATGTTCTGTCGGAGCCAATTTTTGACCCAAATCACTGTGATGTCAATATTCAAGCCCACTAAAATATCTGCATTTCTAATTTTAGAAGCAAGGGTCTGCTGTACTTGTTGTACTTTTCCAGCACCACACTCTGAACTCTGATCTCCAGCAACTGCAGCCTTGACTTTCTCTTAGATGATTGAACACAACCAAACAGTAGTGCTGACTGTCTGCAAATACTCTTCCAATATTCAACCATGTTGTGACAGATGATCATGAGGATCTTTTTGGAATCCCAATGTATTTTGCTTTGTCCTTAACAATCAATCAATCCTCCATATACATTCATAAATTGGGTTCAATACTGCATTATGACTGATCATTGCATCAAATTCTAACATAGTGTGCAGTCACACAAATTTTCCATTATATCAACTCAGTCATTTATACTCAATATTATTATAACAAATTTACCTTTCCTTAATTTATTGCAGACTGAGCAATATCCTCATCCCACAAACAAACAGATGATTATGAATGGCTAATGAATCATAAATAAATCTTTCCCCATGTATTGCTCAAATCTGACAAGTCATTCATGATTCCAATACAGCTCATTGTAAACAACACTGGCTTTTTGTAAAAAGCAAGGCTGGTGGTACAGAAGATTTTCCTCAGAAATAAATTATGTACCATGGCTTGGCAGGGTTCAGCAACAGATGCAGGGCATGAAAAGTTGCTATTATGGAATAAGTGGCAAAGACCTGGAACGTGCTGCACGCAAGAAACTAAATTATGAGATGTCACCATCCAATAAGATAGGATTTCCTACAGTATGGAAACAGGCTATTTGGCCTAACAAGTCTACATCGAACCTCCGAAGAGTTACCCACCCAGATCCATTCCCCAACATTTACCCCTGACTTTGGGGAGGCACAGTGGGTCAGTGGTTAGCACTGCAGCCTCACAGTGCCAGGGGCCCAGGTTCAATCCCTGCGTCGGGCAACTGGTTGTGTGTACATTCTCCCCGTGTCTGCGTGGGTTTCCTCCAGGTGCTCCAGTTTCCTCCCACAATCCAAAGATGGGCAGGTCAGGTGAATTGGCCAAGCTAAATTGTCCATAGTGATAGATGCATTAGTCAGGGGTAAATATAGGGTATAGGAATGGCTCTGGGTGGATTACTCTTCGGAGGATTGGTGTGGACTTGTTGGGCCAAAGGGCCTGTTTCCACACTGTAGGGAATCTAATCTAATCTAATGCACCAAACACTATAGGCAATTTAACATGGCCAATTCACCTAAGATCATGACTAATGTGATTATGGCCTCAACTCCACATTCTCACCTACCCCCAGTATCCACAAAATCCCTCACTAGTCAAGAATCTACTTCCCTCTACCTTAAAAATATTCAATGATACCATCTCCACCACTCTCGGGGAGGGGGAGGGGGAGGGGGAGAGGGCGGGGGGAGATGTTCCAAAGATTAGTTACTCTCTGAAAGAAAAAAATGTTTTCTTCATCTCCATCTTTAAACTCTGCCCTCTAGTTCTAGTCTCTCCCACGCGAAAAACATCCTTTCAGCAACCACATTTCAAATGAGGTCACTTCTAAACTCCAATGGACACAGCTCCAACATTTCCAGTCTTTCCTCATAAAATAACCTCCCTTATCCTCGGTCCCTGAACACCAAACCACAAGTGTCAATCCAGTGAACCTTCTACTAAACCACTTCTAATACATTTAGATCCTTACTCAAATAAATATTCATAGTTCTCTAGAGGCTGCTCAATAACAATGCTCAATATAATGAAAGCAAAACTACCTTCCTGGTGTATTCCATTCCCCTTGCAAAAAAAGTGCAACATTTGCCTTCCATGCGCTGTAGATAATTGTAATTAACCTGCTCAGAGATGTTATGACACACATCTGGAGTAGGTGGGACTTGAATCAAGGCATTCTAGCTCAGAGGTTTGCAGCTAGAACTAAAAAAAATGTCCACTGGCACTATTATGTCCACTGCACCACAAGATCCTCAAATCACTTACTGTACCTGCTTACTAATGAGGATGGTGCAAGCAGCGAATATCAATTATTTCAAGGGAAAACAGGATGGGCAGTTGAAAGAAATAACCTTGCAGGATTTGGAGATGCCGATGTTGGACTGCGGTGAACAAAGTTAAAAATCTCTCAACACTAAGTTATCATCCAACAGGTTTAATTGGAAGCACTATGAAGGAGCAGCACTCCAAAAGCTAGTGCTTCCAAATAAACCTGTTTGACGATAACTTGGTGTTGTGTGATTTATTAATCTTACAGGACCACAGGAATATAGCAGGGACACGAGATTGATAAGACAGACAGCCAGCATGAACTCAATGAGCCAAATGGCCTCCTTCTGTGTCGCAAAGAACTTCATGAATTTTAATTCTGATCCATTCCCACCTGACATTTGGTTTATTATACGTTCAGTTAAAGTAATAGTTTCCATCAAATAGTAATTTGGCAGTGCAGAGCCTGAGCACTGCTGCTAAAACACAGTCATGCTGTCAAAAGCTCTTGTGCATGCATCCATATAGATACAAAAATGCCAAATTTCACAAGGAGCAATGATTTAGGAATCAAACTAGGTAATTGATATTTAAAATTTGCTTCTTATTGCATCTGTCTGTGGTTTAGTTTGAATAGCCAGAGCTAATTGAATAAGCACAATAACACAAATAAAAAGGAATCAGAAATGGAACGTAATTATTTAATGTATGTTGACAATCTACACTTAGAGATAAAAGGCATCATTTCAAACTCTATAGACGACAAAGTAAGTAAAATAGTGAGGGGATTGTAACAGAGCCAAGTCGATTTTTGAATTACATGGTTGATAAATCTAAACACAAAGAAGTGCAAAAGTGATGTATTTTGGTACAACGTTTGAAGGTAAGCAGTGTAAACTAAAATCACAATTTTAAAGCGTATGTAGGCATAGGCACTATTATGTCTACAAAGCTATGAAGGTGGCAGAACAAGTTGAAAACTCTGGAGAAAGCAGAGGGGTTTATTGATGGAGTTCCGGTTGGAATACCAGGCCTAGGAATTCCCATGCGTTTCTTTGTTTAGCTGGTCCCAGGATGAATATACTGTCCCAGTCGAACTGGTGTCCCTCTTGATCTGTGTGCATAGAAACCCCCGATAGTTGGTCATGTCTTTTGGTGGCTAGTTAGTGCTCATGTATCCTGGTGGCTAGTTTCCTGCCAATGTAAATGTTTGTTGCAGTCCTTGCAGGATATTTTTTATATGATGTTCGTTTTGCTGGTTGTTGGTACAGTGCCCTTTATATTCACCAGGAGCTGTTTCAGTGTGGTGGTAGGTTTGTGGGCTACCATGATGCCTAGGGGCTGGAGAAATCTGGCTGTCATCTCAGAGATGTCTTTGGTGTATGGCAGGGTAGCTGGAGTCTCTGGATGTGTTGTGTCTTCTTGTTTAGGTCTGTTGTGTAGGAAGCAGCGGACTGCACTTAGCGGGTATCCATTGTTCCTGAATACATTGTGTAGGTGCGTTTTTTTCTCAGCTTCTTGTAGTTGCTGGGTGCTGCAGTGTGTTGTGGCTCGTTTAAATAATATCCTGATGCAGTTCCATTTATGGGTGTTGGGATGGTTTCTCCTGTCATTGAGTGTCTGGTCAGTGCGTGCGGCTCTCCTATAGATGCTGGTCTGCAGCTCTCCACTGACTTTTTGTTCTACTGCGACATCGAGGAAGGGGAGCTAGCCACTAGGACACATGAGCACCAATTAGCTACCAAAGACATGACCAATTATCACTGGTATCTACACACAGTCCAAGAGGGACACCAGTTCGACCGGGTCAATACATCCATCCTGGGACTGGCTAAACAAAGCCACGCACGGAAATTCCTAGAGGCCTGGCAACTCCATCAATAAACACATAGAATTGGACCCCGTCTACCAACGGGAATTCGTGAAGGCCTGACATTCCAACCAGAGCTCTATCAACAAACATATCGATTTGGATCCCGTTTAATCAAACTCTCCGAAACAGAACTGGAAGTAATATCACCCACCACAACAGACAGACACATGACTAGCAAGCAGGACAGAACATCAACATTTCACCGGAGGCTCACTGATGATGTTACCTAGCGTGGTGACAAAACATCTGAGGACAAATCTACCAGCTCAGCGAGCAAACTTACAACCTGATCCACAATTGAGCTACAAACCTTCTCTAAAACCTCAACATTAAAGTTAGCTTTAATAGAGGTGTTCAGAATTATGAAAAAATTATAGTTATAATCAAAGTAACATTCACGCCACAGAACTGCCAGACAATGACCGTCAGCCTAGAAAGGACACCAACACCTCTACTTCCTCAGAAGGCCAAGGAAATTCAGCATGTCCACAATAACTCTTACCAATGTTTGTTTGTAGATGCATGGAAAGCATCCTTTCTGGATGGTTTGTATGGCAACTACTCTGCCCAAAACTGCAAGAAATTACAGAGTTGCAAACTCATTTTAGTCCATCATGCAAACCGACCTTCCTTCCATCAGCTCGGTCTATACTTCCCACTTGGGAAAACAGTCAACATCAAAGATTCCTCCCTTCCCGGTTATACTCTCTTCCACCATCTTCCACTGGGCAGAATTTACAAGAGTTTGAAAACACATACCGACAGATTTAAGAACAGCCTCATCTCCGCTATTATCAGATTGATGAACTGAACTCTCCTATATTAAGCTGATCTCTCTGCACATTCTCTGCAGGTGTAACACTATATTCTGCATTCCGTACTATTACACTCACGTACTTATGTCAGGTGTGATTTGTCTGCTAAGTGCACAAAACAACACTTTTCACTGTATCTTGGTATACATAACAATAATAAATCTAATCTCCAAGAATATAATGTCCTGACATAGCGGTATCATCAGCAATTAATACTGCACTATTAACACCACTGATCAGAAACTGAACTGGACTAGCCATACAAATACACTGGCTATGAGCGCAGGTCAGAAGCTAGGAATCCTACAGCGAGAAACTCACCTCCTGACTCCCCAAAGTCTGCCAACCAGTTGCAAGACAGCAGTCAGGAGTAGGATAGAATACTCGCTACTTGCTTGGGTGAGTACAGCTCACAACACCACTCAGGAAGCTCATTCGCATTCAGGACAAAGCAGCCTGCTTGATTAGTGCCACATCTAACAATATCCACGGCCACCACAACTGACACTCAGTACCCACCACTGCTACTATCGACAAGATGCAAAATTCACCAAAAATCCATAGACAGCACCTTCCAAACCCATGACCACTTTCATCTAGAAAGACAAGGACAGCAGACAGTCAGAGTCGTAGAGCTGTGCAACACAAAAACAGACCCTTCAGTCCAACTTGTCTATGCTGACCAGATATCCTATATTAATCTAATTTGCCAGCATTTGGCCATATCCCCAATACCCTTCTTATTGATAACCCCATCCAGGTGCCTTTTAAATATTGTTATGGTATCAGCCTCGACCATTTTCTCTGGCAGGTCATTCCATACACACACTATCCTGTGTATGAAAAAGTTGCCCCTTTGGTCCCTTTTAAATTGTTCTCCCCTCCCCTAAAACTCTGCCCCCTAGTTCTGGAGATAGGCCTTTGGCTATTCACCCTATCCATGCCCCCTCATGATTTTATAAACCTCTATAACGGTCACCCCTCAGCCTCCAATGCCCAAGGAAAACAGCCCCAGCCTATTCAACCTCTCCCTATAACTCAAACCTTCCAACACAGCAACATCCTTGCAAATCATTTCTCAACCCTTTCATGTTTCACAACATCTTTCCTATATCAGTGACACCAGAATTGCACACAGTATTCCAAAAGTGGCCTAACCAATGCCCTGTACAGCTGCTACATGACTTCCCAACTCCTACACTCAGTGCTCTGAACAATAAAGGCAAGCATATCCATACCAAACGTCTTCATCACTATCCTATCTACCTGTGATTCTACTTTCAAGAAACCTGCACTTCAAGTTTTTTGTTCAGCAACATTCCAAGGACCTTACCATTAAATGTACAAGTCCTGCCCCAATTTACCTTTCCAAAATGCAACAACTCACATTTATCTAATTTAAATTCCAGATACATGGGAACACCATCACTTGCATGCTCCCCTCTAAACCACTCACCATCCTGACTTGGATATATATCGGAGAAAGTGAGGACTGCAGATGCGGGAGATCAGGGACAAAACGTGTGGCACTGGAAAAGCACATCAGGTCAGGCAACATCCGAGGAGCAGGAGAGTCGATGTTTCGACCATAAAGCTCTTCATCAGGAATGATTAATAGCTTATACTCGAAATGTCGACTCCTCAGATGCTGCCTGACCAACTGTACTTTTTGACTTGGAAATATATCGCACTCTCATCACTGTCGCTGGGTCAAAATCCTGGAATTTCCACCCTAATGGCATTATGGGTCTACCTACAGAACATGGACTGCAGCAGTTCAAGAAAGCAGCTCAACACCAGCTTCTCAAGGGCAACTTGTAATGCGATGCCCGTATCCCAGGAACAAATTTTTGCAAAAACGTGTTTTCAATGGCAGAAGGGTCCAGAGGACACAGATTGAAGGTGATTAGTGAATTTGCAACTCATTAACACAGCAAGATCTGATAAGAGCTCCTGAATGACAAGTCAAATGGCCTCCTTCTGTGCTAGGAAAATGATGTGATTCTTTGGTAGAAAAATTAAGACATTTAAAATGCTGATGTATAGCTTATAAAAGATGGGAGTGCAGGTATAAATGGCCACAAGATGTCAAACTGGACTGTACACTGTTTCTCCAGAAACTGATTAATACAATATTGCAGTGAAGTTTGTTTTCCAAACAGCATTAGCTTGGTTGCTGTTCAAATATTCACTGTAGCACCTTATTATATCAAGGATATTAAAACCATGGAGAAAAAAAAAACTATAGCAAAGCTTCTTGAGTACAAGAGAATAACAGGTTAAGGTATGAAGAAAAGTTTTTAAAAATGGTAATGCTTCAATGGAACAGATAACGGAGAAAGGCGTAATCGATTTGAGATTTTCTGGATTGCAAGAGTTTTGAGTGAGCAAACAGTAAAAGATTGTTTATATTGATTGGTAAATTGAGAAGATGGCATAGACCCAGAAACAGCCAAAGGCAGAAAGGATTTGCTTCACACAGGTTTATTAAGCAAATATTAAACGTTTTAACGCAAATGATTATCATGCCAAAGATAGTTAGATTTAAAGGGGAAACAGATAACCTTTGCACAGTGAGAATAAGCATTGGAGAAAATGGCACCATTACCTCAGATAGCTACGGGTGAAAAGAGCTCTAAGTGGCACAGAGCCAAAAAGTCTTTCATTCCTGATGAAGGGCTTTTGCCTGAAACGTCGATTTTCCTGCTCTTCGGATGCTACCTGACCTGCTGTGCTTTTCCAGCACCACACTTGCGACACTAGAGGATTACATCACTGGCTGAACTAATAAAAGCACTTCTGGAGCTACTTAATACGATTTGATGAAAACAAAAGATATTTCAACCAAGTCAAGGCAAAGGCTACTGCAGTGTCCCTTCAGTTTCGGGGTATATCTTGTTACTTTTTTTTCGCCATGTTCATGTTACACTCCAAAATCAAACCGTCAACTATTTTCCCTGGAGCGCCAGAGGCTGAGGGGTGACCTTATAGAAGTTTATAAGGTGAAGAGGGGCATGAATAGGGTAAATAGACAATGTCTTTTCCCTGGGGTGGGGGAGTCCAGAACTAGAGGGCGTAGGTTTAGAGTGAGAGGGGAAAGTTTTAAAAGGGACCTAACTGAATTTAAAGCATATTGCCAGATTTACTGTTGCAATAGCTCCTCAACTTTAGAGCATACAGGACTTCAGTAGTTGTTCTTTGACAATATTTTATAATAAAATAGGCATGGATAAATGTGTTCTTGGAAATCACACACCTGTCACGCTCCCAAGTACTATCCTACATCTCCATGGTTTAAGTGTCACACTTGCACTGTAACGCGTGTTCTTCAGCCATTTGAATATTGCTAGGTATTCTTTTCTCTAATTTGTCAAAGTTTGACAATAGACAATAGACAATAGGTGCAGGAGTAGGCCATCCAGCCCTTCGAGCCTGCATCACCATTCAATATAATCATGGCTGATCATTCCTAATCAATATCCTGTTCCTGCCTTATCTCCATAACCCTTAATTCCACTATCGTTGAGAGCTCTATCCAACTCTTTCTTAAATGGATCCAGAGACCGGCCCTCCACTGCCCTCTGGGGCAGAGCATTCCACACAGCCACCACTCTCTGGGGGAAGAAGTTTCTCCTCATCTCTGTTCTAAATGGTCTACCCCGTATTTTTAAGCTGTGTCCTCTGGTTCGGCACTCACCCATCAGCGGAAACATGTTTCCTGCCTCCAGAGTGTCCAATCCTTTCATAATCTTATATGTCTCAATCAGATCCCCTCTCAGTCTTCTAAACTCAAGGGTATACAAGCCCAGTAGCTTTCATCTTTCAGTTTAAGGTAATCCTGCCATTCCAGGAATTGACCTTGTGAACCTACGCTACACTCCCTCAATAGCCAGAATGTCTTTCCTCAAATTTGGAGACCAGAACTGCACACAGTACTCCAGGTGTGGTCTCACCAGGGCCCTGTACAGCTGCAGAAGCACCTCTTTGCTTCTATACTCAATTCCTCTTGTTATGAAGGCCAGCATGCTATTAGCCTTCTTCACTACCTGCTGTACCTGTATGCTTGCCTTCATTGACTGGTGTACAAGAACACCCAGATCTCTCTGTACTGCCCCTTTACCTAAATTGATTCCATTGAGGTAGTAATCTGCCTTCCTGTTCTTGCCACCAAAGTGGATAACCATACATTTATCCACATTAAACTGCATCTGCCATGCATCTGCCCACTCACCTAACTTCTCCAGGTCACCCTGTAATCTCTTAACATCCTCATCACATTTCATCCTGCCACCCAGCTTTGTATCATCAGCAAATTTGCTAATGTTATTGCTGATACCATCTTCTATATCATTAACATATATTGAAAAAAGCTGCGGTCCCAGCACGGATCCCTGCGGTACCCCACTGGTCACTGCCTGCCATTCCGAAATGGAGCCGTTTATCACTACCCTTTGTTTCCTATCAGCCAACCAATTTTCAATCCAATCTAGTACTGTGCCCCCGATACCATGCGCCCTAATTTTACTCACTAACCTCCTGTGTGGGACTTTATCAAAAGCTTTCTGAAAGTCCAGGTACACTACATCTACTGGATTTCCCTCGTCCATCTTCAGAGTTACATCCTCAAAAAATTCAAGAAGATTAGTCAAGCATGATTTCCCCTTCATAAATCCATGCTGACTCTGTCCTATCCTGTTACTACTATCCAGATGTGCAGTAATTTCATCCTTTATAATAGACTCCAGCATCTTTCCACCACTGAGGTCAGACTAACTGGTCTATAATTTCCTGCTTTCTCTCTCTCGCCTTTCTTAAAAAGTGGTATAACATTAGCCACCCTCCAATCCTCAGGAACCGACCCCGAATCTATCGAACTCTGGAAAATAATCACCAACGCATCCACGATTTCCCGAGCCACCTCCTTCAGTACCCTGGGATGCAGACCATCAGGCCCCGGAGACTTATCAACCTTCAGACCTAACAGTCCCTCCAACACCAATTTCTGGCAAATATAAATTCCCTTCAGTTCAGGTCCTTCAGCCACTGTTACCTCAGGGAGATTGCTTGTGTCTTCCCCAGTGAACACAGATCTGAAGTACCCATTTAATTCCTCTGCCATGTCTTTGTTCCCGGCAATATATTCCCCTGTTTCTGTCTTCAAGGGCCCAATTTTAGTCCTAACCATTTTTTTGCCTTGCACATACCTAAAAAGGCTTTTTCTATCCTCCTTTATAGTATTGGCCAGTTTACCTTCGTACCTCATTTTTCCTCTGCGTATTTCCTTCTTAGTAATCCTCTGTTGCTCTTTAAAAGCTTCCCAGTCCTCAGTTTTCCCACTTATCTTTGCTATGTTATACTTTTTCTCTTTTAACTTTATATGTTTCTTAACTTCCCTCGTCAGCCACGGCCGCCCATGCCTCCTCCTGGGATCTTTTTTCCTTTTAGGAATGAACTGATCCTGCAACTTCTGCATTATACACAGAAATATCCGCCATTGTTCCTCCACAGTCATCCCTGCTAAGGTATTGTACCATTGGACTTTGGCCAGCTCCTCCCTCATAGCTCCATAGTTCCCTCTATTCAACAGAAGTACTGTCACTTCCGACTGTACCCTCTCCCTCTCAAATTGCAGATTGAAGCTTAATGTATTATGGTCACTACTTCCCAATGGCTCCTTCACTTTGAGGTCTCTGACCAATTCTGGTTCATTGCACGATACCAGATCCAGAATTGCCTTCTCCCTGGTCGGCTCCAGCACCAGCTGCTCTAAGAATCCATCTCTGAGGCACTCCACAAAGTCTCTTTCTTGAGGTCCAATACCATCCTGATTCTCCCAGTCTACCTGCATGTTAAAATCCCCCATAACAACTGTAGTGACATCTTTACGACAGGCCAATTTCAGCTCCTGATTCAACTTACATCCGACATCCAGACTACTGTTTGGGGGCCTGGAGATGACTCCCAAGAGGGTATTTTTACCCTTAGTATTTCGTAGCTCTATCCACACTGACTCTACATTTCCTGACTCTAGGTCCCCCCACGCAAGGGACTGAATATCCTCCCTTACTAACAAGGCCACCCATCCCCTCTGCCCATCAGTCTGTCCTTACGATAGCACGTGTAGCCTTGAATATTCATTTCCCAGGTCCTGTCCACTTGAAGTCACATCTCAGTTATCCCCACAATATCGTATCTGCCAATTTCCAAAAGAGCCTCAAGCTCATCCATCTTATGTCTAATGCTTCGTGCATTCATGTATAGTATTTTTAATTTGTTACTGCTCTCACCCTTCCCATCATCCCTATTTCACTCAGCACAGCAGGTCAGGCAGCATCCAGGGAACAGGAGATTCGACGTTTCGGGCACAGGCCCTTCTTCAGGAATGATTCCTGAAGAAGGGCCTGTGCCCGAAACGTCGAATCTCCTGTTCCCTGGATGCTGCCTGACCTGCTGTGCTGTTCCAGCAATAAAGTTTCAACTTTGATCTCCAGCATCTGCAGACCTCACTTTCTCCTATTTCACTCAACCTTACAGCATGACCCCTTTCCGAGTTTTCTGCCTCATTGATACAGTTGTCTTTCTTGACTTCTCTTGTTCTAACTTTCCCTTCAATATCCTTTCTAAACATCCAGTTTGTCCCCTCCCCCCGCTACTTAGTTTAAATGTAGCGGTGTTGCAGTAGAAAACCTGCCTGCCAGAATGCTGGTCCCTAACCTATTAAGGTGCAAACCGTCTCTCTTGTAGAATTTATGTTTACCACAAAATATACCCCAGTGATCCAAGAACTTAAATCCTTGCTTCCTGCACCAGTTCCCCAACCACACGTTCAAGTCCATTATCTCCCTGTTTCTGGCCTCACCAGCCCGAGGAACTGGAAGCAAACCGGAGATAACCACCCTGGACGTCCTGCTTTTCAGCCTTCTTCCTAGTTCTCCGAAGTCCCGCTGTAGTATGTTCCTCCTCTTCTTCCCGACATCATTTGTGCCGACATGTACCACCACCTCTGGCTCTTCACCCTTGTCCTTGAGGATTTCCTGCACTCTGTCCGCGATGTCTTTCACCCTGGCACCAGGAAGGCAACACACCATCCTTAAATCCCGTCTGCTGCCACAAAAACCCCGGTCAGTTCCTCTCACGATGGAGTCCCCTATTACCACGGCTCTGTGCGATGTCCGACTCTTCCGCTCTGCCTCTGCGCCAACTTTTGATTGACAGATCTGGCCGCCTTGCAAACTGGCAGTATCATCTCTACTGTTTCCAAAAGCTTCAACTTGTTCCTGACAGGTACTTCTCCCGGGGTCTCTTGCACCTGTCTCCTCTCTGCCTTCCTCATCGTCTGCTCTCTTCTGGCATGATTGGTGTAATAACCTCGCTGAAGGTCTTGTCCAGAAAGATTTCATTCTCTCGGATGAGCCTAAGGTCCTCGAGTTCTTTTATCAGCGCTGCAATATGCTCGGTCAATAACTGAATGTGCACACACTTTCCACACATATACGAGCCAGACACACCAGAGTCGTTGACCTCCCACATCAAGCACGTAGCGGACTGAACCAGCTGGGCAGTCATGTCTTCACCCTCTTCAACTGTGGTGGAATCACTTCACTCAACCTCCTCTTCAAAGATTCCTGAGCTGAAGCCTCTTCGATCCAAACTTCCTTTGACCCTCTTTTTGTGGCAAGTCTGTGGACTCTTAATTTAGGTTAGAGGAGGAGGGAGGGAGGGAGACCCTACTTTGTAGCACCTGGGGTTTAGAACTCACCCACTCACCCAGAACGGCTAACCAGTGGATAAATTAATCCCATGCAACAAAGAGTGGGAATGAGACTGCATTCAAAAGGGGAGGCAGACATGTCACTCGAACTCAGCACCGCCTTCCTAACCTGCAATCATCTTCCTGACCTCTCCGCCCCCACCCCACTCCAGCCCATCACCCTCACCTTGACCTCCTTCCACCTATCGCATTTCCAAAGCCCCTCCCCCAAGTCCCTCCTTCCTACCTTTTATCTTAGCCTGCTGGACACACTTTCCTCATTCCTGAAGAAGGGCTTATGCCCGAAACGTCGATTCTCCTGTTCCTTGGATGCTGCCTGACCTGCTGCGCTTTTCCAGCAACACATTTTCAGCTCATGTCACCGATATGACCATACATTTCAAGCTGCTCTATGAAGGGAATTGCAGTGACAGTATACAGACCTAGGGCAGGCTACATCTCTATTAAATATCAGGTACATGAAAGCCACTGGATGAGAGTAATAACATTACAGAATAAAAATGCTTTATTAATAGAATCATTGGTGGATATTATCCTACTATTGGTGAGTAAACTGTACCATAGGCCATCTCAACCAGCCAACAGCTGCGCCCTTTGCCAACACACCAGAATCAGAGAACATGTCACTGGCTTTGCAATAAACCAGCAGAGCGAACATCCTAGTAACACCAGTGAAGCAAACAGCTGCTAACAGATTTATGCTCCCTGGTCAGCATCATTATCACATTTGGGGAAATCATGGAACAGACAAAGTGAGATGTCTCATAATTAACACTGAGACAAGAAACAAAAAGCGCTGCAAACAGCTTCTTCGATGGAACGCCAATCAGCAAAAGAATCAGCTCAATCACATACAAACGTTGCCCAGATCCACGCTGACATTCAGCAAGTAGTCCCTTCTCCCCAAGCCTGTTACATTCCGAAACTTTGTTCTCACTGAGTAAACTAAGACTCTATAACTCTAACTCACCCTCTGGCTTTTCTGCAACAGTCGGATGCAATCTGCTTGAGTTTTAATTCCCCTCTGAAACCCTCAAGTTCCTCAAGTCCCTCAGTTCCCTCATGTCTTTTGAACCTCCCTCCCCCCTTTGCGGTCCCATGTGCTTGTAAAGGAATGCATCATAAAAGACTCGCACATCTTTGTTTGGAGATGCTAAGGTTGTTTTTTTTACATTTGAACATTGTTTGTCAAGTTAGTCGACAAGATGAAAAACTGATTGGCATCTCTCAAATTCACAATGATGGGAGTTAACTCTTTCATCATAAACACTTGGCACAGTGGTTAGCACTGCTGCCTCACAGCGCCAGAGACCCGGGTTCAATTCCCGACTCAGGCGACTGACTGTGTGGAGTTTGCACATTCTCGCCGTGTCTGTGTGGGTTTCCTCCGGGTGCTCCGGTTTCCTCCCACAGTCCAAAGATGTGCAAGTCAGGTGAATTGGCCATGCTAAATTGCCTGTAGTGTTAGATAAGGGGTAGATGTAGGGGTATGGGTGGGTTGCACTTCGGCGGGTCGGTGTGGACTTGTTGGGCCGAAGGGCCTGTTTCCACACTGTAAGTAATCTAACCTATATTTACTACTCGATATTATTAATGTAAAATGGGCATTTTTAACTCCTTGCACATCACTAAACATACCTTTGCCCAAATCATACTGTAGTATCAAGAAAAGACAGCATACAGCAAATGCCCTGCATTCTGACAATATCCCATCTGTAGTGTTGAGGACTTGCTTCAGAATGAGTTGTGCCCCAGATAAGGTCTTCCATTCAGTTATAACACTGGCTCAGACCCAACATTGCCCTGTTATCACTGCAGGCAAAGAGCACTTCAAAGCCAATCCAGCCAATTACCACCCCAACAGATTACTATCATCAGCCAACTGATGGAAGGTGTCAACAACAATGTTATCACGCAATATTCATTCACAAATTGCCTGCTCATCAGATGCTCAATCTGCATCCACAAGAAACACTCAGCACTAAACCTCAATGTAGCCTTAATCCAAAAATAGGACACAGCTGAATTGTAAAAGTTGCAGTACTAGTGACTATAGCATCAAGGCAACATTTGACTGAATATACAATGAATGCTAGCAAAACTGAAGTCAGTGGGAACTAGAATCCATTGTCTGAATTCATACAGATCAGGAAAGAAGATAATTGAGCTCGTTGGATGCCAATCACCTCAGCCTCAGGACATCAGTACAGCTTCCTCTTTGCTGGAAGGGGGTGTCACTGGAAACTCATCTTCAGCAGCTCCACTTACACCACAGCCTCCATCATCAGGTCAGATATAGCAATGTTCACTGATGATTGCACAGGGTCCATTCGTAACTCCTCAGACAGTCAGCGCCTGCACGTAACAAAACCTGGACGACATTCGGACTCGCATCAAACAAGTGACAGATAATGATCATCTCCAATAAGAGTCTAAGCAACTCCCTGGATATGCAACTGCACTACCAGCACAGAATCTCTCCCCGTCAACATCCCAGGAAATCACCTTGACCAGCATCCCTGTGATCACCTTGATCTGATGGACAGCATGGTGGCTCAGTGGTTGGCACCGCTGCCTCACAGCACCAGGGATCCATTGCAGCCTCAGGCAACTGCCTGTGTGGAGTTTGCACATTTGTCCTGTTTCTGCGTGGGTTTCCTCCAGGTACTCAAATTTCCTCCCACAGTCCAAAGATGTGCAGGTTAGGTGAATAGGCCAAGCTAAATTGCCCATTATGTCCAGGAACATGCAGGCTAGGTGGGTTAAGCATGGGAACTGCAGGATTACAGAGATAGGGTAAGGGGGGTGGGTCTGGGTGGGATGCTCCTTGAATGGTTGGAGTGGACTCTATTGGCTGAATAGCCTGCTTTGACACTGTAGGAATTCTATGATTCTAAAAATGTAATTGGACCAGCCATAGAATTCCATGGCAACCAGAGCAAGTCAGAGGTTGGATATAATTCAGCCAGTATCTTGTCTCCTAATTTCAAAGCCTTTCCACCAATTGCTAAGACACAAGTTTGATGGGATACACTTCACCTGCTCAGAAAAAATATAGCTCCATCAACACTCAAGAAACTTCAAAGCTCCCAGGACAAAACCACCTCTGGAACAGCACCCCATCCATCACTTTAAGCCTTTGTACTACCCACCACTAATCTACAGTGACTGCAGTGTTAACTATAAAAAGAACCAAGGCTGCTTTGCAGCACCAACCAAAACCAACAACCCATCACCTTGAAGGTGAAGGAGGAAAAGTGCATATCAACACCACCTACTGCCAACCCACCTCCAAACCACAACATCCCGATCTGGAACTACACGCCCACTCCTTCACTGCTACTCAGACATAGCACTGCAACACTCGACCTAAACTATGGGATTTCCTTCACCACACAGACTGCAGTAGTTAAAGGTGGTAACTCAACATCACCTTGCCAAGAACATTTGGGGAGGCGGGGGGGGGGGGGGGGGGGGGGGGGTAAGAGTAGTAAATATAGGTGACCTTGTCAGCTTCACCCACATCTTAATGACGAATGTACAAAAGGATGTTTTATTCCTTTTTCAAAAGATTCTGCAGTTTCCATGCAGTGGCTTGTACAATCAATGCAAGTATGTGGGACTGAGAACTTAGCTGGCTGATTGGATACAGATGCTGGCAGATTTAAACTATTACAGAACTAATATCTTATCAGACATTTGGCAGCTCACAAAGAAACTGTTCAGTCAGAGCCCAAAGTCCAGCTACTGTAATCCACATCATGATCGTTGACATTCAAGAAGGCTCTTGGGATGGGTTTGGCCCCTGGTGAATGAGCTCAAGAATAAAATCACAAGGACTACACCCTAAGCAGATCAAATCAGCCAAAAAGTTTGAGAATGCAGTGTATTGTCAGTTTGCTGCCACAACTCCATACCCCTGTTTTCTAATGGCACTTTTATGTTCTGCATTCCAGTGGGAGCAACGGCACCAGAAACTGCCTCCAAACATAGCACAAAAGCAAATATAATCGCAGATGCTGCAGATCAAAACAGAAAGTGCTGAAGAAACCCAGCAGGTCTGGCAGCATCTGTGGAGTGAGAAACACAGTTAGCATTTCAAATCCCGTGGCTCTTCATCAGAAAAGAGAAAAAAAAAACTTGCATTCCTGCCTCTGGCTCTCAGCCCAACCGCAGGTTTATAAACTTGCATAAGATGTGGCTCTGTAGCTACAAACTAAGCACAGAGAGGTAGTGCAATTGAAAAGATTATTTTTATACTTTCATTGGATGTGGGTGTGGTGACTATAGCAGCATTTACCACCCGTCTTTAATTGCCATTGATCATACGGCGGTGAGTTGCTTTGTTGAATCACTGCAGTCCATGTGATGTAGGGACGCACATTGAGCTATTAAAAGGAGGCAAGGTCCAGCTATTTAAACTGGTGACAGTGAAGGAATGGTGCTATAATTCCAAGTCAAGATGGTGGGTGACTGGAGAGGAATTGCTCGTAGTCTCTCACACATCTGCTGCTCATATCTTTCCAGCACCTATAACTCCAGAAACACAAAATATAAAAACACCAAGTTATATTTCTCCCACCGGTCACAGACGAAAGATCAAAAAGGATCCCTTGAACATTTATGACTCTGTATTTTTCAAACAAGCTGGGAAAACTGTACAAGCTGATTCTGCTGATGTCATGACATGAAATATTCTTGTGAGGGGGGATAATTTTCTTTGCGAACACAATAGTGCAAACATGGAAGCTGAGGAGTGGAAGTAGCTGAGGTGAATAAAACATTTAAAAGTGAAACTAAGTACATGAGGGAAAAAAATGATTCAAGACTATGCTGATAGGTTTGGAGAAGGTAGATGGGAAGAGTTCTGAAGAAGGGTTACTGGATCCCAAACGTTAACTCTGATTTCTCTCCACAGATGCTGCTAGACCCGCTGAGCTTTTCCAGCAACTTCTGTTTTAGTTTAAGATACAAAGACGTTCATGCAGAGCATTAGCGAGGTGGCAATCTGAATATTCTATCAGTAAGGCATAAAATTACAAGTAGTTACAAGCAATTCAAAATATTCTGGGAGCAATACTCCCAATTACTGAATGCGCAGTTACAGGAAATCCCTTAGCAAATAAGGATGGGAGGGGGAAAATGATGGCTGAGCAGTAATATCACTGGACTAGTAATCCAGAGGCCCAGGCTCATGCCACTAAACTCAAATTGCTGTATCCCTTTATCACAACCCTTTTACAAGCAATGCTGAAACGGTGATTCAGTGCACGGATTTGGTCTTCCATTGACCTTTCTGTAATTACTGTGCAGATAGGAAATTAGGTCTCATATAGTGAGCTAGTTCATGTGATTCACAACTAACTGTTTCTAGACCTTTGTGATGGTTAATTTATGGCAATAAAACTCACTGAAACATTCACTCACACAATCCTGCTCGGCCCTGCAGAGCATCCAGCTGCCAAACAAGAACCTCCATCCGCTTGGTGGAGGACACTGAAAGGGGGAAAATACTTCAACGTGACACTAACACACAAAGTGAAAAAGAACATACAGAAACAGCCCTGGTACTTAAAAAGGTTCAAACAAAGTTTGACTTACACAGGAGAGCACAATAACTGAGATTGCCTGCAGCATTTTTAAAAGTTGCAGAGTGTTACAGCTCAAAGAAAACAGGCCATTTGACAAATCCAGGCCAACACAGTGTGCCCTAAAAAGACCATCACTGAAATGTCACTCACTTGTTTGCAGTGTTTCCCATCACTTTGAACTTAGACAATTTCTCAATACTATGGTTTTTTAAAGACAAGGTATCAATTCACAACAGCTAGTGAGTCAGTGTACAAGAATGAATTGGTAAGTTATTGCAAGCTTGCTTACTCCCCATTACTTTCAACCAAGTATTTCAATTTATGGTTTAAACATTACTTTCAACCAAGTATTTCAATTCCGTTTCAAATCAAATCAAATAGCCTTCATAACATCATCAGCAAATTGATAGCACATAGTGAAGTAAATAATTATTATCTGACATCCAACCATGTCTCTTCCTGATGGCGATAAACAAGGACCGTGCCCCGAATACTGAGGGGCATATGGTATTCAAGAACAATCAGAATCTGGATAAAAGATGCAGCTGTAGCACCATTAGTCAAAGATGGGATTGGTGCAGTTACAGGTAACACTGATTGAAACTGGAAAATTCAGACAGATAATCAGTAGTGGCCTGGATAAGGATTCCCCAGCTCTGGAATACTGGTTCCAACATAGCTGAGGTGCAGGCTGGCCCAACGGCACAGCTTCCATTTTCTCCAGTACTGATATCTCATAAGCTGCCCATTCCTTTCACACTTGTCTCTGAGTCACATATTAAATTTGCTTTTGAGATTGATCCAGCAGCAACACATTCTAGAATCAACCAGGCAGCAGATGATATTAGACTTGGTATTATGCAATATGACAGAAATCACTGAAGATCTCAGAAGAGAGGCACCCCTAGGTAGCAGCAACCATAATATGTTTGAATTTTACATTGAGTTGAAAGGGAAGGAGTGGATCTGAACGCGAGCATTTTAAAGTTAAATTTTAATAAACTTTAAACTATGAGCTGAGATAGCTGAGGTGAACTGGCATACTAGACAAGGGAATAGATCGATGGAGAAGCAGTGGCAGATATTTAAGAGTATATTTCAGTACATTTAGATCTGGGAACTTGGCTGTTCTCAAAGAATAGAATCCGTGGTTAGCCTCAAGAAGTTAAGTTTCATGTTTCCTTATGGAAAAAAGCATGGGCGGGAGGGTGGGTGGTGGTGGTAGAGACTGAGCCCAGTGCAGGGTTGTTGGGGGGGGGGGGGGGGTGTGTGTGAATCCAGTGTAGGAAGCAGGGTGGTAGCTCAGCACACGGTGGGGGTAGGGGGGCAGGAGCGTGAGCCCAGTGCACAAGGTGAGTTTAGGGATGGGGGCAGCACGGAACCTCAGTGGGGAAGCCCAACATGGAGCGACTGCATGCCCATGGTTAAAGAAGGACTTCAATTTTGAACTTAACTTTATTTCTTTATTTACTGCTTTACACTAAGAACTGTACTTTTAACTTGTTTATGGATTTTTCTACATTGTACCTAAGATTTTATACCTAAGTACCTTGTATGTGAGATGGTGCCAGGACTGGTGACATTATATTTTTTTTCTGTCCTCCTACGTCCCTGTACTTGCATACACATGACAATAAAACCAAATTCCTAGAAGTGCCACAAAGGTAATGAGTTCGATTCACAACCATGATCAAACTGAATGGTGGAGCGGGTTCTAAGAGCCAACTGGCCTACTTCTCGTGTCTCGTGGAGTCTCGTACAGTCTCACGTTGCAAGAAAAGACCAAGATTACTAAGAGTCCAGATTAGAGTGGTGCTGGAAAAGCACAGCGGTTCAGGCAGCATCCGAGGAGCAGGAAAATCGATGTTTCGGGCAAAAGATTGCTAAGAAACCACCAAGAGACCTGGATGCTAAAATTACCCATTTCCAGCAGTTCATCAGATAGTGGTAAAGCCCAGAGTGAACATTAGGTCACATCAGCAACGTGGATGACCCTCCCTTGTGTGTCAATATGTCCTGCAGCCAAAACATGGAGAGGAAAGGTTCGAAAACAGTGCTAGTGAAAACCATAGTGCATGAGATGGAAGATCTACAGGGATAAAAGCCAGAAAGACCAATACAAAATCATTACCACTGGTAGTTATCAGACATTAAGTCATGCCAAAAATCAAGTTTTCTGCAGGCACACATCCATGACAATAGATGGATGGATAATGATAATGCGTAGTTACGGATTAATAATGCTTGGAAATAGGCACCCCACTGCCCTATACAAAGCATGCAGCTTGTTAGTGTGGGATATATTCAGATAACATAGAATTGAAGGGATCAAGAGGAGCCTACAACAGATGGAGAAGATGGTTTGTTGAGGAATAATTATTTTATATAGATATTTTTACTGAAAATTTAACATGGTTTTACAAGTTTACACAAGAAAAATTTTAAAAAACTCAAGTATAAACATTGACATACAATTAAATCTTAAATAAATAATAACCAAAATCTATCAAACAGAAAAAAAAGAAATACCAAAAGAAAAAAAAACTTAACTAACTACTCAATAAACCTACAACTAACCAGAGTGTATGATTAAATCTCTTACATTATTCAAGAGAAAATAAAAAGACGATGGATAACTCAGAAATTGAGTAGTGAAATACATGCTCGGAATGTGTTAACATCAGATCGCAACAAAACCCGTATTCGTGCGGGATTCCTCTCCCAAGGCGCCCTGGACCAGCCAGGTCCACCATCTCAATTAAATAAAAGCCCTTGTTAGGATGACCGAAATATCTGTATTTGTGTAATTCAAGAAGGACTGCCATATTTTATGGAATAATCGGTTTTTTTGGTGCACCATATTTGGAAGTCAGGGGGAATATATTCCATAATTGTTCTGTGTCAATTCGAAAGTCCTCAGCCACCCAGTTTACCAAAATATTCTTCCTTGCACAGAAAGGCAGAATAGGAAATAATCCCTTCCCTGTCGTAATTTCAAGTGTTCTTTATCCAATAAGTGTGCCTCCTGTAGGAGAGCCATATCAACCTTTTCTTTCTCAAGGTTTGATAATATTTTCTTCCTTTTGATTGGTGAATTACTCCCCATGACATTCCAGGTGCACCATTTAATCGACTGATTAGCCATAATCACCGGGCAAGTCTGAGAGCCCTCGGGAGGGGAAACCCTATCCAAAACATCCCGAGCATAGAGCATATAAAATTCACAAAAATAAAGGCTCTTTAATACACTCAGATCAATATAATTAAAAAAAAACTATTTCTAAATAAAAAAAATAAAACGTATTTAAACAGAGACGTTCCCCCTTGTTCCCAGGGGGCATCACTTCCTTGGATCCCCACCGGAAGAATATTTTTAGAAGTAAAATTCTGATCCAGAGTGGAATCCTGACATATGGTCAAAGTCGGCTCAGGATGAAATTGATGAACTCTTGGCATTACATCCCAAAGACAATGAATTTGACAATTTTTTAAAACATTTTGCTTGTGGTTAAAAGTATTTTTACACAATTAATTCACTGAAACAAACTATGTCCCATTATCTTGATATGAAGTTAAAAATCACAACAACCAGGTTATAGGCCAACAGGTTTATTTAGAAGCACTAGCTTTCAGAGTGCTCCTTCATCAGATGGCTGTTGGACTATAACCTGGTGTTGTGTGATTTTTTTTAACTTTGTACACCCCAGACCAACACTGGCACCTCCATGTCATACTTGTTATAAACTGCTTTTTGTCCTTGCCCTTTTCAAAACAGCAATCATACAGTCTCACAAAAGCACTTCAGACTGCGTCCTCAAATGTAGGTTGATCCCCATTTCTGGGAACATTTTAAGAGGCTTTAAAAAAATTGTATGCCGACAGCAATCACTATCCCTATTAAATAAATGAATGGCCCAGGGCTTCTCTTTCATTAACCATTCTAAGGCACATATAGCCCTTTTTGGTCATTGCTGAAAATGTGTTGCTGGAAAAGCGCAGCAGGTCAGGCAGCATCCAAGGAACAGGAGAATCGACGTTTCGGGCATAAGCCCTTCTTCAGGAAGAAGGGCTTATGCCCGAAACGTCGATTCTCCTGTTCCTTGGATGCTGCCTGACCTGCTGCGCTTTTCCAGCAACACATTTTCAGCTCTGATCTCCAGCATCTGCAGTCCTCACTTTCTCCTCCTTTTTGGTCATTGGTCAGTCAGCTGGGAGGTCACAGGTCACTGAGGAGCTGAGATAACCTGCAGGTCACAGGATCAGTGGCTGAATTAGATCCTCAGTCAAATTACTGGTTTTGTGTTTAATTGCGATTGTACCACTGAACAGGTACAGATGGATATCCTGCCTTCTGTGCTAAGTGCCACTGCTGTTTCCCCTTTTTTCCCTTCAAGTGTAAATAGTCTTAAAAATTGGTGGATTCTATCAAACAGTCTATTCCTTCAGCTGTTCACAACATGTTTGATGGTTAACGCTCAGTCGTCAGAAGCTGGTACAGTTTCCATAGCAATGCCTCAACCAGAGGTCACTTGACAATCCAGCAGCACTCTCCTCTCATGCTGTATAAAGATTTGGTACTTTGGGATTTCCTGAGTTGCCCTCGTTAGAGCAAGCTAAAAGCTTCAATAAAATGCACCTTCTTTAGCAGTTTTCAAGTTCTGTAAACAGTTAATGCAAGCTAGTAGTAAAAGTTTCTACATTTCTAAAAATAGATTTTGCCATGCCATTGCAAAGGAGAAATCACCTGCTGCAGTCACATTGCTTTTGTTGCATCTTATATGAACTGGTTAGAGGAATGGGATTCAAGCAATTGATGTGGCCAATACCTTTGGTGATTAACTATGCCGTTGTCATTTCCATGTTATTCTCATATTGTACTTATGTAACATTCTTGCTCTTCTGTTTCAATTTGTTTCCTTCTTTCTGTAGTTATGTATTAGGATATGAACATAGGAGGAATGGTTAGTAAGTTTACAAATGACACCAAAATTGGAAGTGCAGTGGACTGGGAAGAAGGTTACCTCAGAGTACAACAGGACCTTGATCAGATGGGCCAAGGAGCGGTAGATGGAGTTTAATTTAGATAAATGTGAGGTGTTCTATTTTGCAAAGGCAAATCAGGACACGATTTATACGCTTAATGGGAAGGTCCTGGGGAGAGTTGCAGAACCTCGGGTGAAGGTTCACAGTTCCTTGAAAGTGGAGTTGCAGGTAGACAGGGTAGTGAAGGTGGTGCTTGGTATGCTTGCCTTTATTGATCAGTGCATTGAGTACAGGAGTTGGGAGGTCATTTGGCAGCTGTGCAGAACATTGGTTAGGCAACTTTTGAAATTGTGTGTTCAGTTCTGGTCTCCTTGCTACAGAAAATATATTGTTAAATTTTCAAGGGTGCAGAAAAGATTTACAAGGATGTTGCCAGGGTTGGAGGGTTTGAGCTATAGGGAATGGCTAAATAGCCTAGGGCTTTTTTTCCCTGACGCATTGGAGGTTGAGGAGTGACCTTATAGAGGTTTATGAAATCATGAGGGGCATGGATAGGGTGAAAAGCCTTTGGATAGGGAAGGTCTTTTTCCCAGGGTAGGGGAATCCAAAGTTAGAGGGCATAGGTTTAAAACGAGAAGAGAATGATTTTAAAGGGACCTAAGGGGCAACTTTTTCAAGCAGAGTGTGGTGTGTGTATGGCATGATCTGCCAGAGGAAGTGGTGGAGACTGGTACAATTACATCATTTAAAACTCATCTGGAAAGGCATATGAATAGGAAGGGTTTAGAGGGATATGAGCGAAATGCTGACAAATGGCACGATTTAGGATATTAAATTTAGGATATCTGGTCGGCATGGACAAGTTGCACTGAAGGATCTGTTTCTGTGCTGTACATCTCTATTACTATGACTTCTATGCATTTTCATTCTTCATCTCTCTCTTTGGATGCGCCACAGCGGGAAACAGAATGGTTCAAGGCTCCAAGTTGCATTTCTCGGGTAGTAGGCGTGGGAGAAATGCAGTTCATCGGACCCAGGCTTGCTTTCTATCACTCTTTGTTATAACCTGCCCACCCTTTGGCCGTACAGAAATGAAGGCAATAACACACCATCTGGGTTAGCAATGATGAATGCAATTTAGTTGAAAGAAAAATGATCATTAACTTTTCAGATCAATTCAGCACGCAGAAAGTCTCAGTTGCAAATGAAAACCTATGAAACACTGGGCTAAACCGAGCATTCCAAGCATAGTATTGCGTTGTGATGAAAAAAAGCATTATCTGTCAGTAGCTTTGGAATCAAGTGTTGCATCTTAAATTGACATGACAGACAGTCACAATTGCAACATCAAATTGTCACAAATCAAGAATCTTAACATTACTAATAATACTTTACAAATGTAGGCAATTTTTGAGAAGATTTGTACCTCGGGTTTTTGTAGACTGTAACGCAGAATCGCAATTTCAGATTTTTAAATTCAAGGTTATTGTCCATTCTTCATTAGTTCATGAAATTTAATCTACTGACTAATTTGTGAAAATTATAGTAGCGCTCTAAATAGAGTCTTTTTACATTAATAACATCAGCAAAGCACCACTCTACAAAGAAGCTGGCCAAGTGCCAAACCATTATGGACTTGTGGTTAATCTGATTTTCTCACTCAATTGGGCACATTCTAGCATTACCCATTCACTGAAATAAGGAAGTCATTTCAAAACTCAAATCTGATTTTCGTAATCAAACTCTAGGACTAGGTGAAACAGCCCCAGCCTCTAGAGTAGTAATATCTGAAATACTCCCGGTGCTACGGGCTAGGGAGGGCAGGAATAGGAGGATAGAGCAGATGAATGTATGGCTGAGGAGCTGGTGTATGGGAGAATGGTTCACATTTTTGAATCATTGGAATTTCCTTTGGGGTAGAAGTGACCTGTACAAGATGGACGGATTGCACCTTGCATCTAAATTGGATGGGGATTAAGATACTGGCAGGGAAATTTGCTGGCAGGGAGGATTTAAACTAGTAAGATTTGGCAGGTGTGGGGGTGGGGGAAGGACCCAGGAAGATAGTGAGGAAAGAGATCAATCTGAGACTGGTACAGTTGAGGACAGAAGTGAGTCAAACAGTCAGGGCAGGCAGGGACAAGGTAGGACTAATAAATTAAACTGCATTTATTTCAATGCAAGGGGCCTAACAGGGAAGGCAGATGAACTCAGGGAATGGTTAGGAACATGGGACTGGGATATCATAGCAATTACAGAAACATGGCTCAGGGATGGGCAGGACTGGCAGCTTAATGTTCCAGGATCACAATGCTACAGCAAGGATAGACAGGGAGGCGAGAGAGGTGGGGCGTTTTTGATATGGGCTGTGCTGTGCTGAGGGAGGATATTCCCGGAAATACGTCCAGGGAAGTTATTTGGGTGGAACTGAGAAATAAGAAAGGGATGATCACCTTATTGGGATTGTATTATAGACCCTCTAATACTCAGAATGAAATTGAGAAACAAACTTGTAAGGAAATCTCAGAGATCTGCAAGAATAATAAGGTGGTTATGGTAGGGGATTTAACTTTCCAAACATAGACTGGGACTGCCATAGTGTTAAGGATTTAGATGGAGAGGAATTTGTTAAGGGTGTACAAGAAAATTCTCTGATTCAGTTTGTGGATGTACCTACTAGAGAAGTGCAAAACTTGACCTACACTTGAGAAATAAGGCAGGGCAGGTGACTGAGGTGTCAGTGGGGGAGCACTTTGGAGCCAGCTACCATAATTCTATTAGATTTAGAATAATGATGGAAAAGGATAGACCAGATCTAAAAGTTGAAGTTCTAAATTGGAGAAAGGCGAATTTTGACAGTATTAGGCAAGAACTTTCAAAAGCTGATTGGAGGCAGATGTTCGCAGGTAAAGGGACGGCTGGAAAATGGGAAGCCTTCAGAAATGAGATAAAGAGTCCAGGGAAAGTATATTGCTGTTAGGGTGAAAGGAAAGGATGGTAGGTATAGGGAATGCTGTATGACTAAAGAAACTGAGGGTTTGGTTAAGAAAAAGAAGGAAGCATATGTCAGGTATAGACAGGATAGATCGAGTGAATCCTTAGAAGAGTATAAAGGCAGCAGGAGTATACTTATGAGGGAAATCAGGAGGGCAAAAGGGGGACATGAGATAGCTTTGGCAAATAGAATTATGAAGATCCAAAGGGTTTTTACAAATACATTAAGGACAAAAGGGTAACTAGGGACAGAGTACGGCCCCTCAAAGATCAACAAGGCAGCCTTTGTGTGGAGCCGCAGAAAATGGAGGAAGATACTAAACGAATATTTTGCATCAGTATTTACTGTGGAAAATGATATGGAAGATATAGACTGTAGGGAAATAGATGGTGACACCTTGCAAAATGTCCAGATTACAGAGGAGGAAGTGCTGGATGTTTTGAAACGGTTAAAGGTGGATAAATCCCCAGGACCTGATCAGGTGTACCTGAGAACTCTGTGGGAAGCTAGAGAAGTGATTGCTGGGCCTCTTGCTGAGATATTTGTATCATTGATAGTCACAGGTGAGATGCCGGAAGACTGGAGGGTGGCTAACGTGGTGCCACTGTTTAAGAAGGGCGGTAAAGACAAGCCAGGGAACTATAGACTGGTGAGCCTGACCTCGGTGGTGGGCAAGTTGTTGGAGGGAATCCTGAGGGACAGGATGGACATGTATTTGGAAAGACAAGGGCTGATTAGGGATAGTCAACATTGCTTTCTGGTTGGGAAATCATGTCTCACAAACTTGATTGAGTTTTTTGAAGAAATAACAAAGAGGATTGATGAAGGCAGAGCGGTGGATGTGATCTATATGGACTCCAGTAAGGTGTTCAACAAGGTTCCCCATGGGAAACTGGTTAGCAAGGTTAGATCTCATGGAATACAGGGGGAAATAGCCATTTGGATACAGAACTGGCTCACAGGTAGAAGACAGAGGGTGGTGGTGGAGGGTTGATTTTCAGACTGGAGGCCTGTGACCAGTGGAGTGCCACAAGGATCGGTGTTGGGTCCTCTACTTTTTGACATTTACATAAATGATTTGGATGCAAGCATAAGAGGTACAGTTAGTAAGTTTGCAGATGACACCAAAATTGGAGGTCTAGTGGACAACGAAGAGGGTTACCTCAGATTACGATAGGATCTTGATCAGATGGGCCAATGGACTGAGAAGTGGCAGATGGAGTTTAATTCAGATAAATGCAAGGTGCTGCATTTTGGGAAAGCAAATCTTAGCAGGACTTATACACTTAATGGTAATGTCCTAGGGAGTGTTGCTGAACAAAGAGACCTTGGAGTGCAGGTTCATAGCTCCTTGAAATTGGAGTCACAGGTAGATAGGATAGTGAAGGCGGCGTTTGGTGTGCTTTCTTTTATTGGTCAGAGTATTGAGTATAGGAATTGGGAGGTCATGTTGTGGCTGTACAGGACATTGGTTAGATCACTGTCGGAATTTTGCATGCAATATTTGTCTCCTTCCTATCAGGAGGATCTTGTGAAACTTAAAAGGGTTCAGAAAAGATTTACAAGGATGTTGCCAAGGTTGGAGGATTTGAGCTACAGGGACAGGCTGAATAGTCTGGGGCTCTTTTCCCTGGAACATCGGAGGCTGAGGGGTGACCTTATAGAGGTTTACAAAATTATGAGGGGCATGGATAGGGTAAATAGACAAAGTCTTTTCCCTGTTGTCGGGGAGTCCAGAACTAGAGGGCATAGGTTTAGGGTGAGAGGGGAAAGATATAAAAGAGACCTAAGGGGCAACCTTTCACACAGAGGGTAGTACGTGTATGGAATGAGCTGCCAGAGGAAGTGGTGGAGGCTGGTACAATTGCAACATTTAAGAGGCATTTGGATGGGTATATGAATAGGAAGGGTTTGGAGGGATATGGGCCTGGTGCTGGCAGTGGGACTAGATTGGGTTGGAATATCTGGTCGGCATGGACGGGTTGGACCGAAGGGTCTGTATCCATGCTGTACATCTCTATGACTCTAGTAAGAGGCAGTATATTCAAGTCCGGGATGAGGAGGAATTTCTTCACTCAGAGAGTGCTGCATCTTTACAAGTATGTATCCCAGAGTGTAGTGGAGCTCGGTGGGGGCATACTTTCAAGATTGAAACCGATGGATTTCCGAAGACAAATGACATGAAGGGATAGTATGGGAAAATAGCACTGAGATAGAAGATCAGCCATTGGTCTGTTTAAATAGCAGAGCAGGCTTGATGGGGCTGAATAGCCTACTCCAGCTCCTATTTCTTCTGTTCCACTGAATGATTTCCACTTATTATCCATTTATACTTATGGTAGCTTAGTCATTGGATTATTGTGCCATCCAGTAACACAGTCACATGAACAGGGTTGAAGTTAATTAAATCGAGAATAAAAACCTCGTACATCGGTAATGACTATAAATCTGTTCTGAAAACTTCTTTCATCCACTAATGTCACTTAATGAGGATTATCTACAGTGTGGTTTACCCTTGATCGTCCTCTACAATCGTGTACCCAACACTCCAAACAAAAGACAGTCACCACAAAGATTACAGAAGCGCCTCGACTTACGAACTTAATCCGTTCCGGGACCCGGTTCGCGAACCGAAAAGTTTGCGAACTGAATCAATTTTTCCCATTGCGCGGATAACGTAAGAATGCTTGGACGGCTGTTCACAGCGCACGCGCCGAAGACGAACTGAATGAGGTCACACGAGGTCCGAGAGCTTTTGCGTTCAACAAGCTCGTAGCAAAGCAGAACAATGAAACCACGTGGTCGCACACGGGCTTTTTGCATTCGTACCTTTGTTCGTACCTTGAATTTCGTACGTACATTGAAGCAAACTTTTACGTACAATCCTGTTCGTAAACCGATCTACATGTGAACAGGGTCGTTCGTATGTCGAGGTGCTACTGTACATCAGTTCAAGATGGTGGCTCACCAGCCAAGTCTAAACAAAATGCTGGCCTTAACATGCATTTATGTATTCCTGAGGAAGGGATCTTGCTCTAAATATAGATTCTCTTGCCCCTCAGATGCTGCCTGACCTGCTGTGCTTTTCCAGCACCCCACTCTTGACTCCCTATGCATTTATGTAGTCCTTCTAATGTCATAAAAACATTCTAATATATAGATTCCAAACCGAATGGCACGTGAAACAGACAAAGCACATGTTGTACCTGTTCGCATTGATAGTTTCTCCTGCAGCAAGTTGCTGGTCTGTTACCAAAGGCTGTAGCTTGACAAGCATCACTCCACATCAAGCACAGCTTAACAAGAGTATCATTGCCAGTCATGGGCATTTCGGAAGGAATTGTAAGTTAATAATCAACCTAGATCAAAAGCCTCTTGTGGTGCAGAGGTACAGTCGTTCTCCCTCAACCAGGTAGACCTGGGTTCTAGTCTCACCCACTGCATAGGTGTATAAGAACATCTCTGAACAGGCCGATTAGGAAAATAGGTTAAATTAAAAAAAACACTAGGGTGGCACCTTATGCAAACTCTCTATGTACAACAAGTGGTGAACTGTAATTCAAACCTAGAGCTTCGAGCTCAGAGACAGGGACGCTCTTTACTCCCAAGAGGTTAATAGACAAAAATTTCAACTCCAGACCAAAAACAAATTAGGTCAGGGAACCAAAACCTTTAAGATGTCAATGAGTGATTTGCAGGAAAAGAAAATGATGAGGGAGAGTTAGGAAAGGGAATTTCAGAGCTCAGGGCCAAGGCAGCTGACAGCTTGGATGTCAATGGGGGGAGTGATGAATCGCACCTTTGCCTGGGAATTAGCTGTATCAATCTGTCTTGTGTGCAGACACTCAAGCAGGACAGTAATGCAGCAGCACTTTTCAATCTTCCTAAACAAAAATTAAATTTTGCATTGGGATTACACCCAATTTTCCACAATGAATGTACATTGGAATGTTATTCAGATTAAAGTATTCATAGTTCAGATTTTAAAAAGGTGATAGGGGTACAACTTTTCACCTGCTGTAAACCATCAGGTCAACAGATCATAGGCCTAAGTTGCAGCTATTCATGGATGTAAGTCTATTCATAACTCTGAACTTCCCTCTGCTGTTTATCTTGTACCACAGGGACACTGTCCCATGTGCTCTTTCCCCACTTTGCATCCTCAGTTAGTTGAAAACAAAGCCTCCTCTTGCACTTTTTCTAAACAAAGAAAATTACACTTGTGCATCTCATCTCCAAAGTATTCCCTTCCTTCTACAATTTAAAATGTGCTTCTTTTTTCCCCTCAAGCCCCTGCTCACCATCCAACACAGCAGCTGCACTTCACTCTTACTGCACCCTCATTGCTAAATTATCCAGCCTTGTTAATGCATCACAATCTATTGCATTCCTCACTCACACAGCTGAAAACTGATGCCAAGTTGTCCCCCAACAGTTCTTACATAAGGCTCCCAACTGTAAAGTTGTGTTTGAAAGCAGACAGGAAGAGACCAACCTAACTTTGGAGGAACCAAGGTTACCAAGACAACAGGACAGAGTTCCCTCATATTCTTTGCTGTTCCATTATTGCTTCAACCAATGGCCATGCTTGGGAAAGCTTGGTGGGTTCCTTCATGTGATGAGCAGTTATTGTCGCTCATTGGCATTGCCCAATGTATTGAGCTGGTCTCTCTCTCAATTTTATGCTATCACAAGAGTGCCTTTATACACTGAAAAATTTGTTCACAGTTCATCTCCACTACCAACAGGTTTTACGGCATGCCAAAAGCTGAGCATTGCTACAAGCACATCTTTTTAAACACTACTGAGATTCAAATACAGAAACGGAGGGATGAGAGATCAAGATCGCTCAGTGAAAATTAGAAGGTTTTTTTTTGTTTCAATTTCCTGTGGATAACCAGAGTGGATTTCCTTCTACAAAATAAAAATCGTACAGTTAACAGGAATTTAGACGGGTTAGTCTTGTTTGAGATTATTACGTGCCACATAGATTAAATAAGGTTGACACAAGATGAATAATGTAATGAGTGTGGTTAAATGTATAATCCATAATTTCAGTTGATGCATCTTTTCTGAACTGAGGTAGAGACAAATTTAGAACATTCATTCAAATGGTTCAATGAGTTGTGCAGTCTCCATGTTAGAATGGACTGTGCACAGTGTGTGGGTGAATGGGATGGATGATCTATTAGGCTCGTCTCTCCTTTCTCTATTCTGCATTGCTTTCTGTCACACTTTGTTCATCCTATTACTAATGTAAACCACTTCAGTTAAAAACAGAACAGTCAAAGTCACTCACCACTTTCCTGGGCCATGCTACATTTCCATTAACATAATGCAGGAAAAAAACTAATGGTTCATGGAAGTGGATCGTCATTATTTCAGCAATTATTCCACACCAGCAAGTTTCCCCAAGACATTGATCCAAAGAGATCTCAAAGACAGAAGGAGATACAGCCTTCTCGACTTAATGTTGAGTTCAACACCTTCAAATTGTAATCCAACTTCTATTTCTTTCCTTTCTTTCAGCTTTGTTACATTCTCTGTCACCATATGCCCCACCCAAGTAGGCCTTTCTTCTCTTTTAAATCTGGCAGGTAGACACACCATTGTTCTGCAAGTCTCACATTCTGATCACACTCGCAACATCTTTTCTCTACCAAGCATGTGGTGTTGGAAAAGCATAGAAGGTTTTGCAGCACCACACTCTTGACTCTGATCTCCAGCATTTGCAGTCCTCACTTTCTCCTTGTTGATCTTTTCTCTACCACCCACCTCTACATCCCCACCCCCAACTATAACATAAATGCTGCACCCCTCCACACTTCACTTCAGCTCTGACAAAGAGTCATCTAGACGTGAAACATTAGCTTGCTCTCTCTCCATGGGTGCTGCCTGACTTGCTGTGGTCTCCAGCATTTGTAGTTTTTAGTACAATCCTTACCTAATTTTCATGAGGAGCTAACTTCTGTCAACACCCTAAGCCAGATCTAACCCAGCAATTGATAGATATTCACATAGAAAATCTAAATTTGAAAAGGAAACAAAATATAAATTTTGCAATTTTTTTTTTTACTATGACAGATGATGTGGGAAACTGTTGAGCTCCCTTTATTGAAATAGTTTCTTTCTGAACAATTTTTAAATGTATACTCTAGTGGATGAGGCAGCTCGTAAGTAATCATTTGAGCTGAGGAAAGAGCACGATTCCCTCAATCTCAGCACTCAAAGATTCAGGCCAACAGTGAACACGCACTGGCAGATAAAAACCCAGTGTCCATATTGGAGTATGACTCTGCCATTTTACACGGTATCACACGACATTTACAATGCAGAAAGTGGTCAAGTCGTCCAACAGGCTTGTATCAGTGGCCATGCTGCATACAAACCTCCTGCTAGCTTGCTTCATCTTCATCAATACAACTTTCAATTCCTCTTTTCTTCATATATCCATCTATCGTCCACTTAAGTGCACTTCAGATATTCAACTTAGCTACAGCTTGTGCTAACAAAGCTCCAAATTCTAACCACGCTCCTAAATGGATTCATTAGTGACATTATGGTCCACAGTTGTGGATTCCTCACAGCAGCAAATGCATTCTCTGAGCTTACCTGTCAAACACAACCCATTGATGGCTTGAGAGAGCCTTTTCAAGTTATCTCCTGGTTTTTATATCCAGAGGAAAGAACTCAGCCTTAAAGCACAGCAGGGCACAACTTGTCCATGCTCATTTGTGCACAGTGTGGCATGTGAGAGGACTCACTAGGAGTTATAGAGTGACACAGCCCCAAAGTCACTCATAGGCAATGGAAAGACAAGATTTTAAATTCTCTATGTAGCGAGTCAAAAGCCAGGCTCCACAGAAATCCTGAAAAGTAACCCCATTTGCTAAAATTGTAAAGGCTTTCTGAAGGATAAATTCAACAGCACTGCATTTGCTGTGTACAGGAAATATTACTCAAACAGCAAGTATTCTGAAGGCTCTCAGTGTGACGCGCATGCTGTAAACACCAGTAAATGCTGGCAGGTAAAGTAATGGGCAGAAGTGCCAGAAAATGACAGTTTAATGGGGCTCCTCTCTAATAAGGACTTGGCTGTTTTAGTAAAATGGCACATCTTTATAATTCATTCCGTCATGGAGCAGCTAAACAAAATGCTCTACTCCTGTCAGAAATGCCAATCTCCAGCAAGCAAAGGCTGTGTAGCCTCGGGTGGCTTCAAGATGGTCTATTGCAACAAAATTCACATGCATTGGTTTTACTGTGGGAATTAAATTACCATGAACAGAAACTTAGGTGAATGGGGGGGGGGGGGGGGGGGGGGGGGGGGTTGTGAACATTTACTGTAATTTTGAATACCTCCTTAACCTTCCTGGAAATCTGTCATTGACAAAACATCTTCCGTATCCAGCGGACAATGAGCAATGGCGCTCTGTGCATTTGTGAACTATGACCATCCTCCTTCGCCCCAGTAACTGTGCACAATGAGTTCCAGCAGATAGCTGGACCTTTTCCAGCCAGTTCTGTCATACAACACAGAAACAGACCCTTTGGTCCAACTCCTCCATGCCAGTCACTTCTTCAAATCTGACCGAGCCCCATTTGCTAGCATTTGGCCTATACCCCTCTAAACCCTTCCTATTTTTATTTATATTTCTTGGGTTTTTTTTTAAAACCTTGCTCTTTCACGGTACGTGGACTTCACTAGCAAGACCCGCATGTCTGACCCGCTGTTATCTTCCCCTGAACTGAGTGAGGTGGTGTGTGATTTCAGAGGAGTAAGTGAGGACTGCAGATGCTGGAAATCAGAGTCGAGCGTGTGGTGTTGGAAAAGCACAGCAGGTCAGGCAGCTTCCGAGGAGCAGGAGAATTGACGTTTCAGGCATAAGCCCTCCATCACGAGGAAGTGATGAAGGGCTTATGCCCAAAACATTGATTTCTCTGCTTCTCGGATGCTGCCTGACCTGCTGTGCTTTTCCAACACCACACACTCGACGGTGTGATTTCAGAGGGCAGTTAAGAATCAACCGCATTGTAGGAGATCTGGAGTCACGTGTAGGCCAGCCCGAGTAGAGATGACATGTTTCTTTCCCTAAAGTTTCAGCAACAATTAATGATAGCTGCCATAGTCACTATGACTGAAAATAACTTTATACCGCAGATTTAGTAATTGAATTTAAATTCTTCAAACTCTGAAATACGATTTGAACTAACACCCCTAGTGTTAATCTGGGACCCCCTGAATTTGTCCTTTGTGTTGCCTGTAAACTAAGGAAGATTTTCCAAGCACCAAATTTAGGTGACTTTATTGGGGTTAGATTTGTATTAAGAGTGAAGATGTATAGTGGTGGCGGAGATAGTACAGATGGTCAATATTCAGTCCCTTCACCTCAGAAATCAGTGCTAACCTCAAGTCCAGGTGCTTGGACTGGTAGGACCTTTGAAGCCACCATGAAGAGGAGACAATGGGAAATTAGATCATTTCTAATGGGCATGGTTTGGAGATGCCGGTGTTGGACTGGGGTGTACAAAGTTAAAAATCACACAACACCAGGTTATAGTCCAACAGGTTTAATTGGAAGCACACTAGCTTTCGGAGCGATGCTCCCTCATCAGGTGGATGAAGGAGCGGCACTCCGAAAGCTAGTGTATTTCCAATGGGCACAGTCCCACAGTTTAAAAATATACAGAGATAAATTCACTCAAGGTTCAGGTATAAGAAGCAGAGTTGTCACATTCATACAGTGTGAGATGGTGCAGCATTGTTTACTAAGCAGTTCATAGAATCCCTACAGTTCAGGCAGAGGCCATTCGGCACATCAAGTCTGCACTGACACGCTGAAGAGCAGCACCCCAGACCCTTACCTTCACATCCCCCCCACAATTCCTGTAAACATGTATTTCCCACGGCCATTCCACCTAACCTGACATCCCTGGACACTACAGGGCATCGTAGCACGGCCAATCCACTAACCAACATGTCTTCGGACTGTAGGGTGAAACCAGAGCATCTGGGGAAAACCCATGCAGACACAGGGAATGCCCAAACTCTCTCACACCAAGGGTGGAATCGAACCCGGGTCACCGGTGCTGTGAGGCAGCAGTGCTAACCACCGTGTCGCCCATTTGTCGGACTCCCCTGGGACGACGAGTGATCCACTCCTGAACAAAAACACCCATGCCCTGGTAACCACAGCAAGGTCCAGGCCCAAAAATGATCAGATCAAGGAGAAAAATATCTTCAAGATGAAACAAGCTTTCAGTGATAACAGGCAATAAGAAATTATTACTTCATCCTGCTTAATGCTCCTCTACATAAACTAATTTCACCCCTGTTGCCTTTCTGAAAGATCAGGGTTTTTTTTGCCTGCACAAACCGGAAGACCCTAGAGCGCCACAGGAGTGATTAAGTCAAGACAGCCCAGCAAGCCAAAGAACATCTGTTCTGCATCGTCAAAGATACCATGGCTCCTATTTACTCAATATGTGGTATGGGCCACTAAGTAGTAATTAACTGCATTAAAAATAAAAGCATTGAACTGTAGTTAATTACCATGGCCACCCATAGGATATACCATCCCATTTATAACACGTTTTAAAGCCAGGAAAATCTAGTGATTCCCATTGTAAAACCAAGCTTTTGCTTCTTTGTTCGAAAGCTAGAAAATCTGACATGCACAGACTACTGGGGAAAGGTACGCAAGGATTAAACAGTCTTTCTTTTTCAAACACCAAACTGAATTTCTGTACATTCTCAGCATTTTAGGGGAAACAAGAAACTTCTATTTACATGGCGCCTTGTCTTCAGAACATGTTAAACTGGATCAGCTTTCAAAATGAAGTCACTCTGTCATGTCAGCAATGATCATATCCAATTGGCAGGATCCAATAGCTCCAGGTGGCAAAAAGAGATACCTAATCATGAAGCCATATTTTAGCGCCATTTCCTGAGGGACCAATGATGGTCAAGTCACTGAGAGAACTCTGTTTTTTCAAACAGTGGGGTATTTCAATGGACATAAGAACATCAGAAGTAAGAGCAGGAGTAGGCCATCTGACCCCACAAGCCTGCTCCACCATTCAATAAGATCATGGCTGACCTTTTCAAGGACTCAGCTCCACCTACCCGCCCTCTCACCAGGATCCTTAATTCTTTTACTGATCAAAAATCTTTACCTTAAAAGCATTCAACGAGGCAGCCTCAACTGCTTCACTGGGCAGGGAACTCCACAGATGGATTCCACAACCCTTTGAGTGAGGAAGTTTCTCCTCAACTCAGTCCTAAATCTGTTCCCCCTTATTTTGAGGCTATGCCGCCTAGTTTTGGTTTCACTGCCAGTGGAAACAACCTTCCTGCTTCTATCTTAAATATCCCTTTCATAACTTTATATGCTTCTATACCCTCCCCGTTCATTCTTCTAAATTCCAATAAGTATAATCCCAGTCTACACAATCTCTCCTCTTAAGCCACACTTCTCAACCCTGGAATCAACCTAGTGAACCTCCTCTGCACCCCCACCACTTCCTGGACATCCTTTATCAAGTAAGAACACAGGAATAATGATGGACAGAAAAAGTGACCTTCTTGGTCCACGTAGTCTGTCACACATCAACGCTCTGCCTTGAACGACACAATAGGGATCCTCGCAAACAAAACAATGTGCTCTCCTGAGAGAGGTAAAAATTAAAATCCTCTAGGTGAGCATGCTTACTCTCACTGGTTTGAATTGACTGCTTTGATCAGACGCTCAGTCACCATTTTAACCTCTCCCTGTTTGACTGAGCATTTAAAAACAATCGTTAACGTGCGATTGCTCTGGACATAATAAATCATCCCAAAGCATTCCACAGGAGTGTAATTTTACCCTGAGCCACATAAAGAGATTAAAAGAGGTGACCAATTTCTTGATTGAAAGAGATAGTTTTAAAACGAGAGTCTTAAAAGAGAAGGAAAGAATAAAAGAGAGAGAGGTAGAAAGGTGAACAAGTTTAGGAAGTGATATTTGGACGGCTAGGCCCAGACAACTCAATACACCAATGGTGGGGCAACGAAAGTCAAAATCAGTGCAATACTGAGACCTCAGAGGGTGCTAAAGCTGAATAACATTGAAGAGATGGGAACACGGAAGATTATAGAGGCTTATGAAGTTGACAATCAATCAGAATATGAAGTCGACCTGACATTGGAATGAAGAAGAGTACACCTGCAGCAAAAAAGAATGAGGCACATTGTAATGAGTATACAATTATGGAATGAACATTGCTTCATGACACAAAAGTGTCAACATTGGGTGAAAGAGGATAGTCTAAAATTTCCACCGTTCCACCTACAACTACACCCATGAAAACAACCACGGTGGCTAACTTGCCGTTTCTGTCAAGTTTAAAAAGTTAGAGACAAAAAATAAACTGCAGATGCTGGAACCCAAAGTAGACAGGCAGGAGGCCGGAAGAACACAGCAAGGCAGGCAGCATCGGGAGGTGGAGAAGTCAACATTTTGGGTGTAGTTAACACTTCGCCCGACGAAGCAGCAGTGTTCCGAAAGCTTGTGATTTCAAATAAACCTGTTGTACTATAACCTGGCATTGTGTGACTTCTGACCAAGTTAAAAATGAATTCATTTGAAACAGCAGGTTCCTTGCAATGACCTTCACATTCAAGGAAGGCTTAAGCCAGAGTGGGACTTCCAATATCTAGTCCTGACTAGACTGGGAGAACAATGCACTTGGTTCAAAAACGCATATCTACATTTTATGTACTTGGAGCGTGTTTTAAACTTAGATCCGCAGAGGAAAGTCTTAGAAATGCACAACTGGATGGAACACAACGACATCTTGCAAATTGTATTGTCAACAGCGTTTGTGCTTACCCAGCAGATCAAACAGATTGCCAACAGTGAGAGTTGGCAGCTGCTCAAGCTCTGACGCACAGAGGTAGAAATATACTTCATCAGAAAAAGGTAGGAAATGGAGTTTTACGAGGAAGCAAGCTCCTGTTTCGTTCGGATAGGAAAACTGCATGCAGGAAAGGTCAAGAAAAGATCACTCTGTTACCATATCAACATAAGTACGGGCCAGGCTTGAAGTTATGGAAAACACAAATACACTAAAAGGAAGATTATTTAACACCAGAGAAGGTGTAAGAAAAGATTTTGAAAAAGGATACCAGATCTTGGGGTTATAACTATCAGGAATGATTGAACAAGCTGGAGCTCGTTTCTCTGAGGTAAACTGATCCAGGCAATTTAAGATTGTGAAAGGGGTCAATAGTGTAGAACTAAATAAATGGTTTCCACTTGCAAGCAAGACCGTGGTAATAGGCCATAAATAGAAGACCATCACTAATAATTCTAATAGAGAATCAAGGAAAATTCTTTACTCAGACAGCAGCAAGAACTATCACTATCGTAACAAATAGTTGAGGCAAACAGCACCCTGCATTGACCCAGCGTAATCTTAAACGCATCAATGGGAAAAAGGAATCAACGGATATGCTGATAGGTTAGCACGGGGTTCCTGTGGAGCATGAACACAAAATGGACAGACCTGGCACAAATAAACAAAGAAAACAAGAGGCT
This sequence comes from Chiloscyllium plagiosum, assembly GCF_037043375.1. Lineage (NCBI taxonomy): Eukaryota > Metazoa > Chordata > Chondrichthyes > Orectolobiformes > Hemiscylliidae > Chiloscyllium > Chiloscyllium plagiosum. The sequence goes on from NW_028270159.1 coordinate 45,343,258, forward strand.
ACTTCAGAAAGTCAAGACCCTCGATTCAGTTTTATATGACCAATAACATAGGCCCTTCCAATATTACAAAACCATAGAAAACGCAATGCCAAGCAGCTCGCCTGGAGGAGCAGTCTGAATGGCACTCGTGCTTCAGCAACAACATAGTTTATGCAAAGGCGAGATCATCAGGATAAGCAAACCTTTCTGATTTGCATCGAATTTTGTTTTTGATCACTACTTGGACCCGTGCAATCATTCTTGATCTAAGTACAAGTCTTTCATGCAATCCTCTACAGCAGCTACCTGTTGCTGACAGATTATGTCAGGGTGTCACAATTAATTGCAGCTAAAAGGGAAAACTGCATCCGTTAAGAGGAGGAATGGGCTTGTTAAAATAGTCAACAGCTTGAATGAAGCAAGAATAATTTTAACAACTGTAATTAGCGAATAAGTTGAGAAAATATCACTTCCAATTACTGTGACAGTTTCTCTTTGATTGCAAATACGATAACTGGCCCTATTAGCTCGTGCCAAATGTTCTACCTTTCTCGATATCACTGTGTACCATTTCTATCCAATGCCCAACTTGAATGCCTCCATTGAACCTCCTTCTACCACATTTCCTATCACTGCATTCCAGACCCAGAAGACTGTTTAAAAAAAAACTACTTTTATTTCCCATCCCTAGCTTGCTGTGAGAAGATGACAGTGAGCTGCCTTCTTGAACAGCTGCAGTCCACAACGCTGTTAGGGAGGGAATTCCAGGATTTGGACTCCGTGACAGTGAAGGAATGGCAATATATTTCCAAGTCAGGATGGGGACAGCCTTGGAGGAGAACTTACATGGGGACAACAGAACCTTCATCTGCTGTCCTTGTCCCTCTGATTAGAAGCACTCATGGGTTTGGAAGGTGCTGACTTAAGGATGTACACACGGTTACTGAGCGTTGATGGGGGAGGGACTGGATGTTTGTGGAGGTGGTGCTTTGTCTTTGATTGAATGTGGCCTTGATATCAAGTGCTGTCCCCTTGCGATTAGTGATAAACAGAGAAGGACATTTACCTTCAATCCATGTTGAATCCCTGAAATAATTAGCAATTAGCCCCACTCCTTAGTTTCTTCTTTATAACCCAGGAAATGTTTGCTCCTGATCGAATTCATCAGCAATCCTGCATGTAGTTCTAAACAGCACAACAACATTTTACAACTTTCAGCTTTGAACAATAATAGATAACTTGCTCAAGCAATTCATTGAGAATGTGTCAGTTGCCTCTAGATTGTTGCTAATAAGACCAGACTCAGATATGTGCACACCTAATCAAAGCTACAGGAAAGACCTCGTCCCAAGGTTCTTTTCAAATGGTCACGTCCTACTTTCAGTTGGATGAAACAATTTAATCAGAAAAAAGGGGAAGAAAGTCTTCACAAGTCACAGGTAGTGGCCATTTGGCCTTTGTGCCAATACTGGCTCTTTGAAAGAACCATCCAATGTGTCCCACTGCCCTATGCTTTCCCCAATAGCCCTCCCAAGCACGTTGCTCTCCTTTGAGCCCTCCAAATTCCTTTTTGAATGTGATGCCTGAAACAGTTGCCACATTTTGAAGCTGTCCCAATTCAAATTCTGTTGTTAGTTTCCAGGGTGTGGGTGTCACTGACGAGATCCATTTCCCAAACCCAACTGCCCGACAAGTGGTGATAGTAAAGTCTTTTCATCCAACCAATTACTGCTGTCCACATGGCGGAGGAACATTAACAACACCGATGACGAGGTAATTCCAATTTGATCCAGTGAAGGGCCAGCAATGTATTTCCATGTCAGGATGGTGTCGAACCTGAAGGGGAACTTGCTGGCGATGGTATTCCAATGTACTTGCTGCCCCCATTCTAGCAGGTGTGGTAGAATTCAGAATTGAAAAAAAGATGCTATGGGAGGAGCCAATTGCATCTTGTAGATGTTTTCACGTCATTACAACTCACTGCATTGGGGAAATTCACTTCTGGCCCTTTAGTCATGACCTTAAATCTATGATCTCCATTCCAAGCCTTCAGCCGCAGGAAACATTTTCTCCTTATTTTTCAAACGAAACCTTTCATCATTTTGAAAGTTATTGTATCTTTGCACTGAGCTGTCTCTACTGGAAGTGAAGCAATCCCAGCTTTTCTCGCCTTTCCACATTAATGCACTCCCACATCACATTCTCGAGAAACCTCCCCTGCATTCTAAGCTAGGCCCTGATGTCGTTTCGGAAGTGTGGCAAATACAACTGCACGCAAGACTCCAGCTGAAAGGGCCAACAAATTATTCCCACTGCTATACTTATTTCCCAGACCCTGCAAATTTCTCTCCTTCAAACACTCCAAGTTCTTTCACATAATTTAAAGACTTTACATAACTTTCTGATAAGTACAATATTAAACATTGACATGGACAAGAAGAGCTGAATGGTCTACATTTATTCCTATGCTTCTGTTTTCTACAGCATTAAAAAACATCTTGCTTTCCTAACATTTAAGCAGCTTTGAGTCAGTCAATCTCCAAACACACACAGATCCAAAAGGCCAACCCATTAAAAAAATGCTTTAAATGTTGTTGTTTAGCTATGTGTCAGGACCACTGCTGGAGTGGTTCAAAAAAAAAGTCAAATTAGACTTAGCACAATGGGTTGCTGCTTCACCTAGCCTTACACACAGCTCCATTTAAGAGCAGCCGAATTGCAGAACATCTCCCCATCCTTCACAATACCGCATAATGTCACAAACTGCTAATGTGTTGCGTATGCTTTAATAATAAGAATTTGTCCCAGGAAGAGCCAGAAATCAGAGCATAAAAGCAACATACATAGGAGGTTTGAATTGGGTACCATTTCCACAGAGCTGGGATTCCAGAGGGTGTCTTGATCAAATAGGCCTGGTACCATACAGGAGTACAGGCTCGTTTTCACCTAGAGCACGCGCTGTAATCAGAATCTCCATTCCCCTTTCCCATTTCAAGTCAAGTGATTGATTAGATTGGAACCAAGGTCCTAGAATTGAATTGGATGGTCCTTCAGGGCAGTGTGCCTTCCTTTATTTACATACCACTAAATGCAATGAAACACAAAAACAGCGAAGATGCTGAAGATTTGTAAATAAAACAGAAAATGCTGGAAATAAAATCAACAGGTCGAGCAGCATCCGTGGACAAACATCCAAATGAACATTTTGGGTTAAAATGACTTTCATCAGAACAGTAGGTCTCCCACACGCTTGTAAACTCAGTTCAATTTGACTCACCACGAATGCGTCCTTAGATACTGTGCATCTCCTGATCCACCCCATGACATACAGTCCCTGTTCCCAACACAGATCCCCAATTACCTGGTGCTTCAAGATTTACACAATGCAGAACCTACTTCAACCTTGCGCTCAGAGCTGACAACAGGTTCAAGGAGTGCAGTCAATTCAGGAACTTTCCTTGAAGCATTAACTGTGAGTATGGTATTGATGTTATTGGAAGACTGAATGATGAAACTGACTGCGGGAGTAAAATGTGCAAATTGGCCAGTTTTAACTACCATTACTAGAAAGCCCGATCCATGGAAAGATTGAATCTAAGTCAGCACTCCACTTTAGGACTTTCCAGGTTGCAGCCACAGCATTCAGACCTTAACCCCAAGAGCAAAAACAGCTTATTTGTGATTCAATAAACTTAGTAATTATGTTAAATCCCAACAATTTAGGAACATGGGGGTAGCAGTAGGTCATTTAGCCTTCAAGGAACTAGCAACTGCCTCAATGCCATATTCTCAATGCTATCCCAATATCCCACGATCATAGAATCCTACAGTGTGGAAGCCCATCAAGTCCACACTGACCCTTTGAAAAGCACCTCACCCCATACCTGTAACTTTGCATTTCCCACGGCTAATACATCTAACCCTCACAATCGGGAAACTACAGGCAATTTAGCATGGCCAATCCACCTAACCTGCACATCTTTGGACTGGGGAAGGAAACCGGAGCTAACCACTGAGCCACCATGCTGCCCCACAGTACAGTGGCATGAGTAATAAATCAATTTCTGTCTTGGACATACGTAATGACTGAGCTTCGACATCTGTCTGGATGAGGCAATTCCACAAATGCGCCATACCCTGGTGAAGCAATTCCTTATCTCAGTCCAAAGCAGCTTGTTCCTTATTTCGGAGACTGTGCCCTCTGGCACCGTCGCTCACTACATTAATAAAAAGGTGGAAGGTTCCCAAATTACCCCAAGCTCCGAAGATCCCATTCTTCATGCTCTTCAGTGTGCTGCAGGTGGTTTCTTCTCTCAGCATATTGAAGATTCAGATATACAGAACCATTGCATCAGCCTGCAACTTTCCTTCACTTTGATCCAGGCTCTCAAATCTGTGAAACCCATCAGCTGTCATTCTTTCCTTTCAAAGGTTGCACTAGACTTACTCAGGCTGATTTACCATAACAAGGTGACCTTTCTTGTTTGAAACTGATAACAGCTCCATTTGAAGACAGCTGTACCTCCTGTATCCTGTCAAGGTGAACCCACTTGCTGCCATCTGTGCATTAACCAAGACTCACAGACAAACATTCTTACAGAAAGTGTTTTGCCTGTCACAGGCACAAATCTGTTACTGTTTGAATTGTGAAAAAAAATCCGCTAAATTGACAGCTAAATATATTCAGATTACACTGGAGCATAGGAATTGCTAGACACAAAAATACTATGCTTCATCTTCCACCATCCTGACTGTCACGTGGTCACAGAGATGCTGCCTAATCAACGTCTATCAATTCAGCCACAACAGACCCATGAGGCAAGGAAAACCTCAGTGGAGAGTTTTGTGAAGCCTAGCTCTCAAACATGCGACACTTGCAGTATCTCATGCCTCAAATTATTCACTGATTTCATATCATAATGTTGTTTTTACTATTTTCTGAAAGAAAGCAATCATTGAATGAAGTACTTTGTACCCATGATTTTCAATCTTGTCAAGTTTAATTGGCAACAAATGAGTTGAACAAAAACTTTATTCCGTTCAATTCCAACTTCAGAACTTTGAAAACAAAAATTGCATTGCTCTCATCTTAAGCCAACTTCCTTCAACACAGTTACCAAGTAGAGATCAAGGGGTCAAACAGGCAAATTCTCACAATGTACAGTTCCCAAAGACATTTCTAAATGTAATTAACAGTTTGCAGACATTATTGGATTTTGGCAGTGCATTAAGAGCATTAGATAGCTTCAACTTTACTTCAAATTATAAACAAATACTTCAGCTTCTTTACTCTAGAACTAGGTTGTATTGGAAGACTTGAGTAATTTGGTACAGAGGTTACCAAAAACTAAAATAAGAGAAGTGGTAACACAATTGAACAAGAATAGTTGATGCTAGTAGTATAACATCAAGAGTAGGCAAAAGTGAGGACTGCAGATGCTGGAAACCAGAATTTAGATCAGAGTGGTGCTGGAAAAGCACAGCAGGTCAGGCAGCATCCGAGGAGCAGGAAAATCGACGCTTTGGGCAAAAGCCCTTCATCAGGAATAGAGGCAGGAAGCCTCCAGGGTGGAGAGATAAATTGAGGGGGGGGGGGAACTGGGGAGAAGGTAGCAAAGAGTGCATTAGGTGAATGGGAGTGGGGAAGGAGGTGATAGGCCAGAGAGGAGGGTGGAGTGGATAGGTGGGCAGGTAGGACAGGTCATGGGGACAGTGCCGAGCTGGAAGGTTGGAACTGAGGTAAGGTGAGGGGACGAGGGAAATGAGGAAACTGGTGAAGTCCACTTTTCCAGCACCACTCTGATCTAACATCAAGACTGTCAGCCCACCTGCAGGACGGTCACAAAATCAAACAGAGCTTATTCCACACAATGCAATACCCTCCCAATGCAAGTTTTGGGGTATTGGAAATGAAAACAAGCTTGTAGTGTTATTTAATTGGTACTTCTTGATTTACATCATCTTTTCCTGCATCGAGTCCTGCCTGATTAGACAAATTTCTCAATTTATGAAAAGAAAAGACAAAAATGATGATTAAATTTGCTTAAGTGACTTTAGATAATCAATTACAACAGAATAAACCACATCTCATTCAGAAGTGTCACTTTATTAGTGGTGAACAACTAGGACTCAGTAATTGGATGTCCGGCCAAGGAAAATGGTCTGTTTTAAGATTCCCCCTCAATTTGATGCCTCCCCCCAACCCTGTCAAAATACAGCAGGTACATTGCTTGGTCAACACTATCTGGTTCCAGGTCCCCTACTAAGCTACACGCGCACACGCATTCCGACGGTCTACATGTGGCATTCACCATTCTCACATAGATTGGAGGAGCTGGGACAGATCTGCTTCATGGAGAATGTCAAGATTTAAGGTAACGGGCCAAATAAAATAAAGTAATGGAGCCACGAGGAAACATGTATTTATGCAGCAAGAGGCTAGGATCCAGGATGCACCTCCTGGTAGTGAGGTGGAGGCAGATTGAATTATGGCTTTCAAAATCGGATCATCATCATCTGTAACTGCTAGGCTGCACAGAAAAAGCTAGAGAATGAGAACCAGAACAAGCTCAGCAAGCTGAGGAACATCCCTCCGTCACATAGTGATTCCAAAAGAGAATGAAAATGACAATGATTCAATAATAGCTTTCTAAAAAGAACTGGACAAGTGAAAATTGCAGGACAGTGAGAGAATGGAAGATAAAAAGAGGGAGAAATGAATTCTCACCAACGACTGGGAATCATGCCATGTCCAATCCTTATCCAGTTTCCATTTTATCACAAGATAGGAAAATTGAAAGCATGCCATCAGCAACTTCACAGTAAAATGTACAGATTCAAAACTTGTTCTGATCCCATTCCCTAATCCCAGAAACTCATGATGACCAAGTTGTTGTTATATGACAAACCCAAACACCAACTGAAGAGATTAAATTCCCCCCAAACATTGTCATCAATCATCGGTGCAACCTTTTTGAAAACTGCACATGAAGGACTATTAACGCAGTATAACCTCTCACTGATCTGGGTTGGCCATTTTCATGCTCCCTTCCAGTTACAGACACACTTTACACTTTTACAGTTCTTCAAGCAGGCTACATGTAGGACTGAATCAATCAATCAATTCATTTGGATGGACAGAAATGGAGAATGCTCTTTACTTTAACACCAAAATCAATTTTACTGCACAGAAAGAGACCATTAGGCCATAATGCCTTATCCAGCACATTGGTGGAGCAACCCAACACCAAGCAGACGCTGCCCTCACAACCTCAGAGTTCCATATTGTGGTGAAAGGGTTAAAATTGTGTCCCAATACATGTGTGAATCTAACCGAAAATGGAAGGTGTCGCTTGGTCCCGTGTGAATCTTGTTATACACCTTCCCGTGTGAATCTTCTTATCTGTATGTAACCAGAATGGAATGTGTTTTTTAGCCTTGCTCTGCTGTTCACATGAATGTTTATATCTGGAAAAGAGTATATCAGCTGGAAAAGTCTCCAGTTCGGTAGAGTCTGCTCCGGGGTTACGTTTAACCGCCGAGCGTGGGTTGTTGGCAACCGCTCTACCAGAACTGACGGCTCCCAGTTCGGGTAACGTGTAGAGTGAGTATAAACCAGACCCGTTGTAAGTACGAGACTGGTTGTGGTGACACTGCGGGGAATAAAACACTTATATTCTAGCAGACTCGCCTCTTGGCTGTTTGTTCTGTGTCAGACTACTTTCCTGCGAGCCTGGTCCTTGACCTTGAGAATTTTTTAAAACATTTTGGCGTAGCCGGCAGGATCAATCGCAATTGAGGAAAGATTTTGATACAGAACAATGTTTTGGAAAAAGGCTAAGAAACCAGAGGAACAAACTGTGGAGGTCCTGACCGTCCCGGGATGGCATGGGCCGTGGCATGGCGTGGCAGTTTGTTTGAGAAATGGTGGGGGGCGACCGGAGGACTGGGAGGCCGAGGGCGTAGGAACCCCAGGGTCGCTGCTGTCCACCCTTGAGAGGATCCCAGTCCTGCCGAAGAACCCATTGCCTGGGGTACAGCGGAGGATGTGGGCCTGTGCGGCGGCTTGTAGACAACAGTCAGACAAGCGCCAAAAAGCTGAAGCAGAATTAGCCCTCCTGAAACATGAGCAGGGACTCAGTTCGGGAGATGCCTCTATGTTGAGGCAGGAAATTATGAAGTTAAAAGCTGAATTGACAGCATTAACTGAACTAGCAGGACGAACTATTATGTATTTATCTGCTAAGAAACGGAAAGAGAAAAGGAAGGTCCCTCGAACCCCGGACCCGGTACAAGTACGGGCGTTTGTAGCCCAGTTAAATAACGGGGATCGGTGGGATATCGATCATTGGGATGGGAACATTTGGGGAGATTTAGATGATCAGTACGAAGAGGACCCACCCGTACTCCAAGCTAAACCAGTGGTTAGGAGAAAGCAGGTTCAGAGACGTCTCCCAGTGCAACGGGAGGTAATGTTAGATGAGGAAGGAAACCCTATACGGAATGAACAAGGGGAGGCAATTATGCATGAATTACCGCGGGCTCAGCCTCCCGCAGAATTCTCTGAATTAACGGAAGACTTCACTACCGATGAGGTGCTGTTTATCACCCAGAAAACCCGACGTAATCCTGGGGAGCCGTTAGAGCTATGGCTAATTCGGCTCCTCGAGGAAGGGGGGCAACAAGTGCAGGTAGACTATCAGGATGCTCCCAAGTTTGGTGGATTAGCAAAGGATGCTGCCATAGACCTGGGGTACCGCAACCAAGCCAAGGATATGGTAATAGATCGCAGTATGGGGACCCTATTTGGGATGTATGCCAGGGCAGTGGCCGAACAGTATCCCTTCCCGTCCGATTGGCCCCCCTTGGAAGGAACTTGGACAACGATTAAGGAAGGGGTTCAGAGGCTAACCCGTTTGTGTGTGCGGGATGCCCTGTTGCTGGGAGTGCTGGACGAGGTAGATAACACAAATGTTAGTAGACAGACTAGAGACCATCTAGTGAAGACTGCCCCCCCCCATTATAAACCACTGTTATTAACCATAATGTTGAGTGGACGGGGAGAAACCCTAGGAGATGCCCGTAGTATGATGAGGGAGATGGGTGGTTTGGGGGATTGGGGACCCACAACCCGTGCTTCTCAGGGGGGCACGGAGGGGCGTCGCCCTGAGGCTCGGGCAGGGGGAAAAGTAAACCCTAATCAAGGAAGTAACCAAGGCCCCTCACGGCGTGCTTTGTGGCAAGCTTTGATACGGGCGCAGGTCCCAGCATCGGAGATTGATGGCCTACCTACACCGGAATTAAAAGACTTATGCAGACGAAAGGGACTGAAGGTGTCCCGGGTAGAGACGGAGTCCCGACCCACTATGGAAGACCTAGTGGAATTACTAACACAAAAATGTCAGACACGGGGTCCGGTTGTTAATGAGCCTCGAAGGGGTAGAACTTCCACTTCCCAGTGGTGGGAATCCTCGGAGGACGAGGAGGAGGAGGAGGTACGGCCTCCCCTCCGAGAGTGTTATAAAGTGGATAGGCGTGGCCGGAAACCTAGTAAGAAAGGCAAGAACAAAGAAGGGCGAGGCAAACGTCTTTACCCAGTGCTGTCTGGGGAAGATGAATGGGAGGAACAATAGGAATCGGGCCAAGCCCCAAGGGTTTGCCCACGAACGAGCCAATGGTCAGCAGACGACATTCGACCTCATGTATCATTGACTATCTATTGGCGCAAATCCGTCCAAACCGTTATGGCTCTAGTGGACACAGGGGCGGAGGCCACCTTAATCTATGGGACGCCCCATAAGTTTAAAGGAACCCCAGTCACGCTGGTTGGGCTGGGAGGTAATCTGATTGAAGGAAGAACAGTACAATTGCCCCTAAAGATAGGTACAATGCCCATTAAAACTTATTCAATTATCATTACACCGGTTAGAGAATGGATCCTGGGAATGGACATTCTGGCCGGTTTAACACTTCACCTCCAACAAGGGAAGTTTGAATTTGGAATCACGAAAATGGCTTTGCGCTGTAGGACGGTGTTAGTGGGAAAGGTTAAGATGGACCCCTTCCCCATCTCGATCGCCGATCGCATAATAAGTCTTAGACAGTATAGGATTCCCGGCGGACATAAAGAAATATCCGCCACAATTAAGGATTATTTGGAAGCGGGAGTGCTTAGGACATGCACCACGGCGTGGAATAACCCCTTATGGCCCGTACATAAAGCCGATGGGTCATGGCGGATGACGGTAGATTATCGGCAACTAAACCGTCACACTCCGGCCTTGACGGCAGCGGTCCCGGATGCCGTCACTATTATAGGACGAATCCAACATCATCCAGGGGTGTGGTACGGAGTAATTGATTTGGCTAATGCCTTCTTCACAATTCCTATTCCCGAAGATAGGCAGGAACAGTTCGCATTCACTTGGGAGGGTAGACAATTCACGTTCACACGACTGCCCCAAGGATATCTGCATAGCCCTACTATCTGCCACCGGATAGTTGCAGAACACTTGGCTGCCTTTAAAGTGCCTGACGAAGTGATGATCTCGCACTATATTGACGATATGATGATACAGGGGACAAGTCAGAAGCAGGTTCAGGAATTGCTGGACCAACTGGTTCAACATATGCGAGGATATGGGTGGGAGATCAACCCAGCCAAAATCCAGGGTCCCTCACAAACGGTAAAATTCTTAAGAATCGTGTGGAACAAGGGGGAAAGGGAAATCACTGCGAAAGCTAAAAATAAGATTCAGGTCTTTGCCGTCCCTCACACCCAGAAGGACGTGCAGCAATTTATTGGGTTATTCGGATTCTGGAGACAGCATATTCCCCATTTAGGACAAATTTTAAAACCTTTGTATCGAGTTACGAGGAAAAAGGCAGCGTTCGAATGGACGGAGGTCCATCAAACTGCATTTGAAATGGCCAAGCAAGCGATACAGCAAGCTGTATCCTTGGGAAAGATACAGTCAGGACCTGTAGAACTGCAAGTCTCAGCACAGGGGGATTATGCCAATTGGAGCTTATGGCAAAAACAGGAAAGGACCCGTAAGCCACTGGGATTTTGGTCCCGAAAATTACCCCCGGCAGGGGAACGGTATACCCCCTTTGAGAAACAGTTATTAGCATGCTACTGGGGCTTGGTGGAAACCGAAGCCCTGACCATTGGACATGAAGTGATCATGAGAACAGCTATCCCTATTCTTCCGTGGGTACTTAGTGACCCCACTACCCACCGAATAGGAACTGCCCAAGAGAGCAGCATCATTAAATGGAAATGGTATGTGTCGGAGAGAGTGCGGACTGGACAGAAAGGAGTGTCAGTCCTACATGAGCAAGTGGCGGAGGCCCCTGAGGAAGGGGAAAAACGGTTTGAGGTGATTGAATACAAGGAATCACCCGTTAAGATGGGAAAACGGTATGATGAACTGACCCCGGATGAACAAGCCACGGCTTGGTTCGTAGATGGGTCAGCCCAATGGAAAGCGGGACAGCGTAGATGGAAAGCTGCCGCCTTTAACCCAAAACAAGGCACTACCCTAGAAGAATTAGGGGAGGGAAAAAGTAGTCAGTGGGCAGAATTAAAGGCAGTGCATATGGTAGTCATGCAAGCAGGGGTCATGGGAGTTTGTTTGTTCTCTGACTCGTGGTCAGTGGTTAACGGCATGACACAATGGATGCCAACTTGGCAGGCCAATCAGTGGATGATCCAGAATAGGGAAGTATGGGGTAAACAGTTATGGGAGGATATATGGGAGAAAGCTCAATACCTGGTCATATACATCACCCACGTAGATGCCCATACCTCTCGAAATGATGTGGAAGCTCTACATAACCGATATGTGGATGGTATCGTCCGAACCATGATTGTGCAACGGGGCACCTCAGTGGACCTAGCTAGATGGGCACACCTTAAGGCTGGGCACTGGGGAGTGCAAGGAACCTTGCACTGGGCTCGAGACCGAGGAATAGATCTTATGGTAGATGATGTTAAGACTGCAGTAAACCAGTGTGAGCAGTGTCAACATCAGCGGCAGGGAGTGCCCCAACACATGATGGGACATATCCATCGGGGGGATGGTCCGGGACAGAGCTGGCAAATGGACTTTGTGGGTCCCTTACCCTCCTCACAAGGATGTAACCACATATGTACAGCTGTGGACACTATGTCTGGGGTTTTGGTAGCCCATCCCTGTCGTCACAACAATCAACAGGCTACCTTGCGATGTTTAGATTTGATTGAACAATTTTATGGATTGCCCATACAGGTCCAGAGTGACAATGGCTCCCATTTCACAGGAAGGGCGGTAAAGCAGTGGGGTCACGATAACCACGTGGAATGGGTTTATCATGTACCCTATCACCCACAAGCTGCGGGACTTATAGAACGAATGAATGGGCTTCTGAAGTCCTCACTACGAAAAGCAGGAGGTTGCAATGACTTAACGGGTTGGAGGAAGCAACTAATTCGGGTGGTGAAACAAATTAATAACCGCCCATTAGGAAATGGGGTAACACCCTTGAATAGGATGATACGAGTATGTGATACCCCAAAGACTCAGCCTATTAAAATGTGGAAGTTCGCTGAGGAAACTGATATTCCCGTAAGGGCCACGCCGGCTTCGGCTGGACTGGACCTACGAGCACTAACTGCCCAGACTTTGATCCAACAGAAACCTACGGTGATTAAGACCGGATTAGGGTTGATTTGTCCCCCTGGAACCTATGGGCATATCCTCCCGCGGTCGGGACTGTCACTAAAGGGGATTGATGTGATGGCAGGCGTAATTGACGCAGACTACCAAGGGGAGTTGGGGGTGATCCTGGTCAACATCACCGCTGAACCTTACGTGATACAGAAGGGGGACAGAATAGCGCAATTGGTCATTAAGCCATGTAACCTTACAACGGTGGAAGAGATGGGAGCTCCCGTTACGGTTACTGAGCGTGGGACGGGGGGATTTGGGTCTACTGACACTAAGGGGGCCAAGGTATGGGTGCGCCAGACGACCGGCCCCCCCAGGCCGGCCGAAATCATAGCACAGGGGAAGGACAGTCTGGTCACCATTATGTACCCCGGAGACCCGACCTGGGCAAACGTCCCGGCGAACCAGTGCTACTTACGTGAGACCTAAATAATGTTGTAATTGCTATGCACCCGCAGGCTGACCCTCCGCCTTGAACATGGGGTGGTCATGGGGATTGCGACTCCTATTGGCGATGTTCGCGATCGGATGGCCACTCCAGGGCATCGGTATCACGGCCTGGACGCTGGTACCGGTCGCCCGCCATGAGGTGCGGTGGGAGGCCAGTAGCCAGCGACGGACGCAGGACAATTTTACATGTGAACCCGGTCAGCAGTGCGTTGTTCTGACTCTCACCAGCGACTGTCAATTGTACACGTGTGCACAGTGCTACATGCGCCGGGATGGGGAAAAATATGACATATCGTTCATACCGCCTAATTGCACCCTGGTGGTAAATGCCCAAGTCAAGACGTGTTTGTGGGACCGACGCACCCAGACATGCGGGACAACGGGGACTCATTGGAGCGTCACAGCTCGGGGGGAAGATCTGTGGCTGCGCAATGCCACCGATATTCGGAATCGTCATCGATTCATGTGGTTAATAATGGTACTGCCCTCGACGAACGCCCCGTCTGAGGCGTTATTAAACCCCACGCGGGGCGGGCCAGCACCGAAGAGGGGTGCCACGGGGGGCGTGCGGTCGCATCGAACACAGTTGGCCCCTATTATGTCAACTTGTCAACAGATGGCCCGGGCGGTACTGCACACTGATGTTCATTGGCGGGTACAGTTGCCCCTCATACCCGAGTGTCATACCAAGAGGCGGCGACGAGCGTGGTACGACACCCTGCTGGGAGGCGCAGGAACTGTTATGGGTATCTCGAATGCCATTGACTCTGAGGTAACCCGTACTAAATTATCTAACACGGGACAGGCCACCTCACAAGGACTACATACTATTGGAAGGTGGATGCCATCCGTAATGATGACTCAAGGAGAGACAGCTGAAATAATGATACGATCTCTGCAATGGGAACTGGATGTCTGGGATGCCACTCAGGAACTGTTTGAGAACATTACGGCTCAGTTAAATTGGACTGCCTGTCATATTCAAATGTTGCATGCTCAAATACAGAAAGAACGCTTTTTGCGTGTGGTAACATCCCCCAATGTACAGGCGTGGAGGGGAATATGGAATGTATCTGAGAAATTGTGGATGATAACCCATCCAGAGCGAACATGGTGTAACGCAACTATGTGTAACGGATACTGTGTTACCATGAATGTAACCCACACTGTTACGGTCTGTCGATATTATGTATTACCAGTGATTACATCTTCTGGATATTATTTTCTGAAGACAAGGGGACAGTGGTTTAGCCCAGATACCAATATTACCTATGATCTGTCCGCTTGTGAACAGACTGATCAGGGGAAAACTTGCCTACTGATGGACAGGTATCGGGACCCTTGCTTGACTAAGGGAACGGCCCTGTGCGAATGGACTGTTGAGACTCCAAGGGACATGATGTGGCAGATTGGGCCACACACGCTCTGTGTGGCTACCAATAATCCACATCCTATGCTTCCCTCAGCACCGTTCTCGGGATGCCTCTCAAATGTCTATCAGTGGCACTGGCAGAATCACACCTATTTGTTGACCACTTATAGCAGTGCTCGCCACTTTACCAAGGTGCAGTGGAAAGTGCTGAGGAATCCCTGGAACATTTCCCTGGATCGGTTTAAGCGGGCATTGGACCGATCCGAGGAGCTTAAGCAGATATTACGAAAGCATCAAATCAATGTCACCAAGGTTACGGTGTCTACCTTTATACATGGACAGGAGGTAGTACATGCTGCCCGTGTAGTGGACGTGGAGTCAGCTCATCATTGGTGGGACATATTGAGTGGTATGTCCTCCACTGCGGGGACATTCCTGTTCCCACCCTAGTCGATCCTGGTAGCGGTCCTGGTGATTTTAACATGCTGTAATGTCCTGACTTGCTTGTATATTTGGCGTGTACATAGGCGCTTGTTAGAAAGAATACATATGGGCATAATGTAACACATGTATTGGGTCAAGCAGTGGAATGTGGTGTAAAATTATGTCCCAATACATGTGTGAATCATAATGTAACACATGTATTGGGCCAAGCAGTGGAATGTGGTGAAAGGGTTAAAATTGTGTCCCAATACATGTGTGAATCTAACCGAAAATGGAAGGTGTCGCTTGGTCCCGTGTGAATCTTGTTATACACCTTCCCGTGTGAATCTTCTTATCTGTATGTAACCAGAATGGAATGTGTTTTTTAGCCTTGCTCTGCTGTTCACATGAATGTTTATATCTGGAAAAGAGTATATCAGCTGGAAAAGTCTCCAGTTCGGTAGAGTCTGCTCCGGGGTTACGTTTAACCGCCGAGCGTGGGTTGTTGGCAACCGCTCTACCAGAACTGACGGCTCCCAGTTCGGGTAACGTGTAGAGTGAGTATAAACCAGACCCGTTGTAAGTACGAGACTGGTTGTGGTGACACTGCGGGGAATAAAACACTTATATTCTAGCAGACTCGCCTCTTGGCTGTTTGTTCTGTGTCAGACTACTTTCCTGCGAGCCTGGTCCTTGACCTTGAGAATTTTTTAAAACACATATGAACTCCAATCGTGCAAACATAGCTCCCCTCCCACATGAATGTTGTTTGTTTAAATTATTAGATCATTCAGACATTCTTCCTGAGTAGAAAGTAAACTTTGGATTAAATTGTATCTGTCCTTTCATTTTAGGAAGATAGTTTGGGAAATACTCATTTTGAGGAAATTATCTTGTGCTTTTACCTGAACAAACATTGGCTGAAAAGGTCTCACTATCTTGGCCAATAAAGGATAACTCACAAACTAGTTCCTTCCATCATCATCATCATTGAATCACACATCAATTTCGAGTTTGCAATGGTCTGATTTAAGGATTGTATCTTTGGCAAAATTCTATCCAGTGCCATTCTCCTCCCCATCACCAAATGCAAAACATTCGCATTGGAACAAATTTTCTAGAGTTCAGATTCAATCAAGTGAAGAGAAAAGTCACCCATTATCTTTAGCTTGACATTTATTTACTGATTAATTAGTCTCTCCCAGTAAGAGTGGTTCATTGCTGTCCAATTCCTATGGGACTAGGGAGGAGGAAAAGAAGAAACCGATAATAAATGGGTGACAGGCGACAGATGGGTAAGGAGAAAGATGAATGGAGAAGGAGGGAGCTCAAAGAAACAGAGCAAATGTGTTGCATGTCCGCCGCCATTTTTCCAGCCATATCTCTGACTGCTTACCTAGACAATCATCCAAACGCTGCTCCTTGTAAGATACCCTTTCTGCACAAGGCCACAGATCCAAGTAGAAAGGCTAATCTCAAATAAGGATTGGACAGGGACATGCCGAGGGGCCTCTTATCTTTGAAGATGCTCCACTCTTCAACTGAGCAATAAAAACACTGTAAGATCATAAAACATAGCAGCATAAATTAGCCATTCAGCCCATCTTATCTGCTGTCATTCAATCATGGCTGATAAGTTTCTCATCCTCGGGACCTCAGCTCCCACCTCGGGACCCTCCAACCCCACGGCATCAATGTGGATTTCATCAGTTTCCTCATTTCCCCTGCCCCCACCTTAAACCAGTTCCAACCTTCCAACTCGGCACCGGCCTCATGACCTGTCCATTTTCCTTCCCATCTATCCACTCCACCCTCCTCTCCGACTTATCCCCATTATCCCCCACCTCAATCTACCTATCGCACTCTCAGCTAACTTCCCCCCAAGCCCTACCGCCTCCCACTTATCTCACCACCCCCTCAGCTCAAGCCCTTCATCAGGAATGAGGCTGTTTGACTGAAACGTCAATTCTCCTGCTCCTCAGATGCTGCCTGACCTGCTGTGCTTTTCCAGCTCCACTCTCTTGACAAATAACCACCACAGTCAACTGAAACACAGGAAGGTTTAACTATGCAATGGGAAAGGATTATTCTTTTCATTGAAAACATATTAAGTATCGATTTATTTAGCACAATTATTTAAAGGACACAGGAAACTGGAACAGGGATGGGCCATTTGACCCTTCTAGCCTGCTCCACCAATCAAACTACATCATGGAGGCTCTTCAATCTCAATGCCATTTTCCTGAACTGACCCTGCCTGCATCTCTTGATAGTTTTCTAGATGTTGAAAATATCATTCACTGCCATGGACATACTCAAGGTCTGCGCTCCCACTGCCCTATGGGATACAGAGTTTCAAAGATCCCAATTGTCAACACAGTCCACCTCTTCCTCGCAGTCCTCACTGGTCTATATCTTAATCTGAAACTGTGTCCATTGTTCTCGACTCCTTATGCACCCAAACCCCAGTCTGGGGAAACATCGCTCCTAGATTTAGCCTGTGGAAGCCTGTAAGACCTTTGTATGTTATAATGAGATCACCTCTGCTTCATCTATACGCTAGAGAATTCAGGGCCAGTCTCCTCAATATATCCTCACAAGATAATCCTGCCCTCCCAGGATTTAATCTAGTGAACCTTTATTGTACATCCTCTATAACAAGTCTCTCCATTCTTAAACAAAGGAGACTAAAAGATGTTTACGAATTACATATAATGGAATGACGTAAGGCTCTCCCACCACAAATAAAAACTAAAAACAAGTGTACAGCTGCAAGGAGAAATGTTCCGTGGTTGGGAAGAATTGTCAAGTCTTTAACCCTGCAGATGAGCAGTGATCTTCCAATGCAGAATGTGTTCAGTGCACTTGGGTGTGCTTCAATGTGAATAGTCACTCAGAGAAGTGGGCATGAACTGGACAATAAATCTATAGAAGAGTGTGCTTTAACAAATTAATGACAACTTAACTTCGTGTGAAAGAATACTCTGGAGGCACTTTTGTTTTTGTATTTTGGTGCATAATAGATCTTCTGTGCTAGGAGTCGCCAAGGGATGCATTTGAATTTCACCAAAATAGAGAGCTTATTCAGAGGGAACACTGTCAACAAGAAGCCACAGCAGCCTGGTACATTCTTCAAATGGTAATTGATGGATTACCAACTTCATCATCAGGTCGCATGCTGTGAGCGGCAAAGGGAGCCAACAATCTAGCATTATGGCAGGAGATTTTAATAGGGTAGGTGGAAGGTGACATAATTAAAAGCAGGACTGGCAGAAATCATATACTCCACTTGGACCAGCAAAAATTACTGCACACTGTTGTTTCAGAGCGCTTGTGGTTTGAAGCAGTCACATGTGAGAGAAATTCTTAAACCATATCCACACAGTACGCTTCCCCAATACTAACAGAAAGGTCATACTGAAGTGAAACAGGAGTATAAAATTAAAATCAGGGAAACATATTTGAATCCCCTTCATGGGTTCATACAGAAATCACAATCAATCCCTGGTCTGCGCTGAAAGGGCAAGTATGCCTGGCTGTCTCATGCCAAACAAAGAGAGAGAATGTCCATTTATGTCAGGTCACTCATGGCCTGGGTCATCCTAACATGGTGCCATGTCACATTTAGAGTGTAGCCACCACTGGGGTGTAAAAGCATTTACAAAAAGAAAGCTCTCACAAATAGCAATGAAATAACGAGCAGACCATCTATTTTCAGTGAGGAATTGAGAGATGAACGTTAGCCAGGATAACAGGAGGGAGTAAAACAGTTCCTCAGACAGTGCAGCACACCCTTAGTGTTACACTCAAGTGTCACACTCAAGTGTCAATATTGTCTACTCAAGTCTCCAGTGAAAAGTCTTGTATTCCTGAATTGTCTTTGATGACCTCAAGGTACCCCAAAGACTTTACAGTCAATGAAGTATGGTTGAGTGTCATTGCTTTAAATGAAGGGAAGACAGAGATGAATTTACACACAGCAAGCTCCCACATATAGCAATTGGTAATGACCAGATAATTTGTTGTTGTGATATTATAAGGGATAAATATTAACCAGGACAGCTGCTCTTTGTCAAAATATTGTCATAGGATCTGACGCTTCCACCCGAGGGGCCCCTGTTTAGCATTTCATTAAAACAATGGCAGTGCAGCAAGGCCTCAGTACAACAACGGAGTGTCAGTCAAGATGTGTGCGTTCTGGATATGCACTGGATCACAATCCTGTGACCCAACTGTGACAGAGGGACCAACTAAACCACAATTGACATCAAGAATTGAACAGGAAAAAAAAGTAGAGATGAAATACATGGGGCTTGCAGGCAGAGAACTACAGTGAAGCAAAAGGAACAGTTATAAAGACAGGCTGCAACAAAAAAAATTATTATAATCTCTAGCTGACTTGGTTCTAACTCCTCAATAAATTGTACCTTTTCTTTGTTACTCAGTTAACACTAACACTGCCCAGAAAATTGAGTTGTCAGAATGCACCACCTTCACATCTAATTGACCTGTACTTTACTCAGATCAGATCTAGCTCTGAAGTCCTACAACATCCAATCATAAACTGTAGTGGATAATAAATAACTCACTGGAGGAGGCGGCTTCACAAATGTCCCCCTCCTCAATGATGGAAGAGCTCAACAAGTGTGCAATAGAGGATGCTGAAGCATTCGACCAACCTTCAGCCAGAATTAACAAGTGGATGATCCACCTCATCCTCACCCAGTGATCTCCAGCATTAGAGATATCAGTCTTCAGCCAATTCAATTCACTCCACGATATCAAGGACCTGTTAGAGGCACTGGATACGGCAATAGTATTGAAGATTTATAATCCAGAATTTGCTGCTTCCCAGTCAAGCTCTACCAGTAGAGTTACAACACTCGCATCCATCAGACAGACAATGTAAAAAATTGCCCAATTATATCCTGTACGCAAAAAGCAGGGCAAGTCCAACCCAGTCAATTACCAGTCAATGATCAGTCTACTCTCACTCATCAGTGAGGTGATGCAAGGTGTCATCATCAGTGCTATCAAGCAGCATCTGCTCAACAATAACCTGTTCAGTGACACCCAGTTTGGGTTCTGCCAAGACCACTCAGCTCCTGACCTCACAACAGCCTTGGTTCAAGCATGGAGAAAAGAGCTGAATTCCAAAGGTGAGGTGAGAGCGACAGCCCTTGAAATCAAGGCCACATTCAACCAAGTATGGCATCGGGACCCTAGCAAAACTGGAATCAGTGGGCAAACTCTCCACTGGTTGCAGTCATACCTGGCAAATAGGAAGATGGTTGCAGTTATTGGAAGTCAGTTATCCCAGCTCCAAGACATCTCTGCAGGAATTTCTCTGTGCAGCATCCTTGGCCCAAACACCTTCAGTGGCTTCATCGATGACTTTCCCACCATCATAATGTCAGAAGTGGGAATGTTAACCCACAATTGCACAAAGTTCAAAACCATTCATGATTCCTCACAAACTGAAGCAGTCCATGTTCAAATACAGAGCTGAAAATGTGTTGCTGGAAAAGCACAGCAGGTCAGGCAGCATCCAGGGAACAGGAGAATTGATGTTTCGGGTATAAGCCCTTCTTCAGGAATGAGGAAAGCGTGTCCAGCAGGCTAAGATAAAAGGTAGGGAGGAGGGACTTGGGGGAGGGGCGTTGGAAATGCGATAGGTGGAAGGAGGTCAAGGTGAGGGTGGTAGGCCGGAGTGGGGGTGGGGGCGGAGAGGTCAGGAAGAAGATTGCAGGTTAGCCTGCTGGACACACTTTCCTCATTCCTGAAGAAGGGCTTATGCCCGAAACGTCAATTCTCCTGCTCCTTGGATGCTGCCTGACCTGCTGCGCTTTTCCAGCAACACATTTTCAGCTCTGATCCCCAGCATCTGCAGTCCTCACTTTCTCCATGTTCAAATACCACAAGATTTGGACAAAATACAGGTTTGAGCTGACAAGTGGCAAATACTTTGCGTGGCACACAATGCCAGGTTATAACCTTGACAGTCAATGGTGTTACCATCACTGAATCCCCCATTTCAATATCCTGGGGTCACCACTGACCAGAAACTCAACTGGATTCACCATACAACTCCCCAAAACCTGTCTACATTCTGGTGCCTTGTAGATAGTAATGGAATATTCCCTGCTTACCTGGATGAGTGCAGCTCCAACAACACAAGAAGGTTGACACCATCCAGGACAAATGAACCCACTTGATTGGCACAACAAACATCCACACCCTTCACCAGCAACGCTCAGTAGCAGCAGTGTATACTATCCACAAGATGTACTGCAGAAGTTTATCAAAGATCTTCAGACAGCACTTTCCAACCCACAACCATTTACATCTAGAAGGACAAGGGCAGCAGACACATATGAACACCACCCCCTTCATGTTCCCTTCCAAGCCATTCACCTTCCTGACTTAGAAATATATTGTCATTCCTTCACGTTTACTGGGTCAAAACCTTGGAGTTCCCTCCCTAATGGCATTATGGGTCAATCTACAGCAGGTGGACTACAGCAGTTCAAGAAGGCAGCTCACCACCACCTTCTCAAGGGTGAACAGGGCAATAAATGTTAGCCAGCCAGTGCTGCCCACGTCCCATGAGTAAATGCAAGAAACTCCATAACAATAACAGAAGAATGTGAATTCAGCAATGGAAAGAATGTTATATAATGGAAAATTGTTATCAGAACTGGAACAGACCATTTGAATCAAACTCAAGAGCTCAGGCAGTTAAATTTAATGTCTTTTTATTGTCACATGTATTGAGACACAGTGAAAAGGTTGCTTTGTGTGCTATACGAGTAGATTGTACTATACAAAGTGCATCATAAGAATAGAACAGGGTGCAGAATACAGGGAAGGTGCAGGGAAGGTGTATCTGTAGGGAAAGTGCAGAGAGGGCGATCAGACTTAACAGTCATGAAGTTCCATTCAAATATCTGATAACAGCGGGGAAGAAGCGGTTCTTGAATCTGTTCATATGTGGATTCAAACTTTTACATCTTCTGCTTGATGGAAGAGAGTATAACTGGGGTGGGAGCGATCTTTGATTATGTTGGTTGCTTTCCGGTGGCAGCAGTAAGTATACACAGAGTCAGTGGATGGAAGGCTGGTTTGTGTGATGGACTGGGCTATGTTCACTACTCTCTGCAGTTTTTTTGGAAGTCGCCACAGTAAATTGTGATATATTCAGGCACTGATGGAGCAAGCCCAGGGGGCCACCTATTCTTTCTTCAATTCATGACAGATTCTGGTACATACAAGGTTGCACTGACCAAAATGAGCATTTCTAAATGTAGTCTGCAACAGACCACAAAGCTCTGACATATCAACTTATTATAAAAAGGGTTCGGACATTGGAGTTTACCATTGAATCTACAGCCCTTAGAATTCAGTTGAAACTCATGCAAGCTGTTGATAAAAGGCAAGACTCTGAAATGTGAATGCACGTGTTGCAACAGGAAAGAAAACTCATATCTTGGAACCACAAATCTAAAAGGTTTTGATCTGTAACTATATGCTCCAATTTCAACTCAAATAGCTGATAGAAGCACGGATTCTAGGAGCACAGTAGGCAAGCCAGCCCTTCAAATCAGCACTACTGTCTAATAGAATCATGGCTGACCCTCTAGCTCAACGCCATTTTCCCATTCTCTCTCTGTACATGGGGATCTTATCGACCCAGCTTCTCAGGACAGCAATATAAAGGGGAGTGGACTGAAAAATACTGAGGTATTTCATGCAACAGCAAAATCAAAACACTAGCTCTGATGTAAACCCAAAACATT
Source organism: Chiloscyllium plagiosum (assembly GCF_037043375.1). Classification (NCBI taxonomy): domain Eukaryota; kingdom Metazoa; phylum Chordata; class Chondrichthyes; order Orectolobiformes; family Hemiscylliidae; genus Chiloscyllium; species Chiloscyllium plagiosum. Next base: position 45,365,988 of record NW_028270159.1, read on the forward strand.
AACTGCATCTTTTAATCACGGTAGCGTTTGTTTTTGCACTTTTCTGTTTACATTTCATGTGTCTTCTCTCATTTGTTCAGAAGCTGTGTGCATAGACAGTGGTTTGCCAGCAAAACCAAACTGCCCACAATTAGAAAAGTTCTACTCTCTGAAGCTAAATTTATGAGACGAGACCCACACAGGATTTCTTGGAGAAAGCGAGGACTGCAGATGCTGGAAATTAGAGTTGAGAAGGTGGTGCTGGAAAAACACAACAAATCAGGGAGCATCCGAATGCAGGAGAATCGACATTTTGGGCAAAAGCCCTTCATCGGGAATGAGTGCACAGGATTTTGTCCAGTCAACTTTTCAAAATTAAAAAAATGAAATTACAATAAATCATTGTTTATCTTAATCTAACTGTTGATTACTAGTTTGGAATTCTGAATCATTTCTTTGCATACTAATAGCACTGGATCGGAATATTAGGTGCATACTGCAGGAATGAGTTGAATGACCAACCTTCATGATCGTAATAAATAGCCATTTCTTACGGTGTTCATTTAACCTGACCAAATTACCTATCAGTTATACTACTAAGGTTGCTTTTACATTGCAAGAGAATCACTGTAGGTCAAATACCTAGACTTCTTGGGCAACTCTACTATGTGACATCATTTCATACCTAAGAGTGTAGGAAACCAATGTATGCATATTACATTATTCAAACACATTCCCTCAAACTGATGGCACAATCTATGCAAATCTTTTAAAGTGACATCAATGATATGGTTTGAACAAGGATGGAAGAACAATCATGAATTAAAAGAGCAAATTTTGTTTCTTTATAAATGTCCCACAGTGCCTCACATCCAATCAAAGCATTTTTAAACTGCAATCGCTGTTGTAGAGCATGATTCCTGATGAAGGGCTTTTGCCCGAAACGTCAATTTTCCTGCTCCTCCGATGCCGCCTCACCTGCTGTGCTTTTCCAACAGCACTCTGATCTAAACCCCCCTGAACATCCCATAAAGAGCAAAGTGATCACCAGTAGATCAGGGTTTCCCCAAATGGTGGGTCATGACCCTCATTGGGGCTACAAGACGAGATCTTGAGGTTGAGAGCTCAAGCAGTGGTATTGGTCATAGAGCTCAAACTGATGCTACAGCTATCAGGCCCCTCTAAATCAGATTTTTTTTAATTCTATTGGCATCCATGGCCTAGCAAAGAGATCTGAGATCTATTTGCTGCTGTAAAGTAAAAATACCAGTGCAAAAGTTGATGTTCCTTCCTTTAAGAAAACCTTCAGTTAAAAGTGCCGCCACATTGAACTCCCCTATTCAGAAGCTGAAGCTAACTCCCTCCACACTGAGGAGCTAAATCCATCCACCTCCTAATTTTAAATTTAATGTTGACTTCACTCTTTGTGTACCTTCTCTGCAGCTGTAACACTGTGTTCCTCACTCTGCTCTATTACGCTAATGCACTTTGTATAGCATGATCTGCATTCACCGTAATGCGGTACACATCAAAATAATAAACCAAATCAAAAAAGTCAAAAACTGAACATTAAGGCAGACTTAAACAGAATCTGGTTAGGTAATGGAATCAAACTGAGATGTAGATGTAAATGTGGAATTTACAACACAAACCACATCAGACAAGATCTTACTAAATGGTAGAGTGGACTCTAGGCACCAAATAGCGTATTCTCACTCTTAATTTGTAATCTCCAATCATTGTAGAAACCGAAACGGGTAAACCTCACCCCTACTCAGAAACTAAAACATCCCCGATTCTTTCCTAATCATACAAAGTCCATAGCAACACGATGGTTGGAGGAAGAGCGCCTCATCTTCCGCCTAGGAACCCTCCAACCACAAGGAATGAACTCAGATTTCTCCAGTTTCCTCATTTCCCCTCCCCCCCCACCTTGTCTCAGTCAAATCCCTCGAACTCAGCACCGCCTTCCTAACCTGCAATCTTCTTCCTGACCTCTCCGCCCCCACCCCAGTCTGACCTATCACCCTCACCTTGACCTCTTTCCACCTATCACATTTCCGATGCCCCTCCCCCAAGTCCCTCCTCCCTACCTTTTATCTTAGCCTGCTGGACACACTTTCCTCATTCCTGAAGAAGGGCTCATGCCCGAAACGTCGATTCTCCTGTTCCCTGGATGCTGCCTGACCTGCTGCGCTTTTCCAGCAACACATTTTCAGCTCATACAAAGTCCAAGGCAAGGGATCAGACCAGGAAAATGTTTGGAAGGCATGGGACCAGATGACCTGTGTTTTAGTGAGATAAAGCAAAACTCTGCAACTGCTGGAGATTGGAGTCAATACAGACATTACTGGAGAAACTCAGCTGGTCTGGCAGAATCTGTAGAGAGAGACAGAGTTAATGTTTCAAGTCCAGCATGAATCATCTTCTTTGTGTTTTAGTGACGTGGCCAAGGAATAAATATTGACCAGGCCATCTGAGATAATATCTTGTTTCTACAAAACTGGATAGAGGCAAGGCACAGAATAGATGGAAAGTCGAGAGCGAGGTCCAATCAGATATGGAAGGAATGCTACAGCAGTCTAGGAGGTGGTGAAGACATGGACAGGATAAGGCAAGTGGGAGGCATGGAAAGCTAAATTCTATCTAATGTAAAGCAAAAAAGCTTGACAGGTAAGGCATAGAACATAGAGCACTGATCAGCACGTAGGAACATGATTTGATGCAATCACCGAGACATGGTTGAACGAAGTACAGGACTGGCAACTCAACATTCCAAGGTATAGACAGATGCCGTCAGACAGTGGTGGGAGAGAGAGCGAGAGAGAGAGAAAGCGAGAGAGCGAGATGGGGCATTGTATTATTGACAAAGGAAACCATCCTTGCAGTAATGAGGGAGTATGTCCTGGAAAGGTCTTCAATTGAGGTCATCTGGGTAGTGCTTAAAAATACTAAAAAAAAAGGTGATTACCTTGCTGAGATTATGTTACAGGCCTCCCCATAAGCAGAGGGAGATAGAGGGGCAGATACGTAGGTAAGTGACAGAAAGGTGCGAGATAAACAGGATTATAGTTGTCGGGGACTTCAACTTTCCTAATATTAACCGGAATCACCTCAGTGTGAAACAAGATGAAAATTTTAAAGTACATCCAGAAGAGATTTTTGTGTCAATAAATAGATAGACCTACTAGAGATGGGACAGTGCCAGACCTAATCTTAGGGGACGAAGCCAGTCAAGTGGTGAATTGTCAGTAGGTGAGCATTTTGGAGATAGTAACCATAACTCTAAGTTTCAAAACTATTATGGAAATGGATAAGGATTATGCATAAGTCAAGGGTCTAAACTGGGGAAAGGCAGATTTCAATATCATTAGAGAGGATCTGGTAAACACAGACTGGGAGCAGCTACTTGCTCGTCAGTCTACATTTGAAAAGTGGGACTCTTAAGTAGTGTAGTAAGAATTCAGAGCCAGCGTGTTCCTCCACGAGTGAAGATCAAGGGCAGCAAGTCCAGGGAACCCTGGATGTCAAGGGATAGCAAGAATTTGATAAAGAAAAAGGAGGAAGTATATATCAGGTTCAGCACATTAAAATCAGGGAGGATCTGCAGGAGTATAGAGAGTGTCAGAGGTTGCTGAAAAAGCAAATGAAGAGGGCAAAAGGGCCTATGAAATATTGTCGGCAGATGGGATCACGAAAAATACCAACGCTTTTTATAAGTAAATTAACAGCAAGGAAAGAGTGGGGCCTATTAGAGACCAAAGGGGTAATCCATATGTGGGCCCAATGAATATTGCCCGTCTGTAATCACTGAGCAGGTGGTCACTGTATCTGGGTATATCAGCTGGGGTGGTGAGGTTTTAGGAGGAGGAGATGTTTTAGCAGGCATACATCTGCATTAAGTTTCCACAACAGCAACAGGGCAATGTTTTAACGATGTTGGTCAAAGGGACACTCTCGCGAGGACATGTGGTGACAACTCAAAGGAAAGCAAAATGCTACAGATGCTGGAAATCTGAAAGCGCTGGAGAAACGCAGCAGATCTGGCAGCATCTGTGCAGAGAGAGTTAACATTTCAATTCTGATGTGAACCTTCTTCAGGGTTAACCTTGTTCCTCACTCCATTGATACTGCCAGGTCTGCTGAGTTTCTTCAGCACTTTTAGATATCCAGCATCTGCAGCATTTTCTTTTCTTTGAGTTGTCACCATGCCCTTTGACCACTATCATTAAACATTACCCTTTTGTGGAGAGCTTGCAGTGTACAAAATGGCTGCCAGATTTCCAACATTACCACATCATGTGTCGAGCGTATACATAAAGAACTTTGGGATGTAATGAGATTGTGAAGTGTGGAATAAATACAAGATTTTGTTTACTTCAGTGCACCACGATACTGATGCCTTTGACAGTGGTATTCCACATTCAGACCAGACATTATCAGAAAGGCACAGAGGCAGGAGCCACTGAATACCTCCAATTATGTCACTGCTCGGACTGTGCTGAAATCAGTGGCCTAGCAATAAGCAGCCAGAAGGTGAGCCTCATACACAGAGCTGACTGATGAGCTGCTTCCTTTATCTTACACCAGGTGCTACCCAAAGTTAGGTGGGCTGACAGTAGTGATTCCAGTCAAGATTAGAGTGGTGCTGGAAAAGCACAGCAGGTCAGGCAGCATCTGAGGAGCAGGAAAAAAAAAATCGACATTTCGAGCAAAAGCCCTTCATGAGGAAACATCCTGATGGGGATTAAAAAAAACCAATCCACGATAAAACAATAAAGAGCTGCAGATGCTCGAGATGTGAACCAAACAAAAAACAGAAATTCAGCAGGTCTGGCAGCATCTCTGGAGAGGAAAAAAAAAGACAATGAACTTGAAACATTAACCTTGTTTTTTTCTCTCCACACATCCAGCCAAAACTGAGTTTCTCCAGTACTTTGTTTTTGGAAAATAAGCAAAATGGGTTCATCTGAAACCTCAGCTTCTCGGACACAGCAGGCGAAAACAGGCAGCCTGAAGAAATGGGCTGCATCGCCTTCAGACTTAATACCAGCTTAAGTGAAAGAAATCAAAAGCCCATCACCACTGATCAATCATGGTTTTAAAAACAACACATTTTACTTAAAACAGTGCTTGGAAACCCATCAAAACTCCATTATGAAAATCAACACAGCAACATTTCGCAACGGCGTCAGGAAGAAGATTAAATCAGGAAATGCACATCATCACTAAAAGCCACATAACTCAATCCATGCCAGATCATTTGCATTCAACAGAATGCACCAAGGTTTCTACAGCATAATCATCCCACCGCAGGCTTGGTTTTTTTTTTGCATTAGTATTTCATGCTGTACAGCAACATTAGACAAGACTTCACAATCAGGCGTACTGCTCCGTATAGTGGTATAGCCTTCTGCAGTCACACGCAAAAGCAAAGGGGATCTAGGGAAGGGGCTGGTGGCTCCTCACTGCTGCCCACAGGATTATATTGTATGTCAGGGCAATCTACCAGAATTGAGCACAGAATGTGGAGACTGGACAATCCCTTACCAAGAATTGTGTATAAACCTTCTCACATATATCATGAGACCCAGTGAAGCATAAATTTATGTACATTAATCAAACATCAATACTTCATTTTGTTCTCCAAAAATACCAAATTAATCTACACGTCTGCAAGTCCTGGATGTAAACACAGCAGACCATGGAAGGGAACTGAGGTTTGTTTACATTTTCCAACACGGGATGCAATGACTACTATCCATTCTGAGTTCCAGTGTGAGGAGCACTGAACAAGTGCAGGTCTTAGCAATCTTTCAGTCTTCAATTAAATCAGTTAATGATTATATACTGAATCCACATCTCTCTGATGCTACACCACAGCTAGTGTTTCCAACCCAGGCTCTGCTAATGGAACTCTTAACATAGACAACGCTTCCCACGCCTGTGGCAACATAACGACTGGCCATCAGCTGGGAGCTAAACGAACCCGACCAGGGACACCAGTGCAAGAATCTCATTTCACGTAACTGAGGCACCTCAACAGATGCTTATACAACACTGAATGGGGTGAATTCTTAGGAGTAATTTCACAAACGCATAGCTTCCCGAAATCCAGGCAAAATAACACAAACATTACTTCTTCACTAGTGCAGGCACCATTACTAATCCTCACCAAATTGAGTGGTGAGCACTATTTAGCTGAGATGAAGTGGGGCGACAGGAGGCTCTTGTGAAGAAAAGGCGGTGGATCAGACTCATCAGGCCAAATAGCTTGTAATCTTGTGTATAAATATCTCCTTTCCAAAAGCTCCCACCATATTCTCCAACAACATGAAACTCTCTGATCGATTCTGCTTTAACTTGCTTTCACTTGTGCACTATGCCCTCTGTCCATTCTCTCTTCCTCTGTCCAATGATACTTGTGCTTCTGATTATTTTCCTTCTGGAAGGCATAGATATCCCGATGGGATACAATCAGATTGGTTTTGGCCATCCTTCATCAACCTGCCACCGACCTATTCTTTATCCATGACCCCTGATCCCAGCCAAGGCACCACACACTCTAACCCACAGGGGCTGCTGTGTGGCCAACAGAAACAGGACCACCAGTTGATTTTTCCACTCCACACTCAAGGGCTTATTGACATTAATTTCAATGTCCACTTGGCCACCCCAGTAGAGACTCGGGACAGAATGCGAGGAGACCTTCGAAGTCATCACAATCACTGACACACATTCACTGAACAAACAAGGCATACATGTGATGAAGATTAGTGGCAAACCAATTTAAAATACAGCAGAGGACAGCTAAAAAAGCAGCAGTAAGGGGAGAAGATGAAATAGGCTAGGTAGGTAACAATACAAAAGACGACTGCAAGAGTTTTTGAATAGATAAAAATGTATCAGAGGCAAAAGTGGATGGTGAAACCACTGGAACAGGATGCTGGAGAAGTAGTATTGGGGAACAAATAAATGTCAGAGGAACTGAATAGGTATTTTGCATCAATTTTCACAGTGGAAGACACTGGCAGCATTCTAGAACTTCAAGGGAGTCGGGTGCAGGGGTGAGTGTAGTGGCCATCACTAAGGAGGAGGTGAAGAAGTCTGGAGGTGGGTAAATCACCCAGACCAAATGGACTACACACCAGGATTTTGAAGGAGATTGTGGAGGTGACTGTGCAGCATTGGTGGTGGTCTTTCAGGAATCACTGGAGTCAGGGAGGTTCATAGCGGACTGAAAAATTACTAATGTAACACCTCTTTTTCAGAAGGGAGAGTGGCAGAAAACAGGAAATTATAGGCCTTTGTCTGACCCTGGTAAGATGTTGGAGTCCATCATCAAGGAGGAGATTGCAGAGTACTTGGAAGTGCATGGTAAAACAAGACTGAATCTGCACAGCATTGTCAAGGAGAGGTCATGCCTGAGAAATCTGTTAGAATTCTTTGAGGAGATAATGAATAAAGAATAGCCAGTGTACATGATCCATATGAATTTCCAAAAGGCCTGTGACCAAGTATCATATAGGAAGCTGCTAAATAAGATAAGAGCCGTGGTGCTATGGGCAAGGTACTGGCATGGATGGAGGATTGGCTGACTGGCAGAACGCAGGGAGTAGGGTAAAGGGGTCTTTTTCAGAATAGCAGCTGATGACTCGTGGAGCTCTGCAAGGAATCTGTGCTGGATTCACAATTATACATTAATGATCTCGACAAAGGAACTGAGGGCACTGTTACTAAGATTGCAGATGACACAAAAATAGGTGGAGAGACAGGTAGTGTTTAGGAGATGGGGAGGCTGCAGAAGGACTTGGACAAGTTAGGAGATGGAAACAAATGGAATACAATGTGGGTAAGTGAGAGGTTATGCACTCTGCTATGAAGAAGAGGAGTAGACTATTTTTTAAATGGGGAAAGGCATCAGAAATCCTAGTTCAGGATTTTCTTAAAGTTACCATGCAGGTTCAATTGGCAGTTAGAAAGGCAAATGCAATGTTACTATTCATTTCAACAACAGGGATGTACTGCGAAGGATGATGAAGGCTCTGGTCAGACCACATTTGTAATATTGAGAACAGTTTTGGGCCCTGTATCAAAGGAAGGATGAGGAGGCAGCCTTAGAGGGCTCCAGAGGAGGTTTACAAGAATGTTCCCTGAGGATAAAGTATTTACCACATAAGGGGCAGTCAAAAACTCTGGGCCTGGAGTTTAGAAGGATATTTGGGAATCTCACCGAAACGTACCAGAAGACTGACGGGCCTTGATAGAACGGAATTGGAGAAGATGTTTCCACTAGTAGGATACCCAAGAACCTGAGGGAACAATCTCAGATTGAAGGGATGATGCTTTTGAACTAAGAGGAGGAATTTCTTCAGCCAGAAGGTCAACTGTCATTGCCACAAAACGCTGTGGAGGCTAGTTACTGCGTGTATTTAAGACAGAGATGGATAGCTTCTTGATTAGTGAAGGAATCAAGGATTACAGGAAGAAGTGAGGAGAATGGGGTTGCAAAACCTATCAGCCACGATTGAGTGGCACAGCAAACCCGATGGGCTGAATGGCCTATTCTGCTCCTACATCTTATGAATCTGATGGCATTCTGGGCATGGTTGACGAGTTCATTGCTCTAACCAGTCTCAATAATGAGGCATCACTGATTTTAAAATTATTGACAACAGAAATGGGAGGGGGATAATGATGTTTACGCTGTGAGCGATGATCTGTACTGCCTGAGCAAGGTGGTGAAAACACACTCAATGCAAGCTTTCACACGAGAGCTAAAAACATACTTGAAGGGAAAACATTTGCAGTGCCATGAGGAAAGCAGCAGAGGAGTTGCGATTAATTGGACAGCTGTTTCAAAGAACCAGCAGAGGCGGAATGGGAAGAATGATACACGTGTGTGTGGTTTGATTTGACAAGAGGGAGTACTATCTGGCTAAAAGGAGTTCAGTCCTGCAGCATAGCTTTTGCTGAACCAAGGACGGTTGAATAATAATAAAAAACAAAACACGCCCGTAACACTGGTGCTCAGGAAATGCTAAAAGAAATAAAGCAGCTCTAATCGGATCTGAAAAAATAACAAGTGAAGATTATCTAAGAGATTTTGATCAATTGGGTCAATGGACAGGGGAGTGGCAGGTGCAGCTTAAGTTTGGATAAATTGCATTTTGATAAAACAAACAAGGGCAGGATTTATACAATTAATGGTAGGGCCCTGGGTAACACTGTAGAACAGAGAAGCCCAGGGGTTCAGGTGCATAATTCTTTGAAATTTGCATCACAGGTAGGTGGTGGTTAAGGCCGCAATTAGCTTGCTTGCAGGTTGTATGGGACATTAGTGAGGCTCCTTCTGCAGTGCTGTGTGCAGTTCTGGTTGCCCTGTTACAGGAAGGATATTATTAAACTAGAGAGGGTTTAGAAAAGATTTACAAGGATATTGCCAGGAATGGAGGGTTTGAGTGATAACGAGAGGCTGGGACTTTTTTCATTGGAGCATATGAGTTTGAGGGGTGGCCTTATTGTTGAGGTTATAAAGTCATGAGGGGCATTAGATAAGGTGAAGGGTAAGGGTCTTTTCCTTAGGGTACGGCGAGTTCAAAACTAGGGGGCTTATTTTTAAGGCAAGAGGAGAAAGATTTAAAAAGGACATGAGGGGCAACTTTATTTCACAGAGTGCAGTTTCTGTGTGGAATGAACTGTCAGAGGAAGTGGTGGATGCAAGTACAGTTTCTTTTTTTAAAAAAAAGACATTTGGAGAAGTTCATGAATAAGAAAGGTTTGGAGGGATATGGGCCGTAAACGGGAAGGCGGGATAGTTTAGTTTGGGATTATGGTCTGCACAGACTGGTTGTGACCCAAGGGTCTGTTTCCATGCTGTCTGATGCTATAAAATTGGTTATCAACATTTTTGGTATTTTAAAAAGGTGCTAATGGTCTGTTGTAAGTTGGCAGCATTTTCAAGAGGATTCATTTTAAGAATTCAAAGAAACACACAGTCACAGAACGAGGGTGTTAACTGGGGAATACAACTTGTGGATGTGCGGAATTATCGATAACACCACCTCAAGTCAGGTATTTGTGAAACAGCCAACACAACAGAATCTTTTCACATCCTCAAACTACAACTTCAAGACGATTAATTACTCATACGACTCAGCAGCTGAGGTTTGCTAAGGAGGGCAATATAAGACAATTTACACCGACTATTAGCAAAGTGATTTATCATAATAAAAGCTCAAGATTGCAAATCAGACCGTTATATTTCATGTGCTCCAGTTACATCCTGGTTATTGAAATATCATTTGGAGAGCTTATAAAGCTTTATAACTGGAAAATAAAGACAACGGCGTAAGATGTTACCCGATTCAAGTCACAGGCAAATAATTTCAAACGTGTTTGTCGTGAGGTTCTACAGAGTCAAGCATTGCATTTTGCAACAATTTTCACCTGCACACATGCTTGTGGGTTCTAACCCTATTCTAAAGACTTGAGTATCAAATGCTGCTTTCTGTGGTACATTGGTAGTGTCTCTAGCTGAGCTAGGAGGCCTGGGTTCAAGTCCCACCTGCTCCACAGGGGTGTAATAATATCCCTGACCAGGTTGTTGAGAAAGTATCCAAATCTAGTTTAACAATCCAATAAAATACCGAGTGAGTATTGCACCAGCGTGTCGTCTCCTGGTTGAGTTGCCCTCATGTGGATGGAAGTAATCTCACGATCATTTAATAGAAGAGCAGGAGAGGTTTTGCAGGTGATACCTCTGAGTTTGCTGTCACCAACAGAGATCATGTTTGGAAGGCAAGATGGGGCATATCTGCAAAGCCATCTCCTGTGCAAGTTCCCAAAAATGGGACAAACCTCAAAAATGAAGGGAGAATGAACATGGTTCACAGCCAGCATGTAGCTGTGGAATTGCCTAATTTGCGTTTAGGACAGAAAGTCAAAGTTATATGTCTATCTAAAGAATCTGGTTACCTGCAGAGATTATCAAAGTGTGCAATGCTTCCAGATCTTACAAAGTTACAATACATAATAGAGAACAAGCAGAAGCCAATTCAGGAAACTGTTCAGCACTCCAACTGTGCAAACACAAATAGAAATGCTTGAATCATGAAGGTAAGAAAGATCACTATTAAAACGTTAACAGCAGGAATGCAACACACCTACTAATTGAAAACACCCAAGTTTAAAGACTAGATTAGAAGCTTATACCGTATATGATCTGAAAGGATTATCAAACGATCTATAAAACCAGAGTGTGGACAGTATTGGGGAAGACATTTTGAAAATGAGTAATAGAGAGAAGTTGTACAGGCTGGGGCTGTTTTTCCTGGAGCGTCGGATGCGGAGGGTGACCTTATAGAGGTTTAAAAATTCAAGAGGGGCATAGATAGGATAAATAGACAAAGTCTTTTCCGTGGAGTGGGGGATTCCAGAACTAGGGGACATAGGTTTCGGGTGAGAGGGGAAAAGATATAAAAGAGACCTAAGGGGCAACTTTTTCACGCAGAGAGTGGTGCGTGTATGGAATGAGCTGCCAGAGGAAGTGGCGGAAGCTAGTACAATTACAGCAGTTAAAAAGCATCTGGAATGGTATATGAATAGAAAGGGTTTGGAGGGATATGGGCCGGGTGCTGGCAAATGGGACTAGATTGGGTTGGGATATCTGGTCGGCATTGTCGAGTTGGACCGAAGAGTCTGTTTCTATGCTGTACATCTCTATGACTCTATGACCCAGCCAATGTTTATTTCTTAACAAACATCACAGATTATCCAATTGTATATATCATTGCAGGTAGTAGAAGTTTATTCTGATCAACTTGATGAGCCATTTTCCAAACAAAAACACTTTCAAAACAAAGTACTTCTTTCTCTTCTGAACGTCCTGAAGCATAGGATCCCTACAGTATGGAAGCAGGCCATTCGGCCCATGGAACCAACACACCAACATTCCAAACAGCATACCACCCAGAGCCAGCCCCTACACTACCTTGGCAACCCTGCAATTTCCATGTCTGACCTATATAATCTGCACATCTGGGCAGAAACTGAAGCACCCAGAGGAAACCCATGAAGACCCAGTCGTCCGAGGGAGGACTTGGACCCGGGTCCCTGGTGCTGTGGGGCAGCAGTGCTAACCACTGGGAAGGCATGTAAAACTCAAAAGAAATACAATATAGTGGCAGTGTGTCATTCAGGAAATCAATGCTACTGTGACAACATACTTGTACTCCTATGTTTATAGTCCACAGTGATGCTAATGATGGCAGACACTAACTCTCCATCCATTACATGGCTGACCAAGAGTCGCTCTTGTTCTCACTGATTGATAATGAGCCTGTTAGAAGCATTTACGAGTTAACACACAACCTAAGCTGGTGATAGGGAAGCACTCTCCTTGGTCTTCAGATTGATTATCCTTCCTTTCTCCCCCCCCCCCCCCACCCCTTTTTTTTTAAGATTAGATTAGATTACAGTGTGGAAACAGGCCCTTCGGCCCAACAAGTCCACACCGACCTGCCGAAGCGTAACCCACCCAATACCCCTACATTTACCCCTTACCTAACACTACGGGCAATTTAGCATGACCAATTCACCTGACCCTGCACATCTTTGGATTGTGGGAGGAAACCGGAGCACCTGGAGGAAACCCACGCAGACACGGGGAGAACGTGCAAACTCCACACAGTCAGTCGCCTGAGGCGGGAATTGAACCCGGGTCTCTGGCGCTGTGAGGCAGCAGTGCTAACCACTGTGCCACCGTGCCCTTTCTTGGCTTGTTGGGACAATGTTGTCTTTGTTCTCAACAGAGTGGACCCATTTCCTCATTTTCATTCCTGTCATTTACACCTATTTTAAATCTCTATTTCTCTTTTATTATCATTAGCATTCCCTTTGCCTTTTGCTCAAAGCACCCTCACCTTTCTTCCACTTGGTCCTCCTCCCCCTCTGTCAACAGTTTCAGTCCCTTTCAGTCCTGAAGAAATCATATTGGACTGGAATCATTAACTCTGTTTCTCTGTCCAAAGATGCTCTGGAGGTTCTCCAGCACTTTCTGATCTTAATTTTGCATCAATTCCTGGCACTGAGCTCAAACACTGACCTCAGAAGCAGGGATGCATAACCAGACCTTCTCTTGTAAATAAATTTACAAATGAATACCGTGCATTACTTTTAACAAGAAATCTCTGTGAGAGTGGGAGAGGAATATGGGGGCTGGATTGGTAGGGAAGGGGTGGGATAAGCTAGTTCAACAGTAAATGCAGCAGAGTGTCTCAGACAGAAAGCTCGAGAGTCAACCACAGAGGTGAAGAGAGGAATTACACGTAAAACAAACTGCAGCCCTAAAAGGGCAAGGGAGAACGTATGGAAAGAAGTTAAACAAGCAAATGTCACGCAGCACAAGAGGCTGTCCTGACAGGGGAATGCTGGGATTATTTGTGTTTGGCCTTTATCATTATCTCGGAAAGAGCTGGAGATTAAACGACAATGTTTATATTTCCACATGGTCATAATTTACTTCAACACATTTCAGTTGAATTACAATTAGTCTGTCGGGCAGTGAGACATTTTTCAGGGCTTTCAGGATGTAAGCTATTAGGGTGTGAAATAGAAAGCCAATTTTATTTCTTCTTGGACATGAAGGCACAAATAGGATTCCAAAAGGTTTGCTGAGAAAGCAGTAGAATTGCACAATGTACATGTTTCTGTATTCTGCTTTGTGCACACAGCAGCACAGTTTTATTTACTGCAACCACTCAGGAGATACAAGACAAAAACAAGCCATTCAGTCCATCAATCCATGCTGTTATGTTCTAGCCTATCCTTTATTATTTAACCATCAGCATGACTATTCTCTTCTCCCTCATATCCTTAACGAGCCTCCTTTTAAATATGATCAACACAATTCTTCTCAACCATTTCCTGTAGCAAGTTTCACGTGCTCTCCACTCACTGTAAAAATAAGGCCCTCCTAAACTCTGCATTTTTTCACAGTTACCTTACATTGTAGAAAATCAGGAGATGTCAATCAGTTACTTAGGTGAGGGGACCAAGTTTAATCAATCCAGGCTTGTTGCCAACACAAAGCTCAGTGAAAATATGGGCTACGAGGAGGAAGTGAAACGACTGCAAATAGACCATGACAAGTTGAGTGACTGGACAAGGTGGAAGATGAAGTATCAGGTGTTGAAATATTAAATTACCCAGTTTGGTTAGCGGACTAAATTTTAAAAGGTGAGAGACTAGAGAATGTTGGTACTCAAATATGGATGCTCTTCTACACAAATCACAAAAATTTAATATACTACAAAATTGATATACAATCAGGAAACAGTAAAGAAAATGGTGTGCATCCCTTAAGGAGGTTGGATTATATGAAAAAAAAGGAAGTCGTCTAGTCATTAAATAGGGATTTAATCACCGTACCCAAGGAAAATTGCATTTTCTTTACAGAAAGGGTGCAACAAAAGTTTATCAGATTAAGCCCTGGGGTTAGAGGGCTGTCATTTGAGAAGAGTTTGAGGAAAAGGGGCCTACAATCATCAATTAAAAAGAGAACTCATCGAGAACTATAAATCTTTTATAAGGTTTGACAGGGAAGGCACTGAGAGGCTCTTTCTCGTGGTTGGGAACACTAGGGTGAGGGACGGCCTTTTAGCACCAACGTGATAAGAAATATCTCCACTCAGAGGGCTGCCAATCTTTGGAATTCTCGACTCCGTTGGGCTGCAGATGTTCATTTGTTGGGTATAATTAATGCAGAGATTGACAGAATTTTGAACACTAAGGGAATTCAAGGAATTTGACGAGAAGGCAGAAGAGTCATGTTTATGTAGAAATTCAGCAGGTTCAACCTTATTCCAGCTCCCCTTTCCTAGATTCTAATATTTAAACTACATCACAAACAGTATTTTAACAATGGGTTAATATTAACATATGCACATCTTCTCCAGGTTGCTGTTTGAAACAATGACCACAGAGGGGAAAGTGAGGACTGCAGATGCTGGAGATCAGAGCTGAAAATGTGTTGCTGGAAAAGCGCAGCAGGTCAGGCAGCATCCAAGGAACAGGAGAATCGACGTTTCGGGCATGAGCCCTTCTTCTTTCCTGAAGAAGGGCTCATGCCCGAAACGTCGATTCTCCTGTTCCTTGGATGCTGCCTGACCTGCTGCGCTTTTCCAGCAACACATTTTCAGCTCAGAAACAATGACCACAACCAATTCACACTGACGTTCATTGCTAACCACAGGAGACCAACAAACCAAGCACCCATCACCTCTCAATACAGGATACTGGAGAGTGTTTGATCATTGAGCAGGCCCAAACTTTGCACTTGCATGTGCAATTTAGCAAAACTGTAGGTGCAGCAATGAAAAGAAACACAATACAGATAAGAGCTAAAAAGAACGAGCACGTTTTACTGGGAAGATCAAATGCTGCCAACAACAATAGGCAATATTGTGAAGTTGCGTCTTATGCAACATTATGATAATTAGAACGTTGCACAGTTGGTGCAAGGGTGTGGATATTCTACAATGTTGTCACCCACTCCCGAAAAAAGTGGCCATCTCCCCCGTTGTCCTCATATTTATATGTCAACCATTATTGCCAACAAATTCAATACCATCTTGTGTGCGCAAACTGGTTGTGACATTTCCCAAATTGGATTACACTTACAAATGAATCGTCAATGGCTGAGGTATTGTTGGATGTCTAGAAGATGTGAAAGGTGCTACATGAATGCAGAATGTAAATGCCATTCTGTGTGATGATAACAAAAGTAAGCTTTCCTTCCTTATCCTTTTCAACCAGTCATACATCTGGCTTGGGACTGCTCTATCATGATGCTATACACTTCTATTTAATCATAACCAGAGAATTACAGGGAATGACTTCTCTCCTAGCTCTTGCCCCCCTACCTCTGCTGCCCACCCTCCACCAAGCATCGATCCTCAGCCACTGCAGTTTCTCATATGCATGCCATCCTTTGATAGCAGGAGCCAGAATCAGTTTTCACATTTACACTGATGACATCCTGTTTGACCTCACTAATCTTGTCTCCTCTACTGTGACTCTACTGTCAGGCTGTTTCTCAGACATAAAACGATTAGAATTTTATTGCAATTTTATTTTGTGATGCCTGAAGACACTTTTTTTTTGCCCACTCCAAACTTCATTCCTTAACTCAGTCTCTCTCCCAGGTAACAGTCTGAGACTAACCATGGGGGTCACATTTAAATCAGAGGTGAGCTTCTGACCACATATTCGTACCACCGCTAAGACCACTTAGATTCACCTCCATAACATCACCTGTTTTAGCCCTATTTCAGCTCAAAGAGTCATATAATACGAAAACAGGCCCTTCGATCCCACCAGTCCATGCCGACCACAATCCCAAACTAAACTAGTCCCACCCGCCTGCTCCTGGCCCATTTCCCTTGAAACATTTCTTATTCATGTATTTATCCAAATATTTTTAAAATGTTTCACCTGCACCCGCATTCCACCTCTTCCTCTGGACACACAAATCACACTGAAAAAGAAGTTGCCTTCAAGTCTTTTTTAAGATCTTTCTCCATCCACCTTAAAAATATGTCCCCTAGTTTTGAACTCCCCCACCTCGAGGTAAAAGACCATTGCTATTCACCTTATCTCTGCCCCTCATGATTTTATAAACCTCCATAAAGATGGCCCCTCAACCTCCTATGCACCAGTGAAAAAAGGTCCCAGCCTATCTAGCCTCTCCTTATAACTCAAACCCTCCAATCCAGACAACATCATGGTAAATCTTTTCCGAACCCTCTCCAGCTCACTAATATCCTTCCTATAAAATCTGCTATTGAATCTCAGTCATATAGTCATACAAATTGGAAATAAACCCTTTGGTCCAACCCCTGCCTTTATCTGCTACGGACTCATCTATTCAATGTAGTCGGAGCTGGCCTTCCACATTTTAACTGGAACTTTAGCAAATGCAAAATTCT
The DNA here is from genome assembly GCF_037043375.1 of Chiloscyllium plagiosum. Lineage (NCBI taxonomy): Eukaryota > Metazoa > Chordata > Chondrichthyes > Orectolobiformes > Hemiscylliidae > Chiloscyllium > Chiloscyllium plagiosum. The sequence continues at coordinate 45,382,955 of NW_028270159.1, forward strand.
GCTGCTTTTATGTTAACTCACGCCATTTGGCTCTGTTACACTATATTCCTTCTGCTCACTAACTTACAACAGCTGATAGTCAAGTCACATCTGGATTTTAAATGTTTCACCTTTGGAGGATTTTGAAAACAAGGTCTCAACCTTCTACATCTCCAATCTCCTCCAGCCCCACAGTCCACCCAGATACCTGCACTCCTCAAATTCTGGCCACTTGCACATCCCCAGTTTTAAGCATGGTGGCCGCAAACCAATCCAGGCAGATGGTGGTTATGGGGATCATTGACTGCCTACCCCTCTTTTGGGGTTGTATCCATGGCCAGGTGTCCTTGGAAAGCGGGCATACAACATCCACTGGTTTGCTCAAGCCATTCCATGGCGGCATGGTGGCACAGTGGTTAGCACTGCTGCCTCACAGCGCCAGAGACCAGGGTTCAATTCCTGCCTCAGGTGACTGACTGTGTGGAGTTTGCACATTCCCCCCCGTGTCTGCGTGGGTTTCCTCCGGGTGCTCCGGTTTCCTCCCACAGTCCAAAAACGTGCAGGTTAGGTGAATTGGCCATGCTAAATTGCCTGTAGTGTTAGGTGAAGGGGTAAATGTAAGGGAATGGGTCTGGGTGGGTTGCGCTTCAGCGGGTCGGTGTGGACTTGTTGGGCTGAAGGGCCTGTTTCCACACTGTAAGTAATCTAATCAATGGGCACAGGCACAGCAGGGGCTGGAGTGCCTGCTTAATCTTTAAAATGATATACTAATTTCAGTTTTGTTTAAATCAATTTTAATGTTTGATTGCTGTAACAGTGCCCCTTGAAAAAAAAACATCTAATCTGGTATAATTTGGTTAATTTGTTTTAATTGATTAAGTAAATTTAAAAGAGCTTCCCCATTTTTAAATTGGCCTATCTCTGTTTGCCATGCTCCATTTGCTAAAGCCCCAAGTTTTAGAATGTCTTTCCTGCAACTTTCTACCTGACTTCCATCCTCTTTGTTTTCAGTCATCTGACCAATTACAACATTTAGAAAATATTTGGACAGGTACATGAATAGGATGAGTTTAGAGGGGTATAGAGTCATAGAGATGTACAGCATGGATACAGACCCTTTGGTCCAACCTGTCCATGCTGACCAGATATCCCAACCCAATCTAGTCCCACCTGCCAGCACCCGGCCCATATCCCTCCAAACCCTTCCTATTCATATACCCATCCAAATGCCTCTTAAATGTTGCAATTGTACCAGCCTCCACCACTTCCTCTGGCAGCTTATTCCATACACATACCGTCCTCTGTGTGAAGAAGTTTCCCCTGAGGTCTCTTTTATATCTTTGCCCTCTCACCCTAAACCTATGCCCTCTAGTTCTGGTCTCCCCCACCCCAGGGAAAAGACTTTGTCTATTTATCCTATCCATGCCCCTCAATTTTGTAAACCTCTATAAGGTCACCCCTCAGCCTCCAACGCTCCAGGGAAAACAGCCCCAGCCTGTTCAGCCTCTCCCTATCGCTCAAATCCTCCAACCCTGGCAACATCCTTGTAAATCTTTTCTGAACCATTTCAAGTTTCACAACAACTTTCTGATAGGAAGGAGAGCAGAATTGCACACAATATTCCAACACCAAAGGGTCTGTATCCATGCTGTACATCTCTAGGATTCTATATCCCTCTCTTTAAACTCCCATGTCTGAGAAGAAGCACATATCACTCTACTAAAGGCCATTATTGCTCCTTCACAATCTACTGACCCAGAAAATAACACCGTCTTATCCCTCTAAAACACACTGCCCCAGGTTAGATTAACAATAATGGCTTATATTTTAAGTTTAATCAAGAGATATCTCAGAAAACATATGTTCAAGAAAGAACCTATCTACTCACTACTGCAGAGTTTCTGTCAGCCACTTAAAATAATTAACTTATCTGATTCTGTGCTGTGAACTTTGCCCAACAGTTCCTCCAAGATTAGTTGTGAATTTCACTATTTGTTAATTTTCCCAGATGCACTCCGATGTCCAGCAATACATGAATTCAAACAGCAAAGGCAGTAACAGTGCAGGTACCCTGTGGTGTCAGGTTCTCTCTCTCTCTCTCTCTCTCCTGCACAGTCCTCACCACGCGCTTCCTTTGTCTGCTCTTCTCCCTTTTGAATCTGCTGTTGTTTTGACTTTTTTTTTCCCCAAAGTTCCAAGACAATGCAACAGCATCTAAAACAGTAATTGCTGCTCCTGTCGAGGAAATCACCTCAGTAACCTAAAATACCTCGAAAAAAAGGAGCAGCTGTTACAGCCAGGAATCTTTCCCATCCTCCATCTTGGATTACCCAGAATCATATGGGTCAAATGCTGGCAAATAGGCCTAGTTCAGGAAATCTAGTTGGGATGGACAAGTTGGGCCAAGGGGTCTGTTTTTTTCTTCACTGTATGACTCTGTGACCTAGTTTTTTTCACTTGTAGCTCACTGTCACTCTGTGCCTTCTGACACTTATTTATAATCGCACCTTTAATGTTATGCACTGTCTCAATGAACTTCATACAAGTTTTTTAAAGTTTTTTTTAATAAAGAGTCATAGAGATGTACAGGATGGAAACAGACCCTTCAGTCCAACCTGTCCATGCCAATTAGATATCCTAAATTAATCTAGTCCCTTTTGCCAGTATTTGGCCCATATCCCTCCAAACCCTTCCTATTCATATACCCATCCAGATGTCTTTTAAATGTAATTGTACCAGCCTCCACCACTTCATCTGACAGCTCATTCCATACACGTACTGTTCTGTGTGAAAACGTTGCCCCTAGGGCCCCTTTTAAATCTTTGCCCTCTCACCTTAAACCCATGCTTTCCAGTTTTAGACTCCTCCACCATGGGGGAAGAGAGCTTGGCTATTCACCCTACTTATGCCCCTCATGATTTTACCAATCTTTATAAGGTCACCCCCTCAGCCTCTGATACTCCAGTGAAAATAGCTCCAGTCTATTCAGCCTCTCCCAAGAGGTCAAACCCTCCAACCCTGGCAGCATCTTTGTAAATCTTTTCTGAACCCTTTCAAGTTTCACAACATCCTCCTTATAGCAGGGAGACGAGAACCGAACGCAGTATTTCAAAAAAGTGTACAGCTGTAATATGACCTTCCAATTCCTATACAATACACTGACCAACAAAGCACACCAAACACTTTATTCACTACCCTGTCTACCTGCGACTCCACTTTCATGTTTCTGTGCATCTGCACCGTTAGGCCTCTTATTTTTAGGGCTTTCTTTCCCTAACTGTCATGCGCGTGCTCATACACCCAACTATAGACAAGAATATATAGCCTATTCACCTTTCCTTTGCTATATTGGAAGTATTTATAAAAACAGCCATCAGATCTTTTGTATCAACAAACAACACCTCAACTTTCCATCTCATGCAAAGCAGGAAACTTCCCATACACTCTTAATGTTGTGCACAAATGCCTAGAGTTGGATTTGTACACAAACCTTCAGACCCAAAAGCAAGTGTATTACCCACTGGGTCACAGCTGACACTACAATGAATTCAACTGATATAGCTGTTGGGAAAGGCTGTAAGGTAACTCAAAATAGTCTCTCAGTTTCAATATTGTTTGAAGGCATGATTAAATCAACTGAAAAATTACACAGTTTTTTTAAAGAAAGTTTTACTGTTGGGTCTCTCAAATCATAAATTCTGCTCCAATTTAAAATTTTAAACATTCTTCACAAAAACAGGGTTTTTTTTTAGAAACAGCTAACTGCAGGCTACTAAGCAGACATTGTTCCAATGGCCTTTCCAAGAAAGGGCCAGAACTTGCTAAAACTTGATACAAGTCAGTTTTTCCATCTTCCTGTTCCCTCAGTCTTTTTTAATTCTACAGCCGGTATTGGAACATTCAAGGACATCAAACCTGTTACTGATGAAGAGCGATGTACATTCTTATAGCGCCTTTCACAACCCGAGGATGCCCCAAAGTACACAATAATGTACTTTTTCAAATGATCTCATTGATGCCATGTATGAAACTCAGGAGGCAACTTGCGTAAAGCAACCTATCATAAAGCGTCCAGAAAATGCGTTTTAGTGAAGTTGATTGAGAGATAAACGTTGACCAAGGCTCAAGACGGAATCCTCAGTTGAATGACTCATCTATAAGGCAGAACATCTGATAGTGAGCATCACACCAATCTTACTCTGCAATGTCACCCAGAATTACATACTCTGGTCTCTCAAATGAGGTTTGCATTCACAACCTACTGACCAAGATATGAACGTTCCACAGTTGGCATAAGGTGCAAACCATAAAGTGATATAAATCACAACACAATTGCAAAAGGCAAGTTCACCAATAATTTAAACCACACAATTACTGTAACATGCAAATATCACAGCCAATGTTATCCAACAGTGAACAAGTAAACATAAGCGGAGGTCACTGGAAAAGCTCAGCGGGTCTGACAGCATCTGTGAAGAGAAATCAAAGTTAACATTTCAAGTCAGAAGCAAGGAAGGGTCACCAAACCCAAAACATTAATTTTGGTTGTTCTTCTCAGATGCTGCCAGACCTGCTCAGATTTTCCAGCAACTTCAGTTTTCATTTCAGTAAATACACATAATACTTCAAATGGCTATTACATTTTGAGTCCAATGTTGTACCACATATTTTATTGAATGTGCCCAGTCTTATTGATTAATGAATTGGTTCATTAAGATTGCATTGCTGCTCCTTTGTTTAACACATATCAAAGCAATTTGTGCTGCTAATGAAGTTTGAAAAAAATCTTTTCATATCCCTCCTTGTTCCAAGCTAAAACAGATTGTCAAACAGAAACCCAAGTCAGGCTCAGTGACAAACAGCAATTACAATCTCATGTCCTGAAAAAACACAGAAACTGGTCAGATTCCTTTCTCTGTAGAGATGTAACTTGTCAATACTAAGACAACATTTACAAACCATTACTTTCGAGTACAGCTTTAACTCAACTATCAACTGTTACAAAAGGTCTGACAACTGCTTGATACAAAACTAGGAATGGGTTAACGCTGAACTCTGAAAGGACAAATCTCAAAGAGATGGCCATGTCACAGTTACCAGTTGATCACAATTACTAGTCAACTCCAGGTACTGTACTGGTCAGTTCCAGATAGACATGCTCGAAACTATATTCTATTTATAAAGTCTGGCAACTGGAAGCAGTTTTTAAAAATATTTTAAGTTGAGGGCCATGGGCAAATGCATTGCACTGCTCGAGTGTTGATGCTAAAGTGCGTAGTAACAGAAGTGTTTCTCCCTGCAGGCAGGCGCTACCATAATATAACCAGAGCTGGATCTGCGGTCCCCAGGCAAACAGGAAGAAACTTCGGGAGGAAGGCAATACAAACTCCTGGATCGAGGAAGGAACATCTGACAGACTGGAGGGGTGGGGGAGTAATCCTGTCTGAGGGGCTGGAGGGGTGAGGTGGTAATCCTGTCTGGGACACTGGAGGGGTGAGGTGGTAATCCTGTCTGGGACACTGGAGGGGTGGGGGGGTAATCCTGTCTGAGACACTGGAGGGGTGGGGGGGTAATCCTGTCTGAGACACTGGAGGGGTGGGGGAGTAATCCTGTCTGAGAGACTGGGTGGGAGGGTAATCCTGACTGAGCGACTGGTGGGGTGAGGTGGTAATCCTGTCTGGGACACTGGAGGAGTGGGGGGGGTAATCCTGTCTGAGACACTGGACTGGGGGTGGTGGGGTAATCCTGTCTGAGGGGCTGGAGGGGTGAATCCTGTCTGACAGGCTGGATGGGTGGGGGGGGGATAATCCTGTCTAAGGGACTGGAAGAGTGGGGGGGGGGGGGGGAAATAATCCTGTCTGACAGGCTTGACGGGTGGGGGGGGGGGTAATCCTGTCTAAAGGACTGGAAGAGTGGGGGGGGGGGGGGAGTAATCCTGTCTGACAGACTGGAAGGGTGGGGGTTAATCCTGTCTAAGGGACTGGAAGGGTAGGGGGTAATCCTGATTGACAGACTGGAGGGGTGGGGAGTAATGCTGTCTAAGGGACTGGAGGAGTGGGTGGGGGTAATCCTGTCTGAACAGAAACCCTCCCTCCATCAGCAAGCTGAGCTCTTAGAGCACTGACCAGACCGAATCTCCTGGAGGTTTCACTGATTAAAAAGAAGAAAAAAATAAAAATAAAGGGAGAGAGAGATGGGGAGAAGTGACTCACCGGGCTCCGGCGTTTCAGGGTGATGTTCTTCCAGAGTAGGAGATGTAGCTGGTGGAGGAAGCCCATGGCTGCTGTGTCTCTCTGAGTCTCTGTGTTTGTGTCTCTCTGAGTGTGTGTGTATGTGTCTGTGTACCTGAGTGTGTCTCTCTCTGTTTCTGTGTGTCTGAGTGTCTGTCTCTTGTGTCTCTCTCTCTGTATGTCTGTCTCTCTGTATGCCTCTGTGTGTCTGTGTGTGTCTCTCTGTCTGTGTATGTGTTTCTGTCTGTGTCTGTGTGTCTCTCTCTGTCTGTGTGTGTCTCTCTCTGTCTCTGTGTGTGTGTCTGTCTGTGTGTGTGTTTCTGTCTGTCTCTCTCTGTGTGTGTGTGTCTCTCTCTCTCTCTCTCTCTGTCTCTGTGTGTGTGTGTGTCTCTCTCTGTGCGAGTGAGGCTGCGGACAGCGGAAGGTGAGCAGCGCCTCTCCGCTCACTCTCCGCCCGGACTCCGCTCACTGGAGGCGGTGACGGTGCTCCCGCAGCCCCGGGGCTGCAACATCCTCAGCATCTCCCCCCCCACCTCCTGCAGCTTTAAACCTCCCTGTGCACCCCTTCCCCAAAAACAAACAAACAGGGGGGGGACACAAAGACAACCAGCAGAAGGCAGGCGGCTGCAATGGGACCGCCGCGCGTCCCCGCCAGCGCGCTCGCTCCCGTCTCTGTCCCTTACCCCCGTCCCCTCCACCCCGCCGTCACTCACTGGGGGTGCGCGCCCCCGTCACTCGCTGACGGTCCGCGTTCCCACAGCGCGCGCGTGCCCCCGTCATTCCTCGTCCCCGTGGTGCTCGTGCACCCCGGGTCAGGCTCAGCGTCTCTGCGAGTGTCGCTTGTTCCTCATCAGAGTGAATTGTTCCCTCTCTGCATGGCCGGTGTTGTACTTGTGTGTGTGTGTATGTACCTCCCAGTGCACTATCCGTGCTCGTATATAGAGAAAAACCTTCCATTTGTATAGCACCCTTCACAACCCGTTGGACAGAAAATGAAATACTTTTGAAGTGTACAATTTGGAGGTGCCAGTGTTGGACAAAGTTAAAAATTTGATTAGGTTACCTACAGTGTGGAAACAGGCCCTTCAGCCCAACAAATCCACACCAACCCTCCAAAGAGTAACCCACCCCCACTATAGTTACCTCTGACTAATCCACCTAACGCTACGGGCAATTTAGCATGGCCAATTCACCTGGCCTACACATCTTTGGACTGTGGGAGGAAGCCAGAGCAAACCCACACAGACATAGGGAGAATGTGCAAACTCCACACAGACAGTTGCCCAAGGCAGGAATTGAACCCAGATCCTTGGGAGGCAGCAGTGCTAATCACTGAGCCACCGTGCCACTGAAAATTACACAACACCAGGTTATAGTCCACCAGGTTTAATTGGAAGCACTAGCTTTCTGATGACTAGCTCCACAGCCACCTGATAAAGGAGCAGCGCTCCGAAAGCTAGTGCTTCCAAATAAACCTGTCGCACTATAACCTGGTGTTGTGTGATTTTTAATTTTGATTGGTAGTCATTGTTATGATGTAGGAAATACAGCCAGGAATATTGCTCACAGCAAGCTCACAAGAACATGGTTATGATCAATAAACGTGTTCTTTTTGCAATTAAGTGATAATGCCTCTGGTCTTGAGAAATATGGCCCTAAGATGTTGTAATTTCACTGGAGACAGCAAACAAGACTTTAGTTTAATGTCTTACTTGAAACCGATCAGCCTTAATACTAGCTTAGAATGGGAGTTTTGATTTTGGTGCCAAGGTTCTGGAGTGGGACCTGAGCAGAAAATCTTATGACTCAGAGGCAAATGTGCTTCCAAATGAGCTGCAACACATGTGTGTGCGCATAGCCTTAAGTGTAAATGTGTTTATACAAGTGCACATCATTGTATATGTCTCAAGTGTTTCTACAAATGTATATATGTGAGCATACGTATGAATGAGCATGATAGAGAACTAGAGTACCCAATAGCGACCATACCTTCACTCACACCACTGTGAGAGAATTTGCTGTTCACAGAGGTCTGCAGCTAATGAGTACAATCTTCCTAACATTTTCATTTGCAAAGTAGTTCCAAGATTGACATATGAATACATGCATTAATTATTGTGGCAGGATCAAATTTAATTTCAAAAAATAAACTTTGTTCATGACATTTGTAAAAGTACATTACAAAACATTTCAACTTGAAAATTGCAGAAAGTATAATAAATTCAACTCATCTCCATACAGCATGTTCTATCCTTGGACATCAGAACACAATTGTGATGTTCTGAATATTTACATATCCATTCAATATCAACCATATAGTCTGAGGGCAAATCATTTCAGATTGAAAATTACAGAAAGTACAGTCAAATTAAACTTATTTCAAATTTTCCAGAAAAAAACAAATGAAATGCTGAAAATGCACTGCTGATTAGGCAATATCTGTAAAGATATGTCAAGGTTTCGGGGTGGAAATTGTTCTTCAATTTAAAGTTGCAACCTAAAACAACCACATCTTCTCCCTTTCAGCTAAATGAGTAGCTGATTTATTCAGAGGTTTCAAATTTTCTCACTGATCCCTACCACTGGCGATTTTGCTTGTTAGCCCTCTAGAGAGGTTTTGAGGGATGATACCATGGACAGATTTAAACAGAGAGGTGAATATTTTCAATTGAAAGTTTTAAATGTAAAATTTAATTTAAACCAGAGTAGTTGATGTAAATTTTGTGTGGCTGGCTTTTGTTTGAGATATGATACATGCAGCAGAGATTTGGGTAAGTTGAAGTTTACAAAGATTGAGGCTGGATAGTAGACCCGGAGAATATTGGAGTGGGTAAGTCTATAGTTGACGAAAGTATTCATGAGGGTCTTGTTCAAAGATAAACTTGCTTTGTGCGAGGTGAAAGATTTCCTAAGTTCTCCTCTCAATGTTCTTGATTGCATTTTGGCAAGACAAATCAGGTCAGGACTTATACACCTAACGGTTGGTGTCCTGGGGAGTGTTGTCGAGCAAAGAGATATTGGAGTGCAGGGTCATATTTCCTTGAAAGTGGAGTCCCATGTAAACAGGGTAGTGAAGAAGGTGTTTGGTACACTTGCGTTTATTGGTCAGTGCATTGAGTACAGGAGTTAGGAGGTTATGTTGTGGCTGTACAGGACATTGGTTAGGCCACTTTTGGAATATTGTATTCAATTCTGGTCTCCCTGCCATAGGAAAGATGTTGTGAAACTTGAAATGTTGCCAGGGTTGGAGGGTTTGAGTTACAGAGAGAGGCTGAATAGGCTGGGAATGTTTTCCCTGGAATGTTGGAGACTAAGGAACGTCTCTGACTATTGTATTCCCAAGTAAGGGCAGTCCCAATGGGATGTCTGATGTGGAAAAGATTGGGGAGGATGGCGTGATTAAGGACTGAAAACTACAAGATAATGATTCATATGAGGAGTGATTGTGGACCATAGTCAAAATCACACAGGATACAATACTTGATTTTGATCAGAGTTACTTCATAGCGTCAGAGAGTTGTACAGCACAGAAACAGACCCTTCAGTCCAATTTCTCCATGCTAACCAGATATCCTAAATTAATCTAGTCCCATTAGGCCCAAATCCTTCGGAATTCTTCCTATTCATATACCCATCCAGATGCCTTTTAAATGTTGTAATTGTATCAGCCACCACCACTTTCTCTATCAGCTCATTCCATACATGCACCACCCTCTACATGAAAAACTTGCCCCTTAGGTCCCTTTTAAATCTTTCCCCTCTAACCTTAAACTTATGCCTTCTCGTTTTGGACTCCCCTATCCCAGGTAAAAGACTTTGGCTATTCACCCTATCCATGCCCCACATGATTTTATAAATCTCTGTGAGGCCACCCCTTAGCCCTGACATACCAGGGAAAATAACCCCAGCCTATGCAACCTCTCCCAATAGCTTAAACCCTCCAATCCCGGCAACATCCTTGTAAACCTTTTCTGCACCCTTTCAAGTTTAACAACATCTTTTCTACAGCAGCCCTGCATCAAGTTAGAAACCCAATGAAGAAAGAAAGACTGTATGTAACAGAGATTTTCATGGCCATGGGTTATTTCAAAGAACTCTCCACCTAGTGAAGTACTTTCAAAGTGGATTCACTGTTGCAAAGTGGGAAACATGCTGCATTTGCATACAGCAAGATTTCATAAGGAGCAATTAGCTAATGGCCAAATCAATGTGTTTGAGTGATGCTGGCTCAGGGATAAATATTGGCCAGAGCCCCAGGGAGAATGAGCTGGGTGGTATTCAAAACTGTGCAATGGTATAATTTCCAATCGCTTAAGAGGGCCGGAGTTTAACATGGATTTGGGGAAATCGGTCACAAATTTGGAAGGCAACACCACAGTCAAAGAGTTTGAAGGGGTTAAGAAAAAGGTTGGTGGTTGGATTTGCAAGGAGAGATAAATCAAGTGTTTTGAGGAGGGGATGATGACAGCAACTTTGAAATTGAACATTCCATGTTTTATATGAAGATAATCAATATTTTATCGTGTTAAATGTACCCATAGTATTCCTTTTGTGTATCATGATATAAGATATACTCAGTGAGCCTTAATCTTCTTCTCTGATGTAGCCACCCAGAATTCCCACTATGTGGAAGCACACCATTCAGCCCATCAAGTCTGCACCAACCCTCCAAAGAGCACCCCACCACCCTATCCCGGTATTACTCATGGCTAATCCACCTAGCCTGCACATTCCTGAACACTATGGACAATTTAGCATGGCCAATCCACCTAATTTGCACAGCTTTGTACTGTGGGAGGAAACTGGAGCACCTGGAGGGAATGCATACAGACACAGTGTGAGTGTGCAAACTCCACGCAGATAATTCCTTAAAAGTGGAATTAAACCCAGGTTCCTGGTGTTGTGAGGTAGTAGTGCTAACCACTGAGCCACTATTCTGTCAACATATTTGTTTATTTTTATAAATTATTCCTCTCCATTTTCTCCGTTGCTGTTATTTGTGGGAGTGTCATCATGGAAAGCAAGAAATTTAAAAGACATATCTTATATCAAGGTAAATGGTTATTTTGAAATGATCCTTAATTTACATTTGGAGAAGTTGCTTTCGAGATTAAACAGATGCTTTGGTTTCTTCTCCTGAAGCATCTTCACATTCCTTTGTTGCCTGTCAGCTATTCCACTGTTCATTCATAAACAAGAATATTAACGTTGAATCATAGAATACTTACAACACAGAGGAGCTCACTTGGCCCATTCAAACTGTACCACTTTAATTTGTACTGCAATGAAAAGAAATAGTGAGCTTCAAGAAATTTTTCCAAGATGTGCATTTCCGGGGCACAATCTGAAATTGCTGGTAAAAACTCAACAGGTCCGGCAGTATCTGGGTTCTGAAGAAGGGTCACTGATACCCAAGACCTTAATTCCGTTTTCTGTCCACAGATGCTGGAAATCAGAAACAAAAACAGAAATTGCTGGAAAAAGCTCAGCAACTCTGGCACATCTGTGGACTGAAAACAGAATTAAGGTCTCGGGTTCCAGTGGCCCCTCTTCAGAACCCAGATGCTGCCAGACCTGCTGAGTTTTTTTCCAGCAACTTCCATTTTTGTTTCTGGTTTCCAGCATCTGCAGTTCTTTCGGTTTTCTCTTTAGTGCATTTCAGATGTTCAATGACAATTTAACTAATACTACTCTCTCTTACAGGTGGATTTGAAAGAATTTCAAAATACATACCAATAATTCAAAAAGTAAATGTATGAGGAGAACTGAAGGAATCTTTATTAAACACATAGCAATTTGTGGGCCTCGATAAAAAGAACAGTCTCAATAGTTGACATATCTATAGGTGCAGAATAATCTCCAGAGATACAAGCAATTTTAATTTCAATTCAACTGAAATGTCATGAAGATGCCAGAATAGAATGGGATGGCATTATTTAATTACTTCTTGTTATCCATCTGAAATCCAGGATGGTTTCAATTTAACTTGTATGAAGCCATTCAAGCACTTCCCATTACCGAACATTATTAAATAATTCCTGCTGGAAAACGCGCACACGTCGAATAAGGACAGGGTTAGAGCTGGTCATGATGCTCCTCTATACAGTAATCTGATTCAGGTCACACATATGTATTTCTCCCTTGTCAATGAGGTCCAGGAAATGTGGATAGGGAGTAATAACCAACTGATGGTTGGTTAGATGCAATGAATGATATCCTGTTCTGTAACCATTCCATGATTCATTCTATTTGGAACTGAAGAGGCCATCAAAAGTGGAAATGAGTGAAGGAGAAAGTGCTTAGTTTCTAGTCTCAGTTCTCCAGTAGCAGTTATAGAGACGGAACGTGGACTGAATGAACCATCACTGTAAACTGTATGTTATTTAAAATAATTGAAATAGCAAATATATACTTTTCCTCAATGATAGTGTTCTAATTTGGCCTCTACGGTGCCGAAGTAAACAGCAATGATTGCTTCAAGTAACAGCAACTGAAGATAAAAAGAAATTGTTCAAGATTGTGTAGGGGCAGTATGGTGGCTCAGTGGTTTGTACTGCTACCTAACAGTGCCAGCGTTTGGGGTTCAATTACACCCTCGGGTGGCTGCCTGTATAGAATGTGTACATTCTCCCCATGTCTGTATGGGCTTCGTCTAGGTGCTCGGTTTCTTCCCACAGTTCAAAAGTATGTAGGTTAGGTGGATTGCCCATGGGAAATGCAGTGTTACAGGGATGGTGGGATGCCCTTCAAAAGGTTGGTGTTGATTTGCTGGACTGAATGGCCTGATTCTGCACTGTAGGGATCTATGGAAATAAAGTCTGGATTTTTTGGTGGAAAGACAAATTTAAGGTGAGTTTTCAACATTATGAAAAGTATAAGAAAGAAAATGAATGGATATAAATTTTGTTCACAATGGTGAAGGGTTCAAAGAACAAATTACACTTTAAACTTTATATTTTCTTTGTTCATTTTCTTTTAATAGTTTCATCATCAATCCAGAGATGCTTTTTCATACCTCTAGACACTTTTGTTTACCGTCACCAAATCTCCTGTGTAACTTTATTTTAACTTTTTTTTCTCCATGACCAAATTACTTGTGTTTTTATTTAACAAAAAAATTTACAAGCACTATCCACTGGGGGCAGTCAAACAAAAACAGGTGAGGAAAGATGTGGCACAGGTAGTAAATTAGAATGGAGTTGGTTGGGGGAAAGTTTAAACTTTAGGAAGGTAGAGTTAACAAGGGACATTTGATATCGTAGGTGATGCATAGGCAGAAGTGGGTACTGCAGATGCTGGAGATTAGAGTCAAGATCAGAGTGGTGCTGGAAAAGCACAGCAGGCCAGGCAGCATCCAAGGAGCAGGAAAATCGACGTTTCGGGCAAAAACCCTTCATCAGGAAAGGGTTGTCGATTTTTCTGCTCTTCGGATGCTGGCTGACCTGTTGTGCTTTTCCAACACTACTCTGATCTTGACTCATAGGTGATGCAGTCTCGCTATTAACAAATAACTACAATTCCACGTGTTACTAAAAAAAGGAACATTAACCATCTATTGACAGAGGACTTTTGCATTACGATTTAGCTCAATGCAAAAAACTAAAAGTAAAACTGATTATTTGGACTTCAAAGATCAATCTTGAATCGACACGTTCCTGCATACATGATATTTTCAGAGTAGTTCAGAAAAATGTTTTCAAACTGTTTTCTGTTGGAGAAGTAGTTTACAACTAATTGTACAGTGAGAAAAATATACACAACTGTGATCAATATATTAAACTGAAAGACAGTGATGATATGATACATGAGAATACTTCTCAGTGCGTATGATACTTGAAAAGGAAAAAAATGTAATTACACATGTATCAAATTATCAAGATTTTTTCTGTACAATTTAATGTTTACTGCATCAATTTAAGAAGGGATTAGATTTTGGCAGGAATTGATTCATGGCTTTTAAACCAAAGTGAAGAATCAATAAATTGGCTGTAAGATGGTACTATGCAGCAAACTTGGACAGAAAAAACAGAGGAGACAATTCTAAGGTGACTTAATCTAAGCAATAACTCATATCTAAGAAATAAACCTGCTGTTTTAGTGTAATTTGTCCTGGCACTGATGAAGTATTCAGAGGGATTGGGTGGATTCCTGATTTGGAAACGGCTAGAGGCATGTGGTTTTAGAATTGGAACGAAAAAATGGCACCTTTGGAATCTGCTAGGTAAGGGTCCAGAGGTAAGAAAGAGGTGAAGAAATGTTCCAACAGCCATTAAACTAAAGCACAGACAAGAGATTGCTTATGAACCTCTTCTCAGCAATGTCGTGAACTCCCGGCCTCAATGCGTACCCAACCTGACAATCTATCGGCCTGACATGGTCTCTCAGCCTAGTGTTGCCTCAGTGTGGACTTCAAGGCTCAAGATAATTCAAGAGCAATCCTCCAGCCTCGAGAGTCTTGAGGTGAAGCCAGTGTGATCTGGAGTCAAGGCCTGGGTGGACTGGAGGGTAGGTGCCAGGCTTGGAAGGGCTGAACATTTTATTTTGTTATTTTTTTCTAATTTGTTACTAAGATTTATAATGCTGGACTGTAATGTGAAAAAAGATAGTCTTTGTGATGGAGAGCAATTAGGATTACAAGTTCGGCTCAGGATCAAACAAGGAATCAAGGTTGCAAGTGGTTTGGTTCTCCCTGACACAATGGTCAGGGGACCCTGGAATTACTGGTGGAGAACACGACCTACAACACGAGCTAAGGGCAATGGCCTTTATCTTCTCAGTTTTTAATTGGAACAGCTCACCAATTGGTTGTTGACCTAGCAGTTCAGAGATAATGAGGGGGTCAAGAGAGGTAGGTGGTGAAGTAGAGCTGGATTTCAGTCAACATACATGCAAAATAGGAGTTTAGGCCCATAAATGATATTACTAAGCAAAGTGGATCCACATTGTATTTCGAAAGGTAGCAGAACGATAAGGAAAGAAAGGACAGTTGACCAATTGGATAACCCCTGCAAAGGAGCAGCATAGACATGATGGGTAGAACGATCTCTTTCTGTTCTGTATCGTTCTGGAATCTTCTGTTGTTGAGAATCAGGAGAGGCCAAGGACATGTCTCTGAGCATCCAAATTTTAATGCTGCTTGCTTCGAAGCGCACGCTGTTGCGGGAGATTCACTGGCTCTGACTGGGTAAGAAATTGACAGTCTCACAAGGGGGAAAGGCAAGAAGAAAGCTCAAAACTACATTGCTGATCACCTTCGCAGACAATATCAGTAGTAACATCAAATAGGGTAGTGTCGGTGCTGTGCCTGTCCACTTTGTTTATCCTCCAGTCAAACTGCAACTATTCTCTTAAAAGATCTTGGTGCTGAGATCAGAGTAAAAAGAGCTCCACACAATGGCTGAAAAATGAAACTACAGCAATAAAAGAATTATATTCAATGCTCCATTTCAACATCAAAACACCCCTTCTGGACTCAAAGTATAAATACAATCATCACTATTATCAAAATAACAACTTTAAAAATTGTCCAAATTGAACCCATGCAAAGGGATATTAAAATGAGAACGTTGAACTGAATTGGAACATTAGCCCAGAAGACACATGATCCTGCAGCATCTGAAGGTTGAACTTTGAAGAATAACTTGAGAAAGTTTAGAAATCCTTGAAAGGACACAGCTGGGAAGGAGACAGATTTAATTTTGATGCTAAAATTTCTTCAGAATGATCTACACATGGAATGGGTTTCCACTTTAGTGGGGGCAGAAAAATGCTCAGTAATATTTTGCAAGCAGCGGATTCATAGAGTCATGGACATGTACAGCGCGGAAACAGACCCTTCGGAACAACCAGTCCATGCTGATCAGATATCCTAAATTAATCTAGTCCCATTTGCCAGTATCTGACCCATATCCCTCTACACCCTTCCTATTCATATACCCATCCAGATGCCTTGTAATTGTACCCATAGTTGATAAAGCATGGCACTGGAAAAAGCACAGCAGGTCAGGCAATATCCAAGGAACAAGGTATTGGACGATTTGCGCAGAACCCTTCTTCAGGTCCTGATGAAGGGTCCTGTCTGAAACATCGACTCTCTTGCTCCTTGGAAGCTGCCTGACCTGCTTTGTCTTTTCCCGCGCCACACTTAATCAACTCTGACTTCCCCAGCATCTGCAATCCCCATTGTGTTCTCATAATTGTAACTACCTTCACCACTTCCTCATTCCATACATAAGGAAAGTTGCCCCTGAGGTTCCTATTAAATCGTTCCCCTCTCACCTTAAACCAATGCGCTTTAGTTTTGGATTCCACTATTTCGGGAAAAAGACCTTGGCTATTCACACTATCCAGACCCCTCATAACTTTGTAAACCTCTATAAGGTCACCCCTCAGCCTCCGACGCTCCAGGGAAAACAGCCCCAGCCTGTCAACCTCTCCCTGTAGCTCAAATCCTCCAACCCTGGCAACTTCCTTGTAAATCTTTTCTGAACCCTTTCAAGTTTTGCAACATCTTTCCGATAGGAAGGAGACCAGAATTGCACAAAATATTCCAAATGTGGCCAAACCAATGTCCTGTACAGCCACAACATAACCTCCCAACTCCTGTACACAATACTCTGAACAATAAAGGAAAGCAAACCAAATACGTTCTTCACTATCCTATCTACCTGTGACTCCACTTTCAAGGAACTAGGTACCTTCACTCCAAGGTCTCTTTGTTCAGCAACACTCCCTAGGACCTTACCATTAAGTGTATAAGTCCTGCTAAGATTTGCTTTCCCAAATGCAGCATCCAGAATATTAAGTTATTAGGTGAAATGGGATAAACTGGCTCCCCTGTGATATTCACATTACTTCTCAATTGGTTGCAACAGGTTAATTTTAAAATGCTGCTTTCCCTTTTGGATACCTTTCTCCCACATACAAATATCATAATTTTTGTTTTAAAAAGAAGCCAATTAATGCTTGAATTAAAAAGATAAAATCATTATATTGATTACTGATTAGGAGAAGAAATACTAACAGATACACAAGAAGTGGAAACATAAAGGTAAAAGTAAAAGGAGAGATAATATAGACCAGCTCTGAATTGTTTGTGAAGAGCAGGTAAGATGATATTGTGGCTGTAATTGTGCTGTAAAGGTTACGTTGATATCAACAATTGAACAGTTGATTTGTGGGATTCTTGGTTTTGTAGCCAGACTGAAACTCCTATATTCTGATTCCTTTCCGAACTGGTTTACAGCACTCTGAGTGAGAGATACCCTTCTTCTTTGCTTTACCTGCAGTGTAGGGGTGCTAATGACTGATATCAATCTGCAAGTTTCTAGCTTATTAAACATTGTCAAGTGGACAGCAGTCTAATAATAGCACACAAATTCATGATACAACTCTGTTGCATATACTCCCGGAAGAGGAAACCACAAATTTGTTTACAAGAGGCAATTTCTGCCAGGCAACTACTGAATTTGTACTTGTTGTCATTTGGGCGCTGTAATGGTTCTCTTTTAAAAACACACACATTTTGGAATGAAGGGATAAAAACACCCGTGGTATTTGTGTTTTGTACCTGCCATCATAATAGGAGGCCCAATCATATACATAGCAGCTACCTGGATAGCTTGAAGCCTCATGCCATATAAAGCCCAAGGAGATCAGGTATCTCGCTCTGAGAACAGGGTGCCACCAGGACTGCTGGCCACTGCCGGTACTACAGGGATAAATATTGAAACCGCAGAGAGACGGGATGAGGGTAGCAGGAATGGTCACAGCTAATGGGTTTTCGCCCGGTCCTGTCACCTACAGTTGAGTCCCTCAGTCGGACACAGAGCAGCTGAGAAGGAGAGAACATTTTCTCCCTGATTAAGTTCCAGGAAAACCCAACAGTTTGCTCTTGCTGGTGAGTTCCTGCCAATAGCTGTTAAAATCCCAGTCGGAGGAGACCTTTAAGTGGCTTTTAGGTGGCTACAGAAAGGCATGAAATTGTTTCTGGGCTGCAAGGCTGCCCTCACCCATCCCACCTGGAGCTTGATCAGCAGCATTATCTGTACCACCCACCCCCTCCCCACACTCCCAGCCTCACACCTGATCATGCCTACACCCCAAACCCAATCTACAGGCCCACCTCCTATAAATACCACCCTATTTTAAGATGGACCAGATGGTACTGTATTTGATTGCATCCAAGGGAATAAAGGGACGGATTTTATTCTCAGGGGTTCGAGATAATAGCACTTGCTGTAAGTTCTGTGGAAATTCAATGTAGGTGAGTGACTTGCAACAAATTACTAAAGTCCAAAGTTGCTGTCTGCATTGTCCTGCTTGATGGTTAGTTTTGCAAAACACACTACCTCATAACAGGAAAGTGGTAAATAGTTTGAAGTTGCTATATTTACACAGAAGAAGCAAATAATTTCAGAAGTCTGACTCAAGAGGACCCAGCTATCTGTGGTATACGTTATGCAGACTAACATAAAGGAAACTACATAAACCACAAATCAACAAATGTCATTACCATTAGCATTTTATTATTGTTGGAAATTTTAAAAATACTGAATTAAAATAAAACTGTCCTCAGTGTCATTATTCTCCCCCTCGTTATTTGTTATTCTTTAGCTTACTCCATGAAGAATGTACTGATTTAACTTCCTTCTCAGTCCTTGCCCTGTTCATTTCACAAACTATCAATCTTATTGGTTAAGGAGATCCACAATTGCTTACCCCATTCATTCAGGTCCCAGATTACCAATTACCCTGGTACTTTAAGCAACTTGTTACTTTCAAACTTATTCAAACAAAGTCAAGTCTGATGGACAATACATGCCACGATGCCTTGCTATGACAAACTGTGATTTGCTCAGTTAAGTACAAAGTTGTGTAACTATGTTTCTAAATCTGACACAGGAACGTCTGTATTATGCAAGTAGTTGTTGCAAGAAATTCTCAAACTAAAACAAATAACATCAACCACCATTGTAGATAGATACGGTGTTAAGTTTGATACATGGATTGTAATGCAAGAGTGAGTTATGTGATAATTCTGGATAATTATGTATGACCCTGTCGGGAGGGAACATAGCCCCACCCCCAGGGCTTGTGAGAGATGTGGCAAGATGGAGTAATCGTTGGGTGAGTTGGCCCTACAGAGATGCTTGCACTCCCCTCAACACCTCATCAATGAAGTTCTGGATGAGAAAGTCCATTGGAGCCTTTCAGTTCAGGAGTGCAAGTGATCAGTGACCAATCACATGAGGGTCTCAATCCTCCAGCTCCACAATGACCTTCTGTCCTGGTGGAAAGGAAAGGGGCTGGCTCTCCGACTGGGTAAACAGGCCGACCTGCCTGACGGGTTGTGGGAGGGGAGAGTGTTTCTGATGGCCCACCTTCCCTCCGACTACCCCGAACACCCCTCTCTCTGTGACCCCCATCCTCCCCCCACCCCATCCCCACCCTCTGCGAAGCTCGCTGTTAGATATCCTGAGGGTTAGGTTTTCAAAGGGAGACCTGTCATTGCCAGAATACTCCCATATTCAACCCCTAATGTGGTGATAGAACAAGTTTTCTCAGTCAACAGACCTGCCTCCACATCTTGCTCCGCTAAGGAAAATTGCAGCTGTAGTTCTGAGATCATAAAGGAATTCAAGAACAAAATATACCCCTCTTTAAAAAGAAAGCCTCAATATCAATGTATCTGTTACAATTCTTAAGCTGTTGTGTCTGATGTGTTAGGTCGAAAGAAAATTAATAATTAACTTTTACAGATTAACTAAAAACCCTGAAGAGGTTTTACAGCATGTTATAGCGAGAACATCAATCACGGAATCATTGAGGTAATAGAATCAGGTGCCTCTTCACTAAGCTACAGCAGTACACTGCTGTCAGGATTGGATCTGACAGTGCTATTCCTCCAGCTCAGCTTTCTGATTCTACAGCTTATGTTTCTCTTCCAATCCCTCTGTACACCCATCCTCCCCCAGTCTGTCAGCTTCCTGTTGTGGCCACTCTACTTGGCTTCTTACACGTTGTCTTTCCTCTTTGACATAATCCAGCATTTATCACAGCGTGTCGTTCATTCCCCAACAGTGTTGAGTTGCACTGACAGTTTCCTATTTTGCTGCCTGAACTCAGCAATGACATTGTTGTTTCACTGTTCCTATTTGAAGCAATTGGTGTTTAAGTTTGATCTGCAGTTTGTTAACTGTGCAGCTTGCAATTTCACTTCCACGTGCCCTTTTCCAACATGTCATGTTATGTCCTGCTTAACCTTTGGTCTTTGTAGGTCAGCAAGTTTATTCTGTAGTTGTAACCTTTCAACTAGAAGTGCTTTAAGTGCCTGGAAATCTTTGTTAGCTGCCTGAACTTACTTTATTTGGTCACTTCCCTTTTCTGACAAGAGCACTTTCTGCCTTTCAGTATTGGCCTTGAGAAATCATTTAGTTTTCCAGCTATTTCTCGTCCCGATGAAATTCGCAGTTTGCACGTATATGTCTCTGGCAAACACTTTCTTGCTTCTACTTGGAGAGTTTTTACAATGAAAATATGGCCTTCAATCTGCTGTGATGTCTTCTTCATTCCAGGGTTTACTGGGGTCAGCTTCAGTCCCCAGGAGACAGGATCATCTGTCTGTGTGATATAGAGCACACAGTTAACCTCTTTTTCTTTTGTACATGCTTCTGATTTCTGTCATTCCTCACTGTTGAGTCTCAGTTTACAAGTGTCAGAAAGCAGAGTTTGCATGATAGAGGGGTCAGTAACACGGGGAATAATTTAGATGTCAGAGGGAGAAGACGAAGATGAGTATTGAGGAGAAATGATTTTCACACAGAGGGTGGTTGAGTCAGAAATTCTCGTAACATTTCAGCTGCATTTAGATATTTTCTTGTATTGCTGTAACCTCCAGGGCTATAAACCGAACATAGAAAATGCAATTAATGTCATCAGATCTTTGATAACTGGTTGAGCACAATGGGCTGAATGGCCTCCTTCTGTACTATAAACATCTCTATATATCAGGGGTGGGCAATTAATTCTTCCAAGGGGCCACATGAGAAACCGGAATTGTGTTGGAGGGCCGAACCAACAATAAGTTGAACATAATTCTGCTCAGTATTAATTTTCTCCCATTGTAAAAAGTACTAAATTATATAGTCTTGCACTGAAACTTATAATCAAAAGAATAAGGATATTCTGTTACAATAAAGATATGAAATTGTGGAGTAGGTCAAATATAGAAGAGATAAACAGTAATTCAATAATTTCAGTGTTTCATGAGGTGATCAGTGGTAGAGGATCTGTATTTGGATTTGTTGAACTTCATCACTGAGAATGTCTGTTCGCAAATATAGGTAGATCCAAAGAGGACTAGAATCTTCTGAGCATGCCTCCTCATGTGTGGAAAGTGGTCCTCTTTGAGGGAAGAGTAAAAATCAAGCAGTGAGACTGACCTAAAGTACTCGCCAGAAGTGTGTCAGATTGCAGGTCAATGAGTTCAAGCTGAACATCACTAGGTGCATTCTCCACATTGCATGTAAATGGGTGAAAAATCATGTGCATTTCATTCTCAATCGTTTTAAAGTCTTGAAATCGCCTTGGAAATTCGCCATGCACTGCTTCTAACATAGATGAGTACCTGTGGAGGTGATCAGCTGAAGGTGTGGCTTCCTTCAGTGTTGGCAAGTGGGTGAGAATGTTGGCTTGAGAGAAGCTACAACTTTCTCATAAAAGCCTTCACCAAGTTGTACATTTCATGCACAAAAAGGCCCTTGCACTGCAGTTTCACATTTAGTTCATTCATAAGTGCAGTCACATCAACAGCAAAACCAAGGTCTGTAATCCAGTCTGCATCTGAAAGCTGTGGAATACCATTCCCTTTCTTCTCTCAGGTCCCATACACCTTTCAGCATGTTGCCCAGGCTGAGCCACCTGACAGCTGTGTGGTAGCCTATGTCACAATGTTCAATCTCAATTTCCTCCAAAAGTGCAACAAACTGCCTGTGATTCAAAGCTCTTGCCCTGATGAAGTTAACTATTTTAGTTACAACATTAACCACATGGTTAGTTTTTAACACTGACTTACACACAACACTCCCTGATGTATAATACAATGCAAAAATACCAATTTCTGTTCAGGGTCAATTTCTGTCACTTTATCCTGCATTCTCTTAAAAAGTCCAACATTTTTTCCCGTTAGATTTGGACAATCATCTGTTGTCACACCCGTCAGCTTGTCCCATTTTAGTCCCAACGTGTCCAATGAACCAATGAACCTCCGTGAACAAATCATTACCAGTTGTTGTTCCTTTCATTGACTGCATGGCTGCCAGCTCCTCTGTGATTTTAAAGTCCGTAGTTATCCCATGTACGAAGATGACTAACTGGGCTGTGTCACGTACGTCGCAGCTCTCATCCAAAACCAAGGAAAAAAAGTCAAAGTTGACCGCTCTGTGCTGCAGCTGAAGCTCCAGATTTCTTATGATGTCCCCAATCCTTCTCATTACAGTGCGTCGGGAGAGGGGCACATTCTCATATGCCTCCTTTTTCTCCGGGCATATTAGTTCTGCAGAGTCTAACAAGCACTCCTTAATAAACTCTCCATCAGAAAACTGTTTACTGTTTCTGGCGATTTTGTGGGAAACGACATAACTTGTCTTGACATCTGCATCTCTGGATATGTGAAGTTTAGTAAAAAGTCTTTGCTGGTTATGCAGCTTAGCGAGCAAACCACCCGACTCTCTTGCCCCCTCTTGATCAGACAAGTTGTTGTATTTCTTGGCATGTTTGGTCACGTTGTGGCGATTCAAATTCTAATCCTTGAACTCAGCGACCTGTGCACCACAAACCAAGCACACAGTTTTACCTCCGATTTCTGTAAATAAATATCTAGCAGTCCATGACTCGTTCAAAACACGGCATTCTGTATCAACCTTCCTTTTTTTGGCGTAAGCTGACATCTTGAGGGCTAGCCAGCAAGCATCACTTTTAGCTGTTCACACACGCACGTACACGCGCATGCGCGTCCATATGTAAATAAAAAAAGCATCCTTTTCAAAACAAAAGCCACACAGTTGTATTGCGTGCGTGGCGTAAATACTTTTTCATTTATATTCTAATTTAAGATTGACCTCATGTGGCCAGACAGGAACGACCAAAGGGCCGGATATGGCCCGTGGGCCGTAAAATGCCCAGGTCTGCTATATATAGATCGTATGACATTGTTCAGTTACAAAGCACCTTTCTTTGAGTAACTGATACAAATTATCAGGAACCACATTCTGATAGAATCTGAGTGGGATGATGTGACTCAGTGCTCCAGTATCGATGATCAGCTTCATATTTATGGTTATGGGCTTATTCTCGCCCTCTTCCTGATCTGAATAATAGTGTGCATTCCTTTTCTCTGGGAACTCCCTCATCCAGATACTTTATGCAGTTGTACAGTTCCTATGTGCATTGTGTTTTCAAACTCATCATCTTCAAGGGTAGGGAGAGATTGCTTTTCATTCTCATCCTCCCTGTTGCTATGGTAACTCATTTTCCATGTGTTTTTTTTTCCCTGCCCATCTTTCCCCAGTGACTGGGCTTTCACCAACTCTATTGTTTCATTCATATTTGGAAAATATCTTTCAGCCTATACGATTATCTGGTTACCCATAGTTTTTACACATCTCCCTCTCTATCTGGTGTGCATTATTTTGCTACACAGTATTAACCAGTGTTTACTCATGATGTCTTGTCTCTGGCATTGTTGACTGCCTACTTCCATCACATCTCCACCACTTCTCACACCACCGCCCTTGAACCCCACCCCTCCAATCGCAACAAGGACAGAACTCCCCTGGTCCTCACCTTCCACCCCACCAACCTCCGGATGCAGCGCATCATCCTCCGCCATTTCTGCCACCTACTGTTAGACCCCAACACCAGAGAAATATTTCATTTCCCACCCCGTTCAGCATTCCGCAGAGACATTCCCTCTGCGACTCCCTCGTTAGATCTACACCTCCCACCAACCCACCTTCCACACCCGGCACCTTCCTTTGCTGCTGAAAGACATGTAAAACATCTGCCCACACCTCTCCTCTCACCTCCATCCAAGGCCCCAAAGGACCCTTCCACATCTGGCAGAAATTTTCCTGCACATCCAAACACCTCATCTACTGTGTCGATTATTCTCAATGGGGAGTCAGAACACCAGCTCGCAGAACGTTTCAGGGAACATCTCTGAAACACATGCACCAAACAATCCCACCGCCCTGTGGCTGACCATTTCAACTCCCCCTCCCACTCCGCCAAGGACATGGAAGTCCAGGGCCTCCTCCACTGCCAAATTCTAGCCACCTGATGCCTGGAGGAAAGAACGCCTCATCGTCTGCCTTGGGACTGTCCAACCACATGGGATCAATGTCAATTTCACCAGTTTCCTGATCTTCACCCCCCCCCCCACTTTATCCCAGATCCAACCCTCCAAATCAGCACTGCCCTCTTGAACGAACCTCCCTGTCCATCTTCCTTCCCATCTATCCACTCCACCCTCCCCTCCAAACTATCACCATCATCCCCCCCTTCCTCTACCTATCCCATTCCCAGCTACTTCCCCCCCCCAGCCCCACCCCCTCCCATTTATCTTTCGGCACCGCTCCCCCCCTCCCCCGCAACATTTCTGATGAAGAGCTTATGCTGGAAACGTCGACTCTCCTGCTCCTCGGATACTGCCTGACCTGATGTGCTTTTCCAGCACCACACTTTTGACTGTGATCTCCAACATCTGCAGTTCTCACTTTCTCCATATTGTGAGCTTGTCTTAATAGTCAGATATTTTTGTATATCAGTGTGTGCAGAGCCCCAAATGAGCTGATGTAATAGACGTTTATCTGTTTTCTTGAATTTACCTTGTTGGCTACATTCTTCAACATCCCTTTAAGTGATCAGCAGGCTCACCTGATTGCCATCTTCGGGATTTTGAACAAGAAGTGTATGTTTTTGGCTCCAATAGTTTAACTTTGTTTGGAGACGTGTGCTAAATTTCTCAAATATTGTCTGTTTTTTCACTGTTGTCTTTGCTGTTATCCCAATTTTAACAGCTTTATTCCTTGCTCTCCAGCTATCAGAATCTTTCAGAAAGTGTCTGAAAGTCAGCCTGTACTTTTGTTTTAAAAGCCTTTGCAATATCATCTCCCAAGACAATCTCAGTTGCAAATTTGTTGCTATGGAGGTGGCCATGTTGTTTTCACATCATTCCCTCCACATGTCCCCTCTCTCTGGCACTAACTCAGGCCTATCCACAATTGAATCCACAACGTATCATAGATTCCCTACAGTGTGGATGCAGGCCATTCAGCCCATCAAGGAGCATCTGAGGAGCAGGAGAATCAACACTTTGGGCATAATCCTTTCCTCATGAACGGCTTATGCCCGAAGTGTCGATTCTCCTGCTCCGCGGATCTGCTGTGCTTTTCCAGCACAACACTCTATACTCTGATCGCCAGCATCTGCAGTCCTCACTTTGTCTGATTCAGCCCATCAAGTCCACAATGACCTTCCAAATAGAATCCCTCCTACACCCACCATACAAATCTTTCCTTCTTTTGTTGTCTATATACAAATCATTGATATTCAGAAAGCAGATGCCAGCCTTAATGCGGTGGAAGACTTTACACGCTTTAAACTTTGAAGTAACTCTCCTGAACCCAGGTTCCATTTTATCCCTTCTAAATAATTATATATCCAGGTTAATGTTCTCTCCTGATTCTGTCCACTTTAATCTTCTCATTTGAACTCCCATGTGGTACCTTTGCAAAGCTTTTCCTGAAGCCCTGAGAATTGATCACATTTTCCTTCTGTTCATGTGTTAGCTTCTCAAAGAATTCGATGAAAATTGTCAAACACAATTGTCCCTTCTGAAATCAGACATCGGCTGCATCTATTTTCTCTTTATCAAGATGTATGCAATTTCCATCCTTAATTACAGACTCTGAATTGCTCCCTGTCTCAGATGTGAAACTAGCTGCTGTATAATTATCTGCATTAGCTCTGCCTCTCCTTTTGAAAAGGAATAAAACATTGGCCACCCTCCAGGCCCTTTGTACATAGGCACACTCAGTGGAGTCCTGATTTCTAATTATCCGCACCTTGCCAAATTCCTGCCTCATCTTCTTTAGGATCCCAAAAGTCCCTGCCTTATCTTCCTCAGGATCCCAGCAGTTTCCAGCCCATCTTCCTCAGAATGCCAGCAAATCGAACTCCGCCACCCTGATCCAAAATATAAACAACATGTATCAAAAATATGAAGATTGTAAGGCATCTTCATGGATTTTCTGGGCCTTTTCAATTTTTTTAATTTGTACGTGGGATATGGACATTGCTACCTGGTAAAAGTGAGGACTGCAGATGCTGGAGATTAGAGTCAAGATTAGAGTGTTGCTGGAAAAGCACAGCAGGTCAGGCAGCATCCGAGGAGCAGGAAAATCGGCGTTTCGGGCAGAAGCCCTTCATCAGGAATTGCTACCTGGGCCATCACTTACTGTTATTACGGCACGGGGGCAACTCCTCTGCTAATTTAAACCCTCTCCTCTCCTCCAACTCCTCTCCTCTCCCACAGAGAAGCTCACCTCGCGCCATAGTCTGTTAAATTTCGAGAGGCAAAGAACTATCCCAGAGGTCACTATTTAAAGTAAAAATGGACAATTGTATTCTTTAAGTCCAACAGAGAACATTAGAACCAATATTTACAACCCCTTTCTCTTAAAACTTTCTTTTATCTCCTACACTACAATACTGGTCCGATAAATTCCCTCTTACATTTACGGCAAATCAATTTCAAACCCAGTTGTTGTCTTCAGAAGTCAAACTTTCTCTGTAGATTTCTCTAGGTTGGCTCCGGTCTCCTGCTGCACAAATTTCTTATGGACAGGTACCTTTCAGGGAGCTATCCGGAGAGCAGACTACACTTGTTGGTGTTCTTGGCAATTCTCCGTAACTGTTCAAAGTGTTCAATTTTATACCCTAAAGCATCGGATCATTTCATTGGTTTGATGTTATCAAAACATTAAATTCAAATTCAAATGGATTTTGGTCTCTGGGGCATGATGCAAACTGATTGTCCAAATTTGAATTTGCTTTTGTATCATGTCAACACAGCACCAGCTATTTGTGTCAACCAAATGTTATCATTTTAAATTGTTCAGCACACTCTGTGCTTTCAGTCCTTGCCAGCTTCCTCTCTCTCTTACAGGAACAGTACACACCTACATCTTCATAACAATTGTTTATCCCTAGTTTCCTTTGAGAAGGGGAGCTGCCTTCTTCAAACGCAGCTGTAGCTAGATGCCAAGTCGTTTGTCCGATTTAATACCTCTGAAGAGACTTCATAGCGGTCGTACTGAGTGGTAGGCCATTTCAGAGGACAGTTATAAGTTGTGAATCTGGAGTCACATGGTCGGCCAGATTTTCTTCAACCTTACTGAACCAAATGGGCATTTTCTAACAGTCAGCAGTGGTCTGTTAATTCCAGGTATTTATTGAATTCAAATTCCACCGCCTGCTGTGGCAGGATTTGAACTTGGGTCTTCGGAACATTCGTTGAGTTTCTGGTTAATAGTTGAGCGATAATGCCACCAGGCCACTGCCTCCCACCACAGACTTTCTAGGCCTTTCCAATTTTAGCATTGGCTGTTTTAGTGTGGGTTCCTCTGTCCATCGTACAAGCTTAGGCTAGGTTTCTAGTAGATCACTTTTAAACAATATTTATTCATAACATCTGCATGATAGTAAGACCATGTAGCAACATGTTGTGAACTATACCAGTCTCAAACATCATAACCTGCCACATGTTTATTATGGAGTCATACAGACCGGAAACAAAGCCTTCGGATCATCTTGTCCATGCCAACCCGGTTTCCAGAATAAAACTAGTCCCATTTTGCTACATTTGACTCTTATCCCCCTAAACCTTTTCTACCCATGTACCTTTTAAATGTTGTAACTGTTCCAGCCTCTACCACTTCCTCTGGCAGCTCATTCCATACATGCACCACCCTCTGTATGAAAAGGTTGCCCCTCAGGTCCCTTTTAAATCTTTCCCCTCTCACCTCAAACATATGCTCTCTAGTTTTGGACTCTCCCACCCTGGGAAAAAGACATTAGCTATTCAGCTTATCGCTACCCCTCGTGATTTTATATACATATAAGATCACCCCTCAGCCTGCTACACTCCAGTGAAAAAAAATCCCAGCCTGTACAGCCTCTCCTTATAACTCAAACCTTCTAGTCTTAGTAACATGCTTGTAAATCCTTTTTGCACCCTTTCCAGTTTAATAACATCCTTCCTGTAGCAGGGTGATCAGAATTATACACAGTATTCCAAATGCGGCCTTACCAATCTATTAAGAGCACAGTTAATTACAGCAAATGTAAGAATAGCCACTTTCCTTTTAGTTCAAATCAAATACTACATATTCATGAATACATGTTAAAAATTATGACATTATTGTTTATAATTCTGATAGCAGACTCTCAGTGTGTCTCAATAACTAATACTTGCTGCTACCCATCGCTGGCATTATTAACATTAGAGTTGTCACCTTTAATACTTATCAGGCTTGTCCATTCCAGGATCTTCACAAAAGCCATGAGAATAAGCTAGAAGTGAATTAACTAAAATAAACATTAAATTTTACAGCACAGAAGGAGGTCATTTTGCTCATCATTTCTGTGCCAGTTCTTTGAAGAGCGAGTCAATTAGTCCCACACCCACTGCTCTTTCCCTGTAGCACTGTAACTGAGTATTTATCCAATTATCAATAAAAAAACAAATGAATTGCAGATGCTGTAAATCAGAAACAAAAACAGAAATTGCTGGAAAAGCTCAGCAGCTCTGGCAGCATCTGTGGAGAGAAGTCAGAGTTAATGTTTCGACCTGAAGCGTTACCTCTGATTTCTCTCCACAGATGCTGTCAGAGCTGCTGAGCTTTTCCAGCAATCTCTGTTCTTGTTTATCCACTTCTCATGTGGAAGTTGCTACTGAATCTGCTTCATCATTATTTTCAACAATGAATTCTAGATTCTAATAATATGTTGCATAAAG
Source organism: Chiloscyllium plagiosum (assembly GCF_037043375.1). Taxonomy (NCBI): domain Eukaryota; kingdom Metazoa; phylum Chordata; class Chondrichthyes; order Orectolobiformes; family Hemiscylliidae; genus Chiloscyllium; species Chiloscyllium plagiosum. The sequence goes on from NW_028270159.1 coordinate 45,412,244, forward strand.
AAAAATCTCCTCAACTCTTATTTAGTTCTTTTAGTAATCACTTTAAATCTGTCTCCTCTAGCTAATCACCTTTCTGCCAGTAAAAACGCTTCCTTCTAATTCACTCATAGTGGCAGCAACTAAAGATGTAGAAATCTCACGCATCAGCGAAAATTCAATGAACAACATGTTGTAGGAACTTAAGATTCTAATTTTACAAGAATGCAGAAGCAGAGAAACACAAATTAATGATACTGAGAACTGGTGCAGGATTGCATTTCAATGAGAAAAAAGTTCCAAAAGCAAACAATGATGTTACAAACCATTCAGAGAGTCTTGTCTAAGCTATGGGCGGCACGGTGGCACAGTGGTTAGCATTGCTGCCTCACAGCGCCAGAAACGCGGGTTCAATTCCTGTCTCGGACAACTGTCTGTGTGCAGTTTGCTCATTCTCTCCGTGTCTGCGTGGGTTTGCTCCGGTTTCCTCCCACAGTCCAAAAATGTGCAGGTCAGGTGAATTGGCCACGCTAAATTGCCTGTAGTGTTAGGTGAAGGGGTAAATGTAGGGGAACGGGTCTGGGGTGGGTTGCTCTTCGGAGGGTCAGTGTGGACTTGTTGGGCCGAAGGGCCTGCTTCCACACTGTAGGGAATCTAATCTATCAAAGATGAACAAACATGTGAGATTCACAATCGGTACACCAGAGTCCGTTGGTTCTGTAAACTTTACTCTGGAAAACATACCAGTAATTCCGTCTAAAATTTAATCATCACAATTTTCAATTAGTCAGTACCTTCAGCAGTAGTTGTGTTCATGGATTAAATAAATCAAATTAGATTGATGATTCGGTCAACCTAAGCTGACAGTCAGTCGTGTAATCTGACTATTTAAATCAGTGAAGTAAGCTCACTTAAGCAATTTGAACAAGTTAGTTGTGAGCTTTCCATATTTACAACAACAAATTACAATCTTTTACTGAGGGAAACCTCAGAGTGCTTCATAGAATTGTTGCTAAACATTAAACTACGAGGATACGAGGACAAGTGGTCAAAAATCTGGTTGTAATAACTCCACAGAGGCTGGTATCCCACCACCAAGACAGCCTTTATTTACAGAGTCAAAAAGTGTGGCACAGGAAAGCACAGGTCAAGCAGCATCCCAGGAGCAGGAGAGTCGATGTTTCAGGCACAAGTCCTTCACTTATTCCCACATGGACAGGCCTTGAGTCTGGTTCTGCCTCTTCAGAGTCAGCTATCAGCACATCACTATCTCTGACACTCCCCTTTTTTATTTGCCAGCTAGGGCTCCCTGATTGGACAAGATTAATAGCCTCAATCTGGGAACCCATATTCTATGAGGTCCCACTAGCTGGCCTTGTTACAATCGCTGCACTGGTGAATGAGCCATGTTTTAGGGAGCATCTTGAAGGAAGATAGCGAGGTCCTAAATTCCAAAATTTAGGATCTAGGCATCACAAAATGTGGTGGAGTGTTTGAAATTGGGAATACGCAAATGGACAGATTGAGAGGAGCACTGGTATCTTGGAAGGATGTAGCCCTGGAGGAGGTTAAAGAGAAAGGGAGAGGTAACGCCATGTAGGGAATTCCCAAATCTACTTATTGTTGGCTTGTACTGGGTTCTCTATTGCAGCTTTTTGTATTCTCCTTCCTGAACAAGGAAAAATAACACCACAAAATGTCACAAATGGAGGGTCACTCACAAACTGACAACTTCGACAAACCGCACGGTAATAATGACTGTGTTGCCATGTCTGCTGCTTTACTGTGAAATAGATTTAACAAATACATTGATAAGATTATCCGATTATTTGATAGGATGGATAGGGAGAAATTAATTCCTCTGGGGAAAGTCCAGGACCAGTGGGGAGCTGGAAGGCAGGAGAGGATGGGGTGAACTTCAAATTAGAGCCAGGTCATTCAGGAATGAGGACAGGAAGCACTTATACAAAGCATTTAGGCTAGGGTCTTAAGGTTTGGGGAACCAAGGTGCACTTAAGATTAAGATAAGATGCCCAGGTGAGGTTGCAGTATATATCACCCATAAATAGTGCACACTGAACAGAGCAGTGAAACCGACGTTTCGGGCAAAAGCCCTTCATCAGGAGGGCTTTTGCCTGAAACGTTGATTTTGCTGCTTCTTGGATGCTGCCTGAACTGCTGTGGTCTTCCAGCACCACTAATCCAGAATCTGGTTTCCAGCATCTGCAGTCATTGTTTTTACCTCAACAAACTGAATAGCCTATTCCTGTTCGATGTTAAGTAGATTAATTTCATTATGCTTTTGTACGATGTGGTCATCACTGAAGAGGCCAGATTTGTTGTCTATCGGTTTTTGCACTTGACCTGAGTGGACTGCTTGGCTATTTCAGAGCCTAGTTAAGTCCAGCATGAGAGTATAGCTCTGAAGTCACACTTAGGGCCAGGTTTCCTTCCCTAAAGGGTGTGAATGTAACGAGATTTTCTGACACTTGATGGTAATTCCATACCACAATCACAGAGACTTCATTGCCTGAAGCGGTCATGAGCCAGAGGATCTCAGCATTAATTTGAAATCCCTGTTGGCGGCTGGAGTGCTACAACTGTGCCAAAGGTGCCCTCGCTGGTGGTTAAATTGGACATTAACTATCCTTTTGAAGAAGCTGCTTCGAGTATCAGGATATTAGATATACTGCAGTGGATCAAGAAGCCGGTCACCACTACCTTCTCAATGGGCAGTTAGGGATGAGCAACAGATGCTGGCCATGCGAGGGACTTTCATATCTTATGAAAGAATAAAAACAGCAAACAAACAGAAAAATGGAAGTAAAAATAGTGCAGATGCTGGAACTGGAACTCTGAAACGATGAAATGAAAACAGCAAGTGCAGGAAGATACTCAGTGGATCAGAGAGTGTCTGTAGAGGGAAATAGAGCTAATACTTGAGATTGTGATCTGTGACCCTTTATCAGAGGTAGCCACTGATGAAAAGATAACCCTGTCTTTGTATAGTACCTTACATCTTGTCAGGAAGTCTCAAAGTGTTTTATTAGAGTTGTACAGCATAGAAACAGGCCTTTCGGCCCACCATGTTCATGCTGATCAACAAACAGCAAAATCCCATTTACCTGTATTTGGTCCATAGCGTACTAAGCCCTGGCATTTTAAGTGCTCATCCAGTTCCTTTTTAAATGTTCTGAGAGTATCTGCCTCCCTGGCAGCACATTCCATATAAGTCAATCAGGGGTTGATCACGCACCCCTTCAACCAATTAGAAATTAGCCATGATTCACTTAGACCGATTAGAGTGCTGCAGATTGCCACTTGGAAAGAGTTAACAGGCAGCAGTTTTCAGTAACCAAAGTGAACATCACATTTGAAACTGAAGATCGGAACTTGATTTCTGGCTGGGAGCAGAAGACCATAGAAGTGGACAAGCTGGGGAATCAATGAAGGCTGAATGTGGTCTGTGCCCTGAGTTGGATCAGGAAACAAGTCCCAATTTATTCCATTAAACTTTAAGTTCTATCATTATTACTTAATAAATATTTCCTGAGTTACATCACCAGCCTGTTATCTATTGTTTGCATGGTCTAAAAAGATCTGTTTTTGTGAGTATAGGCTCTTAGAAATTGGGTTTATGACAGAAATTTACAGATAGATCATGGGTGAGTTTCACTGCCTCTAACTTAACTGAAGGGAGTCAGGAAGATGATGGACACTTCACCCTGCTGACTCCACTCACTTTTTCTCGGCCCACCTCCTAGTCCATTCCTAAGAGACTGGAGCAGAATTAAATTCTGTCCTGGAGCACAACCTCCACCAGCTCAAAGATGAAGGTCAACAAATGCTTTGGAACTTCACCCTTTACAAGGTATCCTCCAAGCCTGGGCCTTGTTGTCTGTAAAAATCTAGTCTGTTTGGTCAGACAACTTGCTGTATAATAAATCCAGAAGAGATTTAGAAGATATATGCTTATCCAGAGAGTGGTTAAAGTATGGAATACACACCTTAAAAGTGTTTGAGGTAAGGACAAGTAAGAAGAAGCCAAATAATTATGGGGGAGAAAGGAACAAAATGAATTCCAGATAGGGTGAGGTAATGTATAGAGTGGAAGGTGGCACGCATAAAATGTAAACACTAGAATACACTGTGGCGTGACCTGGATGTGCTTTTTTTCAAATTGTTTACGGCATGTGGATGTCTCTGGCTTGGTCAATATCTGTCGCCCATCCCTAATTGCCTCAGAAAAGGTGTTGGTGAGCTGTCTTCTTTAAATGCTGCAGTCCATTTGGTCTAAGTGCAATAATTATGCCAACAGGGAGGCAAACAGCAGTGTTTCAACCCAACGATACTGAAGTAGCAGCAATATATTTCCAAGTCTGGCGAGTGTTTTAGAGGGAAACCTTTAATTTGCTGGTGGGGTTTTCATGAATCTGCTTGACTTTCTAGATAGTAGAGGTTTGGAAGGTGTGGTTGAAGGGGTGTGACAATCTAAATTTCAGAACTGTTCAGGGATTGAAAAAATTAGCAGTAGTTCTTTGTGGAATAATGTGCTTCCTAAGATAAAAGAACAAGGAGAGAGTGTTGTAAAGGACTTAAAAACTGCATGCCAATTCACCATCTCTGGAAAAAAAAAAGGAGTTAAAGGTACATGAACAAACAGCCTTAACAAATGTTTGATTGCTGGTTACCTGATGCTGCAAAGACAGAAGATTTTAAGGAGTTAATGGCAGAACAGGTTGTGTTTCAAAGCAACAGTTAACACCGAATGTACCAAGGAACAGAGAAGCTACTCCTGGTAAGAAAGTAAGCTACAGAAGCATCATAAATAACATCACACCATAAACTTAACAAGACAGAAAATCCTATAATAATTCAAATTTGAGATTGTTCAGCAGGAGAACTCCAGAGAACCACATTATACAAGGATCAACCCTGGACGCATCTAGAGATAGACGCTGTCTGGAATTATAGCTAAATTAAGTGGGTAATAACTAAGTTAAGTTGTGAGAATGAACTTGCTTGAGGGGTCTTATGCTACATGTAATAAAATTCAAATAATTATTTCATGTTTGATGTCTTGATAAATAGCTGAATTAAAGGTAGCTTTTGGTAATTTATCCACATCAAATGGTGTACCTATGTGCGTTTCAATAAGACGTTACTCTAAAGTCAAACTCACCAGCCTTGTTTTCTCAAACATCCAGCCTGAGCCTGAAATAAGAGGGTAGCTGCCCCATGAGATAGACAGGATTCAAGTAGATGAATGATGACAACAATTGGCATCCCTGAAATTTCAATCAATGCCTTTTTCAGATTTAATCAGAAAGTTAACATTTTTGATATTTTGAATTTGGCGAAATCATGACAGATGCTCAACCTGACTGTGAGAACTTTAGGCTGTATTTGAATAAGAAACTGTTGAAGTAGATAAAATATTGGGAAGCTTGTGACGTTACAAGTCCCGATGCATCGAACCGTTTGTTAGAGTCAGTTAGGAAATGCTTGGGAAAGTACACACCCAAAGTGGCTGGAATTTATTGTTTTTAATGCAGTGACTTGGTGTTTGAAGTATGTTTTAAAGCGGGAAAACACTGAGATAAGTAAATTGAAGTCAGAAGATGCAGAACCAAGATAGAAGCTTGAAGCCCTAGAGGTTTCCAGTCATGAAACGGTGTTTTTCCAATTAGAAAACACAGAATTAAAGAGAAAGGTTAAATCCCTGGAGATGGATGATCGTGAGAAGGTAGTTTACCTCTCGAAATAGCAAAGTCAACTTGAGCCAGGGCACAGGAATGGTGAGAGGATCAGGAGTCAGAAATTAAGACTCAGGAACTTTGAAAGTATATTAAAAGATCTCCAGGTAGCATTTAAAGTTCTTCATCAAGCATATCCTGAGCAACAAGTGTAGAATGCTGATCATTCTAAATGCCAACAAGGTGCCTTGATGCCTTGAAATCACAACTTTCCAGGCAGAGAGAATTTCTCTGCACTTTGGGATCTGTACAGAAATTAACGGATCAATTGAGGGTGAAACTGCACGCTTTTCAGATCAGGACAGGGAGTATGGTGATAATCCTGATCCCGATACCCCTCCATCAGATTTGGATACAGGTGTCCTGTATCCACCTTTACCAGTCTGGTACAATCCTAAAATGAAGATATAATGAAAATCCAGCAACATAAATGAGGATAGAGGTAACCAACTAGTATGTGGGCATGTTCCACTTTATATTCCAAAAAGTGGGATGAACAAATGGCAGAATTTGAAGCTGGTTAGTTAAGGCTGTGGGTAAGCTCTAGAGTCAGCCATGAGAAGTGCGAAGACCTATCTCCTTGAGTTTCAGAGAGAAGTGACATGCTTTTCTGATACACCCTAGAGGGACTGGGACGGGAATTTACTAAAAGTTGGGCACCAATCCCAGTTGACTCCAATATCCCTGTGATGAACCCCAGAGAGAGAACAAACGGGCATAAAACTAGCTTGAACCACAGGCCTTTATCTGCCTGAAAAAGTAAGAGGACTTGGGTAAACATGTCTTTGGAGCAATAAATTGTTCAAAGTGCCTGTATAGAATATATCACAGGCAACAACCCTGATGTATACAACATAGAGGCATAGAGTCATAGAGATGTACAGCACGGAAACAGACCCTACGGTCTAACTCGTTCATATCAACCAGTTATTCCAACCTAATCTAATCCCATTTTCCAGCACCTGGCCCATATCCCTCTAAACCCTTCCTATTCATATTCCCATCTAGATGCCTTTTAAATGTTGCAATTATACAAGCCTCCGTCACTTCCACTGGCAGCTCATTCCATAAACGCTCCACCCTCTGCGTGAAAAGGTTGCCCCTGAGGTCTCCTTTATATCTTTCCCCTCTCACCCTAAACCTATGCCCTCTAGTTCTGGACTCCCCCACCCCAGGGAAAAGACTTTGTCTATTTATCCTATCCATGCCCCACATGTTTTTGTAAACCTCTTTAAGGTCACCCCTCAGCTTCCGATGCTCCAGGGAAAACAGCCCCATCCTATTCAACCTCTCCTTATAGCTCAACCCCTCCAAACCTGGCAACATCCTTGTAAATCTTTTCTGAACCCTTTCAAGTTTCACAGCATCCTTCCGATAGGAAGGAGACCGGAATTGCACACAATATTCCAAAAATGGCCTAACCAACATCCTGTACAGCCACAACATGACCTCTTAACTCCTACACTCAATGCATCGACCAATAAAGGAAAGCATACAAAACGCTTTCTTCACTATTCTATCTACCTGTGACTCTACTTTTATGGAGCTATGAACCTGCACCCCAAGGTCTCTTTGTTCAGTAATACTCCTTCGGACCTTACCATTAGTTCTGCTAAGATTTGCTTTCTCAAAATGCAACACCTCACATTTATCTAAATTAAATTCCATCTGCCACTCCTCAGCCCATTGGCCCATCTGATCAAGATCCCATTGTAATATGAGGTAACCTTCTTCGCTATCCACTATATCTCCAATTTTGGTGTCATCTGCTAACTTACTAACTATACCTCCTATGTGCACATCAAATCATTTATATAAATGACGAAATGTAGTGGACCCAGCACAGATCCTTATGGCATTCCACTAGTCATAGACCTCCAGTCTGAAAAGCAACCCACCACCACCACCTTCTGTCTTCTACTTTCAAGCCAGTTCTATATCCAAATGGCTAGTTCTCCCTGTACTCCATGAGATCTAACCTTGCTAACCAGTCTCCAATGGGGAACCTTGTCAAATGCCTTACTGAAGTCCATGTGGATCTCTTGTACCACTCTGTCCTCTTTGTTACTTCTTCAAAAAACTCAATCAAGTTGAACAAAACTTAGATTAAGGATCTATGTAAATAAGAGCAGGAGCTAAACTTGACCTGTTGTTTTCGACCTTTAGATAAACTACAAAGCTGATGATTGCATTGCTGGCTTTCACAACTGAAGAACAGAGTTAGCAGCAGAGATCCATCGCTCAGTGGAACTGGACACGGCATGTACCATGTAGCCATAAGCCACTCTGTGGCTTCATGGGGGGACACAATACTAATACAGATGCTACCCTCTTGGTAGAGAGACACAGACAGCTACATGCTCAACCAGACCATTAGCAGGGCCCGTGATAGTTTGTGTATTGGTTAATATGACAACGGTATGTTTTCCTACAAATAACCAAATGGTAATTTTGCGAGAGATCGCCAGGCACAACCTCATGCGCTACCTTTAACATACAACACAGAGCTCAAATCTGTTTGCTCTGATAATTTGCACAGAGCTCCAGTCCACGCTTGCACTTACATGGAAGTGAGTGAAAACCCTGTCGAGGGTTGTGTGGGAAAACAAGGATCCAGAGGAGGGATAGTGATGTGGAGCACGGTTAAAGCATTGTATGAAAGTGCCACCATGAATTGGAACCAATAATTCTCCACCTCTCAGACATTCAGTTACCAATATGATGTCCAAAACCTTCATCAAACATTTATAAGGAATTGGTCAAGGCATTGTTTAAGTAAGAGGTTTGCAAAATTGTGAGCAAAAACTGGCAGCATAGAGGTTTGCTAGGTGACATTGCAGGCATTTATGGTTCAGGTTATTCTACAGTAAATTGCTTGACATCAGTGCTATAAATATTCTATTATATCAATTTCCTTCCCAAGTTAAAAGCATATTAAGTGCAATGCATAATAACACATAACTTGTAGTCAGGCAGCAACTTTAAGTAAAACCTCGGTGAGTTAAGGTGTTTAACAAAAGCACGGACTAATGAATAGTGTATTGGACAAAATGGAATAGGTCTTATGTTTGGGACACATAGGCAAAAGTGAGGACTGCAGATGCTGGAAACCAGAGTTTAGATCAGAGTGGTGCTGGAAAAGCACAGCAGGTCAGGCAGCATCCGAGGAACAGGAAAATTGACGTTTTGGGCAAAAGCCCTTAATCAGGAATAGAGGCAGGAAGCCTCCAGGGTGGAGAGATAAATGAAAGGGAGATGGGTGGGGAGCTGGGGAGAAGGTCACAAAGAGTACAGTAGGTGAATGGGGGTGGGGAGGAAGGTGATAGGTCAGAGAGGAGGGTGATAGTTGGGAAGGGAGGACAGGTCATGAGGACAGTGCTGAGCTGGGATACATGTTATGTCTAAAGATGAAAAACTATGAAATATTACAACAGTGCAAAATATTAGAGTGATCCAAAATACCATGTGGGTGAGAGTTAAGAAGGTTCTACCTTACGCAGTAGAAAAGAAGGTAGACATCACTGAAGAAATGCTAACTGATTGATCAAACTATTGTTTGACCCTATCCAATCTACACACCTGGACAAGCCACATGCAGTTTTAATTCCAGCTGTATTGAAACAGTTAAGTACACTTTCACAATTTCAAGTACCACTCAGGAAAATGCAATTAGAATTGGATATGCAGGTGAAGCAGAATATTGTATCATAACAGCCTTGAAAGGCCAGAAGTCACACAACATTAGATTATAGTCCAATGCATTTATTTGCAATCACAAGCTTTCAGAGCACTGTTTCTTCATCAGGTTCACCTGTTGGACTATTACCCAGTGTCATGTGACTCCTGCCCTTGTCCAACACAGTCCATCACCAGCATCTCTACATCATGGCTATCATCAACCTTCAAAATGTGTTATCATATCACAACAGTGTAAAATATCTTGTCTTGTCCCCCATCACTGATTTGGCATTTTGCATTAAACCTCAATTGCCCATCCACAAAGGAACAAAGGAATTGGTTAACATCAGGAAGAGAAAACCTCTTGATGTGACAGAATGTTGGCCAGAAAGAGAAGGAATTCTGGGAAAGGCACATAAGTTACATATCAAGGTTGGGCAGAATAGTCAGAGAATAAAGATAGATGTTGAAAAAGTTAAGGAACATGTTTAGTGGGATGATACCTAGAATTAGAGAGTAATATAAATGGCAGTTTGGGTTCCATTATTTCACATCTAATTGTTATTATTGTTTTGTGTAGTTGCATAAATCTTACTTTTAGTAACATCGTATATCACCAATGGTATTAGCAACAAATGCAGCAGCTGAAAACAGAATTAGCTTTGTTAAGACATAATAATCTTAAAACTGCAATGGGTATATTATTTCACAATAATGCTTTATTTTCTTGTTTGGCATGCTTATTACCTTATTTTATTTTGTAATTTATTTACTGATTATTGTTTTGTACTTAATTTATTGATTATTAGCTTCATATATCTGTACCTCAAAATTAAACGATGCATTTTATTGAAATTGTGTCTGGTATCCACTTGGATATGAACTCATGTGGTGGAAAATTGCCAATTATATTAGAGTTTGTTCATCGTATTAAAAATAATGAACAAAGAGCAGGGACTAAGATACTGTAAACTTCAGAACTTTAATAACTATTTAGGAATTTAAAGAATTTTTGATTACCTTTTCTGAAATAAACTGTTTCCTGAGATAAAAGGGCAAGGACAAAGTGTTAGAAAGGTGTCGAAAGCAATATACCAATTAGTCATCCCTGGGAAAAGAAGGAGATAACAATACATAAACACTGTTTAAATACTAATTGACAATTGGCTGCTTTATGCTACAAGGACAAATGATTGCCCTGCTGAAGATTTTAAGGAGTTAATGGCAGGACAGACTGTTTCAATCTGATAGCTAACATTGAATGTAACAAGGAACAAAGAAGCTACTCCTGATAAGAAAGTAAGCTATATATTTGGTGACTTCAGAAGTGTCATAAACAGTATCATACCAACCAGAACTGAAAATCCTATAATAATTCAGCTTTGGGATTCTTCAGCAACAGAACTCCAGTGAACCACATTATACAAGGATCAAATCCTAGACATATCCAAACAGAGACCTATTGGTTGGAATTGCAACCATTGATCCGTTAACAGCTAAGTTGGGTTGTGAGGCTTAACCTGATTACTTGAGAGGCCTTATATTGGTTGCACGATGCAATCAACTTTAAATAATTGCTTCAGTACCTGATTTTCTTTGAGATGTCTTGATAAGTAGCCAAATTAAAGGATAGCTAATGATAATTTACTCACAACAGGACCCCTGGTGATTTTTTTGCAGTGCATCTAGTTCATGATACATGCTGCTACTACAGTGCATTTGTTGTCAATGGGGTGCATATTAAAGGCTAATCAAGCAGGCTAATTTGTCTTGGATGGTGTCAAGCTTCTTGAGTGTTGTTGGGGCTGCATGTGTCCAAGCAAGTGTAGAATATTCCAATACAATCCTAACATGTGCCTTGTATATTGTGGGCAAGCTTTGAAGAGCCTGAAGGTGAGTGACTTACTGCAGTATTAATAGCCTCTGACCTGCTCTATGACTAATCAATGGGAACTCTCAGGATGTTGGTAGCGAGGGTTCAGCAATACAAGCGCCATTGAATGTCAAGGAATGTTAAGTGGATTTTCTCTCATTGGAGATGCTCATTGCCTGGCACTGATGTGTCATGAATGTTTCTTGACACTCATCAGACTGAACCTGAACACATTGTCCAGCTCTTGCGGTTTTTGGACGTGGCATGGCTTGTTTTTTACCACATGCAAAGTTTTTTCACACATTAGAAGATTACTAAGGAGCCCAGTGAATACACATGGAAATATAACAGATTGGCATGGAGACTATGAGGGTGGATGATAGGGTATGTGTTGGTGAGTCGTTATGTGGAGTGTGTGAGGTTGAGCATGAAAGGACTGTTTTCCATCGATTCCCTACAGTGTGGAAACAGGCCTTTTGGCCCAACAAGTCCACACCAACCATCTGAACAGCAACCCACTCAGATCCATTCCCCTACCCTATTACTCTACATTTCCCCTGACTAATGCACCTAACCTACATACCCCTGAACACTATGGGCAATATAGCATGGCCAATTCACCTAATCTACACATCTTTGGATTGTGGGACGAAACCAGAGCACCCAGAGGAATCCCACGCAGACACGGGAAGTATGTGCAAACTCCACACAGACAGTCGCCCAAGGCTGGAATCGAACCTGGGTCCCTGGCACTGTGAGGCAGCAGTGCTAAACACTGAGTCACTCCTCAGACTGTTTTCTGATTTGTTTTTGCTTTTACTACAACTGTAACTGCCCTCACGTACCTGTGGCTGCCTCTAAACTCTCTCTGAGGGCGCTGAGCCCTGTTTCTGTTCACAACCAGTATCCCCAGGACAAGAGTCCACCCATTCCAAGTACTTTTCCCAAGATAGACCAGCCGAGCTGGGAACATCCCTTCCTCACAGACGAAAATCCAACACATTATCTCTGATCTGCAACATATCCTGCAAACAGACCGATAGATCTCTGTTCGAGATTTCTGCCTTTCCACAAGCCATTTCAGGGGTACCACCAGAATGGGTCAGCGGGCTGCTCATTTCTGCACCGCAGACCACCATGTTGCAAATCTACATTTTGACAATGCCAGGTGTGGCCAGCAGAGGCCGTGCTTATCGCAAGATACCACTTGAAGTGAGAAAGCAGTGTGTTGTTTGTGGTTCTCGTCATCAATGGAAAGGCATTGCACTCACATACTGCAAAGAAAATCCAGCTGGCTACTGTTAATTTTCTGAACAGGGTTCACCGATGTTGGTAGGCGAAAGTGAAAACTGCAGATGCTGGAGATCAGAGTCCAAAATTAGAGTGGTGCTGGAAAAGCCCAGCAGGTCAGGTAGCATCCGAGGAGCAGGAAAATCAACGTTTCGGGCAAAAGCCCTTCATCAGCCCTTCCTGATGAAGGGCTTTTTGCCCGAAACGTCGATTCTCCTGCTCCTCAGATGCTGCCTGACCTGCTGTGCTTTTACAGCACCACTCTAATCTAGTCACAGATGTTGATGAAGATCAGTTTGGGTCCTGAAGACAGTTAACCCCAGCTCAAAATCTGGCTGCCCGCACGTGTTTGTATGGCCCGGGAAGGGCCATGTTCTACAGAAAGATATCTTGTGAATCACAGCCTAGGACCTTGTGATAGCATGCTTCCAGCACTTGCACTGCACTTGGGGAGACTCAGAGTCTGAGTCAGACAAGTTGGCAAGATGTCAGTGGGTTGATGCATTCTGTGCCGTATTACCACTGAGACTGCCAGATTGAAGTCCCTGTGATTTTCACTGAATCGTTCTAATAAATAGCCATTCTTTTCTACTCTGTGCTAACCCCGTGGTTATTGTTAGTGGACATGTACATCACTCCCACAAGTGACTTCTTACCTTTATCATTTCTCATCATTAGCCAAACTGCTTGTACATCCTGGTTCCTGAATTTAGGTTATCCAAGTCTATTGTGCTAATGCAATTATTAACTAATAGAAGCATTCCTCTTCCCTTCCCTAGCTTCCTGTCATTCCTAACTGTCAAAATCCATGTTGGCTTGCAGCTGTGTCTCAGTATTGACTATCAGATCATGCATTGTTAATTTTATTTGGGTTATCTGTTCATCTGTTTTGTTTTGAAGACTACATACATTCAAATACAGAAGCTTTAATTTTGTCCTTTTTATATATTTGTAACCCCTAATGTTATGTTTTGATTAATTCTTTTCAACTTGTACATTCAATCCCACCCTGTCACCGTCTGTTTATCATTTCTTACAATAATACCTTTCTCTCTTAGCTTGTCTCTACTCTCTGCTTCCCAATTTTGAACCCTCACCCTCACTAGTTAGTTTAAAACCCTGTCTATTTCTGTATTTGTGCAGCTGACTTGAGGATGGCTCAGATGGAGACTACCCCAACAATTCTGTCCCTACTTGTTCCAGTGTTGGGGCCAGTGGTCTGACAAACCAGAACCTAAATCTTCCACACCAGTCCCTGAGCCATATATTCATTTCTGTAATCTGAATTGTCCTCTGTCAATTTGTTTATGTGTTATAGACATTCCTGACAAGGTCATAACTTATTGCCCATTCCTAATAGCTCTTGGTAAGATGGTGGTGAGCTGACATGTTTCAATTGCTGCTGTGCATTTGTTGTAAGTATTCCCATAATATTATTGAGCAGGGAGTTCAGGATTTTGAGGTTATAGTGAAAGATCACCAATGTAGTTACAAGCCAGGATGTTGCATGATTTGGAGAGGTATTTGAAGGTAGTGGTATTCCCACATGTCTGCTGCCCTTCTCTTTTGGAGATGTTGCACCTTTGGAAGATGGTGTCCAAGGACCCTTGGTGAGTTATTGTTGTGCATCTTGCATCGGGTAGACATTGCGGCCATCCTGCGCAGTGGTGATGGAAAGAGTAAATCTTTAGGATGGTGGATAGGACACTGATCAAGTGAGCAACTTTCTCTTGCAAGCTGTAGGTTTTTGAACGATATTAGAACTGCACTCATCCAGTTAAGGGGAGAATATTTTGTCACACTCCTGGTTGGCATTGTATGGATGGAGCACAGGCTTTGAGGAGTCAGGAGGTAATATTCACTAGTCAGCTCAGAACCACTGCCTTGTTTTTATAGCTATATTATTTAATGACATGTCCAGTTCAGTGTCTGGTCAATGGTAAACCCCAGGATGTTGATGGCGGGCATTTCGGTGATGCCGTTGAACATTGAGGAAGTAGTCAGATTTTTTCTTGTTTTACGGTTACATTTTGGCACTTGTGTGTTAACTAGTCACTCATTAGCCTATACCATAACAACACACGTGATGTGTTCATGAAAGAAGGGCCAATCCATTGTTTGTAAAATAAATTCAAGTGACAATTCACTCATATATTTTGAGTAATACAGTGCGAGTCAGGACCATTACGTTTCATATGAATGTCTTTTTTAATTTATTGATTTGTGGAATGTGGGTGTGGCTGGCTGACCATTTAGAGTTCATTCCTGGTTGCCCTTGAGAAGGTGCTGTTGAACTGCTTTCTTGAATCACTGCAGTCCATCTGTTATGGGTTGATTCACAATCCCATTAGGGAGGGAATTCTTCATCATTTGGATCACTTATTGTCTCGAAGCTGATGATATTTTTAATGATATCGGCATGAGAGGTTAGGAATTTGTCCTGACGTTATCTCGCATCTGTTTTCATGATGTGAAAGTCACCTTGTTCTCCAGCATGAACTGGATGGGATGGAATCTCAGAGAGAGTAAAGGTTTGTGTCATGTATCGTCAGGCACTAAGGAATTACCAAATGAACTACCACTCTGGCTGCAGACATGATTCAGAGGCACTTTGAGGTCATCAAAAAGAGCGAAACTGACTCAGCTACAGCCTGACATCTATTTCTCATTGTCTGTATTTATCTTATGCAATGTTCTCATTATCTCGTTCGTGCTGCACTTGCATCAATTCAAAGGTAATGCTGGGTGAGTAATGTCGCTTGTGAAATTAGTCATCGACACCCTCAACCTCCGTGCACTGTTAATGGCACGATGGGAAATAAATATATACCATTCAATATGGTTTTATGAGCTCATTGCAAATTAAGCCAAGGTTTGCTAATGTAAGAAAGTTGTTATTCGCACCTATGTATATTTGGCAGTTTTTGTTTCACATTTTTTGACTAGTATAAATCAAACACTTTCTTGCTTATATCGACCCTATTTGAAACATCTTGGCACAAAAGTAATTAACTCCCATGTCAGATAGACATATAGCTTATTTGTTGGATTATCCGTAAATAGAATTTTATTTCCCTTTGACATCATGAACTGTACACCATAGGAGCCTAGCAGTCAACCTGTTCCTTCTGTATCCTGACCGCCTTCATTTTAGGTACCATCTGTGAAGCCGTTATCGAGTCCATCATTTTAGAAGGTTTCAAATCCCACCCTTGACACTTATAGAAATCTTGTCAAAGTCACATGTGCAAAGCTGAAAGAGCGGTCCACACTTTTGGAAGAGCCTATCTTTCAAATAAGCCGCTAACACAGGATATTCCCTGTAGGGAGACATCCTGCGGCAGATGAGCAGCTGAACTTTCTCTGATTATCTGGTCAATGTTTATCTGGTCAACATTGCTAAAACAGATTACAATGGTGTCTAATGCCTACTTTTCAAGAGAACATTATGAACTGTAAAGCACTTTGTCATTTTAACGATGTTTCTTGTTTTTCTGACCAGCTGGGTATAGCTGTAATGTAACTATCTTTACTTCATTTCTTTATTCTGTAAATAAGTATTATACCTAGGTGCTCCGTACCTAAGGTGGTGTTGTGTGTTGGTGACATTGTTACACTGTAACTAACAGGCCGCCTACTTGCGGAACGTTTCAGAGAACACCTCTGGGACACCCGGACCAACCAACCCAACCATCCCGTAGCCCAACACTTCAACTCCCCCTCCCACTCCACCAAGGACATGCAGGTCCTTGGACTCCTCCATTGCCAGACCATGGCAACACGACGGTTGGAGGAAGAGCGCCTCATCTTCTGCCTGGGAACCCTCCAACCACAAGGGATAAACTCAGATTTCTCCAGTTTCCTCATTTCCCCTCCCCCCACCTTGTCTCAGTCAAATCCCTCAAACTCAGCACCACCTTCCTAACCTGCAATCATCTTCCTGACCTCTCCGCCTCCACCCCACTCCGGCCTATCACCCTCACCTTGACCTCCCTCCACCTATCGCATTTCCAAAGCCCCTCCCCCAAGTCCCTCCTCCCTACCTTATATCTTAGCCTGCTGGACACACTTTCCTCATTCCTGAAGAAGGGCTTATGCCCAAAACATCGATTCTTCTGCTCCTTGGATGCTGCCTGACCTGCTGCGCTTTTCCAGCAACACATTTTCAGCTCTGATCTCCAGCATCTGCAGTCCTCACTTTCTCTCAAACACTGTAACTAATGTCCACCTGACGGAGAATCTCACCTGGACCTTCAACAATAGCTCAATAGCTGAGGAAGCCCAGCAGCATCTCTATTTTCTATGTAGACTGAGGAAAGCCCACCGTCCACACCCCATCCTCACCACATTCTACAGAGGGTTCATTGAGAGTACCCTGAGCTGCTGCATTACTGCCTGGTTCAGGAATTGCATTGTCTTGGATCATAAGACCCTACAACGGATAGTGAGGCCAACTGAGAAGTTCATCAGGGTCTCTCTCCCCTCCATTACAGACATTTACTGGACACACCGCATCTGAAAGGCCAAAAGCATTGTGGAAGACGCCACGCACCCCTCACTCAAACTCTTCTCCCTCCTGCCATCTGGCAGAAGATACCGGAGCATTTGGTCTCTCACGGCCAGACTGTGCAACAGTTTCTTCCCCCAAATCGTTAGGCTCCTTAACACTGTATAATCAGACTCTTTCCCATCTGGAATTCTTTGCACAACTTTGAATGGCTGCTAGAACAATATCTATTAATTATCATTCTTTTATTACACTGCAATTTGTGTGGTTTCCACTTTCTGCTGCCCTGTGTATGATCGTGTCATTTGTGCTGTCCATGTAGCACCTTGGTCCTGCAGGAATGCTGTCTCATTTTTACTGGATCAGTTGCAACTAGTAGAAATTATAAATAAAATCTACTCTACTCTAATGTAACCTTATAATTGAAGAAGCCTTACTTCAGTACCTTTATACCTAAGATGGTGCTGTACGTGGTGACTTTTCATTGTACTCATTTGAGTGCATGTGACAATAAATCTAATTCATTTTGGGATGATCATGGAAGGCATTATAGAAATCCAAGGCTTTCTGTTCTTCCTTTGATCCTTCAAAGTATTAATTTTAAAGCTATACTTGCAGCTAATTTTTACTTTAGGCTACAAACAATTTGTAGCAAATAAATAATGTGCCAATTTCTTTTGTTTAAAGAATATCTAGATGGCTGTGATGTTTTTAGTTGCTCCAATCTGTGTTACCTATTAATGGATCAGATCTCAATGAGAGTCAATTGAGACAAGATTCCATGGACAGAATGGTAGACATAAGAAAAACAGTTTCCATTTAACTCTCATCATACTGAAGAGCAAATTGATAGTGGTGTTCCCTGATCAGTTGATCTCGCTTAGCAACAATAATGCTCCTCCAAAGGACAAATTCAAATCATGACACATTATTATTAATCCCATTTGTCTCCACTGCAATGTACAGATGAACATTGTTGGTCAGAATAGATAGTGAAGTTCTCAGCAGCTTTTGATTGAGTAAGTGTATTTTTAGCCTCATTAGAGGCAGGGGCATTACCTCTGGAAATTTGCAAGAAAAAAATGTCCCTACATGAAATGCAAGAGATCCCTTTAAGAGAGACAAAGAATACATGTCGACACTGGCAATAGGATTTCCTTTGTCATTGGGTTTGGATACAAATGTTTTTAACTACAACATTGGTAAGTCTCCTCATTTAGTTCTATCCATCCACCAAACTCGCTGCCAGAATAATTCTCCACACAACATATAGGCAGCAACAGTCCTCAAATCCAACAGCACTCACTCATAGAATCCCAATAGTGGGGAAGCAGGCCCCCCAGCCTATCAATTCGACATCCACTCACCAAAGAGCATCTCACCCAGGCACAACCCCCTACCCTATCCCTATACCCCTGCCTTTCCCATGGCTAATCCACCTAGTCTGCATGTCTCTGGACATTATGGGCAATTTAGTACAGCCAATCCACCTAACCTGCACATCTTTGGGCTTGAGAGGAAAGCGTAGCACCCAGAGGGTTAGGGTTAGAGTTAGAGTTTAGGTTTGAGTTAGGGTTGGGATTAGAATTTGGTTTTGGGCTAGGGTTAGAGTTAAGGCTAGAATTAGGGTTAGGGATAGTGTTGGGGCTAGGGTTACAAATTTGGTTTAGGGTTATGGTTACAGTTTGAGTTAGTGCTAGGGCTCTGGTTAGTTAAAGTTATGGTTTGAATTAGGGCTCGGGTTAGAATTAGGACTACGGTTAGAGATAGGGCTAAGATCAGGGGTAGAGTTAAGACTATGGTTAGAGTTCTATTGAAGATTAGGGCTAAGATTAGGGTTAGAGTTAAGGCTTTGAGTTCGGTTTGGTTTAGAGTTTGGGCTAGGGCGAGGATTAGAGTTAGGTTTTCGGTTAGTGTTAGGGTTATGGTTAGGTTTAAAGTTAGGACTAGGGTTAGAGTAAGGGTTTGAGGTAGGCTTACAGTTAGAGTTAGAGTTTGGGATAGAATTAGGGCTAGGGTCAGGGTTAGAGTTGGGTTTAGTGTTGGGGTTATGGTAAGCGCTAGGGTCAGGGTTAGAGTTAGAGCTCGGATTAGAGTTAGGGTTAGAATTAGAATTTGGTTTAGGGTTATGGTTACAGTTTGAGTTAGTGCTAGGGCTCTGGTTAGTTAAGGTTATGGTTCGAGTTAGGACTCGGGTTAGAATTAGGACTACGGTTAGAGGTAGGGCTAAGGTCAGGGGTAGAGTTAAGACTATGGTTAGAGTTCTATTGAGGATTATGGCTAAGGTTAGGGTTAGGTTTAAAGTTCAAATAAGGGCTAGAATTAGGTTTTGAGGTAGGGTTAGAGTTAGAATTACCATTAGGGCTAGGATTGGGGTAAAGTTATGTCTTGGGTTAGGGTTAGATTTAAGGTTAAGGTAAGGGCTGGGTATTAGATTAGATTATTTACAGTGTGGAAACAGGCCCTTGGGCCCAACAAGTCCATACCGACCTTCCGAAGAGCAATCCACCCAGACCCATTCCCCTACATTTACCCCTTCACCTAACCTGCACAGTTTTGGACTGTGGGAGGAAACCAGAGCACTCGGAGGAAACCTATGCAGACAAGGGGAGAATGTGCAAACTCCACACTGACAGTTGCCTGAGGCGGGAATTGAACCCGGGTCTCTGGCGCTGTGAGGTAGCAGTGCTAACCACTGTGCTGCCCATGGTTTGATTATGGGTGAAGGTTAAGATTAGGGTTACAGCTAGGGCTATGGTGAGTCCTCGAGTTAACTTTAGGGTTAGGGTTAAAGTTTGGACAAGGATTAGAGTTAGGGTTTGAATTAGGTTTAGGATTGGGGTTAAAGTTAGAGTTTGGATTATGGTTAGTGTTAGGTTTAGGGATGGAGTTAAGGTCAGAGTTAGCATTTGAGTTAGAGCTGGGGTTAAGGTTTGAGTTAGGGTTAGGGTTGGGGTTATGGTGAGAGTTTGGTTTAGGGTTCGAGTCAGGGTTAGGATTTGAGTTTGGGTTAGGGACAGGGCTAGGGTATGTGTTAGGGTTAGCGTTAGGGTTAAAATTTAAGGTGAGGTTTAGAGTTAGGGTTTGAGCATGGGTTAGAATTAGGGTTAAAATTAGAGTCAGGGCAAAGGTTAGTGTTAGAGTTAGGCTTGGTGTTAGAGTTTTGGCTAGGGTTAAGGTTAGAGTTAGCATTAGGGTTAGAGTTAGCATTAGCGTTAGAGTTAAAGATAGGGTTATGTAGAGACTTGGGGTTTGTTTAAGTTAAGTTTAGAACTAAGGTTAAGTTTAGGGTTACAGTTCGGAATGGTGTTAGCGTTAGGGTTAGGATTAGGGTTAGGATTAGGGTGACTGTTAGTATTAGGATCAGGGTTAGGTTTAGGGTTACAGTTCGATATGGTGTTAGTGTTAGGTTTGCAGTTCGAGTTAGGATTAGGGTGAGTGTTAGCGTTAGGACTAGGGTTAGGTTTAGGGCCAGGTTTAGGGTTAAGGTTAGGGTTAGTGTTAGTGTTAGGATTATGGTTAGGGTTAGGGTTAGGGTTAGGGTTAGGGCCAAATTTAGGGTTAGGGTTTGGATTAGGGACAAGGTTAGGGTTAGGATAAGGATTAGGATTACGGTTAGAACTAGAATTAAGGTTAGGGCTATGGTTAGAGTTTGGGTGAGGGTTAGTGTTAAAGTTAGGGTTAGGTTTAGGGTTAAGATTGGGGTTAGGATTAGGTTTAGAGCCAGATTTAAGGTTCAGGTTGATTTAGGGTTAGGCTGAAATGTATGGCTAGTGTTAGAGTGAAGGTTTGATGTTGTGGTTCTGTTCGCCGAGCTGGAAGTTTTTGTTGCAAACGTTTCGTCCCCTGGCTAGGCGACATCATCAGTGCTTGGGAGCCTCCTGCGAAGTGAAGGTTTGAGTTAGGTTTATGTTTAGGGTTCGGGTTATATTTAGAGTCTGGGTTAGTTTTTCGGTGAGAGTTAGGGCTAGGTCTAGTGTTACAGTTCGGGCCAGGGTTAGGGTTGGGGCTAGCGTTCGTGTTAGTGTGAGGGATTAGGGTCTAAATTATGGTTAGGAGTCAGGTTAGATTTAGGGCTAGGCTTAGAGTTAGGGTTAGTGTTAGGGTTCAGTTTAGATTTAGATATACAGTCAGTGTTAGTGCTAGGGTTATGGTTAGAGGTTGTCTTAGGTTTAGGATTAGGGTTAAGATTAAGGTTAGAGTTAGCATTTGATTTAGAGTTAGGGTTGAGGTTAGGGTTCAAGTCAGGGTTAGGGTGAGGGTTAGGGTTAGGTTCAGAAACAAAACAGGGGTTGCTGAAAATGCTGAGCAGGTCTGCCAACATCTGTGATGAGAAATCAAAGTTAACGTTAGGTTCAGAGTTAGGGTTAGGGATAGATTTCGGGTTAGAGTTAGGGTTAGTGGTTGGTTTAGTGCAACAGTTAATGTTAGAGTCATAATTTGGATTAGGGCTAGGGTTAGTCTTAGAGTTTGGGCTAGGGTTAGATTTGGGTTTAGGGTCAGAACTTTATTTAGGATTAGGGTTTGGGTTAGGTCTAGGGTTATGAATAGGGTTAGGGTTAGAGTTAGAGTTAAGGTTAGGCTTACGGTTAAGTTTAGAATTAAGCCTTATGTTTAGGATTACGGTTAAGTTTAGGTTTATATTTACCTTTAGAGTTAGCGTTACTGTTTGGATTAGGTTTAGGGCTAGGTTTAGGGTTAGGGACAGATTTAGGGTTAGAGACAGATTTAGGGTTATAGTTCAGAATGGGTTAGAGTTAGGGTTAGGGTTCCATTTAGGGCTAAGATTACGATTGGGGCTAGCCTTCGTGTTAGTGTTAAATTTAGGGATTAGGTTAGGACTACCCTTATGGTCAGAGTTATGATTAGGTGTAGGGTTAGCATTAGGGCTAAGGTTAGAGTTAGAGTTAGAATTAGGTTTAGGTTTAGATTTAGGTTACAGTCAGTGTTAGTGTTAGGGTTATGGTTTGGGTTCAGGTTGGGCTTCAGGTTAGGGTTAGGTTTAGTGTTAAGATTAGGGTTAAGGGTTAGGATTTAACTTTGGGTTACAGTGAGGTCTAGGGGTTAGGGGTGAGTTAGATTTGGGGCTCGATTTAGGGCTTAGGGTTAGCTTCAGAAACAATAACAGAGGATTAGGATTTGGTTTAATTTAGGGCTAGGGTTAGGGTTAGTGTACGGGTTGGGGTAGATTTAGGGTTTTGGTTAGGATTACATTTGGGACTAGGTTAGGTCTAGAGTTACATTTAGTGTCAGAATTAGTTGTGTTTTTAGGGTTATGATAGATTTACAGTTAGCCTTAGATTTACAGTTAGAGGGTTGTTTGACTTTATGGATCAGGTTTTGAGTTAGAGTTGGGATTAGAATTAAGGTTAGGTTTAGGGTGACGTTTAGAGTTAGAGTTTGGGCTAGTGTTAGGGTTAGAGTTAGGGTTAGGGTTTCAGTTGGAATTAGGTTTAGACTTAGTGTTAGTGTTAGCAATAGCATTAGGGTTAGGGTTAGGTTGAGAATTAGGGCAAGGGTTAGAGTTAAAGTTGGGTTTTTGTTAGGATTAGGTTTGGGAAAAGATTTGGGTTTCGGGTTTGGTTTAATGTTAGTGTTAGAGTTAAAGTTAGAGTTACGGTTAGATTAGGTTTAGGATTTGGGTGAGGGTTAGGGTTAGGTTTTGGGCTAGTATCAAGGGTAAGGTTAGTCTTTTTTAGCTTTCGGATTGGAGTTAGGGTTAGAGTTAGGTCTAGGTTTAGAGTTAGGTCTAGTGTTACGGTTTGGTATGCAGTTTTGGTTAAGGTTACGATTAAAGTTCAGGCTGGGGTTAGACTTAAGTTTAGGATTAGGGCTAGGTTTAGAATTGGGCTTAGGGTTAGGGTTAGGATTATGGTTACTGTTAGTGTTAGGGTTAGGCTGAGGGTTGCGGCTAGGGTTAGGTATATGGTTAGGGTTAAAGTTAGTTTACGCTTATGGTAATGAATAGCTTTAGGTTTAGGGTTATGGTTAGTGTTACATTTGGGACCAGGGTAAATGGTAACCTCTGCCTAATGGAATTCATAGAATCTCTACAGTGTGGAAACAGGCCATATGACCCAACAAGGAAACTGAAGCCATATTCCGTTCCATCAGAGATTGATCCCAGTGTCATAACAATGCTGCTCAACATTGGCCTCAGCTGAGTGACCTGGAATACCTTTTATTTGATGGTGTTACTTTACCCATTAATTTCATTCCCAAGAATTATAATTATAATTATAATTAGAATTAGAATTAGCTTTATTGTCACATGTACTCACATGAGTGTGGTGAAAAGTTTACAAGTCGCTACTTACGGCACCATCTTAGGTACAAATATACCTAGGTACAGATTCTTGAGTACAAATTCTCAGGAAAAATAATTAGAAAAATAAAGAAATAAAAAGTCCAGCATTAAAATGTTCACACCACCTTAGGTACAAAAGTACAAAATCATAGGAATAAATCAGAAAAATAAAGACATAAAAACATGCAGAATAACAGATCTTCAACACATTCTGCATTGGGCCTCACCTCCAGACCATGCCAGGCCTCATCTTCAGAACATACCAGGCCTCACCTTCAGACTGCACCAGGCCTCATCTCCAGACCATGCCAGGCCTCACACTCAGACTGCACCAGGCCTCATCTCTAGACCACGCCAGGCCTCACATTCAGACTGCACCAGGCCTCATCTCCAGACCACGCCAGGCCTCACATTCAGACTGCACCAGGCCTCATCTCCAGACCACGGCAGGCCTCACCTTCAGACCTTGCCAGGCCTCACCTTCAGACCATGCCAGGCCCCAGCTCAAGACCAGGCCGGGTCTTCCCTTCAGACTGTGCCAAGCCTCGCCTTGAGGCTCTCAAGGCAGGAGTGCTGGGAGTCCACATTGGATTCACCTCAAAGCTGGGAGTCTGCTGAGGCCGGGAGTCCACAATGACTTCACTCGAGGCTCAATGACAGGAAGTCAGAAAATCTAAGGAGAAAAACATGAAAATAGAAAAAAAAAGAAAGGAAATAGATGGACCAAACGAGCTCCAGCTGAGGAGTCTTACACCACTGCCATCCTGGTTTGGTCTGATGTTTTGCATTCTTGACAACATGTCATGAATAAAAGAAAATTCAATCTTTTGAATTCATTTGGGTGACATGAGCATCACTGGTTGGGTCAGCATTCATTGCCCATCCCTAGTCGCCCCTTGAGGAGGTGGTGGTGGTGAGCTTCCTTCTTGAATTGCTGAAGTCCATGTGCTGTCAGTTGACCCACAATGCCCTTTGGGAGGGAATTTCAGGGTTAAATTGTCAATAGGACAAATCCCTGTTTTCACTTCAGCAGCTTCCTCAGCTATTAATGGAATTATTGTAAAACAGTTTCAACGTTGCTTTGGATTGTCTTGTATGTCAAGCCATTGGATCTATACTTGAGTGCTAAGGGTTTGTGTATTATTGAGATTAGCTGCCCGTCAGCCAACCAGGCACTACTCAGAGATTCAACCACTACTTGCATTTATATAGCGCAGTTAGTCGGAGTTTTCATATTTGTGTATACAATTGGTTATAAATAAATTTCCAGACATCTGATACATTTATGGGCGGCACGGTGGCACAGTAGTTAGCACTGCTGCCTCACAGCGCCTGAGACCCGGTTCAATTCCCGCCTCAGGCGACTGACTGTGTGGAATTTGCATATTCTCCCCGTGTCTGCGTGGGTTTCCTCCGGGTGCTCCGGTTTCCTCCCACAGTCCAAAGATGTGCAGGTCAGGTGAATTGGCCATGCTAAATTGCCCATAGTGTTCGGTGAAGGGGTAAATGTAGGGGTATGAGTGGGTTGCGCTTCGGCGGGCCTGTTTCCACACTGTAATGTAATCTAATCTAAATTACAAAACTTGATCCATTGTTTTATTTGTTATATCATTCATGTTATGAAGTGTAATCAGACACCAAGTCTGATAAGCTGATATTAACGCACATGGAGAAAGTGAGGACTGCAGATACTGGAGATCAGAGCTGAAAATGTGTTGCTGGAAAAGTGCAGCAGATCAGGCAGCATCCAAGGAGCAGGAGAATCGACGTTTCAGGCATGAGCCCTTCTTCAGGACATGCACATGCCCAATACTTTAGTCAAAGAGGTAGATTTTAAAGAGCATCTTTAAAGAGGAAAGTCAGAGAAGGTGTGTAAGGAGCAAATAATAGAGCTTCGAGCCCAGGCCGAGAGTGGAGCAACTAAAATCAGGAATACTCGAGATATCAGAATTGAAGCAGCAGAGGGATTTAAACAGATTACAGAGTCAGCAATAGGTGAGGCTATGGAGGAATTCATGAACAAAGTTTGAAATTTTACACTCATAGAAATATATATCAAACCGCCTGTCATGTCAGCTGAAACAGAACCATCCAGATAAACTTCACTTTGTAACTCACGCTGTGAACTGTTGTATCATTGCACAGATCTCAATGATTGCACAGAATCAAGGCGAGGTTACGTGGCATGTGATGCTCTAGTACAAGAGGTCTCTATGCTGCTGTTGGTACATTCCTTTCACTGGCAGGTGGTCTGTTAGAAAGCAGCTAGCCAGCCGTTCCGTTCATCAACCAATCCAGTGTGTATGTAATGCTTTCTGAAGTAAGCGTATAACGCAAACTGTGCATGCAAGGTAGAGTTGTCATATTAGTGTGCATTATTAGTGGTAAATAAACTTCCAGATATCTGATGCATTACAAAACTTTACCCCTAGTTTTATTTGTTACATAGACCAATATACAGAAAATCACATGACACACCATAGTGGCAATAATTTAGGCAGTTACTGATCACACCTGCTGGCAAAAGCTTTTCTTAAAAATTCACTCATGGGATGTGGGTGTCACTGGCTGGGCCAGTTTTTATTGCCCATCCCTAGTTGCTCTTACGAAGGTGGTGGTGAGCTGCCTTCTTGAACTGCTGCAGTCATGTGCTGGAAGTTGATCCACAATTCCCTTAGAGAGAGGGAATTCCAGGATATTGACCCAGTGACACTGGAGGAATGATGATACCTTTCCAAGTCGGGTGTTGAGTGGCTTGGAGGGGAACTTGCAGG
Source organism: Chiloscyllium plagiosum (assembly GCF_037043375.1). Taxonomy (NCBI): domain Eukaryota; kingdom Metazoa; phylum Chordata; class Chondrichthyes; order Orectolobiformes; family Hemiscylliidae; genus Chiloscyllium; species Chiloscyllium plagiosum. Next base: position 45,438,405 of record NW_028270159.1, read on the forward strand.
GGGTGGTGTTCCCATATATCTGCTGCCCTTGTCCTTCTATTTAGCAGTTGTCATGGGTTTGGAAGATGTTGTCTGAGGATCTTTGGCAAATTGCTGCAGTATAATTTGTAGATAGTACACACCTCTGCTACTGAGCATCGGTGGTGGAGGGAATGGATGCTTCCAGATGTAGTGCCCATCAAATGTGCTGCTTTGTCCTGGATGCTTCTTGAATTTTGTTGGAGCTGCACTCATCCAGATAATTAGGGATAATTCCATCACTCTCCCGACTTTTGCCTTGTGGACAAAGGCAAGGCTCTGGGGAGTCAGAAGGTGTATTACTTGCTGCATTATTCTGAGCTTCTGACCTGCTCTTGTAGCCACTGTGTTTACATGACAAGTGCAGTTGAGTTTTTGCTTAATGGTAACTCCCAAGACAAAAACAAAATGGTTGGAAAGATCTCAGCCATTCTGGCAGCATCTGTGGAGAGAAAGCCGAATTAACATTTCGACTCCAATGACCTTTCTACAGAATGGATTGCAGCTGGGTAAAGGTTGGTGCATACTCTAAAGAAGGGATGGGAGGAGGGGGAAAGAATAACTGATAGATGGAGTTGAAGCCCAGAAAGAGAGAAAAGCAAGTGAGCAGACAAGGGAATGGGGTGAAGGTCAGACCTGAAGCCAAATGGGTTTTTCCAGCAATCAACAATGGTTTCCCAGATTCTTAATTCCAGATTTTTGAATGAAATTCAAATTCCACCATCTGCCATGAATCTGCCATCTGCTAGGAATCTAGCTTCCTAGAATCAAAGATTCCCTCCAGTGTGGAAACAGGCCATTTGGCCCAAAAAGTCCACTCTGACCCTCCGAAGATTAACCCTCGACCCATTCTCCTGCCCTATTCCTCTCCCAGGTGCAAGATTTTGTGATGTTTCGGATCATGTTTTCGTGATCCTTGACGGGGAGGGGGAGCAGCTCCAAGTCGTGGTCCTCATAGGTACGAACGACATAGGTAGGAAAAGGGATGGGGACTGAAGGCAGGTGGCACGGTGGCACAGTGGTTAGCACTGCTGCCTCGCAGTGCCAGAGACCCGGGTTCAATTCCCACCTCAGGCGACTGACTGTGTGGAGTTTGCACGTTCTCCCTGTGTCTGCGTGGGTTTCCTCCGGGTGCTCCGGTTTCCTCCCAAAGATGTGCAGGTCAGGTGAATTGGCCATGCTAAATTGCCCGTAGTGTTAGGTAAGGGGCAAATGTAGGGGTATGGGTGGGTTACGCTTCGGCGGGTCGGTGTGGACTTGTTGGGCCGAAGGGCCTGTTTCCACACTGTAATGTAATCTAATCTGTAATGTAATCTAAAAAAAAATTCAGGGAGCTAAGGTGGAAGCTCAGTGCCAGAATAAACGAAGTTGTTCTCTCTGGTTTGTTGTCTGTGCCACGTGCTAGCAAGGCAAGAAATGGGGAGAGAGAGAAGTTGAACACATGGCTACAGGGATGGTGCAGGAGGGAGGGATTTGGATACCTGGATAATTGGGGTTCATTCTGGGCTAGATGGGATGGTCTACACCTGAACCAGAGGGGTACCAATATCCTGATGGGGACATCTGCCAATGCTCTTTGGGAAGGTTTAAACTAATTCAGCAGGGGGACGAGAACCTAAGTTGTAGCTCCAGTGTCCAGGTGGTTGAGAGTAGTGATGCCAAAAATAAGGTTTCAAAGTTGTAAGAGTGCACCGGCAAGCAGGAAGGTGGTTTAAAGTGTGTCTACTTCAATGCCAGGAGCATTCAGAATAAGGTGGGTGAACTTGCAGTATGGGTTGGTACCTGGGACTTCGATGTTGTGGCCATTTTCAAGACATGGATAAAGCAGGGACAGGAATGGTTGTTGCAGGTTCTGGGATTTAGATGTTTCAGTAAGAACAGAGAAGATGGTAAAAGAGGGGGAGGTGTGGCATTGTTAGTCAAGGACAGCATTGCAGTGGCAGGAAGGATGTTTGACGACTCATCTACTGAGGTAGTATGGATTGAGGTTAGAAACAGGAAAGGAGAGGTCACCCTTTTGGGGGTTTTCTATTGGTCTCCGAATGGTTCCAGAGATGTAGAGGAAAGGATAGCAAAGATAATTCTGGATAGAAGTGAGGGTAACAGAGCAATTGTTATGGGGGTCTTTAACTTTCCTGATATTGACTGGGAATACTATAGTTCAAGTACTTTAGATGGGTCAGTTTTTGTCCAATGAGTGCAGGAGGGTTTTCTGACACAGCATGTAGACAGGCCAACAAGGGGTGAGGCCACATTGGATTTGGTACTGGGTAATGAAGCCAGCCAATTGTTAGATTTGTCGGTAAGTGAGCACTTTGGTGGTAGTGATCACAATTCGGTTATGTTTACTTCAGCGATAGAAAGGGATAGGTGTATACCACTGGGCAAGTTATTGTTGGGGGGAAAGTCAGTTATGATGCGTTTAGGCAAGATATAGGATGCACAGGATGGGGAAGGAAACTGCAGGGGATGGGCACAATTGAAATGTGGAGTTTATTCAAGTAATAGCTACTACATGTCCTTGATAAGTATATATCTGTCAGGCAGGGAGAAAGTGGTCAAGCGAGGGAGCTGTGGCTGACTAAAGACGTTGAACCTCTTGCCAAGAAGAAGAAGGTGGCTTATGTTAGGATGAGACATGAAGACTCAGTTAGGGTGCTTGAGAGTTAGAAGTTAGCCAGGAAAGACCTAAAGAGAGAGCTAAGAAGAGCCAGGAGGGGACATGAGAAGTCGTTGGTGGATAGGATCAAGGAAATCCCTAAGGATTTCTATAGGTATGTCAGGAATAAAAGAATGACAAGAGTTAGACTAGAGCCAATCAAGGATAGTAGTGGGAAGTTGTGCATGGAGTCCGAGGAGATAGGGGAAGCGCTAAATGAATATTTTTTGTCAGTATTCGCTCTGTAGAAAGACAATGTTGTTGGGAATACTGAGATACAGGTTACTAAACTAGATGGGATTGAGGTTCACAAGGAGGAAATGTTAGCAATTCTGGAAAGTGTGCAAATATATAAGTCCCCTGGGCCAGATGGGATTTATCCTAAGATTCTCTCTGGGAAGCCAGGGAGGAGATTGCAGAACCTTTAGCTTTGATCTTTATGTTGTCATTGTCTACAGGAATTGTGCCAGAAAACTGGAGAATGGCAAACGTTGTCCCCTTGTTCAAGAAGGAGAGTAGAGACAACCCTGATAATTATAGACCAGTGAGCCTTACTTCGGTTGTGGGTAAAGTGTTGGAAAAGGTTATAAGAGATATGATTTATAATCATCTAGAGAGGAATAAGTTGATTAGGGATAGTCAACACATTTTTGTGAAGGGTAAGTCATGCCTCACAAACCTTATTGAGTTCTTTGATATGGTGACCAAACAGGTAGATGAGGGTCAAGCAGTTGATGTGGTGTATATGGATTTCAGTAAGGCATTTGATAAGGTTCCCCACGGTAGGCTATTACACAAAATACGGGGGTATGGGATTGAGGATGATTTAGCAGTTTGGATCAGAAATTGGCTAGCTGAAAGAAGACAGAAGGTGGTGTTTGATGGGAAATATTCATCCTGGAGTTCAGTTGCTAGTGGTGTACTGCTTGGATCTGTTTTGGGTACACTGCTGTTTATAATTTTTATGAATGACCTAGGTGAGGGCGTAGAAGGATGGGTTAGTAAATTTATAGATGTCACTAAGGTCAGTGGAGTTGTGGATAGTACTGAAGGATGTTGCAGGTGACAGAGGGACATAGATAAACTGCAGAGCTGGGCTGAGAGGTGGCAAATGGAGCTTAATGCGCAAAAGTGTGAGGTGATTCACTTTGGAAGGAGCAACAGGAATAAAGAGTACTAGGCTAATAGTAAGATTCTTGGTAGTGTAGATGAGCAGAGAGATCTTGGTGTCCATGTACATAGATCCTTGAAAATTTTCACCCAGGTTGATAGGCTTGTTAAGAAGGCATATGGTTTGTTAGGTTTTATTGGTAGAGGGATTGAGTTTCAGAACCATGAGATCATGCTGCAATTGTACAAAACTCTGGTGCGGCCGCACTTGGAGTATTGCTTATAGTTCTGTTCACTGCCTTATAGGAAGGATGTGGAAGCTTCGGAAAGGGTTGAGAGGAGATTTACTAGAATGTTGCCTGGTATGGAGGGAAGGTCTTATGAGGAAAGGCTGAGGGACTTGAGGCTGTTTTTGTTAGAGAGAAGAAGGTTGAGAGGTGACTTAATTGAGACATACAAGATAATCAGAGGGTTAGATAGGGTGGGCAGCGAGAGCCTTTTTCCTTGTATGGTGATGGCTAGCATGAGGGACATAGCTTTAAATTGAGGGGTGACAGATATAAGACAGATGTTAGAGGTGGTTTCTTTACTCAGAGAGTAGTAGGGACATGGAACGCACTGCCTGCAGCAGTAGTAGACTCGCCAACTTTAAGGGCACTGAAATGGGTCATTGGATTAAAAATATGGATGAAAATGGAATAGTATAGGATAAATAGGCTTCAGATTGTTTCCATTGGTCGGCACAACATTAAGGGCTGAAGGGCTTGTACGGGGCTGTAATGTTCTATGTTCTATCACTCTACATTTACCCCTGACTAATGCACCTAACCTACACATCCCTAAACACTCTGGTCAATTTAGCATGGCCAATTCACCTACCCTGCACATCTTTGGATTGTGGGAGGAAACCAGAGCACTCAGAGGAAACCCATGCAGACACAGGGGAGAATGTGCAAACTCCACATAACTAGTCACCCGAGGTTGGACTTGAACTGAAGTCCTTGGCGCTGTGAGGCAGCAGTGCTAACCACTGAGCCACCGTGCCGCCCAAAGCGAGAATAAGGTGAAAGATGGACATGCAGGAACGAAACTGAGTTTCGGGATTGATAATCCAGTGGTAAAACCACTCAGACCATCACCCCTCCCCACATTACCCTATCCTTCCGGCTGTAAGTGATCACATCAATCAGGCAGGATGTGATCTGATCATGGCGTCACTCTGTGACCTCACCATGACAACAGTAGTGGAAGTAACAGCGGACTGAAGTGTCTGTTTCTTTTCTAAAGGTCATTTTTCAGATCCACCTGAGCTCTGAACTAAAGTTACACATTAACAAGAAAGGTCGAAGGCTATGTTTGTACGGAAGCAGGAAATAGTTTATAAGAATTCTCTCTCTCCCTTTAATAGAAAAAGAGAAGCTGTAGGCCACCTGAGTTAAAACCCCTATGTTTAAAAGATAGGGCATCGAGTGCTATTGTGGCAGAGTGATAATATCCCTACCTTTGAGCCAGGAGGGCCAGAATCAGGTCCCATCTGTGGTAGATGAGGGAGGAGATTACAGGGGCCTTGACCCAAATTTTTAAATTGTCTCTGGCCACAGGGGAGATGCCAGAGGACCAGAGGACAGCCAATGTGGTCCCACTTTCCAAGAAGGATGGTAGAGATGAACCAGTGAATCTAATATCTGTGGTAGGAAACTATTCAAGGAGGTAGCAAAGGTGAAAATGAATCTCTGTTTGGAAAGGCAAGGTTTGATCAGGGATAGTCAGCATGGCTTAGTCGAAGGGTGCTTGCACCTAACAAATCCAATGGAATTCTTTGAGAGGTACCCAAGTACAGAAAAATGAAGAAAAGATACTTAAAACCCATTCTTAATATCGCCCTATAACCCATCCCTGTGTCTAAAGATTGGTTGATTCTGCCAATTCCATCTTTTGAAGTCAGCTATTCACTCTTTTTAGATGCAAACGCCATCTACAGACAGAAGCCTGCAACTGCTGATGCAGAAGCCTCCAGAGCAATAAAGAAAGAAAGCAAACAATAAAAAAGAAAAGCTATAAAAGCAAATATAATAATGGCAAAACTGCACTGCAACACAGAACTCAACTCATCCTTTGTAAAAAGGTGACCTGAACTGTGAGGACTGTGAAATTCATTTATGACTGAACTAGTGTTTTATGAAGTTTGAGTATTAACTCCTTGCTGTTCTCCACTTCCTCTTCTTCTGTTCTCTACTATAAGGTAGAGCCAACAGATCGGCACAATCTCCATTGTGTGGAGGGGGGCAAAGAGGCAGATCCTGAATCCACCCCAGCAAGAATGGAGACTGAACCCCATGATGTTGGCACCAGTGTGATCCAGACTCATTGTCCAGCCAATTGACTTGCTCAGGAGTCTGAGTTGCTATGAAAATGTACACTTTTCGATGCACGTTGAGGTCTTGAGCTGTGGATGATGATAGTAGAGGCTCCAATTTCCTTCCATCACATGCCAGACCAGGATTCTCTCGCACACTTACTGCCTGCCATTGATGTGTGGGAAGGATTTGCAATTTGAGACTCCATTTCTTTGTTCTGTTCCTTAACTATCAAGTTTTGGAATGTGACACCTACCTTAGAGGCAAGGACACTATCTACTGCACTGCAAGACCTATATTCTATTGTTTAATAACTGTAGATTATCTATTTACGCCTCCAAAGTTTAAGTACAAGAGAACTCAATACACCCATGACAATATTTTTCAAATTCTGCCTGTGTTTGACTGTAAACTCTCATTTACTACTCCATTCATCTGCAGAGATGTCTTGGTGATATCTGATTAATAATCCTTTCAGAGCTCAATGACCCCTATCAACTCTAATTGACAAGTACAGTGGTTAAACTTCCAGAGGTTCTTCATATATTCCTGTTCAAATGTCAAGTAGCTCATTTTGAAAGCAGGTTTCACATTCGAGTGCTTAATGTAGTGCCACAAACAGACAAGTGCTTGAAAACAAAACCCACATCCACTTGCAACACATCATTAATCGCAATAAGTCCCTGTAAGGACTGTTATGCTAAAGGTGACCAGTGTTCTTCATTCAATTAGAAGCCATCCTTCTGAAAGCTAGATAATAACATTGTAAACCTCATAAACATCCAGAAACTGCTGCAAAAACATTGGAACTGGTTCGATTCTAACATCTTCCAGTGCAACGTCTGTTCCTTCCCATCAGTACTGACCCCTCTCTCTGCTCACTGCCTGGTTCACAAACTTTGCATGTTATTTGACCCTGAGTTGAGCTCCTCACCCATATCAAGGATCGATGCTAGGTCCACTGCTTTTCGTCATTTCTTTAACTGATTTGGATGTGAACACAAGATGTATGGTTAGTAAGTTTGCAGATGATTCCAAAATTGGAGGTGCAGTGGACAGCAAAGAAGGTTACCTCTGAGTGCAATGGGATCTTATTCAGATGGGCCAATGGGCAGAGGAGTAGCAGATGTAGTTTAATTTAAATAAATATGAGGTGCCGCATTTTGGAAAGGCAAATCAGGGCAGGACTTATGCACTTAATGGTAAGGTCCTGGGGAGTGTTGCTGAACAAAGAGACCTTGGAGTGCAGGTTCATTGTTCCTTGAAAATGGAATTGCAGGTTGATAGGATAGTGAAGAAGGCAATTGGTATGCTTTCCTCTATTGGTCAGAGTATTGAGTGTAGAAGTTGGGAGGTCATGTTGCAGCTGTACAGGACATTGGTTAGGCCACTTTTGGAATATTGTGTGCAATTCTGGTCTCCCTTCTATCAGAGTCATAGAGACATGCAGCACAGAAACAGACCCTTCGGTCCAACTTATCCATGCCAACCAGATATCCTAAACTAATCTGGTCCCATTTCCCAGCAACTGGCCCATATCCCTCAAAAACTTTCCTTTTCAGATACCCATCTAGATGCCTTTTAAATTTTGTAATTGTACCAACCTCCACCATTTCCAGCAGCTCATTCCATACATGCACCACCCTCTGTGTGAAAATGTTGTCCCTTAAGTCCCCTCTCACCCTAAACCTATGCCCTCTAGTTCTGGACTCCCCGACCCCAGGGAAAAGACTTTGTCTATTTACGCTATCCATGTCCCTCATGATTTTATAAATCTTTATAAGGTCATCCCTCAGCCTCTGACGCTCCAGGGAAAACAGCCCCAGCTATTCAACCTCTTCTTATAGCTCAAATCCTCCAACGCTGGCAACATCCTTGTAAATCTTTTCTGAACCCTTTCAAATTTCACAACATCTTTCCAATAGGAAGGAGACCAGAACTGCACACAATATTCCAACAGTGGCCTAACCAATGTCCTGTACAGCCGCAACATGACCTCCCAACTCCTGTACTCAATACTCTGACCAATAAAGGAAAGAATACCAAATGACTTCTTCACTATCCTATCTGCTTGTGACTCTACTTTCAAGGAACTACGAACCTGCACTCCAAGGTCTCTTTGATCAGCAACACTCCCTAGGACCTTACCATTAAGTGTATAAGTCCTGCTAAGATTTGATTTCCCAAAATACAGCACCTTGCATTTATCTAAATTAAACTCCATCTGCCACTTCTCAGCCCATTGACCCATCTGGTCAAGATCCCCTCCTCTAGGAAGCATGTTGTGCAACTTGAAAGGGTTCAGAAACGATTTACAAGGAGGTTGCCAAATTTGGTGGATCTGAGCTACAGGGAGATGCTGAACAGGCTGGGGCTGTTTTCCCTGCAGTGTTGGAGACTGAGGGGTGACCTTATAGAGGTTTATAAAATCATGTGGTGCATGGATAGGATAAATTGACAAGGTCTTTTCTCTGTAGTGGTGGAGTCCAGAATTAGAGGGCATAGGTTTAGGGTGAGAGGGAAAAGATATAAAAGAGATCTAAGGGGCAAAATTTTCATGCAGAGGGTGGTGTATGTATGGAATGAGCTGCCAGAGGAAGTGGTGGAGGCTGATACAATTACAGCGTTTAAAAGGCATCTGGATGGGCATATGATTAGGAAGGGATTGGAGGAATATGGGCCAAGTGCTGGCAAATGGGACTAGATTAGGTTAAGATATCTGGTCGGCATGGATGAGATGGACCGAAGGGTCTGTTTCCATGCTGTACATCTCTATGACTCTATGCCTCTACAACAGACAGTTCCTTGCTCAGTAACTACACTGGCTTGGCAGCTTAGACTGAGTGCTATCCTGAACTTGAACCCAGAATTGTCCAAAGTTTTAGCTTAACATCCTGAGGAGCAAGGAGAACTATCCGCTCCACTTCCCAAAACAAACTGCAGCTAGTTCTTGGAAACTGAAATAAAAACAGGGGATGCTGAAAATACTGGACAGGTCAGGCTGCATCCGTCGGGAGAAAATGAGTCAACATTTCAGATTGATGGGCTTTCAGTGGAACGGGAAGAAATTAGCGATGCCGTTGGTCTTAAACAATGAGTAAGGCAGTGAAAGCTGGCAGGGCAAGAAGAAGCAAAGTCACAATAAGTGAAGCATTAAATGGGAGAGAGGGTCGGTCACACAGAAATAAACATAAAATATTTTTAGATTACATTACAGTGTGGAAACAGGCCCTTCGGCCCAACTAGTCCACACCGACCCGCCGAAGTGCAACCCACCCATACCCCTACATTTACCCCTTACCTAACACTACAGGCAATTTAGCATGGCCAATTCACCTGACCTGCATATTTTTGGATTGTGGGAGGAAACCGGAGCACCCGGAGGAAACCCACGCAGATACGGGGAGAATGTGCAAACTCCACACAGTCAGTCGCCTGAGGTGGGAATTGAACCCAGGTCTTCCAGTGCTGTGAGGCAGCAGTGATAACCACTGTGCCACCATGCCAGAATGCCCAGGATGATAGGAATAGCATGACAATTAAACTCAGTGTTTCAGGAACATTTAATTAGATTTAAAAGAAAGGATATGGTATTAATTGAATGCAATTGTGATGATGAAGTATCTTTGGCTGTAACAGAATTCAATGTATGATCAATAATATACATTGATGCTGGAGGATTTATCCGGACAACTAGATGCAAAGATAAAAAAAAACAGAATAGGCGCAATAATTCCTTACTTTTCATGTGTTCACTTCTGAAGCTGTTACCACTTTCCCAGTATTGTAGGATGACTCCATCGATAAAGTGGTTCAGAGGAGTTGACTGAGAAATGAGAAATGAGCTCATCCAAAATTATTACAGAGAGCAGTCATACCGCTCTGGGTGAGATTTACCCAGAGAACTGGGAGGATGGGAGCAGTGGTGAGGAGGGACATGGTGTGCTCATATGTTCAGTAGCTCATCGAGGTTGGGTTGCTTCACGTGAACTGTAGTCGCTTTGTTTAATTGTCACAAAGCTAGTCTGCTCTTTTTTCTAAAAGCTGTTCCTTGGCTCAAGAATACTCAGTCCTTGATTGTCTCCAGAGGGGTAACAAACCTGGCCTGGCTCTGATCAGTCTGGTATGGTACAGAGATAAAAGGGCATTGAGATGCCTTTTTGTTTATGTGTAAACAGATGAGGCTTCAGGCCAAAGTGGTCATGTTTAAGATGTGACCTGTATAACGGAAGGGGAGTGGTAAACTCTAGCTGAGCAGTTCAGTTCAGTCCAGAACTAGTTGGGAGTTCAACAGTGAGCTGTGTGGAAACTCTCTCTCTCCTTTTAAATTCAACCTGTAAGTGTGTGTTCCATTTATACTGGTTTTTAAAGGGGTTTTGCTTATTGGGACTGTTGTGTATATTCGGAACAGCATACCTGAATCTAGTTTGGATAGACTGAGTTCGGTAGGTTCTTTATTCTGTTCTTTGTGTTTCATTGTGTAATATTGTGAATAAGGTTTTGTCTGTTTTTATCCTGGTAACCCACCTCGTTAACTTACTCCGGGTAATTTCCACTGTACACTTACTGAAACAAATTGCAAAGGTATGGTCTGGGCTGCCTGCTGAAGAATGTTTTGATGGTCTCGCCTAGTCCATAACGTAATAAAGGAAAGTAAGGCTCTGTTAGCAGGACACAAAATATTAATTTTGCTTTCTGTCCACAGATACTGCCAGACCTACTGAGTTTCTCTAGCAATTTCTGTTTTTATTTCCAACAACCATATTTTTGTTTAATTGTTGAGAAATGTGGTCTACATCTTAGCCTTGTATGAGTAAAATTTAGCTAGAAAATTAGTCATATTGGATTGCCCATGTTGTAAAAACTAACGGTCATGGATGAGATGCCGGTTGTATAAAGGATCTGAAAGGGTTAATGCTGAGTGGTGCCTTCACTATCATCCACTACGATGATTGTTATGGACCAGACCAAACTCCTCAGATTCAGAAGATAGTCCCAACCCTAACCTTTCCTTATTTTAGACAAAAGTGTAAGGGGTTGTGTTCCAGATCCAACCCGACTGGTCAAACTACTCGACATTAAGCCAAACACACTTTATTGTCACACTACCCTTAAATTACAGACAAAATACAAAGAAAAGAATTAACTTAACTGTAACTCTATGGAAATGCTGAACAAAATAATAGATATATTAACTATGACTAAATAACTGTTTCAATATAATAAGATTCCACCATAAATATGTCCAGGCAGGAGGCTGTGGAGGAGGTTGTTAGGACCAATTGCTTGTCCCTCTTCTGCGGTTACGTGCGTGCACGAGTATCCATGGGGAAAGAGCATGTGGTGCCCACCAATACCCTCGATGTCTTTAGGGAGATGAGGGATACGATGGGGTGTTGAGTGCCTTATTCCCTCCTCTGACATTGTTTTGATTTAATCCCTACTGTCCCCTTCACTTTTTCATTCACATAGACATTGCCCTATGGATTTCTGCTGGTTACTGCTTTCCTGGCTGCTTGGGAGTTTCTTTTCTGGTGGTGGAGTGTAATAAATTTATTTGCACACGTGGTGTTTTCACTGTGTCTCACACTAACATGCACACGTGTGCTGGGGAATATAAGCACTACTGCTGTAAGGCAGGAGTGTAGGAGTGAGGGGAAAAAAAGCAAAATATATATATATATATATATATATATATATATATATATAGTAACATCCCATACACACACCTTTGGCAGAAAGCAAAATTTAGTAAATAGATTGTCTCATTGACAACTCTCCAATCCAGGAGTAAACATCAAGAGAAAACTCTGAGACAGAGGGTAGCGGGGAGAGATAAACTGAAGCTTCCAAACCCAGCAAATGCCTCTGCAAAGCTAAAACTAAAAATCCTGGCTCCATGGGAGCTTGATCCCACTCATTCAGGCTGTTTCTATTGTTCTAACCTCAGAAAAACTAACCCCAAGGTCTCTGATTTCAACCTTTCTTCATTAAAAAAGGGACAAAATACATCTCTTAAAGTCAGAGTAACGCCACATGATATCAAACAGATTTGGCGTGAAGCAGCTTCAGGTCTTGAAAGAGTGTGACCTGCCATCCAGACTTTCCTCTTAGTGTCTGAACCACTGTCCAACACATCAGTGTGACTTGTAGAATATTACATATCTATGGTGTCCCATTTGAGCCCATGTAAACTTTGATCACAAAACAGCTTGTTGACATTATCAATCTAAATGGCTGTGGAACACTGACTATATAACTATATTTTTACCATTTTGTCTAAGCAAATGCTCCGATTAATTTTGCTTTGGTAAAAATTCCAATACTCATCCATGAATTGGAAGGGAGAAAAAGCAATCAGTATTCATTTTTAACTGAAACAATAAATGCTGAAGACGTCAAAATACGTGATTGTTCCAAATCAAAGACATTGGGATGGGAACAAAGACTCTTGTCCACTCACCAGTTTATACCACTATATCGATGTCAGACAAATGTGACACAATTTACAAAGGCAAAGAATGAAATGGACTAGGTCTTTACTGACAGTCGTGTAGGAGAGGATGTGGGTTTACACAGGGTGAAAATACATGGGCATTGCTGAACGTTGTCAACATGTAATAAATTGGATCTTGTGGAAAGCAAGCGTTCTTCTCATTAGATTACCACGTGGTTATCCTGCACCACACCAGACCAAGCAGGCCCTGTGGATCTCTCTGCTAAAAGAAGACAGAAGCAGCAAAGCTGCCCCACGGTGAGCAAAATGCAGACAGCTTCATACAACATTGTGATCAGCGGTGGGGATTATGGAAGGTATGACTGGTCTGGTTAGCATGCAAAACAATGCTTTTCACTATATCACTGTACATATGATAATAATAAATATTACTTTGCAAGAACTAGTCATTTTGGATCATTGGCCTGATGTGAAAGTTGAGTCGTGAACACGGCACAGTCCATCACACAAACCGGCATTCCATCCACTGATGTCACCTATACTTCCTGCTGCCTCAGGAAAGGCAGGCAACATATCAAAGATTTCCTCTACCTCGGTTATACTCTCGTCCACCCTCCTCGCTCGGGCAGAAAATATTTGTATACACATATGAATAGATTCAAGAACAGGTTCTTTCCCCGCTGTTATTAGGCCTTTGTAAAGACCTCTCAAGTTTTAAATTTAAATTTGATCTCGCTGTTTGTGCACCTTCTCTGCAGCCGCAAAGTTGCATTCCTCGCCCTGTTCTATTACCCTAGTACACTTTGATCTGCCTGTATTCCACGCAAAACAAAACTTTTCACTGTAGCTAGATACATGTGACAATGATAAATCAAATCAAATCAAACTTCAGTGAAAGAAAAAGTCATGCAGTGTGTGAAAACCAGGAACTGATCCTCCTTTTGTGTATTTTACACTTGGCATTTAGTCATAGAGTCATAGAGATATACAGCACAGAAACAGACCCTTCAGTCCAACTCATCCAAGTCGACCAGATATCCTAAATAAATCTAGTCCCATTTGCCAGCATTTGACCCACTAAACCCTTTCTATTTGTATAATCATCCTTTGAAATGTTGTAATTGTACCAGCCTCCACTATTTCCTCTGGCAGCTTATTCCATACACACACCACTCTCTGTGTGAAAAAGTTGCCCCTTATATCTTTCCCCCTCACCTTAAACCTATGCCCTCTAGTTTTGGGCTCCCCCACCCTAGGGAAAAAGATCTTGTCTATTTACCATAACCATACACCACATGATTTTATAAACCTCTATAAGGTCGCCCCTTAGCCTCCAACGCTCCAGGAAAAATAGCCTTGATCTATTCAGCCTCTCCCTATAGCTCAAATCTTCCAACGCTGGCAACATCCTTGTAAATCTTTTCTGAACCATTTCAAGTTTCAGAACATTCTTCCAATAGCAGGGAGACCAGAATTGAATACAGTATTCCAATAGTGAACAAAGCAATGATCTGTACAGCCACAACATGACCTCCCAACTCCTGTACTTAATGCTCTGACCAATAAAGGCAAACATACCAAATGTCTTCTTCACTATCCTCTCTACTTGTGATTTGACTTTCAAGGAACTATAAACCTGCACTCCAAAGTCTCTTTGTTCAGCAATGCTCACCTGGACCTTACCATTAAGTGTATAGGTCCTGCTCTGATTTACTTTTCCAAAATGCAGCACCTCACATTTATCTAAATTAAACTCCATCTGCCACTCATCAGCTCATTGGCCCATCTGGTCAAGATCCCATTGTAATCTGAGGTAACCCTCTTTGCTGTCCACTACACCTCCAATTTTGGTGTTACCTACAAACCTACTAAGCATACCTCGTATGTTTACATCCAAATCATTTATGTAAATGATGAAAAGTAGTGGACCCAGCACCAAGCAACAGGCCTTCAGTATGAAAAGCAACCCTCCACCACCACCCTCTGTCTTTTACCTTTGAGCCAGTTCTGTATCCAAATGGGCTAGTTCTCCCTGTATTTCAAGAAATCTAACCTTGCTAATCAGTCTACCATGAGGAAACTTGTTGAACACCTTACTGACGTCCATATAGATGACATCCAACCCCCTGCCCTCATCAATCCTCTTGATTAAACTTTTTGAAGTAACAAAGTTAATGAGACATGACCTTCCACGCAGAAAGCCATGTTGACTATTACTAATCAGTCCTTGCCTTTCCAAATACATATATATCCTGTCCTTCAGGATTCCCTCCAACAACTTGCCCATCACTGACGTTCAGCTCAACAGTCTATAGTTCCCTGAATTTTGCTTTCCACTTTTCTTAAATAGTGGCACCACGTTAGCCAACCTCTAGTCTCCCAGCACCTCACCTGTGACTATCGATGATACAAATATCTCAACAAGGGGCACAGCAATCACTTCCCTTGCTACACACATCTAGGGTGCATCTCATCAGGTCCCAGGGATTTATCCACCTTTATGCATTTAAAATTAAAATCTAAGAGAAAGTGAGGACTGCAGATGCTGGAGATCAGAGCTGAAAAATGTGTTGCTGGAAAAGCACAGCAGGTCAGGCAGCATCCAAGGAGCAGGAGAATCGACGTTTCGGGCATAAGCCCTTCTTCAGGAATGAGGAAGGTGTGCCAAGCAGGCTAAGATAAAAGGTAGGGAGGAGGGACTTAGGGGAGGGGCGTTGGGAATGTGATAGGTGGAAGGAGGTTAAGGTGAGGGTGATAGGCCGGAGAGGGGGTGGGGGCAGAGAGGTCGGGAAGAAGATTGCAGGTCAAGAAGGCGGTGCTGAGTCCGAGGGTTGGGACTGAGATAAGGTGGGGGGAGGGGAAATGAGGAAGCTGGAGAAATCTGCATTCATCCCTTGTGGTTGAAGGGTTCCTCGGCGGAAGATGTGGCGCTCTTCCTCCAGGCATCTGCTGCACCCGATGTGGCCTCCTCTACATTGGGGAGACAGGCCGCCTACTTGCGGAACGTTTCAGAGAACACCTCTGGGACACTGGCACCAACCATCCCAACCACCCCGTAGCTCAACACTTCAACTCCCCCTCCCACTTCACCAAGGACATGCGGGTCCTTGCCCTCCTCCATTGCCAGACCATGGCAACATGATGCCTGGAGGAAGAGCGCCTCATCTTCCGCCTAGGAACTCTCCAACCACAAGGGATGAACTCAGATTTCTCCAGCTTCCTCATTTCCCCTCCCCCCACCTTGTCTCAGTCCCAGCCCTCAGACTCAGCACCGCCTTCTTGACCTGCAATCTTCTTCCAGAACTCAACGCCCCCACCCCAACTCCGGCCTATCACCCTCACCTTAACCTCCTTCCACCTATCGTATTCCCAACACCCCTCCCCTAAGTCCCTCCTCCCTACCTTTTATCTTAGCCTGCTTGGCACACCTTCCTCAATCCTGAAGAAGGGCTTATGCCCGAAACGTCGATTCTCCTGCTCCTTGGATGCTGCCTAACCTGCTGCGCTTTTCCAGCAACACGTTTTTCAAATTAAAATCTACACTAACATAACTGAAGCTTGTAAACTGATAAAGGAACAGGATAGAGCCTAGTTAGATAGCTTATTCAAAATTAAAAAGCATGATCAGACTAGAGTAGACATTGACAGCATCAGTAGCAAGGAGTTAGGTTAGGTGCCAGAAATGAATTACTTTCCTCTGGAGTAAGCTGAAAAGTTTTCTACACTACACTCCTTCCAGAGAGAGCTGACAAGTTTCTGAGCTATGGGGGCACTGGCTGCTTGTGTGTCGTGCTTAAAATGAGCTTCGGAAACAGTGATTTCCTGTGTCTTTATGTGATTCCTTTAAAAAGGTGGAGGTAGGGTTAGCGATAGGATTAGGGTTAGGGTTTACCCGGTAACTCTTAAAGTCATGTCACAAATGCCTACTGTTGCTCTCTAGT
The DNA here is from genome assembly GCF_037043375.1 of Chiloscyllium plagiosum. NCBI lineage: Eukaryota > Metazoa > Chordata > Chondrichthyes > Orectolobiformes > Hemiscylliidae > Chiloscyllium > Chiloscyllium plagiosum. The sequence continues at coordinate 45,454,947 of NW_028270159.1, forward strand.
GTCTATCCCATGCTCTCCCCAATGTGCTGTAGAAGACTTCATTTCAGTAATATCCTCCTGTATCAGAGCTTGTAATATCAGAGGCTGATGAATATATAAGGAACCAGTCACAAGGTTTGAGAATAAATTTTTGTTACCTATTAAGCTAAAGAAAAATAATTACAGAATACTGAGACATGGATAGAGTGGACATGGAGAAGGTGTTTCTGCTAGTAGGAGAGGCTAGGACCTGACAGCACAGCCTCAGTGTGAAGGGATGGCTGAGATGAGGAGGAATGTCTTCAGCCAGAAGGTGATTAACCTGTGGAACTCATTGCCCCAGAAGGCGTAGGCCAAGTCATTGTGTGTGCTTACGACAAAGATAGATACATTCTTGATAGGGGATCAAGGATTACAGGGAGAAGCCAGGAGAATGGGTTTGAGAAATATATTAGCCATGATTGAATGGTGGAACAGACTTGATGGGCCAAGTGGCCTAATTCTGCTCCTAGATCTTATCGTCTTATGCTCAAATAAGGATGACTTGTTAATCATGCCCTTGTCTTGTGATCACTTGGGCCCTTACACATGCATACAGATGCAAAGGGAAAAGGAGATTATGTCACAGGAAAGGAACGTAAAGGACTTTCCAGTGTGGAGTCCTTTGGGTATCCTTCAGGAGTAAAGTATCCTTCAGGTGGCACGGTGGCTCAGTGGTTAGCACTGCTGCCTCACAGCACCAGTGTCCCAGGTTCAATTCCAGCCTCGGGTGACTGTCTGTGTGGAGTTTGCACATTCTCCCCGTGTCTGCGTGGGTTTCCCCCAGGTGCTCCAGCTTCCTCCCACAGTCCAAAGATGTGCAGGTCAGATGAATTGACCATGTTAAATTGCCCATCGTGCTAGGTCAGAGGAAATGGGTCTGGGTGCGTTACTCTTCAGAGGGTCGGTGTGGGTTTGTTGGGCCAAAGGGCCTGTTTCCACACTGTAGGGTATCTAATCTTTTAACCTGAGACCAAGGCTGGTTCATGGTTTTCTGAATGCAGTAGTGAATGTTGCAAAGAATTTTAACGTTCTCAGTTCCTGATGCATCTCCTCGGTCCAATTCGTTGAAACAGGAAGGAATGGATACTTCTCTTCCACTTCTTTATCACAATTCTCAGAGTCTCCCTGTGAATTGTGGCTCCAGTGTGTATTTCCAAGAGTTCTTCTGAGTGTGTCATTTTATGATTCCCATTGGGTCAATTTCGAGTCATTTATATTTGTAAATGACACGAAATAAGACTGTGATAGATTTCAATGGGTTTGGATTGTAGGGAGATTCCCATTTCACATTCCCCTTGAGGGCCATTCATTGGTTCTCACCTCCACCATTGAGATAGCTTTGCCTTTTTTAAGCAATTTGCCTTGTCTCAAGTCAATATGCAACAAATTGCAGCCTTTTGAAAGTTTTAGAAAGCACATCTTCAAAAAATAATGCAGTATAATATCGAGACAACAGAAATATTCACACACAATACAGTTAATAATACAAAGTGAGGTGAACTATTCATTTTTGTGTATTCCATTAGTGCCTGTATTCCATTATTACAAGTGCCTCTGATTGAACTAGTGTTCCTACCTATTGACACAGAGAGATGGAGATCGCCTTTGAGACATAGAGACATAGACCTGTGGAAACAGACCCTTCTGTCCAACTTGTCCATGCTGACCAGATATCCTAAATTAATCTAGTTCCCATTTGCTAGCATTTGGCCCATATTTCTCCAAACCCCTCTTATTCAGATATTCAGTGTAAACTCCTCATCCAGAGCCTTATGTACGCTGTCTCTGCAGACATAGCCCATCAGACATTGTACTGCTATCTTACTTGACCTCCCAACCAGATGTCTTTTAAATGCTGTGATTGTACCAGCCTCCACCATTTGCTCTGGCACCTCATCCCATACGCACACTGCCCTCTATTTGAAAAAGTTGCCCCTTAGTTTCCTTTTATATTTTGTCCCTCTCACCTTAAACCTATGCCCTTTAGTTTTAGACTATCCCACCCAGGGAAGACACCTTGGCTATTTACCCTATCTATGCCCCTCATGATTTTATAAACTCCGATAAGGTCACCTCTCAGCCTCTGACTCTCCAGGGAAAATGGCTGCAGCCTCCTCAGCCTGTCCCCATAGCTCAAACCTTCCAAATCTGGCAAGGTCCTTGTAAATCTTTTCTACACCCTTTCAAGTTGAACAACATCTTTCCCATAACAGTGTGGGGTTCAATTCTCTATTCTGACTGAGTGGATTGGGATCTGTGCCTTTTGACAGAGAACCCCAGAAAGAGAAGTTGAAATGTGTATTGTAGCTGTTTCATACATCAGCTGAAGCAGCTACAATAGGGTTAGAGTTTGGCATTCTTAGGATTGTAGCCACAGTGACTGGTGGTGAATAGATAATTAAAGCATTGAAAATCACCATGGCAGTAAAGGCAAGTTGTGGTGAAGACATAAATAAAACAATTAATCATAATTCATGCCATAAATAATTGTTAAAATTCAAAATGAGGAGTTGGCACTTACAGACAGAAATGAAGGGAAAGCTTTCTCTCAAAAGATAATGTGATGGCTCAGTGGTTACTGTTGCTATCCCACAGCCTTCAGAGTCTCATAGGGTCCTGGGTTCAATTCCAGCCTTGGATGACTGTCTGTGTGGAGTGTGCACATTCTCCCTGTGTCTGCGGGGGGTTTCCTCCTGGTACACATTTCAACTTCTCTTTCTGGGGTTCTCTGTCGAAAGGCACAAATGTGTGCAGGTCAGGGTGGATTGGCCAAGCTAAATTGTCCATAGTGTTCAGGAGTCTGTAGGTCAGGTGGGTTAGCCATGGGAAAAGCAGGGTTATAGGGATAGTGAGATGGGCGGGGGGGTTGGCGGGGGAAGGGGATGCTCTTCAGAGGGTTGGTATGGGTTCAATGGGCTGAATGACCTGCTTCCACATTGTAGAGATTCTATGATTTTGGAGTGCTCGGCTTCAGAAGGCAGTGAAAATGGGGTCATTGATTATTTTTAAGGTGGATCTGGGTCGTTCTCATTAGACAAGGGAATCAAAGGCTATCAGCGATAAATGGGGAGGTGGAATTTGCAACAGAAACAGAGGAATTTATTACATGTGTTCGAGAAAAGTTTCTTTATCCAATATATAAATGTACCTACCAGAAAGGGAGCAAAAGTTGACATTCTCTTGGGATATAAGGCAAGGCAAGTGACCGAAGTGTTGGGGGCAGCTCTTTGGGACTAGTGATCCTATTTCTACCAGTTTTTAAATAGTTATGAAAAAGGATAAGCTTCCATAAAAGTTAAAGTTTTTAATTGAAATAATGCAAAATTTAATGATATGAGAGAATAACTTTCAAAATTTGTTTGGAGTAGACTATTGACAGGTGAAGGGATAAATGGCAAGTCAGAGAAGTGTGGTAATTAGAGTTCAAAGGCGTTATGTTCCTGTTAGAGTGAATGGTAAGGCTGGTGAACTTATAGAGGTTGATAAAATCATGAGGGACGTGGATAGAGTGAATGGACAAGGTCTTTTTACCCAGAGTAGTGACGTCCAAAACTAGAGGGCATAGGTTTGTTGTGAGAAGGAAAAATATTTAAAAGAAACATCGGGGCACCTTTTTCACACAGAGGGTGGTGTATATATGGAATGAGTTGCCAGAGGTTGTGATGGAAGCTGGTACGATCGTTATGTTTAAAAGGTATCTGGGTACATGAATAGGAAGGTTTAGAGGGATATGGACCAAATGCTGGGACTTGATTAATTTGGGATATCTGGTCTGCATGGATGAGTTGGATTGAAGGGTCTGTTTTCGTGCTGTACATCTCTATGATTCTATCTGTTCCTACTGGCTGCCCAAACAACTGAATCAACTGGTTCTCCAAGGCACTGAGTTGCTATGGCAACATACACCTTTACATGCATGCTGAAACCTAGAGCCATGCATAGCGGGTACAGAGGCTCCAATTTTGTACTATCACATGGTTGACCGGGAATCTCTCCAGATCTTACTGCCTGCCTGCATATGTACATTGGAGGGAATATGAGGAGGTACTCAGCCTGTTTGTAGGAGCCATCAAGTCTTGGAGTGGTATTTGAACTCAGAGTTTCAGGCTCAGGGGCAGAGAGGCTTCCAACAGCCTAAACGACCTCCACACAGCCTTGAGATGAAACAGTAATTCAAGGAGTCCCGTCTGATTCTGTTCAAAGTCGTGTCACTGCTAAGGGCAAGCCGTATGTACAGAGTGCTGCTGTCACTGACTCATTCATCACCACTCCCTTCTGCTAATGTAAGCAAGGGCGGGGCCATATGGAAAATAAGGTTAAGGAGCCTTGGGAAGCAATCGGTCAACCTAGGATGGGAAATCTGGTGGTGCCACTCTGTTTATCTCAGGGAAGGTGATGGAAAAGCATTTTCAAGTAGTAACTCGGTTTGTTTACAGGAAACCCAGTTGGACCAGTTAACTGTTCACTCACCTCTTCTAACCTTTCCTGGCTTGACTGAGAATTCATCTATCCTTCCAGATCTGAGGCCTGGTGGACCATCCTTAATGGCTAAAAGTGCAACTAAATATCAGATAATCACTTTTGTATAAACTCTGAGCAGCTGCCAGGTCAGAGCAGTGACATCTGAGAATTCCCCCTTTGGATTATTACATTGATGCCTCTTCGCAGGAAGTAATACAAATTTGAGTGATTATCTCTCTGTCACGCAAAGGACTAAACAGTCTTGTTACAGTAAAACCACAGGATGCTTGGGCTGAGGGATGACTGTCAGAGTGCCATGGGAATCAGCACTAAACATGTGAGCCATTTTCTTTCTCGGGTTTTCAGGAGTGGCCCACACATCAGATCGAGCTCTGCAAAGCGAAGAATTGTGGATTCGGGACATCTGGAATCTGTGGAGAAATGGTGGCTCAGTGGTTAGCACTGCTGCCTCACAGCGCCAGGGACCTGGGTTTGATTCCACTCTCGGGCGACTGCCTGTGTGGAGTTGGCACATTCTCCCCGTGTCTGCGTGGGTTTCCTCCCCCAGTCCAAAGATGTGCAGGTGGATTGGCTATGTTAAGCTGCCCATAGTGTTCAGGCCAGGTGGATTAGCCATGGAAAATATAGGATAGGGGGATGGGTCTCTGTAGGATGCTCTTTGGAGGAATGGTGTGGACTCAAAGGGCTGAATGGCCTCCTTTCACATTGTGGTGATGCTATGAAACAACCACAGAAATTGCTGGCGAAACTCTGCAGGTCTGGCAGCATCCATGGAGAGAAAACAGAGTGCATGCTTTGAAGCCAATGACCCTACTTAAGTACACTTCAGTTCTTACATTTGGAGGCCGCTTTTAAATCTGTAACACCACCCTATCAGACAGGACACTCCAAAACCTATATGCTTGTGGTGTAAAAGCAGTTCCTCATATTGTCTCTGGTTCTCTTGCAAACCATCAGTTCTGATCACCCTGCCATGGGAAAGATATTATTAAATTGGAGAGGGTTCAGAAGAGATGTTGCCATGATCAGAGGGTTTGAGTAATAAGGAGATGAGTAGAGGGATCTTGGTGTCCATCTACACAGATCTTTGAAAGTTGCCACCCAGGTAAATAGTGCGGTGAAGAAGGCATATGGCATACTGGCTTTTATTGGTAGAGGAATTGAGTTCCGGAGTCATGAGATCATGTTGCAGTTGTATAAGACTCTGGTGCGGCCGCATCTGGAGTATTGTGTGCAGTTTTGGTCGCCATACTGTAGGAAGGATGTGGAGGCACTGGAACGGGTGCAGAGGAGGTTTACCAGGATGTTGCCTGGTATGGTAGGAAGATCATATGAGGAAAGGCTGAGGCACTTGGGGCTGTTTTCATTGGAGAAAAGAAGGTTTAGGGGTGACTTGATAGAGGTGTACAAGATGATTAGGGGTTTAGATAGGGTTGACCGTGAGAACCTTTTTCCACGTATGGAGTCAGCTATTACGAGGGGGCATAGCTTTAAATTAAGGGGTGATAGGTATAGGACAGATGTTAGGGGTAGGTTCTTTACTCAGTGAGTCGTGAGTTCATGGAATGCCCTGCCAGTAGCAGTGGTGGACTCTCCCTCTTTATGGGCATTTAAGCGGGCATTGGATAGGCATATGGAGGATACCAACACATTCCACCCTGACCTTAAATTTACCTGGACCATCTCTGACACCTCCCTCCCCTTCCTGGACCTCTCCATCTCCATCAGTGACGACCGACTTGACACTGACATTTTCTACAAACCCACCGACTCCCACAGCTACCTGGATTACACCTCTTCCCACCCTACCTCTTGCAAAAATGCCATCCCGTATTCCCAATTCCTCCGCCTCCGCCGTATCTGCTCCCAGGAGGAGCGGTTCCACCATAGAACACACCAAATGGCCTCCTTCTTTAGAGACCGCAATTTCCCTTCCCACTTGGTTAAAGATGCCCTCCAACGCATCTCATCCACATCCCGCACCTCCGCCCTCAGATCCAACCCCTCCAACCGCAACAAGGACAGAACGCCCCTGGTGCTCACCTTCCACCCTACCAACCTTCGCATAAACCAAATCATCCGCCGACATTTCCGCCACCTCCAAACAGACCCCAACACCAGGGATATATTTCCCTCCCCACCCCTCTCCGCCTTCCGCAAAGACCGTTCCCTCCGTGACTACCTGGTCAGGTCCACGCCCCCCTACGACCCACCCTCCCATCCTGGCACTTTCCCCTGCCACCGCAGGAACTGTAAAACCTGTGCCCACACCTCCTCCCTCACCTCCATCCAAGGCCCTAAAGGAGCCTTCCACATCCATCAAAGTTTTACCTGCACATCCACTAATATCATCTATTGTATCCGTTGCTCCCGATGCGGTCTCCTCTACATTGGGGAGACTGGGCGCCTCCTAGCAGAGCGCTTTAGGGAACATCTCAGAGACACCCGCATCAATCAACCAAATCGCCCAGTGGCTCAACATTTCAACTCCCCCTCCCACTCTGCCGAGGATATGGAGGTGCTGGGCCTCCTCCACCGCCGCTCCCTCACCACCAGACGCCTGGAGGAAGAACGCCTCATCTTCCGCTTCGGAACACTTCAACCCCAGGGCATCAATGTGGATTTCAACAGTTTCCTCATTTCCCCTTCCCCCACCTCATCCTAGTTTCTAACCTCCAGCAACTCGACTTGTCCGGACTTGTCCGACCTGCCCAGCTCCTTTTCCACCTATCCACTCCACCCTCTCTTCCCTGACCTATCACCTTCATCTCCTTCCCCACTGATCTATTGTACTCTATGCTACTCTCTCCCCACCCCCACCCTCCTCTAGCTTATCTCTCCATGCTTCAGGCTCTCTGCCTTTATTCCTGATGAAGGGCTTTTGCCCGAAACGTCGATTTTGCCTGTCCTCGGATGCTGCCTGAATTGCTGTGCTCTTCCAGCACCACTAATCCAGAATATGGAGGATAGTGGGCTAGTGTAGGTTAGGTGGGCTTGGATCGGCGCAACATCGAGGGCCAAAGGGCCTGTACTGCGCTGTATTTTTCTATGTTCTATGTTCTATGAGAGGCTGGGACTTTTTTCACTGGTGAGTCAAAGGCTGAGGAGTGAACCTATAGAGGTTTATAAAATCACGAGGAGTGTGAATAAAATAAATAGCCAAATTCTTTTCCGTGGGTATGGGAGCCCATATCGAGAGGGCATAGGTTTAAGGTGAGAGGCAAGAGATTTAAAAGAGACCTGAGGGACAACGTTTTCAGACAGAGGGTGTTTCATCTGTGGGATGAACTTCCAGAGGGAGTGGTAGATGCAGATATAGTTACAACATTTTTTAAAAATCCATTTGGACAGGTACATGCATTGAGGGATAGATAATATGGGCCAAAGGCAGGCAAATGGGACTAGTTGTGTTTGGGAAATTTGGTCGGCCTGAACAAATTCGACCGAAGGGTCTGTTTCTGTGCTGGATGAGTCTATGACTGCCTCACTCTTCAAATTTCAGAAACAGTTCCTCTGTGTTTTATTTAAAACCTTACCAAATTGCTCTTATCTTTCCCTGTTCTATGGAGAACAAATCCAGCTGCAGTCTAACCACACAACTGTAATCCCTTAATCCCGGAACTGTCCTGGTAACTATCTTTATCCCTCTTCGAAAATATTTATGTCATTCTGAAAGTGTAATGCCCGGGGTTTGGCCCAAAGCTCTTCTTGGGTCTAAGATAGTGTGTTTTTATAACTTTAGCGTAACGCCATCATCTCCGTATTCTCTGAAAACTTGAAAAGTCTAGAACATAGAAGGGGCAATATCATAAAGTAAGGACTGAGACGGGCAATCTCGGTATCCTAGCAACCATTCATCCTTCCAATCTCCCCTGGCCTTTGATGAACCTAAGGGCAGAGGCTGCAACATCTTGAAGGTACCTCAGAATGTGCAGCCTAGCCCTGAGTAATAATGGTGCTCTGATACAATATCAGCTGGCGTGCTTAATGCTATACACTCACGGTAACCGTCCTGGTGACCAATCCTCATCTCTTGCAGTTTCCTGGAAGTCCCAATCTTGTCCCAGTGAAATTTCTAGGACAAATATTCGGCACAACATCGTGGGCCGAAGGGCCTGTTCTTTGCTGTATTGTTCTATGTTCTATGTTCTGTGTGTTGGTGTACCAGTATTTCCACAGGGAAAGGGATGCGAGTGCAGCCCTTTCGGAAACATGGCACCTACCTCGCAGTTAATGCAACACCCGTGTGCCCTACATGCATTCATAATGTGGCCAAACAGGTTGGTGATCAATCAGTAAGTCCTGCTGATATGCCACATGGTAAGTGTGGAGGAGTCTCCTGGTGAGCCATGCATGATACAGGGCGGTACCACCATGCCTGGTAACAGGCTGGTGCCCCATTCCAGGAAAAACAAGTTTTGTGGTTTGTCTGTCTCATGGGCTTCTACTTTTAGGAAGGGAAGGGAAGAAGAAATCTCTCTTATCTGGCATCCATTCACTGTGACTGATTGGAAGGATTTGAATATGTCACAGTTCTATACATAGGCGACCTGCTGGAACAAGGGAGGTTTTCTGTGTTTTGTTTTAATTCTCTTTCACACTTCAGATATTTTCGGCCCCATTTCTCAGACTATTCCAACTCTGTGGCCAATGACGTGGAGACCATAACGAGTAGGAACTGCAGTAGGCCATTCAGCCTCTTCAATCTCTTCCACCATTCAATAGAATCATGGCTGATCGAATGTTCCTCACGTCCATTTTCCTGTCTTTTTCCCATAACCCTTGATTCCCAATGGATCAAGAATCTGTCTATCTCAGCCTTAAATACACACAAGGATCCCACCCTCACAGACATCTATGGCAAGGAGTTCCAAAGACTCACAACCCTCTGAGAGAAGACATTTCTGTTTGTCTCAGTCTCAAATTGGTGCTCCTTTATGTCCTCTTGTTTTGGGCTTTCCCATCAGGGGCAATATCATCTCAGCATTAACCCTCTCAAGCTCCTTATATGTTTCTATGTCTCATTCTTTTAAACTTCTCAACAGTGAGTTAGAGTCTTAACCTATCTAACCTTTGTTCCTTGGATCTGCTCCGACTGTGCAGAGCTCCCCTGGTCCACAGATTACCATTTTCAATGAGGTGAGGGTTCTAAGATGGTCAATCCACTCCTGTCCTCAACTCTCAGCTCAGTGACTCAATATTCTGACAGTTAATGAGTGATCATGCTCTGGATGAAGGAACTAAGGACATTGTTGCTAAATTTGCAGATGACATAAAGATAGGTGGAAGGGCAGGTAGTGTTTAGGAAGTAGGCAGGCTGCAGAAGGACTTGGACAGGCTAGGCAAGTGGGCAAAGAAGTAGCAGATGGAATACAATGTGGGGGAGTGTGAAATTACACACTTTGGTAAGAAGAATAGAGATATAGACTATTTTCTAAATGGAGAAACACTTCAGAAATCTGAAGCACAAAGAGACTTGTGAGTCGTAGTTCAGGATTCTCTTAAGGTTAGCATGCAGGTTCGATTGTCATTTAAGAAGGCAAAAGCAATGTTAGCATTCATTTCAAGGGGGCTACAGTACAAGAGCAGATATGTACTCCCAAGGCTGTTTGAGGCTCTGGTCAGATTGTATCGGGAATTCAAAGTTTGGGAGAAGATTTGTAGCTCGGGTGCTCCTTGTTGTGGTTCTGTTCGCCAAGCTGGAAATTTTTGTGGGAATATTGGGAGCAGTTTTGGGCCCCATATCTAAGGAAGGATGTCCTATCATTGGAGATGGTCCAGAGGGGGTTTAAATGATATGGGGCTGAAGGCCTTGTCAAATGAGGAGTGATTGAGGACTCAGTGGAATTTAGAAGGACAGGGGGAAGAATCTGATTGAAACGTACAGAATACTGAGAGGCCTGGACAGAGTGGATGTGGCAAAGATGTTTCCACTAGTGGGAGAGACTAGAACTCAAGGGCACAGCCTCAGAATGAAGGGACAACCCTTTAGAACTGGGATGAGGAGGAATTTCTTTAGCCAGAAAGTGATTAATCTGTGGAGCTCATTGCCACAGAAGGCTGTAAGAGGCCAAGTCATTGAGTGCATTTAAGGCAGAGATAAGTTCTAGATTAGTAAGAGGATCAAGGGTTAGGGGGAGAAGGCAGGAAAATGGCGTTGACAAAATGACTAAATGGCGGAGCAGACTTGATGGGTTGAATAGCCTAATTCCACTTCTATATCTTATGGTCTTATAGTTGCTAGGCAGGAAGCAGTACAAAGCAGGTTTAAAAGTCCAGTTGGGAATCTAGGCCGAGGGATCACGTTGTGAGAAGGAAGCCCATCACGGCTCCACAGTGAGAAGGATGCTCTGCACATCTCCCAATCTCTCATTGTCCTTTAGTGGCAGGTTGGAGAAAGTTACCTGAAGTCCAAGAATACATCTTACCCAGCAATATTGGCTGCTCCATTCAGCAAGATCCTCAATGACAGGCCTGCTCTCCTTCCTGGTGCTGCCTCATCCTATCTGAAGGAATTTCCCTTGTCCCGAGAAGAGAAACTTCAGTTCCCAGACATCCAGAGGGAATTTCTGCATGTTCAGGGATTGAAGGATGAGCTTCCCTCAGTCGACGTTGTGATTCCTGATGAAGGGCTTTTGCCCGAAACATTGATTTACCTGCTACTTGGATGCTGCCTGACCTGCTATGCTTTTCCAACACCACTCTAATCTTGACTCTAAAATCTAGCGTCTGCAGTACCCACTTCCACCACAGTGATTTCATGCAATCCTCCAGGAGGGGGCGATCTCACACCACACTGGACCTGGACTAGGTTTATTAACAAGGCTAGGAGAAAGCAAGCAACACAGAAGATCAAATACAGAGAAAATCAGCCCCGATGATATCAAATAGCAGAGCAGGGTCGAAAGGCCAAATGGCCTACTCCTGCTCCTAGTTTCTATATTTGATAAAGATCTAGGACACGGTTGCAGTATTTTCACTTAAAAACATTTTGTTCAGCAACCACCATGGCTGTGATAGAGATTAATTGCAATCTTCAGATCGAAGGAAGAGAATGAAAATGACTCAAGGAGAGAATTTCATTTTAATCCTACCATTCGAAAGCATTCAGTTATCTCTCTCATGCAGCGCAATGCAGGTTAAGACAAGGGTATTGCATCAGTATTTTCATTGACTGTTAGAGCAATTATGGCTGAGATGTGATATTAAAATTGACAGCTAGCATAATAGCGACCTGATTAATGACAGTCGGAGGCAATGAGTCATCTAGTATTTTCACTGAAATTCTCATCTCCAACCTTCATAAAATGAAAAAAAAAACCTATCTAAGAAAGTAATCAAAATGAACAGCATTGTTATTGTCTCCGATTCAAAAGCCTTTGAATCACATCAACCCTTGAACAGCCCTCAATCGTCAGGTTTAATTAATCAGGAGAAATATAAGTAGATGTTCTCTTTACACTTAATGAAATTCTGATTAAACCATCACTTCAGTTGATGAGAGCTTTGACGTGTGAGCTGTGAAAGGCCTTGTATTTAATATTCGCTTCCTCGAATACACACTCGACTTTTCAAATTGCTACATAACTGGATGCTTTAAGCTAGTGAACTAGGAGATATGTATCACTTGGAATTAAAAGCAGAGAAGCTGTGCTCCCCACTCCATGGCGCCAAAGGTTGGCCCTCGATATTTATTTCAGATTGGCCGTTTTCACTGGTCCGATTCCTGCGAGGCAGTACCCATTAACTGTCCATCCACCTGAATTTCCAACTGTTCCTTTCCTTGCGATTTTATATCTTCTGACCAGGAAACCACCCCCCCAAATTAACCTGTGAATAACTCAGCAACACCAGAAATCCAACAGTAAGTGATATGAGCGATGTAATCCTAATGCTTCACCATCAGTATAAATTCCTCACCTCTCTTACTTCCTATTTCTAGGGTAGGTGGGGGAGGGGGTATGGTGAAATAACTGCACAGAATCCACTATCCCATCAACAAGTCACCCCTTATTGACACTTGCACAATACATGTACTCTGACGAGCCAGATCAGAGCCAGTCCCTAGCGTGAGGACAATCCCTGAGACTCCTCAGGGATTTAACGCCCACCCCCCCCACCCACACTATGTCCTAACTGCTGTAGTGCTTATATTTTCCCCCACACCCATGTTGTGTGTGTGCAGGTATGAGACACAGTGAAAAACACAAGGTGTACAAATCTTTATTCGGTTTCCACCACCAGGAAGAAAGGAAACACCCGAGTGGCCAGTGACAAGCAATGCCCTTCACACCAAAGGGAAATGCTGCATGATCAGACAGTGAAGGGGAGGGCAGGGATTAAATTAAAATAGAGTTGGAGGGGGAAATAATACACTCCACTCCCCGCGGTGCCTACCTCTCCCTGAACAACTCAAGGGTGTTGGTGAACACCGCGTGCTCCTTCTCCAGAGACATCCGGGCTCTAACGTAACCACAGAAGAGGGGCAGGCAGTCGATCCTAATGACCCCCTCCACGGGCCTGCTGCCTGGACCTGTTTATGGCCAGTTTGGCCAGGCCCAAGAGTAGACCCACGAGGAAACCCTCTGACCTGCCCAGAGACTCCTGCTTATATCTGTCAGCCAGGGCTCCCTGATTGACTCAGGTTAACAGCCCCAGTCAAGTCCATGACTTGACCTTTATTCCAATCACTACGGGAGTGTGAGGGGGGGGTGTGTGTGGGGGGTGGGGGGTGGGGGGGGGGGGGGGGGGGTGGTTAGTTGGTGGGTGCAGAAGTTCCTTGAGTTTTCTCTTTCTCTTTTCCCACTATCATCCATTCAGCGGGAATATGGTAGGAATTTTAGAAGGTGTAGGAGACATTCTCCCCCAAGCCCACTGTAACCATCAGAATCTTTCGCTCAATTATCCTCCCTGCACTCACACCCTTCCGTTACTGGGCGAAAGTGAGGACTGCAGATGCTAGAAGTCAGAGTTAAGATTAGAGCGGTGCTGAAAAAACACAGCAGGTCAGGCAACATCCGAGGAGCAGGAAAATTGACGTTTCGGGCAGAAACCCTTGTACAGACACTGGGACTCCCACACACCATTGACTCCATCCATGATCCCACACGACAGCTCTGACTCTATCATCTCCTTGGAGCAGGAGAGGAAAGAGGAATAAAATGTTCAGCCAGTTTAGGGATAGGGAAGATGATTTTGGGAAATTATCCTTCATCAGTCAAGTTCCTGGAGATCACAATGACAGGAAGAGCCCCACGTGCTTTTAATTAATGGTCCCATTGGCCCAGTTCATGATAGATTGTTTACAGTGTTGGCAGCATGTTACAGGGGTCGATTATCCACAGAGTCCCTTACTAACATTTACCTTGTCCCCTATTTTACTGGCCCTTTCTAAACCTTCAGCTACATGAGGGTGTTGATGGCCTAGTGGCATTATCAATGCATAGTTAATCAGAGACTCCAGTAATGTTCTAAGGACCTGGGCTCGCATCCCAACATGGGTGACGGTGGAATTGGAATTCAATGTTTGAAAATCAGGAATTAAGAGCTGTATCGAGTGTTGGAAAACGCCGTCTGGTTCACTAATGTTCTTTGGGGAAGGAAACTGCCATTCTTACCTAGTCTGGACCCGCAGCAATTGAGGTGACTTCACTTTGCCTTCTGGGCAATAAATGCGCTGCCAGTGATGCCCCCTGATCCTGTGAATGAATAAATAAAAATTGCCTAAGCCCTTGGATTGAGACCAATCTCTTTGTTATCTCAAAGACCTCAATCAAACCACATCTCCAGAATTAGGAGGCCATCATAATAAACTGGACTAATCTTTCGAGCCCAGTGACTCTTCTTCAGAACTGAGAGTAGCTCAGAAAAGATGATATATATTTTGATGGAAGGGGCTTGGGGGGAAAAGGAGTGAGCGGATTGGTGGAGATGGAGCTCAGAATGACAGGTAGGCAGACGAAGGGTGGATGATGGTCTGCCAGGGAGAAAGAGAAGCTGACAATGGGGCCACGAGCAGGTGAGAATGGGTTGAGCTGTGCTGAAAGCAGGCTGCGTCATGGCGTGGCCTGGACAGTGGGAGTGGGTAAAGGACATGGAAGAAGGTGTGCAGGTTCTAAAATTGTTGAACTTGGCATTGAGTCCAGAAGGTTGCAGAGCTCCCTAGTGGAAAGTGAGGTGCTGTTCTTCCAGTTTACACTGAACTTCACTGGAGTACTGCAGCAAGCCTGAGACAGAGAGGTTGACCAGGGAACAGGGTGGTGTGTTGTGTGGCAGGCAACTGAAAACTCAAGGTCATTCTTACAGACAGAACGTGAGTGTTCTGCATAGCGGTCGCCCTGTCCGTGTTTTGTTTCCCCAATGTAGAGGAGACCACGTTGTGAACAGTGAATATAGTGTGTTGCTGGAAAAGCGCAGCAGGTCAGGCAGCATCCAAGGAGCAGGAGAGTCGACGTTTCGGGCATAAGCCCTTCTTCAGGAATGAGGAGGGTGTGCCAAGCAGGCTAAGATAAAAGGTAGGCTTGGCACACCCTCCTCATTCCTGAAGAAGGGCTTATGCCAGAAATGTCGATTCTCCTGCTCCTTGGATGCTGCCTGACCTGCTGCGCTTTTCCAGCAACACATTTTCAGCTCTGATCTCCAGCATCTGCAGTCCTCACTTTCTCCTAGTGAATAGAGTGTGTGAGGTGCAGGTAAAGTGCTGTTTCACCTGAAAGGTGTGTCTGGACTTAAAATGCTCATTCTCCCCGAAGATGCTGCCAGACCTGCTGAATTCGGACAGCATTCTCTGGTTTTGTTCCAGCTTTGTTTTAATTTGCGATAAATTAAATATCAGTTTAGCAGCCTCCCCTCAAACCTTTTCCAGGACTGGACAAAGAGCTTGGCAGAAAGTAGGGGCAAGTAGTGGAGGCCATTCGGTCCACTAATCCTGCTTCACTATTCAACATGCTCATGGCTGATGCCTATTATGTTTGACTCCCTCATCCAAATTGCCAATTTATATTGGGAATAGCTAGAGACCAAGAATTAGGTCCTGCGGCAGATCACCTTTCACCATCTTCTGATTCAAAAAAGATCCATTTATTTTTAGTCTGTGTTTCCTGTTGTGAATCAATTCTCAAACCACATGCGTAAATTACCACCAACCCTGTATGCTTTGCTTTTACACACAAACTTGTGACATGGGACTTTATCTAAAACTTTCAAAAAATCCAATTACACCACACCTAACAGTACTAGGTAAAAACAATGATTGCAGATGCTGGAAACCACATTCTGGAGGAGAATGGTGCTGGAAAAGCACAGCAGTTCAGGCAGCACCCGCGGAGCAATAAAATCCATGTTTTGGGCAAAAGCCCTTCATCAGGAATACCTGATGAAGGGCTTTTGCCCAAAACATTGATTTTACTGTTCCTCGGATGCTGCCTGAACTGCTGTGCTTTTCCAGCACCATTCTACTTCAGAACCTAACAGTACCACCAATCTACAGTTATGCCCTCCAAAATACTCCAAAACACTATTTCCCTTTCAGAAATCCATGTTGTCTTTATGTGAATCTGTTGGTATTTTATAAGGGCCCTATTATCACATCCTTTATTGTAGACTGCAGCATTTTCACGATGACTGATGTTATACTGACCAGTCTGCAATTCTCTGTTTTCTCTCTCGCTCTCTTTTTTAACTGGTGGGACTACATTTGCCAACTTCCAATCTGCAGGGACAGTTCCATAATTTGTTGATCTTCTTTGCTTCATGCAGTCCTCGTTGTCCCAGCAGTGATTGCAACAATTAACACTGAATTCACAGAAGGTGCATGTCAGCATTAATAGCAATATGTGGAGGTATCTATTACAATTAGAACAGAAATTTATTGTCACATGTAATTTTACGTGAAAAGTGCAATGAAAGGTTTTATAAACGACCCTACCACGACATCCACATCAATGACAGAAGTCTTCATAATAATTTAAAAATGTAAAATTAAGACAAAATTCATCACAGTTCAGTTAATGGTTCCTAGGCGCAGGGAAAGCCGATTAAGGAACGATGGAATCCCCTAATGATCCAGGAGGCAGGATGATGCCAACATGCTGGGCTGAGACGGCCACTCCTGGACCACACCGTCTACGGGGAAGCTGGAATGTCCGGACACTGAAAACAAAGAAGACCTCCATACAGGGATGAGACCTCCACCCCAGACACAAGGGAGACTGACACACTGAAAGACTGACACACAGAGGGAGACTGACACACTGGGAGACTGACACACCGGGAGACTGACACACCGGGAGACTGACACACAGAGAGAGACTGACACACCGGGAGACAGACACACAGAGGGAGACTGACACACAGAGGGAGACTGACACACAGAGGGAGGCTGACACACTGAGAGACCGACACACAGAGGGAGACTGACACACAGAGGGAGGCTGACACACAGAGGGAGGCTGACACACTGAGAGACCGACACACAGAGAGAGACTGACACACAGAGGGAGACTGACACACAGAGGGAGGCTGACACACTGAGAGACCGACACACAGAGGGAGACTGACACACAGAGGGAGGCTGACACACAGAGGGAGGCTGACACACTGAGAGACCGACACACAAAGGGAGACTGACACACAGAGGGAGGCTGACACACTGAGAGACCGACACACTGAGAGACCGACACACAAAGGGAGACAGACACAATGACACACAAAGGGAGACTGACACACACTGAGAGACTGACACACAGAGGGAGACTGACACACTGGGAGACTGACACACAGAGAGAGACTGACACACTGGGAGACAGACACACAGAGGGAGACTGACATACCAGGAGAGTGACACAGTGGGAGACTGACACACAAGGGGAGACTGACACACCGGGAGACTGACACACTGAGAGACTGATACAGAGAGAGAGACAGACACACTGGGAGACAGACACACAGAGGAAGACTGACACACTGAGAGACTGACACACAGAGGGAGACTGACACACAATGGGAGACTGATACAGAGAGAGAGACAGACACACTGGGAGACAGACACACAGAGGAAGACTGACACACTGAGAGACTGACACACAGAGGGAGACTGACACACAATGGGAGACTGATACAGAGAGAGAGACAGACACACTGGGAGACAGACACACAGAGGAAGACTGACACACTGAGAGACTGACACACAGAGGGAGACTGACACACAATGGGAGACTGATACAGAGAGAGAGACTGACACACAGAGGGAGACTGACACACAATGGGAGACTGATACAGAGAGAGAGACTGACACACAGAGGGAGACTGACACACAATGGGAGACTGATACAGAGAGAGACAGACACACTGGGAGACAGACACACAGAGGAAGACTGACACACTGAGAGACTGACACACACAGGGAGAGTGTTACACTGAGAGACTGATACAGAGAGAGAGAGACAGACACACTGGGAGACAGACACACAGAGGAAGACTGACACACAATGGGAGACTGACACACACCGGGAGACTGACACACAATGGGAGCCTGACACACACACAGAGACTGACACACACAGGAAGACTAACACACCGGGAGACTGACACACCGGGAGACTGACAAACTGAGAGACTGACACACAAAGGGAGACTGTCACACTGGGAGACTGACAAACAGAGGGAGACTGTCACACTGGGAGACTGACATACATGGGGACTGACACACTAGGAGAGTGACACAGCGGGAGACTGACACACTGAGAGACTGACACACAAAGGGAGACTGTCACACTGGGAGACTGACAGACAGAGGGAGACTGACACACCGGGAAACTGACACACAGAGAGACTGACACACACAGGGAGACTGACACACTGAGAGATTGACACATACCGGTAGACAGACACACTGAGAGACTGACACACAGAGGGAGGCTGGCACACCAGGAGACTGACACTCAGGCAGACAGACACACACGGAGACTGACATACACGGAGACTGACACACCAGGAAACTGATACACACGGAGACTGACACCGGGAGACTGACACAGAGAGACTCTGACACAGCAGGACACTGACACACTGGATCAAGACCGCCACGCTGGGCGAGAGACCAGCTTTTCATCCTTCAAGAGCCCAGGCCTACCTGTTAAACTGGAGCCTCTGCCTGGCCTGCAGGTCCATGCTGAGAGAGTCAGCCAGGAAGCTGTTCCTTGTTTGCTGAGAGAACCTGGGCTGAGGTGGAGTTGTGTCTGAAAAGAAAAGAAAACTGAGAAGAAAAAAAGAAAAAGAGAAAAAGTAAAAAGAAGGCAAAAAAAGAGAAAGTAAGAGACTGGGAGTGGATGCGCCCTGCTCAGCCCCCCTACTCCACCACTGTCTTGCATGAATCAATTAGTGTGATGCTTGTACGTAATTTGCAATGTTTTACCTGAGTAGGTTATGCTTTAAGCACAGTAATGATTTGTGGCTTCCTCATAGTTGCACTTCTCCAACTATGAAGTTGGCAACAAATTCACAACTTAACGACAATGCTTGATTTGTAGCAACGCTATTACAAATTACTCTGCGATTAAAAGAATTAAAGCAGCAATCTGCATCATGACAAGTTACCATTGAATCTAACGAAAGAGCAAAACGCAAAACCCAAGATTCAAGCGGTAAGTGACCTCTGAGACCAGCTCAAACACAGGGACATCTTGCCTCAGGTTCCTCATGCTGAACACAGGAGGTTTCAGACTCGACTGCATTTGCAGGCGGCATGCTCAGCACTCATGCAGTCACAGCGCCTGGGATATCGCTGACTCATCAAAGAATAGGGCCTCTGCGATGCAGGGGAGCAGGACAGCAAATGGGAGGGAAGCAAGCAGGGGTGGGGGGGGGAGGGGGCGAGCATGTATGGGCTGCAGGGGGAGGTAGCATGCAGGCTGGCGATCTGGGTGCTAAATAGAGCACAGAACAGACTAATAATGGAACCCAGGATAGATTCACTGCTCATTCCTGATGAAGGGCTTTTGCCCAAAACGTCGATTTTGCTGCTCCTCGGATGCTGCCTGACCTGCTGTGCTTTTTCAGCACCACACTGATCTAGACTCTGATCTCCAGCATCTGCAGTACCCACTTTCGCCCTAGATTCACTGCCACCTTGTCAGTATTAGTTCAAACCACTGATGTGGGGAGCTATGTCTATTCAAATTCTTTGACAAATGTTGGAGCTGCCTGTTTGTAAAAGACACAAAATGGCCCAAATTTAAAAGCCTGCATCAATAGACAAAAATGGCCAGACTTTAAGAAAAGAGCTTGCTTCAACGTAAAAAAGGAATTATTCCAAGGATTAAGAAAGCATTATCTGAATGGCGATATTCCAAAGAATACAAATGCAGCAAAAAAAACAAAAAAAAAATTCGGAAGATTTGTAATGAATGAAATGGTAATTCAAAAACTTTGCAATCACTACGTAAGCAATGAATTCTCATCTCATTAAGGATGTGTTCAGTCATAAAAGCAGCAGCTAAAGGTGTTTTGCAGAAATCAGCTGGCTCTTTGAAGCTTTTTGCAATATCCATAAGTTCTAATTGAAGGTTCTTAGACTAATCACAGAAGTAGATTTCAACATAGTTATAAAACACGTAAGAGATACCTTGCTGATTAGCTAAAACATTTTAACAATAGAAATTATTATAAAAACTATAATCATTATTAAAATTACATATCTTTATAATAGAATCAACTTTCTTTTAAGAGGAAATGGGATTTTATTCGAGATAGCCAGCACAATGAGCAATAGAATTCAAGCAGTCCTTAAAGTTAAACAATGAGGGAATCCAACTTTGAAAGCTCCAAAGGCTTTCAATATTGGATTACAATAATTAATAAACATCATAAAAACCCAGCACTGTCCACAGAAGTGTCCATCATTGATCAGGTGTTTTACAAGATTGGTCCTACAGAAGGGCACAGTACCACATTGTGTATGATCATTGTAATACAAAATGTATTAAAAAACTGCTTTGAGCTGTAAAATCAGAGCCCGTCATTTATCTCTCTTCTGATCTGAGCCGAAGGATAAGAAAATGACTGCGTTTTCATGTCAAAGCTAGATTCGGGGAAGATCCTTTGGCCCTCTCTCTGCATTGCATGCCTGTATCCTGTGTACCTCCTGAATCTATTGCATCCTCTGCACCCGATGTGGCCTCCTCTATATTGGGGAGACAGGCCGCCTACTTGCGGAGCGTTTCAGAGAACACCTCTGAGACACCCGGACCAACCAACCCAACCACCCTGTGGCTCAACACTTCAACTCCCCCTCCCACTCCACCAAGGACATGCAGGTCTTTGGACTCCTCCATCGCCAGACCACAACAACACGACGGTTGGAAGAAGAGCGCCTCATCTTCCGCCTAGGAACCCTCCAACCACAAGGGATGAACTCGGATTTCACCAGTTTCCTCATTTCCCATCCCCCCACCTTGTCTCAGTCAAATCCATCGAATTCAGCACCGCCTTCCTAACCTGCAATCTTCTTCCTGACCTCTCCACCCCCACCCCAGTCTGACCTATCACCCTCACCTTGACCTCTTTCCACCTATCACATTTCCGACGCCCCTCCCCCAAGTCCCTCCTCCCTACCTTTTATCTTAGCCTGCTGGACAAACTTTCCTCATTCCTGAAGAAGGGCTTATGTCCGAAACGTCGATTCTCCTGTTCCCTGGATGCTGCCTGACTTGCTGCGCTTTTCCAGCAACACATTTTCAGCTCTGATCTCCAGCATCTGCAGACCTCACTTTCTCCTACCTCCTGAATCTTCAACCCTGGTTGGGGGAATCTCACTCCTACAAGAGATACAGCCAGTCATGGTGAATGGTAAAGGGGTACATTACACACTGCATAGTTGCTAGTTTAATTACATTCTGAGATACACGAGAGCCCATGTATAGCCTCAGGCTATACTCAAGGATAGGCATAGGTTACTGTTACTAAAGCATTCTGCTAACACACAAACAACTGCAGAAATATCTGAATGCCATTGTTTGGCTCATCCCAAGAACAGCTCTTTCCATCCTATAGTGCAGGAGTTACCTTGCTATCAGTTAACCCTTTCAGTATTAACTTATTTTAGATTCAGTCAGGGGATGTGGACATCACTGGCTCAGCCAACATTAATGCCCATCCTTAATGACCCAGTTAAGGGTTAACAACATTGCTGTGGGTCTGTAGTCACATGTAGGCCAGACCAGGTAAAGATGGCAGATTTCATTATCTGGACATGAGTGAACTGGATGGTTTATTACAAAAAAGACCAAAAAACACTGGGACGCTGTAAATTTGAAACAAAAGCAGAAATTTCTGGAAACAGTCAGCAGGCCTGACAGCATCTGTGGAGAGAAATCAGAGTTTACATTTCAGGTGAAGTGACCTTCCTGGTTTATTACATGTTCTCCATCAGACTATCTTATACTTCAAAGACCTCCACATTTTATTGGATACAATTGCACCTTCTGCCATGTTGGAGCTTGAACCCAAGTGCACAGGCCATTCCTGGATTACTAGCCCAGTGACATTACTGCTATACCACTGCCTTCCTGCAAAGGGCTTGTTACAACAAGCAGGATGATGGGTAGGGTGGCAAACTAATATTGAGAAGGGCACTGAATCCAGCTTTCAGTGGGGCAGTGAGTGGGCGTCAAGGGGAAGTGTTCATCCGGGGTACTGTGCACATGCCTGTGGGCAGACTGGCCACCAACTTCTTGTTCTGAAAATGTGTTGCTGGAAAAGCGCAGCAGGTCAGGCAGCATCCAAGGAACAGGAGAATCGACGTTTCGGGCATAAGCCCGAAGAAGGGCTTATGCCAGAAACGTCGATTCTCCTGTTCCTTGGATGCTGCCTGACCTGCTGCGCTTTTCCAGCAACACATTTTCAGCTCTGATCTCCAGCATCTGCAGTTCTCACTTTCTCCACCAACTTCTTGTTCCAGACTTTGATGGTATTGTGCTCCAGAGTGCTGACTGGAGATACAGCCCTCCAGAGCAGGTAAAGAGGACTGCTTCAGCAAATCCGGTATCCACATTCAGTTCTCTAGAGTCTGATACGTCGGGTGGGCATGAGCCTGTGCCTGAGATGGGTGCAGGAATGATTGATGCACCTTACAAGCTGCACATAAACCAAAGTAAAATTAAAGCAACAAGCCCATTCAGCCCTCCAAGACTGGGCTCTGCAGAGTATTAACAAGGACCTATTGTCGTAACCTTTACAGAACCTCATCAAACTCCTCACTCACATTCCCCCAAGCAGCAAAACAAAACAGGAACATTCCTCACATTTACTAATAAAATTATGTCTAACATAAATTTCTTCAATCAGATTGTGTTCTGTGAACAATGAAATGTTACTCAGTAGTGACGCCTGCTATATAGTATATGAAAACAGTAAAATAAATTTGAAACAAATAGGGTTCCGCTAAAACTATTTGTAATTTTTCCACCTCACTTCCCAAAACTGTCAGGACAGATGCAGAACCTTCCAAATTGTTATATGATAACCAATCTAATAAAGTAATTCATATTTATATCACCCACTCACACGTTTTGTTCATGTTATGACCACGAGTTAGAACTCTGAAGTATCATGGACATTTTTAACTTGCAATTCCAAAATGAGGTTTTTTGAGAAAAGAGCTGATGCAGGCAGAATGGCTGTGGATTAAAGTGGCTGCCTGAAGACAGAGAGATCATGGAATGACACACGATACCTACAAACAGAACTTCAAACAAAGACCCTTCAAAAGATTCAATAGGAAAGTCAGTACACACTGACATTCCTTGTAATGGCAAGGAAAATGGGGTGCTGGTGAGGCCACACTTGGAGCGCTGCGTATAGTTTTGGTCTCCTTAATTGAGAAAAGATATACTGGCACTAGATGGGGTGCAGAGGGTAACAATGTTCAATAAGATCATGGCTGATCTGTTCGTGGCCTCAGCTGCATAACCGTGGGCGGCACGGTGTCAGTGGGTGGCACGGTGGTTAGCACTGCTGCCTCACAGCGCCAGAGACGTGGGTTCAATTCCCGCCTCAGGCGACTCTCTGTGTGGAGTTTGCACATTCTCCCCGTGTCTGCGTGGGTTTCCTCCGGGTGCTCCGGTTTCCTCCCATAATCCAAAAGTGTGTAGGTGAGGTGAATTGGCCATGCTAAATTGCCCGTAGTGTTAGGTGAAGGGGTAAATGTAGGGGAATGGGTCTGGGTGGGTTGCGCTTCAGTGGGTCGGTGTGGACTTGTTGGGCCGAAAGGCCTGTTTCCACACTGTAAGTAATTTTTTTAAAAAGTAACCTAAAAAAAAGCCCATAATCCTCCACCACTGGCGCTCAGTAGGTTTGGTAGCATCTGTGAAGAGAGAAACAAAGCTAATCTTTTGAGGCCTGTTTAACTTGAGAATGAGTCATACCACACTTGAAGCATTTACTCTGTTTCTCTGTCCAAAGATGCCACTTGACCTGCTGAGTTTCTCCAGCAAATTTTGTGTTTGTCTCATACAAACATTTTATATAATTATTGCATTGTTCATAGAAAATTAATTTAAGTCAGATTCATACAATCAATGTGATAAATATTTTGAGCTTAATTGGAGTATAACATAGGATATGATAATGTTCAAGGGTATGGGGAAACAGGAGCAAATGGCAATATGTGCTGCACTGTAAGAATTAGCTATAAATTCATAGGGATGTACAGCATGAAAACAGACCCTTCAATCCAACATGTCCATGCCAACCAGATGCTTCAAATAAATCCAGTCCCATTTGCCAGTTTTTGGGGCATATCCCTCCAAACCCTTCCTATTCATATACCCATCTAGATACCTTTTAAATGTTGTAATTGTACCAGCCTCCACAACTTCCTCTAGCAGCTCATTCCAAACACGTTTTACCCTCTGCATGAAAAATTTGTCCCTTAGGTCCCTTCTAAATCTTTCCCCTCTCACCTTAAATCTATACCCTCTAGTTTTGGACTCCCTATCTTGGAAAAAAGGTCTTGTCTATTTATCCTATCCATGTCCCTCATGATTTTATAAAGCTCTGTAAGTTCACCCCTCAGCCTCTGATGCTCCGGGAAAAACAGCCCCAGTCTATTCAGCCTCTCCCTATAGCTCAAACCCTCCAACCCCAGTGACATCCTTGTAAATCTTTTCTGAACCCTTTCAAGTTTCACAACATCCTTCCTAGAGCAGGGAGACCAGATTGAATGCTGTATTCCATAAGTGGCCTTGCCAATGTCCTGTACAGCTACAACATGACCTCCCAACTCCTCAACTCAATGTAATGACCAATAAAGGCAAGCACACCAAATGCCTTCTTCACTATCCTGTCTACCTGGGACTCCAACTTCAAGGAACTATGAACCTGCACTCCAAGGTCTCTTTGTTCAGCAACACTCCCCAGGACCTTACCATTAAATGTATAAGTTCTGCTCTGATTTGTCTTTCCAAGATGCAGCACCTCACATTTATCTAAATTAAACTCCATCTCCCCAATGCCTTTGCCCATTGGTCTGAATCTATCTGATAATACAATATCTTTAAATAAAGCTTTGATAAGTAAACAGATAAGTGGCTTCATCCACTGACAGGATGGTGTTGTCAAGGCAAAAAGACATTCAGCTTCTGACACAAGTGAGATACAGTGTCAGCACAGTGCCAAGTATGTAAAATGGATGATCATATCAAACCACATGACCCTTTCCTTGCTTTCAGCGGGTGGCATTCCAATCATGCTCAGCCAGTGCTTGCTTGCAAATTCCACACTATTCCGAGCGTTTGCAATTCTGCTACTGGACAATAATTACTGAATAATCCTGACTGTGCTCGGAATTACACAGCAAACCAACTTGAAATGATCAGTCAGGCTCATTGTGTGATACTTTTACACAAAGACCCATAGGGTCATAGAGCACGGAAACAGACCGTTCAATCTAACCAGTCCATGCAACTAAACTACTCCCATCTGCCATTCCTGGCCCATATCCCTCAAACCTTTCCTATTCATGTACTTACTCATGTTTTTTAAACATTGTAACTTTTACACATCCACCACTTCCTCAGGAAGTTCATTCCACATGTGTCACACCCTCTGTGTAAAATATTTGCCTGTCATGTCATTATTAAATCTCTCTCCTCTCACCTTAAAAATGTGCTGCCTGGTCTTGAAATCCCCTATCATAGGAAAAAGACACCCACAATTAACCCTATCTATACCCCTCGTGATTTTATAAACTTCTATAAGACCAACTCTCAACCCCCTGCACTCCAGTGAATAATATCCCAGCCTATCCAACCTTTCTTTATAACTCAGACCTTCCATACCCAGTAACATTCTGGTAAATCTCTTCTGAACCCTCTCTAGCTTAATAACCACCTTCCTACAACTGGGCGACCAGAACTGGACACAGTACTCTACAAGAGGTCTCACCAATGTCCTGTACAACTTCAACATGACTCCCAATTCTTCTACTAAAAGCAATGAAGGCAAGCATGTCAAACGCCTGTTTTACCACCCTTTCTATATGTGATGTAAACTTCAAAATTATGTGTGTTCACATTCTGTTCTTTATGGTAACATTTGTTTGTACAGTGTGCCTTTCTCCATTGAGAATAAGGTTGTAGAGACTCCTAATCCCTATTGGGGAAACACCCTGACCAATCACAGTCTACCTGCCTGGTTGACAACCTTTCAGCTAAGTTAAACAGTTGACAATTCCTACTGTATCGATCAGTTGTTTATGGTTTGGCTGTTCTACCTCCTGCTCTGACATTCCTGATGAAGAGCTTACACTTGAAACGCGAGTCTCCTGCTCCTTGGATGCTGCCTGACCGGCTGTGTTTTTCCAGCACAATCGCATTTGAGGTCTTCTGGTGCAATGCATAGTATCCCTGTCTCTGAGACAGATATACCATGGTCATGTCCCGCTCCAGGACTTGGTGGTCAGGGGTATTGTTTCCTGGAATGCGGGCTAGCATTTGTTGCTTGTCCTTGAACTGAACAGCTTGCAAAGCCATTTCAGAGGACAATTCAGAGTTAATCATCTTGCTGTAGGTACATGCCCATATAAACAAAGTGCATTATGATTGTTCTTTAACTTGCTTATCAAAGCCTTTTGCTGACACATATATGATGCACCAAATAGAATAGAAGGTGCCTCTGCAAACGTAATAAATCATTCAATGGCATAATAGTTTGAGGTAGAATAAGAGAAAGTGAGGACTGCAGACGCTGGAAATCAGAGTCAAAAAGTGTGGTGCTGGGAAAGCAGGTTTTTATAAATACATTAAATACATATTTGTATCATCAATAGTCACAGGTGAGGTGCCAGAAGGCTGGAGGCTGGTTAATATGGTGCCACTATTTAAGAAGGGTGGTAAGGAAAAGCCAGGGAACTATAGACCAGTGAGCCTGACATCGGTGACGGGCAAGTTGTTGGAAGGAATCCTGAGAGACAGGATGTACATTTATTTGGAAAGACAAGGACTGATTAGGGATGGTCAACATGGCTTTGTGCATGGAAGGTCATGTCTCAAGAACTTGACTGAGTTTTTTGAAGAAGTAACAAAGAGGATTGATGAGGGCAGAGCGGTGAATGTGATCTATATGGACTTTAGTAAGGCATTCGACAAGGTTCTCCATGGGAGACTGATTAGCAAGGTTAGATCTCATGGAATACAGGGAGAACTAGCCATTTGGATACAAAACTTGCTCAAAGGTAGAAGACAGAGGGTGGTGGTGGAGGGTTGTTTTTCAGACTGGAGCCCTGTGACCAGTGGAGAGCCACAAGGATCGGTGCTGGGTCCACTGCTTTTTGTCATTTATATAAATGTGGATGTGAACATAGAAGGTATGGTTAATAAATTTACAGATGATTGGAGGTGTAGTGGACAGCGGAGAAAGTTATCTCAGAGTACAATGGGATCTTGATCAGATGGGCCAATGGGCTGAGTGGCAGATGGAGTTTAATTTAGATAAATGTGAGGTGCTGCATTTTGGAAAGGCAAATCAGGGCAGGACTTAAACACTTAATGGTAAGGTCCTAGGGAACATTGCTCCTTAAAAGTGGAGTCACAGGTAGAAAGGATAATGAAGAAGGTGTTTGGTATGCTTTCCTTTATTGCTCGGTGTGTTGAGTATCGGAGTTGAGACATTGCGGCTGCATTGGACATAGGTTAGGCCACTGTTAGAATATTGCATGCAATTCTGGTCTCTTACCTGTCAGAAGGATGTTGTGAAACTTGAAAGGGTTCAGAAAAGGTTTACAAGGATGTTGCCAGGGCTGGAGATTTGAGCAATAGGGAGAGGCTGAATAGGCTGGGCCTGTTTTCACTGGAGCATCGGAGGCTGAGGGGTGACCTTATAGAGGTTTACAAAATTATGAGGGGTTTGGATAGGATAAATAGGCAAGGTCTTTTCCTTGGGGTAGGAGAATCCAGAACTGATTAGATTAGATTACTTACAGTGTGGAAACAGGCCCTTCGGCCCAACAAGTCCACACCGACCCGCCGAAGCGCAACCCACCCATACCCCTACATTTACCCCTTACCTAACACTACGGGCAATTTAGCATGGTCAATTCACCTGACCTGCACATCTTTGGACTGTGGGAGGAAACCGGAGCACCCGGAGGAAACCCACGCAGACACGGGGGGAATGTGCAAACTCCACACAGTCAGTCGCCTGAGGCGGGAATTGAACCCGGGTCTCTGGCACTGTGAGGCAGCAGTGCTAACCACTGTGCCACCGTGCCGCCCACAACTGGAGGACATAGGTTTAGGATGAGAGGGGAAAGATATAAAAGGGACCTAAAGGGCAACTTTTTCATGCAGAGGGTGATGCATGTATGGGATGATCTGCCAGAGGAAGTAGTGGAGGCTGGTTCAATTACAATATTTAAAAGACATAAGGATGGGTATATGAAAGGTTTAGAGGGATATGGGCCAAATGGGAAATGGGACTAGAGTTGGCTGGTTGGACACCTGGTTGGCATGGACTCTAT
This sequence comes from Chiloscyllium plagiosum, assembly GCF_037043375.1. Taxonomy (NCBI): domain Eukaryota; kingdom Metazoa; phylum Chordata; class Chondrichthyes; order Orectolobiformes; family Hemiscylliidae; genus Chiloscyllium; species Chiloscyllium plagiosum. The sequence continues at coordinate 45,483,463 of NW_028270159.1, forward strand.
GACTCTACGTTCATATAACCCTCTGAAGAACATCCCACCCAGACACACCCCCTATCCTATCCAATCCCTGTATTTCCCATGGCTAATCCACCTAGCCTGCACACTATGGTTGATTTAGCATGGCCAATCCATCCAACCTGCACATCTTTGGACTGTGGGAGGAATCCAGACCACCTGGAGAAAATCCATGCATACACAGAGAGAATGTGCAAACTTCACAGGAAGTCACCCAAGGCTGGAATCAAACCTGAGTCCCTGGCAATCTGAGGCAACAGTGTTAACCCCTGAGCCACCATGAATGCACTTTGGGTTTAAAAAGTACTATGTAAATGAAAGTATATCATTCTAAAAGAGAGAGAGAGAGAATAGAGAGCATCAATGAGGCAGAATAATCAGAAACATACTGTTGTCTTTCCTTTTCAAGGAACTGAGTGAGCATTTTCAGCATTGCTTGATTTATTTAATATTCCAGTACATACTTTTATTTTCCTCTTCATCAAGTACACATAAAATTGGCCATTAGTTATCTAGTTACAAAAGCTAATTGTCATCCCATTGTATTTTAGTCATTAGTGTTGCTAAGTCTATTTCCTACTTGAGATGTATAAAGTGGACAATAGCCAGGGTCTTTATGTCTTTCTTTAACTCCTGGCAGTTTGATTTGTTGACAGGATATCTGGTACAAAATTTATGCTGTAACCTTCCATTTCTATATCCATTGTCTTATGATTTCCTGGTATGACCTCTTGCTGAAAATGTGTCATGAAGGATCGTTCTCTATCGATATGCATTTTTATGTATTTTGTATGAAGCCACTGCACTTGCCTTTTACTGTGGGAGTAATGCATTGACCAGCTATTCAGATCAGCCCAGGTATGCAGAATCCAAATGAGCTATCATTGCCAGTATAAGATTGGTACCTCTGACATTGCAGCCCTCCCTCAGTACTGCACCACAGTGTCAGCCTGGATTGTGTATTCAAGTTTCAGAGTGCTACAGCAAAGTGCGTACTTCTAAAGTTAGTGAGGAAGATAACATGAACAATTTAATTTGAATTGTACCTGGGAATGGGATGACATTAATGAGGTAGAATTTGTTTGTCATTGCTGCTTACTCTGAGGATAGCAAGAGAAAAGCATCAGGTCACTGCGAGTCATAGAGTCATACACAGGGAAACAGACCCTTGTGTCTAACTCGTTCATGTCGACCAGATATCCTAAATTAACCTAGTCCCATTTGCCAGTATTTGGCCCAAATCCCTCTAAACCCTTCCTATTCATATACCCATCCACATCCCTATTAAACATCATAATTGTACCAGCCTCCACCACTTCCTCTGGCAACTCATTCCATACACGCGCCACTCACTGCGTGAAAACTTTGCCCCTTAGATCCCTTCTAAATCTTTCCCTTCCTGCCTTAAACTTAAGCCTTTTAGTTTTGGACTCCCCTACCCTGAGAAGAAGATCTTAGATATTCACCCTATCCATGCACCTCCAGATTTCAACATGGCCCTCCATACGTCACAGTAGACATTCCTTGGAAAAATGGTCTTCAACCCAATAAACATTGGTAGTTGCATTATCAAAGAGCTATACTCCAGCAGGAATGGGGCTATTCACTGATTATTTAACTGCTCAGCTTCATTCACAGTGAAGCAGCCACCAAGAGCGCTCAGATAACCCGCAGACCTAAGCTGAGAGGTATCAGGGAACAGGCAACTCAAACAAAGAAAAGTCAAGCAACACCCCTGGAGCTCAATCGTGGTGCCAGTACTTAACCATCAACATCTTATAGAGAGTGAAAGCAAAATACTGCAGATGCTGGAAATCTGAAACAAACACAGAGAATTCTCCAGCACCTTTTGTTTTTTTTAATAGAATCCCTATGGGAATTGGTTTAGCTCAGTTGGCTGGATTGTTGGTTTGCAGAGCAGTCTGATGCTAACAGCATGGATTCGATTCCCATCAGTGGTTTGAGGTTACCATAATGGACTCATCTTCTCTTGCCTGAGGTCTGATGGCCCTCAGGTTAAATCACCCCTAAATCTCTTATGAGAGTTCAGTTCCTATGGTCTGGTAAGACTATGGTGACACAGCAACTACAGAATCCCTACAGTGTGGAGGTAGGCCATTCAGCCCAATGGGTTCACACCGACCTTCCTATCTCCCTACCCTATAACCCTGCATTTTCCATGGCCAACACTCCTCACTTGCACATCTCTAGACACTATGGGCACAGCCAATCCACCTAACCTGCACATTGTTGGACTGTGGGAGGAAACCCATGCAGACACAGGGAGAATGTGCAAACCCTACGTAGCCAGTCACCCAAGCCTGGGATGGAATCCAGGTCCCTGACGCTGTGAGGCAGCAGCACTAACCACTGAGACACTGTGCTGTCCACAAGAGGCTTGGTTTAGAACAAGAAATGTAACTGGATGAGTCACAATTACATTGGAACTAGAAACCAGGACAAATGCTGGGCACTGGATGGCAAGTAACTAACTGTGAAAGGACATTCTCAAGAAGGAAATAGGAGGGTGAAAAGGGTGTATGAGATAACCTGGCAGAAAAGGTTAAGGATAATCCAAAGAGATTCTGCAAGTACATTAAGGTCAAAAGAATAAGTAGAGAATTGAACCCCTTAAAGATCAACAAGATCATTTATGTGTGGAACCACAGGAGGTGGGAGAGATATTAAATGAATATTGTACGTCAATATTGACTGTGGATACAGAAATGGAAGTTAAGGAACTTAGGGAAATAAATATTGATGTCTTGTAAACAGTCCACATTACAGAAGAAGTGCTGGAGGTCTTAAAAAATATAAAGGTAGATAAATCTCCAGGGCCTGGTCAGGTGTATTCCAGCACATGGTGGAAAGTTAGAGAAGACATTGCGAGGCCCCTAGCAGAGATATTTGTATCATCTTTAACCAAGGGTGAGGACTGGAGGTTGGCTAATGCTGTGCCTGTATTTAAAAATGGCTTTAAGAGACTTAAATATACACTCTGGTTAGTTGTAGGTTAGATTAGTAGTTAGTTGAGTTTTGTTTTTTTTTTCTTTCTTGGTATTTTTTCTTTTGTTAAATTTTGGCTATTGTATATTTAAGATTAAATTGTATATCAATGTTTGTACTTGAGAGTTTTGTTTATTTTTGCAAACTTGTAAAAATGTTAAATTTCTAATAAAAATATCTATATAAAAAAAATGGCTTTAAGGAGGAGCCTGGGAACTATCAACCAGTGAGTCTGACAGCAGTGGTGGGCAAGTGTTGGGCTTCTGAGAGGTAGGATGTACATACATTTAGAAAGACAAGGGTTCATTAAGTATAGTCAGCATGGCTTTGTGCATGGGAAATCGTGTCTCACAAACTTAATTGAGTTGTTTGATGACATAACCACAAAGACTGATGAAGGCAATGTGGTAGACTTGTCTACATGGACTCTAGTAAAGCATTTGACAAGGTTCCACATGGTAGACTAATTAGTAAAGTTAAATCACATGAGATTCAGGTAAGCTTACCAGTTGGATACAAAATTGACTTGATGGTATGAGAAGAGAGTAGTGGTGGACGGTTGTTTTTCAGACTGGAGATGTGTGACCAGTAGTGTTCCATAGGGATCGGTACTGGGTTCACTTTTGTTCGTTGTTTATATAAATGTGTTGGATGAGAATTTAGGAGGCATGGTTAGTAAGTTTATGAATGACACCAAAATTGGAGGCATAGTCAACAGTGAAGAAGATTTTCTAAGACTACAAACAGATAGTGACAAGTTTTGATTGTGAACTTAGTGGCACGGTGGCTCAGTGGTTAGTGCTGCTGCCTCACAGCGCCAGGGAGTTTGGTTCAGTTCCAGCCTCAGGTGACTGTCTGTGTGGAGTTTGCGCATTCTTCTCATGTCTGCATGGGTTTCCTCCAGGTGCTCTAATTTCCTCTCACAATCCAAAGATGTGCAGGTTATATGAATGGGCCATGCTAAATTGCCTGTAATGTTAGGTGCATTAGTCAGGGGTAAATATTGGGGGGGTTATTCTTCAGAGGGTTGGTGTGGACATGTTGGGCCTGTTTCCATACTTATAGGGAATCCAATCTAAAAGTGGCAAATGGATTTTAATTTGGATAAATGCAAGGTATTGCATTTTGGTAAAACAAACAAAGGTGGGGTTTATACAATTAATGGTAGGGCCCTGAGCAGTGTTATTGAGACCTAGGGATTCAGGTACATAAGTGTTTGAAAATTGCATCACAGGTAGACAGCATGGTTAAGAAGGTGCTTGGCACTTTTGGCTTCATTGCTCAGACCATTGAGCATAGGAGTTGGGACGTCGTGTTGAGGTTGTACATGACATTGGCCAGGCTACTTTTGGAGCACTGTGTACAGTTCTGGTCACCCCTGCTTTAGGAAGGATGTTATTAAATTGGAAAGGGTTAAGAAAAGGTTTACAAGGATGTTGCTGGGACTGGAGGATTTGAATTATAAGGATAGGTTGGATAGCCAGGGACTTTTTTCACCTGGAGTGTAGGATATAAAGAGGTGACCTTATAGAGGTTTATAAAATTGTGAGGGACATGGATAAGGTGAATAGCAAGGCTGAATTCCCTGGGGTGGGGGAGTTCAAAACTAGGGGGCATATTTTTAAGGTGAGAAGAGAAAGATTTAAAAGGTACCTGAGGGGCATCTTTTTCACACTGAGGGTGGTTCGTATGTGGAACAAACTGCCAGAGGAAGTGATAGATGCAGGTACAGTTATAACATTTAAAAGACATTTGAATAGGTACATGAAGAGGAAAGGTTTAGAGGAATATGGGCCAAATATAGGTAAGTGGGCCTAGTTTCGTTTTGGAACAGGGTCAGTATGGACGAGTTGCATTGAAGGGTCTGTTTCTGTGCTGTGTGACTCTATGACTCTGTAAGTTCCACTACCCATAATGCTTAAGTCAGGAGTATGGTGGGATATTAATGGCTTGTCTGAATGGATGCAAGCACAACAACATTGAAGGTATCTTGGCAGCATCTTGGACAATGCACTGGACTGATAGCAGCAGCACTGAATTTAATGCCCACTACCACCACCAGTCCATGGTGCAGTTTGTACAATCTCCAGGAGGCGCTGCAGTATCGCACGAAGGTTAGTTCTGCATGTCTTTCATCCCCTGTGGCCTTTGTCATGAGAAATACAAGAGCATCAGTATTGTGGGAACACTGTCATCTGGACCTGCCCCTCTAAGTATCTCTCCATCCTGAGCTCTATACATTTATTGCCTTAATCTTTTTTGTACACTGGATTGAAATAGAATCATTGAGTTGTACAGCACAGAAACAAATCCTTCAGTCCAACTCATCCATACCAATGAAATATCCTAAAATAATCTAGTCCCATTTGGTCCATTTCACTCTAATCATTCCTAATCATATACCCATCCAGATGTCTCTTAAATGTTGTAAGTGTACCAGCCTCCATCATAATGAATACTTTGCTTCAGTATTCACTAGTGAGAGGGGCCTTGTCATTTGTGAGGACAGTGTGAAACAGGCTAACACACTCAAACAGGTTGATATTAAGAAGGAAAATTTTGAAAAACATGAGAACAGATAAGTCCCCTGAGCCAGACGGGATATACCCAAGGTTACTACGGGAAGCAAGGGAAGAGATTGCTGCTCCTTTGGCGATGATCTTTGCATCCTCACTGTCCATTGAAGTAGTGCCAGATGACTGGAGGGTGGCAAATATTATTCCCTCGTTCAAGAAAGGGAATAGGGATAACCCTGGGAACTACAGACCAGTCAGTCTTATGTTGGTGGTGGGTAAATTATTGAAGATGATTCTGAGAGATAGGATTTATGATTACTTGGAAAAGCATAGTTTGATTAGACATAGTCAGCATGGCTTTGTGAGGGGCAGGTCATGCCTCACAAACCTTATTGAATTCTTTGAGGATGTGACAAAACACATTGATGGAGATAGAGCAGTGGATGTGGTGTATATGGATTTTAGCAAGGGACTTGATAAGTTTCCCCAAGGTAGGCTCATTCAGAAAGTAAGGAGGCACGGGATACAGGGACATTTGGCTTTCTGGATACAGAATTGGCTGGTCCATAGAAGGTAGAGGGTGGTAGTAGATGGAAAGTATTGAGCCTGGAGCTCAGTAACCAGTGGTGTTCTGCAGGGATCTGTTCTGGGACTTCTGCTCTTTGTGATTTTTATAAATTACTTGCTGTTGATATAAATGCTGGTGGAGTTGTGGGTACTGTGGAAGGCTGTTGTAGGTTGCAACGAGAAGTGGCAGATGGAGTTCAACCTGAAGTGATTCATTTTGGAAGGTCGAATTTGAATGCAGATTACAAGGTTACATGATTCTTGGCACTGTGGAGGAACAGAGGGATCTTGGGGCCCACATCAATCGATACCTCAAAGCTGCCATCCAGGTTGATAGGGCTGTTAAGAAGGCGTACAGCGTGTTCACTTTCATTAGCAGTGGGATTGAGTTTAAGAGCTGTGAGGTTATGCTGCAGCTCTATAAAGCCCTGGTTAGACCACACTTGGAATATTGTGTTCCGTTCTGGTCACCTCTTTATAGGAAGGATGTGGAAGCTTCAGAGAAGGTGCAGGGGAGATTTACCAGGATGCTGCCTGGACTGGAGGGCATGTCTTATGAAGAAAGGTTGAGGGAGCTTGGGCTTTTCTCATTGGAACGAAGAAGGATGAGAGGTGACTCAATAGTGGTGTACAAGATGATGAGAGACATAGAGTGGATAGCCAGAGATTTTTTCCCAGGGTGGAAATGGCTATCATGAGGGGGTATAACATTAAGGTGATTGATGGAAGGTTTAGGGGAAATGTCAGAGGTGGGTTCTTTGCACAGAGAGTGGTGGGTGTGTGAAATGCACTGCCAGCAGTGGTAGGAGAGTCAGATACAATAGGGATATTTAAGCGACTCTTAGATAGGCACATGGATGACCGTACAATGAAGGGTATGTAAGTTAGTTTGATCTTAGAGTAGGCTAAAGGTTGGCACAACATCAAGGGCCAAAGGCACTGCACTGTGCTGCACTATTTTATGTTTTATGTTCCTCTGGCAGCTGATTGCGTACACGCACCACCCTCTGTGTGAACAAGTTGCCCCTTAGGTCCCTTTTAAATCTTTCCCCTCACCTTAAACCAATACACTCTAGTTTTAGACTCCTGGGGAAAAGGAGCTTGGCTATTCACCCTATCCATGCCCCTCATAATTTTATAAACCACTGTAAGATCACCCCTCAACCTCTGATGCTCCACAGAAAACAGCCCCAGCCTATTCAGCCTCTCCCGATAGCGCAAACTCTCCAACCCCAGTAACATCATTGTAAATCCTTTCTGAACCCTTTCAAGTTTCACAACATCCTTCCTATAGTAGGGAGACCAGAATGGAATGCTGTATTCCAAAATTGGTCTGTACAGCTGCCACATGACCTCCCAACTCCTAAACTCAATGCACTGACCAATAAAGGCAAGCATATTAAACGTCTTCTTCACTACCCCGACTACTTGCGACTCTACCATCAAGGAACAATGAATCTGCAAACCAAGGTAACTTTCTTTGACAACACTCCTCATGTCCCTACTAATGAGTATAGTCCTGCCCTGATTTACCTTACCAAAGTGCAGCACCTCACATTTATCTAAATTAAACTCTATTTCCCATTCTCGGCCCATTGGCCCATCTGATCAAGATTCCGTTACATGGTCTTAACAATCTATATGGAAATTGTTGTGATACTCTTATGCTCAAATAGACAAGGTTATTCAAATTCGATGCTCTGAACAAACTAGACTAGGCTGCAGACAATGAGATCTGTAGGTCAGCAGGAAACAGAACGTAGGAGAAAGTGAGGACTGCAGATACTGGAGATCAGAGTCAAGAGTGCGGTGCTGGAAAAGCACAGCAGGTCAGGCAGCATCCGAGGAGCAGGAGAATCGACGTTTAGAGCATGAGCTCTTCATCAGGAATGAGGCATGGCAGCCAAGGGAGCTAAGAGATAAATGGGAAGGGAATGGGGCTGGGGGGAAGGTCGCTGGGAAAGCAATAGGTAGATGAAGGTGTGGGGTGAAAGTGATAGGTCAGAGAGGAGGGTGGAGCGGATAGATGGGAAGGACGATGGACAGGTAGAACAGTTCAAGAGGGTGGTTCCGAGTTGGAAGGTTGGATCTGGGATAAGATAGTGGGAGGGGAAATGAGGAAACTGGTGGAATCCACATTAGTCTCGTGTGGCAGAAGATAAAGTGTTCTTCCTTCAAGTGGTGGGTGGTTAGGGTTTGGTGATGGAGGAAGGCCAGGACCTGCATGTCCTTGGGGGAGTGGGAGGGGGGGTTCGGCCATGGGACAGTGGAGTCGGTTGGTGCGGGTGTCCCAGAGATGTTCTCTGAAATGATCTGCAAAGAGGCATCCTGTCTCCCCAATGTAGAGGAGATCACATGGAGAGCAACGGGATACAGTAAATGACGTGTGTGGAAGTGCAGGTAAATCTCTGAAGCTGTGGAAGGCTCCTTTGGGAAAGAAAGGGACATGCAGGTCCTGGGGCTCCTCCATCAGCAAACCCGAAATTCCCACTGCCTGGAGGAAGAATGCCTCATCTTTTGCATTGGGACTCTCCAACCACATGGAATCAATGTGGATTTCACCAGTTTCCTCAATCTTCCAACTCGGCACCATCCTCTTGACCTGTCCTACCTGTCCATCTTCCATCCCATCTATCTGCTCCATCCTCCTCTGCGACCTATTACCTTCACCCCCACCTCCATTTACCTATCACATTCTCAGTTTCCTTTCCCCCAGCCCCATCCCCCTCTCATTTATCCCTCAGCCCCCTTGGCCCACAAGCCTCATTCCTGATGAAGGGCTTATGCCCGAAACGTTGATTCTCCTGTTCCATGGATGCTGCCTGATTGGCTGTGCTTTTCCAGCACCACACTCTCAACAGAGAACAGAAAGTATTACTTGTGGAAAAAGCACAGCAGGGACTCAAATGTTAGTGGGAATATAGCAAGTCATAAAGGTGGTTTTTGAGCAGAGGAAGAAAGAAGCAACAGGAAGTCTGAAGTAAACCACATTGTCAAAACTATCGAGCTTTCTCAAATTCCCTGAAACAAAAGACTGCAGGAAGCAATCGTTTGCACAATAAGGAACATACCAAAGCCGAAGCAGATCACTACCAGTAAACACAATGATTTAAAAAGCAATCCAAACCATCTAAAGTGTTTAATTTTCAGAGAGAGGAGGAAGGATGTGCTTTGCATTTTAACAGTAAGAGAGGGACTGTCTGTTGTTACTTGGAAACAAACAGGAAGTGTGCTGTTTTTCTTGCCAGTGACTTTAATAAGATCTTGTCGAATAAAGGCCAGTTGGTGTTTCTTGGCAATTTCTGCCAAGCCAAAGGGAAACTCATGGGCTGAATCCCTGGGACGTGTGAGGCTTTACTGGTCAATGAGGGTATGTCTTCCACAACCCAATTTAAAAAAAATCATTCCTGGGGCATCAGTGCGATGTAAAGCTGTGAATAATTTACACATGTAACAGAACTCAAAATAACAACAACAAGGCAATGGACAAGAATGGATACTGAGAAGACATGGCATGAGTGTGACTGTTGCAGAAGGAAGAGTTTGTGAGGAATGAGGTTTTTTGATGTTCCTCAGAATTGGCATTACAGAGTTATAGAACGAAACAGACCCTTCACTCCAACTTTTACACATTGATCAGATATCCGAAATTAGTCTAATCCCATTTGCCAACATTTGACCCGTTTCCCTCTAAACACCTCCCATTCATATATGCATCCTGATGCCTTTGTAATTGTACCAGCCTCCACCACTTCCTCCGGCAGCTCAATCCTTATACTCACCAGTCTCTGTGTGAAACAGTTGCCCCTTAGGTGCCTTCCTTTTTAAATCTTTCTCCTCTCACCTTAAACCTATGCTCTCTAGTTTTGGATTCCCCTACCCTGGGGAAAAGCCCCGGCTATTCACCTTATTCATGCTCCTCACAACTTTATAAACCTCTGTAAGGTCACCCCTCAGCCGCCAATGCTCCAGGGAAAATAGCCTCAGCATATTCATCCTCTCCCAAAAACTCCCACCCTCCCACCCTGGCAACATCCTTGTAAATCGTTTCTGAACCCTTTCATGTTTCGCAACATGTTTCCTATAGCAGGGAGACCCAACTGAATGCAGTATTCCAAAGGTGACCGAACCAATGTCCTGTACAGCCACAACATGACCTCCCAACTCCTATAGTCAATTCATTTACCAATAAAGGAAAGCATACCAAATGCCTTCTTCACTATCCTGTCTACCTGCAACTCCACTTTCAAGGAACTGTGAACCTGCAACCCAAGGTCTTTTGGCTCCACAACACTCCCAGGATCTTGTCATTAAGTGTCTAAGTCCTGATTTGCATTTCTAAAATGCGGCATCTCATATTTATCTAAATTAAACTCCATCTGCCACTCCTCAGCTCACCAGTCCATCTGATCAAGGGCTCATTGTACTCTGAGATAACCTTCTTCGCTAAACCAACAATTTCTTTTGTCATCTGCGAGCTTACTCACCATACCTCCAATGTTCATATCCAAATCATTTATATAAGTAATAAAAAGCAATAGAGCCAGCGCTGATCCTCATGGCACACCACTGGTCATAGTCCTCCAGTCTGAAAAGCAACTCTCCACCACCACCCTCTGTCTCCTACTGTTAAGGTAGCAATCCAAATGGAGTTAAGAAAGGGCATTCCAGCAGCAAATACCTTGCGTGTACTCAATGACTAAACATCCATCGTGCTCCGGGGTATCTGAACTGAAACCGTCCTCCTGTATCTGAAGAATTCCTCCTAATTTCAGCCTAGCTCTGACTTGGAAATTCTGGTACTCCATTCAGGGGAACCTTCCTTGCTATATCAACCCTGCTGTGCTCTGTCAGAATTTGATATGATCAATATCAAATAATTAAGAGATACTTAAGGGCATTCATCAAGAGATGAGAAGTTATATGGCCTGCAAATGAAAATGACTGAAATATGCAATGATTTTTGAGCTTCTCGTAGGTACATGAAGACCCGGCCATGAAATGTAAAGCAGTCGATCTCAAAATGAGAACAGGCAATTGGGTGGGGGTATAGAGAGGGGCTTGCTTGCTCAGTACATTACAGCCTAAAGCCAAAGATTGAAAATCTGCAGGTGAACCACAACTGAGACAATTCAAGTTCTCAAAGAGAACAGACATTGAGTATACAGCAAGACCATTATGGTGGAAAAATCATACTTATCAGTGCTGTTATGGTGAGCTACCCATCGGATTATGGAATCACTGAATGTTTATAGCACAAAAACAGGCCATTCAGCCCTTGGCGTGTATGCTGGCTGTCTGGAAGAACAAATCAATTCATGCCAAACTCACATCTGCACCCTGTAACCTTGCACTTTCTTCTTTTTCAGATAATATTCCAGTTCACGCTGGAATACCTCATTTGAATGAAAATGTCAGTTCTCAGTTTGCCGTTGCTCCTTTTGCCAATTACTTTAAATCTGTCTTTACAGAGGGAGAGACACAGGGAGTAAGAGTGGAGGAGAAACAGAGAGGGAGAAGCAGAGACTGCGACACAGAGAGGGAGATGTAGAAAGGGAGAAATAGAGGTGGAGAAGTAGAGGGGGAAAAGAGGGGAAGTAAAGGGGGAGGAAGAGATGGGGAGAAATAGAGTGGGAGAAACAGAGAAGGAGGAATAGATGAGGAAAAATAGAAAGGGTAAAGGGAAGTGGTGAAATAGAGCGGGAGAAACAATCAGGGTGACATGTACAGGGGGAAAGAGGGGAAGAAGCAACTACTGATACTGTGCACTGGGCAACAAGTGTGAGTTAGAATTACAAGCATAAAGTGTACAACAAAGATTTCTAGAATATGCAACCAGCCCAGATCAGGTGAAATCATCACTGACCATAGAGAAGGAACAGAGGGCAGCTTAGATTCATGTACAGCACACCAAGTATGCCCAGAGAGCATGAAGAAGGACACTCTGACCATGAGGCTTGTGTGGTGATATTGAATGACCACAATCAGGAGCAAGACAACCAAGTTGTCAAACAAGTGCATCAGAGAACAAGGTGCATCTCTCCAGGCAGCTACATAATCACCAGCTCAGGACATGTTGTCAAACCTGAAAGCATTACATTGACATTTGAAATATTACACAGGTCAATGCTACTTAACCGGGTTTGTATAAAAATCAAATTGATGACATCTACCTGTGTCCAACCATCTGTTTGGAATAATCAGGAGTCAAAGGGAGATGTTGGTTTTTACCTCGATGTCATTACGTAAGTATACCTTTAGGAATCATATTCATGAAATCATCATTGTTTCATGGCTTCTAACCTGAGGGTGTAAAAGTCTTGTACTCGATCTTACATTGGGATCACTTGAAGCACGATACACTGGTATGTTTTAATAACTTAATGTCAGCATAGACACATATGCTATCTGCAGAATACAGGGTATACTGTTTGGTTACAAACAGTTAATGGTAATAAGTGCCCATCGAATTCTTCCATACCAAGACATCCCCACATCCAGTTTCTTATTCCATGGAAATAACAGTAGCATTTCCATTTCTGGCAAGTTGATAACATTTCTTTGGAGTCAAACTGGATAAATTCTGGAAAAGGACCACAATCTGGTGCAGCTGCTGGATGATCAGGAATATAACCCAAACCCTTAATACTCAAAGCAGCCTCGACATTCGCTCATGTTCCTCAGTAACATGGACGGCAATGCTGTAGTTTACAAAGGCCTTCTTAGTGACTATAGGATAGTCAAACCTACATGCTATGTTAACAAGTTCATAGTAGCTACATCTCAACCTTGTTTAATTATATTTGAATGACCTGTTTGGAGTACTGTTTGAAGTAATGTTGACCATTTATTCTTAAACACACATTAAATGCTTTCATGCTTTCACCTGCTGGATGAGAGGAGCTTTCTGTGTCTGAAATAGATTGTCATTACAACTGGTGAGAAGGAAAAGCCTCATGTTCCCAAGGAGGGGATGAAGAAAAGCAGCAGGAAGCTGTAAGTGAAGGACAGCAACAAGAGGATGAAGCCAAGGTGATGAAGCAGGTTCATCGACACCAGCATCTCCTCTAAGGCCATAAGAATCATGAACACGTTCATCAAGCAGATTGTGGGGAATGCTGCCTGTCTGGCCCATTGAATCAGGAGCAGTGCCATCAGCTCCAGGGAGATCCAGACTGGCGTGTTTCTGCACTGCCCGGGAAACTGGTCAAACCTGCCATGTCCCAGGGGGAGAAAAATATTGGAATATATATTTCCAAGTCAGGATGATGAGTGAACTTACCATTGATGGTATTCCCATATATCTATTAGATTTGTTCTTCTAAGTGCATAATGGTACTGTCTAAGGAGCCTTGGTGAATTTTTCAGGTGTGTCTTGTAGATAGTACACACTGCTGTTACTGAGCATTGGTGATGGAGTGAGTAGAATCTTCGGAGAAAGTGAGGACTGCAGATGCTGGAGATCAGAGCTGAAAATGTGTTGCTGGAAAAGCGCAGCAGGTCAGGCAGCATCCAAGGAGCAGGAGAATCGACGTTTCGGGCATGAGCCCTTCTTCAGGAATGAGGAGGGTGTGCCAAGCAGGCTAAGATAAAAGGTAGGGAGGAGGGACTTGGGGGAGGGGCATTGGAAATGTGATAGCTGGAAGGAGGTTAAGGTGAGGGTGATAAGGTCGGAGTGGGGGTGGGGGCGGAGAGGTCAGGAAGAAGATTGTAGGTTAGGAAGGTGGTGCTGAGTTCGAGGGTTGGGACTGAGAAAAGGTGGGGGGAGGGGTAATGAGGAAACTGGAGAAATCTGAGTTCATCCCTTGTGGTTGGAGGGTTCCTAGGCGGAAGATGAGGCGCTCTTCCTCCAGTCGTCGTGTTGCTATGGTCTGGCGATGGAGGAGTCCAAGGACCTGCATGTCCTTGGTGGAGTGGGAGGGGGAGTTGAAATGTTGATCCACGGAGTGGTTGGGTTGGTTGGTCCGGGTGTCCTAGAAGTGTTCTCTGAAACGTTCTGCAAGTAGGCGGCCTGTTTCCCCAATGTAGATGAGGCCACATCAGGTGCAGCAGATGCAGTAAATGATGTGTGTGGAGGTGCAGGTGAATTTGTGGCGGATATGGAAGGATCTCTTGGGGCCTTGGAGGGAAGGAAGGGGGGAGGTGTGGGCGCAAGTTTTGCATTTTCTGCGGTTGCAGGGGAAGGTGTCGGGAGTGGAGGTTGGGTTGGTGGGGAGTGTGGACCTGACGAGGGAGTCACGGAGGGAGTGGACTTTTCAGAACACTGATAAGGGAAGGGAGGGAAATATATCCCTGGTGGTGGGGTCCATTTGGAGGTGGCGGAAATGACGACGGATGATATGATGTATATGGAGGTTGGTGGGGTGGTAGGTGAGGACCAGTGGGGTTCTGTCTTGGTGGCGATTGGAGGGGTGGGGCTCAAGGGCGGAGGAGCGGGAAGTGGAGGAGATGCGGTGGAGGGCATCGTCAACCACGTCTGGGGGGAAATTGCGGTCTTTGAAGAAAGAGGCCATCTGGGTTGTTCGGTATTGGAACTGGTCCTCCTGGGAGCAGATGCGGCGGAGACGAAGGAATTGGGAATATGGGATGGTGTTTTTACAGGGGGCAGGGTGGGAGGAGGTGTAGTCTAGGTAGCTGTGGGAGTCGGTTGGTTTATAGTAAATGTCTGTGTTGATTCAGTCACCCGAGATAGAAATAGAAAAGTCTAGGAAGGGGAGGGAGGAGTCTGAGACGGTCCAGGTGAATTTGAGGTCGGGGTGGAAGGTGTTGGTAAAGTGGATGAACTGTTCAACCTCCTCGTGGGAGCATGAGGCAGCGCCGATACAGTCATCGATGTAGCGGAGGAAAAGGTGGGGGGTGGTGCCAGTGTAGCTGAGGAAGATGGACTGTTCCACATATCCTATGAAGAGGCAGGCATAGCTGGGGCCCATGCAGGTGGCCATGGCTACTATCATCTCCCAGACCATCCATAACCTCATCACCTCAGGGGACCTCCCATCCACTGCCTCCAACCTCATAATCCCACAACCCCGCACCGCCTGTTTCTACCTCCTGCCCAAAATCCACAAACCCGACTGCCCCGGCCGACCCATTGTCTCAGCCTGCTGCTGCCCCACCGAACTCATCTCCGCCTACCTCGACATGGTCCTGTCCCCCTTAGTCCAAGAACTTCCCACCTACTTTCGGGACACCACCCACGCCCTCCACCTCCTCCATGATTTTCGCTTCCCCGGTCCCCAATGCCTTATCTTCACCCTGGACATTCAGTCCCTGTACACCTCCATCCCCCATCACAAAGGACTCAAAGCCTTCCGCTTCTTCCTTTCCCGCCGTACCAACCAGTACCCATCCATGGACACCCTCCTTCGACTGACTGAACTGGTCCTCCCTCTGAACAACTTCTCTTTCCAATCCTCCCACTTCCTCCAAACCAAAGGAGTAGCCATGGGCACCCGCATGGGCCCCAGTTATGCCTGCCTCTTCGTAGGGTATGTGGAACAGTCCATCTTCCGCAGCTACATTGGCACCACCCCCCCACCTTTTCCTCCGCTACATCGATGACTGTATCGGCGTTGCCTCGTGCTCCCACGAGGAGGTTGAACAGTTCATCCACTTTACCAACACCTTCCACCCTGACCTCAAATTCCCCTGGACCGTCTCAGACTCCTCCCTCCCATTCCTAGACCTCTCCATTTCTATCTCGGGCGACCGAATCAACACAGACATTTACTATAAACCGACCGACTCCCACAGCTACCGAGACTACACCTCCTCCCACCCTGCCCCCTGTAAAAACACCATCCCATATTCCCAATTCCTTCGTCTCTGCCACATCTGCTCCCAGGAGGACCAGTTCCAATACCGAACAACCCAGATGGCCTCTTTCTTCAAAGACCGCAATTTCCCCCCAGACGTGATCGACGATGCTCTCCACCGCATCTCCTCCACTTCCCGCTCCTCCGCCCTTGAGCCCCTCCCCTCCAATCGCCACCAAGACAGAACCCCACTGATCCTCACCTACCACCCCACCAACCTCCATATACATCGTATCATCCGTCGTCATTTCCGCCACCTCCAAACGGACCCCACCACCAGGGATATATTTCCCTCCCCTCCCCTATCAGCATTCCGAAAAGACCACTCCCTCTGTGACTCCCTCTCAGGTTCATACCCCCCATCAACCCAACCTCCACTCATGGCACCTTCCCCTGCAACCACAAGAAATGCAAAACTTGCGCCCATGCCTCCCCCCTTACTTCCCTCCAAGGCCCCAAGTGATCCTTCCATATCTGCCACAAATTCACCTGCACCTCCACACACGTCATTTACTGCATCCGCTGCACCCGATGTGGCCTCATCTATATTGGGGAGACAGGCCACCTACTTGCGGAACGTTTCAGAGAACACCTCTGGGACACCCGGACCAACCAACCCAACCGCCCCGTGGCTCAACACTTCAACTCCCCCTCCCACTCCACCGAGGACATGCAGGTTCTTGGACTCCTCCATCGCCAGACCATAGCAACACGATGGTTGGAGGAAGAGCGCCTCATCTTCTGCCTAGGAACCCTTCAACCACAAGGGATGAACTCAGATTTCTCCAGTTTCCTCATTTCCCCTCCCCCCCCCTTGTCTCAGTCCCAACCCTCGGACTCAGCACCGCCTTCCTAACCTACAATGTTCTTCCTGACCTCTCCGCCCCCACCCACACTCCGGCCTATCACCCTCACCTTAACCTCCTTCCACCTATCACATTTCCAACGCCCCTCCCCAAGTCCCTCCTCCCTACCTTTTATCTTAGCCTGCTTGGCACACCCTCCTCATTCCTGAAGAAGGGCTCATGCCCGAAACGTCAATTCTACTGCTCCTTGGATGCGGCCTGATCTGCTGCGCTTTTCCAGCAACACATTTTCAGCTCTGGTGGAGTGAGTAGATGCTTGCGGACTTGATGCAAATCAAGCAGGCTGATTGGTCCTGGGTGATGTAGATTCCCTGCAGCGTGGAAATAGACCCTTTGGCCCAGCAAGTCCACACTGACCCTCCGAAGAGTAACGTACCCCGACCCATTTCCCTCTGATTAATGCACTTAACGCTACGGGCAATTTAGCATGGCCAATTCACCTGACCTGCACATGTTTGGACTGTGGGAGGAAACCAGAGCACCCGGAGGAAACCCACGCAGACACGGGGAGAATGTGCAAACTCCACACAGGCAGTTTAGAAGGATGAGGGGGTGGTTCTGATTGGAACTTACAGAATACAGAGAGGCCTGGATAAAGTGGATGTGCAGGAGATGATTCCACTAATAGGAGAGACTGGGACCTAAGGGCATAGCCTAAGAGTAAAGGAACAGCCCTTTAAAACTGAGATGAAAATAAATTTATTCAGCCAGAGGGTCATGAACCTGTGGAATTCATTGTTGCAGGCAGCTGTGGAAGCCAAGTCATTGAGTGCATTTAAGACAGAGAAAGATAGGTTCTTGATTGGTAAGGGGGTCAAGGGTTACAGGGAGAAGGCAGAAGAATGGGGTTGAGAAACATAGCCATGGAGCAGACTCAATAGTCTGAAGGGCCTAATTCTGTTCCTATATCTCATGGTCTCATAGTCTGATTAGATCAGATTAGATTAGATTAGATTAGATTAGATTAGATTACTTACAGTGTGGAAACAGGCCCTTCAGCCCAACAAGTCCACACTGACCCGCCAAAGCGCAACCCACCCATACCCCTACATTTACCCTTTACCTAACACTACGGGCAATTTAGCATGGCCAATTACACCGCTTAGTCGCTCAGACTCTGAAGTGCCTGCGAATGTAATGTACATATATACCAGGAATTTTAATGACTATGTTGTCCAGGGCTCGCTCTTACATTACAGGAGTTAACAGAAGGAGTACTGCATCATGACAAATACCTTAAAGTTAAAAAGCCACTATAGACTCCATTCTTTTCTCTGTCATCTGACTGAAGTTGACTTTGACCACCCATGTCCATAGTCTTATACTTAAAACTTCAGATGACCTTCCAGTCACATCACCATGATCACCTACTCTCACATCTATAACATTGCTCAGTCTTGTATCCAGTCACACCTCACCCACTATTAACACATCCATATAGGACTTTGTTCCCACATTCCACCCTCTGTTAACTTGAGATCTTCTAAATCTCTGCTACTTGCAGCAAGCCCTATTTCCCCACCACACTGTCGTCAATGAGCTACGTCAGAACCTGACTGAGGAGCACTACAATTTTAGAATTCTCATTCCTGATTTCAAATCCTTCCACTTGTGATGACCTGACCCTTGTTTCTGTCGTGCCCCCTTCACCTTTCAATCCTCTGAGGTAACCTAGACTCCTCCTTTCTAATCCCTGATTATAACTGCTCCATCAACAGTGACCATCCGTCAGTTATCAAACCCCTAAATTCCTTCCCTAAATTTCTCCACTTGTCCTCAGGGACAACCTTTAACACCAACTCTTTGTCTAAGCTTTTACCTGATGTTCCCTTTATGAAGCAGTGTTAGAATTTGCTTGATAACACTCTCAAGACGAGTCTTGGTAATTTTACAACAATGAAGGTGCCCCATATTTTCAAGTTGTTGCTGAGTCGGCAGGTTGGTCTCACGCACAGTTTTAGCATAAAATTAAAAGCTGGCACTTCACTGCCTTATTGAGGGAGTGCTACACTATCAGAGACGCACACGCTGCATGTGACACTAAGATCCCTCTTCTCTTCTCAAATCCGGGTTATTACGTTATTATTTAGATCTCAAGCCACCGTTTAAAGAAAGGCTTTGGGAGTTTGTGTCATTTTCCTGACCAAAGCTGCAACGATACCTAACAAAAGATGACCTGATCATTTAGTCATTATCTGTTGTGAGCCTTTGCTATGCATACCTTGGCAGTTGTGACTGTGAGACCATTACATGTAGGTGCAGAGGTAGGCCATTCAGTCTATTGAGTCTGCACTGCCAATCAACGAGATCATAACTGATCAAGCAATCCTCAACTCCACTTTCCTGCCTACTTTGCTCAGTTGGCATGGCAGCTCAGTGGTTGGCACTGCTGCCTCGCAGCACCAAGGACCCAGGTTTGATTCCAGCCTTGGGTGACTGTGTGGAGTTTGCACGTTCTCCCCATGTCTGTGTGGGCTTTCTTTGGGTACTCCGGTTTCCTCCCACGGTCCAAAGATGTACAGATCAGGTGAACTGGCCATGCTAAATTGTCCATAGAGTTCAGGAATGCATAGCTTGGGTGTATTAGTCAAGGGAAAGGTTGAGTAATAGGCTAGGGGAGTGGGTTAGTGTGGACTTGCTGGGCCTCCTTCTTTAAAGGCTGAAATTTCACCTTCCACGTGGTTGATGATGCCCTCCAGTGCATCGAGTGAATCCTTCGAAGAGTATAAAGGTGGTAGGAGTATACTTAAGAGGGAAATCAGGAGGGCAAAACGGGGACATGAGATAGCTTTGGCAAATAGAATTAAGGAGAATCCAAAGGGTTTACAAATATATTAAGGACAAAAGGGTAACTAGGGAGAGAATAGGGCCCCTCAAAGATCAGCAAAGTGGCCTTTTTGTGGAGACACAGAAAATGGGGGAGATACTAAATGAGTATTTTGCATCAGTATTTACTGTGGAAAAGGATATGGAAGATGTAGAATGTACAGAAATAGATGGTGACATCTTGCAAAATGTCCAGATTACAGAGGAGGAAGTGCTGGATGTCTTGAAGAGGTTAAAGGTGGATAAATCCCCAGGACCTGATCAGGTGTACCCAAGAACTCTGTGGGAAGCGAGAGAAGTGATTGCTGGGCCTTTTGCTGAGATATTTGTATCATTGATAGTCACAGGTGAAGTGCTGGAAGATTGGAGGTTGGCAAACATTTGCCACTGTTTAAGAAGGGCGGTAAAGACAAGTCAGGGAACTATAGACCGGTGAGCCTGACCTCAGTGGTGGGCAAGTTGTTGGAGGGAATCCTGAGGGACAGGCTGTACATGTATTTGGAAAGGCAAGGACTGATTCGGGATAGTCAACATGGCTTTGTGCATAGGAAATCATGTCTCACAAACTTGATTGAGTCTTTTGAAGAAGTAACAAAGAATATTGATGAGGGCAGAGCAGTAGATGTGATCTATATGGACTTCAGTAAGGCGTTCGACAAGGTTCCCCATGAGAGACTGATTAACAAGGTTAGATCTCATGGAAAACAGGGAGAACTAGCCATTTGGATACAGAACTGGCTCAAAGGTAGAAGACAGAGAGTGGTGGTGGAGGGTTGTTTTTCAGACTGGAGGCCTGTGACCAGTGGAGTGCCACAAGGATCGGTGCTGGGCCTTCTACTTTTTGTCATTTACATAACTGATTTGGATGCGAGCGTAAGAGATACAGTTAGTAAGTTTGCAGATGACACCAAAATTGGAGGTGTAGTGGACAGCGAAGAGGGATACCTCAGATTACAACAGGATCTGGACCAGATGGCTCAATGGGCTGAGAAGTGGAGTTTAATTCAGATAAATGCGAGGTGCTGCATTTTGGGAAATCAAATCTTATACACTTAATGGTAATGTCCTAGGGAGTGTTGCTGAACAAAGAGGCCTTGGAGTGCAGGTTCATAGCTCCTTGAAAGTGGAGTTGCAGGTAGATAGGATAGTGAAGAAGGCGTTTGGTATGCTTTCCTTTATTGGCCAGAGTATTGAGGACAGGAGTTGGGAGGTCATGTTCCGGCTGTACAGGACATTGGTTAGGCCACTGTTGGAATATTGCGTGCAATTCTGGTCTCTTTCCTATGGGAAAGATGTTGTGAAACTTGAAAGGGTTCAGAAAAGATTTACAAGGATGTTGCCAGGGTTGGAGGATCTGAGCTATAGGGAGAGGCTGAACTGGCTGGGGCTGTTTTCCCTGGAGCGTCAGAGGCTGAGGGGTGACCTTATAGAGGTTTACAAAATTATGAGGGGTACGGATGGATAAATAGACAAAGTCTTTTCCCTGGGGTCGGGGAGTCCAGAACTAGAGGGCATAGGTTTAGGGTGAGAGGGGAAAGATATAAAAGAGACCTCAGGGGCAACTTTTTCATGCAGAAGGTGGTACGTGTATGGAATGAGCTGCCAGAGGATGTGGTGGAGGCTGGTACAGTTGCAACATTTAAGAGGCATTTGGATGGGTATATGAATAGGAAGGGTTTGGAAGGATATGGGCCGGTTGCTGGCAGGTGGGACTAGATTGGGTTGGGATATCTGGTCGGCATGGACTGGTTGGACTGAAGGGTCTGGTTCCATGCTGTACATCTCTATGACTATATGACTCTATCTCATCCACTTCCCGCACCTCTGCCCTCAAACCCCACCCCTCCAACTGCAACAAGGACAGAACCCCCCCCCCCCCCCCCAGTCCTCATCTTCCACCCACCAACCTCTGTATACATCACATCATCTGTCAACATTTCCACCAGCTACAAACAGACCCCACCACCGGAGATATATTGCCCTCTCCTTCCCTAGCTGCTTTCTGTAAAAATCTTTCCCTCCATGACTCCCTTGTCAGGTCCATGCTTCCCCCGGCACCTTCCCCTGCCATCGCAGGAATTGCAATACTTGCACCCACACCTCCGTCCAAGGCCCCAAAGGAGCCTTCCACATCCATCAGAGTTTTACCTGCACTTCCACACATGTCATTTACTGTATCCGTTGCTCCCGATGCAGTCTCCCTTACATTAGAGAGACAGGATGCCTACTTGCAGAGCACTTCAGAGAACATCTCTGGGCCACCCATACCAAACCAATCACACCGTCCCACAACTGAACATTTCAACTCCCCCTCCCACTCTGCCAAGGACATGCTAGTCCTGGACCTTCTCCATTGCCACTCGCTAACCACCTGATACCTGGAGGAAGAACGCCTCATCTTCCAACCCCACAGCATCAATGTGGATTTCACCAGTTTCCTCATTTCCCCTTCCCCCACATTATCCCAGTAACAACCTTCCAACTCCACACCGCCCTCATGACCTGTCCATCTTCCTTCCTACCTTTCCACTCCACCCTCCTCTCTGACCTATCCCCATTACCCCCACCTCCATCCACCTATCGCACTCTCAGCTACCTTCCCCCCAGCCCTACCCCTTCCCATTTATCTCATCACTTCGGCTCACAGCCTAATTCCTAATGAACAGCGTTTGCCTGAAACATCGATTCTCCTGCTCCTCGGATGCTGCCTGACCCACTGTATTTTTCCAACATCACACATGACTCTAATTTCCAGCATTTGCAGTCCCCACTTTCGCCTTGTCGGGCCAGATGGCCTGTTTCCACACTGTGGGGACTCTATGATTACAACATTTGTGTTCTAGCTGGCTGGCTATAAATCATTTTGAGATGAACTCGGATTTTGAAAGTCATTAAATCAATGGAAGTCTTGTTTTACCATTCTGAATTGTTTCCAGCCATTTAATTTGCAGTGAGACCTCTCTGAACACCATCTGTTTTACAATAACTGCCTGGGTGGACCTGGATCCTTCCTGGCTTGGAAAACCATGATTTTCTTTCGCATAAAATGTGCCTAGAGATTTCCCTCCACCCACTCTCACTTTATGCTTGGAACATCTGCGTGAGTGGTTGTTCCTTAGACAGTCAGGGCCAGAGGGTGACGGACGGTCACTGAACGTGCACAGGCAGCTGCATGAGGTTTATAAAATCCTGCAGCAGTTCCACTGTCTGCATTTGACAGACTGAAGAGCTTCGATGTGTTACATTTCCTGAGGCAATCACAGAAGGTAAGTATTCACAGTGAAAGTTCAGGAACAGTGCCCTCCACTGACAATTTACTTTACTAAAAGTAGTAGTCACTTATTATCAGAACTGTTGAGAATCTAGCTTAGTTTTCAAACCAGCTTGGAGATTTAAGTGCCATGTCCTATCTCACTCTATGTTAAGCTGAGACATTGGGCAACGGTTATTTCTGTCTCACAGTAAAGATTATTTCTACTGCTTTTATTTTCAAACAGGATTACTCTTCGGTGCAGTACACCTGAACGTGACCAGCTTCTGAACAGTTCATTGATGAAGTTTCGACCTGATAAACCTGATGAGCTCTGGACACGTTTAAAGAAGTAAGTCTTTTCAGGAAGAATGCTTCAGTCTCCCCCACTGGCCTCACCGGTAGCATAGTGGTGTCTCAAAGCATTTGTAGCATTTGTGCATTTATATTTCAATCCAGGGACTCCAGCATCATACTGACAGTGTGCTGCATTGCTCGAGGTGCCAGTCCTTTGAGTGAGTTATTAACATGAGGCTTAATTTGCCCTTTCAGTTGGATATTAAAGATCTCAAGGGCTTTGCATAATGTCCGGGCTGCCAATTATCCCTCAACAATCACAAGGCAGATTATGCGATCATTATCTCACTGCTGTTTGTGGTACTTGACTGTGGGCACTCTGTGTTTTCCGATGTATTAAAATCCAGAGTGATTTGCAAAGACTTTGAGGTTGAATAAGTGTTATATCAATGTTTTCTTTTCCTTCCAAAACACACTTTGGGGGCAGGCCATCTAACAGAAAGTCTTTGTATTTATGACAGGGAGTGTTAATTAGCATAATTTATACTGGAAAGCTTTGCAGGATGTGTTCCACAAGACATTAGTAGCAGAAGCAAAGACAGTGTATTGGATGTAACCTAATGACATGAGTCGTTAATTGTTTAGGATGTAGACAACTTGTAGTAGCAACAAAAGGAATGTACTCAGACTGGGATACGGTGATAAATGGTGCTCAATAGAATCTACACAGGGACCCCAGCTCTCATTATGCACATTTTCTCTTGGGTCAAAGCTGATTTGTGATTTAGAATTAAGTTCAATGTCATGTGCACTCAAGTCCAGGGATTAGTACAGGGAAAAGTGTACAATGTCGCCATTCCCAGCACCATCTTAAATATAAGGGTACCTAGGTACAAAAATAGAAAAATAAAGAAATAAGTTTAAAAAATTATCACTCCAGTTCTTTTTAGTATAAAGTAGAAAAATTAAATTAGAAGTTAAACAGATTTGCTTGTTGATATGACACTCCTTTGTTCAGTAAATCCTGGAATTAGATTTGAACGTAGACCTTCTAGTCCAGAAACGGGTGCATTGCTGACTGAGCCCCAAGACTGACTTGAATCGATGTGAATAACTTGGTTAAAAGAATAGAGAGTTGCGCATCCTAGTTTGCAGATGAAACTGCACCAGTGGGTACGGTAAGTTGTGTAGTTCAGGAAGATATCTATATCAGCACTATATCTCAGTTGGGCAAAGCTTTTTCAGGATACCGAAAGGTATGATTCAACAATTAAGAAATTGTACATCCTGAATGATAACATGAAATTAAGGAGGAAATTGTGAAAACGAGGAAGAACCTGGATTTATTCGGCACCTTTCACAACTGCAAGGCATCTTATGGCATTTAATAGTCAATTAAGTTATGTTGCAGCATTGTCTTAGTTGGGATTGGGAAGCTAGTTTCTAAATGCAGGAATAAAAAGAATAATTCATCAACGTGGGCATTTGACTGAGGGATAAATGTTGAGTAGAGTATTCTCAGTAGTGCCAAGGATTCTTTTATTTCATGGTGAACTTAGGCTCTTGATTTACTGCCTCATCCAAAGGAGGAGTTAAAGGTAATTTATCAGCAGGCAGAAAAATAAGGAACCAATCAGTGTGTCTTGCTAATAGAAGCAATGGGGATGGCTGAAGTTTTAAGTCTCCATTTTTTAAAAGAATTCTCACCCTTGTATTTGAAACCTGCCATGGTATTCCCACATCCCAATCTCTGCAACCCCCTCAATCCTGCTACCCTTTGAGATATCTACACTCCTCTAATTCTGGTCTCTCGCACAGCCCTAGTTTCATGGGTCCACCATTGGCAGCTATGCCTTGGGTTCTCAGACCCAGGTCACAGCTTTCGGATAAGAATATGATGGATTTAAAACAGGGACACTGATCAAACCTAAGGAGGAAATAGACAGATTTTTAATTCATAATGGGTTGAAGGGTTATGAAGAAAAGGCAGGAAGGTGGAGTCAAAGCCCAGGTGAGATCAGCCATGATTGCATCAAATGGTAGAGTAGGCTGGAGGGACTGAATGAACTATTCGTGCTCCTAAATCTGATGTTCTTAAATAGTCTGGGATTCCCTCATCATCCTCCTGCTTTTCTACACTTCTCTCCACATTTGAGATACTTCCTAAAACCTAATTCCAATTAATACATTGGTGCTGAGATAACTCGTCTTTGAAGTTTGGGATGGGTACCTTAACATGCCATCAGCCAGCTAAGTATTCAGGGATTATTGGTTCATCTCTTCCCAAGATGGCGATTTCCCTCCCCCAGCCCGAGGCGATGAGAAAATTTCAAATTGGTCAATGCCCTGACAGAGTCCATGTGCTCCAGGTAGGAGAATCCAGCCTTGAACCCCAGATGGAAATGAAGGAGGTTAAGTGTTATCTTCCTGGTGTTGGGAATGATGTGAAAGGGCTGAACAGGAGGGTTCGGAAATGTGATGGGGAAATGGCTCTCAGAGGCTAACCCATTAGCTCCAGGTCTTGCTCAAATCAATGCAGATCCTGGGAACCACGATCTCGCACGGACTGACAGACAACCTTTCCTTGATGTGGAGGCCAACTCTTTGTCAGAGGAGAAAGTGAGGTCTGCAGATGCTGGAGATCAAAGTTGAAACTTTATTGCTGGAACAGCACAGCAGGAGAAAGTGAGGTCTGCAGATGCTGGAGATCAAAGTTGAAACTTTATTGCTGGAACAGCACAGCAGGTCAGGCAGCATCCAGGGAACAGGAGATTCGACGTTTCGGGCACAGGCCCTTCTTCAGGAATGAGTCTCGAATCTCCTGTTCCCTGGATGCTGCCTGACCTGCTGTGCTGTTCCAGCAATCATGGCTGATCTCACCTGGGCTTTGACTCCACCTTCCTGCCTTTTCTTCATAACCCTTCAACCCATTATGAATTAAAAATCTGTCTATTTCCTCCTTAGGTTTGATCAGTGTCCCTGTTTTAAATCCATCATATCCTTATCCGAAAGCTGTGACCTGGGTCTGAGAACCCAAGGCATAGCTGCCAATGGTGGACCCATGAAACTAGGGCTGTGCGAGAGACCAGAATTAGAGGAGTGTAGATATCTCAAAGGGTAGCAGGATTGAGGGGGTTGCAGAGATTGGGATGTGGGAATACCATGGCAGGTTTCAAATACAAGGGTGAGAATTCTTTTTAAAAATGGAGACTTAAAACTTAAATTACCTTTAACTCCTCCTTTGGATGAGGCAGTAAATCAAGAGCCTAAGTTCACCATGAAATAAAAGAATCCTTGGCACTACTGAGAATACTCTACTCAACATTTATCCCTCAGTCAAATGCCAACGTTGATGAATTATTCTTTTTATTCCTGCATTTAGAAACTAGCTTCCCAATCCCAACTAAGACAATGCTGCAACATAACTTAATTGACTTTTAAATGCCATAAGATGCCTTGCAGTTGTGAAAGGTGCCGAATAAATCCAGGTTCTTCCTCGTTTTCACAATTTCCTCCTTAATTTCATGTTATCATTCAGGATGTACAATTTCTTAATTGTTGAATCATACCTTTCGGTATCCTGAAAAAGCTTTGCCCAACTGAGATATAGTGCTGATATAGATATCTTCCTGAACTACACAACTTACCATACCCACTGGTGCAGTTTCATCTGCAAACTAGGATGTGCAACTCTCTATTCTTTTAACCAAGTTATTCACATCGATTCAAGTCAGTCTTGGGGCTCAGTCAGCAATGCGCCCGTTCTTTGTCACCCTGCCTGGAAACTAAAATAGTGGTGAGCCAGGCAGGATGGGCCCTTGAGGAACTGTTAATTTGCAGCTTAGGTATCTCGACTGGCATCAGGCCAAAAGATGGACCATTGGCCTTTCCATCCAGAACCTAACTGCTAAGGCAGTGGTGCTATGGACCAGACCAAACCCCCTCAAAATCTATTCAGAAGATAGTCTCGATCTTAACTTTTTTTTAATTTTAAAGATGAGTGTAAGGCATTGCGTTCCAGATGCAATTTGATTGGTCAAACTACTCAACTTTAAGTAGAACACTATTTTTTACATGACAGTCAAAATACAGATAAAATAAAAAGAAAAGAAAAGAATTGGCTTAACTGTAACTCTGTCAAAATGTCTTTTCTTAAATATATTTGTATTGAAAAATAGGGTTTTTTTATATTACAACAAATACAAAACAATACAAAGAAAGAACAAAAAAATTAAAATCCCAAATCGCACTCATGTACAAACGTATAAAAACATATAACATATTTTAAAAACTACTTAACTAAATAAATAATAACTAACAACAAACTAATCAATAATAATAATACAGCTCAGCAAAACAATATCGAGAGCAATTAATTTTCATACATTAATATGTTCACAGCTCCCTGTCTCTGGATATTAGACTTGTAAAGCACAATTGTTACGACTATATAAAAACCCTTATTAGAGTCATGATATGGAGTTGCCAGTATTGTACTGGGACGTACAAAGTTATAAAGCACCCAATACCAGGCTATAGTCCAACAGGTTTAATTGGTAGCGCAAGCTTTCGGAGCACCACTCCTTCATCCACAACCACCTGATGAAGGAGCAGCGCTCCGAAAGCTAGTGCTTTCAAATAAACCTGTTGGACTGTAACCTTATTAGTGTGGCAGACAAATCTGTGTCCAGGTATTCCAAAAAGGGCCACTCCATCTTATAGAAATTCTCAGTTTTATGGTGTACCATCTGGAATGCAATGCCTTACACTCATCTTTAAAATAAAAAAAAGTTAAGATCGAGACTATCTTCTGAATAGATTTTGAGGGGGTTTGGTCTGTAAGAAAATCCAAGGGGATATGCTCCATAACGATCTTATGCCAATCCAACAATCCTGGAGGGTTTTCAGACACCCAACCTAACAAAATACACTTTCTTGCACAGAAAGTGAGAATGTTGAAAAGATTTTTCCTATGCACATCTACAGGGAATATGCTGGGCAGGCCAAGAAGAAGAGAGATCAGGTCCCCCTCCACCCTTACACCCAAAATTCCCTCCATTGCACCTGCCACAGCTCTCCGATATGTTTGGAGTCTGGAACAGGACCAGAGACAATGGTAAGAGTAGTCTTACTCACCTTGCATTTGGAACATGTTGAAGATACTCCTGGTTTAAATTTTGATAAATAATCTGGAGCCAAGTGGACCCTGTGGAGAATCTTCATCTGTAAAGCATGGTCCTATTGCAAATTGTCATCTACTGCATCCGTTGTACCTGATGTGGTCTCCTCTACATCGGGGAGACAGGATACCTTCTTGTAGATCATTTCAGGGAACATCTCTAGGACACCTGCACCCACCAACCCCAACGTCCCGTGGCTGAACACTTCAACACCCCTTCCCAATCCATCAAGGACACACAGGTCCTGGGCCTGTTCCACCGCCAAACCGTTACCACCCGCCTGGAAAAGGAACGTCTCATAATCCGCTGTGGGACCCTGCAACCACACGGGATTAATGTGGATTTTAACGGCTTCCTCATTTCCCCTCCCCACACATTATCCCAGTCCCAAGCCTCCAATTCAACACCTCCCTCTTGGCCCATCCATTACTGCCCCCTCTGACCTATCACCTTCTCCCTCACTTTCATCCACCTATCGCTTTCTCAGCTACCTTCACCCCCTCCCCCCCAAGTCCACTCCCATTTATCTCTCAGCCCCGTCCACAAGCTTCATTCCTGATGAAGGGCTTCTGCCCAAAACGTCGATTCTCTTGCTCCTCGGATGCTGCCTGACTGGCTGTGCTTTTCCAGCAACATACTTTCAACTCTGATCTCCAGCATCTACAGTCCTCGCTTTCTCCTGTAAGAAGCACAGTGCTCCAGGACTTTCCCTGTTTTAAGAATAAGAGAGACATTGACCTCTCTTAGAGATGGCGGGAGATGGTCATGACTGTGCAAGGCATTGATCATTAAGCATCGGGCCTGTTTATAAATTCCTTATAGAATTCACTGGGAAGTCCATCAGGACCAGGTGCCTTTCCACTCTGAAGCTGCTTCACAGCCTCCTGTTCTCTTGCTCTGGTAAGTGGGCATTGAGGGTTACACACAGGAGCTCCAGATCCTTGAAAAAGGACTCCATCTTGGACCGCCCATCCTCACAACCGTCAGATTGGTATAATTCGGAGGAAAATCTCCAAAATGCCACATTAATCTTTTAAAAATCACAGGTTAGGTTTCCAGCACCTTCCCTAATTGACGTGATGGCTTGAGGGGCACTCTTTTTCTTGGCGAGATACACTTGGTACTTGCCCAACTTGTCACCATGCTCAAACAGCCTTTGTTTTGCAAATGTGAACTCGTTCTTTGCTGTCTGCGTGAGCACGGAATTCCATGCAAACTGCAGCTTGGCCAACAGGGGCCTGCCAAAGTAGGCCTTCTCGGCTGCCTTCAACTGTGCTTCAAGGAGACATTGCTGCTCCCCCTTCTGCCGCTTCCTACAGGCAGAGTAGGAGATAAATATCCCCCTGGCATAGGCTTTGGCAGTTTCCCAAAGGACAGACAGGCGACTTAAGCCTGAATTAATGTCTAGGAACGCCCTGAATTCCCTAAAGAAGTACTCCATAAACTTATCCTTAAGGATAAAAGAATCCTTTGCCAGTGCCTCGGGCCCACTATAACATCCTTAATCTTAACCAACAGGTACACTGGAGTGTGATTGGAGATGGTAATATTACCAATCATACAAGATGCCACCAAGTCCAGGGTTGTCGTGTGTGTCAGAAAAAATCGATCCTGATGGGGCACCTGTGTGGATCGGAAAAAAACATAAAATCCCTGCCTGTAGGGTGGAGACGCCTCCAGATGTCCACCAAACCTAACTCCACATATATATCCACTAATTGTTTAGTTTGTACAGAGGGTATCGGGATGCCTTTGGGCAACCTGTCTACCATGGGATCCATAAGACAATTAAAATCGCCCTGATGATAATATGCAAAGATTCAAAACTGATCAATTTAGAGAACCCATCTACCAGAAATGTGAGGGATGGGCCAGAGACCAATAAACATTTAAAACACCATATTCTTCCCCATTTATCAGGGCTTTGTGGATTACGAACCTCCCGTGTGTGTCTTTAACACACTCAAGTAACTTAAATGGGAGATTCTCCTAACTAATGTAGCCACTCACCTACGTCTGTTATTAAAAGATGAAAAGTAAACCTGATTCTGCTGTAGTTTCAAATGCTCCCTATCATCCAAGTGCATCTCCTGCAATAAAGCAATATCTACCTTTTCCCTTCTAAGACTCGAGAGTACCTTTTTCCTCTTAGTTGGTGAGTGACTCCCCTTGATGTTCCAGGGTACAACATTTAAACAAGTCATTAGCCATAACCTTCTGCAGTGACATTTAGATTCCAGAGAGGAGGAACTTGAATTACAAATCACCAAGTCTTAGTGTCAGACGATGCACAGAACATTAAAACTACACAAACTGAAACCACAACAGTTAACAAACTTACAAAGTGATCAAAGACTATATACAACAAAAACCAAAAAAAAAACCAAGATATAAAGTACCAACGGCACTGGATAGGGGAACACATCCCCTGCCCAAAGGGGGCATCTACACATCCCAAAACCCAACTTCCCATCCCGCCAAAACAGCAGCAGGACATTTAAATACCTGAACTGGGCATAAACTTCCTGTAAATAGGCATCTAGTCATTCCAACCATTTTCCCTCCGCCTAGCTAGAGCCACACCACAAACTCATGCAACAAAAAAAATACACCATCAAATAACAATGTGAACAAAGAAGTTTAAAAAGAATAGTAAGTAACTGTACCAATCCCTTGACATAGCTTAACTTAGAAGTTAAAAGTAAACAGCCCAGCCACCCCTTAGCACAGTTTAAACCAGATTATTACCAAAAGGAAAGTGGAAAAGAAAGCTTCGCGTGGACTTCCTCTTTTTTTAAAAAGAAAAATAGTGACACATCCAAACAATGCTACTATTTGTACATACTAAATTGTTCAGACTAAGTTAGTTGGTCCACAAAATCACTTGCTTTCTCTGACATGACAAAGAGATGTACGGGTCCATTAAAGTTAAGCCATGGCACCACCAGATACCTCAGGGAGTACTGGATCCTGAGCTCCCCCAGTCTTTCCTTGATGCCATCATAGGAATTCCTTTTCCCAATTACCACCGATGACAATTCCTGGATAAACATCACCTTGGAGCCCTCATTAAGTAGGGCCTGCAGATCCTTCCCCCGGATTCTGGAAGCTTCCGTGATTCTCTGCTTATCACTAAAATGATGGAACCGCACCAAGATAGGACGAGGACATTGGTCCAGACATGACCTCTGCGCTATGACCCAGTGAGCCCTCTCAATCTTCGGATTTCCCATTCCAGCCTCTAAGTTAAGGAATTTTGGCAAACACTCCTCAATAAATTCCACTGGTCGCTCACCTTCCTTACCCTCGGGCAGACTGACGATACAAATATTTTTTTCTCCTGCCCCTTTCTCGAGGTCATCAACCTGGTCAAGCAAATTTTGGACCTGTATCTCCAGGGCCTGGATCGCCATCCTTGGAGGGATCGGTATCAGCTTCCATCACTGGGACTCTGCCTTCCATCTCCTCAGTCCTTTTCCCATGGTCTCCCAGCTGCTGTCCATGCTTCTGCTGTGCAATAGAGATCGGGGCCAGCTTCTCCCCGATCTGCTTACCCAGTATCTCATGAGATTTCGCAAGCTCCGTTACCAGGGCCTGGTAAGAAATTGAATCCGAGGCTGACCTCGGGCGAACCTGCTCCCTTCTTTGGCATGCCTGAACAGTGAAAATAGAGGTAAGTATTTTTTTTAACAGTTTCCTGGGCCTCCGCGACCTTTCCAGTGTCTCAGGATATTGCGATGACCCAGGTAGGGTGGGTTAGGGCTTTGTCCTGCTTGTGATGTGGTGCAGAACTCTGCAACACCATCTTTCTATCAAAATATTTAACAAAATAATTATATACACATATATATTAACTACTCTAATTAACTGTTCCAATATGTTAACATCCTATAAACACAGTCTTGGCAAAGGCAAACTCAGTAAAATAGATTGTCTCGCGCGCAATTCAGCAGCAGGAAGAGAACCCCAGCTTTTAGCTGTTACACGAGAGGAACAAGTACTTCCACATCCAGCTTCAAGGCCCCAGGCATTGCAGAAAAGCAAAGCTAAAATTCCTGGTGTTGTGGGAGCTTGACCCCACCCAGTCATGCTGCTTCTATTGTTCCAACATAAAAACAAACCCAAGGCCTCACAAGCTGTTCACTTTTTTGGATTTAAGCAGACTACTCAAGATCTGTACCTCAACCTTCCTTCATCAAAAAAAAGTCAAAATACTCCTTTTTAGGCCATAGTACTGTCACAGGAGGAAAGGGAGTAAGGGTTGGTATCTCCCCTGCCAACCCATATGATTATGTGCCCATCCTGCCATCTTCCCCATTGCTGGTCAGAATGGGAAAATGCTAGCTGTGTGAATAACTGTCCAAATTTGTTAGAGAATGCTCCTTTGAAATTCCAGGGGACATTTTACCACCTTTAAAACAAAGGCTATATAAATCCAGGTGGTTGTTATTGCTGAAGAAGTAACAGGAAGCATTAATAAGGGTCGTATGCTAATAACTTGGAGAAGATCTTTTAAAAGGCGTTTGATAAAGTACCATGGAATAGGGTGGTTAGCAAATTTGACATTTATGGAATTTAAGTGGTGAAGAACTTCTAAAATATCATCTTAAAAGCAGAATCTCTAAACTGAAAGAGGGTCAAATTCAATCAGCCATTGAATGGTAGGACTGGATCAATGGGCTGATTAGCCTACTCCATTCTCCATGTTCCTATGGCAGAGGATTCAATCAGAAAGTAAGCAAACAAAAGACTATCCTAGTAAACTTATCGTGGGGTAATGGTAATAGAATCATACAGTCATAAAGATGTACAGCATGGAAACAGATCCTTCGTCCATACCGACCAGGTATCCTAACCTAATCTAGTCACAATTGCCAGCATTTGGCCCATATCCCTCCCAACCCTTCCTATTCATGTACCCATCCAAACAGCCACAGCCTGTTCAGCCTTTCCCTGTAGCTCAAACCCTCCAACCCTGGCAACATCCTTGTAAATCTTTTCTGAACCCTTTCAAGTTTCACAATATCCTTCGGATAGGAAAGAGACCAGAATTGCACACAATACTCCAAAAGTGGCCGAAGTAATGTCTTGTCTGAAAAACAACCCTCCACACTACTCTCTGTCTTCTACCTTTGAGCCAGTGCTGTATCCAAATAGCTAGTTCTCCCTCTATTTCATGAGATCTAACCTTGCTAATCAGTCTCCCATGGGCTACCTTGTCGAACGCCTTACTGAAATCCATATAGATCACATCCACTGCTTTGCCGTCATCAATCCTCTTTGTTACTTCTTCAAAAAACTCAATCAAGTTTGTGAGACATGATTTCCCATGCACAAAGCCATGTTGACTATCCCTAATCAGTCCTTGCCTTTCCAAATACATGTCCATCCTGTCCCTCAGGATTCCCTCCAACAACTTGCCCACCGCCAATGTCAGGCCCACTGGTCTATAGTTCCTTGGTGTTTCCTTACCACCTTTCTTAAATAGTGGCACCACGTTTGCCAACCTCCAGTCTTCTAGCACTTCACCTGTGACTATCGATGATACAAATATCTCAGCAAGGGGCCCAGCAATCACTTCCCTAGCTTCCCACAGACTTCCAGAGTACACCTGATCAGGTCATGGGGATTTGTCCACTTCTATACATTGCAAGACATCCAGCACCTCTTCCTCTGTAATATGGACATTTTTCAAGATGTCATCATCTATTTCCCCACATTCAATACCTCCCATGTCCTTCTCCACATAAATACTGATGCAAAATACTCATTTAGTATCTTCCCCTCTCTCCTGTGGCTCCACACAAAGGTGGCCTTGCTGATCTTTGAGGGCCCTATTATCTCCCTAGTTACCCTTTTGTCCTTAATATATTTGTAAAAACCCTTTGGATTCTCCTTAACTCTATTTGCCAAAGCTATCTCATATCCCCTTTTTGCCCTCCTGACTTCCCCCTTAGGTATATTCCTACTGTCTTTATACTCTTCTAAGGATTCACTCGATCTCTCCTGTCTATACCTGACATATGCTTCCTTCTTTTTCTTAACCAAACTCTCAATTTCTTTAGTCATCCAGCATTCCCTATACCTACCAGCCTTTTCTTTCACCCTGACAGGAATATACTTTCTCTGGACTCTCATTATCTCACTTCTGAAGGCTTCCCATTTTCCAGCCGTCCCTTTACCTGCAAACATCTGTGCCCAATCAGCTTTTGAAAGTTCTTGCCTAATACCATCAAAATTTGCCTTTCTCCAATTTAGAACTTCATCTTTTAGATCTGGTCTATTCTCTTCCATCACTATTTTACAACTAATAAAATTATTGTCACTGGCCCCAAAGTGCTCTCCCACTGACACCTCAGTCACCTGCCCTGTCTTATTTCCCAATGTGTAGGTAAGGTTTTGCACCTTCTCTTGTAAGTACATCCACATATAGAATCAGAAAATTGTCTTGTACACACTTAACAAATTCCTCTCCATCTAAACCCTTAACACTGTGGCAGTCCTGGTCTATGTTTAGAAAGTTGAAATCCCCCACCATAACCACCCTATTATTCTTACAGATAACTGAGATCTCCTTTCAAATTTGTTTCTCAATTTCTTGTTGACTATTAGTGGGTCTATAACACAACCCCAATAAGGCGATCATCCCTTTCTTATTTCTCAGTTCCACCCAAATAACTTCCCTGGATGTATTTCCAGGAGTGGCCTCCCTAAGTACAACCACAATAATATGCCTTATCAAAAACGCCACTCTCCCTCCTCTCTTGTCCCCTTTCTATCCTTCCTGTAACCTTTGTATCCTGGAACATGAAACTGCCAGTCTCTTTAAGGAAAAGATTTATCAGCTAGGTGGTTTTGAGCAAGTTGGGAAAACAGGGAAAAGAAAACTAGAACTCAGTAAATGATGGGGAAAGCAGAGATTTTTAAAATTTATTCTTTGGATGTTGGTTTCATTGGTAGAGCAGCATTTGCTGCTCAGCTAATTGGCCAGGGGCAGTGTCAGTGATGGCCAGTGATGATATAAATTTAGGCAGAATTCCAGACAGTGTCAATAGCATAACATTACAAAAGGATATTCATAAAAGGGCAAAACCGTGGCAGATGAAGTTTTTTAGATTAGATTACTTACAGTGTGGAA
This sequence comes from Chiloscyllium plagiosum, assembly GCF_037043375.1. NCBI lineage: Eukaryota > Metazoa > Chordata > Chondrichthyes > Orectolobiformes > Hemiscylliidae > Chiloscyllium > Chiloscyllium plagiosum. The sequence goes on from NW_028270159.1 coordinate 45,518,939, forward strand.
ACAGGCCCTTCGGCCCAACAAGTCCACACCGACCCTCTGAAGAGCAACCCACCCAGACCCATTCCCACCTTCACCTAACACTACAGGCAATTTAGCATGGCCAATTCACCAAACCTGCACATTTTTTTTGGACTGTGGGGGGAAACTGGAGCACCCGGAGGAAACCCGCGCAGACAATGTGCAATCTCCACACAGACAGTTGCCTGATGCAGGAATTGAACCCGGGTCTCTGGCGCTGTGAGGCAGCAGTGCCAACCACCGTGCCACCGTGCCGCCCCAATGTAAGAAAGTGTGAGGTTATCCATATTGGATCAAGAAAGGACGCTTTCTAAAGGGTAGGAACTTAAGTACAGTGGATGTCCAAAGGGACTTGGGGGTTCAGGTGTGTATATCTTTAAAATGTCATGACCAGCTAAAGAAATAGTCAAGAAATCTACTGGAATGTTAGCACTAGTATCGAGAGAGCTTGAGGAAGATATGCTGCAGTTATACAAAACTCTGGAAGATCCCACTCGGAGTACTGAGAGCAAATGTGGGCACCACACCTTGGGAAGGATATGATGGCCTTGGAGGTAGAATTAGAATTGGAATCCCTACAGTGTGGAACCAGGCCCTTCGGCCCAACAAGTGCACACCAATCAAGGTTCACAAGAATGATATGTGGACTTCAGGGGTTAAGTTGTGAGTTAGACTAGAATTCTCTAGAATTTAAAAGATCAAGGGGAAATTTGATCAAAGTTTTTAAAATATTAACAGGAAGAGACTGGGTAGATAAAGATAAACGATTTCTGCTGGTTGGGACTTTAAATCTGAGGCAGATAAACTTTTGTTTGGCAAAGGTTATCTGTCTCAGATTTAAAATTAATAGCATCAAGTGCTGCTTGTGAAAGGAAGTTCTAAAGATCACTCACCCTTTTTGTGTAGAAGCACTTCCATGCGTCCCTGCTGAACAGTCTGGCCCTAATTCTCAGACTCTGTCCCCTGGCTCTAAAATCCCAAAGTGTTATGGTAAACGAGTGATGTTTTTCTCAGTCTGGATGAGAATAGACAGTGTTGTTCCTCAAGATTCAGTTAAAAACCATTAAATTGTGTTTAATAGTGTAAAGATAATTTGAAAATTGGAATAAGTAAGGACGGTTCGAAACCTGGCAATGTGACAGACAGTGAAGATTATCAATTAACAAAAGGAGGAGTTAGGCGACAGTGAGGACTGCGGATGCTGGAGATCAGAGTCTAGATTAATGTGGTGCTGGAAAAGCACAGCAGGTCAGGCAGCATCCGAAGAGCAGGAAAATCGACAAAAGCCTTTCATTAGGAATGAGGCAGGGAGGCTCAGGGGTGGAGAGATAAATGGGAGGGGGGGGGTGGGGCTGGGGAGAAGGTAGTAGGAGGATTTAGATGGGCTAACGTAGTGGTCAGCAAAATGACAAACTGAATTTAATACAAGGAAATCTGAGGTAATGCATTTTTGCAGAAGGGATAGAAAGAGTCAATATAATCCGGCCAGGCAGAATTTGATACATGAACTAGCTTTTTATATGTTATTATAAGAAGGAGAGACAGTTTAAGATTTTCAATCACCCCGCTAGTGAGTCTTCAGTAACCATGGTGATTAATTTTTATAGACATCAAAGTGATTGGCGAAGTCATGTGACCCACACTCAGGCTTGCCCACTGTCCCCACTGCTCCCCCCCCCTTACATTTGTAGATAACAGCAGTCTTCACGTTACATTTGGGGTAATGCCAGACACACCAAGCAGGATGTTTAATGAGCTCAGTGTTGCTGCTCCTTGACTGTAGCAGAGTGGCTGGCATAGGGTTCGGGATTGGGTCACCTTTCTGTGAAAACAAACTCCAACTGTTCGAGATTTTGACGGCTCATAACTTCTTCATCATTTCTCAGCAATGCCCAGAAATGAATAAAGAAGAAGTTCTGATCACCCCATTTCAGGAAGGATGTGGGCATCTCTGACGAGTTTTATTAGAGTGGTTACAGGGATCTTGACTTTCTGGTAGACTGGAGATGTTGTTCTCCCGGTACCAAAGGAAATCAAGTGGAGATTTGGCAGAGTTTGACAAGATAGACTAAGAAAAGCTATTCACATTAGTGGATGGTACAAGGACTAATAAATGCAGATTTAAGGTTTTGGGAAAGAAATATGGGGCGAATATGACCTAGGCCATGATTATGAAGATGCTGGAAACAGCGATGATGAATGATTTGACAAAGAAATTGGTTCGGTATTTCAGGGAAGTCAATTTGCAGTGTTTCTGGATAGAGTGAGGGAATAGGCTTGATGGTGAGCTAACAAATGCTTGACAACTTCATTCTGCATCGTAATCTGACAGTAAATGACTCTATGGCATAAAACCTGGAAGTGTAGTAAGTTGGGAGGATGTCCAGGGTGAGGCAGGTACATTAATAACTTTTAAAAGGCATTTGGACAAATTCATGGATTAGAAAGTTATAGAAGGATATGGGTCAAGTGCAGGGAAACGGAGTTAGCGTGGATGGACATTTTGGATGGCGTGGACCAGTTTGGGCACAAGGGCCTGTCTCTGTGCTGTAAGACTCTATGACTCTAGAACTCTCTGACAGTAGCAGAATAGGACATCATTTGAAGTAATGAAATGGGCAGATGCATGGCAGGTTAAATGTCATCGAGAGTCAAGAGTGTGGTGCTGGAAAAGTACAGCAGGTCAGTCAGCATCCGAGGAGCAGGAAAATCAAAGTTTTGGGCAAAAGCCCTTCATCAGGAATGACATCAATGTCATCCAGCGACAGGTGAAGTGTTACCTATAGAGAGGACTAGTGAGAAGAGGCAATGTAAACTAGGTGGAAGAAAACGTTTTGTTTTACAGAAGAGTCGAAAACCAAAGGGCACAGGTTTATGATAATTGAGAAAAGACTCAGAGTTTGAAGAACAGAAATCTTTTTATGTAGTAACTTGTTAGACTCTGAGACACACTATCTGCAAGTGCAATGAAGCAGATACAATCAAAACTTTGTAAAGGAAATTAGATATATACTTAGAAATGAAACAAAAATCATCACCATTAGAAGAAACAGTGGATTGTTACTAATTAGAATTGCTTTCTCAAAACGCTGACACACATACAAGGAGCTAAATGAGCTCTTCCTGTGCAGTAAGATCCTACAATTCCTGCATCTTGCATAGTTATTGCACGTACCTCACCATCATGGTTTAATGCCTTTACATGATGCACAGATGCTTATAATCTATTATTGGGGCAATAAAACAGAGTCTCTTTGTGTGAGAGTATTGCTCCATTGAGCAGTGGGAGCCTTCACATCAGCCATGATCTCACTGAATGTAAAACAGGCATTGAGGGGCGATATGGCCTACTCCTGTTTCTCTGTTGTTATTTTGTTTGGCTCTGTGTCAGGGTGACTGGATGATGAGTCACACTGTGTGCACTTTCCAAAGACCGCATTTCACAGGAGCCTGGGAGCTGGTTCATTCATTGCCTTCTGTGCAAATGGTTTCTGCTCACAGAAAAATGAAGTGACTGAGCACTCACCACACTCGCACACCCAGTGCTAAAGTCTTGAAACCTACTAGATTGGTCATTTCATTCTCACACTTGATACCAGCCTCTTGATGCAACTGTTCCACTCAGAATTTGGTTGTGACAGGAGGCATCTGGAGGACTTTAAGGAAGTCCTCAAAGAGGTCAAACATCCCCTCCAACTTATGGGGAACCTAGGCTTATGACTGATCAAAATCAGGAAGCTTCATTCAAGGGAGGACTGAACATGGTAAAAGACATTGCTGAGTAGCCAGACCTGTTGAGTTTCTCCAGACTTTTCTGCATTTTTTTTGAAAATTAAGAGACTTTGTCAGGAATTTTCAAAGTACCTCTCATTCAAGAGTCCCCTATTTAATTTTGGGAATGCTAAATGTTGCCTCACACTCCTGGTGTTAGAGTAGTTCAGGATAACGGTAAGAGACCAAAGCTACTGAAACTGTGCAACACCTTCCAACTAATTGTGTTGGGATCTATGCTTCACTAATCCATTGGTGTCACTGCAAGTCATTCACCTCAATGGACAGCCTGACGGGTCAATGATAAATTTACTCATAGATGCAATGCTGGAAGAAATTTCTGTCTCTCTGGACAAATGCTGGCAAATGGGATTAGATTAGGTGAATTGGCCATGCTAAATTGCCCATAGTGTTAGGTATATTAGTCAGAGGGGAAATGGGTCTGGGTGGGTTGCGCTTCAGCGGGTCAGTATGGGCTTGTTAGGCCGAAGGGCCTGTTTCCACGCTGTAGGGAATCTAATCTAATCATTAATGTAGGATATCTGTTCAGCATGGATGTGTTAGACTGAAAGGTCAATTGCCATGCTGTACATGTCTATGACTGCCCCCCACTTCATGACATGGCTGGCTCATAACAACATAAGGAAACATACACAGCTCAACAAAACAAGGGTTAGTTATCTTAAACATATAGAAACCAACACTGAGACAGACAGCTTTTTGATGGACAAGGGAGTCAAGGTCAATAAGGGGAAGGTAGGAAAGGGACGTTGGGCCACTCTTGGATCAGCCATATCTTACTGAATGGCACAGCAGACTTGAGAGACCGAATGGCCAGTCAAGCTGCTATTCCTTTTGTTTTTAAGGTGTTGCTGTTGAGAAGAGAATTATTAGACCTTTACTCTAGGAATAACTGGTGAATGTGTGTGAAAGGCGGAATGTTATATTGACCAATGTTCGCTCTAGGCTTCCTATTCGGAGATGCATGGATTTCCGATTCCGGACACTGCTTCCATGCACAGATGTTAACACTGCGTCAGGAGAAATTACAGGGAATATCACTAGTGTCATTGGATCTGAGTCTGTAAGATTCAGCAGAAAGTCCCCTCTCACCGTGTCTTATAAATAGCTATCTCGAATGAAGCCTGAGAATGTTCACTCACAACAGTGTAAACCTCACACTGCTCCACACTGCAGTGGAAATTGCAGTTGGGTGATAGTGCAATGCAGGTGTTATTGCATTGGCTGTCAGTTTCAGACCATGTACAATACTCATTTTGGATGACTTCACCAGGGCTAGTATTAAGGAAGATTGATGCAATCCAGATATGTGCCCATTCATTCATGTCCAATCTTGACCTTCAGTGTGACCTCTAACTGTAAAATAATGTATATTCAATGCAATAACACATTTTTATCTAGGTGCCCCATCGGCTATTTACATACAAACTATTGCCTCTCCGTTCTCCCCACCCAACCCCTGGTTTAGTTTGTCAGAAATAAATTCCTCCTTCCCCCATTGCTGTTCTGTATGATTTCGACACACTGACTTCCTCCTCGCTCTGAAATGTTGCAAGATGCTTCTTCACGTCATAGCCAGGCATGATCAGCATCTCCGTCGTACTTGACGAGAAACTTCAAATGCCATCAAAGGTTACAAGAAGTCAGGTCCCAGTCTGACCCACTGGTCATGCCCATGTATCGCCGACCAACAGTGAGTGTGGTAGGTCAATTCATTTTCTCTCTTTCTTTATCCTGTGCTCTGAACCCTTTTTGTTTGTTCCAAGAGATCAGAGTAAAATAAGAGGTTCCCCAGTGTGCAGAAAGTGCTGAGTAAACAGGATGGAACACTAGGACCTTCCAACTGATTGGTGCCTGTCATCAATTCTCAGTCCAAATTGCAATGGTCAAATTGCAGTAGATATTGGTGTTATTGTGCTCTCAACTTCAGTCTCTGGGCCAAAAGTTATAAGGAGATGAGAATGGATGTTGGCATCATCTCAGCTGCTACCCTATTCACTCTTGGGTAGCAATTGGTAACAAAGTCACAGGTTCAGACACAGCTGCTTAGGAAAGACCTCGGAGAGTTACTGAGCAACTGACAGGTCCTTTTACTACCAGCTACTGCTCATACCCAATCATGCACCTTGTCAGTATAGATCTTCCTAACAGAGCTGCGCATAAACTCATTGGATTAGTAGCTGATGTTTCCAATGTTGCTGATACTGAGTGTCTGCTCATTACCCTGCTGTTCTGGAATAAAACATCTATTTTGGAAAGTGTGCAAGATGTTTATTGAACATGAAAACAGGAAACAAAAATGCCTTTGCCTTTAGGGCAGTGTCATTGAATGTGGTTTTCACACCTGCTGTTCCACAACCCTCAACCTAGGTCAGGAGCAATGCCAGAGAGTGGGGGGATGTGAGTCCTTCCATGACAGGATACTGGGCTTCAGAAGGACAGACAAACCCCAGTATTTGAGGTGTCCACAGTCAGGCACAATTACATCGTGCATTATAACTACTGCCTCCATCTGACATCAGGCTACATAAGGAGATGTCAGGACACATCTCAGGCAATGTTTCTGAACGGAGAGTGTAGGACATTGCGTGGAGTTTGTGATTGCTATGGAGCTGGTGTATCTCTCTGTCTCTCTCTCACACCCTCTCCAGTGAGAACACCAGGGCAGCAATGGAGAATGGAGGAGTTGGAGCAACAACAAAGTGATAGTTTTCAATCACAAAGGAGAGGGTGTTCTCAATCTGACAGGAATCCATGCTGGCAGGTGTCTACTGAAGGGGTGAAAGTAGGGGGCAGAGCCTCAAAATAAGGGGCAGCAGATTTAGGACTGAGTTGAGGAGGAACTTCTTCACCCAAAGGGTTGGGAACCTGGGGAATTCCCGCCCTGTGAAGCAGTTGAGGCTACCTCGTTGAATGCTTTTAAGGCAAAGATAGATATATTTTGAACACTAAGAGGATTAAGGGTTATGGTGAGCTGAGTCCATGAAAAGATCAGCCATGATCTTACTGAAGGGGGGAGCAGACTCGATGGGCCAAATGGCCTGTTCCTGCTCCTATTCCTTGTGGTCTTATCAACTCAAAGAATCCTCAAGCAAAAGCAGTGCATAAAGATGCCTCACTTTAGAAATAGGCCTTGTTGCATAACCACTAGTTTCAGTTTATGCCTCATCTCCCTCCTCCCGGGAGCTGGGAGTGAACTTGGATCGGGAGGGGAGGTTGGTACTAACAATATTGCAAGGACAGGAAGCGAGGTTGTGCTGAAAGACTTTGAACAACTAGGATCTGAACAAAACCACAGAACGTCCAAGAGGCTAATTGCATTAATCAGGGGAAATGTAGAGTAATAGGGTAGGGGAATGGGTCTGGGTGGGTTACTCTTCAGAGGGTCAGTGTGGACTTGTTTGGCCAAATGGCCTGTTCCCACAGCGTAGGGATTGTATGATTCAATGAACCTATGGCTATCTCAGGATTACTGCGTGTAATAAAGACAAACTGTTGAAGGGTAAATACAGTCAACAAGTTAAATGTGTGGCTTAAAGATTGGTGCAGATGGAATGGGTTAAAGTGTGTGGGAGACTGACACCACCACTGGGAGAGAAGGGAGCTGATCTGCTGGAGCGGGCTTCAATCGCACCATGCTGGAACCAGTGTCCTGGTGAATCAAATCACTAATACTGTAGAGAGGGCTTTAAACAAATCGAGGAGGGAAGGTTCAGAAAGGAGAGTGTAGGCCTTCAAAGCAAGAGGTATGGTGACACTGCAGGTTAATTATTTTTATAATCATAGCCAGAGTGGGGCAACAAAGGACGAGTGTACAAGTAAAAAGAAAAACTGTAGGCAGAGCCAAAGGGGAAGAAATGGTTAAAAGACAAAATTAATGGCTCTATTTAAATGCACACAATATTCAGAAGAAAATAAATTAATTAAAGGTGCAAATTGAGGTTTATGGGTATGATGTTAAAGCAACCAAGCAGGTTATAAGGAGACCAAACCTGGGAACTAATTATTCAGCAATTTCATATAGTCATGAATCATAGAATCCCTACAGTGCAAAAGGAAGCCTTTTGGACCATACTGACCCTCCAAAGAGCAGCCCACCCAGATCTAGCCCCCTACTGTATCCCATAACCCTACACTTACAATGGCTAACCCACCTAGCCTACACATCCGTGAGCAGTACAAATTATTTCAGCATGGCTGGGGAGGCTGTTCAGAGGGTCGGTGTGAACTCAATGGGCTGAATGGCCTACTTTCAGACTGTAGGGATTCTACAATTCTAATAAATGATGTCGGAGTAACAGTCCTGGGGGCAGTACACGTAACATGTTGCAATTATCCTTCAGTTGGAAAGTGAGCAATTTGGGTCAGAATCAATTATGCTAAACTTAAATATCGATAATTACATTGGGACGAGAGCAAAATTGGCTGGGGTGAACTGGAAAAGGCATTTAGGAGCGAAGACAGTTCAGGAACAAAGACAGACATCTAAGACAATAACGAATCACTCAGAAAAACCATATATCCCAGTGGGAGCGAAGATGTTTAGGAAGGGGATAAACTGACCATGGTTAACCAAGAAAGTTAAGGATAGCATCAAATTGAAGGAAAGAAAATACAATTTTGCTAATATTAGTGTTAAACCTGAAGATTGAGCAAGTTTTAAAATCCAACAAGTGATAACGTTAAAAAAGGAGAAAATAAATGTTAAGGCAAACTTACAAGTAACATAAAAACAGATAGTAAGAGCTTCTTTAAAATATAAAAAGGAAGAGAGAGCTCAAAGTAAGTATAGGTCCCTTGATTGAATAAATACTTTGCATCACTCTTCACAGCGGAGGCCACTAATGGCATTCCAAAAATACTCAAGCTACAATAAATACAGTAACTATCACTAGAGAAAAAGTGTGAGGGAAACTAATGGCATTAAAGACCAATAGGTCCCCTGGGTTTGATGGGATACATCCTAGGATATTTTTAAAAAGTAGCTTCCGTGGTAAGTGATTCAGTGGGTGCACTGGTCATAATCTCCCAAGAATCCTTATATTCTGGAAAAGTGCCAGAGGATTGGAAAATTGCCAACATACGAACTTTATTGAAAAAGGAGGAAGATAAAAAGCTGGTAACAATTAGAAATACATAATACAATCAAGCAGAGTCAACACTTCATGAAGAGAAATCATGCCTGACAAATTTAATAAAGTTCTTTGAGGAGTTAACAAGAGGGATAAATAAAGGAGAATCTATAGGTGTAATATATTTAGATTTCCAAAAGGAGTTCAATAAGTTACTGCAAACAATGCTAACCAGTTAGAGTCCATGTGTTGGGAGTTGACATGGATAGAGGATTGACTAACTAATAGAAGACAGAGTTGGAAGAAAGGAGACATTTTCAGATTAGCAAACAGGAACCAGTGAAGTGTCACAGAAATCAGTGCAAGAGCCACAATTATTTTCTATATCAATCACTTGGATGAGGGAAGCGAATATACTTTTGCCGAGTTTGCGGATGACCCAAGAATAATTGGGAATGTGAGGATGACACAAAGAGTCTGCAGAGGGATATATACAGGTTATAGTGAACAAGTGAAAACTTGGCAGATAGAATATAATATTGGAAAATGTGAGTTTAGGAAGGAAGAATAAATTACTATTTAAATGGTGAACAATTGCAGAACGCTAGAGAACAGCAGGATTTGGGAATCCTGGTGCGTGAAAAGTTATTATCCAGGTTTAGCAGGTAATAAGGAAGGCAAATTCCTTCAGAATTACTTCCAATAAGTTTCCTCCAACATCGAGGTTGACTGGCCTGTAGCTTCCCCTTTGCTCCCTTCTTGAATAACGGTATCACATTGGCTGTCGACTGAGATCTCTCCTGGGGCCAGAGTAGAATTGAACATTATTGTCAGCATGCCTACTATTTCCTTCCTTGCCTCACTCAAGGCCTGGTTAAAACTAAACAAATGCACGAGCCAAACAATAGTGGAACATTTGAATACTCTGGCTTTGACTGTCCTACCTTTCCCTGCTCTTGGAAATGTTCTTTGACTGTATCTGAACTAACTCCTCTTTTTCCCGAAACGTCGATTCTCCTGCTCCTCGGATGCTGCCTGACCTGCTGTGCTTTTCCAGCACCACTCTGATCTAAACTCCTCTTTAAAGGCAGCCTGTTTATAATTCTGTCTGGCTACTATTCATTCCAATGGTGCTGGGAGAGATCCTTCCTCAATAAGTCCTTCCTCAATTACAGATTTCTAGCTTGGATTTCCTCTTGTCTTTTTCTAAAGCCAGTCTAATGATGCTACCTTTCCTGTCCCCTAAACAGCCCCACTGAAAATGTGTTGCTGGAAAAGCGCAGCAGGTCAGGCAGCATAAGAAGGGCTTATGCCCGAAACGTCGATTCTCCTGTTCCCTGGATGCTGCCTGACCTGCTACGCTTTTCCAGCAACACATGTTCAGCTCTGATCTCCAGCATCTGCAGTCCTCACTTTCTCCCTAAACATCCCCAGACTGACAGGCAACACACTTCATACCCCGAAACCAGCTCTAGTGATGCCTCTTTCCTCACTCAGCCAGAAATGTAACGATCAAGAATTCTTCTGAGTATGCTTCAGAAATTCTATTTTGTATTTGGCTTTATGCTATGGTAGTCCTAGTCTATATCAGGAGAAAGTCAGGACTGCAGATGCTGGAGATCAGAGTCAAAAAGTGTGGTGCTGGAAAAGCACAGCCAGTCAGGCAGCATCTGAGGAGTAGGAGAGTCAACGTTTCGGGCAGAAGGCCTTCATCAGGAACAGGCTAAATAAAGTCTTCCAGGATCATTAATCTACAGCTCTTGCATCTCTCTACAATTTTCCTTTAAGGTATATTCTGCTATATCTTTCCCAGTAGTGAAATGGTAACTCTTGGCTGGAACCAAATAGATTCTGTCCTTGACTGGTCAGGACATTCTCTCTCTTTAGTGCTGTCAAATGCTCCTTACTCAATATGACATCGACACCAAGATCTTGATCTTTGGCAGTCACACTGTCCTGCCAGAGTTGCTTACTATGGAGCACCTCAACAATAACCCAGAACATCCAGTCACCTTTCATTTTAATTCTCCACCTCATTTCATGCTGACCCATACACAATCAGCCTCCTGTAGTATTCTACGGAACTCAAAGTAATCTTGAGGAACTGACTTCATTTGGACATAGCATTTTAGACTCAACACAGAGTTTGAATCATTTCTGAAAGTGGTCACTGCCCATTTTGTTTTGATTTTCCTTTATCGATTACAGAGTTACTTGCAGCGTTTATTTTGAGTCAGTACCAGTTCATCATTCTGCTATTTACACTTCTCTTTTCATTCATTTTGTAGAATGTGGGCTTCATTGGCTGGGTCAGCATTTATTGCCCGTCCCTAGTTGCCTTTGAGGAAGTGCTGGTGAGCTCCTTCCTTGAACCACCTGCTGTGGGTTGATCCACAATATCATTAGGGAGGGAATTCCAGGATTTTGACCCAGCGACAATGAAGCAACAGTAATTTATTTCCAAGTCAGGATGGTGAGTGGCTTGGAGGGGAACTTGAAGGTGGTGGCGTTCCCATACATCTGCTGCCCTTGTCCTTGTAGATGGAAGTAACCGTGAGTTTGGAAGGTGCTGTCTGAGGATCTTTGGTGAATTTCTGCAGTGCATAGTACACACTGTAGATAGTATACGCTGCTGCTACTGAGCATCGATGGTTGAGGGAATGGATGCTTATGGATGTCATGCCAATCAAGCGAGCTGCTTTATCCCGGATGGTGTCAAGCTTCTTGAGTGTTGTTGGGGCTGCACTCATCCAGACAAGTGAAGAGTATTCTATCACACTCCTGACTTGTGCCTTGTAGATGGTGGACAGGCTTTGGGGAGTCAGAAAGTGAATTACTCACCACAGTATTCTTAGCTTCTGATCTGTTCTTGTAGCCACTGTGTTTATGTGATGAGTCCGGTTGAGTTTCTGGTCAATGCTAACCCCCAGGATGTTGATAGTGGGGGATTCAGTGACAGTAACACAGTTGAATGCCAAGGAGCAGTGGTTAGATTGTCTCTCAACCATAATGGTCATAGTCTGGCATTTGTATGGCATTAATGTTACTTGCTGCTTGTCAGCCCAAGCTCGAACATTGTCCAAATCTTGTTGCCTTTGATCGCGGACTGCTTCAGTATCTGAGAAGCCGTGAATGGTGCAGAACTTTGTGCAATTATTGGCAAACTTCCTTACTTCTGACCTTACAATGGAGGGAAGGTCATAGATGAAGCAGCTGAAGATGGTTGAGCCTTGGACACCATGCTGAGGAATTCCTGCAGAGATGTCTTAGAGCTGAGATGACTGACTTCCAAAAACCACAACCATCTTCCTATGTGTCAGGTCTGACTCCAACCACTGGAAAATTTGCACCCCCACCATCCCCCCAACCTCCCGATATCCATTGATTCCAATTTTGCTAGGGCTCCTTGATGCCACACTCGGTCAAATGTAACCTTGATGTCAAGAGCAGTCACTCCTACCTTCACTCTGTAATTCAGCTCATGTGTCCAGGTTTAAATCAAGGCTATAATGAGGTCAGGAGCTGAGTGACTCTGGTGGAACCCAAACTAGGCATCATTGAGCAGGTTATTGCTGAGCAGGTGCTGCTTGACAGCACTGTTGATGATACCTTCTATCACTTTACGATGCTCGAGAGTAGACCAATAGGGTGGTAACTGGCTGAGTTAGATTTGTCCTGCTTTTCTTGTACAGGGCATACCTGGGCAATTTTCTACATTGTCAGGTAGATGCCAGTGTTACAACTGTACTGGAATAGCTTGGCTAGGGGAGCAGCAAGTTCTGGAGCACGAGTCTTCAGTACTATTGCTGGAACACTGTCAGGGTCCATAGCCTTTGCAACATCCAGTATCTCCAACCATGTCTCCTCCTGCAACATGTATGAGGTGAGGGATGCCATCGACGTCCCTGCCGATTACACTTGCAGGAAGTGCACCCATCTCCAGCTCCTCCAAGACCGTGTTAGGGAACTGGAGCTGGAGTTGGATGAACTTCGGATCATTCGGGAGGCAGAGGGGGTCATAGATCAGAGTTATAGGGAAGTAGTAACTCCAAAGATGGCAGATAGATGGGTGACAGTGAGGGGGACTGGGAGGAAGCAGCCAGTGCAGGGACCCCCTGCGGCCGTTCCCCTCAAGAAGATCGTATGAGGAAAGACTGAGACACTTGGGGCTGTTTTCATTAGAGAAAAGAAGGTTTAGGGGTGACTTGATTGAGGTGTACAAGATGATTAGGGGGTTAGATAGGGTTGACAGTGTGAACCTTTTCCCGCGTATGGAGTCGGGTATTACAAGGGGACATAGCTTTAAATTAAGGGGAGGTAGATATAGGACTGAAGTTAGGGGTAGGTTCTTCACTCAGCGAGTCGTAAGTTCATGGAATGCCCTGCCAGCAGCAGTGGTGGACTCTCCCTCTTTATGGGCATTTAAGCGGGCATTGGATAGGTATATGGAGGATAATGGGTTAGTATAGGTTAGGTGGGCTTGGATCGGCGCAACATCGAGGGCCAAAGGGCCTGTATTGCGCTGTATTCTTCTAAGTTCTATGTTCTATGTTCTATTATGTGGAGTGAATCAAATTGGCTGAAGATTGGTATCTGTAATTCTGGGGACAACTGGATGAGATAAATATATCTTTTATTTCTTTATTTATCCCGCAAACACTTCCTTTGGGTCTGAATCATTAAATATTTTAACATTTACATTCCATTTTACAGGCCTTCCCTTTTCCTTATTTCCCTAATTCCACATTCTCCCTCAATCCTTACAGTTGCTGAAAAATTATTTCGTAGATACATTCCCCCAGTTTCCTACTGGAAGGTCACTGATCTGAAACATTAACTCAGGTGGACAATGGTACTCAGAGAATCATAGAAGCTCAAATTGTAGAAGCAGGCCATTTGGCCCATCAAGTCCTACCAGCCCTCTAAAAGGCATCCCACCTATTTGATGTCTGCATTCCCCATGCCTAACTGACAGGTCGCTGAACACTATAGCATGGCCTATCCACCTAACCTGCATATCTTCAGACTGTGGGAGGAAACCCACACAGATACTGGGAGAACGTGCCGAACTCCACACAGACAGTCGTCCGAGGGTGGGATCGAACGCGGGTCCCTGGTGCTCTGAGGCAGCAGTGCTAACCACTGAGCCACCAATATGTCTCCTTTACTGCCTATGGAACAGTCTGTAACTTTTCTTTCTCAGTGCTCCTCCTGAAACCCTGTGGTTCTAAGCCAAACATGATGTTGTGGATTTGGCTCTGATTGAGTTCCCCAAGCAAACCCTCTCTCTTGACCAATGTTTCGAACTGAACATGAGTCAGAGGAGTCATGTGCTCCTGGCCTTTCTGCATTCTGTAGCTGCCAACCCTTCACTGCCTGCACAGCCTTAAGCTGTCAGGTGACCTCATCCAACAAGATGCTGTAGATAGACGCCCACAGTGACACCAGCCCAACCTCCAAACCCAGAACTCCCTTTGCTGCAACTGACTACGTTTCCCATACATGTCGTTTTCCAAGAGATGATGGGCTTCTGGAGTCCCCACAGTAGACTGTAGTGACCCACCATGCTTACTGTCATTATATCATTTAGAATTAAGAGACATACAGGGTGACTCCCATATCTGCCGAATCATTTTCCACGGTTTCACTTACCTGTGGTTTACCACAGCCGGAACATATTACAGAGAACGTCCCAGCAGCCGGGACCAGGGGGCTGCCGGGAACCCCGGGAAGGGGTTCACATCTATTCGTGGTTTCAGGTTTCTGCAGTAGGCCCTGGAACATAACGGGTATGGGGGGGGGGGGAACCACTGTAAAGTCAAAGTATTTATATGCAGATTTGTATAGTTCTTAAACCTGTCCGAGTTCACCAATCCTTTGTGTTGAAACCATGTTTTGTTTTCACCTTGATCGCTGACTTTCACATTTCTTCTGATGCTGATACTGAACACTTTCAAATATACCACTATTACATGATTGCCTCCAGCACAGTTCCCTCAGGCTCTCTGTCTCTGACTTATGCTGACTCCCTGCTGCCACTTTGACATGTTACACTCCAGTGCTGTTTTCTACTCAAGCTTCCATTGTCGGCTGTATTTTTCTGGTAAATCAGGACTCATGAAAGGCACATGACTTTCAGGGATAGTAGATGTTCACACTGATCAGAAAATAAAACAATGCCCACTGACAACTCTTTGACTTTGAAATCAGCAGCACTCTAACAGGAAGCAAACTCATGGCAGGAATTGTGCATAATTAGAATTCAAGCCAGCTGATGACACAGAAACCAAGATGCATAGCCTCTCTTTGTAGAGAAAATTTATGGACTTCCTCAGTCTCACAGCTCTGTGGTGTCACAGCTGTCCCCTGTCTATATAAGCTCGAAGACAATGAAGAGCAGCCACTGATTTGCTGAATTTTAATGACCTTAATGAAACGTAACAATGTGACTGACAAGGAGAAAGTGCGGACTGCAGATGCTGGAGATCAGAGTCGAGAGTGTGGTGCTGGAAAAGCACAGCTGGTCAGGCAGCATCCGTGGAGAATCGACGTTTCGGGCAAGAGCCCTTCATCAGGAATATGACTGACCAGACATTAACATGGTGTCCCAAAATGGCAAAGGTTCTAAGGAGGCACTGAAGAGATTCTGAAAGAAGTGTACAACCCCATTAATAAATGATGAGTTAAATGCAAAGAAACACACCAATGCCTTGAGGCACTGTAGGACATTTTATGCCTTGTTTGGATTCTGTTTAGGTCATCGATCTTGTGGCAAGTGTTTGGAAAGTGGTGCATGGGGTCTATGTGGTGTTAACTGTATATAATCACCATCCCCCTGCTAGGGAACCGTCATCCCCCTACCCCCAAAATTGTGCCCTTTATAGCTAGCCATTTTGGCTCATTCCTGCTCCAATGATTCATGATCAGTTCAGGAAGCATGTCCAATGCTTGGTAGGCCATTGCCTTCCCTCAGAAACGTTTGGTGACTGGATCAGTATTGTCTTATGTTTAGACCTTGCAGCAGGTCATTTGGCTAAAGTGCTCTGTTTGTAAACAAGCAAACTTTTTCTTACTTATTAAGTGAAACATTTTAAAGAATTCTTGGAGTGGGATGTGACAAGGCCAGTATATGTTCACCATCCCTAACAGTCCTTGAACTGAGTGACTTAGTAAGCAGTCTAGAGGGCAAATAAGAGCCAACCATTATGCTGTGAATGTGGAGTCACATGTCTACCAGACCACATTATGGTGATAAAGGAAATTGGAGAACTAGGTGTATTTTTACAACAATTGGGGGCAGCTTTATAATTCCAGATTTATTCATTTCAGCAGCTGTTGGGATTTGAACCCACATCCCCTGAACATTAACAGTCCATTGACTGTGCTACCATCTTCCCCTCTTCCAATGCTTGGTTGATTCAGCATGTAGCTCTCCAAGTCATAGAGTCATACAGCATGGAAACTGACCCTTCACTCCAACTAGTCCACACTGATCATGTTCCCAAACTATACTAGTTCCACCTAAAATTATAGAGATGTACAGCACGGAAACAGACCCTTCAGTCAAAATCATCCATGCCAATCAGATATCCTGAATTAATCTAATCCCATTTGCCAGCATTCAGCCCATATTCCTCTAAACCCTTCCTAATCATATACTCATCCAGATGCCTTTCAAGTGTTGTAATTGTACCAGCCTCCACCACTTCCTCTAGCAGCTCATTCCATGCACACATAACCCTCTGCATGAAAAAGTTGCATGCCCGTTTTATATCTTGCCCTATGACTTTAAACCTATACTCTGTAGTTTTGGATTTCCCCTACCCTGGGAAAACGACCTTGTCTCTTCCCCTTATCCATGTCCCTCATGATTCTATAAACCCCTATAAGGTCAGCCCTCAACTTCCGATTCTCCGTGAAAAATAATTCCAGCTTCTTCAGTCTCTTGCTCCAGCTCAACCTCCCAGCCCTGGCAACATCCTTGCAAATCTTTTCTGCATCCTTTCATGTTTCACAACATCTTTCCTATAGCAGGGAGACCAGAATTGAGTGTAGTGTTCCAAATAGCCTAACCAATGTCTGTCTGCACTTGGCCCATATCCCTCCAAACCTTTCCTATTCACATACTTATCCAAATATCTTTTCAATGTATTCGCATTCTTTTTTATGTTTTATTTTGGACTAAAGAAGTTCTAAAACATGATTCAAGATTTGAAAAATCTTATGCTTCTGATATATAATAACCATAAGAAACCTACAAGAAAGCCTCCATCTCAGAGGCAGCTGCAAGATCCACACTACTATCAGTCCACCATTTTCTTATCTCATTTGACTCATGTTTCAAATCCTTGCCCAAAGCCTGAAATATCAGCCTGAGTTACACTGAAAACAAAAAATGGTGGAGATCACAGAGGGTCGGGCATCTGTGCAGAGAGAGCAAGTTAACGTTTTGAGTCTAGATGATTTTTCATCAGATTTTTTTCATGTGATTTCCAACATTTGTTGTTTTCAGTATGAATTCCAGCATCTGCAGTAATTTGCTTCCTACATTCAGGCTAAGCTTTAGTCATGTTTAGACAAGTTGTGACGCATCTCTGCAGCAGGTGCGACCTGAACCCAGACTGTCTGGCTCAGAGGAAGGCACACTACCACTGTTCCACAGGAGCCCTAGTAATAAGGGAATTGCAATGCCTTGAAATTATGTCCAGATTAACTGTTTGGAAGTCAGCTATGCTCACACCATGACACCACCAGCACTGACACTGGTGTTTTAGCCTGTTATACACTTAATTCCCAAAGTGAGGAAGGAAGCACTGGAATTGTATTGTGTTATCCACAATTATGTTTTGCACACACTTAGACGGCTGTCTTGTGTTCCTGATCTATTGCACATTATCTCTGAGAGAAAGTGTACCAAAGTTACGATGTGCCAATAACAATGTATTCCTTATGTTGCATTTTCCAAATAACTTCATAAACACACTCCAAAAGAACACTTACATTTTAGTAGAAATATTGACTGCAGGAAATTGCCCACTCTGTTTACAATGTGGTTGACAGCTAAAGCCAAAAGGAAGTTTTCTCCACTTGTCCAAGATAGTCTGCAATTAGCTCCTAATTCTTCATTTAATGGCAGGGGCCTGACCTGCGATGTGTGAACAACAAGTTATTGTGAATTAAGCAGACTTTATTACGCACCTGATAAAATATACTGAACAAAAGGCAGCAGTGGAGATGGTGTGGAAATATAATCCTTAGGGTCTAGACTCCCAACTTGTTGCTGGAGGTGACGACATCAGAGAATCCCTACAGCGTGGAAACAGGCCATTTGGTCCATACCGGCCCTCTGAAGAGCATCCCACACAAACATGCCCATATCCCTGTAACCCTGCATTTCCCATGGCTAACTCACCTAACCTGCATATCCCTGGACACTATAGGCAATCTAGCATGGCCAAACATAACCTGCACACATCTTTGGAAAGCCACACAGAGAGAATGTGCAAACTCCATACAGACAGTTGCCTGAAGATGGAATTGAACCTGGGTCCCTGGTGCTGTGAGGCAGCAGAGCTAACCACTGAGCCACTGTGTTATCCCCCAGTTTCTCCTTCCTTTTTCGACACTTGAATTCATCTCTAAGATTGTGCAAAAGAAGGCTTCTGCTTTCCAACTTTTACCCTCTACCTTCAACACCTCCAAGTCCATCTGTGGGAGAGTTTGAAATTACAGGCCATGTTGGCTGGGTTTGAGTGCCACCTGGTGGCACTTTACCTCCATAGTCCTTAAGCTCTTTGGCACATCTATCCTGACAATGTGTTTACTCAGACCCAGACTCCAAGGGCCACACTCCTTTGTAAAGAGAATCTCTCCCTGTACAGACAATGCTGCATTCTCTTAGCAATATCTCCTGCAGTCCACACACTTACCAACAACGTGTGAATTTCACACTGACACATCAGTGACTATTCACACAGGGTTTAAGTTAATTAAAACATTTGTTGCATCGTCATAACTTTTGGCAAGATACGGGGAGAAAGAAAGCACTTCATAATCCATGTAGAGATACTACAGGCTACAGTTAATCAAACAGGAAGAGCTGTGGGATAATTCCACCCCCCATTCCTTTTCTCAACTCTTGGCTGACAACAACAGGATGTACTTTACTGGAGTATGTTAATCCCTTGACTGTAAAGACGAGACGCAAACAGGTATCTTGTAGGGTTATAAGAAATGGAATGATAAACACTTATTTTTCACGGTACCTGAAATGTCATCATCATCATCATCAACAGCCCTTTCAGACGAGGATGACTCACTTCCCCTCTCAGAGTGAGTCTTTAGGTGGTTGCACAGACTGATTGGGCTGCCACAGGCTCTGTTCCATTTGGAGCAGAAAGTGGTCATGGGAAGGGGTGGTGGGGTGTTGCTATGGCAGCACACTCCTTACGTTGTTTTCCCCTGACTTCTCCTTTATCCTGATGGCAAGTCTCAAGGTGCTCAATGCCAGCCCAAATGCAGTTCCTCCACTTTGGGACGGTCTTGAGCCAGTGATTCCCAGGTGTCTGTGGGAATGCTGCACTTCCCCAGTGAGGTCCTGAGGGCATCCCTGAATCACTTCCTCTGCCCACCTAAAGCTCACCTGCCGTTTCGGAGCTGGGATAGAACACCTGTTTGGAGAGTCCCATGTCAGTAATGCGGGCAATGTGCCCAGCCCATCACAGCTGATCCAGAGGGGTCAGAGCCTCATTGCTGGGGATGTTGGCCTGGTCAAGGACATTGGTGTTGGTGCATCTGTCTTTCCAGCAGATTGGCAGGACCTTGCATAGACAGTGCTCGTAGTACGCACCTGATAAAATATACTGAACAAAAGGCAGCAGTAAAGATGGTGTGGAAATATAATCCTTAGGGTCTAGACTCCCAACTTGTTGCTGGAGGTGACGACATCAGAGAATCCCTACAGTGTGGAAACAGGCCATTTGGTCCATACCGACCCTCTGAAGAGCATCCCACACAAACATGCCCATATCCCTGTAACCCTGCATTTCCCATGGCTAACTCACCTAACCTGCATATCCCTGGACACTATAGGCAATCTAGCATGGCATCTGTGTAGAGTCATATAAGAGATTAGGAGCCACCACAGGTCTGTATACCATCTGCTTGTGTAAACCCGGGCAACACTCGCTCCCTCCATACACAAGAACAGATAGTCTGTAAAGAGGCAATGTCCAGTTAAATTGTGAAAAGGTTTAAGAACAAAGGTCACCTCTAATCATACCTCACATTTGTAGTCTAAACATTGAACACCTGAAGGAATCTCTGCTCTGAAGAAGAATGAAGATCGAAGTGATGGATTCACATTAATTCACCCCAAACAACCGTGAACTTCTGACTTTGTAGTTAAAGTTGATTGAGCCTCTGCGGTGCAAAGTATACTCTGGCTGGTATCAAACAGGTCCCAGAATTCTCCCTTATGTTGGATGAGAGATGGGTTCCCTCTACGTTGTTCGGTATCATAGCGACTTGCTGAGATGCCCTTCAGAATTGATACATTTCTTATCACAGGCCAGTTTCAATCATGTGATGATCATATTGATGTGTCCCATTATCCACTGAAGGGATTGAGGACAAATGTGATTGACACACAATGGGGGAATATTTGATATCCTATCAATATCCCAACTGCGAGAAGGCTTTTAATTAGAATCCCTATTGTGTGGGCTATTTATCCCATCAAGTCCACACCAACTTTCCGAAGAGTTACCCACCCAGACCCATTCCCCTACCCCATTATTCTACATTTCCCCTGATTAATTCACCTAACCTACACACCCCCTGCTATGGGCAATTTAGCATAACCTGCACATCTTTGGACTGTGGGAGGAAACCAGAGCACCCGGAGGGAACCTACACAGACACGGGGAAAATGTGCAAACCCCACACAGACAGACACCTGAGGCTGGAATGAAACAATGTCCCTGATGCTGTGAGGCAGCAGTGCTAACCACTGAGCCACCGTGCCGCCCCTGAATGTCTTTATTTGAAATTACACCATAAAGGGGCTAGGAACTCTTGGCAGCCATTGTCATTTTAAACCTTTTCCATTGGAATTGTGAGGATTGTCAGTCAGTACCTGAGACAGTTAATTACATTTTAAGTACATTTTTGGAAAAATGCTCAGACATGTTTGTCTCTGCCTGTACAGTAATCAAACTAGAATTCACCTGGCACTTTAGGAACCAGTTTGTTTCGGTAAATTGTAAAAGTAAGTTGTTCCTCTTTTTAATACATTTTATGAACACATAGTGTGACCATATCAGAGTTAATAAAAATACATGATCCTTGCTTAGCAAAATGAAGGCAAGACTAAAGGCTGGGGTAAGTTTCAAGTCAGGAATGGTCATTAGCTCGTGCTCATTTAGGAGAGCCTCAGTTGGAACAAGGACCTTGAAGAAAACAAAAGGCCATTGTCAAACCCAGGCACAAACTGTTCCAAGCTTGAAACCTTTGCTTATCAAAACGTTTTCCTATAGATACGCCTGACGACAGTCGCTCAACTCGGAGAGCTTAACCAGCCTGCATTAAAAGAATTATAAAAGCAAAGTTAAAAATCACACAACACCAAGTTATCATCCAATAGGTTTATTTGAATCCCTACTGTGTGGAAACAGGCCATTTGGCCCGTCAAGTCCACACCGATGGAGTAGAAGATTATAATTCTGTGTCTTACGATCTTATACTCCACAACCACCTGATGAAGGAGTGGCGCTCCGAAAGCTAGTGATTCCAAATAAACCTGTTGGACTATAACCTGGCGTTGTGCGATTTTTAACTTTGTCCACCCCAGTCCAACACTGGCTCCTCCATATTATAAAAACAAAACCTATCGTGAGTGAAACTTTCAAAAATTGATCAAATCATCAAAATTTTCCCCTCTGTAAAATCCTGTCTTTGGTTATTCAAAGGTTTGGGACTTTGTTACACAAATGAATCTGTTTCTCCTTTTGTCATTAACCCACAGCCTCACTAAAATTAAATCCAAGTATAACGCTTACATAATATGAAACCACAAAACTGGAACTTCCTTCTCCGCAATTTCATCTTTGTGCCGTTTAGTTGGACTTATTGATTTCCTTCTTCCTACATCGGGGAGTTTCAGAATTATGTGAAGACAAGTTATTTACTACCCTGCCCCTTATAACATTTAACCTCAAGGGTCTGACCTCTAACAGACCTCAGTTCCCTGGATACAGGTTACTCTCTGAACCAAGGCTCACTCCTTCTAAGTCATTGACAATAGATGGCGGTGAACAGCAACTTGAAATGCTGCATGTGGTGGGTGTATACCCATAGTGCTGTAGGGAGGAGGTTCCAGGTTCTTGATTCAGTGACAATGAAGGAATAGCAATTGCTTCCGAGTCAGGGTGGCATTTGACGTGGAGGAGAATCTGAAGATGATAATGTTGTTCCCACAAACCTTCTGCCCTTGTCTTTTTTGGAGCTTAAGATTAGTCCAGTTGGAATTTTTGCTGAAGGCTTCCCCTTGGAAAGTTGCTCAACGTATCCTGTAGCTCAAGATTAGAGTGGCGCTGGAAAAGCACAGCAGGTCAGGCAGTATCCAAGGAGCAGGAAAATCAATGCCTTTGGCAAAAGTCTTTCATCAAGAATGTATCCTGTAGATTATACACATGTCAGCGAAGACATGTGAATGGTGCAAGGCGTAAAGGTTTCAGTCGTCTCATCCCAACTCAATGACATCCATATTCAATTCTCTCAACTGTGTGGCTTTCATCAGACATCTATGTAGTGTCTTCCCTAACTCAAAATCATGAAATACTTGCGGTATCCATAATGGCCACCCTGCTGAGTTATACTGAGAGTCCAATAGGTTTACTGAAACATATACTGCTGAGGAACATTGGCTACCTAGATATAGTTCCCAATTCTCAACACTACTCTGTGCTCCATTCAAGATCTATGCTATCTTCCTTCTCCTCCTTCTACATTACAACCATTCTCTGTGGGAAGCAATTTCTCCTAAATTCTCTGTTAGATTGATCATTAACTCTCTTCTACTATGAAATTTATGTTTTTTCTTTCCCTGACAAGTGCCTTGCAAAATAATTCCACAGAGGCCGGTCTCCTGGCACCAAGTCACCCTTTATTTACACATGATATGTCCTTAACATTGATCCAGCTCTCTCAGAGCCAGCTCTCAGAGTGTCAAGTTGTCTGACACCCTTGTTTTTATTTTTTTTTCTTTGTTTTTCTTTTGGGTCCAGTATTTGACAGAAGGATCAAATGAGTCAAGCTTCCCAAATAATAGCATAATTCCAGAAATGCTTCCCCAAATCAAAGACATTTTTTGCAAGCAAATTTCTTCAGGAGCTTGTTTTTCTCTCGTTACCTCTGAAATAACTCTTCAGAGGCCAGTATTCTGTCACCAAGTCACCTTTTATTTCCATGTGGAGACTCATTGACACAGATCCAGCTCCCTCAGAGCCAGATCTCAGAGTGAACAGTAGGTCTGACACCTCTGTTTTTATTTTTTAATTTTTTTTTATTTTTCTTTTTTTTTAACACCCGGGTGGCTAGTGACAAGCACTGCCCTTCACATCAAAAATCTCTTTTTTTTTAAGCCCCACACTACCACGGTACAGTGGGCGGCACGGTGGCACAGTGGTTAGCACTGCTGCCTCACAGCGCTAGAGATCTGGGTTCAATTCCCGTCTCAGGCGACTGACTGTGTGGAGTTTGCACGTTCTCCCCATGTCTGCGTGGGTTTCCTCCGGGTGCTCCGGTTTCCTCCCACAGTCCAAAGATGTGCAGGTCAGGTGAATTGGCCATGCTAAATTGCCCGTAGTGTTAGGTAAGGGGTAAATGTAGGGGTATGGGTGGGTTGTGCTTCGGTGGGGCGGTGTGGACTTGTTGGGCCAAAGGGCCTGTTTCCACACTGTAAGTAATCTAATCTAAGTGCGGTAGTGCTTATTTTTCCCCACACCTCTGTAGGGCTCCCTGATTGGACCAGGTTGACAGCCCCAATCAGAGAACTCATCTTCTATGAGCTCCACCTGGCTGACCTCATTACAATTGCTACACCCCTGCTTCTCTGAGACAGAGAGCATAGGCTGGGTTGTTTCCTTTTGTAGCTCCTCTTGGGGTGTCTTAGCACCTGTTCAGGTCCTTCTGGCTCTGCCTCTGATACAGGCTGCGTTTAACACACACGAGCTCATCTCTTCCCACCGAGAGCGCCTCAGAAGAAATTCACTCTCTTCTTCAGATAGCAAAGGTGTCTATGCAGACACATCCATCGTGCCCATCTCAGATTCCGAGGTCTCTTCAACGCTTGACGGGTTCCGCCAGCCTTTCCAACTGTTCCCAGGAGCCAAGCACATTTTGTCCCTGTGCTGTTTGTGAATTTGAAGCTTTTATGTGGTCCATGTTCCTGTTCAGGATCATCACACCTCCCTCACCTTTAAACGACTCTGGACCTGACAAGCCTCTTACCCAGGCAGGGCCATTTCCATGGTTCCTACACCAAGCTTTATCTTCTGTGTAGTAAACTGCCTCTCTCGTTTGGAGTCTGGGGTGTGGTGCTGGAAAAGCACAACAGGTCAGGCAACATCTGAGGAGCAGGCGAATTCACATTTCAGGCAAATGCCCTTCATCAGAACCTTCATCATGGTGTCCTGCATTAGCATTCTTGATACCCCATTTCACCTCTCCCCCCCCACCCCCCCTTCCCCAAGGGCTGGGGAGGTCAGTTTTCCCTTGATGTCTTCTCCCCATTTGCAACTCTGCTGGAGCTATCCCTGCAGTTGCATGAAGGGTGGTCCTGTAGTCAAATAGGAACCAGGACAGTTTGGTATCTGGTGAAGCTGTGGGCTGTTGTTTCAAGCCTGCCTTCAAACTTTGGACTGCTCTTTCTGCCAGACCATTGGATAATGGATGGTATGGAGCTGTCCTTATTTGTCGAATGCCATTCGGTTTTGGGAAATAACTCAGATTCCCTGGTGGTAAATGATGGCCTGTTATCTGTGACCAACACCTCCAGGAGTCCATGTCATAGAATCATAGAGATGTACAGCATGGAAACAGACTCTTCGGTCCAACCCATGCATGCTGACCAGATATCCCAACCCAAACTAGTCTCATTTGCCAGCACTTGGCCCATATCACTCTAAACCCTTCCTATTCATATACCCATTTAGATGCCTTTTAACTGCTGTAATTGTACCAGTCTCCACCACTTCCTCTGGCAACTCATTCCATACATGCACCACTCTCTGCATAAAAGGGTTGCCCCGTAGGTCTCTTTTATATCTTTCCTCTCTCACCCTAAACCTATGCCCTCCAGTTCCAGACTTCCCACCCAAGGGAAAAGACCTTGTCTTTTATCCTATCCATACCCCTCATGACTTTATAAACCTTTTCAAATCTTGCCTCTCCCACCTTAAGCCTATGCCCTCTAGTCTTTGATTCCCCTACCCTGGAAAAAACTCATGATTTTATAAACCCCTGTAAGGTCACCCCTCAGCCTCTAATGCTTCGGGAAAACAGCCCCAGCCTATTCAACCTCTCCCTATAGCTCAAATCCTCCAACCCTGGCAACATCCTTGCAAATCTTTTCTAAACCATTTCAAGTTTCACAACATAGCCATTGGGTACATTTAAGCACTGCTGGACATGCACATAGATAGCAGTGAGTTGAGGGGTGCGTAGGTTAAGTTACTACATTTTACATTAAGATTAAATCTTGGCACAATATCGTGGGCCAAAGGGCCTGTCCTGTGCTGTACTTTTCTATGTTCTATGTTTTAACATACCTCCGATAGGAAGGAGACCAGAACTGCACACGATATTTCAGAAGTGGCCTAACCAATGTCCTGTACAGCCGCAACATGACCTCCCAACCCCTGTACTCAATGCTCTGACCAATAAAGGAAAGCATACCAAACACCTTCTTCACTATCCTATCTACCTGTGACTCTACTTTCAAGGAACTATGAAACTGTACTCCAAGGTCTCTTTGTTTAGCAACACTCCCTAGGATCTTACCATGAAGTGCATAAGTCCTGCTAAGATTTACTTTCCCAAAATGCAGCACCTTTAAATTAAACTCCATCTGCCACTCCTCAGCCCATTGGCCCACCTGAACAAGACCCTGTATTACTCTGAGTAACCTTCTTCATTGTCAACTACACCTCCAATTTTGGTGTCATCTGCAAACTTACTAACTATACCTTCTATGTTCACATCCAAATCATTTATATAAATAATGAAAAGCAGTGGACCCAGCAGCGACCCTTGTGGTGCACCACTGGTCACAGGTCTACAGTCAGAAAAACAACCCTCCATCACCAGCCTGTCTTCTACCTTCGAGCCAGTTTTGTATCCAAGTGGCTAGTTTCCCCTGTATTCCATGAGATCTAACCTTGCTTACCAGTCTCCCATGAGGAACCTTGTCAAATGCCTTACTGAAGTCCATATAGGGGAAAGTGAGGACTGCAGATGCTGGAGATTAGAGTCAAGAGTTTGGTGCTGGAAGTGCACAGCAGGTCAGGCAGAATCTGAGGAGCAGGAAAATCAACGTTTCAGGTAAAAGCCCTTCATCAGGAATTTCTCTGATGAACAGCTTTTGCCCAAAATGTTGATTTTCCTGCTCGTTGGATACTGCCTGATCTGCTGTAGTTTCCAGCACCACACTTTTGACTGAAGTCCATATAGATCATGTCCACTGCTCTGCCCTCATCGATCCTCTTTGTATTGCAAGCATGTGTGCAGTTTTTCTCCCGTCGCCCCTGTGTTTGACGAATGAATTCTGTGTGTGTCCAGCCACTTTGAATAGGAATCCACAATGTCTCAGAACATTGACCCTATAATAGGCACCAAAATGACGTAAGACCAGGGTATACCCTGCCATTCCCATGAATGTGGAGGAACTTCGGCAGTAATATTTGTTGGCACTCTGGGCACTGTCCCACCAATGCATCCAATCCCAGCCACCAGGGATAACATCTCACCAACATCTTCATTTTGGAAACCCCTGGATGACCCTGGTGTGGTTCAGCCAATATCTGGCAGTGACCTTTGCTCAGGGCAATCACTCTTGCTCCCCATAATAATATGCCTTCCTCTACAGTGATCTGGTCTCTATGGGTCCAAAAAGGTTTCAATTCTGGTTGGTTACCACCATCACCACCAGGTGTTTCAGTTTTGCCAGGATTGGATCTTGCTGTGTCCAAACTCTGATATTGTCAGGTGTGACGGGAAGTGTGTCCAGAAAACTTAAAACCATTACAGATTCTTCCAATGGTGGTACCACTGGTGGTGTCTCTGCCAGTGGGACGCAGCTCAATGCATCTGCATTTGCTACTTTGCCTCTTGGATGGCATTCCAACTTGTAATTATACACACTGAGTAATAGAGCCAACTGCTGAATTGGCCTGAGACTATGGGTGGCACTGCCTTGGACTCTTTATGTAGACCTGTCAAAATTTGTGGTCTGTTATTATCACAAATTTATGTTCATAAAGGTATTGGTGGAACTTCCAGACTCCAAATATAATCTGCAAACTTTCCTTCTCTATCTTGGCGTATTTATGCTCTGTATTAGCTGAAGTCCACCCATACGCTATTGGGTGTTCCTCTCCATTGAGCCACCTATGAGTTAATTCTACCCCAATGCAGTACAGGAAGGCAACGCATGTTAATACCAGGTCTTCTTTGGGAACATAGTGTGCCTACACCTGAGAGGATGTTAGCTGTTTCTTTATTCCCCTGAAAACTATGATTTGGCTACACAATGATTTGGAGGATTGAGCCTTCTTTTAACAGTTGATGGAAAGTACCAGAATGGAGGCCAGGTTATGTATGAACTTTTAGGAGAAAGTGAGGACTGCAGATGCTGGAGATCAGAGCTGAAAACGTGTTGCTGGAAAAGCGCAGCAGGTCAGGCAGCATCCAAGGAGCAGGAGAATCGACGTTTCGGGCATGAGCCCTTCTTCAGGAATCATTCCTGAAGAAGGGCTCATGCCCAAAACGTCGATTCTCCTGCTCCTTGGATGCTGCCTGACCTGCTGCGCTTTTCCAGCAACACATTTTCAGCTGTGTATGAACTTTCCCTAGTAATTCACCAGCCCAAGGGAAGACCTGAGCTCTGGCACAGATGTGGGAGCTGGGGCCCCTTTGATCACCCTCACTTTATCTTCCAACGGGTGTAATCCAGTCTTACCAACTCTGTAGCCCAGGTACGTCACTTCGGGTGCCTGGAATATACATTTTCCCTTCTAAAGCATAGATCCCCCTTGGAAAAACCTCTAAGGACTATGTCTAAGTTCTCTAAGAGCTATTTATTGGTCTTCCCTGTTATTAGCAGATCATCTAGATAAATGGTGACCTGGAGTAGACCTTGCAAACTGTTCTCCATTGTCCACTGAAAAAGTGCACAGGCAGATGATGCCTCAAGTGGCAGTCTCATACATTGGCACAAACCCTTATGGGTATTAATTGTAGCATACCTCTGGGAGTCCTCATCTAATCGCAATTGCAAGTCCGCATGGCTCATGTTCAGCTTCGTGAAGCTCAGCCCCCCTGCCAGCTTTGTGTATAAATCCTTTATGTGAGGGATTGGGCATTTATCCAACTGTGAGAAGCGAACCCATCCGTCAGGCTTCCCAACCTTTCTTACACACACAGTGGTTCATGTGTGGAATGAACTTCCAGAGGAACTGGTGGATGCGGGTTCAGTTACAATGTTTAAAAGACATTTGGATAAGTACGTGAATAACAAATGTTTGGAGGGATCTGGGGCAGGAGCAGGCAGGTGGGACTGTTTTAGCTTGGAATTATGGACGGCATGGACTGGTGAGAACGAAGGGTCTCTTTCCGTGCTGTATGATCCGATGATCTTTACTCTGAAAGAGAGGAAACCAGGTAGACCTGTATTAAGACAGCTGAAAAATCACTTTAACCAGAGCACCTGATCTATTGTTTGAGTTATCAAACGTATTTTTAAAACTAAGTGCAACAACTGAATGACTATCTTGATCTCCAGCATCGGCAGAATTTTGACTATATTTTAATGATCAAATTCGAAAATTGCCAGAAGTAAATTATCATTTGGACTCAAGTTGTTGAAATCAGACTTGAACGTGCACACACTTCCAACACACGTGACTGAATCACGGTGAACAGACAAAATATTGCAATTTCTGAGACTCAAGGAAACATCTACAGTCTGGAAGTAGGCCATTCAGCCCATCGGGTCTATACTGACCCTCTGAAGAGCATCCCATCCAGACCCAGCCCTTCACCTGTAACCCTGCATTTCCCATGGCTAATCCACCGAGGCTGCACATCTCTGGACACAATGGGGCAATTTAATGGCCAAACTACCTAACCGGTACATCTTTGGGAGAAGACCAGAGCACCTGGCAGAAACCCAAAAAGATATGGGGAGAATGCTCAAATCTTTACACAGTCACCCGAGGCCAGAATCAAAGCTGGGTTGTTGGTGCTGTGAGGCAGCAGTGCTAACCACTGAGCCAATGTGCCACCCTAAGGTGAGAAAAGTAGGTTGGATACGCAAGAACAATTGTATAGAACATAAATAATTGCAATTGAAAAATAAGGTGCATTTGTATACTGAAAGATTTTATCTAACGGTGTGAAGTTATCTCTCTGTCATCGGTTACGAGTTGGGGAGGAGGTTATTTGTGAAGTTAGTGTTGGTTGAACTGGGTGTGTCACAGGTAGGAAGTTGGGGCTTCAATGAAAGACTTGTTATTTTCAAAGTGACTCAGTTCGCCGAACGGCACAGGAGGCCATTCAACCCATTGTGTACGTGCCCGTTCTCTGCAACGACAACTGAGCAAATCCCACTTCCTTGCTTTTTCCTCCTGGACACTCTTTAGCACACTTTATGATTAGCCCTATCTCCGGTCAGTCTGCCTCCTGCAAGTAAGTGAGAAATACCTGGAGATGAGACACCAAGGAGCAGCAAGAGCTGACAAGATAGAAGGACCATCTCAGCGAACCGTCTGGACAGGCACCACTAAACGATTGTCCGCTATTTCCCTCCACCCAGGGCACCCCTGCAGTTTTGTGCCTGTCTCTACGTCTGCCATATTTATGTGTAAGGGACATTTTACAATGGGGTTAGAATTTTCACTTGTAGCATGACATAGAATAGTTCTTAATTGTTTATCTGTATCTAGAATCTATTTACAGTAAATGCTCTGTATCCACCACTCCCAAATGCGCTAACCCTCATCAAAAAGTAAATAGCAACAAAATTCAACATCCATGGGTAAACTCGTGTATCTGTATTTTTTAACATATTTTTGAACGAGCTCCGCACTCGCGAATTTCATCATTTGTGGGCGTTCTCAGGAGTGGAACCCTCGCCTATATAGAAATGACTGTGCTTGTAGGAAATAGCAATCCTTGATAATGGCTTGGAGAGGGTGGACGCTAGGAAATTGTTTCCGTTAGGCAGGGAGACTAGGACCCGTGGACACAGCCTTAGAATTAGAGGGGGTAAATTCATACCAGAAATGCGGAGACATTTCTTCAGCCAGAGAGTGGTGGGCCTGTGGAATTCATTGCCACAGAGTGCAGCGGAGGCTGGGCCGCTAACTGTCTTCAAGGCAGAAATTGATAAATTATTGATGTCACAAGGAATTAAGGGCTACGGGGAGAATGCGGGTAAGTGGAGTTGAAATGCCCATCAGCCATGATTGAATGGCGGAGTGGACTCGATGGGCCGAATAGCCTTACTTCCGCTCCTATGTCTTATGGTCTTATGGTCTTATAATGATGGAAATCTGGTCCCTGCTCTCTGTCCACCTGTATCTAAAAATCAGGTAAACTGGGGAATTTTGTCTACTTACCGGCTTGATTTCCAGTTTTTTACCCCAGAGGGACATAATAGAAGTTAGGGAATGTGATGGAAACAAAGTGGAAGAAAGGATTGGGTTGTGGAAAGTTTACTGATAACGGGTCGCGAGGTGGGTGAAAATTGAGTGAGAGAGAGTGGCAAAGGATTTCGAGGGGGAAGACGAAGGAAAGTTAAGCGTTGCTAGGTTTGGAGTTGGAGTGATGCAAGGTGAAGGCTGGAATGGGACAGTGGGGCTCTCCCATCACTGAGTCCAAACCATGAAGGTCCGTACTGTCCATACTGACACTTCAATGCAGTTCTGTGTGGGCACTGAACTGTTCCAATGAGATGGTTTAACTAGGATCCTGATGGTCTTTCAGGTGTCTGGAAGAGATCACCTTGTAACATTTCAAACAACAGGAGAGATTATTGTCCTCGTCAATATTCATCTCCTCCCTCCCTCCCTCCATCAGCAGGAACATTTGAAATGAAAGCTCTTTATTTTTAATATTTATTCTACTTTCATGCATTAAGGAGATGTTTGGATTTTTTTTTCTGTTCAATATGTAGAGGAACACCCACCAGTCCCTCGACCCCCTTCCGCTCTACACCCAAGTCTCTCAAACCCCTCCCCCTCCCATCCCCAGCTCCTCAACACATTCCCCCTGGACAGCCCATTCCCTCCCTTTCAAATCCCAGTCCCTCAATCCCCTCCCCTTCAAATCCCAGTCCCTCAATCCCATCCCCTCCACAGTCCAGTCCCTCAATCCCCTCCCCTCCACAGCCCAGTCTCTTGAACCGCTCCCCCTCCACACCCCAGCCTCTCAAACCATTCCCCTCGACAGTCTATTTCCCCCAACACACCCCAAATCCCAGTCCCTCAACCCCCTCCCCTCCACAGCCCAGTTCCTCAAACCCTTCCATCTCCACACCCCTGCCCCTCAAATCCTCCCCCTCAACAGTCCATTCCCTCAACATCCTCCCCCTCCAAATCCCAGTCCCTCTAACCCGTCCCCTCCATTAGCCCAGTCCCTCGAACCCCTCCCCTGCACAGCCAGTCCCTCAACACCCTGCCCCTCCATAGCCCTGCCCTTTAAACATCAGCTCCTATGATGATCTGTTATTCAATGTGTTGAAGCTTATTTATTTCAAGAAAGCTGATAGCAGATAACAAGAGTTGCTTTCAGACAAAACAGGAAAATAACATCATCCTCAAGTTCAGATTGACCTTTGGGTGCCGCAGGAAGACTCTGCATACCTGAATGCTCTCTGCATGATAACAAGCTCTGTAGCTTCCCTCTCTTATCAGTTGTCACTGTCTCTTCTGTGCTCTGTACCCATGAAGTTCCCGAGTTTAGGATGCCAATTGGTGAGTATTCCTGGGTGTATTCCACACCTTGTCCATCTCTCCCAAGTCAAACCATTCGTTAGCTAATATATCCGCCCTTGCTGTTGTAAACTAGAGGTTAAGTGTATTTAGATGGAGTCCAAATTCATATCTTTATAGAGTCAGAGAGTTGAAAACTTCATTTCTTTTCACTTAACTACGCTCCATAAAACTCATACTTATCACTTATCTCTTCCAATATCTTATTATATTCTCCATCACTTATTCCAGCAAATGTAACTCACATTTTTAAGCTTTCAGCAAATCGATAAGCAAAATGTGTGTGTAATTTTAACGCAATTGACTTTTTGTCTTCTAAATTTCTACCACTTGGTATCAATAACACTTGGAGCCATAGAGTCATAAAGATGTACAGCACGGAAACAGATGCTTTGGACCAACCCGTCCAAGCCTACCAGCTATCCTAACCTAATCTAATTCCATTTGCCAGTATTTAGCCCATATCCCTCTAAACCCTTCCTAATCATATACCCATCCAGATGCTGGGAAGTTGTTTCTGTTAGGTGGGGAGACTAGGACCCATGTGCACAGCCTTAAAATTGGAGGGGGTCAAGTTAGAACGGAAATGAGAAGACATTTCTTCAGCCAGAGAATGATGGACCTGTGGAAATTACATGCTGTAATTGTAACAGCCTCCACCACTTCCTCTGGCATCTCACCTAACCAATGTCCTGTACAACTACAACATAACCTCCCAAATCCTATGCTCAATGCTCTGACCATAAAGGAAAGCATATCAAACACCTTCTTTACTATCCTATCTACCTGAGACTCCTAGTGGCAAGGTTATGTTTCATTGCAATAGTTTCCTGATTTTGTAAATTGCACATTCACCGATTTTCCAAATACAACAAGAGCTTTGTGATTTTCCATATCCAGTTCCACCTGTGCTTTCTTCTTCAATGGTGCATTTCATGATAATTAGATGTTATGGTCACATGTACTCAAGGACAGGGATACAGGAGTACAGTGAAAGGTGTACAATGTCACCATTCTGGGGAGATGATGGCCTAGTGATATTATCACTGGACTGTTAATCCAGAGAGGAGAAAGTGAGGACTGCAGATGCTGGAGATCTGTCTATAAGACCATTAGACATAGGAATGGAAACAAGGCCATTCGGCCCATCGAGTCCACTCCACCATTTAATCATGGCTGATGGCCGTTTCAATTCCACTTACCCTCACTCTTCCCGTAGCCTGTAATTCCTTGGAAGATCAAGAATTTATCAATCTTTGGCTTGAAGACATTTAACGTCCCGGCCTCCACTGCACTCCGTGGCAATGAATTCCACAGGTCCATCATTCTCTGGCTGAAGAAATGTCTTCTCATTTCCGTTCTAACTTGACCCCCTCCACTTTTAAGGCTGTGCACATGGGTCCTAGTCTCCCCACCTAACAGAAACAACTTCCCAGCATCCACCCTTTCTTAGCCACGCATTATCTTGTAAGTTTCTATTAGATCTCCCCTCAACATTCTAAACTCTAATGAATACAATCCAAGGATCCTCAGCTGATCATCATATGTTGGGCCTACCATTTCAGGGATCTTCCGTGTGAATCTCCATTCCAGAGATTCAGGAAGCCTCATTCCTGATGAAGGGCTTACGCCTGACACGTCGATTCTCCTGCTCCTTGGATGCTGCCTGACCTGCTGTGCTTTTCCAGCACCACACTCTCGACTCAGCCCAGAGACCCATATAATGCTCTGGGGACCCGAGTTTGAATCCGGCCATGGCAGATGATGGAATTTGAATTTAATAAAAAGTAATCTGGAATGAGAAGTCTAATGATGACCATGAATCCATTGCCGAAAGTTGGGAAAAACCCATCTGGTTTAATAATGTCCTTCAGGGAAGGCAGCTGTCCTTCTTACCTGGTCTGGCCTACATGTGACTCCAGACCCACAGCAATGTAGTTAACTCTTAACTAACTTTTGGGCAATTAGAGATGGGCAATAAATGCTGGCCATCTTAGCAATGAATGAATAAAAAAGAATTCTCCTGCGCCATCTTAAAATGCAAAGCCAGAATTTAATAAGAAACAAGAGAAGAAATAAAAGAAACAGAGCCAAAAGAAAAATGTCCAGATCTTAAACTCTTTGTCCAAAAGAAAATGTAAGGTCCTGGGGAGTGTTGCCAAACAGAGACCTTGGGTTGCAGGTTCATAGTTCCTTGAGGAGAAAGTGAGGACTGCAGATGCTGGAGATCAGAGCTGAAAATGTGTTGCTGGAAAAGCGCAGCAGGTCAGGCAGCATCCATGGAGCAGGAGAATCGACGTTTCGGGCATAAGCCCTTCTTCAGCATAGTTCCTTGAAACTGGAAACAGAGGTAACAGAATAGTGAAGGAGGCGCTTGTTGCGTTTGCCTTTATTGGACAGTGCAGCGAATATAGGAGTTGGGAGGTCATGTTGCGGCTGGACAAGACACTGGTTAGGCCACTTTTAGAATATTGTGTGCAATTCTGGTCTCCCAGCTATAGGAAAGATGCTGTGAAACTTGAAAGAGTTCAGAAAAGATTTACAAGGATGTTGGAATTGCAGGCAGAGTCTGAATAGATTAGATTCCCTATAGTGTGGAAACAGGCCCTTTAGCTCCACTGACGAGCAACCCACCCAGACCCATTCCCCTACACCTAACACTATGGGCAATTTAGCATGGCCAATTCACCTGACCTGCATATCTTTGGACTGTGGGAGGAAACCCATACAGACAATGTGCAAACTCCACACAGCCAGTTGCCTGAGGCGGGAATTGAACCCGGGTCTACTGCTACTGTGAGGCAGCCGTGCTAACCACTGAGCCACCATGCCACCCTATAGGCTGGGGCTGTTTTCTCTGAAGCATTGGACATTGAGGGATGACCTTATAAAATCATGAGGGGCATGGATAGGGTGAACAGCCAAGGTCTTTTTCCCAGAGTAGGGGAATCCAAGACTAGAGGGCATAGGTTTAAGGTGAGAGGGAAAGATTTAAAAGGGACCTACAGGACAACGTTTTCACACAGAGTGTAGATCGTGTATGGAATGAGCTGCCAGAGGAAGTGGTGGAGGCTGGTACAATTAGAGTGTTTAAAAGGCATCTGGATCGGTATTTGAATACAAAGGGTTTAGAGGAATACGAGTCAAATGCTGGCAAATGGGACTACATTAATTTAGGATATTTGATTGGCATAGATGAGTTGGATTGAAGGGTCTGTTTCCATGCTGTACATCTCTATGACTCTAAAAGGAAAAGTCTGATTTTAAAGTCTTATCTCCCAGGGCTTAGCTCTGGCCTAGAGTTTCACCCAGCCTCCTCCTGGGACAAGCTCCACTGATCGTCTTTGGTACCACTGGTGCCGCCATGTATCGCTGGAACATGCTGCCTCTGTTGCTGCATCTGCTGAGCATGCTCAGGAGGCCAGGCCTACTCTGGCCCTGCCGAAGATGCCAAGAAAGGATTTCAGTGAGAGAAAGAAAGAAACAAAGTAAAAAGTAAAAAGAGAAAAAAAAAGAAACAAAGAAAGCAGATGGAAACAAATGAGCACTGGGCCAGGAGCCCAAGATGCAACATCACCGCCATCTTGAAAAGATAAAAAAAACTATAACTATAAAACTACATTATAACTGTCCTAATAAAATTACTGATTCTGGTTGTTTTACAAGGAAAGTTTCTTCTCTCAAAAACATTAGTATGTTGTCATGCCCAAATCTGACCTCTCAAATCCCTGAAATGTATCCCAAACCTTAGTAGCATTTTCACCAGTCTATTCCATTAGATGTGAATCCACTGTCGAATATGGCACAGTTGAAAGTATCTGCCACCAACACAGTCTTCACTGGCCTGAAACTTCTTGTGAGAAGGAGGAGACAACAACTCTGCTTCACTTGGAGGTCGCCACTGATGATGTTACCTAGCCAGGTAATGAAACATCTGGATATCAAACCTATAGCTCAGCGATCAAACCTACACCCTAAACTTCTTGTGACCAATACAGTGTCCTCTCATAATGGTACCTGAAGCATTGATTGATGACATGTTGTTGTCATTGTAGTTTATTCTCTTATTGTAAATCCCAAATTCACTTTGCTTCCCACAATCATCAAATGTACTTTTGTCCTTATTTCGATCAGTTATAGTTCTTCTCTTGTGCTGTCACCTGTGTCCTGGTCTCGTCAATTTATGAGCATTACATCCTCCATTTTTTTGTTGTATAGCTGAATATACCATTTTGAGTTAGGAATGCTGCTGGGAAGATATGCTTTCCTTGGAATTTTTGTTCCGATGCGTGTTCCAGCAGCATGTTCTTCCACAAATATAACTCCCGACAAAATTAAAAGTCTCTTCATTCTTGATAGTTTAGCACAGTCAAATAAGTTAAATACTATCAGAGAATAGAGAATTTCCGAATAAAATTTCTGTAGTCTTGACTCACATGCATTCCATGTGTAGCATAGTGGCTCAGTGGTTAGCACTGGTGCCTCACAGTGCAAGGCACCCAGGTTCAATTCCAGCCTTGGGCTACTGTCTGAATGGAGGTTTGTACATTTTTCCCATGTCTGAATGGATTTCCCCTGGGTGTTCCAGTTCCCTCCCTGGTTAGCTGGACTGGCCATGCTAAATTGCCCACAGTATTCAGGGGTGTGCAGGCTTGGTGGACTATCAGTGGGAAATGGAGGATTATAGGGTAAGGGGGTGGGTCTGATTAAGATGTCCTCCAGAGAGTTGGTGTGGACCCAATGGCTGAATGGTCAGCTTCCACTCTGCGTGGATTCTATGATTATGGACTATATCATGGTACTATCTTCAGTCTTTCTAAACCAATCAAAATCTGACCATGCTTTGTAACTGGTCGATAAATCATCTTTCTGATAAATGTATCCATGAAAGTTAACAATCTTTCCAAAGTTTCATCTATATTTAAATAATCAGGCCCAAATCCCCAAAACAAACTATTTCTTATCCTGCTTCTGTATTTTAATGGAGGCCACACTTCTTTTCCACTTTATTAAAGCAGTAACTGAGAACTATATACTTCAACTGTCCATGAGGCAGAACATCAGAAAGCCGGGGTGAGGGAGTAACCTTTCCCCAACACTTTTCATTTCGGCTCAACCATCCTCTGCTCCTATTGTTATTCACTTGAAGATGACTGGATTTAAACAGAGTCCAAGTCTACTCTTCAGAGAGAGCTTTGTTTCAGTTCAGTCATCACAGTCCATAAGACACACACCTATCACTTCTGATGTAGTGTCTTCCAACACCAATTGGAAAGCAAAAACACTCACAACCCAATTAGATGATGCTTGCCTGTCAGCCAAACAGGCTGTCAGTCTCCATTTTCAATTCTTGTATATCTGTTAAATGTAGAAAGGCTAAAGAAAATTGCAAAAAAAAAATCTTTTTTAATGTCGCTGGTCATTTTGACAAAGCGTCGCACACGGCAGTGTCCTGGAGATTTCTCAGGTCAGTCCTGGAGGACTCAGAAGCTGTCTTTGCCAACTGTAATTGCATTTCTCTTTTCACTGGGCAATTGCAAACAGCAGAGGACCAAGTCCCTGAGTATGAAGTACAAGTCAACAGTAACATTTCCTGCATGGAAAAAAGCGGCAATATTCAGCAGGACTGATAGCATCTGTGGAGAGAGAAACCGAAGTGAATGAAGTCGGTGACTTTTCGTCAAACGTTGCAGGGTTCAATGGGGAGGGTGTGGGGCAATGCGACTAACTGGGTTGCCAGCATGGACTCGATGGGTTGAATGGCCCTATCAGCTGGATTCCCTGGGTAAAAGAGATGTGGTGCTGGTGTTTGTGAAGTGAGTGATTGTGTAGAAGCTTCTCAAAGCATTCGGTAACTTACCATGGGAGTACATGGGAGTAAGTGTGGGATGTGCACATTCCCCTAACTGTAGACTGATAGACGGGACCTCAAACAGGCTTCAGGCCTCTCATACAATAATGTGAAAAAAAGAGCAGGAACGGGCAGACCACAAAGGCCTGGTGAGCTCCAAAGTCCATGGGACAAAGCTCAAAGGCTGAAACAACTGGATCCTAGTTTGATGATTGAGAAAGGAATCAAAAGTGCCCATAGAGGAGTCAGCTCTGGGGTACTGTACGGAGGTCTGAATACAAAATAAAATCTTTCATGAAGGAACAGCCAGCACTCAACCTCCAAACAGCAATTTGTGTTTGTCAAGAGTCTTAGATAACGTAATGGAGTTTATCGATAAAGGAATCATTCTGAATATTGCATTTGGTGAGGCCACTTTTGGAATACTATATTCAATTCTGGTTTCCCTGCTATAGGAAAGATGTGGTGAAACTTGAAACAGTTCAGAAAAGGTTTACAGGAGTATTGCCAGAGTTGGAGGATTTGAGCTACAGGGAGAGGCTGGGATTGTTTTCCCTGGAGCTTCGGAAGCTGAGGGGTGACGTTATGGAGGTTTATAAAGTCATGATGGGTATAGACAGTGTGAATAACCATAGTCTTTTCTCCAGGGTTGGGGAGTCCAGAACTAGGTTTAGGATGAGAGGGGAAAGATATAAAAGAGACCCAAGGGGCAACTTTTTCACACAGAGGATGGTGCATGTATGGAATGAGCTGCCAGAGGAAGTGGTGGGGGCTGGTACAATTACAACATTTAAAAGGCATCTGTTTGGTTAAATGTGCAGGAAGGGTTTAGAGGGACATGGGCCAAGTGCTGGCAAACGGGACTAGGATATCGGGTCAGCATGAACGAGTCGGACCAAAGGGTCTGTTTCTGTGCCAAGCATCTTAATGACTCTTTAGATTTTTAGAATGACTCAAGAACATGCCTTAGGTTCATTGACAGGATTAAAGCACACAATATCACAGTCAAATAACTGTCAAAGGAAAGAAACTGGAACTGACAGTTGATAGGTATCTTTCTAAGAACAATAACCTGATGAGTAACAAAATTAGTTTCACCTACATTCCACCTTCCCCCACCTGCCTCCCCTGCCGGCCAATCATCAGGAATATTACTGTTTTCGAGTGAGCGAGTAGGAAGCTCAGTCTATGTTAAAACATTAGTCACCACCATACTATAGGCTCAAAGTGACTAAAAGTCCTTTGGTCTCGCAGGCATAACATCAGATCATTTACAAACAGGTTAACTGTGAAAACAACTGTCTGCCCACATGACATGGCCAGATGAGTAATGTAGTTTCCTGCTTCTTTTTGGTTCTGAGAGAGTACCTGACATCAATCGTTGATGGTAAGGATGGTGTAGACAGAGTGGGGTGTGTGTGTGTGTTCATTAAACAGCAGAGGCATGTAGCGGCACACTTGGTTGGGGAATGCAATGCCCGCATAATACAGGAGGTCTGTAAACGCTGGAGTCATAGCAGAAGAGGAAGCTGTGGTCAGGAGCTTACTTTCCTCATATTGCTCCCTTTAACGCTGTAGGAATAGGCCAGGCCCTCCAAATCCCTTAAGCTTGCTCTTGCACATCCCGACTGATCTGTACCTCGACTCCATTTACACAAAGCATTAACTCTGCTCCTCTCTCCACAGACACTGCCAGACCTGCTGAATCTCTCCAGTGTTGGTTTCACAGTATTTGACCTTTCGCTATTTGCCTGCCTTTGTTCTATTATCCTTACCACCCTTTGGCAGTAAAAGCTATCGATTTGTACAAAGCATTTACAGCACGGACACTGAATATTCTTCCCAGCTGGATGACATTTTCTCTCATGCAAATCTGACAGTCAGTCTCAATTCGTGCATCTTTGATGCTGATGGTTTGGGAGTTCTGTTACGCAAGCTATACTGAACTGGAGAGATGGTGTACAGGAAGAGGATGTTGGCGTTCCTGCTTCAGGAGGCTAACCTCTGGTTGAGTGTATTTTCAGCAGCTTGGAGCAGTAACATTTCTTATTCATTCACGGGATATGGGTCACTGACCAGGCCAGCATTTATTGCTCATTCCTGATTGCTCAGAGAGCAGCCAAGAGTCAACGACATTGTTGTGGGTCTGCAGTCACATCTAGGCTGAGGGTGGCATTTTCCTTCCCTAAATTAGTGAACTTTTTTTTTCCTGACAATCTGCAACGGTCATCATTAGACTCTTAATTCCAGATTTAATTTGAATTCAATTTCCGTCATCTGCTGTGGCAGGTCTACAGAACATTATTTACGTTTCTGGATTAACAGTGATAATAGTGGGTGACACGGTGGCACAGTGGTTAGCACTGCTGCCTCACAGCGCCAGAGACCTGGGTCCAATTCCCGCCTCAGGCAACTGTCTGTGTGGAATTTGCACATTCTCCCCGTGTCTGCGTGGGTTTCCTCCGGGTGCTCCGGTTTCCTCCCACAATCCAAAAATGTGCAGGTTAGATGAATTGGCCATGCTAGATTGCCCATAGTGTTAGGTGAAGGAGTGGGTCTGGGTGGGTTGCTCTTCAGAGGGTCAGTGTGGACCTGTTGGGCCGAGGCTTGTTTCCACACTGTAAGTAATCTAATAATATCATTAGGTCATCACTTCCCGAAAGCAGTGCACGCGACCAGGTCCCCTATCATCCAATGAGGCAGATATGATGTATGGGTGAGTGTGTACTCCCTTTGGCGTGCATAGTTTCTGAAGAGATTCAAGCTGCAGAGCTCAACCATAAGTTGAAAATTCCTTAGCTTGGTGGTAGATGCCATTTCAAACATTGTCCACGGCGTATGACCATTTCCAAAATGCATAGTCTTCAAGGTTTGTTACACCTGCAGTGGAAAGTGCAGAAGGGGAAATGCAAATGGATGCTCAGGTTTCCAGCAAGGCCCATGGGGAATTGCTAATTAATCTCACTGTGAGGATTGTTGAGTATGAGTTCCCTTGGTAACAGGCAATGGCCTACCCAAGTGGAACTCATCACCTGAGCCCTTCATAAAGCAGACCCAATGAACAGGGCCAGCAGCACAACAGGAAACGCATCTTGGGCTTCTAACATCATCGGCTACCTGGGGTTATTTTAGAGACATCCACAGAGGGTAACCTGGTTCTCACATCAGCTACACCCAGCATGTGGGTACCATGCCATTGGGAGTGAAATGATGCTTCTGCTCAACAAATCACAACGGGTTTCTGTGCTAGAAGGCCACTGGGAGATAACACAGAAGACTCCATACCCACAATGGGCCCATCAGTGGTGTTTTACACTCTAGGAAAACAGCCACTCATTGAAAACTCTGTCTCTGAAGTAACTCCAGACACCCAACTGGAAAGGAATGTCATTTATCACGAAACACCAAAGTAGAGCCACTTCTCGAGGTGTATAAAGGCTAGGCCCAGCTCGGGACACACAGTTCTACAGACACATCTCTGACTCTGCTTTATTTTTGCTTTCCATCCAGAAGTGTTATACACACACACACAACAAATTGCCTTTTCCCCATCACTAGATCACTATGACTCTTTTTTTTGTTTTTAACTATCATCTGCCACTAGCAAAATTGGATATTTACACAGGCAATGCAAGTCATCAAAAGTGAGGTGTTAGGGAAGGGGCCAAATTAAATTGGAGTTGCAGAGGGAAATAGAGCACTGCATCCCCCATGGCATCCAACTCTCTCTGAAAGCATCATGGTCTGCTTTATAGATATTTTCTTAATCAACATCTTTCAACAGTGGTAGGAATACTACCATTGCACCATCAGAGACTTCAGTGGGTTTACTTTATTTTTGTTGTTATAACTGAACCTGTTCAGACACGTTATGACACATGTCTGGGGCAGGTGGGACTTGAACCCAAGCCTGCCTGGCTCATCAAATCCCTACAATGTGGAAACAGGCCCTTTGGCCCAACAAATCCACACTGACCCTCCGAAGAGCAATCCAACCAGACCCATTCCCCAACCCTATATTTACCCATAACTAAAGCACCTAACTTATGTATCCCTGAACACTATGGGCAACTTAGCGTGGCCAAATCACCTGACCTACGCAGCTTTGAACTGTGGGAGGAAACCGGAGCACCCGGAAGAAATCCACGTAGACACGGGGAGAACATGCAAACTCCACACAGACAGTCACCCGAGGCTGGAATCAAAGCAAGGTCCCTGGCGCTGTGAGGCAGCAGTGCTAACAACTGTGCCACCCTAACCAGCATGGAAACAGACCCTTCGGTCCAACTAGTCCATGCTGACCATATTCCCCAGCTAATCTAGTCTCACTTGCCTGCATTTGACCCATATCCCTCCAAACATTTCCTATTCAGATATTGATCCAAATGTCTTGTAAACTGTACTTGCATCCATCACTTCCTCTGACAGTTCATTCCAAACATACCTGGCCCATCTCATTCCTAAGAATCAATTCCAAAAGTGCATCGTTTATCATTGGACTGGACATATGTTTCCTAAGAAATTTTTCCTGAACACAGTCAGGTGACACAAAGTGATAGACATTCAGTGTACACCCAGTGAGCCATTATTTCTGAATATGAAGTTGCTGTGGTCCCATTCGAGAGCATCAACCTGCAGTGGTTTAATCAGAGGGTCGCTGCACCTCAGACAAAGAGGAAGGTTGAGAAGGAGAGACTTTCAGGATAGCCTCAGATGGTGTTAGCTGTTAGCCTCACTCTATCACAAACCAGCTATTCAGCCAACTGAGCTAACTGCCAACCATGCAAGGCCAGTAGAAATGGAGTGAGGACAGTCATTGCGACAGAGGAAGCAAAGGCAGCTCCATCCTAACCTCCATAAGAGCATTAACCAACCTGTCTGGACTGTCCCTTTC
Source organism: Chiloscyllium plagiosum (assembly GCF_037043375.1). Classification (NCBI taxonomy): domain Eukaryota; kingdom Metazoa; phylum Chordata; class Chondrichthyes; order Orectolobiformes; family Hemiscylliidae; genus Chiloscyllium; species Chiloscyllium plagiosum. The sequence goes on from NW_028270159.1 coordinate 45,561,836, forward strand.
CTGTTTTATAAGGTAAGGTATAATCGGGCCAGAGTGTGAGACAATGAGATAGTGTAGAAAGGCAAGTAATGTTGTTAGGCACTAACCTGTCACACTCGTAACTGGTAATGTTCAATAGTTAACTGCAAAAAGGGAAATGCTTCCCTTGGCATTGCACTGACACAATTTAAAACATAATAATAATATGCTTGGTATATTTTATTTTTGTTGTTATAGGCCTCAGTTTGAGGCAGTTTCTAATCAATGGCCCAGTCCAGAGATTTTGCCCAGTTCAAAAAATTCTTGTCCTGTCTAGTATTGACTTGGCGACTGCCCCTTTAACTCTGGTCACAATGCATGCTGGGAGGGATGGGTGAGAGGGATGAGACAAACTGATTTCAATCTTTACAGGAAGAACAAGAAATGATAGTTTTCCACTCAAACCAGCAAAACTTGCAAGAAACAAAAATGCTACGTGTATATAAATATAAAAGGTGTCCCAACAGATTAGCTCTGAGTTAAATGTAACCTTTTTGTTTGTTTTCCATTAGGAAGTGGATAAGTATTTCAATATATTGTTTAATAGTTTAAGCTTACAACAAGGTCTACTGTGTTCTGCAATTGTTAAATGCTGGAACAAAGCATTTGATGTATCAGCTTTCATGAACTCTACCCTGAGGCACTTTGCAACCAATGAGATACCTTTTGAAGCATATCGTTGTTATAATGTGGGAAATATGGCAGCCATTTTGTGCATAGGAAAATCCCACAAAAACAGCAATGTGATAGCAACCAGATAATCTGTTTAGTCATAAATATTGACAAGAACCCATGAAGAACTCTGCTGTTGTAGTTCAAAAGAGTGCCATGGTATCTTTCATGTCCTGACAGTTTAATGTCTCATCTGATTGGCAGCAGCTCTACCAGTGTAGCAACGTTTCAGCGCCACACTAGAGCATCAGCCTGGACTGTGTTCTCAAGTCACTAGAGTGGACTGTGAACCCACATCCTTTTGACTCCAAGGTACCAGGACTCCCAGCATAGCTGCGAATTCGACTTAGCACCCCAAGATAATTGCAGTTGCAAACAAATGAAATGAGATTGCCACACAAGATCTGCAAGGCACACGTTGCAGAAATGTAATCGAGGTCTTAAGGACAAAATACCCGCTTAACGAGTGAACTTGATTCGAGTTAGCCAACAGGTTCATAGCAATTGAACAGGCCACCTTTCCATCAGCCGAGACCAAGTTCTGTGCGGGTGGAGTCAGGATGTGCCAATAAAATCAGGCTGAGATACAAACGTTGGCAAAACTTAGAATGAGATGTTTCCTTTTCAGTCAAGAATGTAATCGTCATTGCTGATTGCAATCTTGAGATGATTCGATTTGAATGTTGGGTGAAAGCAAGACTATCTTGATGGCTCAGTCGCTGTCAGACCCGCTCAAGAAGGAAGGTTGTTTCAGTACGTCATCCGTAAACTGATTTCAGCCAGCGCAGAAGTCATACTGCTGTACTCAGCACAGCCCCGTACTTTGGCCAATTGAGGAAGTGAATTGGGAGAGGAGAAATAAAATGAGCCAGGGACTAAAATGTTTGGTTGAATCTGCTCCCAGCATCAGGACAGGATGGGACTCAGCAGTGATGCCTCTGTGATGAAATAGCTTGAGTTCAGTTATGATGATTGCCCTCTTGTGTGAGGACACTTGAGGTACTTGGAGTTGATCCCAACCTAAATGAGGTAGGAGTATGGGTTTGGGAAAGAGAATTAATTGGACTGAGGTGGGGAGCAGACAGGAAAATCTGCTCCATTCTGCTTTCACTCTTTGACTTTCAGGGTCACTTCCACGTTCATTCGTGATTAATTTAGAAACTAGATATTTGCTTTTATAAGTCAATTATTTGTTCCCTCTAAATTTCACAAATGTTTGTGTTGGACATTGTGAAGGTTGTGGTTTTAAACATATAAGCTGAGCTAAATATGTGTTGTGTGAAGTGATCAATTAGCCTTAATGCCAATCTGAACTCTGGGTGAACTATGCATAGTAACAGCACTTCCTTTGCGTACTCGCTGAGTTGAGAAACTGGCACTTTCAAAGGCACAGCAAATTAACCACTGTCTCCCTGATGTGTTCTTACAGACACAGCTCACAAGCAGTTCATACTCAGCAGATGTCGGTTCGAAGACTTCGACAAGATTTAGCCTGCTGTTGCTTTTCCCTCATTGGCAAATCGACACATGGCAGTCTTGCACTTATGCTTGTTATCAACATTGAAGACTGGCAAAATCCTGGCTCCGCTAGTGGTGGTTTTGTACTTGCTGCAGCTTCTGATTAACTGTTACATCAGCCAAGTGATCTGGTCTGGGAAAAACTACAAGAAGATTCCAGAGCCTCTCATCATCTTGGTTTGGCATTGGCCATTTCATGCAAACTCCACTCTGAGGGAAGATGCTTGCCTAGATTTATATGATGTTGCCAACTGCATTCTCACACACAACAGGTCCATGTTTGATCGTGCAGATGTTGTTGTGTTTCACCACAGGGAGCTCCAACTCAAAAGCTCCAGCCTACCACAGCTGGCCAGACCTCCCAACCAGAAGTGGCTCTGGGTTTCTTTGGAATCACCAACCAACACAAAGAGGATCCATCCGTTCAATGGTCATTTCAACTGGACTATGACCTACAGGACAGATTCAGACATCTTCATCCCTTATGGAACCCTCCTACCAAAGAAGCAAAGTGACCAAATGACCAACTTCTCAATGCCAAGGAAGTCTCACCTTTCGACGTGGGTTGTTAGCAATTACCACAAGAATAGTCTGAGGGCAAAGGTGCATGCCAATCTGTCCAGGCACATGCCAATCGATGTCTTTGGGAGAGCAGCTGGAAAATTCCTCCCCAGCAAAATGCTTCTGCCAACGATCTCTCGCTACGCCTTCTACCTGGCTTTTGAAAATTCCGTCCACACGGACTACATCACGGAAAAACTGTGGAGAAACGCTTTCACGGCAGGGTCCATTCCTGTGGTGTTGGGGCCTCCACGTGCTAACTATGAAAAGTTTGCCCCACCTGATTCCTTCATTCACGTGAATGACTTTGCATCCGAGAAAGAATTGGCCAACTTCCTAATGGATCTGAGGGAGAACAGCACTCGATATGAGCAGTATTTTAACTGGAGGAAAAGGTTTGTGGTCAAGCTGAACACAAACTGGACAGAGAGATTCTGTTCCATTTGCACTAACTTTTATAGCCTTCCTCAGTCAAAAGTATATCATAATTTACATGATTGGTTTCACCAGTGATAGACTTCTTTTCAATCTACCTCATAGAACGACCGTTATTTCTTTAACTCAGTAGGTTAGAAGTAAAATTATTGCTGCTATTTTTAAATGTTCCTCTTTTGATGTTTTAGATCATTGTCTTCAATTGCTAAATTGTTCATTTGGAGAGGGTGCTGGGGAGCGAGGAGGTTTGAGGGACATCAGTGAATGGAGGATTTACAATAGTCCTTACAGCAGAGCAAGGTTATGGGAAATTTAAAGGCAGTGCTCAAAATTACATGCAGTTTTTGATGAGTAGATCAAGAGAAATATCTCAGTTTTCAGCAACCAAGGGCTACAGACTTAGAATAATTGATCAAAGAACTGGGGGCAAGCTAGATTATTTTATGCAGTGCGTTGTTCTAATTTGAAAGATACAACTGAGAGATTGGTGGACACAGATTGAGCAGTAATTTACAAAAGGGGAAACGGATATGCCCTTTCAAAGGAAAACGAGATTCTTGATTTATTGTTATCACATGCACTGAGATACAGTGAAAAGTATTGTTTTGCATGCAGATCATAAATATGTCTGGGCCATCGAACAGAATGCAGAATATAGTGTTACAGCTACAGAGAGGTGCAGAGAGAGATCAGCTTTAATATTTGATGGACTGCGAAAAGCCTGGATAGTTAAAATGCACCAAATGTTCTGGAATATTCTTATGACTTTAACAAGAACCCAATTCTTGTCAGGATAGCCAGCACATATTAGAATGTAGGCAGTGTTTTGATGAGTATTTGAAACGATCAATGAATTATTTGGACGGAGATGCTCCCAGTGAATCCTTTCCCCTTTTCAGAACTAGATGCAAATTCAACAACTAATTGTGTAGGTAACATTTAATACTTATTATCGAACAATTCAACTGGTTTACCAGTCTTGGTACTGCCCAGTGATCTGGAGTGAAAAGCAGCATATTGGGTGGCTGCTGAGAAAGATCTGGGTCAGGCTTACATCCGATCTCCCACCTGACCACATCAAAGCAAATGAACTGCCTCCTATCATAATGAAAGCTGAAGCACTGTGCGTGTGTGTGTAAACTGCCGGATGTTGCCACCCAACAAGGAATCAAACCCCAATATGAAGTAGCACTTGCAAGAGGCAAAGAGAGAGAACATAGTGGGATGGGGATGGATGTTTCTGTTTATGAGTGTGGGTGATGCAGAGGAGGCTGATACCTTGGGATGAGAGGTGTGAGAAGATAGCAACGTAATCTTTCTCCCTATACTATTCCTACTGTAGTACAATATCAGATTAGCATATCAAATCATCATTCTATCAAAGTATTAATATATAATCAGCATTCACAATATTTAAAGTGTCGCCTGAAGTCTATATATCATATTATACAGAATTGACTGCATGAATCACTCTAAGACAGTGTTTAAAACTTGAATTTGTATTTTTCAACAACTTTTTCTTGAAGGATATTTGTTAAAATGTAAATTTACTTTGTTGGTGCTGGTAATATTTTCTGATTTGTAGTAAGATCCAGTGTAGAGTGTTACTCTGCAGGCATACTGACTGGACCCCCAGTTCCTATACGGTGTGAGGGCTCACTGACCTTTAAATGAGAACACCCCGCCCCCCCCCCCCCGCCCCGCCCAGAACTCCAGTGTAAAAGTCTGCAATGGGAGAACTTGTTAAAGAGATTTTACCTGGGCTCACTTGATGACAAGTTCAATGCAGATCATGTCTCACAGGATCATGAGAGGGATGACAAGAACTGGTGAATGTAAGTGTAATTATGGGGTTACTGTTTGTCTGAGGTATTGAGCTCAAAACACATCATTGGTGCTCACCCAGAGAGCTGGACTCAGTATCCGGCTGATGACATTCTTACCTGCCAGCTCTTGGCACAGATCAAGGGTCAGTGTCCCTTCCCTGTTGGCTCCAGAGGAAGTGTGTGCTGGTCTCAGACATAGACTCATACAGCACAGAAACATACCCTTCAGTCCAACCAGTCCATGCCAACCATAATCCCAAACTATCTAGTCCCACCTGCCTGCGCTTGGCCCATATGGGTGGGTTTCGCTTCGGCGGGTCGGTGTGGACTTGTTGGGCCGAAGGGCCTGTTTCCACATTGTAATGTAATCTAATCTAAATCCCTCCAAACATTTCTTATTCATGGACTTATCCAAAATGTCAAAATGTCCCCACATCCATCACTTCCTCTGGAAGTTCATTCCACATACAAACCACTCTCTGCGTAAAAGAATTGTCCCTCATGTCTTTTTTAAATGTTTTTCCTCTCACCTTAAAAGTCTGCTCCTAGTCTTGAAATCCCGCACCTTAGGGAAAAATAAACTCGCCATTCACTTTATCGATACCCCTCATGATTTTATAAACCTCCATCCTCTCAATGTCCTGCACTCTAGTGAAAAACGTCCCTGCCCATCCAGCCTCTCCTTATAACTCAAACTCTTCAATCTCGGCAACATCCTGGTAAATCTCTTCTGAACCCTCTCCAGTTTGATAATATCTTTCCGAGAACGGAAAGACTAGAACTGGACACAGTCCTCCAGCAGAGGCCTCACCAACATTGCAATTGACCAATTGGCTTAGGGGGAAGTGACGGCAAGTGCAATAAGAAAGCAACCAATGGGACAGCTCCTTATCATTACACAGTAACTGCAACCCCATTCCCTTAGTGCAACCATTCCACCTCATTCCCTCCTCACCACCCCCCAAACTATCTCACACCCCATTGCTACAAAAGCATCTATGAGGGCCAAGGGAAGATGGGATGAACGCCGATACCCCACTGTCCCCAAATTGACGGGCCTATATCCATGGTAACAGAAGTAGACCATTCAGCCCCTTAAGCCTGATCTGTTTCTTATCCAAATTTACCCACCTTAGATATGTAAACCAGGACTACAGCTGCATAAATCTTAGTTTGGCAATGTCCAGTTGACTCCCTGCCTCAATAGGCTTTAAAAACACAGGCCCAGATTGCCGTCATCCATCGTGCAAGGGTTTCTTTCTGCCTTCAACCTTGAATGGTCTAACTCAAACACTGGGACTCCCTAACTGCAGAAAATTGTTTCTCTTCATCTATTCTATCAGAAAATTCAAAGTGTGGAGGTGTTGGTGTTGGACTGGAATAGACAATGTCTGAAGTCGCATGACACCAGGTCATTGTTCAATAGGTTTATTTAAAATCACAAGTTTGGAGCGCTGCTCCGTCAAGTGCTGACTTCATCTGGTGTTGTGTGATGCCTGGCCAAATAATTCAAACACCTCAATTTGATCTCACCTTAACCTTCTCTACCCAAAACTATAAAATGCCAAGTGTGTGCAACCTGTCGTCATAACTGAAAACTATTACCTCCACTTTCATTGATCAGGGGACCAACCAATCATGTAGAATCCATGTCCCATCACGCTCCCCGAACAGGGTCTACAGCCCAAGTCAATGTGGCAGCACCTACCCTGGCACCTATTGTACTGCACACCCAATGCCCAGCGACCTTTACTGGCAAACAACATGGGAGGGGGCTGGATCCTAATTATACTTTTAGAGTGTGCTATAAGGTTGGGGGTGGGGGTGGTGCTCTGACATTGTGTTCATGGAGGGTGCATCTGACCTGCTGCTTGTGAATGTGAGATCAGTGACTGTGTACTGCACTTGGGCGCGATCCCTCATTGATGTGGTTGGAATGTTTAAATCTCTGTATTGGTGCAATTGTTTCACTCAGTAGTAAGTATACAGTATCAAATTTAGGAACAATGTTGTATTGAATTAAAAAATAAGTACATTTAAATAAAAAATACAAATGATACATTTGGGTGTTATTTACTCTGCATGTTTCCTTTCAACATTGACCTGGAGTTGGACAATAATAATATTTCCTCTTCATTGTTAGACATTCCCCCTCACCCACACTCTCCAGTTTGCATGGTTCACTGGACACCTCTCACACTTCCCACATAATTTGGCCAATCTTCATGAGTCAGCATTGACCACAAAAGTGGAGGGGGATTCATGTGCAGTGACAACACCAATTCCTTTGGGTCAGAAGATTCCAGTTCCATCTCAGGATGTGAATGCTACAGAAAAGCATCATGATACGACTAAAGAGGTCAATTTTTTTAAAAAAAAGGGATGCACTACAAAATATTAATATTTAAGCTGAGACGTCATCGGGACTTGACCTCCTGCTATCCCGGTCTCGAGCTGTGCTGTGGGAGATTCTCCTGATTGGCTGAAGGTTGGGGTTGATGCATAATGTTGAGTCAGGACAGAGGGAGCTCCATAGCTGATTGTTGGAGTTCCTGATACAGGCAGGCCAGAGTCAGTCCATCAGCGTTTTATCCCTCTCCTTAAAAACCATGAAAATCACCCAACTGGCAAAACAAAAATAGACAACAGCCGTTTGAAATATGAAGATAACATTGACACCTACCAGCTGTTTCTACAAGTTACAAGTGGAGCACGTTATAGAGTCATAGAGATGCACAGCACAGAAATAGACCCTTCAGTCCAACTTATCCATGCCGACCAGATATACCAAGCCAATCTAGACCCACCCAGCACTCAGCCGATATCCCTCCAAACCCTTCTTATTCATATACCCACCTAGGTGCCTGTTAAATGTTGCAATCGTGCTAGCCTCCACCACTTCCTCTGGTAGCTCATTCCATACACCTATATTATTCCATACACGTGAAAAAGTTGCCCCTTAGGTCTCTTTTATATCTTTCCCCTCTCACCCTAAACCTATGCCCTCTAGTTCTGAACTCCCCAACCCCAGGGAAAAGACTTTGTCTATTTGTTCTATCCATGCCCCTCATAATTTTATAAACCTCTATAAGGTCACCTCTCAGCCTCCGACGCTCCAGGGAAAACAGCTCCAGCCTGTTCAGCCTCTCCCTGTAGCTCAAATCCTCCAACCCTGGCAACATCCTTGTAAATCTTTTCTGAACCCTTTCAAGTTTCACAATATCCTTCCGATAGGAAGGAGACCAGAATTGCACGCAGTATTCCAAAATTGGCCTAACCAATGTCCTGTTTGGCCGCAGCATGACCTCCTAACTCCTATACTCAATACACTGACGAATAAAGGAAAGCATATCATATGCCTTCTTCACTATCCTTTCTATCTGTGACTCCACTTTCAAGGAGCTATGAACCTGCACTCCAAAGTCTCTTTGTTCAGCAACACTCCCTAGGACCTTACCATTAAGTGTATAAGTCCTGCTAAGATTTGCTTTCCCAAAATGCAGCACCTCTCATTTATCTGAATTAAACTCCATCTGCCACTTCATTAGCTTTAAGAGTGCAAGGCTATCATATCAGATGTCATCCATTGATTTGTCACTTCACTGGGTGATGCTGTAATCCACAAGACGTGATTCTCAGGAAATCCCAGATATAATTTTCAGCCATGGCGTTCCTGCGATGTGTTTCCCTCAGGCCCCTGGTATCATCATCTGGGGAGAGGGAGATTGTCCCATTTTTAGCAATCTGGCCTATCCCAGCAAAACTGAATGTGAAACGAAGCACTTCCTGAACTTACTCCCCAACAGAGATTGTCGTACGGCCACTCAGCATTGAGTGACTTGCTCGGCCTTTTTGTTTAATCTTAGCAGGACTTATACACTTTAATGGTAAGGTCCTAGGGAGTGTTGCTGAACAAAGAGACCTTGGAGTGCAGGTTCATAGCTCCTTGAAAGTGGAGTCGCAGTAGATAGGATAGTGAAGAAGGCGTTTGGTATGCTTTCCTTTATTGGTCAGAGTATTGAGTACAGGAGTTGGGAGGTCATGTTGCGGCTGTACAGGACATTAGTTAGGCCACTGTTGGAATATTGCAATTCTGGTCTCCTTCATATCGGAAAAATGTTGTGAAACTTGAAAAGGTTCAGAAAAGATTTACAAGGATGTTGCCAGGGTTGGAGGATTTGAGCTATAGGGAGAGGCTGAACAGGCTGGGGCTGTTTTCCCTGGAGCATCAGAGGCTAAGGAGTGACCTTATAGAGGTTTACAAAATTATGAGGGGCATGGATAGAGTAAATAGGCAAAGTCTTTTCCCTGGGGTTGGGGAGTCCAGAACTAGAGGGCATATGTTTAGGGTGAGAGAGGGATGATATAAAAGAGACCTATGGGGCAACTTTTTCACACAGAGGGTGGTATGGAATGAGCTGCCTGAGGAAGTGGTGGAGGCTGGTACAATTGCAACATTTAAGAGACATTTGGATGGGTATATGAATAGGAAGGGTTTGGAGGGATATGGACCGGGTGCTGGCAGGTGGGACTAGATTGGGTTGGGATATCTGGTCGGCATGGACGGGTTGAACTGAAGGGTCTGTTTTCAAGCTGAACATCTCTATAACTCTATGACTCTATGACGCATGGGATGTGGACATCTATGGTTGAGCCAGCATTTATTGCCCATCCAGAGTCACCTTTCAGTTTCAGATGGCAGTGGGTCATTGCTGTGGGTCTGGATCACATGTAGGCCAGACTGGGTAAGGAAGGCAGATTTCCTTCCCCAAGCGACATTAGTGAATTGTTGAACGTTTCACACTCATTATCACTGAGTGTAGATTCCATGTTTCAGGAATTTCGAAACTCCCACCTGCTGCCCTGGTAGGATTTGAACTTGCGCCCTCACAGCATTAAACTGGGCCTCTGGATTACCATTCTGGTGAAGTTATCACTACATCACAGTCTACAACCTTACCATTGTTGATTGTGACACTAGCTGAGGGTATCACTCTCGGCAGATGGAAGGTTTATGTGACAATTGAAGTGGTGATCTGATGTCCATGGACACCGCGACAAGATCAAGACTAAATATCAGGGGGAGTCTCACCCTGATTACAGTCCATGAGCATAATCAGAGTGCATACATATCAGACTGCGGACGTATCAGAATGGATACATCTCAAACTGGGTACATATCAGAATCGATACAAATCAGAGCGGGTGTATATAAAATCATGAGGGGCATGGACAGGGTAAATAGACAAGGTCTTTTTCCTGGGGTGGTGCAGTCTAGAATTAGAGGTCATAGGTTTAGGGTGAGAGGGGAAAGATTTAAAAGGGACTTAAGGGGCAACTTCTTCACACAGAGAGAATTGCATGTATGGAATGAGTTGCCAGAGGACATGGTGGAGGCTAGTACAATTACAACATTTAAAAGACATCTGGATGGGTATATGAATAGGGAGAGTTTAGAGGAATATGGGCCAAGCGCTGGCAACTGGGATTAAATTAACTTAAGATATCTGGTTGGCATGGATGGGTTGGGCTGAAAGATCTGTTTCTTGTTGTACATCTCTATGACTCTATGACTCTATATCAGAGCTGATACATCAGAGTGGATACCTGCTGACTGGTCAGAAAAGGTTATGATAAGTTTGAGAAATAAATTTGTAACAACTCTGATCCATCATGACCTTGGTACCTGATCGTTTCTGGCCTCATCTCCCTCTGACTGTCAAACACAGACCCACAGAGTCTCCCCTGCAGCAGCCTCCTGCTGGGAGAGTCTCACTCCCCCTGCTGGTCAGGTAGGATTCTGCAAATTTTCCCCTTCGTACCAACCAATGGACCCCTGGCTGTTTCTGCCCCTCAGTGCTTCAGGATTTACCTACACTGTTCCTGCCACCCCTCGTTTCTTGCAGCCAAAATCAAGATTCACCGATTCAAACATCACAGAGGTGGCCACTCAGCCCATTATGCCTGTACTGGCTCTTTGAATAGCTATCATTTGACAAAGTTCCTCATGGTAGGCTGGTCCAGAAGATTACTTCAAGTGGGATCCACAGTGAGTTGGTAGACTTGATACAAAGTTGGCTTGATCATAATTGTGTTGGAGTGTTTTTCTGACTCAAGGTCATTGGGGCTCCGTATGGATCAGTGCTTAGATATCTGATGTTTGTAATACAAATGACGTGGGTGATAATGTAATTGGCCTGATTAGTAAATCTGCAGATGACAGGATAGTCAGTGAAGTTGTGGATAGTGGGGAAGATTATCAAAGAATACAACGGGAATTAGATCAGCTGGAAAGTTGGGCGGAGAAACAGCAACTGCTGAACAATCCAAATAAGTATGAGGTGATGCAGTTTGGGAGGTCAAACGCAAGAGGAGTGTATATAGTAAATGACAGGACCCTTAGGAGCATTGATATACAGAGGGATCTTTGGGTGCAAGTCTATAGCTTCCTGATAGGGACAGCAAAGTGGATAAGGCAGTAAAGAAGATGTACAGCATGCTTGCCTTCATAGATCAGGGCATTGAGTATAAAAGTTGGCAAATCAAGTTGCAGTTGTATTTAGTTAGGCTACATTTGGAATACTGTATGCAGTTCTGGTCGCCGCACTACAAGAAGGATGTGGAGGCTTTGGAGAGTGGTTTGTCAGCTTGTTGCCTGGATTGAAGAGATGGGACAAATCAGATTGTTCTCTCTAGTGTATTGGAGGCTGAGAGGTAACAGGGCAGAAGTATGAAGTGAAAGGCATGGATAGGGTGGATAGACAGAAACTTTTTCCCAAGGTGGAAATGTCAAATATGAGGGGGTGCAGGTTTAAGATGAGAGGTGAACGTTTAAAGGAGATATGAGAGCCAAGTCTTTTATGCAGGGGGTGGTGGGTGCCTGGTATGCATTGTCAGGGGAGGTGGAAGAAGCATGTATGATAGAAATGTTTATGAACTGGTTAGACAGATACATGAACAGGCAGGGAATAGAGGGAGTCAAGATTACAGTGGTGCTGGAAAGGCACAGCAGGTCAGGCAACATCCGAGGAGCAGGAGGATCGACGTTTTGGACAAAAGCCCTTCAAACGGCTCTTGCCCAAAGTGTCGATTTTTCTGCTCCTCGGATGCTGCCTGACCTGCCGTGCTTTTCCAGCACCACACTGATCTTGACTCAAATCTCCAGCATCTGCATTACCCACTTCTGCCTAGGGAATAGAGGGATATGAACCACGTGCTGGCAGATGGGATTAGTTTAGAATGGCATCATGGTTGGCAGAGACATGGTGGGCCGAAGGGATTGTTGATAGGAAGCTAGGGAAGAGAAGCTAGCTAGGTGCTAATGGGGACGATAAGTAGGTGAAAGTAGGTTGGCTGTGCTGAAAGTAGCCCATTTCATGACAGGATCCGTGATCCTGTGGGTTGGGTAAAAAACATGGAAGGAGGTGTCTCAGATTATTGAATGCAATATTGAGTCCTGAAGGCTGCAGGATCCCCGAGCGGAAAAGGAGAGGGTGTTCTTCCAGCTTGCAAGGAACCTTCTGGAGCACGGCAGGACAGGAGGAGCACCGGCCTGGCCCTCAGCATCTTTGCACTTGTTCTTAATTACAAGATGATGCTCAGCGGCGTGATCAGCAAAATTGGGAGACTAGACAAGCAATAGCCTAATATAATCATACTCACGGAATCATACCTTACAGATGTGACGATGCTGTCACCTTAACAAGGTTATTTTGTCCTTGCTTTTTTTAAGAGAAGACGCAAAGACAGAGGTGCTGAGGAGTCGAGGAAGAGCCTGGTTTAGCAACGGCAGGGGAGAGGCCAGTTCTCCCAGTTCAGGGTTTTTCTGGTTTTGTTTAGCTGTGGCAGTCACAAGGTCCAGGAAGGTTGCAGATTCAGCGACTGATTCCTGACCTACTTTTTCTCTGAAATGTCTTCGGATGTTGTTCCCTCCTGCCTGTAAGAGTCTGTGTTTGAATTCACCTTTTTGCCAAGATGCGCGTTTATGGGATGTTAATGAACTGGAACAGTTCCTTAGTTAAGTTGCTGTGTTGGGTCGGTTAAGTTTCCCAACAGTTAAGTTATTCTAAATTCCATTTTCTTTTGTTCGTGTTTCAACTGTAGTGTTCAAATAAATTCTGTTTTGTTTAAAGCCGAGTGGTTTGACCAGCTGCATCACACCTGAAATATTCACTTCACATCTGCCTTTAAAATAAGAAAACGTTAGGGTCTGGGTTACCTTCTTAAACTATTTTGAGGGGGGGGGTCTGTCCTGGTCCATAACAGTCTGGGGGCTTTTGTCGAGATTGATTCTGGGTTTAGCATCATTGGACTCAAGGACAGTGAATGGTAGGTGTTAGTGTATCTTGATCTGGATGTTGGGTTCAGTTGGTTTAAACAGTTGTTTGGAGTAGTAATGGCTCTTTAGGTCACTAAGAGTTTTCTGGGGGGGGTTGGAGGAGGTTTGAGGGGTTTACAAAAGGTGAGCAAGGCAAAGCCGCTGGATTGTGGCTGACAAGGTGGAGTTCAGATGGCCTTCAGCTGTGACAAAAAGGAGACGTTACCACGACAACAGCTCAGCCTTTACGTTCGCTAGAAATGCCATCAGAATCGTTGGAAACGACCAGAATTCAATTGCAGATGAGGCAGCTTGAACATGAAAAAGAACTGAAAGTGTTTGAAGTACGGTTGAAAGCAGAGGATAGGGAAAAAGAACGCGTCACCCAGCAGATCAAAAGGAAAATGAATGAATCACTTTGGCACAACAAAAAGAAAAGGAGAGGAAAGATCTAGCAGTGGAAGGGGAGAGAAAGAAAGGGTTTAAACTTCATAAATTGGCACATAGACAGGAAAGATGTGGTGCTGGAAAAACACAGCAGGCCAGGCAGCATCCGAGGACCAGGAGAATCGACGTTTCAGGCACAAGCGGGTTTATGCCCGAAACATTGATTCTCCTGCTCCTCGGATGCTGCCTGGCCTGCTGTGTTTTTCCAGCACCACATTTTTCAACTCTGGAGTCCAGCAAATGCAGTCCTCACTTTCTCCCACTTAGACAGGAAAGCCAGCTTAAAAGGATGAGGTGAAAAGGATGAGTGGCGCGGTGGCACAGTGGTTAGCACTGCTGCCTCACAGCGCCAGAGACCCGGGTTCAATTCCCGACTCAGGTGACTGACTGTGGGGAGTTTGCACATTCTCCCCCCGTGCCTGCGTGGGTTTCCTCCGGGTGCTCCGGTTTCCTCCCACAGTCCAACGATGTGCACGTCAGGTGAATTGGCCATGTTAAATTGCCCGTGGTGTTAGGTAAAGGGGTAAATGTACGGGTTATGCTTCAGCGGGTCGGTGTGGACTTGTTGGGCCGAAAGGGCCTGTTTCCACAATGTAAGTAATCTAATCTAATCTAAGAAGGTCGGCTGAGTGAGGAAGACAGTCAGGATGAGCAGCCCCTTCATAACCAAAGGCCCTGTGGGGATCTGTTTAAATATATCTACGCATTACCTAAATTTGATGAGAGGGATGTAGAAGCCTTTTTCATCTCATTTCACAAAGCAGCTAAACAAATGCAGTGGCCAGTGACTATGTGAGTTTTGTTGATCCAAACAAAGCTGGTAGGCAGAGCTCCTGAAGTATTTGCATCACTATCAGATGAGGTACCTGGGGAGTATTTAGGAGGTAAAGAAAACCACCTGAAATCAGATGAGCTTGTGCCAGAAGCCTACAGACAGTGTTTTAGGAATCTCAGAAGATTGAGTTTGAAAAGATCAAAGAAAATAATTTTGGTAGGTGGATTAGGGCATTAAAAATAGATCAAAGATATGATGCTCTTAGAAAGACGATTATTTTGGAAGAGTTCAAAAATTCACTTCCTGAGGTAGTGAGAATTCATGTGGAACAGCAGAAAATAAAATTAGCAGCTGAAAAGACTGACGGTTATGAGATAGCTCATAAATCAAAGTTTGGCTTCCAACATCAATTTCAATGTGAGAGGGATAGAAATTGGGGAAAAGAGAAATCCTCAGGAAGTAAGGGAACAGTAGATTTCGGTGAAGATCATAAGGATAACTCATCACAGGGCAAAATGTAAACCCTTGAAGGGGAAACAGAGGTTAAAAAGCTCCAGTGTTTTCACTGCAATAAAGTAGGCCACGTGAAGTCATGGTGTTAGGGGATTTAGAAAAAGCACTGAGAAGACAGTTGTAAGAAAACAGGATAAGCCAGTGAATTTTGTTGGAGTGGGGTGGTAACGGAAAGCACAGTGGAAGCTAAAAAGCTGCACCAGGATGTAAAATTGGTTGGTGGTTGGTTGAGGAGCAAGTGTCAGATCTTCTTAAACCATTTACATACAAAGGTGAAGTTTACTCACATAGGCCAGGAACAGTCGGCAAAGAGGTTACAATATTAAGAGATACAGGATCATGTCAATCTTTGATATTGAAAAATGAGGAGCTATGTAACTTAGAAGGACTACTGCAAGAAAAATTGCTAGGGTAGGGAATTCATTGTGAGATGGGAAGTGCTCCATTATGTGGAGTGAGGTTAGAGTGTCCAGTGAAGAGTGGAGAAGTGGTGGCAGGGTTACTGGAAAATCTCTCCGCTCCAGGAATACAATTTGTCCTTGGTAACAATATGGCTGGGTCACAGGTAGGAGTGCTGCCTACTGTGGTTGAAAAGCCAATGGAAAATCAGGCAACTGACATATTACAGGAAGCGTATCCTGGGATTTTCCCTGACTGTGTGGTAACAAGGTCCCAAAGCCACCAGTTGAAACAGGAGGAGAAATCAAAGAATCGAGATACAGAAGTTGAAGGAGAATGATCAGAAACCATATTTGATCCAATAGTTGAGACAAAATAGGAACAGGTGGAGGACAAAGTGGACATTTTTAGCACAGAGAAATTAACTGTTACAACAGAAAAATGAACAATTGAAGCAATTGTATCAAAAAGTGTATATGGAAGAAGAAGCTGAGTGCATCCCTGAATGCTGCTATCTTAAAAATGAAGTCTTGATGAGGAAATGGAGACCATCACATACTCAGGCAGATGAGAAACAGTTTACGTGTGGACAATCGCAAAGTCAATGCAGTTACGAAGTCTGATTCATATCCAATTCCACATTTGGAAGACTGTATTGAGAAGGTGGGACAAGGAACGTATATTTCTAAGTTGGACTTACTCAGTGGATACTGGCAGGTACTTTTTTCTGAAACAGCAAAGACAATTTTGACTCTTGTAACACCGAATGGACCGCATCAATTTAAAATCATGCCATTTGGTATGAAAACTGCGCCAACCACATTTCAAAGACGAATCAATAAAGTTATTACTGGATTGTGTGGCATACATTGACTAGCTGGTGATTTTTGATCAGATGTAGATGGAATATTTTGCAGAATTTATCGGAATTATTCGATCAACTTTGGGAGGCAGACTTGGTGATAAACCTGGCTAAAAGTGAATTCGCCAAAGCCCAAATCACCTTCCTGGGCCACGTTATCGGACATGGACAGATGGGCGCACAGAATGTGAAAACAAAGGTTACTGGGAAGTTCAGTGAAGAGAGCAGGGGTATGATTCCTAGGATTGAAAAGGTTTTATCAGGTATTTGTACCAAATTTTAACAGTGTGGTCGCTCCACTCACTGAATTACTGAAGAAATGCAGGAAGTTTCAGTGGACGGCAGACTGTCAGAAGGTATTTTCTGGATTAGTGGTGCTGGAAAAGCACAGCAGCATCCAAGGAGCAGTAAAATTGACGTTTCGAGCAAAAGCCCTTCATCAGGAAAGAATCTGGTTTCCAGCATTTGCAGTCATTGTTTTTACCCTGTCAGAAGGTATTTGACAGCCTGAAAGCTGTGTTAACCAATGCCCCAGTATTAGCCTCACCTAACTACACAAAGCTATTCAAGGTGGCTATTGAAGTGAGTGATGTGGGTGTCGGTGCTGTACTCTTACAGGAAACTGAACATACATCAGCAGAAATATTCAACAACTGAGATGGAGACCATGAGCTTGGTGTTGGTGTGACAACATTTCAATATTTACGCTACCACTAATGTGTTTGAGACAATCATATATATTGATCATAATCCATTACGTTTTTTGGAGAAATTTGAGGACAAAAATTCCAGACTGTAAAGCTGGAGCTTATTATTGCAGCCACTCACTTTGATAATTGTACACATAGCAGGAAAAGAAAATGTAATTGCTGATGTGTTGTCAAGACTTGGATGAAGAAAGACGGAGGTGTTCAGTGGCAGGAGTAAACAGACTGAAGTAGAAGGTGGCAGTGAATGTTTGCATGGTGATAGTCAATGTAATATATAAGTATTGGCGTGTACTAACAGTGTAAGACTGAGGGGTTTAAAATGAAGCCGTCTTTGTATATAGATGGGTCTTTTTAAGGGGTGAGGTGTGATAATGCTGTCGCTTTAACAAGGTTGTTTTGCCCTTGGCTTTGTTTTAAGAGAGGTTGCAAAGACAGAGGTGCTGAGGAGTCTAGAAAGAGCCTAGTTTGTCAATGGCAGGGGACAGGCCAGTTCTCCCAGGTCAGGTTTCTCTAGTTTAGTTTAGCTGTGGCAGTCACAAGATGTTGGGGTCCAGGAAGGGTGCAGCTTCAATGGACGATTCCTGACTGAGTTTCTCCCTGAAATCTCTTCGGACATTGTTACCTCCTGCCTGTAATAATCTGTGTTTCAATTCACCTTTTACCAAGTGTGTGTTTATGGGATGTTACTGGATCGGAACAGTTCCTTAGTTAAGTTGCTGCCTCGGATCAGTTAACGTTTCCAATACTTAAGTTATTCTAAATTCCATTTTCTTCAGTTTGTGTTTCAACTATAGCGTTTAAATAAATTCTGTTTTGCTTAAAGCTCAGTGGTTTGACCAGCTGGAATATCCACTACATATCTGCCTTTAAAATACAGAAAAAGTTAGGGTCTCCTTCAAATATTTTGAGGGAGTCTGGCCTGGTCCATAACACAGATAATGTCCCAGACACCACCATCATCGTCCCTGGATATGACTTGTCCCACCAGCAGGACAGACCCAGCAAAGGTGGCGGCATAACGGGATACAGTCAGGAGGGAGTTCCCTTGGAGTCATCAGCATTGACTCCGGACCCCATGAAGGTCTTGTGGCTTCAGGTTAAACATGGACAAGGAGGCCTCCTGCTGATTACCACGTACCGTTCTCCCTCAGCTGATGAATCGGTACTCTGTTATGCAAGGCACTGAGGACACAAAGGTGCAAACTGGATGGGGGATTTCAATGTCAACCACCAAGAGTGGCTCAGCAGCAGCACTATGATGGAGCTGGTCAGGTCCGAAAGGGCATAGCCACCAGACAGGTCTGCAGCAGGTGGTGAGGGAACCAACAAGAGAGAAAAACATACTTGACCTCATCCTTACCAATCTGCCTGTTGCAGATACATCTCCTCAGCAATAACCTACTTGGTGACAATCAGTTTGGGCTCTGACAGGGCCACTCAGCTCCTGACCCCGTTACAGCCTTGGTTCAAGCATGAACACAATAACTGAATTGCAGAGGTGAGGTGAGAGTGACAGCCCTTGACATCAAGGATATGTTCGACTGAGTCTGACATCATGTAGCTCTAAGAAAACTGGGATCAATGGGTTTCAGGGGGCAATGGTTGAAGTCAAACATTAGAAGATGGTTGTTGTTGTTAGAGGTCAGTCATCTCAGCTCTAGGACATCTCTGCAGGAGTTCCTCCATGGTCGTGTCCTAGGCCCAACCATCTTCAGCTGCTTCATCATTGGCATTCCCTCCATCAAAAGGACAGAAATGGGGATGATCGCAGATGATTGCGCAGTGTTCAGCACCATTCATGACCCCTGAAATACTGAAACAGTCCATATTCAAATGCTGAAAATGTGTTGCTGGAAAAACGCAGCAGGTCAGGCAGCATCCAAGGAGCAGGAGAATCGACATTTCAGGCATGGGCCCTTTCTCCCATATTCAAATGCACCAAGATCTAGACAATATCCAGGTTTGGGCTGACAAGTATAATTTTCCACAACTGCCAGGCAATGACTACTTCCTATAAGAGACAATCTGACCACTGCTCCTTAACATTCAATGATGTTACCATCACTGAATCACCTACCATCACTGAATCACCTACTATCAACATCCTGGGCAGTTATCCATTGACTCACTGGACTCACCATATGAATACAATGGCTACAAGAGTCGTCAAAGGCTAGGAATATTGTGGTGAATAACTCACCCCCTTACTCCCCAAAGCCTGTCGACCATCTACAAGGCACAAGTCAGGAGTGTGATGGGATACTTCCCACTTGTCTGGATGGGTGCCGCTCCAACAACACTCAAGAAGCTTGACACCATCCAGGACAAAGCAGCCAGCTTGATTGGCACAACATCCACAAACACCACTCCCTCCACCACAGAAGCTCAGTAGCAGCAGTGTGTACTATCTACAGAATGCACTGCAGATCTTCCAAACCTATGACCACTTTCAGCTCGAAGGACCAGTGCAGCAGATACAGGGGGGGACAACATTATCTGCAAGCTGGCTTCCAAGTGATTTACCATCTTAACTTGGAAATATATTGCCACTTCTTCAGTGTCACTGGGTCAAAATGCTGAAACTCCCGAACTAACAACTCTACCAGTAGCATGTGGACTGCAGTGGTTTAAGAAGGCAGATCACCACCACCTCATGAAGGGCACCTCGGGATGGACAATAAACTGCTGGCCCAGCCAGTGGCCCGACAACTCATGAATCAATTTTACCAGCACATCCAGTTCTGGTGGAACTTGTAATTATGGAAATTAAATGAGTGCAATAGACATGAGGCTTCTTTTGTTATGCATTTGTTTTATTTCTTTACAGTGGGACCAGGAAACACAGAAAAGCTCTTAATTCTAATAATATTTTGAAGCTTGACCTTTTTAGTGCAATATCTAATATTTTGGATCCTTCTCTCATTCACATTTTCAATCCTAAAGAGAAAATGTACTGATTACTGCTTGTTGGCATCAGAGTCGTTCAGATCAAGAGTTGCTTTGCAAAACCACAATCCAAATTATTACAATTTATTACAGCGACTGGCGCAGTACCCACTTACAGATTGTTCAGTTGCAGTTCCTCATTGTTGGAAGGAAGAGGAACAATCATGGCATTGTCAATCGACAGAATCTAAAATATGAATGGATACCTTGAGTTGATAATTATCAGTGAACAAATAGGCTTGAGAGGATAACACAAGACCTTCTTTAGACATAGCAAGGAACAGTGAATCAGCTTCCACTTTCTGTCCTGCCTCATTCTCTTATGCATTGAAGTGCACACTGATATTTTGGGACTGATGTGACTCCAATGAATGCGCCATACCCTCGAGATCAACGAAAATAAAGAATATCAGGCCTGTCCCACTCTCATGATGACTAAGTACCTTCTCACCTCTTTCATACATCATTGAAATCATTAAGACAGTTATCGTGTCAGCGTTGTCATGAAATATTACCTGTATTCTGATGATCTTAGTTTCAAATAGTTTATAGATACTCATGTTATTTGGTTGCACAAAACGTGAGTATTGCTGAAAACAATGTTGTCAAAAAAAAAACATTTTGTCAAATCTTTACATCCAGTACCCATCAGGCTTGAGGGGCTCCCCGATTTGTGAAAGACCAACATACAAACACATACTTATGAATGCAATCTTGGAAAGAGGTCCATAATTGAAAGAATCTGAAATACAAAACATTTCCTGTACTTACAAATGTCTGTTTTACATTGTGTTCCAACTGGGGAGCAAATCAACTTGCAAATGGACTGTGAACTCCATTCACAGCCCAGGAGTAAAGGCTAGTATCCCATCACCAAGTCACCCGTTTTTTTCCATGTCCATAGTACTTGACATTCATCTGGCTTTCTCAGAGTCAGAGTGAACAGAAAGAAAGACAATATCTCCCTACCCTTGAAGATGATGAGTTTGAAGACACAATGCACATAGGAACTGTACAACTGCATAAAGTAACTGGATGAGGGAGTTCCCAGAGAAAAGGAATGCACACTATTATTCAGATCAGGAAGACGGTGAGAATAAGCCCATAACCATAAATATGAAGCTGAACATTGATACTGGAGCACTGAGTCACATCATCCCACTCAGATTCTATCAGAATGTGTTTCCTGACAATTTGTATCAGTTACTCAAAGAAAGGTGCTTTGTAACTGAACAATGTCATACGACCTATATATAGACTCATTGATGTTTATAGTACAGAAGGAGGCCATTCAGCCCATTGTGCTCAACCAGTTTACAAAGACCTGATGACATTTTCCAGCTATGGCTTATAGCCCTGGAGGTTACAGCAATACAAGAAAATATCTAAATGCAGCTGAAATGTTACGAGAATTTCTGACTCAACCACCCTCTGTATGAAAATCATTTCTCCTCAATACTCATCTTCGTCTTCTCCCTCTGACATCTAAATTATTCCCCGTGTTACTGACCCCTCTATCATGCAAACTCTGCTTTCTGATACTTGTAAACTGAGACTCAACAGTGAGGAATGACAGAAATCATAAGCATGTACAAAAGAAAAAGAGGTTAACTGTGTGCTCTATATCACACAGACAGATGATCCTGTCTCCTGGGGACTGAAGCTGACCCCAGTAAACCCTGGAATGAAGAAGACATCACAGCAGATTGAAGGCCATATTTTCATTGTAAAAACTCTCCAAGTAGAAGCAAGAAAGTGCTTGCCAGAGACATATACGTGTAAACTGCGAATTTCATCAGGACGAGAAATAGCTGGAAAACTAAATGATTTCTCAAGGCCAATACTGAAAGGCAGAAAGTGCTCTTGTCAGAAAAGGGAAGTGACCAAATTAAGTAAGTTCAGGCAGCTAACAAAGATTTCCAGGCACTTAAAGCACTTCTAGTTGAAAGGTTACAACTACAGAATAAACTTGCTGACCTACAAAGACCAAAGGTTAAGCAGGACATAACATGACATGTTGGAAAAGGGCACGTGGAAGTGAAATTGCAAGCTGCACAGTTAACAAACTGCAGATCAAACTTAAACACCAATTGCTTCAAATAGGAACAGTGAAACAACAATGTCATTGCTGAGTTCAGGCAGCAAAATAGGAAACTGTCAGTGCAACTCAACACTGTTGGGGAATGAACGACACGCTGTGATAAATGCTGGATTATGTCAAAGAGGAAAGACAACGTGTAAGAAGCCAAGTAGAGTGGCCACAACAGGAAGCTGACAGACTGGGGGAGGATGGGTGTACAGAGGGATTGGAAGAGAAACATAAGCTGTAGAATCAGAAAGCTGAGCTGGAGGAATAGCACTGTCAGATCCAATCCTGACAGCAGTGTACTGCTGTAGCTTAGTGAAGAGGCACCTGATTCTATTACCTCAATGATTCCGTGATTGATGTTCTCGCTATAACATGCTGTAAAACCTCTTCAGGGTTTTTAGTTAATCTGTAAAAGTTAACTATTTATTTTCTTTCGATCTAACACATCAGACATAACAGCTTAAGAATTGTAACAGATACATTGATATTGAGGCTTTCTTTTTAAAGAGGGGTATATTTTGTTCTTGAATTCCTTTATGATCTCGGAACTACAGCTGCAATTTTCCTTAGCGGAGCAAGATGTGGAGGCAGGTCTGTTGACTGAGAAAACTTGTCCTATCACCACATTAGGGGTTGAATATGGGAGTATTCTGGCAATGACAGGTCTCCCTTTGAAAACCTAACCCTCAGGATATCTAACAGCGAGCTTCGCAGAGGGTGGGGATGGGGTGGGGGGAGGATGGGGGTCACAGAGAGAGGGGTGTTCGGGGTAGTCGGAGGGAAGGTGGGCCATCAGAAACACTCTCCCCTCCCACAACCCGTCAGGCAGGTCGGCCTGTTTACCCAGTCGGAGAGCCAGCCCCTTTCCTTTCCACCAGGACAGAAGGTCATTGTGGAGCTGGAGGATTGAGACCCTCATGTGATTGGTCACTGATCACTTGCACTCCTGAACTGAAAGGCTCCAATGGACTTTCTCATCCAGAACTTCATTGATGAGGTGTTGAGGGGAGTGCAAGCATCTCTGTAGGGCCAACTCACCCAACGATTACTCCATCTTGCCACATCTCTCACAAGCCCTGGGGGTGGGGCTATGTTCCCTCCCTACAGGGTCATACATAAGTATCCAGAATTATCACAACTCACTCCTGCATTACAATCCATGTATCAAACTTAACACCGTATCTATCTACAATGGTGGTTGATGTTATTTGTTTTAGTTTGAGAATTTCTTGCAACAACTACTTGCATAATACAGACGTTCCTGTGTCAGATTTAGAAACATAGTTACACAACTTTGTACTTAACTGAGCAAATCACAGTTTGTCATAGCAAGGCATCGTGGCATGTATTGTCCATCAGACTTGACTTTGTTTGAATAAGTTTGGAAGTAACAAGTTGCTTAAAGTACCAGGGTAATTGGTAATCTGGGACCTGAAAGAATGGGGTAAGCAATTGTGATTAGATTAGATTACTTACAGTGTGGAAACAGGCCCTTCGGCCCAATAAGTCCACACCGACCCGCCGAAGCGCAACCCACCCATACCCCTACTTTTGCCCCTTTTGACCTAACTCCACGGGCAATTTAGTATGGCCAATTCACCTGACCCGCACATCTTTGGACTGTGGGAGGAAACCGGAGCACCCGGAGGAAACCCACGCAGACACGGGGAGAATGTGCAAACTCCACACAGTCAGTCACCTGAGTCGGGAATTGAACCCGGGTCTCTGGCGCTGTGAGGCAGCAGTGCTAACCACTGTGCCACTGTGCCGCCCTATCTCCTTAACCAATAAGATTGATAGTTTGTGAAATGAACAGGGCAAGGACTGTTCAGTACATTCATCATGGAGTAAGCTAAAGAATGAGAAATAAAGAGAGGGAAAATTAAATGGGTTTAAATGACAGAGAACAATGAGACTGAGGACAATTCCATTTTAATTTAGCATTTTTAAAATCTCCAACAATAATAAAATGCTAATGGTAATAACATGTATTAATTTGTGGTTTATGTAGTTTCCTTTATGTTAGTCTGCATAACATGTACCACAGATAGCTGGGTCCTCTTGAGTCAGACATCTGAAATTATTTGCATCTTCTGTGTAAATAAAGCAACTTCAAACTATTTACCACTTTCCTGTTATGAGGTAGTGTGTTTTGCAAAACTAACCATCAAGCAGGACAATGCAGACAGCAACTTTAGTGGTTTGTTGCAAATCACTCGCGTACTTGATGTTGCTTTGAAATTTCCACAGAACTTACAGCAAGTGCTATTATCTCCAACTCCTGAGAATAAAATCCGTCCCTTTATTCCCTTGGATGCAATCAAATACAGTACCATCTGGACCATCTTAAAATAGGGTGGTATTTATAGGAGGTGGGCCTGTAGATTGGGTTTGGGGTGTAGGCATGAGCAGGTGTGAGGCTGTGGGTGTTGGGGGGGCGGGTGAGTGGTACAAATCATGCTGCTGATCAAGCTCCAGGTGGGATGGGTGAGGGCAGCCTTGCAGCCCAGAAACAATTTCATGCCTTTCTGTAGCCACCTAAAAGCCACTTAAAGGTCTCCTCCGACTGGGATTTTAACAGCTATTGGCAGGAACTCACCAGCAAGAGCAAACTGTTGGGTTTTCCTGGAACTTAATCAGGGAGAAAATGTTCTCTCCTTCTCAGCTGCTCTGTGTCCGACTGAGGGACTCAACTGTAGGTGACAGGACTGGGTGAAAACCCATTAGTTGTGACCATCCCTGCAATCCTCATCCTGTCCACACTCCCCTCTCTCTGTGGTTTCAGCATTTATCCCCGCAGTACCGGCAGTGGCCAGCAGTCCTGGTGGCACCCTGTTCTCAGAGCGAGATACCTGACCTCCTTGGGCTTTATATAGTGTGAGGCTTCAAGCTGTCCAGGTAGCTGCTATATTTTTGATTGGGCCTCCTATTATGATGGGAGGCACAAAACACAAATACCACAGGTGCTTTTAGCCCTTCATTCCAAAATGTGTGTTTTTAAAAGAGAACCATTACAGCACCCAAATGACAACAAGAGCAAATTCAGTGGTTGCCTGCAGAAATTGCCTCTTGCAAACAAATTTATGGTTTCCTCCTCCAGCAGTATAAAAAACAGAGTTGCATCATGAATTTGTGTGTTATTATTAGACTGCTGTTGACTCGGGAATGTTTAATAAGCTAGAAAGTTGCAGATTGATATCAGTCATTAGCACCCCTACGCTGCAGGTAAAGCCAAGAAGTAACATATCTCTCACTCAGAGCGCTGTAAACCAGTTAGGAAAGGAATCAGAATCTCACAAATCAACTGTGCAATAGCTGATATCAGTGTTAGCTTTACAGCACAAATACAGCCACAATATCATCTTACCTGCGCTTCACAAACAATTCAGAGTTGGTCCATATAATCTCTCTGTTTATTCCCGCCTTCTTATTTCTTATCTTTGTGTATGTGTTAGCATTTCTTCTCCCAGTTAGTAATGAATAAATTCATTTTATATTTTTAATTCAAGATGCCTGGTTGAATTGACTCTTATTTTTAAAAAAATAATTGTCACATTTGTGTCTGGGGGAATTGTATCCAAAAGGGAAAGCATAATTTTACAAGTAACCTTGTTGCAACCAATTGCGGAGTTGTACGAATAAAAAAGGGGGAGCCAGCTTATCCCTTTTCTCACAGTAACTTAATATTTTCGGTTATTGTCTCAGGCATATGGCACTGAGCAGACATTGCAGAATCATGGAATTGCTTCCTGTTCAAAATGATGCCACAGAGGCTGATATCCCTTCACCAAGTCACCTTTTATTTACATGTGGAGAGTCCTTGACCCTGATCCAGCTCCCTCAGAGCCAGCTCTCTGACACTCCTGTTAGCCAGGGCTCCTTGATCGGACCAGATTAACAGCCCCAATCAGGGAACTCCTCTTCTATGAGATCCACCTGGCTGACCTCATTATAATTCCTACATCCTGCCCCCTCTAAGTCCAGGCCGTGGGCCCATTCTTTTTCCTGTAGCTGTTCCTGGGGCATTTTCACCCCAGTTTTGGTTCGTCTGACTTTGTCTCAGATATTGTCAGCGTGTGCCAGACCAGAGCCTGCCAGAACATCTCAGCCGAAACTCATCTTCGTGTTCATGTGATAACGGCATAGAGGATGTCCATCTCTTCCTCAGAGTTCTCTTCAATGCTAGTCGCAGCCGGAGAACCCTTGCTGGCTGCTCTGTGGGGCTGGCTATGTTTTAGTCCAGCCCTTATTTCCAAGGTTGCAGCCTTCATGTGTCCACCTGCTTGTTCAGGACTGCCTCACCTCCCTTATCTCTGTTCGTCACAGGATCTGACCTCGCATTGACCATACCTGTTATCCATGCAGGGTCATTCCCAAGGTTTGACACTAAACTTCGCACCCTGAAGTAAACTGCCTCTCTTGCTGAGAGGAGTTTTGTGTCTGGCATTGGCCTTCACCCACACATCCCCTCCACGCACACACACATACACACACACACACACACACACACACACTCAGACACACATACACAAAACACACACACGCACACATCCCCCCCCCACCCCACTCCCATCCCCCCAAGATCTGGGTTAACCTGATGCAGAGTCTTCTCATTAGCAGCTCTGTTGGAGTTGTCCCTATAGTTGTGTGAGGGATGGTCCGAGGAACTGGGACAGTTTAGTATCAAGTGAAGCTACAGGCTGTTTCTTTAAGCCTGTCTTCAAAGTTTGGGCTGCACTTTCCGCCAGACCATTGGACAATAGATGATATGGAGCTATCTGAACATGCCAAAAGCCATCTGAATTTAGGAACTACCTGAATTCCCTGTTGGTAAATGATGTCCTGTTGCCTGTGACCAATACTTCCAGAAGTCTGTGTATTGCAAAAGATGCGCACAACTCTATGCAGGTTCAACCACTTTGAGTGGGCATCCCCAGTGACTAAATTCATTGAGCCCATGGAAGGGCCAAAATAGTTGAGTCCAGGGGTTTACCCGGCCATTCCTATGAATGTTGCTGGTGATAATGGTTTTCCTTGTTGGCATTATGGGCATTGCCCTACACATGCGCTTTATGTCTGCATCCAATCCTGGCCACCAGACATAGCTTCTTGCCAACATCTTCATCTTGGAAACCCCTGGATGACCTTGATAGCATTTAACTAGTATCTGGTGGCTATCTTTGTTCGAGACAATCACTTTAGTTCCACATGGTTGTATGCCATGCGCTGTGGTGAGCTGGTGTCACTGGGTTCAGAAAGGTTTCAATCCCAGCTGTGATGGCCAATTTCTCCCCCATCATCACCAGCTGCTTCAGTTTTGCCAGCACGGGGTCTTTTTGTATCTACACTCAGATATTGTTAGTGCTGACCAGAAGGGTGCCCAGAATGGATTCTTCCAGTGGTGGTACCACCTGCAGAGTAAGCACCAGTGGGATGCAGCACAAGGCATCTGCATTTGCCACTTAGCCTCCCGGACGATGTTCTAATTTGTAATTGTGCGTACTCAGAATTAGAGCTCACTGCATGAATTTAACCTGAAGCTATGGGTGACACTGCCACGTCCGCCTTAAGTAACCCTAGCAGGGGTTTTGGTCCGTTACTATCACAAATTTATGGTCGTAAAGGTCTTGGTCAAACATTCTTACATCAAAGATGACCACCAAACCTTCCTTCTCTACCTCGGCATGCCTGCATTCGGCATCAGCCAAAGTCCAGAGTGCATCCACCATCGGGCGTTCCTCTCCGCTGTGCCACCAGTGATGCCATATGGGGAGGCAATGCATCTCAGCCCCACCTCTCGCTTCAGATTGTGGTGGGCCAACACCTTAGATAAGCATGGTGGCTCAGTGGTTAGCACTGCTACCTCACAGCACCAGGATCCCAGGTTCAATTCCAGCCTCAGGTGACCGCCTGTGTGGAGCTTGCACATTCTCCCCATGTCTGGGTGGGTTACTCTTAGGAGGGTCGGTGTGGACTGGTTGGACCGAAGGGCCCTGTTTCCACACTGTTGGGAATCTAATCATCGTAATACTACAGGAAGCAACGCATCTCAGCCCCACCTCTCGCTTCGGATTGTGGTGGGCCAATACTTTAGACAACAATAACTGCTTCATCACTTCCCTAAAGGCTACATCTTTGCTATGACACCATTTCCAAGGCTGACCCTTTTCCAATAGCAGATGTAACAGTGCCAGGTTGGAGGAAAGATTATGTATGAATTTTCCATAATAATTCACCAGCCCAAGGAAAGATGTAAGCCCCAGTGCAGATGTAGGAGCTGGGCCACCTTTGATTACCCTCACAGTCAAGTTGACTGTGAAGCCCAATCACTTGGAGCACCTGGAACACACATTTTCCCCATCTAAGGTATTCCCTGTCTTGGAGAAATGTTTAAGGACTATTTCCAAGTTCTTTAAATGTTCTTTCTTGGTCTTCCTTGTTATTAGCACATCATCCAGATAAATGGCAATCTGCGTCGACCTTGTAAAATGTTCTCCATGATCCACTGGAAAATGGCACAGGCTGCTCATTCCCCAAAAGGCAGTCGTATATATTGGTACAAACCCTTATGGATATTAATTGTAACATGCCTCTGGGAATCCTTGTCTAGCCACAATTGCAGGTAAGCACGACTCATGTCCAGCTTTGTGAACAGCCCTCCTACCAGTTTTGTATATAGTCCTCTATGTGAGTGATTGGGCACTTATCCAGCTGTGAAAATGTACGTCATTTGTTTGAAATCCCTACAAAGGCAAACCAACCCATCAGGCTTCACAATCAGTCCAACCAATGCTGCCCATTCCGCACACTGGGCTGGTTTGTTCATTCCTTTGCTTTATTGCTTCCTGATTTCTGCCTCTACTTTTGCCCCGGAGGCACTGATCAGGCCTGGCAGAGTCATGGAAGCTCTTTTGGGTCAAAAGGTGAGGTAGCCTTGACCTCTTTGATAGTCCATAGATCTCCCTGAAAAATTCCGAGGTTTTTAACTAGGACTTGACTCCAGCAGCCATTGCCTTAATTGAAACTGTTGAGCCAATCAAGTTGAATCTTTCCCAACCATTTATCCCTTATCAAGCTTGGGCCTGGGTCTTTTACTATAATCAGTGGTAATTAAACCAGCTGCCTCTCATAAGACACCAGAACCAGAACCAAAGTTTAATCTCCAGAGATTCCCTGGTAAAGGTTCTCAGCCTGGCCGAGGTTTTATGCAAACATAAAGACTGGAGTCCAGAGCGAATTTTGTTAAAGGCTGGTTTCTGCAATCACTGACATAGCCATGCTACTATCGACCTCCATTGGAACTGGGTGACAATTTAACCAGATATTTATTTTGATTGGTTCTGATTTGGATGCTGCTAAGCAATCTAACTGTTCCAAAACCAGATGTAGGGGGACTTTCCAGGATGGACACTCTACTGGGTACCAGCCTATGTGTCCTCTTACTCCAACTGAATCCTGTTGGTCTCGATTCCTACCTCAAGTCCGCACGCCAGCAGCAGAACAATGCCTTGCCAGCCCAGATCCTGAAGACAACTTTAACCGTTTGGCTGAGGCTTCACTTTCTTTTAGGGTTTTGCTGTGAGCTGACCTACAGTCCCTCTGTTCAGGATGTGTCCTGAGTGATGCTATGCAATTGCCTTCCCCCAAATGGGTGTTCCTCAAGCTTGGTCAGGCTGGCAAGGCTGTCCCATTTTCATCAGAATACCCTTCAACTCATATCTCCATTTGTCACATTTTCTAACAACAATCTAGTTTGCAGTCCAGTTGGGCTTCAACTAGTAGGTACTTTTGAGTGGTTGCATCATTAATCCCATTCTTGTCTCCACTGAAATAACTCCAAAGAGGCCGGTATCCCCTCACCAAGTCACCCTTTCTCTACACATACATAGTACTTAACGCTGGCCTGGCTTCCTCAGAGCTGGGTCCCAGAGTGAACAAACCCTCCGACACACCCGTTCTTTATCTACATTCTCTTTTTTTTTATTTCCCCCACACTATGTCCTAACAGCTGCAGTGCTTCTTTCTCCCCCGCACCCATGTTGCGTGTGTGTGCAGGTGTCGGACGCAGTGAAGAACAACAAGTGTATAAATCTTTATTTATGCTCCACCACCAGGAAGAAAGGAAACACCCGAGTGGCCAGTGACAAGCAGTGCCCTTTACACCAAAGGGCAGTGGTGTGTGATCAAACAGTGAAGGGGAGGGCAGGGATTAAATCAAAATAGAGTTGGAGGGGGAAATAATGCACTCCACTCCCCACGGTGCCCACCTCTCCCCAAAAATGGCACTTCTGTTGTTTTTTTTAAGGTTTTGACATAGCCGCTTTCTGTGTTGGAGAATCCCACAAGCTCTCTGGGTGAAAACGTTTCTCCCCCTTCTCAGTCCTACCCACGTCCTTAGACTGTGACCTCCCTGGTTCTAGACTCCCCCCCCACCCCGGTCATCGGCAACATCCTTTACTCCGTCTAGTCGAGAACGCAGGAGAATGGGGTTTGGAAATGTGTCAGGCACAATCGAGTGGCGGAGGAGATGGGCCAAATGGCCTGTTTCTGCTCCTGTAATTATGGGCGTCGTCCAGTTTTGTGACTGTTCCTCATGGGCCACTCAGTGAAGCCGGCTCCCCTCCCCCACCTCCGTCTCTGTGATTAAACGGATCGGATGAAATCCATGCCCCTTACGCATTTCAGGGCAAGTTTTCTTCCCATTCCTGGACCCCTGCACCTCTGACTCAGCTCCACCTCCAGGTTAACAGCCCCAATCAGGGAAGTCATGTTCTGGGGAGCTCCACCTGACTGACCTCATTACAATCACACACTGGTCAACATGTGAGGTGGCTTTAGCTCCTTTGATAGTGCCTAGACCTTCCTGAAAAACATCTGGCTATTTAATAAGGACCTTTCTCAGGCAGCAATTTTCTAATCAAATCTAGATGGTCCACCTGGTTCTACAAGATCCACCTGGCTGGCCTTGTTACAAACACTCCCAGGTGCAGCTATATCTGTGCAGCAGGGCAAGGAACAGATCCCTTTCACCAACTACATTAGTTCAGAGCTAATCCAGAACCATCTTGTTTGGTGCATTTTCTCATTTTACTGCTGGTAGTCAGTGTGAAAGGATTGCTAAATGTTATAATAAAGTATTAAAACACTGACATTGTCTGACTGGCATGAACTCTTACTCCCACACAATAACTGAAAAGTACTTATATTCACTCTTAGCTGTAGCTTATAAAAGGGTGACCTAAGCAGAGTGCAAGGACCTATTGTTGTATCTCTATACCACTTTATATTTGTAACAGGTTTTTATCTAACACATCCTAGCTAAAGTACAGATGACTTGCCTGTGGAAATATGAAAGTATGCACTTCAACCAGACCAACCTAAAAAAGAGAACAATATCCTTTATATAGAAATACTCTGACGCAAGGAGTGAGGAACACAAATGATTCATTCAACTCCTTAAGCTTGTTTCAATATTCAATTTCATTGTAGTTTATTCATATCTTAACTACCGAGAAGCTGAAGTCAATCAAGATGCAGACACATAGAAGGATGCTATCTCCCCTTCCCATTCCACTTGAACTTAGCCCCCCTCTCCTCTCCCTCGCTTTCAGCGGTCTTCATTGGCCTAAATGGGCTTTACATGTAAGTCTTGGAGAAAGTGAGGACTGCAGATGCTGGAGATCAGAGTCGAAAGTGTGGTGCTGGAAAAGCACAGCAGGTCAGGTGGCATCTGAGGAGCAGGAGAACAGATGTTTCGGGCAAAAGCTACATGAAAGTTATACAATTGGAAAATATGGGTGACTTATTCGTGGTGGTTAATAGATGAAATACTATCGGTGATTCAGTGATGGAAAATAAAGAGATTGAGTTGTGTATAAGAGGACTTCAGGATCTACAAAACACATTGGAGGATCCAATAAACACACAAAGACTGATGAGGAGGTGGTGGGAAAGGCAAGAGCAAAGAGGAACTCAGTGCATCGCATCAAAGAGAGAAAGGGAGGATATTTTGGTCATATCATCAGATCAGATGGTCAATGGGGGAATTATTGGAAGAAGTGATTGACAGAAAAGGCAGGACCAAGAAGGGAAAATGGATTGAGGAAAGAATGAAGTTGCCCAATGGGGAATATGTAAGGCAGTAAACGACAGATAGAAATGTAGATCCACAATGAATGAACATACTCCATTATCCTACTCTAGTTCCATATCCCTTAAAATCCTAATCATGCCAAATCTTTTCTCAAGGACAATTGGAAATTGATAACAAATGTGAGACAGAGTGAAGGAGTATGTTGCTGGAAAAGCACAGCAGGTCAGGCAGCATCCAAGGAGCAGGAGAGTCAACGTTTCGGGAATTAGCCCTTCATCAGGAATGAGACATCCCATAAAAGAATATTTTTAAAGGATCAGAATCAGTTTTCAGATTTTCAGTTGACATTTAGCCTTGTTAACTCTTTGGGGGAGCCAGTGCCAAATTTCCCCGGCACGTTATAAGAAGACCTTGCTGCCATTCATGGACAGACTGGTCCCCCTAACTAACTGAAGAATGTGAGAAGTCAAACAACACTAGGTTATAGTGCACCATTAGTTTAGATTAGATTAGATTCCCTACAGTGTGGAAACAGGCCCTTTGGCCCAACCAGTACACACCAACCCTCTGAAGAGTAACCCACCCAGACCCACTTCCCTCTGACTAATGCACCTAACACTACGGGCAATTTAGCGTGGCCAATTCACCCTGACCTGCACATTTTTGGACTGTGGAAGGAAACCCACACAGACACGGGGAGAATGTGCAAACTCCAAACAGTCACCCGAGGCCGGAATCGAACGTGGGTTCCTGGTGCTGTGAGGCTGCAGTGCTAACCACTGAACCACCGTGCCTGGTGAAGTCACTTGGTGAACGAGCAGCACTCTGAAAGTTTATGATTTCAAATAAACCTGTTGGACTATAACCTGACGTCATGTGACCTTTGACTTTGTCCACCCCAGTCCAACACCGGCTCCTCCGCATCAAGAACGTGAGGCAGCTGACTTGATCATTATTGATTACGCCTGTTATTATAACTTGCAATCGATTCCCCTTCTCAGTGACTGTACGATGCCATTTTGAAAGAGGATTTGGACGTAATGCGAGAAATTTTGCTTTAAGCCGGATCCAGCGTTTAACTCCACCATGTAGTAAAAAAGAAATTTTCAATTTCTTGGCTAAAATATTCTTTTATGGAATATGTGTTACATTTGTTGCTCATTGTCAATTGTCCTTGAGAAGGTATTTGCTAATATTAGGGTAATAAGGAATATGGTACCAAGGCAGGGTGGCACGTTGGTTAGCACTGCTGCCTCACTGAGCCAGTGACCCGGGTTCAATTCCTGCCTCAGATGACTGTCTGTGTGGAGTTTGTCTGCGTGGGTTTCCTCCCACAGTCAAAAGATGTGCAGGTTAGATGAATTGGCCATGCTAAATTGCCCGCAGTGTTAGGTGCATTAGTCAGGGGTAAATAT
The DNA here is from genome assembly GCF_037043375.1 of Chiloscyllium plagiosum. Taxonomy (NCBI): domain Eukaryota; kingdom Metazoa; phylum Chordata; class Chondrichthyes; order Orectolobiformes; family Hemiscylliidae; genus Chiloscyllium; species Chiloscyllium plagiosum. The sequence goes on from NW_028270159.1 coordinate 45,595,432, forward strand.
AAGGTAGGGGAATGGGTCTGTTCAGAGGGTCGGTGTGGACTTGTTAGGCCGAAGGGCCTGTTTCCATACTGTTGATAATCTAATCTAAAAAAAAATGGAGTTCATTCATTTGACATTTCTGTCTGTATTATACTGCCCTCATACATTCTCCATTGCCCAACTTCATTCTATCCGCAGTCCATTATCCCTCCTATGCCCCTGTCCTGCCTTTTGAATTGAATTGAATTGCAGTCAGTTCTGCTATGTTGTGGTAGTTCCGTTGCCATCCCGTGTTATATGAAAATCACATAATAGCAGCACCGTTTAAACTAATGGGGCCAGAATCACATTATAATCAATACAATTCAAAAGTTTTTGTTTTAGAAACAGTGTCCCCAATTTGTCAATCACGTTATAGCAAATTCGCACTAACGAAATGTGCATTCTTGCAGAACGAACATGGAGCTTTATTGTCACATGTACTCACATGAGGACAGTGAAAAGTTTACAAATCACCAATTATGGTGCCATTTAGATTCAAATGTATGGTAGGTACATCTTCTTTTCTGTCACACTTTTCTAAAGCTTGATGATTGTCATCCTCTAGTTCTGTACCGGGACCCAAATTTAATAGATTTTCATCTCCACCAATCACATCTCTCAATTACTCCTCTTACAGAGAAATTAAGTCAAGCTCTTCCAGTCTGATGTTATAACGTAAGGCCTGAATTTTCCGGTGGGCATGAGGCCTGTGCTATAAAGAGACCAGAGGGTGGTTCCTGAGACCCCAATTGCTGATGGCAAGACTGACCCAACAGTTTTGACCTCCTCCTTTGCTTCTTGTGGGACCCAGCTCATTGAAGATAGCTTGAGGTCATCGAAGCAGCCAGTCCAATCGAATGGTCAGCAGCTCTGAGGTGACAGCCGCATCCATGATCAACGGAACCCTCACTCATGTGAGCAAGTGCAGCAGCTAATGTGTATGCAGTAAGAATTCACAGGACAGTTATGGGCACAGAAAGAGACCATTTGGCCCATCATTCCTGCACCAGCTCTTCAAACAAACATCATTACCAAGTGCAAATCTCCTGCCTCTTCCCCATACTCGCGCATATTATTTCTATCCAAAACATCAACCAATGAGCCTTGAATGCCTCAGTCAATGGTTGTAATGTTTCAGCAGTTTTTGTTGAGAGCGAGGGCTCTACCTGAGAGAGGGAGAAAACCCTGTATCACCATCCCATTTTACAACTAAGTAAATGAATGACAAAATACAAGTTGGGTATTTAAGTTGCTGGTAAAAGTGGAAAGGAATATATTCCGTTTGATAGTTTATGGATAAATTGCCTAAGAAAAACAAAATGATTACTTAAAAAATAGTGTTTTGCCTTCAATCATTGATTCAGTAAAAGGTCTTTCAAAATGGGATATCTTGCCATACCATCCTTTCAGTTAATAACTGGAAGTTCAGATTTCTCTTTAAACTGTAAGACCTCTGCCCAGAGACGGTAGGACCACGTGAAGCAGCAGAAGAAATAAAAAAAAGCTTTAGCCTGCACTTCCAAAATGTAAGTGGTGTGAAAAGAACAGTGTTACAGCAAGCAAAGTCACTTCTCGGAATAAAGACACTTGCACCAAAGGGCACTTCTTTAACTTTCTAAGTGAGATATTACGATATGCTGTGGCTTCACTCCCAATATTTGCAAAATTATCAACTCAACAGCCATTTCTCCCGTTTTGACTTCACCCCAAAGACATCTTGCAATTGCTAACTGAAATCTTTGAAAACTCCGCTGGTTTTCCACTGAAGGGTAGCATTTTAAGGTCACAGTTAAAAAAGAAGTGGAGCTTAGAAAATGCTGACACAGTCTACTGTTCAGTTGCTCATGTCGCATTCTGTCCATTATTTTAGCAGAGATACTATCTGAATGATGGTTTAAGCAGCACATTGCTCATCTTCTTATAGTTTTACTCCTTTTGAACCTAACGTAACATGGACAGACGATTCAAGGTAACCTAATTAGTTTACTTGCACTAAGCCAAGACCCATTCATTTAGATAAATGTGAGGTGCTGCAGTTTGGTAGGGCAAATCAGCACAGGACTTAATGATAAGGTCCTGGGGAGTGTTGCTGAGCAAAGACACCTTGGGGTGCAGGTTCATAGTTCCTTGAAAGTGGAGTCACAGGTAGACAGGATGGTGAAGAAGGCGTTCAGTATACTTGCCCACTCATTTTGTTGAAGTTGTACATCTTGCGATATACACATGAAACTTAAATAAACTTGCTAAAGCGATGACTCATTTCTGCTGTTTTTTTCTACTTTTCTTCTGAATCACTGTTTCGCAATTGAACTCTTTTGTTGAGCGTGATTGTCTGGTCTGACTGACTGAGCTGAGGGAGCTGGATAAAATTTGGTATTTTGTGACTTGTTGCAGTCTGAATCTCAAACACCTTGCGGCTAGGTATTGAAGGACAGTCACAAGTTCGTCAGGATTGCCCTCAACATCTCCAGGAAATGGAAATCAACCTCCAGGAAACTGACATTAGCAACCTGGGGGGAAAAGCCAAAGGGCAATCAAAAAAGAGTATACACAAGGCATTTCTAAAATGGCTGAGCTTGTGGATTTTGGGGACTGGTGCGGAGTGAAACTCCGAGGAAAATTCATGCAGGTTAGGAAACCTGTCCTGCAGCATATTACTCTGAACATTACACACAGCCCTGGGGAGAGGAGAACGTCAATTTCAATTTCAGGCCAAAGACAGCGAGGTTGAAGTGGTTTGTACTTTGACATTGGCCAGGCATCCTAAAATTAGCCAGTGAAAGTTAGAAAGATTCTAACCCCTGGTCACTGCCAGTGTGGGGTTTGCATGTTCTTCCTGTGTCTGCGTGGGTTTCCTCCGGGTGCTCTGATTTCCTCCCATGGATGTGCAGGTTGGGTAGATTGGCCATGCTCAATAACCCCATAATGTCCAGGGATGTGCAGGCTAGGTGCATTTGCCCTGGGATATGCAGGGTTACAGGGACAGGGCAGGTGGATGCTCTTTGGAGGGTCAGTGTGGACAGAATGGCCCAAATGGGCTGTTCCCAAACTACAGGGATTCCATGCTATGAAGCTCTGCTTTGTCTATGTGTTGAGGATGGTCTTCAGTGAGCTACAACTTTCTACTTGATCCTCCCTTTCCTGTGGAGCTGCAGATCTGTGAGACCTTGGGGGTAGAGGTTCTTGGCTCCTTGAAACTGGAGTCGCAGGAAAATAGGATAGTGAAGACGCCGTTTGGTACGCTTGCTTTTATTGGTGAATGCATTGAGTATAGGAGTTGGGATGTCATGTGGCGGCCGTAGAGCATATTGGTTAGGCCACCTTTGTAATATTGGTCACCCTGCTATCGGAAGGTTGTTGTGCAACTTGAAAGTGTTCAGAAAAGATTTAGAAAAATGTTACTGGGGTTGGAGGATTTGAGCTATAGGGAGAGACTGAATAGGCTGGAGCTGTTTTCCGGGGAGACTGAGGGGTGACCTTATAGGGCTTCATAAAATCATGAGGGGCATGGATAGGGTAAATACACAAGGTCTTTTTCCCAGGGTAGGGAAGTCCAGAACTAGAGGGCATAGGTTTAGAATGAGAAGGGAAAGATTTAAAAGAGACCTCGGGATTACATTTTCACACTGAGGTTGGTGCCTGAATGGAATAAGCTGCCAGAGGAAGTGGTGGAGTTTGGTACAATTGCAACATTTAAAAAGCATCTGGATGGCTATATGAATAGGAAGGGTTTGGAGGGATATGGACCAAGTAGATTAGGTTAGGATTTCTGGTCAGCATGGACGAGTTGGGCTGAAGGGTCTGTTTCCGTGCTGTATAACTCTATGACTCTGTAAGAAGGCAGAATGAGGGTCCTGGGTGATGTAAGGAATGTGCCACCACTCTCAACTTTCCTGTTTGGTTCATTGGTTAATTCCCTTCATAGAGCAAAAGGTGGCATCACATTGCGGCAGCAAACTCCAAACATATCTTCCTGGTGTTGTTATGACTCATGCACCTTATAAGGTGGTTATAGTTTAAGCTGTCTTTTTCAATTCAAAGTTAAATGGAGCAAATGGAGTAAAGCATGTGATCGCGTGTTTGTACTGTCCGATGATAACCTAGCTGACCTCAGCTGTTTTGAGACTGTGGAAGCCAGGGCAAGACATGATGAAACCCAACTTTCACACTTGGGCACAGAAGAACATGCACCTGGTTTTTGTAATGGGTCAACTATCAAACTCTGAGGTGATCTGATTCAAAGACACTAGACAGAGAGACAGAGAGAAAGAGAGACAGGGAGGAAAATAGCAGCTGTTGTGGGCTACAGGAAAAAGGATTGTTCTCTGCTGGCTGTCAAGCAAAATACAGTGGGGGCTGATTTTCTAGTAAAAAATATGGGAATTTTAATGGAGAAGGGAGGAGTCACCCAGTGGGCCTTGCTGTTGGATGTTCCAAATGCCAAAAGGACAAGCCTAAGCAATAGGAACAGGAGTAGGCCATGTGATCCAACAAGTTGGAGAGATTAGAGATTCCCTACAGTGTGAAAACAGGCCCTTCAGCCCAAGTAGTCCACACAGACCCTACAAAGAGTAACCCACCCAGTCCCATTTCCCCTCCGACTAATGCATCTAACACTATGGGCAATTTAGCATGGCCAATTCACCTGACTTGCACATCTTTGGACTGTGGGAGGAAATCGGAGCACCCGGAGGAAACCCACGCAGACACGGGAAGAATGTGCAAACTCCACACAGACTGTCGCCCAAGGCTGGAATTGAACCTGGGATCCTGGTGCTGTAAGGCAGCAGTGCTGACCACTGAGCCACCATGTGAGGACTGCAGAGTGTGGTGCTGGAAAGGCACAGCAGGTCAGGCAACATCTGAGGAGCAGGAGAATCGACGTTTTGGGCAAAAGCCCTTCATCAAGAAACCTGATCCCCGGAGCTGGGACTCCCCCCAGAGCAGACTCCCAGCTTTGAGGTGAAACCCAGCATGAACTGAACACATGGCTCAGTGTGCTCTAGGTTGGAAGGCCTGTTATTTATTAGTTTAGATTCCTTACAGTGTGGAAACAGGCCCTTCGGCCCAACCAGTCCACACCGACCCTCCGAAGAGTAACCCACCCAGACCCATTCCCCTACATTCACCCCTGACTAATGCACCTAACACTATGGGCAATTTAGCGTGGCCAGGTTAGCTGACCTGCACATCTTTGGACTGTGGGAGGAAACTGGAGCACCCGGAGGAAACCCACGCAGACACGAGGAGAATGTGCCAACCCCACACAAACAGTTGCCTGAGGGGTGAATTGAACCCGGTCTCTGGCGCTGTGAGGCAACAGTGCTAACCACTGAGCCACCGTGCTGAATTCTTTTATATTTTTATTTTTCTAATGAAATTAATTTATTCCTATGATTTTGTACTTTTGTAGCTAGGACAGCATGAAGGTCTGTAATGCTGGATTTTTCATTCCTTTATTTTTCTAATTTTTCCTAAGAATTTGTACTGAAGAATCTGTACCTTTGTACTTAAGATGGCACCATAAGTGGTGACATGTACTCATGTGAGCACGTGTTGACAAAGCCAATTCTAACTCTAATTCTTCCAATTGTAGGTAATGACTCTCCAAGTATTCTGCTATTACTTCCTTAATAATTGATTCAATACTTTTCTGACAATAGATGCTAGGCTAAACAGCTTGGAGTCCCTAGCTTTTTACTTCCCATCCTTTTTGATGACAGGTGGCATATTGGCAGTTTTCCAATCCTCTGCTACTTCTCCAGAATCCAAGGATTGTTGGAAAATTATAACCAATGCATCCTTTATCACTGCAGCTGCCTCTAGGCAGCAAGGCCAGGAGTCTGATTTGCCTTTAGCCCCATTAGTTTGTCTAATGCTGCTTCTCTAGTGGTAGAGATGGCATTTAATTCCTCCTCTGTATTCGTTAGCATTAATGGGATATTTGAAGTCTCTTCCACGCTAAAGACTGATGCAAAATATCTATTTAACTCCTCTGCTTTTTTCTTGTTACCCATAACATTTTCATTTTCGAAGGAACCTATGTTCACTTTGATCTTCTCGCTCCCTTTTTATATATCTAAAGAAGCTCGTATTGTCAGTTTCACATCGCTCACCAGTTTGTCCTCATATTATACTTTCTCTCTCTTTATTTTTTTTTCAGCTGTCCTTGGCTGGATTCTGAAGTTATCCCAGTCTTTGGGGCTATGGATGACTTTTGCTTCCTTTTTTAATCAACTTCACTTTCTCCCTACCTTCCTTGGTTATCCATGTTTAGTTTATCCCTCTCTTAGAATCTTTCCTCCTTACTAGGATGCATTTTTGTTTAGAGTCATGAATTACCTCCTTGAATATCTGCCACTTTGCTTACAGTTAAATCTGTTAATTTGTCTGGCCAGTACACTTTCGCTAACACTATCCTCATTTCATTGTAATTCCCATTATCTAAGTTAAACATAGTCATTTGTGAGTTAGGTTTCTCACTCTCGAACTGAGAGTTATGATCACTACTTCCTAGGGGATCTTTTACTCTGAGGAAATATGGTAAACCTGCCTCATACCCATTATGAGGATCTGAGGGAGGGTCACGTGACCTGAAATGCTAACTCAGGTTTCACTCCATAGATGCTGCCACACCTACTGCGCTTTTCCAGAAAGTTCTGTTTGTATTTGTGACCAGATCCAAGATAGTCTGCTCCCTGGTTGGCTCTAAGATAAAGGAAACTACCCCGAATGCACTCTGTGAATTCATTGTCACCCTTTTCAATTTGATTCACCCAATCGACATGAGGATTAAAGTCACCATAACTATTGCTCTATTATGTTTACATGTCCCTGCTATTTGATGATTTATAGTCTTTCTTAGGGGTATTTACACGTCTCCTCCCAAGGCCTTCTTTCCCTTGCTGTTTTTCACCTCCATCCAAAAGGAGCATGGGTTATCTCTCACAACTGTCCTCACTTCACCTCTTCTTAACAGTGCTGTCCTACCACCTTTTAGATCTCTCCTGTCTTTCAGAAATACTAAACATCCCTGAATGCTAAATTCCCAGATTTGATCTCCTTTTAATCATATTTTCCTTTTGGCTATAAGATCATATATATTTACTTTGATTTTCATCATCAGTTTGTCCACCTTATTCTAAAAGCCTTGCGCATTTAAGATATAAAGCTTTTAAGTTAGTTTCATTATCAAATTTCCCTACATTTTTACAGCTTTGGATAGAACATGACATTCACATATTCTGGTCAAAAGCAAGCCTACTAGAAGTTGGGGATCATTTTAAATTAGTTCCTGAAAAGGCAACAGTTCTGTAGAGAATGGTGTAGCATATGAGTATAATGTGTGAATGTTGGTGTGTTAAGAATTTGAGGGGGAATATCTTTTCTGTGGTTTTGTATATTAGTTTCAGAATAAGTAATGTTTAATTGCTGCTGCTTTTAGTGTGTTTGTTATAGTAAAATTCTTAAAATAAAAAGAGAGACTTGAATTTCCAGTGACTGACTCAAAGGATTACTTTATAGGATTTCACTTAGTAAGAATTTAGTTATCATCTTTACAGAGATTGCGACTATATCGCCCGGAAGTTTCATAACCTGTTATTACTGAATCATCACATCTTCCAGAAGCACATTAAGGGAGGTGTCATAAATTGGGTCACTCTTTAACCTTCTTGATCCATTTACTAACTTCCTTCCCCTTTCCTCTCAACCCTACTGCCTTCAAATTTTCATGAGGCGAGTGTCTCTTTAAATATTATTCCTGAAATCACATAATGTGTTGCCATCACGACTGCTGACAGTAATTGGGCAGATCACTTGGAAATGACACAATAATTCAGTGGCTAGATTTAAAAAGAGTCACTAAAAGACTTTCACTGATTTTCTGGTTTCCTTTTTTCTGAATGACCCCCATCCTGACTCCCACCATTTTAAAATCCACAGGGACATGGTTAACCCTGGTTAATTGCCAATCAGCCAATCTAGTTTCTAAAGATGAGCAGAAAATGCCACCCTTATCAATGATGCCCATATCCCATCAAGAATAAAATAAAGTTATTTTAGCTGTAGATGGCTGTTGCCATGCCGGTGGGGTGTAAAGTGCATGTCATCGGGCACTGGCTGGAAGTCAAGGTGCCAGAAAGTCTGGTCGATACTTCTCTATACACAACTCTTGGGCTGATTTTTAAAATTCATTCATGGGATGAGGCCAACATTTATTGCTCATCCCTAATTTCCCTGAGGGCAACCACACATTGCTGTAGGTCTGGAGTCACATATAGACCCGACCAGGTAAGGATGGCAGTTTCCTTCTCTAAATGACATTAGTGAACCAGATGGGTTTTTCCGACAATTGACAATGGACTTGTGGTGATCATAAAATTCTTAATTCCTGATTTATTTTTTACATGTCCATCATCTGCCAAGGCATGATTCAAACTTGGGTCCCCAGAAAGTTATCTAGCTCTCTGCATTAACAGTCCAGTGATAATAGCACAACACCATCAGCTCCCCCTTTTGGGTTGTAACTGGTTGGTTCCCCTGAACGATCTCTTTGCCTTTAGTTTCCAAGGTCACTGCTGGCTGCTTGGTTTGGTCAACTTAATGTCAGGCCCAATTTCCCTGGCCCAATTTTGTCCCAGTGGTCACTTGACCACAAAAGACACCTTCATGGCCTGGAGGAAGTCTTGACTTTGCAAGATATGTCAATGAATTTAATTACCATGGATTTAAATGTATGGGATTATGAAGAAGATAGTTTCAGTTCATGATTTGGCAATGAGATTTTATCAATCAGCAATAATCCAGGTATATAATAACGAAAATAACTGTGGATAAGGTCAGGGAAAAGTGGATAAGGACCATACTTGGACGATTTCTTACTGATATTAGGTGGGTTTGTTAATGATGAATGCAGAGGTATGTGTATGAATGCGATCATGATAGTTACAAATGTGGTAGCAGTTTTAGTAATCGGCTTTGTGAAAGGAAGCGCGCAGTAATAGATGAAATGGTTCATAACATTTTGGCAGTCAACCAAATTGTATGTTATTGTCTGCACTTGTGTGGACTGTCAATGCTGAGAGTTTGATGCCAATGGTGGGAGAATATAATCCATACCAGTCATATTTGGCAGGAATCCTAAAGTTCAATCAGTAATAAGTGCTTGGAAACTAGCTACAACTAGTTCTACATTTGAATGGACCGCATGCAGAAAGGGTTGCATTAAAGTCTAAGTGAGAAAACGTCAAGATTTAAGGTATGTGGTAAGGCCAATGGAAGTGAGTTTCAGTCAGATGATAATGGTTTATTGGAAAAGCGAGAGGCTTAGAAAAGAAAGAGGCCCATAGAAGGTAAGGACAGTAAAATAATAATTGTTTAATATGGGAATCAAACCGTTCGGATGCCCTCTTCCAGCTTGCTCGGTATGGATTACAAATTTAAGAATTCTGAAGTAGGAACTCATGAGAAAAAGGTATTTCTCATACCCAAATGTTACACAGCTATGAAGATCAGAAGGCCACAGTTGACTATTTGTTTGTTGGTGGACAGACAGCTATGATTGTCAAAATGAAACCATTACACCCGATGGGCAACAATCAAAGATGAGTCAAATATTTTCCAGAAGGGGCCAGTCACTGGAGAAATGCAACTATTACAAGTACAGCAGGGAAAGGCATGGAAAATGTAAAAGCTGCATAAATGAGGGCCAGGAAGGTAGACCCATGGATTGGGAACATGAAATACAAAGATGGAAGGAAAGAAAATGCAGAGTAAGCTCAAATGATGGGTCTACGGGTGAAAACTCCCAAAGGAAGAGATCACAAACTGTTGAAAGGAATCTTATTAACAGGAGCGAGCTGTCAAACAATAACAGTTCAGAAAGAGTTAGAAGGACATCGCTTAACAAGGACAAGAAAAACCATCCAGAAATACCACCAGGAGCACAAGCCTATTTTGAAAGTCTTTGTAGCCATGAACAAACTAGAAGACATTAGTAAAAGATGTCAATCAACAAGAATTACAAAGCTGAAGAGAATTTGGTTAAAAATCACACAACACCAGGTTTTAGCCCAACAGGTTTATTTGGAAGCATTAGCTTTCGGAACGCTGCTCCTTCATCAGGTGGTTATAGAGTCATAGAGATGTACAGGTGGGTGGCACGGTGGCACAGTGGTTAGCACTGCTGCCTCACAGAGCCAGAGACCCGGGTTCAATTCCCACCTCAGGCGACTGACTGTGTGGAGTTTGCACGTTCTCCCCGTGTCTGCGTGGGTTTCCTCCAGGTGCTCCGGTTTCCTCCCACAGTCCAAAGATGTGCAGGTCAGGTGAATTGGCCATGCTAAATTGCCCGTAGTGTTAGGTAAGGGGTAAATGTAGGGGCATGGGTGGGTTACGCTTCAGCGGGTCGGTGTGGACTTGTTGGGCCGCAGGGCCTGTTTCCACACTGTAATGTAATCTAATATCTAAAAATATCTACAGCATGGAAACAGACCCTTCGGTCCAACCCGTCCATGCCGACCAGATATCCCAACCCAATCTAGTCCCACCTGCCAGCACACAGCCCATATCCCTCCAAACCCTTCCTATTCATATACCCATCCAAATGCCTCTTAAATGTTGCAATTGTACCAGCCTCCACCACTTCCTCTGGCTGCTCATTCCATACATGTACCACCCTCTGCGTGAAAACGTTGCCCCTTAGGTCTGTTTTATATCTTTCCCCTCTCACCCTAAACCTATGCCCTCTAGTTCTGGACCCGCCCTCCGACCCCAGGGAAAAGACTTTGTCTATTTATCCTACCCATGCCCCTCATAATTTTATAAACCTCAGCCTCCGACGCTCCAGGGAAAACAGCCTCAACCTGTTCTGCCTCTCGCTATAGCTCAAATCCTCCAAACCTGACAACATCCTTGTAAATCTTTTCTGAACCCTTTCAAGTTTCACAACATCTTTCCCATAGGAAGGAGACCAGAATTGCATGCAATATTCCAACAGTGGCCTAACCAATGTCCTGTACAGCCACAACATGACCTCCCAACTCCAGTACTCAATACTCTGACCAATAAAGGAAAGCATACCAAACGCCTTCTTCCCTATCCTATCTACCTGCGACTCTACTTACTGAGAATGAAACTAACGTGAAAACAAAATAGTGATCTTCTTAACCTTGCTTTAGATTACCAAGTTACAAGGCTCTGGCTAATGGGATTGATTGAGTGATTTGTTCAGAAAGTTTTGGTGTTCTCCCAATAGGGACGAGGAGAGGGTCTCCCTCAGTTGTAGAATGATTTAGTAATTCTAGGGACACTCTCTCTCTCTCTCTCTCTCTGTGACGGTTTTTAGCTTCTGTGATAAGCTGTGCTAACTTTAATCATGTCTTTTTCAACAGCTGAGACTCATGAGGATATATGTCACTGGCCAATCCTTCCAAATCCTGACCAGGGCTCTTTAGTAACATCCACCAGAGGAAGTCTGCGATGTAACAGCTGTTGCTGCCCACAGCAGCTATCCCACACCTGGGAAAGACAAGGCTGAACGCCGTTGGAGAGAAAGACTTACATTTATATAGCGTCAGGATGATCGACAAGGCTGGGCTGTAATTCAGGATCTCAGAATTTCTCCAAAGCACTTCACAGCAGATGACGCTGAGTTTTGAAGGAAGAAAACTCACAGCCAATTGGCACCCTCTCTCGTACTGCAATGTGGCCAATGTAACAGGGAGTCCATCCAAACAGGAGCGAGACAGATGTTTAATTCATAACGGGTTTTAGGGAGGTGGACAGCAGCAGGAAAGTGGACTCGATGCTGAGATGAGATCAGCCATGGTCGTCTCAGATGGTGGATCTGGGGTCGACGGGCTGAATGGCCTACTCCTGCTCATGTTCAGATCACTGCTGTTGATTAAGGCTCAAATATTAGAGAAGATTTCAGGGATAATGCCCTTCCCTTCATAGAATCATACAGCACGGAACCAGACCCTTCGGTCCAACTAGTCCATGCTGACCATAATCCCAAACTAAATACCTTCGTTTGTCTGTGTTTGGCCCATATCCCTCCAAACCTTTCCTATTCATGTACCTGTCCAAATATCTTTTAAATGTTGTAAGTATACCTGCACCTACTGCTTCCTCTGGCAATTCATTTCACATATGAACCACCCACCCTTTGTGCAAAAAAATCAGCTAGATGGGGCTTCAATCTGTCTCAGTGCTGCACTGGGGGGGTCAGCCTTGGGTATTGTGCTCAGGCTAGGACTGAGACTTGAGTCTGTCTCAGAAGTGAGCTGGAGCTGGACAGATCTGGCCAGTATGATCTTTTACATCCACAAGCAAGGGTATGGGGATGGGGAGAGGGTGCATGTGTGGGTGTGAATGTGGGAGTGTATGCATGAGCGTATGAGGGAGAGCTTGTTTATGAGAGAGGGTCTGCGTGAATGTATAGGTCAGTAGGGGTGTGTGTGTGTCCGTCTGCCTGTCTGTAGGACTATGTGTGTATGTGTTTTTGTGTGTGTGTATGTGTGAGTATCAATGTGTGTGTGTGTGTGTGTAGGAGTGTCTGTGTGTGTATATAGTACAATGGGGTCACCTGTAGTTTGACATGAGCCCAAGGTCCTGGTTAAGGCCATCCCAATGGGTACCAAACTTGGCTATCAGTCTCTGCTCGGCCACTTTGTGTTGTTGTCTGTCCCGGAGTCCCAGACACTGAAGTGTTCTCTGACTGGGAGGGAACCCTCCTGTCTGGTTATTGTTTCATCCTTTGCAGTAGCCTCTGTTGGTCTCGCCAATGTACCATCCCTCAGGGCATCCTTGCCTGCAGCGTATGAGATAGACAATGCTGAGTCATGTGATTACTGCCATGTACGTGTATATGAGGTGTCCCCACGTATAATGGTGGTATCCCTGTTGACATTCTGACACGTCTTGACTTATACCTCTTTACACTCACACACACATACACATACACACACTCTCTCACAAGCACTTATACCCATCCCCCCCCGCCACACTCACACACACACACACATACACACACTCTCTCACAAACACTTTTTTTTTAGATTAGATTACTTACAGTGTGGAAACAGGCCCTTCGGCCCAACAAGTCCACACCGCCCAGCCGAAGCGCAACCCACCCATACCCCTACATTTACCCCTTAGGTAACACTACGGGCAATTTAGCATGGCCAATTCACCTGACCTGCACATCTTTGGACTGTGGGAGGAAACCGGAGCACCCGGAGGAAACCCACGCAGACACGGGGAGAACGTGCAAACTCCACACAGTCAGTCGCCTGAGGCGGGAATTGAACCCGGATCTCAGGCGCTGCGAGGCAGCAGTGCTAACCACTGTGCCACCGTGCCGCCCACTTATACCCATCCCCCCCGCCACACTCACACACACACACACATACACACACTCTCTCACAAACACTTATACCCATCCCCCCCCGCCACACTCACACACACATACACATACACACACTCTCTCACAAACACTTATACCCATCCCCCCCGCCACACTCACACACATACACACACTCTCTCACAAACACTTATACCCATCCCCCCCCGCCACACTCACACACACATACACATACACACACTCTCTCACAAACACTTATACCCATCCCCCCCGCCACACTCACACACACTCTCTCACAAACACTTATACCCATCCCCCCCCCGCCACACTCACACACACATACACATACACACACTCTCTCACAAACACTTATACCCATCCCCCCCCGCCACACTCACACACACATACACATACACACACTCTCTCACAAACACTTATACCCATCCCCCCCCGCCACACTCACACACACATACACATACACACACTCTCTCACAAACACTTATACCCATCCCCCCCGCCCGCCACACTCACACACACATACACATACACACACTCTCTCACAAACACTTATACCCATCCCCCCCGCCACACTCACACACACATACACATACACACACTCTCTCACAAACACTTATACCCATCCCCCCCCTGCCACACACACACACACACACACATACACACACTCTCTCACAAACACTTATACCCATCCCCCCCGCCACACTCACACACACATACACATACACACACTCTCTCACAAACACTTATACCCATCCCCCCCCCCCCCGCCACACACACATTTACGTTTGTGGGGTGAATTTGTACTTATGGAATTACATTTATTTTGCTTAAAATCTGCATAAATCCATGTAAAATTCTGTAAATCCTTTCTTTAGAAATAGAAGCAGTCTGAACATTAGGGCACAGACAGCCATACACTGGGCACCTCACACGTTCAATGCATTGTCTGGGCCGACATGGCACCTATTGTTAAAGTTCACCTGACAATGTAACTTTAAAACAGTTCTGGGATTCACATACGAAAGAACTGAAGCCAACATGGTCATTGTAAAAAATGAGAGATTTAACAAACAATCCAGGTCTTTTTCAATATATAATTTCAGTTACATCACACTGTAAAGTTTTGCGATGAATTCTGTCTCTTATGATCTTCTACTCCATTACCAGGCCTGTGACCAGTGGAGTGCCACAAGGATCGGTGCTGGGTCCTCTACCTTTCGTCATTTACATAAATGATTTGGATGTGAGCATAAGAGGTACCAAAATGCAGATGACGCCAAAATTGGAGGTGTAGTGGACAGCGAAGAGGGTTACCTCAGATTACAACTGGATCTGGACCAGATGGGCCAATGGGCTGAGAAGTGGCAGATGGAATTTAATTCAGATAAATGCGAGGTTCTGCATTTTGGGAAAGCAAATCTTAGCAGGACTTATACACTTAATGGTAAGGTCCTCGGGGGTGTTGCTGAACAAAGAGACCTTGGAGTGCAGGTTCATAGTCCCTTGAAAGTAGTCCCATTACGTTTCACATCATTTATTAATCACAGGCGTCAGGGGGGGTTTCTGCTTTGAACAATCTGTACAATCTTGTGGGCAAGTTTCTGACAGAAAGTCGCATTCAGACCTAAGAAATCTTTTTGCTCAAATTTCCGCTCAAATTCATTCGCATCACATCAGGGCAACACCGTGGTTAGCACTGCCACCTCACAGCACCAGGGCCTCAGGTTCGATTCCAGCCTCGGGCGACTGCCTGTGCGGAGTTTGCACATTCTCCCTGTGTCTGTGTGGGCTTTCTCCGGGTTGCTCCACTTGCCTCCCAAAGATGTGCAGGTTCAGTGGACTGGACATGCTAAATTGCTCGGCAGTGCTCAGGGATGGGTATGTGGGCCACATTTAAACAAGATCAATCTCAGTGAATGAGTCCACACAGCAGCAAGGTTCTGGTGGTACACAACAGCCTGGTCATTGACATCAGAACAGGTGGGCTATCATATCCGACCTCTAAAGCTGATGAATGTAAGCTCCCAGCACATTGCAGAATCTGACAGCAGGGTTAAAAGAACCACCAGCAAGGCAGAACAGATTCATCCCAAAAAAAGGTGCATCTCTTCAGAGGGTCAGTGCAGACTCTGTGATCACAATGGCCTGCTTCTATAGGGATGCCATGATCAAATGTGCGACCGTCCATAAAGCAGTGAAATTGGGTCGCATCTTGGAGCATAATTTGATTTTTTTTATTTCTGAAACTTGCATGAGAGTTTTGTGCCTGGTAGATTTCCCAGCTCCTGACAGATGTGAGCCATGACGGGATAGTTGGCTGAGTTATCCAGCGTGGAGTTTCTCCACATTGAGAGGCAAAACACTTCCATTCTCCAGCAGGCGTGGAACGGAGAGGCAAGATTCACCCTGGTGAGCAGCGAGAGGCTTACTTGCTTGCATTAAAATGAACAAACATCTGCGATGTGTATGCTTCTTTTGTATGTTTTACACTATACTATAATTGCTGCAATGTTTAACATTTAACTTGGCTCTTAAGATTCTGTACCAAGGTATTTGTACCTAAGATGACGCAGTGTGTGGCAACATTGTGCATTTTTCACTGTACTCCCGTATGTTGGTACCTGAGTACATGTGACAATAGAGTCAAGATCAAAATCAAATCATCTTATTTTTAAAGCATGTTATCTCATTAACATGCAGTTTTCTATTCTGCCTACCCATCCATGTAGAAACTAGATAACAACTTCTGATGTAGCAGTCTGAGGAGTTACCTGGCACCTCCAGCTTGCTGCTTGTCCTTCCAGGCCATCTTGGACACCAGGCAACAGCATCTCAGGGCATACTCCATGGTCCAGCAATGCATACACCTCACATCCACAGACTCTGACACATAGCAGCCACACTACATCATCACAGCACATCCCCGGATCCAGTGACACTACGGTTCTGTATTTCAATGCTGCACTAGGCAGCACACTGGTACCTTTCGTTGCCGTGACATTGTGGACAGGAATGGAAAGCTAGCTCACGGATTGGACCAGGGTCTCTTCACATTCACTCACTTTGTGCCCACTTGGATGGTCAGAGCAGCTCTGTCTTGCCTGTTTGCATTTTGCCCCCTCTGTCTTGCCTTGCTAGCTGGCACAGACCCAAACCCAGGCCACCTGTCCCAGTTTCAGTGGTCATCATCAGTCCAGCGGGTGAACATGCTGCTACATGGCAGTGTGCCACATCAAACCTCACACCTGCACTAGGTGCCAGCAGCTCTTTGCTGTAACACACTGCATGGTCATCAACTGGAGTGACCATATATCAAAGTCTACGGGCAGTCATCCTCAGTCAAGTCTAGGACCCTTCAGTCACAGGGTCAAGGGCAGCCTTTGATAGCATTCCAGGGACTGGGCACGGAGATTCCCGTGGCTGTCGTGCAACTGGTCCAGGACATTTATGGGAACACAGCACTACTGAGAACGGGCTGTACACCAATAGGAAGAGGTTGACCTTAGACTCAGTCCACGAGGAGTGGGTCATTGTGCCCTCCCACCGTGCTGTCAATAACAAACAGGACATCAGAGATAGACAAAATACAGGTGAGTGGAGACCTGATCGAGGTCTACAAAATTATGAGAGGCATAGACAGAGTGGATAGTCAGAGGAATGGATCGCCAGTTTCAGTTACAAAGGGGCACCGGTTCAAGGTGAGAAGGGGACAGTTTAAGGGAGATGTGTGAGGGAGGTTTTTCACACAAAGAGTGGTGGGAGCCTGGAACACACTGTCGGAAGAGGTGGTGGAAGCAGGCACATTGGTGACATTTAAGAGGCATCTGGATGGTCACATGAATAGGGAGGGAATAGAGGGATATGGTTGGAACAAGGGTAGAAGGCTTGTTTTTTCAGTTTAGTTAGGGCACGATGGTCAACACAGGCTTGGAGGACCGAAGGGCCTGTTCCTGTGCTGTACTTCTCTTTTCCTCTTTTGAAGTGGCTGTGACCACACCCAGAATGGGTGGGATTAAGTCTTCTCTTCTGTGAGGGAGGGGAATCTCAATTTCGAGCAATGTGAGACCCATCAAAAGACAGCCCGGTTGTGTTATTGCTAGACCAGTACTCTGGAGACCCAAGTAATGTTCTGGGATTCTGGGTTCAAGTCTCATTGTGGCAGACCATGGAGTTTGAATTCAATAAAAATCTGGAATTAAAAGCCTAATGATGACTATTGTCAGGTTAAAACCTATCTGGTTCACTTTAAGGGAAGGGAACTGCCATCCTTACCTGCTCTGACCTGTAAGTGATTCCTTATGAAGGGCTTCTGCCCAAAACGTCGATTCTCCTGCTCCTCGGATGCTGCCTGACCGGCTGTGTTTTTCCAGCACCTCACTCTTCAACTCTGATCTCCAGCATCTGCAGTCCCCACTTTCTCCTATAAGTGATTCCAAACCCACAGCAATTCTGGGCAATAAGATAAGATTCCCCTACAGTATGGAAACAGGCCCTTCAGCCCAACAAGTCCACACCGACCCTCCAAAGAGTAACCCACCCAGTCCCCTCTGACTAATGCACCTAACACGATGGGCAATTTAGCATGGCCAATTCACCTGGCCTGCACATTTTTGTACTGTGGGAGGAAACCAGAGCACCCGGAGGAAACCCACACAGACACGGGGAGAATGTGCAAACTCCACACAGATAGTTGCCCAAGGCTGGAATTGAACCTGGGACCCTGGTGCTGTGAGGCAGCAGTGCTAACCACTCAGCCACCATGCTGCCCTGAAATGTTGGCCCAGCCAGTGTCACCCACATCCCGTGACTGAATAAAGAAATGAAGTGAGCATTACATGTTTTGTGAACCTTAAGCGACTGTGGGCAGTCAAGACGTGGAGTTAAATTTTGTGTTCTTCAAGTTTAGGAAGGAGAATGGGATAGTGAAAAGGCCAAACCAGTCATTACTTTGAAGATTTTTTTAAAAAAGACAAAGTTTCAGTGACAATATCTGTAATTAAGGAAGGAGAGTGATTGGCAAGAATTATAATGTTAACTGTAAAACAGAGACATTCAAGTATAGAAGTAGTATTATTGTTACGTGTACTCAAGTTCAGGAGTACAGTGAAAAGTGTACAAAATCAGTCTGAACCATTGGATCCAGAGAGTTAACTCTGCTTTCTTCCTACAGATGTTGCCAGACTTGTTGAGTTCTGCCAGCAATTTCTATTTTTGTTTGCCATCTCATGCATCTGCAGTTCTTGTTATATTTTACAGAAAACTGTTTGGGCTTGACTGTGATACTTCACATGGTAATGCAACCTTACCAACACTAACCACTGAAGTATACACACACGGAGAAAGGCCACTCAGAGCAAACGCTACAAAACAACCAGTGCCTCTGGGATCTTACCCTAACAGGAGGTTACCATTTCCTTGGGTCAGAGATAGATAAAATAAGCAAGGATGTAAAATCAGATACACATGTGTGGAAAGTTACGATAAATTCATATTGTTTTTATTGTTTCCATTTAAGGCAATGTTGCAGTTGTGGGTGTCAAGGGACTCTCAGTATTTCCACAGATCCGCTGTTTAGATCTGTCAAAGGCATTTGTTTCAGTCCCTTAACCCTTGTTGTGGTGATGATGCTGCAATAACAAATTGAGGTTTTGCTCTTTAATATTTTTGCTCCAATCTACCCATGACATGTTAATGTATGGGAAATCTAATCTCAGTAAACCAGAGTTCAACAAGTGTAACAGTAGTGATGTAGAGTCCAGGAGGCTGGTTAGTAAGTTTGCAGATGACGCCAAAATTGGTAGTCTACTGAACAGTGAAGAAGATTATCTAAGATTACAAAGAGATCTGGATTAATTAAGTCAATGGGCTGAGAAATGGCAGATGAAGTTTAATTTAGATAAATGTGAGGTATTTTGGTAATCGAGACAAGGGGCAGGGCTTATACAATTAATGGTCGCGTCACAGAATAGAAAGAACTGGGGGGGGGGGGGGGGGGGGGTCAGGTACTTGATTCATTGAAAATTGTGTCACAGGGAGACAGTGTGGTTAAGAAGGCATTTACCACACCTGCCTTCATTGCCTGGACTTTTGAGTATAGGAGTTGGGACATCACATTGGGGAGGCCTCTTCTGGAGTTCTGTGTGCAGTCCCGGACACACTGTTATAGGGAGGATATTATTCAATTGAAGAGGGTTCAGAAAAGAATGACCAGGATCTTGCTGGGACTGCAAGGGTTTGAGTTATTAGGAGAGGCTGGAACTTGTTTCACTGGAGCATTTTTTTTCATATTATTATTTTTTCATATTATTAGAACATAGAACATAGAAAAGTGTTGTGCTGAGGATTATTCCCAGTCTAAAATTCCCGGTCTACGCATCCCTCAACTCACTGCTATCCATGTGCATGTCCAGCAGTCACTTAAATGTCTCATGACTCTGTTTCCACCACCACCTCTGGTAACGCATTCCACGCATTCACAACTCTCTGCGTAAAGAACCTGCCTCTGATGTCTCCTTTATACTTTCCTCCTAACACCTTAAAAAAATGACACCTCGTACCAGTCAATCCTGCCCTGGGGAAAAGTCTCTCACTATTGACTCTATCCATTCCTCTCATTATCTTGTATACCTCGATCAGGTCTCCTCTCTTCCTCCTTCTCTCCAGAGAGAAAAAGTTGAGCTTAGTCAACCTCGCTTCGTAAGGCGAGCCCTCCAGTCCAGGCAGCATCCTGGTAAACCTTCTTTGCATCCTCTCCAAAGCCTCTGTATCTTTCCTATAGTAGGGCGACCAGACCTGGACACAATATTCCAAGTGTGGTCTCACCAGGGATTTGTAGAGCTGCAGCAAAGTCTCGCGGCTCTTAAACTCGATCCCCCTGTTAATGAAAGCCAAAACACCATATGCTTTCTTAACAATCCTATCCACTTGGGTGGCAATTTTGACGGATCTATGTACTTGCACACCCAGATCCCTCTGTTCCTCCACACTGCCAAGAATCCTGTCTTTAATCCTATATTCAGCATTCAAGTTCAATCTTCCAAAATGCATCACTTCACATTTATCCAGGTTGAACTCCATCTGCCATATCTCAGCCCAGCTCTGCATCCTGTCTATGTTGCGCTGCAGCCTGCAATAACCCTTGTTACTATCAATGGCACCTCCAACCTTTGTGTCATCTGCAAATTTACTAACCCACCCCTCAATCTTCTCATCCAAGTCATTTATAAAAACTACAAAGAGCAGAGGCCCAAGAACAGAGCCCTGCAGGACCTCACTCAACACTGACCTCCAGGCAGAATACTTTCCATCTACAACCACTCTCTGCCTTCTGTCAACCAACCAATTCTGAATCCAGATAGCCAAATCTCCCTGTATCCCATTTTATGAATGAGCCTACCGTGGGGAACCTTATCAAATGTCTTGCTGAAGTCCATATACACTACACCCACTGCTCAACCTTCATTGACCTGTCTCGTGACCTCCTCAAAGAACTCAATAAAATTTGTGAGGCATGACCTGCCCCTCACAAAGCCATGCTGACTGCCTTTAATCACACTATGCTTTTCCAAATAGTCATAAATCCTATCCTTCAGAATTTTTTCCAAAACCTTGTTGACCACAGACATCAGACTGACTGGTCTGTAATTGCCAGGGATTTCCCTATTACCCTTCTTGAAAAGAGGAACAACATTCGCCTCCTTCCAACCCTCCGGTACCACTCCCGTAGAGAGTGAGGAAGCAAAGATCTTCGCCAGCGGCTTAGCAACCTCCTTTCTCGCTTCCCGGAGCAGCCTAGGATAAATCTGGTCTGGGCCTGGAGACTTATCAATCTTAATGTTTGTCAAAATTTCCAGCACATCAACTTCATCAATCTTGATCTGTTCAAGCCTATTTCCCAGCTCCTCAAAGTTCTCATTCACAACAAGGTCCCATTTCTTAGGGAAAACTGAAGCAAAAAACTCACTTAGAGCTTCCCCTGTCTGCTCAGACTCCACGCACAAGTTCCCTCCGCTACCCCTGATCGGCCCTACCTTCTCCCTGATCATTCTCTTATTCCTCACGTATGAGTAAAATGCCTTTGGGATCTCCCTAACCCTTCTTGCCAAGCCTTTATCGTGCCCCATCCTGGCTCTCCTCAGTCCATTTCTGAGCTCCTTTCTAGCAAGCCTGTAATCCTCTAAAGTTGTGTTAGATCCTTGCTCCCTCCACCTTACGTAAGCTGCCTTCTTCCTTTTGACGAGAAGCTCCTCTGTTCTCGTCATCCAAGGTTCCTTAATCTTAATCCTTCTTACCTGTCTCAGAAGAACAAATTCGTGCATCACTCGCAACAACTGCTCCTTAAATAGTCTCCACATGTCGGTGTGCCCTTTCTGTGGAACAATTGCTCCCAGTCTGTACTTCTCAACTCCTGTCTGATAGAGTCATAATTTCCTTTTCCCCAATTAAATATCTTCCCTCGGTAACTGCTCCTTTCCCACTCCAAGGCTATGCTAAATGTGAGGCAGCTGTGATCACTGTCACCAAAGTGCTCTCCCATCGCGAGATCTGACACCTGTCCTGGCTCATTGCCGAGCACCAAATCCAAAATGGCCTCTCCCCTCGTCGATCTGTCTACAACCCTCCTGAACACAACTGACAAAACCGGCTCCATCCAAACCATCTGCACTAAGGAGGTTCCAGTCAATGTTGAGAAAGTTGAAATCACCCATAACAACAACCCTGCTATTTCTGCATTTTTCCAGAATCTGTCCGCCTATGAGTTCTTCAATCTCTCTACTGCTATTGGGGGTCTGTAGAAAACCTCCAAGGTAGTGCCTGTTCGCTTGCTGTTCCTAACTTCCACCCACACTGACTCAGTAGACAAACCTTCCTCAACAACCTTTGTTTCTGTAGCTGTGATGCACTCTCTGATTAGCAATGCTACACCCCCTCCTCTTTTTCCACCCTCCCTGGTCTTTTTCAACTTTCTAAACCCTGGAACATCAAGTAACCATTCATGCCCCTGTGAAACACATGCGTCTGTTATGACAACATCATAACCCCAAGTACTGATCAATGCTCTAAGTTCATCACTCTTATTTCTGACACTCCTTGCATTAAAGCAGTCACACTTTAACCAATCCCTTTGTTTCATCACATGAAAACCCTTCCCAATAGATTCACTACATCCTGTCACTGCCCCATCTAGAATTACCATCCCCCCCCCCCTCTCAGATGTGTAGCTCTGGTTCCCACCCCCCAGCCAAACTAGTTTAAACCCTCCTGAACCACAGGAACAAATCTCCCACCCAGGACATTTGTGCCCCTCCAGTTTAGGTGCAACCCGTCCTTCATGTACAGGTCCCACCTTCCCCAGAAGGTATCCCAATGGTCTAGGTATCTGAAGCCCTCCCTCCTGCACCAGCCTCACAGCCACGTGTTAAGCTGCACTCGCTGCCTGTTCCTCACCTCACTGTCTTGTGACCGGAAACAAACCTGAGATCACTACTCTACTTGCCCTGCTCTTCAGCTTCCAACCTAGCTCTCTGCAGTCACTGTTCATTATTGTTAAATTATCCGTAATATTTTAATAAATGAGCAATGCATTAAAATGAAAGGCTTGTCTTATGAGGAGGTTTTGAGCAGTTTAGGCCTCTGGAGTTTAGAAGAATGAGGGGAGGTGTAATTGAGGTCCAGAAACTGCTAAAGGGGATTGACAAAATAAACATTGGGAGGATATTTCCTCACGTGGGGAAATCTAGAACAGGAGGTGGATGTTTGAGCATCAGGGAGTAGTAGATTTAAAACAGATGAGGAATTACTTCTCTGAAAGGGCCATGAGTCTGTGGAAGTTACCATGCCAGGGTGTGATCGATACTGTGACATTGAGTAATATTAAGGAAGAAACAGACTGGCAAATGGAGATTATGGAGAGCAGGCAGGAAAGGGGAGTTGAGGCCGCAATGAGATCAGCCACGATCATATCAAATGTTGGAGCAGGCTCAAGGGGCTAAATGATCTTCTCCTGCTCCTTCTCTAACGTTCTTCAGAATTCCCATTTAAGAATCTTCCGTATGAGAAAAAATGAGAAAAGTGGGAAATACATTCAAAGCAATGGAAATCCCAAAGTGACTCCAGGTGAAGATTCGGCTAAAACAAAGACAAAATGTTATCAATAGAAATGAAGGAGAATGACTTTGCTTCATTTTGGTCCCAAAATCAGGCCATGACCTTAATGGAGGAGTATGGAATGTGGGAAGCCTGGTGGATTGGGTCTTTACCCCCAACAGTCAAAGAATCCACCTCACTTCACGTCAAGTTAATGATGTCCAGATGCAGATTCCAGATGCAACTAGTCACAAAGGCTGAATTCAAAATCTGTTTTCTAAAGCAACTCAGAGCCAGAACCCAGGAATCAGTGACATATTTCGGGGAACGGAGAGGGAGAAAGCTTGAAGAGAGATGTAGGGCTCATGGTGGGTGGTGAACTGCCTGCCTGGTCCAGTTAGCTTCCTACTGCCTAGCACTGAACATGCTGTTGAGACACTCCACATCCCAGCATGCTTTTATAAGGCTAGTATCACCTAATGCAATCCAGAACTACTTACCAGGGAGGTGCAGGAGATGGTGGAATGAAGAGCCCCCAAATAGAAAGAACACTCAATAACGACCCAACAGAGATTATGCTGCATGGTCACACAAGGTGGATAGGCAGAGAGAGCTCCTCCACCCCCACTTTGAAGGCGGATAGCTGCTATCTTGAATGCCAATGATCCAGTCCTCAGTATTGAAACGGGTTCAGTGACATAAGTAGTCAAGGTCAGTGAATGCATATTTGCCATGTCCAACTGTCTGCACCACCAGCTTCAGATCTTTCTCACCTCACCGCCTTGCCCTTCACTCACCAGCAACCCCTACCAACCGTGACTCATTTTGCACAGTCACAGCTTGACCCAGCTTCTCACACATTGCACTGCTGTGAGCCTCACACTGAACACCACACAGGGTTCATGTACCAACAGTGATACACGCACTTCACCCAGTCACATTTTCCCCTCTCTTTTGCAAGGTAAGGTGTTGAACAACCAGTGGTTAGCAGCACCCCTACATGAACCCTGTCTCTCTCTTTCTCCAGAGATGCTGCCAGACCTGCTGAGTTTCTCCAGCATTCTCTGTATTTGTTGGCGGAACCTACTTGTTTGTTCAAGTTGGACATCCATTTCAATTTCAAATAAAAACTGATTATTTCTTTATTCAGCCACTACCTTATCTATCACAGAAATCAATAATCTAGCTAATACATTTTTCTTCAGTAATCACCTATTTTCATTAAGTTTTTTTTAAAATTTAAATACCTTATCCATATTTTTAGGGTGGCATGGTGGCTCAGTGGTTAGCACTGCTGCCTCACATCTCCAGGTTCGATTCTCGCCTCAGGTGACTGTCTGTGTGGAGTTTGCACATTCTCCCCGTGTCTGTGTGGGTTTCCTCCCACAGCCCAAAGATGTGCAGGCCAGGGTGAATTGGCCATGCTAAATTGCCCATAGTGTTAGGTGCACTAGTCAGAGAGAAATGGGTTTGGGTGGGTTACTCTTTGGAGGGTCAGTGCGGTCTTGAGGGGCCTGTTTCCACACTGTAGGGAATCTAATCTAATTGTGTTTTCTGCATTTCTTATTAGCTGTGTGTTCTTTCAGAAGTGATTATGTTTCAAAAGAGGCCATTCGACCCATTGAATCCATGCTGTCTCTCCACAGAGCCATCCAGTCAGCACAGTGATCTGATGCATCTTGGACAAGTCCCAAGAACAGAAAGAGAAGCAGAAACTATTGTGGATTCTTTCTGTCTGTTTCTTGGCCATAAAAATAATTGTCATCACAGCTGTGAGATTGTTTTAAGCCTGTCTGAAACTACAATCAGGGCAAGTTCCTCTTTCTTCTGGTACATCTGGTGCCCTCGGACTCTGCCGTCTGCCAGAGAGATGCTCGCTGTGTGGTAATGTCAAAAATTGTAACCCGGGTTTGGTGTAAACTTATTTATGCACTTGCTTCGTTTTTTTTAAGCACCGTATTTAAATGCACCATCCAGCCTGCAATTCGTTTGTGTCAACATTTGCCTGAATCTAACTGGAAGATCAAAAATGTTTAAAAATTCGACATGGTAGAGTTAATAAAAAGAAACTGCCTCCATAGAGGTTAACATGCAGAAGTTCACAAACTTGAAGCGATGGTTTCTTTTTCCACAAATATAACCTGAGCTGACCTGCTGAATGTTTCTGTTTCTGGATGTTTCCTGTTTTTATTTCAGATTCATGCACCTGTAAAACTAGCTTTTGTTTGATGGTTTTATTTACTTGAGGCGAAAGCTGTTCTGAAAAGGCAGAGGAGAGGCAGTTGTACTCAAGAGAATGGAGTCTAGATTAGAGTGGAGCTGGAAAAGCTCAGCAGTTCAGACAGCATCCGAGGAGCAGGAAAATCGACGTTTTGGGCAAAAGCCCTTCATCAGGAATAGAGGCCCCACTCTAATCTAGACTCTGGTTTCCAGCATCTGCCGTCCTTGTTTTTACCTCAAGAGAATAGAGGCAGCGTTTTTACACCAAACAATCTTCACAAAGTACAAAAAAAAAGCCAAAAAACTGCAGGTGCTGGAAATCTGAAGCATAAACAGAAATTTCCGGGAGAAACTCAGCAGGTCTGGCAGCGCCTGTAGAGAGACAGCAGAGTCAATGTTTCAGCTGCAGTGACCATTCTGATGAAGTCCAGTTCTGAAGAAGGGTCACCAAACCAAAAACGTTCATTCCACTTTCTCTCCACAGATGCTGCCAGACCTGCTGAGTTTCTCCGGAAATTTCTGTTTTCCAGCATCCTCAGTTCTTTGATTTTGTTATTAGTATTTTGTTGTTATAAAGGGAACTTAACTCTGAATGTGATGACACAAGTTTATTGTTCCAAAGAGAGCTCTTGTGTGCTGCAAGTGAAAACACATAAACACTGGGTAACAGCAACGTTATAGAGAAATAGGAATAACAAAATGTACAAGGACAGAATTCTAAGAGTCCACCTATCATTTCAGTGCTTTAACAACTCTTCTAGATAGTGATAGAACATAGAACATAGAACATAGAAGAATACTGCGCAGTACAGGCCCTTTGGCCCTCGATGTTGCGCCGATCCAAGCCCACCTAACCTATACTAACCCACTATCCTCCATATACCTATCAAATGCCCGCTTAAATGCCCATAAAGAGGGAGAGTCCACCATTGCTACTGGCAGGGCATTCCATGAACTTACGACTCGCTGAGTGAAGAACCTACCCCTAACTTCAGTCCTATATCTACCCCCCCTTAATTTAAAGCTATGCCCCCTTGTAATACCCGACTCCATACGCGGGAAAAGGTTCACACTGTCAACCCTATCTAACCCCCTAATCATCTTGTACACCTCAATCAAGTCACCCCTAAACCTTCTTTTCTCTAATGAAAACAGCCCCAAGTGTCTCAGTCTTTCCTCATACGATCTTCCTTCCATACCAGGCAACATCCTGGTAAACCTCCTCTGCACCCGTTCCAGTGCCTCCACATCCTTCCTATAGTATGGCGACCAAAACTGCACACAATATTCCAGATGCGGCCGCACCAGAGTCTTATACAACTGCAAAAGCCAAGGGCAGGAGACACATAGGGCCCTGTACGTTCCCTTCCAAGCTAGTCACCATCCTGACTTTGAAATGTATCAGTGGTCCTTTAGTGTCGCTGGGTCAAAATCCTGGAACTTGTCCCCCAAAGGGGGACAAGTCTTCTTATGGTGTAACCCGTGAGATCTCGCCCAGAGTTGTTTTTGTAGCTCTGTTGTCAGTGTGTTGATTATTGCCTTCTGTTGCAATACCATCAGCCAATTGTGTTCTTTGTGCTCACTGTGTACATTTAGCATGTTATATACTTCCTTGACCAGCTTTTTTCCCTCCTCAGTAATGCTCACTAGATGTGGTGTAGACAGACAGGAGGCTGGAAGAACACAGCAAGCCAGGCAGCATCAGGAAGTGCAGAGGTCAACATTAGATGCAGTGACCTTTCTTCATTTATTTATTCGATGTGGGCACCACTGGCTGGCCCCATATCTATTGCCTGTCCCTAGCTGCCATGGAGGTGAGCTACATATTTGAACTGATATAGTCCATGGGGACTTAGGGACACCCACAATGCCTTTGGGGGACAAGTTCCAGGATTTTGACCCAGCGACACTAAAGGACCACTGATACATTTCAAAGTCAGGATGGTGACTAGCTTGGAAGGGAACGTACAGGGCCCTATGTGTCTCCTGCCCTTGGCTTTTGAGGTTGTAGTGCTTGTGGGTTTGGAAGGTGCTTTCTAAGAAACTTTCCGCAGTGCATCTCATAGGTGGTTGTTAGACGTACGCTTGATGAATATATATATCTTTGCTTATATATACGCAAATTAAAAATGTGAGATAGATAAATGAAGTATACAAGGCATCAGTGGCAAAGTGAATGTTGATGGTGGTAGCTATGAGGCCAGTTAAGCAGACTACTTTGTCTTGAATAGTCCTGAGCTTTTTGAGTGTTGAGTCAAGTGAGGAGGATTCCAACGCACTCCTGACTTGTGCCGTGTGGATGTTGGACAGGCTTTGGAGAGGCAGAGAGTGAGTTAGCTCAGGGTCCTGAGCTTCTGCATGCTCTTGTAGCAACTGTGAACAATAAACTTCCACAATGTTCTCTAAGTGCCTCAAAATTTGAACCCAGGTTCCCAGAGTATTATTTGGGTCTAGCAATAATAGCACAGAGCCACCACCTTAACACCTGAAGTTGATTGTTCCTCTCCAGATAGATGGAGAGATTTAACAAACGTTTTCCAAATAATGATGGGCTTGAGCATAAATAAAGAGGAGCTGTTGTTCCTGGATGAACATTCAATAACCAGAGTACACATATTCTACATAACTGACAGAAGCATGAGGTGAGATGAGAATTTGTTTGAGAGTTACAATATGGTTTGCACTGTCTGAGGAGTAAATTCAGAACAACTTGGATAACTTACAGAGGAAATTTGAGAAATACGTGAACAGGTCTGAGCTAGTTAGCAGAGCTGTGGAGGATGAGTGCAATATGAGGCTGTAGAGAAAAGGCAGTGGAAAGACCAATTGACTAGTTACCAAGAGCTAGTACACACACAATGGGCTAAATGGCCTCTCATATCGGCATATGATTCTTAAACATATTTCTTAGAAGTGCAAGCACAGCAACTATCATTGCATTTTGTCTACTAATGAGATGCTTTTGATAATGGTTTCTGATTCAGCAAACTGGCCAATTCTGTTTATGTTTGAATATAGCAGTTCCATGGGATCTTTACTGGAACTGACGGGGCCTTAGCTTACAGACCCAGGTGAACGTTCTCTCCGTATTAATGTAGTCTGTGCTTGAATGGAGCTCACATGTACAATTCTTTGTGATCATTTGAGCCAAATTGCTGTTTACTTAGATACAGCATTTGGTTTGAAGTGAGGCTCTATTCCTTTGGGATCGATGGTTTCCATGCTGCAAGCTCCATTCAGCTCTGGGAGAAAGCAAAGCTGGGTTAGATTGTCTGTTTAGACGAGACTCCAGCCACCCAGATCACTGTCCCGAGTTTGTATCGACACTGAGTGGGGAAAATTAATGTTTCATTGCATTTCAAATCAAACAATCTAGATCATAGTGTGTGTGTGTATACGACAGTATCCCTGTTATCATCATTTGTCATAACAGCAAAATATTTCAGGGGCTGGATGTTTGAACCAGCAACACAGGAGACACTGATCAGATCGAGTGTCTGTAGTGAAAGAGTGAATTAATCTTCAGAAACTGAATGTGACAAAGGCATTTACCAAAAAGAAGGAATTAGTGGAGGGAGGGAGTGTCAAGTTTCTAAGCCAAGTCGATGTTCTCCTTCATGGACTTCAGTAAAGCCTTTCACAAGGTCCCTCATGGCAGACTGGTACAAAAGGTCAAGTCACATGGTATCAGGGGTGAGCTGGCAAGATGGAGACAGAACTGGGTCAGTCATAGCAGACAGAGGGTAGCAGTGATGCCTACCGGAATGGAGGGTTGTGTCTAGTGGTGTTCCACAGGGATCAACACTGGGACCTCTGCTGTTCATGGTCTATGTAAATGATCTGGAGGAAAACACAGCTGGTCTAATTAGTAAGCTTGTGGATGATACAAAGATTGGTGCAACTGCAGATAATGAGGAGGATTGGCAGAAGATACAGAAGATAGATCAGTTGGAGGGATGGGCAGGAACATGGCAGATGGAGTTTAATCTGGACAAATATGAGGTGAAACAGTTTGGAAGGTCAAGTACAGGTGGAAATGTTGCACCCAATGGTAGAACTCCTAGGAGTATTGATATGCAGAGGGATCTGGGTGTACAGGTCCATAGATCACTGAAGGTGGCAGGGCAGGTAGAGAAGGCAGTAAAAAAGGCCTATGACACGCTTGCCTTCATTGGAAGGGGCAATGAATATAGAGTCATAGTCATAGAGATGTACAGCATGGAAACAGACCCATCCATTCCGACCAGATATCCCAATCCAATCTAGTCCCACCTGCCAGCACCCAGCCGATATCCCTCCAAACCCTTCCTATTCATATACCCATCCAAATGTTTTTTAAATGTTGCAATTGTACCAGCCTCCACCACTTCCTCTGGCAGCTCATTCCATACACGTACCACCCTCTGCGTGAAAAAGTTGCCCCCTAGGTCTCTTTTATATCTTTCCCCTCTCATCCTAAACCTATGCCATCTAGTTCTGGACTCACCCACCCCAGGGAAAAGACTTTGTCTATTTATCCTATCCATGCCCCTCATAATTTTGTAAACCTCTATAAGGTCACCCCTCAGCCTCCGACGCTCCAGGGAAAACAGCCCCAGCCTGTTCAGCCTCTCCCTGTAGCTCAAATCCTCCAACCCTGGCAACATCCTTGTAAATCTTTTCTGAACCCTTTCAAGTTTAACAACATCTTTCCGATAGAAAGGAGACCAGAATTGCACGCAATATTCCAACAGTGGCCTAACCAATGTCCAGTACAGCCGCAACATGACCTCCCAACTCCTGTACTCAATACTCTGACCAATAAAGGAAAGCATACCAAACGCCTTCTTCACTATCCTATCTAAGGATAGGATAGACAAGTTATGCTGCAGCTTTATAGAATTTTAGTTAGACCACATTTGGAATATTGCATATAGTTCTGGTCACCAGACTACCAGAAGGATGTGGATGCTTTCAAGAGGGTAAGGAAAGGTTGATCAGGATTTTGCCTGGCATCGGGGATTTTAACAATGAAGAAAGGTTGGATAGACTGGGTTTGTTTTCACTGGAACACAGGAGGTTGAAGGGCAACCTGATAGAGGTTTATAAGATTGTGAATGGCATGGAGTGGAAAGTATGAGGCTTATTCCCAGGGTGGAGGGGTCAATTACTGGAGAAACAGGTTCAAGGTGCGAGAGGAAGTTTAACAGAGATGTGTGAGGCACGTTTTTCACACAAAGAGTGGTGCGTGCTGGGAACGCGCTGCCAGAGGAGGTGCTGGAAGCAGACACAACAGCAGCAATCAAGAAGCACCTGGATAAATACATGAACAGGAAGGGAATAGAAGAACGTGGATCCTGTAAGTGACAACAGTTATAGTCTGGAAGGGCAAATGTGGTGCTGAAGGGCCTGTTCCTGAGCTGTATTGTTCTTATGACACTTCAGAAGTCCCAGTTGACTCAACAATGCCTTTTCCTTCTTTCCCCATTGGTGCGAAATGCTTCCAGCGCTTTCCATTTGTGGTTGTGTTGACACCATCTATTGATATTGTGGCTGACCTACCACCTTCCGCCCTCTAACCCCAACTTCATTCAAAACACGGGCCCTCTAATCCTGACTTGTACCAACTGCTGTCAGCTCCCTACCTGCCGATCTATATTCACTTCTCAGCTCCTTCCCTGGTTCTAAGGACCTGTTGGGACTTGCTGAGATTGTACCCTGTTATGGGGAGATTGCTGTGTAAAAGTGAGAGAGAGAAACAAGCCCGTTCTAATCCATCCGGCAAACGGGCTTGTTTTATGCTAAAGTTAGTTTCTGGATTCCATCTAATCTAATCTAAAAAGTTGTGATGCCGATCTGTCCATCTGTTCCTACAGTTAGATACCAAAGTCCTGCATCTCGCCCCAGCAGCATCTAAAAGACTGCTTACTCTCTCTCTATTTTACCAAATTCACCAAGAGGGTTATGTTGCCCCCTACTGGTCCAGGTACCAGGTAGATCTGAAGCTGGCTGTGTTGTACCTCTTTCTGATTCGAGTCTCTCAGTAAATCATTTTACATGCGGTAACTTCTCAGCCTAATTACTCTGCTTGGGAAATCCATTTGGAAAACTGTAGGGTTTCTGTAATTCCCTGCATTTGAGAACCAGTTTTCCACCCACCCAGTCAATGTCATTCTGTTTCCTTCCAGGAATCTTTATCTCTGCCACTCGTCATGAATCCAGAAGCTCGTCAAAGGCTTTCTGTAAACCCTTGGAAAACATTGTTCACTGTACAATTTACCAGTACAAATGTATTAAAAGCTGGTTTATAATCAGGAAAGGAATCAAGGGTTTATAGGGGAAAGGCAGGAGAGTAGAGGTGAGAATTATCAGATCAGCCGTGATTTTATCAGAAAGTAAGGTAGAATTGATGGGCCGAATGGTGTAACTCCTGGGTACAGGCTGTTAACATCATACCAACAGGAGGACGTTCAGCCCACCCAGAGTCTGTCTCCCAGCTTTCTCAGCCAATTGTGGTTCTGTCCCTTCAGTATCCCTGTGGGATGGGCGAGGGGTGGTGGCAGTGGCAGTGAAGATGAGGAATAGCACTTTGTTCAAACTGCTGCTCATTCTCCTCAGGTTTCTGCAGTACGGAGGCTTGTTGGCAGCAAGTGGAACGTCACTCAGTTTAGATGATCTGAAGAGAAATAACATTGATGTGGTTATCCTGAACATAGCTGCTCTCCTGCAGCAACCATCTCAGAGATAGAATAGAAGGGTCTGAAGTGAAAGAGTAAACAGGAGCGGGCCAAGATAGTGTTTGATCAGGGAATCTGGGGCTGTGCTCAGGTGGAGAGTCTTTGTCTCTGGCTCAGCACAGGCAGTTGCCAATGTGGCTGCTTACAGAGTCAAAAGATCCATCAATTCACAGTTGGCTACGATCCTATTGTCAGGAGATGACAGCTCCACAAGGCTGATTGACAGCTGTCAGCACCCCCACCTCCCCGAGCCAATGACATGGAGCACAGCCCCTCAGGTTCAATCCTTTCCACGATGCTACCATTCACGTAACCCCTCACTGGACCTGACCCAAGGACAAGACCTCACTTTTCCAGGTTGAGCCTCTATTTGCCAGCACGATGCCCTCCAGACCAGCTCATTAATATTCATATAAGGGAGGCCCAACACTCATCAGCTTCATGTTCCCTCAGATTCCTTGCTGTCCTCATGAGACACCTCATCTACAATTCAGCCAAAGCTATAATTAGGCCTGTAAATTATTTGAGTATTTTCTTTTTCATTCTGGGGATGTGTGTATCACTGGTTGGCATTTATTGCCAGTACCTATTTTCCCCTTCAGGTGGTGGTGGAAAGCTGCCTTGAACTATTTCCCTCTCTCATACACACAAAATTATAGAGGGAATTCCAGGATTTTGCCCCAACAACAGTGACATTTCCATGTCAGGATGGTGGGGGATTTGGGAAAGGGACTTGCAGTTGTTCCCATAGATCTGCTGCCCTTGTCTTTTCATACAGAAGTGGTTGTAGGTTTGGAAAGTGCTGTATGAGAACCTTTGAATGAATTGTGCAATGCATCCCATCGCTAGTACACGTGCTGCTACTGAGTGTCAGCGGAGGAGTGCATGTGGTGTTAATCCAGTGGGACTACTGGTCCAGTGGGACCAGTGTCTTGGATGGTGTTAAGCTTCTGGAGTGTTGTTGCAGCTGCACCCAGCTACACAAGTGGGGAGTATTCCATCACACTCCTGACTAACTCCTTGTAAATGAGGCGATTAGATTAGATTCCCGACAGTGTGGAAACAGGCCCTTCAGCCCAACAAGTCCACACCGACCCTCCAAAGAGTAACCCACCCAGTCCCATTTTCCCTCTGACTACTGCACCTAACAACTCTGGACAACTTACCATGGCCAATTCACCTAACCTGCACATCTTTGTGACTGTGGGAGGAAACCAGAGCACCCGGAGGAAACCCACACAGACACGGGGAGAATGTGCAAACTCCACACAGACAGACAGACACCCGAGGCTGGAATTGAACCTGGGATCCTGGTACCATGAGGCAGCAGTGTTAACCACTATGCCACAGTGCCAAGTTGTAGATCCAACCCAGTGAGCAGAGAGACTACAACTAAAATTCTCATTAGATTTAACATTTTATTAACAGTTTCAGCAGACAGTGGCAGTAAAATGTAATGAAGTGAAAAATTAGTTCGCCAATATTGCACAAAGGTAAATACAATATTTCTAATTCAAATTTTTCCACAGAAGTTAAACAAGAATGCCCTGCAAATATTTGATAAACCATCCAAACTCAAAACATTGCTATGTATGTACTTAACCAGTAGAGGACAGACTAATACAAGCCATCAATGCAGAGGTATTCTGCTGGTTTTAAACTAGTCTCAACATTGAGGACCATCATCCAGCTAATTCTCAGGATCTCAGATCATTTGAAGATTCAAAATCTCTGCACCCCAAGCATTAGAACTGGTAAGGAATCTGCAAGCCAGTGTGATTGGCAAAACTATGGATTGGTTAAGGGAAAAACAAACAAGTAATCTCAGAGCTGGACTGAGCAGAGCTCAAGAGCATCAGATCAGCCAGCTCAAAGTATACAGGATAGGCCACTTTGTTCACACTTTTAAACAATCACCCCCTCCCCTCAGCCCCATAAGAGTGGATAGGGTAAAGTTGCCTTAATCCTACTGGACCACAGTCATCTGAGTACACAGCTCTGATGGTGGTTTAAACTAAAGGTTCCTATCCCTTGGGCAAGAGGGGAGGATTGAGAAGGTGGACCTTCAGAGTAACCTCAGCTGGTGTGAGAATTGAACCCCTGGTGTTGGGATCACCATCACAGACCAGCTGTCTCACCAATGGAGCTAACCGACCCCACAACGGATAAGTAGGTTTTCATGGATATTGTCAAGATGTTCAGGTGTTTGTGGAGAATGCACAAAATCTGTGCTAATCTGGTGACCCAGACTGGTAGTTACTCAGGAGACTGGGTAAAAATGTCATTTTAATCCCCAAAAGCCAGGGAAAGAAAGAGTGCTCCCCCTGGATCTGCACCCAGATTCCCAAATATCACAAACTATATTCCACTAATAAAATCATAGAATCCCTACAGTGTGGAAAACAGGCCCTTGGTCCAACAAGTCCACACTGACTGTCCGAAGAGTAGAAAGTGAGGACTGCAGATGCTGGAGATCAGAGCTGAAAATGCACAGCAGGTCAGGCAGCATCCAAGGAACAGGAGAATCGATGATTCTCCTGTTCCTTGGATGCTGCCTGACCTGCTGCGCTTTTCCAGCAACACATTTTCAGCTCTGATCTCCAGCATCTGCAGTCCTCACTTTCTCCTCGAAGATTTTAACCTACTGCGAATCCTCTTACAAGGATGCCTTCCTTGAAGAAGCTCTCTTCCTCCCTCTACAAATCATTCCTGAAGGGCTTATGCCCGAAACGTCGATTCTCCTGTCCAAAGAGTAACCCACCCAGACCCAATCCCCTACCCTATTACTCTACATTTACCCCTGACTAATGCACCAAACCTATACATGGGCAATTTACCATGGCCAATTCACCTGACAGGTACATCTTTGGAAACCAGAGCACCTGGAGGAAACCCACACAGGGAAAGAGACCCAGAGGCTGGAACCTGGGGTCCCTGGCACTGTGAGGCAGCAGTGCTAATCACTGAGCTGCTGTTGAGCTGTATTGCCATGTGATCACATTCACATTTTAAAAGAGAAGGGGAAATTTGGTTCAGAAACGGGAGAATAGAACTCCATCTGTCACAGTTAAATACACAGAGCTAATCAACCTTGGATTCTAAAAAGGCCAAAAGATTTCCTTCTGCATTTTGACAAGACCTTTTCTAGATATCGAATATACCAAGGATATTGGGATAGGGCAGGAAAACAGCTTTGGGTTTAGTTTAGATTAGATTCCCTACAGTGTGGAAACAGGCCCTTTGGCCCAACAAGTCCATACCGACCCTCCAAAGAGTAACCCTCCCAGACCCATTCCCCCTACTAATGCACCTAACACTATGGGCAACTTAGCATGGCCAATTCATC
This sequence comes from Chiloscyllium plagiosum, assembly GCF_037043375.1. Lineage (NCBI taxonomy): Eukaryota > Metazoa > Chordata > Chondrichthyes > Orectolobiformes > Hemiscylliidae > Chiloscyllium > Chiloscyllium plagiosum. The sequence goes on from NW_028270159.1 coordinate 45,631,205, forward strand.
TAACCTGCACATCTTTGGACTGTGGGAGGAAACCGGAGCACCCACAGAAAACCCACACAGACACGGGGAGAATGTGCAAACTCCACAAGTCAGTCACCCGAGGCTGGAATCGCAGCACCAGGGACCCAGGTTTGATTCCTGTCTCATGGACAATCAGTTGAATTTGGTCAAGAATGTGGCGCTGGAAAAGCACAGCCGGTCAGGCAGCAGCATCGACACTTCAGGCATAAGCCCTTCATCGGGAATGAGGCTTGTGGGCCGGGGGCTGAGAGATAAATGGGAGGGTTGCTGGGAAAGTGATAGGTGGATGAAGGGGAGGGAGAAGGCGATAGGCCAGGCCTGAGGAGGGTGTGTGTGTGTGCACGTGCATGCGCGCGCTTGACAGGTCCAGAGGGTGTTGCCAAGTTGGAGGCTTGGGCCTGGGATAATGTTGGGGATGGGGAAATAAGGAAGCTGTTGAAACCTGCATTTATCCAATGTGGTTGCAGGGTCCCAAGGCAGAATATGAGGTGTTCTTCCTCCTGGTGTCGGGTGGTAATGGTTTGGTGATGGAGAAGGCCCAAGACCCCTGCATGCCCTTGACAGAGTGAGAGGGGAGTTGAAGTGTTCAGCGATGGGGCAGTGGTGTTGGCGAGTGCAGGTGTCCCAGAGATATTCTCTGAAACAATCCACAAGGCGGCATCTGCTATGAGCCCACTGACTCCCACAGCTACCTGGACTATACCTCCTCCCACCCTACCTCCTGTAAAAATACCATCCTTTGTTCGGAGTTCCTCTGCCTCCATTGCTTCTGTTCCCAGGGTGACCAATTCCACCTCAAAGTCGCAGATGGCCTCCTTCTGCCAAGATCACAACTTCCCTTCCCACATGGTTGACAATACCCTCCAGCACATCCCCTCCACCACCCTCGATACCCCCCTTGGCCTCACCTTCCAACCCACCAACCTCCATATACATTGTATTATCCTCCGCCACTTCCAAATGGACCCCACCAGAGATCTATTTCCCTCCCCATTCCTAACAATGTTCCAGGGAAACCATTCCCTCTGATTCCCTCGTCAGGTCCATGCCCCATTCCTGGCACCTTTCCCTGCCACCTCAGGAAGTGCAAAACCTGAGCCCACACCACACCCCTCACCTCCATCCAAGGTCCCAAAGGATCCTTCCACAGCCGTCAGAAATTCACCTGAACCTCTCCCAATGTCATCTACTGTATCCGTTGTACCCAGTGTGATCTCCTCTACATCAGGGAGGCAGGACGCCTTCTTCAGATTATTTCAGAGAATATCTCTGCGACACTCGTATTCACCAACCTAAACGCCCCGCTGAAGTGGCTGAACACTTCAACTCCCCCTCCCACTCAAGGACATGCAGGTCCTGGGCCTCCTCAACTGCCAAACCATTACCACCTGACGTCTGAAGAACACCTCATATTCCACATTCAGCCCATGGTTGCAGGGTCCCAATGTAGATTTCAACAGCTTCCTAGTTGCCCCCCCACCCCACACACATTATCCAGGTCCCAAGCCTCCAACTCAGCACCGCCCTCCGGCCCCATCCATCATTGGTCAGAGGGGGACAATCACCTTCTCCCCCACCTTCATCCACCTATTGCTTTCTCAGTTACCAACCCCACCCTCCTATTTATCTCTCAGTCCCCGGCCCACAAGCCGCATCCCTGATGAAGGGCTCCAGCCTGAAATGTCGATGCTCCTGCTCCTCTGATGGTGCCTGACGCGCTGTGCTTTTCCAGCACCACACTCTTGACTCTGATCTCTAGCGTCTGCAGTCCTCACTTTCTCCAAGTGGACTGATGGACTTGTTCTATGTCAATTCAGGCTGACAGATGCAGCGATTCCTCTCCTGTTCCTAACCTTGTAGCAGGGTCTAATATTGTGGCACTGGTCTAGCACTAGCCTTCTAGGGAGTGGACATCACTTCTGAAAGCCTTGATCAAGCCTATCTATTTTAAACTGCAGGAGGCACCACAATGGCCCTCAATATAGTTCTTGCACCTGCCCCGGCCCCTTCCCTAACTCACTGATCAAAGGGCAATATCTGAATGTCCCCACAGGGAAGATGCAGAGAAGTGCACGGATGCTGTACAGTTCCACTAAGGGGATGCTGTTTGTGTCCGTTTATTCAGAAAGTCTCCCTTCAAGCCACACAGATTAATTTAGTCAGTGAACTCAAGAGATAATGAGGTGCAATCTGGATATAGAAGGCAGCTCAAACAGATAGACTCAAGGCAAACTGTGAATGGTGCTCACCAGTTAGGTTAGCTGTCATTGACTGATTGGGTCAAAAAGTGGCATCGGGTTGTGGGAGGGTGGGGAATGTCTAGTTATAAAGCTTACCTTGTAGGGAGTCACTCACTTTGAAAGACAACCCTGTTGAACTACAACTCAAAGGCTGAAACGTTACCCCATCAGTGCACTCCTATGATGGGTTCTGAAACTATCTTGAGTATGAGATGGAGTTTGGTTCTAATTAAAAACAGACTGCTCTCACATTTATAC